>NW_027459453.1:330000-1628980 GCF_050624435.1 Tenrec ecaudatus
GAGGGAGGGGGGTGGAAAAAAGAGGACCTTATGCAAGGGGCTTAAGTGGAGAGCAAATGCCTTGAGAATGATTGGGGCAGGGAATGTATGGATGTGCTTTATACAATTGATGTATGTATATGTATGGATGGTGATAAGAGTTGCTTGAGTCCCTAATAAAATGTAAAAGAAGAAAAGAGAAAAAAATGATTAGGGCAAAGACTGTACAGATGTGCTTTATAAAATTGATGTATGTATATGTATGAACTGTGAAAAGAATTGTATCAGCCCCAATAAATTGTTAAAATAAAAAAATTTTTAAAAAAAAAGAAAAAAAAAAGATGTAAGTGTGTGTATGTATGTGTATATATGTGTATATATATGTGTATATATGTATATATATGCCATATTAAATGAAGGGGGAAGTGCAGAGTGGAGACCCAAGGCCCAAGGGTCGGCCAATGGAGATCCCCTCATAGAGGCGTTTAGGCGACGAGATGGGTTAATTAGGGTGTGAGTTAGTACCGATGAAGAACACAGCTTTCCCCCAGATCCTGGATGCTTCCTCACCCCAACTACCATGATCCGAATTCTACCTTGCAGGCCTGGATAGGACAGAGGCTGTACACTGGTACATATGAGGGCTGGAGGCACAGGGAATCCAGGGTGGATGATACCTTCAGGACCAAGGGTGTGAGGGAAGATGCTGGGAGAGTGGAGGGTGAGTGGGTTGGAAAGGGGGAACTGATTACAAGCATCCACATGTGACCTCTTCCCTGGGAGAGGGACAGCAGAGAAGGGGGGAAGGGAGACTCCTGATAGGGCAAGATATGACAACATAACGATGTATAAATTACCAAGGGCACATGAGGGAGGGGAGAAAGGGCAGGGAGTGGGGAAAAAAAAAGAGGACCTGATGCAAGGGGCTTAAGTGGAGAGCAAATGCCTTGAGAATGATTGGGGCAGGGAATGTATGGATGTGCTTTATACAATTGATGTATGTATATGTATGGATGGTGATAAGAGTTGTATGAGTCCCTAATAAAATGTAAAAAAAGAAAAAAAAATGCCACGGCATGGTCAGGCGCAACTTGGTACTCAAAATATTCAGTTACCCAAATACATGTCTTCTGATCTCTTTGACTGCTGCATCCCTGAGCATTGATTGTGGATCCAATCAAGACAAAATCCTTGACAACTTCAACCTTTTCTCCATTTATCATGCTGTTACCTACTGGTCCAGTTGTATTTTGGTTTACCTTATAGAGTAGTAACCCATACTGAAGGCTGCAATCCTTGACCTTCATCAGCAAGTGCTTCCATTTCTCTTCATTTTCAGCAAGCAAGGTTGTGACATCCGCATATTGCAGTTTGTTAATATGCCTTCCTCCGATTCTGGTGTCACATTCTTCATATAATCGAGCTAATCATACAGATTGAGTAAGTATGGTAAGACAATATAAACCTGACTAACACCTTTCATGATTTTAAACTATGCAGTATTCCCATGTTTGATAAATTACAGAATGGAGACATAGGTACATAGGTAGAAATTTTCAATTTCTGTATCACTAGCTTGAATGGTTGGTATGTAAATTTGAATAATCACAATTGTTTGGATTTCCTTATATGAGGATAGATTTTGCATCACAGACAGCATTATACTCTAGATCTTGAAATGTCCTTTTTGACAATGCATGAAACACTATTCCTCTTGAATCTATCATTCTCAGCAAGCTACATTTAGATTCAGAATGGCCAATGCTAGTCCATTTTGGTTCACTAACACCACGAATATCTATTTCTGTCTTCCATTTCATTTTTTACAACTCTCAATTTTCCTAAATCCCTACATTCTAAGTTCCATTACTGTATATACTCAAGAATATGACCTGAATATCTGCCGAAGCACCTAATTTTAACACAAAAATTACATTAAAATGTGCTGAAAAACGTGCCTTACCCACATGGAAGAAGCACACCGGCCAGTGCGATCACGAGGTGCCAAGGGACCAGGTATAAGGCATCATGCAAAAAAAAAAAAAAACAACGATATAAGTGTGTGTATGTATGTGTATATATGTGTATATGTATATGTATATATATACCATATTAAATGAAGGGGGAAGTGCAGAGTGGAGACCCAAGGCCCAAGTGTCGGCCAATGGAGATCCCCTCATAGAGGCGTTTAGGAGCGGAGATGGGTTAATTAGGGTGCGAGGTAGTACCGATGAAGAACACAGCTTTCCCCCAGATCCTGGATGCTTCCCCCCCCCCAACTACCATGATCCAAATTCTAACTTGCAGGCCTGGATAGGACAGAGGCTGTACACTGGTACATATGAGGGCTGGAGGTACAGGGAATCCAGGGTGGATGATACCTTCAGGACCAAGGGTGTGAGGGACGATGCTGGGAGAGTGGAGGGTGAGTGGGTTGGAAAGGGGGAACTGATTACAAGGATCCACATATGACCTCTTCCCTGAGAGAGGGACAGCAGAGAAGGGGGGAAGGGAGACTCCGGATAGGGCAAGATATGACAACATAACGATGTATAAATTACCAAGGGCACATGAGGGAGGGGAGAAAGGGGAGGGAGGGGGAAAAAAATGAAGACCTGATGCAAGGGGCTTAAGTGGAGAGCAAATGCCTTGAGAATGATTGGGGCAGGAAATGTATGGATGTGCTTTATACAATTGATGTATGTATATGTATGGATGGTGATAAGAGTTGTATGAGTCCCTAATAAAATGTAAAAAAAGAAAAGAGGAGAAAAAATGATTAGGGCAAAGACTGTACAGATGTGCTTTATACAATTGATTTATGTATATGTATGAACTGTGACAAGAATTGTATGAGCCCCTAATAAATTGTTAAAATTAAAAAACAAAAAACAAAAAACAAAAAAAGTGGCTTACACTCAAGCATATATGGTAATTGGTGTTTTCAGCTATCTCTTCTCCTTTTGAGTCATGTCCCATCAGTAAATGAAGGTCCTGAAGGCTTTACTCATGTAGGGTGTATTCCACCCACATCACAATAGACTCTACTTTGTGAAGGCAGTTCTCCTGGAGTCATACTGAGTGTCTTCTGGACTGAAGGCTCATCTTCTGGCACCATCTCTGACAATGTTGTTTCTACTCTTAAGGTTTTCTGTATCTGATTCACTCTGTTTGTCTCCCTGTGAGACATTCCTGTTGACAAGCCACTGGGAGCTACACTGATGGAGCCAGGGCCCTGGAGATGGAGGAGTCATATGGAGACCCATGACATCGCTCAGATGCTTCCACCACCACTGGATCCGGATTTTTCACCCACTGGCCTGTGATTTTCCTCATTCAACATCATTGCATGTGTTGCTTGAGTCTGAAGAGGAATTTATAGACTGGTATTGGACATATGGACTAATATCAGACTTATGGACTTGATCTGGACTGGGCAGGGATGTTTTCTCAATATACAGTTGCTCTTTTATATAAAGTTCTTTTTTATACACGAGTGTCTCCCTGGATCTCTCTACCTGGACTAACACACACAACCACCACAGTAAACCTGAGTCATGAATATCCCCGGGAGAAGCAGCTAGATTATGGGCCCCAAATGAACTCTAGCTCCAGCCCAAGAATAGTCAGTTCTGAAAACATGGCCCTGCTCAATACTCACTCACATGAAAAGATCACTGAAGAGTGTCCTACGCATTGTGGTGAGAAAGCAGATGGTGCCTGGCTCTCAAGTGGAATCGTGTTTGTGGTTTTAAGGTGTGTATTCAAATAAAAAGCCATCTAAGTAAGGAGTCCACTAAGCCAACATGGAAGAAAACCAGCTCGTATGAGTCAAAGATGACAATAAACTCAAATATGATGAAAGAAGTAATATCAGACCTAAAATTATGAACACCCAATTTGTGGAAGGCTATGGAGGACAGTGGGAGCCCAAAATCCATCTGCAGAATATCAAGACAAATTAAGCCAGTGGCAGATCTCTAGTTACAGGCAAAGGTCTGAAATACTTACTACCAAACAAAAATCATTGTCATCCTGATTATGCTGGATCAAACTTGGGATTTGATCAGTTGACCTTCTAGATCCATCCTGAATTTGTTCTAGGTGTAAGGATCTCTTGCTTACTCCATGATAAAAACTTCTTCCCTGGCCTTTAAAATATTGATGGTGGTGGGTTAGGAAAAAAAAAATGATGGTGGTGCTTTTTATTTGTCTTTATATATTATTGTCTTATCCATATCATTTTATTTTTTGTTATTATTTCTGTTGGATTTACCAGTTGAAGCACAGGAGTGGATAAATATAGTTAACTGATGAAAGGGTTTCTAGGAGATATAGGGGTGGGTGAGCAGGGATTGGGGAGGGTGAGGCTATTTCGGGAGTAAACAATGAAGGTGGGAGGGGGAGGGAGTACTAGGACTCAAGGTGATTACACAACTCAATTTAAAGATGATTTAACCATGGGAGTGGGGGGGTATAGAGAAAATATTCTGAAATTGTGGTAATGATTGTACAATTCTTCTTGATATGACTGAACTATTGAATTGTGTGAATGTGGATTAAAGAGAATTTCAAAACTTAAAGTACAATGCTTTCTGTAATATGAAAATATCTATATACCTACAAGGAAGCCCAATTAGTATGACTATTATTCTAATTTAAGAATAAAGAAATTGAATTCTACCAACTTCAGTCTGAACTGATCACAAATATAATCAAGATGCATTATTGATAATTGGAATGAGAGCTGGAACAAAGAGGGACAATAGTTTGAAACTATGGCTTCAGAGAAACAAAAGTTGCTGATTGCATGATAGAATTTTCTGAGATGGACTTAAATGCAATACCTTTTTCAACAACATAATGTGTACTTGGATAGACAGCATGCAGAATGTATAGATAGGTCTCATACTGACTACCTCCATGGGAAGAGATGACAGAGAAGCTCAGTAATAGCAGCCAAAAGGCTGACTGTGAAACAGAACATCAATTGCTCACATAAAAGTTCAGGTTGATGTTGAAAATTAAAACATGCCCACAAAAGCCCCAATATGACCTTGCATATATCCCACCTCAATTTTATAGACACATCAAGAACAGCATTAAATATTAACAACACTGATGACAACTGATATGCTGTGGGATGAAATAAATGACAAGGTTATATAATAAGAAAGCAATATGCCAATAAAAAGAAAATAAAGCAGATATCAGAAGAGACCCTAAAACTTGCAGTTGATCATAGATCAACTGTAATAAACTTAAGAAATGAAGTTCACAGAAAATCACAAAGGGCAGATTAATGAGACAAAGTATCAAATATGCAGACTTGAAGTTAGAAAACCAAAAAGGAAGAACACACTCAACATATCTCATGCTGAAGGACTGAAAAAAAAAATCCAAGCATTGAGTTAAACATTAAGGATTCCTATGGGCAAAATATTGAACAAAGCAGGAAGTACCCAAAGATGATGGGAAGAACACTCACTGTACTGAAAAGTACATTCAGCTATTTTAAGAGGTAACTTCTGATCACAAACCAATGGTATTGAAGGAAGAAGTCCAAGCCCTATCAAAGGCATTCGCAAAAAATAAAGTTCCTGCAATTGGTCAATGGAAATGTTTCTTCAGCGAAGTAATATACAGGCTCGTCTATGCCTAAGAAATTTGGCACAAGGTTACAAGGCCAACTGAAAATCTGTGCCTACGTCAAAGAAAGGTGACACAACAGACTGCAGAAGTTATCAAACTTCTTATATTAATATCTGTTAAATCAACTTTTGCTGAAAAAAATTCATCAATGGTTACAATCAACAGAGTGCTGCCAGAAATTCAAGTCAGATTCAGGAGAGGATGTGGAACAAAGGATTTATCATTGATTATATGAGATGGATCTTGGCTGAACAAAGATAACAACTGTTGCTACTTGCGTTGTAAAGGTAACAGGGTACATAGATCATAACTATTGATCACATTTGGAAAAATGGGAATTCCTCAACCCTTGATCATCCCTGTACAAACCAAGTGGTATTTGAGGCATTCATTGGAATAGAACAATATGGGGCTGTTTAAAAGCAGCTAATATTCATGTCAGAGCTGCTTTCTTTCGCCATATTTAATCAAAATATATGGTGAAGTAATAATCTAAGAACATATGAAGACAGGCCCAGGATTGGAGAGAGTGTTTATTAACAACTTACAATATACAGATGACACCTCAACTGCTACAGGTGAGGACCTGAAACACTTGCTGATGAAGATCAAGGGTTGCAATCTTCAGTATGGAATACAACTCAATGCAAAGGAAACCAAAACCCTTATAATCAGTAGTCAACATTATGGTAAAGACTAATATTATCTAAAATGTCATTCTGCTTGGATTGACAAGCAATGCCCATGGAAGGAGCAGTCAAGAAAACAAACAGTATTGCACTGGACAAATCTGCTGCACAAGACATTTTAGTGTTGAAGAGCAAGGGAGTCACTTTGAGACTGAGACCTGTCTGACCCAAGAGAGTGTGGCATTTGGGCATTAAGACCAGAGAAGAATGGATACATTTGAATCATGGTATTGATGAAGAACAGTGAGAAGACCAGGGACAGGCAGAACAAGTATTCTAGAACAAATACAGCTAGAATGATCCTTAATGGTAAAGATGACAAGATTTCATTTCACATACTTTGAGCATATTGTCTCAAGATGTTGGACATCAGACTTGTTAAAATAGGGTAGTAAAAAAGATTCTCACAATGGACTGATAAAATGGTTACAAGTTCAAACCTAATTGTGAAGAGGCACAGGACGGTAGTATTTTGCTCTTTTGTACACTGGGTTGCTATGAGGAACCAACTAAATAGCACCTAAAAATGATCAGCTTAATGAGCTTGGTCTTCTCTTGATGAATGTTTCTTCTTGATTACATTTCATTGACTTACCTTCAATGCTACCTACTTCTGTAATCTTTTGGATTTTAATTTGCTGTGTTGGTATAATTTCTAATGTTTCATTTATTTTGTTATTGTAGTCGTCCCTGAATTTTCCCAAAGTTTTGTTTGCCTTGCAATATTCTCTATGTAAAATGCCCAATTATTAACTATTAGGAAGTTCCCATGACATTTCTTCCTTAGAAAGGGTTTCTAGATCTTTATTTTGGTGAATTGTTTCTTTGGGTGAAATGAAATTGAATTCTTCAGTGTACTGTAATGGTACTATTTGTACTTAATTGGTGATTATATGTTGTTAGGTGCTAAGCACCTGTCTCCTTATGGGTGTGACACAGAACGGGAATGACTATAATTCTCTGTTCACTGCGGAGTGCAGTTGAGAACAGATTTAGAAGATGTTGGCCACTATCATTAGTCAAAAAGTGGCCCCCACCTGTAGGTAGAAATCCTATGGTAAATGGGTGGGGGGAGGGGGAGGGCTGGGCACCTGGGCTGCCAGCTATTGATATGGGGCAGTTGTCAGCTCATTGTTCTGATCAAACCCTGTTCACAAAACTTCATAATGTTCAACAGCAATGGGTACAAGAAGAAAATCTTCCAATGTTGATTATAGTGATGATTTCACATTAAACACAAATTTCATAATGGATGTGCTGTAATGTCAGTTGAGAATTTACTAGTCTCGTGTCTTCATATTTAGATTTTATTCAGCTTCTTGTAGTCAGCATTCAAATAATCTCTCTATCCTCTCCTCTAAAACTGAGGGTCCCTGGATTTTCATTCGTGTTTTATTTGGTCTTTCACATATTTCTTGTACAGGATCTTGGTAGTGTGTCTGTTTGGGCCAGGTCCGGACCAGGCAGCCCCTTGCACCAGCCTCTCAAGAAGACAAATGACCTGCTGAACTTCAAAGCAGCTGCCTCCAGCATGTCACAAAGCTTACCCCCGGGCAGAACACAGACTCCCCCCCAGCGTGCCAGGAAGCAAGTTTGCTGAGAACAAGATGATTTATGGACAGGTCATCTCCTGCTCCGAAACTTGCAGCCGCAGTACAAAGAACCTCCCTTCCCCTTACCGGCCCATATGCCTTTAAGCTCATATAATATGTATATATCCTGCCACCCTAGCACCATGCGCGACTTCCTTAACCTATTCTTGTTGGGTTGCGGAATCCATCTGGGAGTTCTTTTCCCTCAATAAAATCTTTCTTTCACTCATTTTTGTCTGAACCCTGCCTCTGTTCTGTGACTCTGTCTCAATCTCTCGGTGTCTATTTAATCTTGGCAGAAGTCCTTCTTGATTATCTTTTAGTTCTATTTCCACATGACTTTTTGGAAAAGCTTTACTCACTTACTTAACATTTCATCATTTCATAATTTAAAATATAGTAGAGATGACCAAAACTACAGCCCCAACAAACACTTATGGGGTTGCTGAGTTGAAAATCTTAAACAGCACCCAACATGCACAGCAACAACAATCTAATACTACGTTTTTATTTAATTAAAGAACACTTCATCATTGTACCTGTTTACAGAATTAGTTTCGCATTCAACAATTCTTAATTTGTTTCTTTTGTGACATTAGTTGTAATCCCTTAAACATCCTTTTTGGGTTCCCATTTCACCCTCTTCCTGCCTTCTGAACTTGGCTTTTAGCAACATTTCTTCTCATATGATTGTCAGTATACTTTGTTCTCATGAGTCCTCACAAGTGTTACTATTTTACAGGTCTGTCCAGTATGGCATAAAAATGATCTCTGGGAATAGGTTCATTTTCAGGTTTGACGGATGTTTAAGGGTTATAGTCTTAGGGGGAGAGGGGATTCTCTACCTGTCTTTATCAGACCAGTGAAGCTGGTCTTTTCTCTCCTACTCTGTTCAGGATCTTCGATTTTTACTAGAGTGGTAGCCAGGAACCTTCCAGTTCTCCTCGTCTTAAGGTTAGAGAGGTTGTGGGATACAGAAAGGTTTTCCCCAGGTTGTCACAACCTTATTATGACACATGGTAAATGACTGTACACTTGGAGGTCAGCTGCTTAGAGGGTATCTTGTCACAGGTGTATCCCCAGTGTTTCCCCCTTCCTATTGTGTGTGTATTCCTAGCTTGTCCCCTTCCTGTCACGCATAAACCTATTGTACAGCCCCTTCCTGTTAAGCATATGGTTACCTGTCACTAGGGGGCTTGAATGTCCTCAAAATGTATATACAGCATGATTAGAAATATGATACATTTTCTCTCTGTGTGTGGACCTGGCTGTTGAGATCATGGCCGTCCTGAAGGTGAGCAATTGTATACTTTATTTTGTCTGTTGTCTCTTTAATTTTACCCCTCAATTACACAACTGGACCCGTTTGATTGTGGGAGTTGGTACCCCTCAGGAGGTAGGAGTTCATGTGGTCCAATAGTTCTTTAACCTAATTGTTTGGGTCTTTGATTTCAACTCTTTTCCAAATGGAAAGAGACTAACAGTTGGAACTTAACTGGTCACCACGCAAGCTTATAAGACTCCCTATAACTGCTACTCATCCAAATAAAATGCAAAACATTCGGTTTAAAGACTGTTACACCAATTGCCCTAGACAGTCTCCAAACTATGGTCTTCACCCTTCCAGTCCAGTGCCTCAGAACTTGAAGGTGTTTTTGGATATGAATAAGTTTTCATAACTTTGTACCCTGTATGCTCTATCACATACGTGGACATATTGACATATTTACAGTACAAATAAGTATATCAAAATAGTCCCTGCCACACAGGTATACATACTCCCACAGACCACCGGTTCAACTCATATCTACCTATATATATACATACACTTATAAATTATTATTTGCTTTCACTGTTATTTCAAAATGGTGATTGGTATCTTTAAAAGGCATTTGAATCCAAAAACACAAGTAAATAGATAATGAATGATTGACTACAAGCTAAGCAACTCTAAGAATTGCTGGCAGTTCCCAAAAGCTGAGAAAAACGATATACGGACCTCCCTTATTTCAGAGAGAGAACAAGGTGCTGTCAACACTTGCCTTCAGATTTCTGGCCTCCAGAACCGAGAATAAACTTCCCTTTGTTTTAAGCTACCTTGCTTATGGCATTTAGTTGTTGCTGATGCACAAGTTTATTGATAGTCATGTGCCAGGCTAGCCATTACTGTCTGCCTTCGCAAATCAGATGATAAACAATTGTGGTTACACATTAAATATAGCAAGAGGTCTTACACATCATCGTAACTTGCTTGTGTGAAACATTAATAAATATTCAAGAATCTTGGGCTTCTTGGCTTCACCAGGAATGCTACAGCATCCCTGCCGAATGTAAGACCCATGAGGGTCTGCCTTCTTCTTGTACAGCCAAATGCAACTGTGTTTGGGGGGAAAAGAGGAAAAAGACTCAAAGGTAATTAACAAACCACTAATATAAAATGTTATATATATGGATAGAGATTACTGCAAGGATGAGAATTCTTAGGATTCTAATAAATTCTTAGAAATGAGCACTAAAACTATGTAGTCAAGTAATTCTGGTTTTACATAAAGAATGCCTGTAATTTTAACAATTAAACAGTGGTGTCAGGTAGATGGAAAGATGTACAGATGTCTCCAAGAGCTGGACTCTGTCTAAATGTGAAGCTATGACAGCACATGTTCCAGAATTCCTTGTCTGATTAACTGTTCACACTTCCAACGAGGTAAAAAATGCTGAGGGAAAAAAGGGACACAGAAAAGAAATTATTGGAAAATAACCTCTTGGATTATATTTCACATCAATAAAAAACAAACTAATAGCTTATTTTAAAATTCCAACAGTGATAGATCATAATCAACTCAACAGCAACAAGTAGTTAATAAGGAATTAAGTTAACTTTACTATATTTATTGCTTTATTCAAATTTTGTTAAAGCTATTGGTAATTTAATCAGAATTACTTAAATGAATTGTATAGTTTAAATTAAATTCAATAAGAAACTTGTAAACACAGAAGTGGTTTTTTGCCCAACTTTAATAAACCCTGAATTTTCCAGGAGTGTAACTAGTATATATTTTTTTTTAAAAAAAGAAGAACTTATGAATTAAGGACATCAGGTATAATGAATAACTATATAGACAACTTACAACAAAGATACAAGAGATCTAGTAAAACTAGGTAATCTTGGAACCTTGAGCTTCAGAAGAAATTATAGAAAAGTGGACTGAAAACTATCTAGAAGATGAAGGGAAACAAAAGTGGTGCAAGAACAGACAGGTGAATTGTCAGCTAGCCTGACGCATTCCATCCAGACAGAAGCCTGGCACATTGGTAGCTGGCACTAAGAAAGGATTCTCACTTGTTTCCCACAACCTCCTGATATCACAATTGCCAGCCCCTACCTTCACCCATACACCAGACAGAGATATCCTTGTAAGTCCATTTCTGCTTGAAGACAAAGGTATGCCCTCATGGTTTAACATCCCCATGCCTAGAGATGGATTATCACCCCCATGCCCAGAAATGCTTGAGATTCTCCTCATAGCACTAGCAAAAAATACAATGCTGGATCCCTCACTGCTCTTGGACACATGGAAAGTTCCCCCATGATTAGCCATTCTGACCCAGCTGCTTCTCTACCAGAAAGATTCCCCTCAGCTATCACCTAAGCTGTAAAAACACCCTACTGGATCAGGTACGTGGACCACAGAAAACAGATAGGCCTGCCAAGCTCCATCTGGAATCAATATTCAACCCCCTAGAGGCTGTGACCTATACAAAAAGGTCCTCACCCCAAGTTTTCTCTTTGTTTTTCCTTTTCCTTCACTTCCTTTTATTTATTTTAATCACTTCTGCACTCTGCTTTCTTCTTTATTTCTGCTTCTACTTCTATTCTTTCCATTTTAATTTACTTTTCCAGTTCCCTTCCTTTCCTTTTTTATGTTTTGATTAGCTTCTCTTTTATTTTTCTCTACCTTGGTTTTTGACACACACACACACACACACTTCTAGTTATTAAATTCCTTTCACTTGCTCTTGTTTGTCCGCTGTCTCTTGCTGGTTTCTTTTTCAAAAATTATTTCTTCGTTGGCAATTTTTTTTGTCCCTTCCTGTTCTACCTGACAGTGGACAGCAATCGCAGGCCTAGACACCTCTATGACTGTAGTCATACCTATACAGTGACAGACACTACATACTCCTGTACCACCTGATCATCTTTACGTAAGTGAGACCACCAAACAAACCATTGCTAACTGTGCTATAATAACAACAAACAGTACCACACACATTCTCAAATTATCCTTTACAACAACCAGTAGATAGGTGGAGTGTCTGCAGTCTCAAATACTAAGATCAATTAAACACAAAAACACTAATACTACAACATCTCAGTGGCAAAGGCAATTTAAGTTTATATGAAGAAACAAGACAGAACAGCTGAAGCACATGATCAATATAGAGCTAGAAGACCTTTTTTCAGGAAGAAAAGGCATTGAAATTACCTGATAAACTACTAAAAATTATACTTTTATACTATCAATGAACCGGGAGAAAGGAAAGATTGCGAAGCTAAAGAAAAACTGAACACACACACACACACACTTTAGAGTAATTCAGGAAAGCACTAAAATAATACATCAATTGAAACTAGAAACCGTACACCACAGCAAAGAGAAATTCAGAAGATTAATACTAAGATGAGAGAAACAGATAACGCATTAGAAGAGCAAAGGACTTTGCGAGTAGAAGGAGGCAGGGGAAGGGAGTGGTAAGCAAACAACGCCAAAGACGGGAATAACTAAGGAATTAAAATCAACAATGAGGAGGACATAGAGATCCTGGTGGTGTTGGGGTAACAGCAATTTAGCTGAGAAGAACTACTAAGGTGGAAGAAGGGTGAGTGTGATGGTGAGGTAGAAGAAAGGTAAAAAGAAACAGGAAAGATCTAGGAAGCAAAGCTATAGATAGAGGTATAAGCATAAGTGTGTACCTATGTAAATACATTAATTCATAAAAATAGAGGTATTGGTCTATGTACATCATATATGGCAAGACATTGATGTAGTAGATGGACGTTAGGTCTCTGCTCAGGGCCTGCCTTCAATACAAGAATACTTTGTTCTAAGAACCTGGCATGTTGTGATGCTCACCCTCCTGGCATGATCGGTGAAGACAAAATGGGTGCACAAGCAAATGTGGTAAAGAAAGCTGATGGATTGCCTGCAACAATGATGCAAAAATAGAGCGATACTGGGGATGGTTCAGGACTGGATGGGGTGTGCTCTCTTGTCTAGAGGGTCACTGTGAGGTGGAGCTGGTTCGACAGCACCCGACCACAACAACAACAGAAAACTAAGACTGGCTCTGACAAGTGTCAGATGCTGCTCACCCAGGCTTGGACATTAACTTTCCATCGCATTAAATGTAATCGCTTGGTGTCAGAGTTGGAGAAGCTGCTATTCATACTCTAGTGATCAAGTGTTATGTGAGAAAATTACTTGTACATTTACTAGTTTGCTATTCATACCTTATTTCAGTTTAGCTTAATAACCCATTCCCTTGTTTTCTTTATCTCTGGGGAAAATAAGTATCACTAATTGGAGCAGGATATGTGAAAGTACTGCAAAAATAAAACACACCATGCTAATATTAAAAAAAAAAAAGAAAGCTGATGGTACCTCTTCTAGCAAAAGATATAGCATCTGGGATCTGAAAGGCTTGAGGTTAAACAAGCAGCTGTCTAGCTGATAAACAAACCCACATGGAAGAAGCACACCAGCCTGTGTGATCATGAGATGGGATCAGGTAACAGGCATCAGAAGACGCAAAACACACACACACATACCCCACACACCCCCCCCAAATCCATCTGTAGATAATGGAACATCTCCTTGCAAAAGGGTCACAAGGGATGAGTCAACTAGGATGCAGTATAACACCAATGAAATATACAATATTCCTCTGGTTCCTTGAGGTTCCTCACCCCCCACTACCATGACTCCAGTCCTGCCTTTCACTGCGGGCTAGACCAGAACATGTACACAGATACAGATAAGAGCTCGAGACACACACTGAATCAAGGAATAACAATGGAAGTAGTGATACCAGGAGGGCAGGAGAAAGGTGACTCCAATGATTGACACATAACCACACCCCCACCCCAGGGGGACGATCAACAGAAACCAAGGGTGACGGGAGAGAGTGGTTGGTTAAGATATGAAAATAATAATAATTTATAATTTATCAAGGGGTCAAGGTAGGGTGGGGAGGGAGGGGAAAAAGAGGGACTGATATTTTGACCCTGGCCTCTAAACCCCTGATAAGGCCTGACCGTGGCAGCCTGCTCTCTGCTGGCTCCTCTAAGCCCCATGTCCATCACATGGCTGGTTCATTTTCTGTCAGCGCCCACGTAACTGACATATCTCCCCCACTTGCCTGAAAAGACAGCCAGGAGATCACCTCGCTAGGGTTTGGGATCAACGGTGGCCCTCTCTCCTTTGGGGACTGCCTACACCAGCGGAGCTCTTAACACTGGTCTCACTTCATGCCCTGCCTTGCCCTAGGGGCTAACTGACCCTGGGGCACAGCAAGGCCAGTATCATCACAAGGGCATAAGGACTGCACCTCTTGGCCTCCTAGTACAATCCTGCCCCTTGAGAGTCCCTGGGGTCTAATAGTAAGGGCTCAAATAGAAAGTAAATGTTTAGAAAATAATCTTGGCAACATATGTACAAATATGCTTGATACAATTGATGTATTGATTGTTATAAGAGCTCTAAGAGCCCCTTTATTAGTCTAGGTACTTTGGAGAAGTAAATCTACAGCAACTTGTGTATAAGAGAGAGTTGTATGTAAAGGTTAAGTGCGCATCAAGAAAATATCCCAACCCAGTGCTGCCCAAGCCCACAAGTCCAACATTAACCCATTAGTCCAATAACAGTCCACAAAGTCCTGCTCCATCTCACAAAACAGGCACAATGATGTCGACTGCAGAGGAAAGCTGAGTCAATGAATATGTAAGCATCTCAGCGCTGGCAGGGGTCTCCACGTGGGTGCTCCAGCACCCAGGGCTGCATCGGGGTACGTTCATGTGGCTTCTCCCTGGGGATGTCTTGCAGGAAGTCTGTCTTGCAAGCTGAAGCAGGGAACTGCGAAAGCAGTTGCACCCTGGTGTGACCACAAAGCAAGAGACCCGAGAACTAGAAAGGTGAGGCTCACTGAGCCATTTATCCCTCTGCCCTTCAATTAACCCCACATGTGTTTATCGGCCAGGTTGGCACAATAAACTAACTGAGTCCCCAGTAGTATGATCTTTTAATTTTAAAAAAGAGCAAATGGACTAGAATTGAATCAGAGAGAGTTCATCAGTGAGATTAAAGAAAATCTCTCAACCTAATTTGGTAAAGGAATAATTTTTAAAATAGACAAGAAAATCTAGAGAAAATCACAGAATTCTGTGGGACAACATCAAGTACATTATGTGTGATTGGACAAAAAAACAGGAAGAAACAAACAAAACAATCAAAAGAGCAGAGAGAAGGAAACTTCCTTAATATATCGTGACATGGTAAAAAATGTACTCATGAAGCTAAACAAACCAAAAGCAGGGCTGACTGAAATAAAATAATCATGACATGGTGCCCGGCTATCAAAAGAGATAGTGTCTGGGGTCTTAAAGGCTTGAAGGTGAACAAGCGGCCATCTAGCTCAGAAGCAAATAAGCCCACATGGAAGAAGCACACCAGCCAGTGCGATCACGAGGTGCCCAAGGGACCAGGTATAAGGCATCATGCAAAAAAAAAAAAGATATAAGTGTGTGTATGTATGTGTATATATGTGTATATGTATATATGTATGTGTATATATATATCATATTAAATGAAGGGGGAAGTGCAGAGTGGAGACCCAAGGCCCAAGTGTCGGCCAATGGAGATCCCCTCATAGAGGGGTTTAGGAGAGGAGATGGGTTAATTAGGGTGTGAGGTAGTATCGATGAAGAACACAGCTTTCCCCCAGATCCTGGATGCTTCCTCCCCCCAACTACCATGATCCGAATTCTACCTTGCAGGGCTGGATAGGACAGAGGCTGTACACTGGTGCATATGAGGGTTGGAGGTACAGGGAATCCAGGGTGGATGATACCTTCAGGACCAAGGGTGTGAGGGACGATGCTGGGAAAGTGGAGGGTGAGTGGGTTGGAAAGGGGGAACTGATTACAAGAATCCACATGTGACCTCTTCCCTGGGAGAGGGACAGCAGAGAAGGGGGGAAGGGAGACTCCGGATAGGGCAAGATATGACAAAATAACGATGTATAAATTACCAAGGGCATATGAGGGAGGGGGGAATGGGGAGGGAGGGGGGAAAAAAAAGAGGACCTGATGCAAGGGGCTTAAGTGGAGAGCAAATGCCTTGAGAATGATTGGGGCAGGGAATGTATGGATGTGCTTTATACAATTGATGTATGTATATGTATGGATTGTGGTAAGAGTTGTTTGAGTCCCTAATAAAATGTAAAAGAAGAAAAGAGAAAAAAAATGATTAGGGCAAAGACTGTACAGATGTGCTTTATACAATTGATGTATGTATATGTATAAACTGTGAAAAGAATTGTATCAGCCCCAATAAATTGTTAAAAAAAAAATAAAACAAAACAAAACAAAACAAACAAAAAACACACAAACAAACAAACAAACAAAAAATCATGACATATCATGATGAAAGTTACAAATGACAGGAATCCTGACAGCAATTGAGGAAAAATAAGTTACTTAAAAAGAGGAACTGAAAAAAAAATTGTCTTAGAAAAAGTGCATCCAGAAGGCTCTGTAGCAGAAAATGACGAGACTTGGTTTAATGTACTTTGGACATTTTGTCCAGGGAGACAGACCTTGGAGACGTGTCCCACGCATGATAAAAGTACCGGGTTTTAGAACCGAGGAAAACCTTCAACAAGATGGATTGACACAGTAGCTGCATCACTGGGCTCAAAGATAAGAACAATAGTGAGGACTGCACAGTATGGGGCAGGGTTTTGCTCTATTGTCCATAGGAACAATGAGTTGGAATAACTCCACAGCACCTTCCAATAACAGCAACAACACCACCATCTATCATACACGAACACACTGAAGCAGGAAAAGTAAACATACATATTGAAAAGAGAAACGAGTCATGCAATTAAAAACTCCCAATACATTCAAAGAAGAGTTGACACCAATTTTATTCAAACCATTGTAGGACATAATAAAAATGGAAAGTCCCCAAATTCATTTTATGAAACTTGTAAAATCATTATACCCAAATCAGACAGAAACATAGCCAGGAAAGAAAATAATACAGCAATATCCCTTATGAACATAAATGTAAAAATATCTCAACAAAACCCTACCTAATAAAGCCAACAATAAATATCTCAGTAAAGTAAATCATCATGACCAACATGAATTCATAACAAGGGTGCAATGATGGTTACATATTAGAAAAACAATCAATGTTATCCACTATATAAACAAAACAACAGGAAAGAACTTTATAACCATATTAGAAAAATTCAAATCCTACAATCCTGAGAAGAAAATGGGACCAACGGTTCCAGGGGATAAGAGAAAGGGAGAGCTAGGGAAGGGGGAGGGGAGCCAACAGACCCACGGACAGGGAACAACAAGAGATCTAAAATTGATGGAGAGGAAGGTGTAGAATGCCTGGTGGGGTTAGATCAAGTGCAATGTAGCTGAAAGAGGAATTACTGAGAGCCAAATGAAGGTCAAACATGATAGTGGGACAGGAGGAAAGTAAAGGGAAATAGAGGAGGAAAGGAGGCAAAAGACATTTTTTTTTACATTTTATTAGGGGCTCATACAACTCTTATCACAATCCATACAAATACATACATAAATTGTATAAAGCACACCCCTACATTCTTTGCCCTAATCATTTTCAAAGCATTTGCTCTCCACTTAAGCCCTTTGCATCAGGTCCTCTTTTTTTCCCCCTCCCTCCCCGGTCCCCCCTCCCTCATGAGCCTTTGATAATTTATAGATTGTTATTTTGTCATATCTTTCCCTATCCGGAGGCTCCCTTCCTCCCTTTCTCTGCCGTCCATCTCCCAGGGAGGAGGTCACATGTGGATCCTTGTAATCGGTTCCCCCTTTCCAACCCACTCACCCTCACTCTCCTAGTATCACCCCTCAGACCCCTGGTCCTGAAGGTATCATCCACCCTGGATTCCCTGTGTCTCCAGCTCCCATATGCACCAGTGTACATACAACCTCTGCCCTATCCAGTCCTGCAAGGTAGAATTCGGATCATGGTAGTTGGGGGAAGGAAGTATCCAGGATCTGGGGGAAAGCTGTGTTCTTCATCGGTACTACATCGCACCCTGACTGACCCATCTCCTCTCCTAAACCCCTCTATGAGGGGATCTCGAGTGGTTGACAAATGGGCTCTGGGTCTCCACTCTGCACTTCCCCCTTCATTCACTATGGTATATATATATATATATATATATATTTTGCATGATGCCTTTGGCACCTCGTGATTGCACAGGCTGGTGTGCTTCTTCCATGTGGGCTTTATTGCTTCTGAGCTAGATGGCCGCTTGTTCACCTTCAAGCCTTTAAGACCCCAGACACTATCTCTTTTGATGGCCGGGTACCATCAGCTTTCTTCGCCACATTTGCTTATGCACCCGTTTGTCATTGGTGATCGTATCATGGAAGTGTGCACCCAATGATATGATTTTTTTGTTCTTTGATACCTGATAACTGATCCCTTCAGGACCACGCGATCACACAGGCTGGTGTGTTCTTCCATGTGGGCTTTGTGCCTTCTGAGTTAGATGGCCGCTTGTTTATCTTCAAGCCTTTAAGACCCCAGACACTATCTCGTTTGATAGCCGGGCACCATCAGCTTTCTTCACTACATTTACTTGTTCACGCACTTTGGCTTCAGCAGTTGTGTAGGGAGGGTGAGCATCGTAGAGTGCCAACTTAATAAAAGAAAGTATTCATGCATTGAGGGAGTGCTTGAGTAGAGGTCCAAGGTCCTTCTGCCACCTTAAAACTAAACCTATAAATACAGAAACATAGATCTATTTCCCCATCCTCATATATATATTTGCATGTACATGTCTTTGTCTAGACCTCTATAAATGCCCTTTGACTCCTAGCTCTTTCCTCCATCTCCCTTGACTTTCCTCCTGCCCTACTACCAAGCTCCATCCCCACCTGGGTTACAGCTATACCTCTTCTTTATGTAACCTTACCCTTGATCATTCCCTACCAGGCCTGCCACTCCCTCCTCACTACCATTTTGGGTCCCATGTTGTTCCCTTGTCCCTGGTTTTGTTAACATCACTTCCTAACCCCCCCACTTCCCCTATCCCAAGCCCCCCCCGGAACTGTTGGTCCATTGTTTTTCCTCCAGATAGTTCATCCAGCCTGTCTTATTTAGACAGACCTGTGGAGACAATAACATGCACGAAAATAAGACAGAGGAAAACAAAGCAACAGTATACAACCAGACAACAAAACAACAACAAATCACTGACAAAGAACAAAACAAAACACATCAAGAAAGAAAACTTGTAGTTAGTTCAAGGATCGTTTGTTGGAGGCAAAAGACATTTATAGAGGTGTAAATATACACAGATATATAAAAATATACTTATATAATGATAGGGATATGGGTCTATGTTCATATATTTATGTTTAATATCAAGGTTGCAGATGAATATTGGTTCTCTATTCAAGTCCTCCCGCAATGCAAGAACACTTCCTTCCAATAACCTGGCATTCTGTGATGCTCACCTTCCTGACATGATAGCTAAAGTCAAATGGGTGCATTAGCAAATGTGGTGAAGAAAGCTGATGGTGCCTAGCTATGAAAAGATACAGTGTTTGGGGTCTTAAAGGCTTGAAGTTAAACAAGCGGCCATCTAGCAGGGAAGCAATAAAACCCACATGAAAGAAGCACACAGCCTGTGTGATCACAAGGTGTCAACAGGATCAGGTATCAGATGACCCAAAACAAACCATCATATAGATATGAATTGGGGGGTGGGGTTTGGAGTGGAGACCCAAGGCCCATTTGTAAACAATTGGACATCTCCTCACAGAAGGGTCAAGTCAGTCAGGGTGAAGTTTAGCACCAACAAAATACACACTACTCTAGCTCTTTAATTGACCTTGGCACCCCACTATCCTGACCCCAGTTCTAGCTTACAAATCTGGCTTGACAGGAACATGTACCCTAGTACATATCAGAGCTCTTGGTACACGGAATCCAGGACAGATAAATCCCTCAGGAACAGTAATGGGAGTAGCAATACCATGAGGGGAAGGGGAAGATGGGAGAGGAAAGGGAGAAAAGGAAAACCAGTCACAATGATCGACATATAAGCCACTCCCCACCTGCAGGGGACAAGCAACAGAGTAAAGGGAGACTGCAGACAGTGTAAAATATGAAAATAATAATAATTTATAATTTAACAAGGAGTCATGAGGGTGAGGGAGGGAAGGAGGGAAATAAAACAGGAGCTGATACCAAGGCCTCAATTAGAAAATGTTTTGAAAATAATGGTGACAACATATGTACAAATGTGCTTGATACAATTGATATATGGATTGCTATAAGAGGTGTAAGAGCCCCTAGTAAAATGATATTAAAAAATACATCTACCTCTCCGTCTCTCTGCCACCCCGAGTGTGGTGGTGCTCCGACTTCACCATGTCATCTCATAAGACTTTCAGGATCAAGAGATTCCTGGCCAAGAAACAGAAGCAGAATCTGCCCATTCCCCAATGGATTCGAATGAAAACCGGTAATAAAATCAGGTACAACTCCAAGAGAAGACATTGGAGAAGAACCAAGCTGGGTCTGTAAGGAGCCCCCTGAAGGATGGCACGCATGGCCGCATTTTCCCAGGCTCAAATCATGAATTAAGATTTTTGTCCCCATCTGAGGAATTGAACTTCAATCGGCAAATAATCTGGTTTATTCCTTGTTTTTTTGCTTCCTAATCAAGTTTAACAATAAATAATGTAAGGTTGTTGTTGTGAGAAAAAAATACATGTATACTACTATAATACCTCAAGTAGAAAAAGACAGAAAATGGGGTAAGATGGCCACCATATAACAAGCCCGGGAAGATGTGCTCAGCAACTACCAAAGAGTTTCCACTATGAGAGAGATTCTGCACTTCCTGGTAGCAAGAAATTCAACTTAAAAGCCAAGTTGACCCAAGTTTCTCAAAGTGGAAAGCAGCAAGGCCTGCTGACAGACTCCCCTTTACGGATGAGCAGCAACATGAGTTGCTTCTACAAGCATCGTGATTCTTCGTGGCCCCTGAGAAAAGACAGTCAGCCAGCCAACCCTCTACCTCCCTGGCCTCTAGGGACACAGATAGCTAGCAGATCACTTGGGCAGCTTGGTACACACATGCTCAGTACCCAAGGTATGCTTTGTACCATTTCCCCATCTTCCTCCTCTTTTCCTGCTTTGTTCTACAAGGCATTCCATCCCGTGTGCCAGCGCCGTGATACCGCATACATGTACACACAGACTACTAAAAGAGCAGGAATCCCCACCCACAAGGTAGCTTTATTATATATATTTTTGGATTTTGTACTTTTGTTCTATTTTAATACTCTCTCTCTCTCTTTTTTGATCTCCTACTTCCTCTTCTGGAGTGACTCCACCCTCCTGAGAATCCACATTCCTCCCAGGAAGAGACAGGTCTGTGTATCCCAGCATACCCACTCTAGCATGGGCTTTCCAGGACCTCCTAAGTGCACAGATATGCTCACATTCATTCACATTGCCACAATAGCAGAATCTGGTACCCACAACCATACCCAAGTCTTTTTTTTTTTTGATCCTTGTACTTCTATCAATTATCTTTCTATTTTCTTGCTGTTCTCTCATTAAATATCTTTCCATGAAACCTATTAATTGAGATTAACTCTCTGCCCGCAAGTGTCAACTCACAGTGATCCTATAGGACAGGGTAAAACTGTCCGGTGAGTTTCTGAGACTGTAACTGTTTATGGGAATAGAAAGTCTCCTTTTTTTGGCGGAGCAGCTGGTGGTTTTAAAATGTTGACCTTTCGGATTACAACTCAATACATAACCATTATGTGACCAGAGCTCCTTATTGTGATTACCCCTCTGAAAATATTTTCCCATTATTTTTGCAAGTCTGTTGGCTTATTCACAGTCACTTATTACTATCATTACTTTATTCTTATCATTACTTTTATTTTATTCTATTTTTCCCAGCCACTATCACCACTTAGGCACCTTTCCCCTGCTTTTCATTTCACCACTGTATGTTTTCCAGCTCCTATTAGAACTCACCTGTGTCACCAGACAAACTCTACCTCTGTATGACCAGCAGCTCACACACCACAATGCTGAAGAAACAGCAGTCAAGCACAGAAAGCTTCCAAATTCAAGAAAAACAAACATGAACAACCAAGTAGCACTCAAACCAATGGAATAGTCTGAAGATGTGATTGTGAACCACCAGTAACAGAATTCAGAAGAATGATGCTTAGGTCAAGAGATCTGGGGAATGTTCATGAGAAAAACAGAAGAAATTGAGAAACTAACATCCTTAAACCAAAGGATTCTAGAAGACAAGCAATGAGATAACTGAATTAGGCAACATAGTAAAAGGCTAGAGGAATAAAATGGAAAAGGAAAATAAAATAAATGAGCTTGAAGACAATTACCCTCACGACAGTAGACAAGAGAAGCAATCAACAAAAAAACCCGGAAGCATCCAAATAAATCCTGTAGGACACTATCATAAGAACCCATCTAAGAAAAGAAAAAAGAAAAGAAATGCTGGGAAAAGAACACCACCAAAAAAAAAAATCTACAGAGAATAGTACAAGAAACCATGGAAGAAAATTTCAACACACTATTCAACAAGCTGAGAAGAATGGACAACCAAAGAGAAAACATCAAGACATAAAGAAAAGGAGAGAATCTGAGGGCAGCTAGAGAAAAAGGAAAAGTCATCTACAAAGGAAAGTTGATAAGGATAAATTCAGACTTCTCAGCAAAAGACCTGCAGGCAAGAAGACAATGGAATGACATATATACAATTGTGACGGGTGGAAGGGGGGGTGGGGCGGAAGGAAGCCAGCCAAGAATATTATACTGAACAAAAATATCCCTCAAATACAAGGGAGAAATAAAGGTTATTTCCTGAGGAGGAAAAAATAAAGGAATTTTGAATTCAACAATTCATTTTCTCAGATCACAATGTTATAAAACTGGAAATCTACAACAGAAAGAAAAGGAACAAAAAGACAAACACATGGAGACTGAACAACATACCATTTCAAAATGACTGGACACTAGAGTAAACGAAAACGAGAAATTAAGAAACTCCTTAAAACAAGCAAACCTATAACACATCATACCAAAAACTCGGATACAACAAATGCAGTTATCTGAAGTCAATTTATAGCAATCAATACACACACGAAATATGAGAGAAATCCAAAACCAATACTAATAAAACACTTCCAAGAAGTAGAAAGAGGGAAACCACATAAGTCCTTCAACAATAAAGGGAAAGAACTAATAAAAATTGAAGCAGAAATAAATGAACTGAAAAATGGGGGGGAAATCAACAAGACAAAAAGTTGGTTATGAAAAGATTAACAAAATCGACAAACTGCTAGAAAACTTAACAAAGGAAAAGAAAGATGCAAATATCTAGAATTTGAGATGAAAAGGGTGCCATCACAAAAGATCCAAATGAAATAAAAAGATACATGTAGAGCAAAAGAAGAATTAGAGGTCACCAAGAGACTTCCAACCAAGAAAGATTCTAAAGAAGTATGTATGTTGCCTTCACAGGAGAATGCTAGCAAGTATTCAGGGAAGAGCCATAACTAATTCTGTGCAGACTATTCCAAAATATAGAAACTGACAGCAAACTCCCACACGCATTCTATGAAATGAGCATAATCCTCAAAACCTGATCACGATCATTTAGAAAAAATGAAAACAGGAAGTAGATAAGAGTGTCCCTCATCAATATTCTTATTCAACATTGTACTACAATAAACATCTTAGCCAGACAGACAGCAAAAAAATTTTAAAATAAAAGGAATATAATTGGGCAAAAAATAGGTCAAGCTGTCACTATTTGCAGATAGTATGATTTTACATAGTGAGAGCCCCAAGGACTCCACAGAAAGATTGTTGGAAAGTACTAACGAATCTGTTAAAGTAATGGCATACAAGATTAATAAGCAGAAATCAATTTTAATATGCTATTGAAGAGCTCCAAAATAAAAACATCAAGAAAAAAAATTAAAAAAGAGAAAACAATATCATTTATAATATCCATACAAAAGATGAATACCTGGGAATAAACTTAACCAAAGAAACAAAAGACCTGTACAAAGGAAACTACAGAAAAATCAAAATGTGAATATTACTGAAAGCAATAAATCTATAGCTAGAACACAATTCTGATCAAAATCATTTTCTTGGGGGCTCATACAGCTCTTATCACAATCTATGCATCCATCCATTGTGTCTAGCACATTTGTTCATTGTTGCCATCATCATTTTCAAAACAATTTCATTCTACTTGAGCCCTTGGCATGGGCTCCTCATTTTTCCCTCTTCCCTTCTTCACGAACTCTTAATAATTCATAAATTGTTATTAATTTTTCATGTCTTACACTGTCCGAGGTCTCTCTTTACCCTCTTTTCTACTGCCCATGCCCAAGGAGGGGTTACATTGTGATCAGTGCCCCCTCTTGGTACCACTACTCTCACAGCTGTCTACAAATGGGTTTGGGGTCTCCAGTCCACCCTCCCCCTCAATCACATCAATAAGGCTTTTTGTTCTGGGTCTTTGATGCCAGATACCTGATCCCTTCGACACCTCTTTATCACACAAGCTGGTGTGCTTCTTCCATGTGGGCTTTGTTGCTTCTTAGAGAGAGTCACTTGTTCATCTTCAAGCCTGTAAGACCCCAGATGCTATATCTTTGCATTGCTGGACACCATCACCTTTCTTCATTACATTTGCTTATGCACCCATTTGTCTTCAGCAATTCTGGCGGGAAGGTTATCACAGAATGCCAGGTGACTAGAACAAAGTGTTCTTGCGTTGAGGGAGTACTTGAGTAGAGGCCCACTTAATTGGACCTTTTGGACCTACTTTCTATCCAGCTCTTGGTAATCCAGGGTGTGTGCTACAGACTCGTGGACTTAATATTGTTCTTTTGAGGCACACAATATCTTTCATAGGCCACACCAGAAAGAATCCATGTGGAAGCTACATTCACTGGAGTTTGTAAACTGGGCTTTCATTCAAACTCATCAGGAGCCCTTTGATTTAAGACTGAAATTCATCAGTGTGAGAAGATGATGACTGCTATCCCAAGTTATGGAATTGGCAGTTATTGGACTTGGGTTTGACTCTCTGGCCTTCAGGGTGCCTAATGAATGGTGATCCAGGAATACCAAATATTTACTACTTTAATGCTCTTCTTATTTTGTTATGACATGTACTAGTCAGGTATGCATGTTGCTACCTTTTGGAATGAATTTTGTTGAAAGTTTTGTTCCAACATCAACCCTAATTATTTGTGTAAATAGTGTCCAGCCCAGCCTGTGTGATCACGAGGTGTCAATGGGATCAGGTATCAGGCATCAAAAAACAAAAAGTCCTATCACTGTGATGAGTGGGAGTGCGAAATGGGGACACAAAACCCATCTATAGGCAACTGGACATACCCTTACAGAAGGGCCTTGGGGAGGAGACAAACCAGTCAGGGTATAGTATAGTAAAGATAAAACATACAGCTTTCCTCTAGTTCTTTAATGCTTCCTCCCTCCCACTATCATGATCCCAATTCTACCTTACAAATACGGGTAGACCAGAGGATGTACACTGGTACAGACAGGAACTAGAAACAGAGGCAATCCAGGACAGATGACCCTCTGAGGACTAGTAGTGAGAGTGGCGATACCGGGAGGGTGGAGGGAAGGTAGGGTAGAAAGGGGCAAGGGATTATAAAGATCTACATATAAACTCCTCCATGGGGGACAGACAACAGAAAAGTGGGTGAAGGGAGACGTTGGACAGTGTGAGATATGCCAAAATAATAATAATTTATAAATAATCAAGGGTTCGTGAGGGAGGGTGGGGGAAGGAGGGTGAAAATGAGGAGCTGATACCAAGGGCTCAAGTAGAAAGAAAATGTTTTGAAAATTATATGGCAACAAATGTACAAATGTGCTTGACACAATGTATGTATGGATGAATTGTAATAAGAGCTGTATGAGTCCCCCCAGAAAAGATTTTTTAATAAATTGTTCAGAAACTTGAATTTAATCTATATAAGTCAACAATTCAAGCATGAATTGATGTCTGAAACCAGCCTATACTTCTATATGCTTTTCTCAACCGTGTTTTAAATTCTGTATCATTAGCTAAATGAATCACACTATCGTTACCTTATGTCCCAGGAAGATGGTTTGAAAAATTTTCGTTATCATAAAATGATAATGTTGTTTCTAAAGTGAACCAGAGACATATATAAACCACAGATATGTGAATGGATTTTGTGCTCCCATTTAAATCTAGCCCCAATCTAAGAACTATGCGTTCTTAGGATGTGGCCCTCTTTAATGCTTAAAGAAGTCACTAAAGATATAGGTGCTATAGAAAAAACAAAACAAAAGAGAATGAAAAAACAACAAACAAAGCCAAAGTAATATACTCATAAAAATTATATCTGTTTGTAATTAATAGATAAAAATTTTACTAGTACATTGCTTAGAACACATGGTAGATAAATGGAATCACAGAATGGAATTTTCCCACTTTTTGCAGTCCATTGTATATTCAATATTTGTAAGTCTTAACATTTACAAAAAGTACAAAACAAGGTGATCTATATTAAACATAATGCCTGTGCTATAAATTGTCATCACAAGGTAATTATTTTACTATTGATTCGAATATTTTCTTCATTCAATACTTTTATTGAAGTTCAAAGTATACATTCTTAAGACAATAAATACCTGGCTGTTTTTTCTTAGTATCACAGAGGTACCATCATCAACTTCAAATTCTCCATAGTCTCTTAGACACCGTACCTGAAAAGAAAATCAGATATTTTATCCAAATTACCTTTTAAAATATGCAGTGATCATAACATGAAGTGGGATTATATAAATGCCCGAACAGTAAAAGTACTGTATTTTATGTGTCTGTTTCCTCCTCTGTGTACTTAGGACCCTTACTATTCCCAGATATTTACTGTGGTCCTAAACCTAAAGATCTCAATTTCCTACGTCACCGGGAAGGGAAAAATAAGCTTTGCAAATGTATACATGGATGGTATTACCAATAAGGAAACCAGGGATTTGGATAAAAGGAGACTACATAGTTGGACGTTTTCCTCTCAAACAATGCACTATATTAATCAGAAGGAATAAAAATGAGGGACATAACAGTGGCAAACAAGAAAGAAAAGAGCATTTTACCTCAACTAGATTGACCAGATCCTTCCCATAATCCATTAGGATAAAAGAACATACATCTAAAAACAAACTGTTTTTCTTTTTAACAATTTATTGGGGCTCATACAATTCTTATCACAGTTCATACATATACATACATCAATTGTATAAAGCACATCTGTACAGTCTTTGCCCTAATCATATTTTTCTCTTTTCCTTTTTTACATTTTATTAGGGACTCATACAACTCTTATCACAATCCATACATATACATACATCAATTGTATAAAGCACATCCATACATTCCCTGCCCCAATCATTCTCAAGGCATTTGCTCTCCACTTAAGCCCCTTGCATCAGGTCCTCTTTTTTATTTTTTCCCCCTCCCTCCCCTTTCCCCCCTCCCTCGTGTGCACTTGGTAATTTATACATCGTTATTTTGTCATATCTTGCCCTATCCGGAGTCTCCCTTACCCCCCTTCTCTGCTGTCCCTCTCCCAGGGAAGAGGTCACATGTGGATCCTTGTAATCAGTACCCCCTTTCCAACCCACTCACCCTCCACTCTCCCAGCATCGTCCCTCACACCCTTGGTCCTGAAGGTATCATCCACCTTGGATTCCCTGTACCTCCAGCCCTCATATGTACCAGTGTACAGCCTCTGCCCTATCCAGCCCTGCAAGGTAGAATTCGGATCATGGTAGTTGGGGGGAGGAAGCATCCAGGATCTGGAGGAAAGTTGTGTTCTTCATCGGTACTACCTGCACCCTAATTAACCCATCTCCTCTCCTAAACCCCTATATGAGGGGATCTCCATTGGCCGACACTTGGGCCTTGGGTCTCCACTCTGCACTTCCCCCTTCATTTAATATGGTATATATATACATATATACATATACATATATACATATACACACATGTACACATACATACACACATATCTTTTTTTTTTTTGCATGATGCCTTATACCTGGTCCCTTGGCACCTCGCGATCGCACTGGCCGGTGTGCTTATTCCATGTGGGCTTTTTTGCTTCTGAGCTAGATGGCCGCTTTTTCACCTTCAAGCCTTTAAGACCCCAGACACTATCTCTTTTGATAGCCAGGCACCATCAGCTTTCTTCACCACATTTGCTTATGCACCCATTTGTCTTCAGCGATCCTATCATGGAGGTGTGCAGTCAATGATATGATTTTTTGTTCTTTGATGCCTGGTAACTGATCCCTTCGGGACCACTCGATCACACAGGCTGGTGTGTTCTTCCATGTGGACTTTGTTGCTTCTGAGCTAGATGGCCGCTTGTTTATCTTCAAGCCTTTAAGACCCCAGTCACTATCTCTTTTGATAGCCGGGCACCATCAGCTTTCTTCACCATATTTACTTGTTCACCCACTTTGGCTCCAGACGTTGTGTCGGGAGAGTGAGCATCATAGAGTTCCAATTTAATAAAAGGAGATATTCATGCATTGAGGGAGTGAACAAACTGTTTTTCAAAGGAAATCAAGTCTTCCAATCTCTTGTTTCTCAGGAATACTTAAAAATACATTTAAAAGATTCAGTTTCATGCTCTTTCATTTTGCTTACACAGTAACTTAGCAATCAATTAATTTTCATTTAGTATTTTAAAAATAAAACAAAATTTATGGAAGATGGAATGTTAGATTACATTAAGATGCTTGAAATTAAAGTGCCAACATCCAATCATTTTTGACCTATAAAATATAAGCTTAATATAGTTCAGCTCACACATCACTATTACCTTAAAACTGTGAATCAAAGTTTGTTGCAAAGAGGGCACTATAAGTATTTCCATACTCCTGTCCCTCTATAGCAGTGTTTCCCAAAGTGGGGATACTGCAATGATCCAGGAGGAGTATAAAGCAGATAGCTACACTTTATCCTGGAGTATAGGCTATTGTATAAAAGTTTTTAATTTTACACACACACACACACACACACACACACACACACACACACACACACACACACACCATAGTGAATGAAGGGGTAAGTGCAGCGTGGAGACTCAAAGCCCATTTGTCGGCCACTGGAGATCCACTCATTGAGGGGTTTAGAAGAGGAGATGGGTCAGTCAGGGTGCGATGCAGTACCGATGAAGAACACAGCTTTCTCCCAGATCCTGGATGCTTCCTCCCCCAACTACCATGATCCGAATTCTACCTTGCAGGACTGGATAGGGCAGAGGTTGTACACTGGTGCATATGGGAGCTGGAGGCACAGGGAATCCAGGGTGGATGATAACTTCAGGACCAATGGTATGAGGGGCAATGCTGGGAGAGTGGAGGGTGAGTGGGTTGGAAAGGGGGAACTGATTACAAGGATCCACATGTGACCTCCTCTCTGGGAGACAGACGGCAGAGAAGGGTGGGGGGGGGGTAAGGGAGACTCCGGATAGGGAAAGATATGACAAAATAACAATGTATAAATTACCAAGGGCACATGAGGGAGGGGAGAAAAAAAAGAGGACCTGATGCAAAGGTAAAGTGAAGAGCAAATGCTTTGAGAGTGATTAGGGCAAAGAATGTAGGGATGTGCTTTATACAATTGATATATGTATATGTGTGGATTGTGATAAGAGTTGTATGAGCCACTAATGAAATGTAAAAAAAGAAAGAAAAAAAAAAAGAACACAGCTTTCCCCCGGATCCTGGATGCTTCCTCCCCCCAACTACCATGATCCTAATTCTACACTGGTGCATATGGGAGCTGAAAGCACAGGGAATCCAGGGTGGATGATAACTTCAGGACCAATGGTATGAGGGGCAATGCTGGGAGAGTGGAGGGTGAGTGGGTTGGAAAGGGGGAACTGATTACAAGGATCGACATGTGACCTCCTCTCTGGGAGACGGACGGCAGAGAAGGGTGGGGGGGCGGGGGGTAAGGGAGACTCCGGATAGGGAAAGATATGACAAAATAACAATCTATAAATTATCAAGGGCTCATGAGGGAGGGGGGACAAGGGAGGGAGGGGGGAAAAAAAGAGGACCTAATGCAAAGGGCTTAAGTGGAGAGCAAATGCTTTCAAAATGATTAGGGCAAAGAATGTAGGAATGTGCTTTACACAATTGATGTATGTATATGTGTGGATTGTGATAAGAATTGTATGAGCCCCTAATAAAATGTAAAAAAAATGATTAGGGCAAAGAATGTACAGATGTGCTTTATACAATTGATGTACGTATATATATGGATTGTGATAAGAGTTCTATGAGCCCCTAATAAAACAATTAGGAAAAAAAACAGGCCCAAAGAACAAAAGAAAAGTGGGTTAGCAATATATATACATAAATTAAAATATCTATAAAGAGATTCTATCACCGCCCTCTAGTTGATTCTAACTCACAATGACCCTATATTGGTTTTCCAAGGCTGTAAATCCTTACAGAAACTAATAGTCTCATCTTTCTCCTGAGCAACAGTTGGTAAATTTGAACCTTAAGAACCTCAGAACCCTGGTGGTACAGCAGTTAATCACTGGGTTGCAATCTGCATGGTCGACAGTTCAAAACTACCAGTACCAGTAGGAGAAAGCCTGGGCTTTCTACTCAGAAACCCATAGGGGATCCCTAGGAATCAGCATTGACTCCATACCAGAGAGTTTGGTTCTGGAACCTTACGGTTAGCAGTCCAATCAATGCCTATCCTACAATGCCAGCAGGGATCCTAAGAAAGAGATGAAGAGATGTAGTCAATGAATAAGGCCCATCTAGCCATCATCTCTTATGCATTGTATTATCAATTCTAGCCTATATGGCTATGGTTAAAATCCCATTTTGGAGGGATGGTTATGTGGAAAAGCCATCTCAGAAGCAGGAACATAGAGAAATGCTGGACCATCAAGGTGTAAGAGGCCCTAGTGGGACATACTTGAGATCTTTGTCTGAAGTGGTAGAGACTGAGATGGAGGCATCAAAGGCTACAGCACAGAGACCATGGGACAGAACAGAGGGACTAGGCCAAGACCAGAGGCTGAGGCAAGGCATCCATGACATAAAACAGAGGAGCAATACTGAGACTATGATACTTTGAGGCAGAGCAGTGGGCTGCCTTTCTGGCCCAAAGAGGCAAAGGGACTATGTGACTGAGAGGCTAAGGACTAAAGACTGACATGACTGCTGGATGACAGGAGAGGTACACTTACTGTTTCCTGATGCTGACTTGTGGTAACTAGTTACCTTCCTTAATAAGCCCACTAAATTGTGAATATTGTCTGTGAGTTCTGTGAGGCCAACTGGGACCGATAATTGAACCCGACAGAAAGGCAGTGTGTGAGGGAGGAGTGGGTGGTGTCAGAATAGATATTGAAGGATGAAGGATGGAGGCATGTCTGAACTCTGCCTCATGGAAACAGTGAAGCCAGAGAAAGTCAAATACGGCCCTCTGATATGTCTTCCTACTTTTAAAGAAGCCAATCCAATTACTAGCACTAACAAATAAAAGAAACAACATTACTGGATAACTCAACAGGATATTTGAGTTGGCAGAAGAACAGAACAGCTTATTGAGTCTGAGGAACAAAAGTAAAGAAACATGATCCCAAGGAACACCATCAAGCAAATCAATGCAAATATTATGGAAGTCCCAGAAGAGGGCAAAGGGTAACTAAATAAAACTTAATAGACAACAGCAGAACATTACCAAAACTTGACAAAGGACAAGAATGTACATATCAATGACACTTAAGAATTTCCAAATCAGAAGAAAGCCTGAGAGATCCACACCAAAATATCTTATCATCAAACTCTTTAAAAAAAAGATAAAATCTTGACAATATCAAATAAAATGAAGTACCAATTTACATATATAGAAACCCTGGAAACCAGGAGGTAATAGAGTCACATATTTAAAATAATGAAAGAAATGAACAGCCATCCAAGATTCCTATAGCCAGCAAAACTTTCCTTTATAAATGAGGATAAAATTCAAGAAAACAAATAAAACCTGAGGGAATGTTGAGACATTCCTTTAGATTGAAATACAAGGAGAGTAGATTGCAAGATGAAGCAATATAGAGAAAAAGGTGTTCGGTTCCTGGATTCAGGTACCTGAAAGAATTCACACAGCAGAAGCAGGTTTGTAATCCAAGTGATTTTATGGGGAAAAGGGAAGTTTCAGGTATTACAGCCTCAAAAAATACACATTGTTTTAAGAAAGCATACAAGGATCCGCAGAACTGCACATGGGTTCACTGCTGAATGGGGAAAAAACACATAGAAAGAACAGGAACACATAACCCAGCACGTGGAACCAGGAAATCCCAGGGGCCAAAAGGGCTCCCACCCCCCACTTGTGGAGAATGCTGGAATGGAAGGAAGTCAAGGCAGGGTCTTTATTCCCTCCTCTCCACAACGGCTGGGGGAAGCATGGTTGAAGGTATTGGTTGGTTCCACTGGCTTGAGTTTAGGCCCACCTGTGTGAGGTAATGTAACTGAGCCTAATCTGTGTGCCCTGGTGGACCTCCCCTCGGGGTGGAGGGAGCTCTTGTCTGAGCATGCTCAGTTTGATTGTTCTAAAATTTAATGGATGCCTGATTTCTTCCAATCCTTTTGCTTTAGCCTTATGCAGTTACTGCGGAGACAACCCCCTTGTGGTGCTTATGTAATCTGATGTCAATTTGGGACTTGAGAGGATTAAGAGTGAAGTGGTGGAGTCTAGTTGGTCAATCAGGATAGCCAGTGAGGCCTCTGTGTGGGCATTGCCTTCGCCTGAGAATTCTGGGAACTCCAGTATTTCCTCCTTAAACAGGAGACGCTTCTCTCTCTCAGCTCACTTCCTTGGAGATGCTCTACTGGCAAGACACATGGCACTACGTCCTGGTAGCTGGGAAAGCCACACGGACCTACCCTGATGCAACAGACCTCTGGAGCCAGAGAAGCTACATAGAGAAGAACCCTGCCAGCGCTGAGATGTTTACAATGCTACTGGATCCAAAAACTTTCTACTCGCTGGTTCAAGATCGTCCTGCAATCGGAGTCATTGCATGTTTCGTGAGTCTGACGAGGCCTTTACAGATTGGTATCAGACATATGGGCTAATATTGGGCTCACGGACTTGACCTGGACTGGGCTGGGACGTTTTCGCAATATTCAGTTGTTCTTCTATATAAACCTCTTTCTTATAAACATGAGTTTCTATGAATTTGTTTCTCTTGTCTACCCAGACTAACACTCCCCCTTTATGGCCCCTATTCTGGCTACCTAACATATTTAGCCAACACCTAAGTTGAATGCAAACATTTTTCTTTGGTCTTCTTTATTCAATATTCAAAAGTATACAAAAGAGGATAATAAAGATGGTTCAAAATCCAAAAATTAACTAAGCGCCAAAGTACGTGGTACTACTGGAAGAAATGAGGAGCAAAGAGAGGATAACCCACTTAACAAGTAACAAAATGACAACTATATGACAGGGACTTCAAGTGTGTGCAAATATGGAATTTAAAAACTGAAAAAAGTCCCAGAAACATTTGAAGCTCCTTGGTAAGTACTTCCTTAGTGGTAGTAACTTTCAATATGAAAGTATTAAAATGTCCAGTGTAAAAGCAGAGACCTTGTGATATGCATATGATACAACTTTGCTTATGGAAAGCTAAGAGGATTCAACACATTAATGAAGAACTGAGACTAAAGCTTTCTGTAGGGATTATGGCTCGATGGAAAAAAAAAGCCTCATGCTCGGGCCAATAAACACAATGATAAAAAGAGAAAAAAATAAATTGACACGGATTTCATTTATTTCAATGCATAATCAACATTCATGGAATTAGTGAAGAAATCAAGCCATGAGATAAATGCTGCAAAAGACTTCTTTAAAGTGTTAAAGAGCAGCAGAGTCAGCAAAATGACTGTCAGACAACAAACTCGGACAACTCTCAGCAATTATAGAGAAGGTCCACTAGGAGCGATATCCTAAACTTCATGGAAGAGAATCTCAATATGAAGTACATCCAAGCTTCTTAAACTGAGAGAGCAGTAGCAACTACTAACAGATTCCCCTCTTTGTTATAGGCTGTCCACACGCTGGGGAAGCTTCCCTCCTGCCTGGCATAGCCAATTTTTTCTGGTCCCTGAGCTAACCCAGCTGACCAAGCCTCTTGGCTTGCTGTCCTCTGGTGAAGAACAGCTTTGCAGAGTCAGCTTGGTGCAGACAGTCACTAGCCAAGCTTAACTTTTGCTTTGTTCTACAGTTCCACCAGCCCTTGCTCAACATTCCTCACCTTGCCACCCCCAAGCAGGAAATGTGTTAGCAAAACAACACAATTAGGGGGCGAGGGGGAAAGAGAAGCCTAGCACTTCCCGCACCAATCTCAAAGTAGACTTGAGAGGTTTAATTTAACCCCCCCATTGGGTGAGAAATCCACACACCTGGCCTCTAGACCTGGCAGGAACCCCATCTTATCCCTCAAGGGGTGGAGTCAAGGGACAGAGTTTTTGTGGGTTTTGAACTGCGGACCATGCTGATCGCAACCCAATGTGTAACCACTGTACCACCAGGGGTCCTTTTATCTCAGTAAAACTATGAAAACTAGTCCTCGGTTTATCTGACCCCAGCCATGCTATTTTTTAATCACCTAATATGTATATGAAAGGTGAACAATGAATAAGACAGAGGTGAATTGATAACTATGAATTATGATATCGCAGAAAAGCACTGACAAAACATCAACAGCCAGAAGAGCAAACAAAGCTATGCTGGAAGAGCTACAGCGGGAGTGCCCCTTAAAGAGGCCGACTCCGTGTATATGTCATCTGGATGGCAAGTCCCTGGATGGTCAAAAAGAGGAAGCCTCTCAGTGGTACACATTGACACCATGACTGCAATAATGGGCTCAAACAGCAATGTTTGAGAAGAGGGTGCGGGGCAAGGCAGTGTTTCATTCTGTTGTACATCTAGTTACTATGAATAGGACTTGGTGGCACCTAACAAAACTATATTCATATCTCCTTCTTACATAATAGGAGCATAATCCACACATTCAATAAAATCCATTCTCAAGAGGTAAAACTTACTTCAATATATAAGCTTTGGGGAGGCTTCATATCCTGTGTTATGTCCAAACCTTCATTTCCTCCCAATGACCTCATGTAAGTAGCAAGGGACTTCTTATAACAATTGAACCATTCTATCTGAAAACAGAAAAATGGTCTTTTTACCAAGTGACAAAGAAAACAAGCTTGCCAACATTGTGTAATCGTGACTTCAAACAGCACATACGCCCATGTAGATCATGAGTGTGGCATTCCTGTATTTATATAGCGAACATTAATGGTTGTCTTCTACGAGTCAGGAACTGTCTGTGCACTTAGGATGGAGCATTCAACCAAAACAGACAAAATTCTTGTTATCACATAGCTTACAAACCAGTAGACCTAAGCACAGATCTAAAAAAAACATTCAACCAGAAACAACACTACGAAAAACACATGATTCAGTTATGGTCGCTTTAAATACTGCACGGACTCTTTTTATAAGAATGGAACAACATGCTTGAGCAGACAATGCAAATGTCCCCAAAGAGAAGGAAGGACAAGCAAAATGAGGAGTGCACACAATAGAAGATAGTGAGGCTTACTTTGGAATTCAGTTCTAAGTTGTATCTGACAAGGGTAAACCTTTATCACACGTAAAGTGGCGCAAGAGGTCACATTATTTTACGACTGCATTTGTAGGAAAGTCAGTCATCGGAATTCTATAAATGTAAAAAAGTAGATTAAGAGTTGCCAAAGGGCTGGGGGAAGGAAATAATAATAAAAGGCATTTGTTATTTTTTAAAGTCTATTATGGTTAGGGTGAAAGTTTACAGAGAAAACTCATGTTTTATACAATAATTTATATATATTTTGTTTTGTGACATTAGTTGCAATCTCCTCAGAATCTTATTTATGTATAATTACAGAAAGGTAGGCAAAACAAAGATGTACAGGTTAATGACATTATTAAGAAACAGCCTGGTCAAGGAGTAACACATCCTCAGCCCCAAAATGGAGACTTATCATTTTGTTCCATTCTGAAAATTTTACATTATCACCCAAGAATGCATCCCTAAAACACTAGTTTAGTGCTGTTCATTATTTGTACTTTAAATAGATCCACACAGTATTTATTATTTTGTGACAAATTTCTTTCACTAAACATATTTTGGATTTCTGAAATTCTACTTTAAAGTGATGAAGAGCAAGGATGTCACACTTTGAGGACTGAGCAATGCCATGGGATTTTCCATTGACCTTAGCCATGGGATTTTCCATTGCCTCATAAGCATATGAAAGTTGGACAACAATTAATAAAGACCAAAGAATAGATGCCTTTGAATTAGCATGTTGGCAAAGAACACCGAAAGTACCATGGACTGCTAACTGAACAAACAAATCTGTCTCGGAAGATCACAGCCAGACTGATCCTTGGAGATGAGTATGGCAAGACTTGTCTCACAAGTTTTGGGCATGTTTTCAGGAGACCAGTCCTTAGAAAACGACACAATACTTGGTACAGTGCAAAGTCAGTGGGAAAAACAAAAACAACTCAAGGAGATGAATTGATACGGTAACTCAACAATGGGTTCAAACATAACAATTGTGAGGATGCAGAGTCCAGTAGTACTTCATGCTGATCTAGACAGGGCCACTATGAGGTGGAACTGACGAGAAGGCACCCACCACTACTATGTTGGTTAGTATTGGGTTATGTGTTGGCTAAAGCCAAGGTCAACAGTTTGACTCAACCAGTTACACCTAGGGAGAAAGGGGATTTCTGCTCCTATAAAGAAATACAGCTTCAGAAACCTAAAGAGCCAGTTCTACTTTGCTCATCCTTAAGGATTGTTAAAAGTCAATGGCAGTGGGTGTTTTACACAATTAATGTATGTATGTATGGATTGTGATAATAGTTGTATGAGCCCCAATAAAATGATTTTTAAAAAAGAAATTATGACATAAGATTATCTCTCTCTAAAGTGTCTTGGAGTCTCTAACTTGTAAACTACTATTTGTCTACCTTCATGGAAAAAAATAATACACTAATCTTTGTTAAAGATGGCATCACCTATCCCTTATCGGTGAGTTCAAAGTGAAATGTTCACATATAGAAACTGAATTTCGGTTTATGCTCTGAGAAGGAAAAGGCAGAGGCAGTGATTCTCTCCATAGACTAGACCTTGTAGAGACTCTATTAACACCGAATTTGGACCCCAGCTATAAGGGATTTCCATTGAACTCAAGGTCAAAATGAAGTCTAAAGTATGGAAATCTAATCTCAAGACTAACATTATAATTGTTAATTATAATTTTCTGGTTCGAAAATCAGCATCTTGAAGTCTTACTTGTGTGCCTTGTCATGACTACCTTGTACTAAACTAAAAAAGTTTATGCACGACAAGTTCATGTATTTATGTTTAAAATAAAATCCTCATCTATTGGTTACTTAAATTTTAAGATAAAATCCTACAAGAACTATTACTCTTAAACACTCTATGTTTTTAAAAAAATACTATAGCTATTGTTATTAGAGAAAGAACATGTTCTGTTCATTTCACCATAATAAAGAGGCACCCCTCAAGTCCACTTAATGTAAGATTCCGGCACAAAGACCATAGAAAAAGAACCTGAAAAATTAACTGGTAACGTAATTATTTAGTAGTTCCCTCAAGAAGCTGAGGTACTTTGTTTCTTTCTCCAGAACATGAACAGAATAAAAATAAAGCATGGAAATGTACTTAGCAATCCAAGATCAGAGGAGGCAATGGTATTAGAGATTAAAACCTGAGCAGACTGCGGATGACAGTGGAAGCCCAAAAACTCCATTTGCACAGTTCCCACACAGATTAAGCCTCCAGTGAATCTCCTTAGACCATGAACAAAGAATGGAAATAGTCTTGTTATACACTGAGTGCATTGGAAAGTAGGTTAACACAGATAATTTTTAACGTTATTGTTTTTCTCTCTTTTGGTCCCTTTTAAATTTGTTCTAGTTTTTATATTTTCTTTTGGATTGAGGGCTGTTTTTTTTGCATATGATTTTCTTTCTTTTTTTTTGGAGTTTTCAGTGGTTTATTGAGCATTCAATATTTTGCCATGATGACTTAGGATAGTTAGGTGTTTTTTTTTATTTTGTGTTTTACATTTTATTAGGGGCTCATACAACTCTTATCACAATCCATACGCATATGATTTTCTTTAAGTAAAATCTAGGATAGGACTTAGTTACTGTGAAGACTATAAATGGATTAAGTTTCTTTGGGTTAGGACAGGGCAGGCTGGGGCAAATGGTGAGTTTAAGACTGAAGAAAATGTTCTAAAATTGATGGAGATCATAACTGCACAGCTCTTTTTAATATATTTAAACCACTGGGTTGTGTGGTATATGAATTATGTCAATTAAACTCAAGTTAAATTTTTTAAATGCAGTTAGCAAGTAAATTGTTTATAAAACTCATGGCAAATTTACTGAATACATGCCGTGGCAATTACATTACATCCTGTCAGCCTGTCAATAAAATTGCAGCTTGATGACCTCATTTTGAGGCATGACAGAAATAAGTAGCTCAATGGAGATCAAACCCAGTCTCTCTACCTTCCTTTTCTGCGCTGAGACAGTCAGAGAGCTGGAGGGGACCCGTGCCAACACTGAAATGCATACACTGCCACTGGATCCACAAGACCTTCTACCCACTGGCCTGCGATATTCCTGCATTTGGCATCATTACATATACTGTGAATCTAAAGAGGAATTTATCGACTAGTACCGAACATATAGGCTAATATCGGACTTAGGAACTTGATCTGAACTGGGCTGAGATGTTTTCTCAATATATAATTGCTCTTTTATATAAAGTTCTTATACACATGAGTGTATGACTGTTCCTCTAGTCAACCCAGACTAACACTTTCTTTCATAAGTGATATACTATACCAAACTCACACAATAACAGCATTGATCACATTCCGTTCTATGCTATGTTCCAAATGGGCAGCCTTAATCATCCTGTAACAACCCTGTTAATACAGCAGTTCTCAACCTGTGGGTTACGACCTCTTTTGGGGGTCAAAGGACCCTTTCACAGGAGTCACTTAAGACCATTGGAAAACATGTATTTCCAATGGTCTTAGGAACCAAGTCACTGCTCCTCTATCCATCTCCAGGAGGGTCTGCCCACATACGAGTACGCAGCGTAATGACATAATCAGACAACCCCATCACATTCAACTTGTACAAATAAAGGTGGATGTGACAGGGTTGGCACCACAATGTGTTTATGTGGACAAGTCACACATGCGTAGAGAGCAGCTGCTGTGTTAAAAGCAGCTACTGTGTTAAAAGCAGCGACAGTGTTAAAAGCAGCAGTATTGGTGGTAAATGACACTTCATGAATTATTATTTCTGGGTAAAATCATAAACTACTGCAAAAAATCGATATCTGTACCATGGGAACTTTATCTGGATGCTGATTGGTCTTTTTATATTCAGCTGTGGTTGATGTGAATACTGCTCCTTGTGATAGTAACAGGTATGTAAAAACACAACATAGAGAATGTAAAATCATAGGAAATTTTAATAAACTGTATTGACTAAATTGTGCCATGTATCATCTTTAGTACTATTTTTTTTTTAAATAAGAAATTTAAACAAGACGCTTGACTTGAAGGGAAAACTATCTAGGCTTCATTGAGAGTAATTTATGCCTACTTAAAGACAGATTGCCCTACATGTAATAGCTACATACAAAAATGTTATAAAACTGTCCTTGGTTTTACAATGATAAATGAAAAACATAAAAATTCTTCAATCGAACAAGGCATGCAAGGATTTTTTTCATGTCATTTTTTTTGTTTTTGTTAAACAGTGAGAGCAAAATAACCTACTGAAATACAAAGAGAGAAGCTGAATGAGCAAGCCACTGATGGAGAAGGGGAGCTTTCACAGAACCAGTGTTTTCCCCATCCCATCTCCACCTGATGTTGATCAAAACATACCATTGGTGATTTAGTAAACGAATAAATAAAGGGAAAAATTTAATATGCTTGTGTACATGCACCAGTTACTTTGTGTACAATAAAGGAATGAGGAAGGGGAAATGAAATAAAGAGAAAACTATACTGTAGTTGTCAGGAGGTGGTGGAATCAAACTGTGGTTTTCTAATCGAGAATGGATTCTTGGTCGGCTGGAAGAGAGTTCTGGAGGAAAGGAGCAGGCTCCCTTAGAAGATGCCTCCTGTCTGCTGCTGGAACACATCAATTGTATCTTCATCCTCCATTTCCAACTGTGCAGGTGTGTCTGTTTCATTGATTGGCTGTCTGTCGAATCAAATCAGATCTGACTCATTGACAAACCCTGTTCACAATAGGCTTCCATTAGCTTACTAAGTGGGTGTGCCTCTGAATCTTAAACTGCACCACAGAACCATCCTGCCCTACCACCTTCAAGTTAATCTGATCATTGTTCTCAGTCTTGACTCCTCCCTTGAGTTTTTTGTTGGCCAGGGTGAATGCTGAAGTCTTCTCAAAAGAGGTACCAGGTCCGCACCAAACGAGCACACAGGCAGCTGCAGGAACAGCAGGAGGAGGTGGCAGTGGTGGAGGAGGGAGAGCCATCTTTTGTATTATTAAAGCTATGGTTATATATTATTTTCATTAGCCAACCATCCCATGACAATGGATCATGTAGAAGAACGTTAAGAAAAGATAGTGAGGATTTTTTATGGTATGGTTTTACTTCAATGACAGCAGGAACTGAGAAACTACAATGTCTTACTTGTTGTGAAGTTCTATTAGTTGAATCTATGAAGCTGAACAAACTAATATGCCATTTTGATAGCAAATATCCGAGCTTTGCTGGCAAGGATACCAACTATTTTAAAAGCAAAGCTGATGATAAACTCAAGAAAGCCAGACTTGACACTGGTGGCAAGTACCACAAACAAAACGTAGTAGTCATTGAAGTTTCATATTTGGTGGCACACAGAATCACCAGCGCTATGAAACCCTACACCATTGCTGAGGATTCACTGTTGCCAGGGGCCAGTAAATTGTTCGAGTTATGATCAGAGATGAATTTGTTACAAAATTGAGCGCAATTTTCTTATCAAATGACACTGCCTGCAGAAGAATAGCAGACAAGGCTGCTGATATTCTTGATCAGATAATCCAGGAAAGTAAATCTGCCCCACTTCCAATATTTAGCATCCAGCGTGATGAATCTACAGACGTTGCAAACTGTTCACAGTTACTGTTTACCTGAGGCATATTAATGATGGCGACTTTAAATATGAGTTTCTTTTTTTGCAAACCTCTTAAAATGGCAACTACTACACGTGATGTATTTGATAGTTGGTTCATTCTGCAAGAGCATAAGATCTCTTGGGAAAAGGTTTGTGGTGTTTGCAGATGATGCTCCACTATGCTAGGATGTCAATCTGAATTTCAACGTTTGGTACTGAGTCACCGAAAGTCACCGGAACTCACTGTATAACTCATCAGAAAATATTAGCAACAAATACACGGCCAAAAGAGTTACAAGAAGTAATGAGAAGCATCATAAATTCTGTCAATTTTGTAAAGGCGAGCACTTTAAACAGTCTACTGCTTTCGCAACTGAAGTGAGACGGTTGTCCAGAGGAAAAGTTTTAAAAGGTGTTTTTGAGCATGGTGATGAACTCAAAACGTTTTTTATCAGAAAACATGACCGCAGTTCAAAGCATTTTGCAGCGATAAAAGTGAGATACAGAAAATAGTTTGATTGCCATCTTTGCCATCTTGAATGAGTTACAATTTATTACTGCAAGGACAAAATGCAACATGCCTTGATTTATCTGAAAATATCTGATCATTCCAAAGGAAACATCAGCTTTGGGGGAAAAATTGGATGAAAATAAAATTTACCAAAAAAATAATAAAAAGAAAATAAAATTTACATGCCTACCCTATCTGTTTTCTTTGAAGAACATGACACTGAACCAGACAAAAGGATTACAATTTCTGTGAAAGAACACTTGCATATGCTTGCAGATGAAATTTCATCGTACTTTCCAAATCTACCCGACACCTCATTTGCACTTGCCAGAAGCCCATTTGCAGTCAAAGTTGAAGATGTTCCTGAGATAGCACAAGAGACGTTTATTGAACTAACAGCGATGCAGCGAGAACTGATTTCTCTACAATGCCAGTTACAAAATTCTGGATCAAGTGTTTGCAGTCAGGTCCTGTTCTGTCGGAGACTGTGTTGCACCTTTTTCTTCCATTTCCAACAACTTATCTTTGTGAAACAGGGTTTTCCAGCTTGTTTGTTATCAAGTCTAAATAAAGAAGTAGATTTGTTGTGGAAGATGATCTTGTGCTCTTGCAAAGACTGTCTGGAGAATTTCTGATCTAGTGAGAAAGAAACTATCTCAACCTTCTGGCTTTTTACGCACACTGTCGCAAAATGTAGCAATGTAGTTCACTATTGTTATATTAAGACTGTTACTCATGCTACACCATGCTTCAAGACAAAATTTCATTTATTTATAATTAGAAATCAGTATTTCACAAGATATAATTACCTATTTTTGTGATTAATCACTATGCTTTAAATATGTTCAATTTGTAAACTAAAAATATATCCTACATATCAGATGTTTACATTATAATTCACAACAGTAGCAAAATTACAGTTATGAAGTAGCAACAAAAATGATTTTAAGATTGGGGATCACCACAACATGAGGAACTCTATTCAAGGGTCGTGGCATTAGGAAGGTTGAGAACCAAGGCTGTAGTAGGACACACTATGACCCCATTTTGTAAATAAAGGAGTGAACACAGAGCAATGAGGTTACTTGCCCAAGATTAGAAAGCAGTGTCAGGAGTTGAAACCAAGTGTTCTGACTCTAATGTTCTATCTTGAAATACTGGTCTAGCACCCTACCTTCAGTGACAAATACTCATCTTATTCTGAATATTTATTCATGCTGACTAGAAAACTACATATCTCCTAAGAATAATGTCGGCTTTTCAACTCCACTGATGAATCACTAATAAATAAAAGAAACTCCTTTTTTTATTGTTTGTCAGTTTTCCCTGTAGCACTAGAATTACTTACTACTACTCCCTTCCAGGAGGGTACCCCAGTGGCAGTTGCTACATTTGTCACTATTAATGGAAAGGTTGGCAATTTGAATCCACTTAGCTACTCTGTAAGAGAAAAATATGGCAGTTGGTTTCCATAAAGATTGATAGTGTATATGGATTATGTGCCAAATAAGACAGTTCAAAACAAAAATAATGTATAGCCTTATAAACCTCTGAGGCAGTTTTAGTCACAATCGACTTGAGAGTAATGAGTTTGGTTTTATACTTCCCATGCCTATCGCAGTAAGTACTAACTGCTTAAAAAACGCTGAAAACTTATTGCTGAAAAGGTGATCAAATCATGGATCAAATGATAGCAACTCAAAAGATTAGCTAGGAATCTTGGAGTAGTAAGCTTATGCTAGTGAGGAATAACTCAGAAAAGTATGGTAAGAATGGTTGCTTAATTCAAAAAGTATGTGTCAATAAATTATATATACAAACTGCTGAGTTAGTAGTTTATATTTACCTCTACACATTCTCACAAACAAAATATAGAAAATTTACAGAAAACAGAGAAATACTAGTAAACATCATTGTAGAAAAAAAAGAGCCAGGATCTCAGTATTTTCCCAAAATCATTAATTTGAAAAAGTGCTAACTTACTTCTTCAGCAGACATGTGAAATCGTAAAGCATTAGGCAACACACTGCCATATTCCCACCTAAGTGCACGAATCCGCAGTAACCGGTCATACCTAGGACATTGAGAGAGTATTAGCATACAAACAAGCAGGAAATCAGACATTGTTCTATCAGTAAGACTCAAGGATCTTATCAACTAAACTGTCATTTGTGGATTTTTTTTTTTTTAAGATTCTGATGCAAATAGATCTACTCTAAGAAGACATCTTTGGGACTACCAGAAATCGGGAATAGGAACTGGGCTGATGCCCCTAGCACTGTTCATTGTCGTAACTGTGATGGTGACACAGCAGTAATGTGGAAAAAGATCAGAAAGGCCCTTATTTCTTAGACATGTATCCTAAAGTATATAGTGGTAAAATGTTATCTGATGTTTAGTACTTAGTTTTAAGTAGCCTAACATACATATGTCATAAATTATGGAAAATGTATTGTTAAATTTATAAGACAACTCCAGGAGCTTCACTATATTATTCTCTCTGCTTTCAAGAATAGTGCAATCTTTTACAATACAAATTTTAAACTGGAAAAACGAAATTAAAATGCTTACATTAAATCAAACTTAAAAGAAATAACTCACTGCCACATGGAGTTGTTTGACTCATACTGACACTGTAAGGACAGGATAGAAGCGCACCAGTGAGTTTCCGAGATTGTAACTCTTTTTTAAGAGTAGAAAGCCTCATCTTTTCCCCGCAGAACAGCTGGTGGTTTTGAAATGCTGTTTCTGGTTAACAGTCCAGCGCATAAACACTGAAAACACTCTCACTTCCATCAAGCCAATGCTGACTCATAGCAAACCCCTGTGGGTTTCCAAGATTGTAATTATTTACAGGAATAGAAACACGGCCTTTTCCCCTCGGAACTACTAGTGGTTTTGAACTGTGGACCATGTAGATCACAGCCCAACAAGTAACCATGCTACCAGGGCTCCATGCATAACCACAGAGATAAATAAATCTGAGATCTGTTGCTATCAACCAGAAACTTAATTGAGAAACCCCATGGAAAACTCTTCTTTGTTTCCTGCTACTACAAGTAAAATCACAGCAGCTTACAAGTACGCAATAGTGCAGCGTCGATTTCTTAACAAAGAACAGTGCCGAAATTTGATGGTTGGTATCAAATTGCTTCTTCCGTCTGATTTTGCTTCATTACTAGGAAGAGAATTAAAGAGAAAATGGATAAATACACTGCAGAACAACAAAAAATTTTAAGTTTTATTGACATGTAACAATTCACATCAAACAATTCAATAGTTATTAAGAATTGTACAAAAAACTGTACAATTACCACTACAATCAATTTTAGAACATTTTCTTATTTCTTGTACTCATTGTTATTAGCTTCCTGTTTCCCACCAACCACCCCTACAATCCCCACAAGAAACCATTAAATCCAGTTCCTGGCACTACAGAACCAAAAAAATTAATTTTTCCATGATATTTTTCAAAGGACTGATACACGTACACATTTTTACCTATTTGTACGTAACAGTTTACCTAAGCAAATTGTGCTGCTTCTACTTCAGAACTTTTATTTACACATTACAAGATTAAAGTAAGAAAAAGCCAAGTTAACTAACTTGTCAATGCAATGATACTATAATAATTTAATCTCCTTTAACCAGTTGGTATTGTACAGTTTTGCACACTGATTGCTTTCTATTATTTCAAAAGACAAGTGTCCTATTTGTTCACTGAGGTAAGAGAAAACCTGACATCATGGCCCGAAGAAGGTGGTCTTACATGATGTTTCTATTGTATGAGCACTCCGCTTCTAGGAGCACTTCCGAATCCTCACCACACTACTGTAGCTGGACATGGAGTCAGCAGTTTATTCATTCAACAAATATTTGCTATTTCCCCATCTATATTTTTTACTATACTTTAGGGTTTTTTCATATACAGAGGAAGTAGTTTCACCCTATAAAATGCACATCTTCTTAGACACTTGATATGGATCACATTTTAAAACCAGAAGAACAAAAGGAGTAAGTATCTACTTTAGCATTTTAAAGCAATTAGATGAATATAAAAAGGGTCCACCATGCTTTGTTCCACATAATGCACTAGGCCCTGAAAACAGGAAAAATGCACACCCTGTGCTGTTAGGTTTTTCTATCTGCTGTCACTCTATGGGTACCAGATTATGGTCTACATTGTACAAACTAAGCACAAATACACCTAATACCAAGTACTTAAAAACATACATCAAATGTCCTAAAAAAAATCACATTTATAGGTGGGAAAATAAAAAGATTTCTTTTGATATATAATTTAACCAGACATTGCTTACAGTGATTGTTTTCTCAGAAGGACATCAGGAAGATGGGGGACAAATTTTTAAAACAAGAATTTACAAGTGTTATGAATACAAGAAAGTAGTTCAAAGTGGAACACATCCTGGCCCACCAAGCCCTGAGGACGATATTTCCACTCAGAGAAGTCAAAGCACAGAGAGGACCATATGGCCAGTCCACTATGAGACACGATGTACCTCACTGACCCATAGTGCTACCAGGGGACAACACTGGAAACACAGTGTGGGAACTGTGCCCAATCTGACCCCATCACACTGAGGCAAAACACTAAGAGCCATGCAACAGAACAGCAAAGGAAGCAGAGCAAAGAAGTCTTGAGGGAGTACAAAAAATAGACTTTGGGGCCAGAGTGTGCCACCCCATCAGACTCAACTGGAAAACACTCCTAAAGGTCAACAAACAGACCTTGAACTATTTACAGGCTTTTCTTTTTTTTTTTTTTTGTCTTTTTTTGGTTTTCTTTTGTTGCTTCGTTTTGCTCTGTCTTGTTTTTTGTGCATATTATTATCTCTGCAATTCTATCTAGAAAAAATAGGCGGGATAAACAATCTGAAGGAGAAAACAACGGACTGCTGGTTCTGGGGAGATATGGGAGCAGGGGAGGCGGGGGTGGGGGGAAAGGAAGTGGGTGTTAACAAACCTAGGGACAAGGGAACAATAAGTGATTCAAAATCAATGGCCAGGAGGGTGCAGGAGGCCTGGTAGGGCTTGATCAAGAGCAGTATAACCTAGAGGAATTACTGAAATCCAAATGAAGACTGAGCATGATAGTGGGACAAGAAGAAAGCAAAAGGAAATAGAGGAAAGAATTAGGAGTCAAAGAGTATTTAAAGGTCTAAATACAGGTGTGTACATGCCAATATTTATATATGATGATGGAGAAGTAGATCTAATGTGCATGTATTTATAGGTTTAGTATTAAAGGACATTGGGACTCTACTCAAATACTCCCTCAATGCAAGAACACTTTGTTCTATTAAATTGGCATTCCATGATGCTCACCTTCCCTACATGATTGCTGAAGACAAAACAGGTGCATAAGCAAATGTGAAAAAGAAAGCTGATGGTACCAGCTATCAAAAGATATGGCCTCTGGGATCTTAAAGGCTTGAAGATAGAGACCCACATGGATGAAGCACACTAACCTGTGTGATCACGAGGTATCTATAGGAACAGGTACCAGTCATCAAAGAACAAAAAAAATCATCATTGTGAATGAGGGGGAGTGCGGAGTGGAGACTCAAAGTCCATCTGTAGGCAAGTAGACATCCCTTTACAGCAGGGTCACAGGGAGGAGACGAGCCAGTCAGTGTGCAGTATAACACTGATGAAACACGCAACTTTCCTCTAGTTCTTTAATGCTTCCTCCCCCAATTATCATGATCTCAATTCTACCTTACAAATCCGGGTAGACCAGAGGCTGTACACTGATACAGATAAGAGCCGGAAACACAGGGAATCCAGGGCAGATAAACCCTTCAGGATCAATGAGTGCAGCAATACCAGGAGGGTAAGGGGAAGGTGGGGGAGAAAAGAGGAACCAATGATCCACATATAACCCCCTCCCTGGGGGTGGAAAACAGAAAAGTGGGTGAAGGGAGATATTGGACAGTGTAAGACATGAAAAAAATTTTATAAATTATCAAAGTTTTGTGAGGTAGGGAGGGAGGGAGAAGAAGGGTAAAAAATGAGCGGATACCAAAGACTCAAGAACAAAGAAAATGTTTTGAGAATGATGATGGCAACAAATGTGCTTGACATAATAGATGGATTTATGGATTGTGCAAAGAGTTAGTTATACAAGCCCCCAATAAAATGATTTAATAAAATAAATAAACCTAACCAAACTCACTACCAAAAAAAAAAAATTTCCTGTATCCATTGCTGGTAGGAATGTAAAATGGTATCGCTAATGTAGGTAGTAGTGTCGCAGCTCAACAAAAATCTGATCTACTACACCCAGATTTGAAAAGACATGCAAACAGACTTGTACACCAACATTCCTTGCTATACTATTTGCAATGGGTGAAGATAAGAACCACCTAATGCCCATGAATAGGAAAATGTGATATATATGTGTACACACTACTGCTGCTGCTGATGTTGTTACTCAGCCAATCGGAGAAATGAAGAATTGGCACAATCTACAATATGGATGGGACTCGATGTCATTAAACTAGTGAAAGAAGTCAACCACAGCACGGGACTTGGTTTCAATCTCTTGCCACCAAGAACAGTGGCCCAGAACTACCAGTCTGTTTTAATGCTTCTTTGCTTTTTATGGCAGGTGTGGCTCTGCTGTTGTAAATATTATTGGAACGTTTGCCCTATCACCAACTCCTGTTGTTTCTGTAAATAGTGCTCAGTCACTTAAAGGTTTAATTTACACAAGTCAACAATTCATGTATTGCAGTTCACAGCTGGCCCATACTTGTATAATTTCCCTTTCTCGACAATGTTCTAAATTCTGTAACATTGGCTAAACTAATGACACCATCAAAGTGTACCGGCTACACTTTAGACTCCTAAGTGAAACATCAGCAGTTTAAAGTCACCAGCCAAGTCTGTGGGGGAAGGATGAGGCTTTTTACTCCTGTGATGATGTGCAGGCTGGGAGACTCACAGGACAGTTCTACCCTGCCCTATAAAGTTGTCATGAGTCAGCAAGGGGATGATAATTGATAATGTTCTGTAACATAAAATGACAATGATGTCTCTTAGGTGAACCAGAGTCATTTATAAACCATGAGTGGATTTTAGGCTTGTACTTAATTCTAGTCCCAATCTAAGAACAGCTAGTTCTTATGACATGGTCCTGCTTGGTGGTTGCCCTCATGAAGAAATCACTGAAGATATGAGTCTACAGCAAAATGTGGTGAAGAACCTAGATGGTGCCCAGCTATTAGAAAAAATAGTATTGGGGATTTTAAAGGTTTGTTTTCAAACAAGCAGCCATCTAAGTGGGGTGTCACATGGAAGGAGCCCATCAGCCTGTGTGAACATAATCCAAATCTAAAGGCTGGAATGATATCAAAGCTTAAATTGTGAACAATTGGTTTGTAGAAGGCTATGGTTGTCAGTGGAAGCCCAAAATCCATTTAGAGGGTCCACAAAGAGATCAAGCCTCTTGTGAATTCCCTCTCGTTGTAGCTGAGGGATGTGAAGAGCTCTATTATCAGACACTGTAAATCAATATGTCAGACATAGATCAAAATGCAGTATATCTTATTTGATTTTCCTTTGGACCCATTTTAAAGCTGTTTCAATTTAAAAAAAAAGTGAAGGGAAAATACTCATGAAGCAAACCCTTGGAGCCTCACTGTGACCATGGACGAGGGGTGGAGGGCCTCGCTAGCATGCAGAGCGCAGTGGATTCCTGCGGATGCGGTTAGGTTCAAACTCAGCACCCCACCATTTGCTCTCCCTTATGAGCCATCTAAATGTGTTCTAGTTCTTAAGATACTTGTAGCTTTCTTTTGACTGAGGTTTTTGTTTTACTTTCATAGTCTTGTTAGTGTTGTTTTTATTGTTTTCACTGTTTTTCTGTATATAAAATCCAAGATAGGTGAATCAGAGGCAGTAACTGGATTCATGGTTCCTTGGGGCAGGGCAGGGGAGGTGGGGAGGAAATGGGGAGCTAATAACAATGAGTCCAAGAATGAAGAAAATATCTAAACCTGATTATGGTGATGATTCTACAACGATATGTGAATTATATACCAATAAACTGTTAAAAAGTCCATCGCAAATTATATAATTAAATGGTTCAATCATATTAAGAAGAGTTGTACAATCATTACCACAATCGAATTTAGAACATTTTCTTCCTTCTTGTACTCACTGTTATTATTGTACTCACTTCCTTCAAACCGCCCCGGCCACAACTCAGGAACCATTAATCAAGATATTGTCTCAATAGATATACCTACCCTAGATTTCATATACACTAAAACATTTAAAAACAGCAAAAAACCTACTAAAAATAACAAAGTAAAACAAAAGTATCCCAACTGAAAAGATAGAAAATATAAAAAACTAAAATCAATTTAAAATGGGTCAAAAAGGAGATCAATGGCTATGGTGCTAAATTTTAAAGGAATTGCATCTGCAATAATCCACTTTCCAATGCACTCTGCATAACAGCAAGGCTAACCACAACACTTGTCTATGCTCAGAGAGGACTCACAGAGCTTTATCCATACGTATTTCCCCTGCACTTTGTTTTTACTGAAGTAAAATGGGTCAAAACAGAGGTCAAATGATATCATGCTTTATTGTAATCATCTCTATAACACTCTCTGTCTGATAGCAAGACTACTGACATCCTTCAACTGAGTCAGAGAGGATTCACCGGAATCTTAAACCACTTGTGTGGAACTTGCAAATGATTTTGGATTTCCACTGTCATCCATATCCTTCTGCAAATCAGGTGTTCACAATTTAAGCTCTAATACTATTCCCTCCTTCATATTTGAGTTTTAATTATTCACACTCCTCTGGTCACAAAGGCTGATGTGCTTCTTCCATGTGGACTTAGGTGACATTTCACTCAGAAGGCTGCTTGTTGAAAAATAAGACCCCCATGCGCCATTCTTTCTAAAAATCATACCATCTAAATTTCTTTACTACACTTTGCTATAGCATCCATATCTTCAGTGAGCATCAAAAAGGGCCAAGTCACAAGAACTAATTCTCATATTGGGCTAGAATTAAATGCAAGTCTAAATCCCATTCATGTTATCTATGGTTTACGTATATCTCTGGTTAATCTTAAGAGACATCATTGTAATTTTATATTAGAGAACATTATCAATCACCCCCAGGGGCACATGGCAATTCTATTGATAGTGTGAACTTTTTGATTAAAGAATCTATAAACGAATGCTGATCAAAAGGGAAAAATTCAAAATTGAATTTCAAATTACCAAGAACTCTAGACTTTCTAGAGCCACGTAAACTGGAAAAACCCAAGTCCTAAAATAATCCTTAAACCAAAAATATCCTCCAAAGTGGGTCACTCCACAAAGAGGTGGGATATGGGATAAGACCATCCACCTGAGGGTCTACACCAAGACAAGGCTGGGGCAAATCCCCACAGAAATGAAAGAACCTTGCCAGGAAATCAAGTTTAGGCCAGGGGAGAGGAACATCACTGATAGTTCTGTTGGCGAGCATGGTAGGTGATTGGGGAGAAATATCCTCACATTGGGAAGGGGTGCTAAACAATGATTGTAGGGAACCTATAGGGACAGATTTTATGTTCCTGGGTAAACACTACAAATATGTCTCTAGCCAAAGCTCAATAAAACATGCCATGGACTAAACACCAAGATGTCACTGGATGCTGACCTTGTGGTACGGTAAACCTTGTGGTCAGCATGGCATCACTCGGGCTACACAAGCGCTTAACACAGAGGCCCAGCAGAATGAACTGAGCCTGGCCTCAAAGGTGCCTGTACCCTTGGACTGAGGACTGGGGTGCTTAGATAGAAGAGGAAGCAGAGTGGCTGCCCTGGACCTGTGGAAGTGATGGTCATTGGACCTTGGGGGGAACCCCATTTGGTTGGAGTCCATCAAAAGGGACTCAGAATCACCATATATTTAGTACCTTGATGCTCCCCTCTCAGTGATATGACTGGCTTTGATCTGTTGGGCAGGGATTTAAACTTGGAAGAATTGATCCAGGATGTTTCCCCTGGCATCGATCCCCCCTGCTTAGGGTAAACAGAATTCAACTGAATATGAGATCTAACTGTGTGGAGCAACAACTCATGGGTTTCGGCTCAAGTTAGAACTGTACTTGCAGACTCCTCAAACCTACAGCAGAATGATGTGTCATCGGAAAACTTGATGGTGTTGCCAGTGCAATCATCTTATACTCCAGGGGGAATGATTGACAATGTGTTACTTTTCTGCTTCTATGGGTTTTTTCCCTGCCTTTCATTTGCTTGTTTTGTTTGTGTTTCTCTTTAGTTGTCTGCTAGTTGTTTTGCTGCTGTTGGTGGGGTAGTTGGTCTTACAGGGTATTAATTTGTCATAGTATGGCTGTCAAAGTAAACCCGAGCTATGCATATCCCAGGGACAAGCAGATGGATTCTGACCCCAATTTAACTTTAGTCCCAATCCAAAGACAGTTAGTTTGGATAACATGGCCTTGCCCACCTCATGTAATGATCACTGAAGATAAGGGTGCTATAGCTAAGTGTGGTGAAGAAAACAAATGGTGCTCACTATCAATCGGAATAGTGTGTGGAGTCTTAAATTCAAACAAGTAGTCATCTAAACGAGGAGTGAACTATGTCCACAAAGAAGAAGCACACCAGCTTGCGTGACCCAAAGGCACGCAAAACAAAATTCAAAAATGACAAAGGGAAAAGTATCAGAGCCCAAATTTCGAAGACCCAATTTATAGAATGCTATAGAAGATAGGGGGGCCCCAAACCCATCTGCAGAGTATCTAGTCAGATTAAGCCACCAGCAGATCCCCTCTAGTCACAGGAAAGTGTCTCGAACAGCTTTTCTATCAGATAGAGATCATTGTAAGTGTGATTATGCTGGAATGAACTGGATACATGGTCAGATGACCTCCCTTCTAACCTGAACTTGTTCTTGGTCAGTGGTTTTCAACCTTCCTAATATACATTTACTACAGTCCCTCATATTGTGGTGACCCCCCCAACCATAAAATTATTTTTGTAGCTACTTCATAACTGTAATTTTGCTACTGTTATGAATCGTCATGTAAAACCTGATAAGCAGGAAGTATTTTCATTGTTACAATTTGAACACAATTAAAGCAGAGTGATTAATCACAAAAACATTTTCTATTGTGAAAGACTAATTTCTAACTACAAATGAAATTAATTTTGTTGTAAAGCATAGTGTAGCATGGGTAACAGTTTTCACGCCAGTTACTCGTATGTGGGCATATCTGCATATGGGCAGCCCTGCCTAGAGACAGCTAGAGGAACAGCGTCTTGGTTCCTAAGACCATTGGAAATGTGTTTTCAGGTCTTAGGTGACTCCTGTGAAAGGGTTGTTTGACCGCCAACGGGTCGTAACCAACAGGTTGACAACTGCTGTTTAGGTGAGAGCATTTCTTGCTTGTTCTAAGACAAGGTGGTCTTTTCTTTCTTACTCATTATTTGTAATTTTATCTCTAAAGAATTGATTGTGTTAATGATTATGTAAGTTCTTGATATGACTGAACTATTGAATTGTGTGATATATGTGGATTAAGTACCAATAAAACTGTTTTAAAAAAGGCTCAGAAACCCACACAGGCAGTCTATCCTGTCCCATAGAGTCACTATGAGTCGGCATTGACTCAATGGCAGTGAGCTTGGTTTGTTTTTGACCAAATCACAGGGCACTATTACTTTGTCTTACAGCTCAAATTCTTCACTGTGCCAAATCCCAGGCTGAACTTTTACTATCTGTAAATCTAGAAACCTTTTGAGCTTTCTGCAGCACTAGTTCTGTATAAACTCCACTCCAACTATGAATAATCTCTACTGGGCCGATACTCAAACCAAACTCTGCCAGTGAGTTGATTTCCACCCAAAGCAGTTCTGCCCATAGGACAGGGTAGAACTGCCCCTCTGGATTTTTAAGACTGTCACTTTATAGGAGTAGAAAGCTTCATCTTTCCTCCTCAGAGTAGCTGATGGTTCCAAACAGCTGATCTTGCAGTCAGCAGCCCAACATGTAGCTATCATGTTGTCTATTGTCTATACTGCCTACTATATATTGTCTATTCTCTTTACTCAATGCATTAAAACATCTATTAATTTTTTTAAAAAGTAAAATGTATGTATTCCACTTTGTTAGTGCTTTTATTCACTTGTATCTCAATTTGGGTCTATCCTAATTCCGTCATATCAATCAACCAACAAATATGCATTAAAGCACCCAAAATGCAGATATAACAATAAGCAATATTAAGTCCTTTAGAGCTGGGCTAAATTATATAGTTAGAATATAATCAGGTGCACAGAGATTAAAAAAAACCCCAAATATGATGCAAAATCAACTAGCTAATATTATTTCTAATTAATTCTTAACTCTGATAACTTAAAAAAAATCTTATGAAAACTTACACATCGGATTGGTTTTGTTCATATAAAGCCTTCATCTCCTCCAGAATTTGTCTGAGTCCATCCTCCTGGAATATATAAACTGCTTTTGATATATATCCATGGATTCCCCAATGCATTCAATTAATCCCCTAAATCTATCTGTACTACATTTATCCTCAATTTATATATATAATTTATTTAAAATCCATAGCCATTGCATAAATTCTGGCTATTTATGTACCTATATCAAAAATAAAGGCTTAATCGAGCATGAAAGTACACATTTTCACTGCAAAAACAACAAATACAAGTTTTAAAATATTTCTCCCAATTTTTTCCCCCAAAGACACAGTTTTGGTTTGTATTGCAAGAAAAGAAAAGCCAAAGGAATTTTTCCTACCATCTACCTTAAGATAGAAATTTTTCACTTAGACAAATAAAATGTTTTAATTCTAAAATTCATAAATGTTAATAAGATAGTTGACCATTTGAAAAGAAGTGACATCACATATTCTTTCAGCCAAAATACAGTCTTGGGTTCAACCAACCCTGTAGCCAATTATATGTTGAAAATATCTGATGATGATGAATAGCCTTGTTTACTCTTGATGTCATTTATTACCCATTTCATCTCCACAATTCTAAAAGTTACAAGTCCTGCTAGTCTTCAATCACTTAAAAAACTCATTTATCAATATCTGTAGAATTGAGTTTCAATCATCCACATTTCTCACCACTAGCTCATCTCTCTGCCTCCATTAGTTCTTCTCTTCTGATGCATTTTCCATATTGCCAATAACCAAAACCACTTCCATTAAGTACATTTTGATTAAATGACCCTATAGGACGGAGAAAATTGCTCCCTATGGTTTACACAGCTGTAAATCTTTACAGAAGCGGCTATCTTTCTCCCTTAGAATGGCTGGTGTGTTTGAATTGCTGACCATTAGGCTAGCAGCCCAATGCATAACTCCAGGCCTCATTTTACTGCCAATAAGTACTCCAAAATATAAAAACATCCCGCCACACCCCTACCTGAAAACCTCTACCTGATTCCAAATGCCTGTGGAATAATGCCGAAGTTTTTCTAATCCTAGAACCCACCATTGACATCTCCATACATAACCTTTCCAGTTGTGATCATGAGTCTTAAGCCATTGTTTATCACCTGCCTGTGTGAGGGCTAATACTTCATACAAGGCTCGAACACCCACTCCCAACCCCCCAGTAGCATTTCTCTTTATGCTCCCATCTACGCAACACCAGTTTCACTTACCACATTGCATTCTATTCACTTGTGTTTCTTGGTCCTCTCACTGACATCTATCTAGTTGCTGCCCTATGATTGTTTACTACGATGCTTAAACGTACAGGCTCTTGAGCCAGACTTCCAGGGTTCAAGCTCTAGCTCTGCTCTTTACTGGCTATATCACCACTGACAAATCTCCTAACTTCAATTCTCCACTCACATGTTTGAGGTGGGGGGAGACAGCTCAGATCTCACACAATGATGAGGAGAGACAATTGCAAGCTAAGTGCTGAACATCATTCCTACTTCCATGTTATTGTAGTGGACAAATAATCATAATAGTAACAATACGACTGTTAGCACTATTATTATTTCTTGTAGAAACAGCATACAGGGACTCAGCCCTGGGTGTGTCAGGTACAGTTCCTCACTACACCAAGAGCTCTGTACCATCATCATGCCCATTTTTGTTGGTGAGAACACTGGACGCACAGAAAGCCTGAGTCCACAGTGATCGAACAGAGTATGAATCTCAGTCTGGCACCAGAGGCCTACTTCATCATCACATTTTGCTCACTGAGTGCGTGCGCGCACACTAACGCGCATAAAACGCTAGATCCAATAAAAACGACTGGTTCTGTGGGTTTCTGAGGCTGTCAATCTTTAAAAGAACAGAAAGCTTCCAGCTTTCTTCGGCAGAATGGAGGTGGATTCGAATTTACTTTAGTTCGTATTGGCTAAGCAAAGGAAAAGCAACAAAGCTAAAAATGAAGCAAAACGGAAGGAAGTAGACTTTGAGGAAGCGCAATTGCTGAGTTGTACAGTAACTTCCTTCTTTCTCCCACAGTAACCTTTTGTTATGCTGTTACTTTCCCTTCCGGAACTTGGCTCACACCCTCAGGGGAATCTGAAGCAAACCGCGAAAAGAGCAGCCCAGGGGAGATCCCGCTCACCCTCCAGCCCCTTTCAGCCAAGCTCCCCGGACCTCCATCCCGCCCTCTGCCGTCCAGCCCGTCATATTAAAGGCGGGCAGCTGCCCTTCTGGCGTGTGGTGCAGTTCGCGGACCACCTCCGTCGCCTTTTCACAGAACATGGCGGGTAGACCTGGTACCGGGACCTCCTTGTCGGCCGCCCACTTGACCGAAGAGTCTGCGGGCTCCCTGCAGCCTAGTTCGCGCCGCGCTTATTAGCGCAGGTCTAGGAAATCGCCTGCGCTTTGGCGGTAAAAATCCCCAACCAATGGGAAGGCAAGGACGCAGGTTGCGTGGCTACGGTGGTTGCAAAGGGACAATTCCATACGCGGTACAGAAATATGACCGGAAGTGGGGAGGCGGTGACCGGTGCCTTCTTCCGGTGGAACGCGGCCCTCCGGAAAGAGTCCTTGGGGTTCCATTTGACTTTATCCATGAGGTGAGACGAATTTTCCAATACTAATCTGAGCACATAGTTTAGGGAGCAGCATAGCTTGGAATAGATGTACCGCCCACACCCCCCGAAACTTCCTCTTTTCCCTTTTTTAAAAATAAAAATCATTCTATTGAGGGCTCATATAACTATCCATATGTACATACATTGTGTCACGCTCATTTGTACATTTTTGATATCATTCTCAAAACATTTGCTTTCTCCTTACTCCCTTTATATCAGCTCCTCACTTTTTCCCCTGCTTCATGGAACCTTGATCATTTATCAATTATTTTGTCATGTCTTACAGTGCCCACATCTCCCTTCATCCACTTTTCTGTTGTGCAACTCCATGGAGGGGGTTATATGTAAATCCTTGTAATCAGTCGCCCCCCTTTTTTTTTAAATCATTTTATTGGGGGCTTGTACAACCCTTATCACAATCAATACATCATTCCATTGTGTTTAGGACATTTGTGCATTTGTTGACCTCATCATTCTCAACACATTTCCTTTCTAATTGAGCCCTTGGTATCAGCTCCTCGTATTTCTATCTCCCTCCCTACCCCCTCCCTCCTAAACCCTTGTTAATATTGATAGGTTTAGAATTAAGGTAGCAGATGGACATTGGACCTCCACTTCTTTTCTCCCTCAATTGCAAGAACACTTTGTTCTATTGAACTGGCATGCCGTGATGCTCACCTTATGAATTAAGGACATCAGGTATAATGAATAACTATACAGACAACTTACAACAAAGATACAAGAGATCTAGTAAAACTAGGTAATCTTGGAACCTTGAGCTTCAGAAGAAATTATAGAAAAGTGGACTAAAAACTAACTAGAAGATGAAGGGAAACAAAAGTGGTGCAAGAACAGACAGGTGAATTGTCAGCTAGCCTGACGCATTCCATCCAGACAGAAGCCTGGCACATTGGTAGCTGGCACTAAGAAAGGATCCTCACTTGTTTCCCACACCCTCCTGATATCACAATTGCCAGCCCCTACCTTCACCCATACACCAGACAGAGATATCCTTGTAAGTCCATTTCTGCTTGAAGACAAAGCTATGCCCTCATGGTTTAACATCCCCATGCCTAGAGATGGATTATCACCCCCATGCCCAGAAATGCTTGAGATTCTCCTCAAAGCACTAGCAAAAAATACAATGCTGGATCCCTCGCTGCTCTTGGACACGTGGAAAGTTCCCCCATGATTAGCCATTCTGACCCAGCTGCTTCTCTACCAGAAAGAATCCCCTCAGCTATCACCTAAGCTGTAAAAACGCCCTACTGGATCAGGTGCGTGGACCACAGAAAACAGATAGGCCTGCCAAGCTCCATCTGGAATCAATATTCAACCCCCTAGAGGCTGTGACCTATACAAAAAGGTCCTCACCCCAAGTTTTCTCTTTGTTTTTCCTTTTCCTTCACTTCCTTTTATTTATTTTAATCACTTCTGCACTCTGCTTTCTTCTTTATTTCTGCTTCTACTTCTATTCTTTCCATTTTAATTTACTTTTCCAGTTCCCTTCCTTTCCTTTTTTATGTTTTGATTAGCTTCTCTTTTATTTTTCTCTACCTTGGTTTTTGACACACACACACACACACACACACACACACACACTTCTAGTTATTAAATTCCTTTCACTTGCTCTTGTTTGTCCGCTGTCTCTTGCTGGTTTCTTTTTCAAAAATTATTTCTTCGTTGGCAATTTTTTTTGTCCCTTCCTGTTCTACCTGACAGTGGACAGCAATCGCAGGCCTAGACACCTCTATGACTGTAGTCATACCTATACAGTGACAGACACTACATACTCCTGTACCACCTGATCATCTTTACGTAAGTGAGACCACCAAACAAACCATTGCTAACTGTGCTATAATAACAACAAACAGTACTACACACATTCTCAAATTATCCTTTACAACAACCAGTAGATAGGTGGAGTGTCTGCAGTCTCAAGATACTAAGATCAATTAAACACAAAAACACTAATACTACAACATCTCAGTGGCAAAGACAATTTAAGTTTATATGAAGAAACAAGACAGAACAGCTGAAGCACATGACCAATATAGAGCTAGAAGACCTTTTTTCAGGAAGAAAAGGCATTGAAATTACCTGATAAACTATTAAAAATTATACTTTTATACTATCAATGAACCGGGAGAAAGGAAAGATTGCGAAGCTAAAGAAAAACTGAACACACACACACACACACTAGAGTAATTCAGGAAAGCACTAAAATAACACATCAATTGAAACTAGAAACCGTACACCACAGCAAAGAGAAATTCAGAAGATTAATACTAAGATGAGAGAAACAGATAACGCATTAGAAGAGCAAAGGACTTTGCGAGTAGAAGGAGGCAGGGGAAGGGAGTGGTAAGCAAACAACGCCAAAGACAGGGGAACAACTAAGGAATTAAAATCAACAATGAGGAGGACATAGAGATCCTGGTGGTGTTGGGGTAACAGCAATTTAGCTGAGAAGAGCTACTAAGGTGGAAGAAGGGTGAGTGTGATGGTGAGGTAGAAGAAAGGTAAAAAGAAACAGGAAAGATCTAGGAAGCAAAGCTATAGATAGAGGTATAAGCATAAGTGTGTACCTATGTAAATACATTAATTCATAAAAATAGAGGTATTGGTCTATGTACATCATATATGGCAAGACATTGGTGTAGTAGATGGACGTTAGGTCTCTGCTCAGGGCCTGCCTTCAATACAAGAATACTTTGTTCTAAGAACCTGGCATGTTGTGATGCTCACCCTCCTGGCATGATCGGTGAAGACAAAATGGGTGCACAAGCAAATGTGGTAAAGAAAGCTGATGGATTGCCTGCAACAATGATGCAAAAATAGAGCGATACTGGGGATGGTTCAGGACTGGATGGGGTGTGCTCTCTTGTCTAGAGGGTCACTGTGAGGTGGAGCTGGTTCGACAGCACCCGACCACAACAACAACAGAAAACTAAGACTGGCTCTGACAAGTGTCAGATGCTGCTCACCCAGGCTTGGACATTAACTTTCCATCGCATTAAATGTAATCGCTTGGTGTCAGAGTTGGAGAAGCTGCTATTCATACTCTAGTGATCAAGTGTTATGTGAGAAAATTACTTGTACATTTACTAGTTTGCTATTCATACCTTATTTCAGTTTACCTTAATAACCCATTCCCTTGTTTTCTTTATCTCTGGGGAAAATAAGTATCACTAATTGGAGCAGGATATGTGAAAGTACTGCAAAAATAAAACACACCATGCTAATATTAAAAAAAAAAAAGAAAGCTGATGGTACCTCTTCTATCAAAAGATATAGCATCTGGGATCTAAAAGGCTTGAGGTTAAACAAGCAGCTGTCTAGCTGATAAACAAACCCACATGGAAGAAGCACACCAGCCTGTGTGATCATGAGATGGGATCAGGTAACAGGCATCAGAAGACCCAAAACACACACACACCCCACACCCCCCCCCCCAAATCCATCTGTAGATAATGGAACATCTCCTTGCAAAAGGGTCACAAGGGATGAGTCAACTAGGATGCAGTATAACACCAATGAAATATACAATATTCCTCTGGTTCCTTGAGGTTCCTCACCCCCCACTACCATGACTCCAGTCCTGCCTTTCACTGAGGGCTAGACCAGAACATGTACACAGATACAGATAAGAGCTCGAGACACACACTGAATCAAGGAATAACAATGGAAGTAGTGATACCAGGAGGGCAGGAGAAAGGTGACTCCAATGATTGACACATAACCACACCCCCACCCCAGGGGGACGATCAACAGAAACCAAGGGTGACGGGAGAGAGTGGTTGGTTAAGATATGAAAATAATAATAATTTATAATTTATCAAGGGGTCAAGGTGGGGTGGGGAGGGAGGGGAAAAAGAGGGACTGATATTTTGACCCTGGCCTCTAAACCCATGATAAGGCCTGACCGTGGCAGCCTGCTCTCTGCTGGCTCCTCTAAGCCCCATGTCCATCACATGGCTGGTTCATTTTCTGTCAGCGCCCACGTAACTGACATATCTCCCCCACTTGCCTGAAAAGACAGCCAGGAGATCACCTCGCTAGGGTTTGGGATCAACGGTGGCCCTCTCTCCTTTGGGGACTGCCTACACCAGCGGAGCTCTTAACACTGGTCTCACTTCATGCCCTGCCTTGCCCTAGGGGCTAACTGACCCTGGGGCACAGCAAGGCCAGTATCATCACAAGGGCATAAGGACTGCACCTCTTGGCCTCCTAGTACAATCCTGCCCCTTGAGAGTCCCTGGGGTCTAATAGTAAGGGCTCAAATAGAAAGTAAATGTTTAGAAAATAATCTTGGCAACATATGTACAAATATGCTTGATACAATTGATGTATTGATTGTTATAAGAGCTCTAAGAGCCCCTTTATTAGTCTAGGTACTTTGGAGAAGTAAATCTACAGCAACTTGTGTATAAGAGAGAGTTGTATGTAAAGGTTAAGTGCGCATCAAGAAAATATCCCAACCCAGTGCTGCCCAAGCCCACAAGTCCAACATTAACCCATTAGTCCAATAACAGTCCACAAAGTCCTGCTCCATCTCACAAAACAGGCACAATGATGTCGACTGCAGAGGAAAGCTGAGTCAATGAATATGTAAGCATCTCAGCGCTGGCAGGGGTCTCCACGTGGGTGCTCCAGCACCCAGGGCTGCATCGGGGTACGTTCATGTGGCTTCTCCCTGGGGATGTCTTGCAGGAAGTCTGTCTTGCAAGCTGAAGCAGGGAACTGCGAAAGCAGTTGCACCCTGGTGTGACCACAAAGCAAGAGACCCGAGAACTAGAAAGGTGAGGCTCACTGAGCCATTTATCCCTCTGCCCTTCAATTAACCCCACATGTGTTTATCGGCCAGGTTGGCACAATAAACTAACTGAGTCCCCAGTAGTATGATCTTTTAATTTTAAAAAAGAGCAAATGGACTAGAATTGAATCAGAGAGAGTTCATCAGTGAGATTAAAGAAAATCTCTCAACCTAATTTGGTAAAGGAATAATTTTTAAAATAGACAAGAAAATCTAGAGAAAATCACAGAATTCTGTGGGACAACATCAAGTACATTATGTGTGATTGGACAAAAAAACAGGAAGAAACAAACAAAACAATCAAAAGAGCAGAGAGAAGGAAACTTCCTTAATATATCATGACATGGTAAAAAATGTACTCATGAAGCTAAACAAACCAAAAGCAGGGCAGACTGAAATAAAATAATCATGACATATCATGATGAAAGTTACAAATGACAGGAATCCTGACAGCAATTGAGGAAAAATAAGTTACTTAAAAAGAGGAACTGAAAACAAAAATTGTCTTAGAAAAAGTGCATCCAGAAGGCGCTGTAGCAGAAAATGACGAGACTTGGTTTAATGTACTTTGGACATGTTGTCCAGGGAGACAGACCTTGGAGACGTGTCCCACGCATGATAAAAGTACCGGGTTTTAGAACCGAGGAAAACCTTCAACAAGATGGATTGACACAGTAGCTGCATCACTGGGCTCAAAGATAAGAACAATAGTGAGGACTGCACAGTATGGGGCAGGGTTTTGCTCTATTGTCCATAGGAACACTGAGTTGGAATAACCCCACAGTACCTTCCAATAACAGCAACAACACCACCATCTATCATACACGAACACACTGAAGCAGGAAAAGTAAACATACATATTGAAAAGAGAAACAAGTCATGCAATTAAAAACTCCCAATACATTCAAAGAAGAGTTGACACCAATTTTATTCAAACCATTGTAGGACATAATAAAAATGGAAAGTCCCCAAATTCATTTTATGAAACTTGTAAAATCATTATACCCAAATCAGACAGAAACATAGCCAGGAAAGAAAATAATACAGCAATATCCCTTATGAACATAAATGGAAAAATATCTCAACAAAACCCTACCTAATAAAGCCAACAATAAATATCTCAGTAAAGTAAATCATCATGACCAACATGAATTCATAACAAGGGTGCAATGATGGTTACATATTAGAAAAACAATCAATGTTATCCACTATATAAACAAAACAACAGGAAAGAACTTTATAACCATATTAGAAAAATTCAAATCCTACAATCCTGAGAAGAAAATGGGACCAACGGTTCCAGGGGATAATAGAAAGGGAGAGCTAGGGAAGGGGGAGGGGAGCCAACAGACCCACGGACAGGGAACAACAAGAGATCTAAAATTGATGGAGAGGAAGGTGTAGAATGCCTGGTGGGGTTAGATCAAGTGCAATGTAGCTGAAAGAGGAATTACTGAGAGCCAAATGAAGGTCAAACATGATAGTGGGACAGGAGGAAAGTAAAGGGAAATAGAGGAGGAAAGGAGGCAAAAGAAATTTTTTTCTACATTTTATTAGGGGCTCATACAACTCTTATCACAATCCATACAAATACATACATAAATTGTATAAAGCACACCCCTACATTCTTTGCCCTAATCATTTTCAAAGCATTTGCTCTCCACTTAAGCCCTTTGCATCAGGTCCTCTTTTTTTCCCCCTCCCTCCCCGGTCCCCCCTCCCTCATGAGCCTTTGATAATTTATAGATTGTTATTTTGTCATATCTTTCCCTATCCGGAGGCTCCCTTCCTCCCTTTCTCTGCCGTCCATCTCCCAGGGAGGAGGTCACATGTGGATCCTTGTAATCGGTTCCCCCTTTCCAACCCACTCACCCTCACTCTCCTAGTATCACCCCTCAGACCCCTGGTCCTGAAGGTATCATCCACCCTGGATTCCCTGTGTCTCCAGCTCCCATATGCACCAGTGTACATACAACCTCTGCCCTATCCAGTCCTGCAAGGTAGAATTCGGATCATGGTAGTTGGGGGAAGGAAGTATCCAGGATCTGGGTGAAAGCTGTGTTCTTCATCGGTACTACATCGCACCCTGACTGACCCATCTCCTCTCCTAAACCCCTCTATGAGGGGATCTCCAGTGGTTGACAAATGGGCTTTGGGTCTCCACTCTGCACTTCCCCCTTCATTCACTACGGTATATATATATATATATATACATATATATATATATATATATTTGCATGATGCCTTTGGCACCTCGTGATTGCACAGGCTGGTGTGCTTCTTCCATGTGGGCTTTATTGCTTCTGAGCTAGATGGCCGCTTGTTCACCTTCAAGCCTTTAAGACCCCAGACACTATCTCTTTTGATGGCCGGGTACCATCAGCTTTCTTCGCCACATTTGCTTATGCACCCGTTTGTCATTGGTGATCGTATCATGGAGGTGTGCACCCAATGATATGATTTTTTTGTTCTTTGATACCTGATAACTGATCCCTTCAGGACCACGCGATCACACAGGCTGGTGTGTTCTTCCATGTGGGCTTTGTGCCTTCTGAGTTAGATGGCCGCTTGTTTATCTTCAAGCCTTTAAGACCCCAGACACTATCTCGTTTGATAGCCGGGCACCATCAGCTTTCTTCACTACATTTACTTGTTCACGCACTTTGGCTTCAGCAGTTGTGTAGGGAGGGTGAGCATCGTAGAGTGCCAACTTAATAAAAGAAAGTATTCATGCATTGAGGGAGTGCTTGAGTAGAGGTCCAAGGTCCTTCTGCCACCTTAAAACTAAACCTATAAATACAGAAACATAGATCTATTTCCCCATCCTCATATATATATTTGCATGTACATGTCTTTGTCTAGACCTCTATAAATGCCCTTTGACTCCTAGCTCTTTCCTCCATCTCCCTTGACTTTCCTCCTGCCCTACTACCAAGCTCCATCCCCACCTGGGTTACAGCTATACCTCTTCTTTATGTAACCTTACCCTTGATCATTCCCTACCAGGCCTGCCACTCCCTCCTCACTACCATTTTGGGTCCCATGTTGTTCCCTTGTCCCTGGGTTTGTTAACACCAAATCCTTACCCCCCCACTTCCCCTATCCCAAGCCCCCCCCGGAACTGTCGGTCCATTGTTTTTCCTCCAGATAGTTCATCCAGCCTGTCTTATTTAGACAGACCTGTGGAGACAATAACATGCACGAAAATAAGACAGAGGAAAACAAAGCAACAGTATACAACCAGACAACAAAACAACAACAAATCACTGACAAAGAACAAAACAAAACACATCAAGAAAGAAAACTTGTAGTTAGTTCAAGGATCGTTTGTTGGAGGCAAAAGACATTTATAGAGGTGTAAATATACACACATATATAAAAATATACTTATATAATGATAGGGATATGGGTCTATGTTCATATATTTATGTTTAATATCAAGGTTGCAGATGAATATTGGTTCTCTATTCAAGTCCTCCCGCAACGCAAGAACACTTCCTTCTAATAACCTGGCATTCTGTGATGCTCACCTTCCTGACATGATAGCTAAAGTCAAATGGGTACATTAGCAAATGTGGTGAAGAAAGCTGATGGTGCCTAGCTATGAAAAGATACAGTGTTTGGGGTCTTAAAGGCTTGAAGTTAAACAAGCGGCCATCTAGCAGGGAAGCAATAAAACCCACATGAAAGAAGCACACAGCCTGTGTGATCACAAGGTGTCAACAGGATCAGGTATCAGATGACCCAAAACAAACCATCATATAGATATGAATTGGGGGGGGGGGTTGGAGTGGAGACCCAGGGCCCATTTGTAAACAATTGGACATCTCTTCACAGAAGGGTCAAGTCAGTCAGGGTGAAGTTTAGCACCAACAAAATACACACTACTCTAGCTCTTTAATTGACCTTGGCACCCCACTATCCTGACCCCAGTTCTAGCTTACAAATCTGGCTTGACAGGAACATGTACCCTAGTACATATCAGAGCTCTTGGTACACGGAATCCAGGACAGATAAATCCATCAGGAACAGTAATGGGAGTAGCAATACCATGAGGGGAAGGGGAAGATGGGAGAGGAAGGGGAGAAAAGGAAAACCAGTCACAATGATCGACATATAAGCCACTCCCCACCTGCAGGGGACAAGCAACAGAGTAAAGGGAGACTGCAGACAGTGTAAAATATGAAAATAATAATAATTTATAATTTAACAAGGAGTCATGAGGGTGAGGGAGGGAGGGAGGGAAATAAAACAGGAGCTGATACCAAGGCCTCAATTAGAAAATGTTTTGAAAATAATGGTGACAACATATGTACAAATGTGCTTGATACAATTGATATATGGATTGCTATAAGAGGTGTAAGAGCCCCTAGTAAAATGATATTAAAAAATACATCTACCTCTCCGTCTCTCTGCCACCCCGAGTGTGGTGGTGCTCCGACTTCACCATGTCATCTCATAAGACTTTCAGGATCAAGAGATTCCTGGCCAAGAAACAGAAGCAGAATCTGCCCATTCCCCAATGGATTTGAATGAAAACCGGTAATAAAATCAGGTACAACTCCAAGAGAAGACATTGGAGAAGAACCAAGCTGGGTCTGTAAGGAGCCCCCTGAAGGATGGCACGCATGGCCACATTTTCCCAGGCTCAAATCATGAATTAAGATTTTTGTCCCCATCTGATGAATTGAACTTCAATCGGCAAATAATCTGGTTTATTCCTTGTTTTTTTACTTCCTAATCAAGTTTAACAATAAATAATGTAAGGTTGTTGTTGTGAGAATAAAAATACATCTATACTACTATAATACCTCAAGTAGAAAAAGACAGAAAATGGGGTAAGATGGCCACCATATAACAAGCCCGGGAAGATGTGCTCAGCAACTACCAAAGAGTTTCCACTATGAGAGAGATTCTGCACTTCCTGGTAGCAAGAAATTCAACTTAAAAGCCAAGTTGACCCAAGTTTCTCAAAGTGGAAAGCAGCAAGGCCTGCTGACAGACTCCCCTTTACGGATGAGCAGCAACATGAGTTGCTTCTACAAGCATCGTGATTCTTCGTGGCCCCTGAGAAAAGACAGTCAGCCAGCCAACCCTCTACCTCCCTGGCCTCTAGGGACACAGATAGCTAGCAGATCACTTGGGCAGCTTGGTACACACATGCTCAGTACCCAAGGTACGCTTTGTACCATTTCCCCATCTTCCTCCTCTTTTCCTGCTTTGTTCTACAAGGCATTCCATCCCGTGTGCCAGCGCCGTGATACCGCATACATGTACACACAGACTACTAAAAGAGCAGGAATCCCCACCCACAAGGTAGCTTTATTATATATATTTTTGGATTTTGTACTTTTGTTCTATTTTAATACTCTCTCTCTCTCTCTTTTTTGATCTCCTACTTCCTCTTCTGGAGTGACTCCACCCTCCTGAGAATCCACATTCCTCCCAGGAAGAGACAGGTCTGTGTATCCCAGCATACCCACTCTAGCATGGGCTTTCCAGGACCTCCTAAGTGCACAGATATGCTCACATTCATTCACATTGCCACAATAGCAGAATCTGGTACCCACAACCATACCCAAGTCTTTTTTTTTTTGATCCTTGTACTTCTATCAATTATCTTTCTATTTTCTTGCTGTTCTCTCATTAAATATCTTTCCATGAAACCTATTAATTGAGATTAACTCTCTGCCCGCAAGTGTCAACTCACAGTGATCCTATAGGACAGGGTAAAACTGTCCGGTGAGTTTCTGAGACTGTAACTGTTTATGGGAATAGAAAGTCTCCTTTTTTTGGCGGAGCAGCTGGTGGTTTTAAAATGTTGACCTTTCGGATTACAACTCAATACATAACCATTATATGACCAGAGCTCCTTATTGTGATTACCCCTCTGAAAATATTTTCCCATTATTTTTGCAAGTCTGTTGGCTTATTCACAGTCACTTATTACTATCATTACTTTATTCTTATCATTACTTTTATTTTATTCTATTTTTCCCAGCCACTATCCCCACTTAGGCACCTTTCCCCTTCTTTTCATTTCACCACTGTATGTTTTCCAGCTCCTATTAGAACTCACCTGTGTCACTAGACAAACTCTACCTCTGTATGACCAGCAGCTCACACACCACAATGCTGAAGAAACAGCAGTCAAGCACAGAAAGCTTCCAAATTCAAGAAAAACAAACATGAACAACCAAGTAGCACTCAAACCAATGGAATAGTCTGAAGATGTGATTGTGAACCACCAGTAACAGAATTCAGAAGAATGATGCTTAGGTCAAGAGATCTGGGGAATGTTCATGAGAAAAACAGAAGAAATTGAGAAACTAACATCCTTAAACCAAAGGATTCTAGAAGACAAGCAATGAGATAACTGAATTAGGCAACATAGTAAAAGGCTAGAGGAATAAAATGGAAAAGGAAAATAAAATAAATGAGCTTGAAGACAATTACCCTCACGACAGTAGACAAGAGAAGCAATCAACAAAAAAACCCGGAAGCATCCAAATAAATCCTGTAGGACACTATCATAAGAACCCATCTAAGAAAAGAAAAAAGAAAAGAAATGCTGGGAAAAGAACACCACCAAAAAAAAAAAATCTACAGAGAATAGTACAAGAAACCATGGAAGAAAATTTCAACATACTATTCAACAAGCTGAGAAGAATGGACAACCAAAGAGAAAACATCAAGACATAAAGAAAAGGAGAGAATCTGAGGGCAGCTAGAGAAAAAGGAAAAGTCATCTACAAAGGAAAGTTGAAAAGGATAAATTCAGACTTCTCAGCAAAAGACCTGCAGGCAAGAAGACAATGGAATGACATATATACAATTGTGACGGGTGGAAGGGGTGGTGGGGCGGAAGGAAGCCAGCCAAGAATATTATACTGAACAAAAATATCCCTCAAATACAAGGGAGAAATAAAGGTTATTTCCTGAGGAGGAAAAAATAAAGGAATTTTGAATTCAACAAGTCATTTTCTCAGATCACAATGTTATAAAACTGGAAATCTACAACAGAAAGAAAAGGAACAAAAAGACAAACACATGGAGACTGAACAACATACCATTTCAAAATGACTGGACACTAGAGTAAACGAAAACGAGAAATTAAGAAACTCCTTAAAACAAGCAAACCTGTAACACACCATACCAAAAACTCGGATACAACAAATGCAGTTATCTGAAGTCAATTTATAGCAATCAATACACACACGAAATATGAGAGAAATCCAAAACCAATACTAATAAAACACTTCCAAGAAGTAGAAAGAGGGAAACCACATAAGTCCTTCAACAATAAAGGGAAAGAACTAATAAAAATTGAAGCAGAAATAAATGAACTGAAAAATGGGGGGGAAATCAACAAGACAAAAAGTTGGTTATGAAAAGATTAACAAAATCGACAAACTGCTAGAAAACTTAACAAAGGAAAAGAAAGATGCAAATATCTAGAATTTGAGATGAAAAGGGTGCCATCACAAAAGATCCAAATGAAATAAAAAGATACATGTAGAGCAAAAGAAGAATTAGAGGTCACCAAGAGACTTCCAACCAAGAAAGATTCTAAAGAAGTATGTATGTTGCCTTCACAGGAGAATGCTAGCAAGTATTCAGGGAAGAGCCATAACTAATTCTGTGCAGACTATTCCAAAATATAGAAACTGACAGCAAACTCCCACACGCATTCTATGAAATGAGCATAATCCTCAAAACCTGATCACGATCATTTAGAAAAAATGAAAACAGGAAGTAGATAAGAGTGTCCCTCATCAATATTCTTATTCAACATTGTACTACAATAAACATCTTAGCCAGACAGACAGCAAAAAAATTTTAAAATAAAAGGAATATAATTGGGCAAAAAATAGGTCAAGCTGTCACTATTTGCAGATAGTATGATTTTACATAGTGAGAGCCCCAAGGACTCCACAGAAAGATTGTTGGAAAGTACTAACGAATCTGTTAAAGTAATGGCATACAAGATTAATAAGCAGAAATCAATTTTAATATGCTATTGAAGAGCTCCAAAATAAAAACATCAAGAAAAAAAATTAAAAAAGAGAAAACAATATCATTTATAATATCCATACAAAAGATGAATACCTGGGAATAAACTTAACCAAAGAAACAAAAGACCTGTACAAAGGAAACTACAGAAAAATCAAAATGTGAATATTACTGAAAACAATAAATCTATAGCTAGAACACAATTCTGATCAAAATCATTTTCTTGGGGGCTCATACAGCTCTTATCACAATCTATGCATCCATCCATTGTGTCTAGCACATTTGTTCATTGTTGCCATCATCATTTTCAAAACAATTTCATTCTACTTGAGCCCTTGGCATGGGCTCCTCATTTTTCCCTCTTCCCTTCTTCACGAACTCTTAATAATTCATAAATTGTTATTAATTTTTCATGTCTTACACTGTCCGAGGTCTCTCTTTACCCTCTTTTCTACTGCCCATGCCCAAGGAGGGGTTACATTGTGATCAGTGCCCCCTCTTGGTACCACCACTCTCACAGCTGTCTACAAATGGGTTTGGGGTCTCCAGTCCACCCTCCCCCTCAATCACATCAATAAGGCTTTTTGTTCTGGGTCTTTGATGCCAGATACCTGATCCCTTCGACACCTCTTTATCACACAAGCTGGTGTGCTTCTTCCATGTGGGCTTTGTTGCTTCTTAGAGAGAGTCACTTGTTCATCTTCAAGCCTGTAAGACCCCAGATGCTATATCTTTGCATTGCTGGACACCATCACCTTTCTTCATTACATTTGCTTATGCACCCATTTGTCTTCAGCAATTCTGGCGGGAAGGTTATCACAGAATGCCAGGTGACTAGAACAAAGTGTTCTTGCGTTGAGGGAGTACTTGAGTAGAGGCCCACTTAATTGGACCTTTTGGACCTACTTTCTATCCAGCTCTTGGTAATCCAGGGTGTGTGCTACAGACTCGTGGACTTAATATTGTTCTTTGGAGGCACACAATATCTTTCATAGGCCACACCAGAAAGAATCCTTGTGGAAGCTACATTCACTGGAGTTTGTAAACTGGGCTTTCATTCAAACTCATCAGGAGCCCTTTGATTTAAGACTGAAATTCATCAGTGTGAGAAGATGATGACTGCTATCCCAAGTTATGGAATTGGCAGTTATTGGACTTTGGTTTGACTCTCTGGCCTTCAGGGTGCCTAATGAATGGTGATCCAGGAATACCAAATATTTACTACTTTAATGCTCTTCTTATTTTGTTATGACATGTATTAGTCAGGTATGCATGTTGCTACCTTTTGGAATGAATTTTGTTGAAAGTTTTGTTCCAACATCAACCCTAATTATTTGTGTAAATAGTGTCCAGCCCAGCCTGTGTGATCACGAGGTGTCAATGGGATCAGGTATCAGGCATCAAAAAACAAAAAGTCCTATCACTGTGATGAGTGGGAGTGCGAAATGGGGACACAAAACCCATCTATAGGCAACTGGACATACCCTTACAGAAGGGCCTTGGGGAGGAGACAAACCAGTCAGGGTATAGTATAGTAAAGATAAAACATACAGCTTTCCTCTAGTTCTTTAATGCTTCCTCCCTCCCACTATCATGATCCCAATTCTACCTTACAAATACGGGTAGACCAGAGGATGTACACTGGTACAGACAGGAACTAGAAACAGAGGCAATCCAGGACAGATGACCCTCTGAGGACTAGTAGTGAGAGTGGCGATACCGGGAGGGTGGAGGGAAGGTAGGGTAGAAAGGGGCAAGGGATTATAAAGATCTACATATAAACTCCTCCATGGGGGACAGACAACAGAAAAGTGGGTGAAGGGAGACGTTGGACAGTGTGAGATATGCCAAAATAATAATAATTTATAAATAATCAAGGGTTCGTGAGGGAGGGTGGGGGAAGGAGGGTGAAAATGAGGAGCTGATACCAAGGGCTCAAGTAGAAAGAAAATGTTTTGAAAATTATATGGCAACAAATGTACAAATGTGCTTGACACAATGTATGTATGGATGAATTGTAATAAGAGCTGTATGAGTCCCCCCAGAAAAGATTTTTTAATAAATTGTTCAGAAACTTGAATTTAATCTATATAAGTCAACAATTCAAGCATGAATTGATGTCTGAAACCAGCCTATACTTCTATATGCTTTTCTCAACCGTGTTTTAAATTCTGTATCATTAGCTAAATGAATCACACTATCGTTACCTTATGTCCCAGGAAGATGGTTTGAAAAATTTTCGTTATCATAAAATGATAATGTTGTTTCTAAAGTGAACCAGAGACATATATAAACCACAGATATGTGAATGGATTTTGTGCTCCCATTTAAATCTAGCCCCAATCTAAGAACTATGCGTTCTTAGGATGTGGCCCTCTTTAATGCTTAAAGAAGTCACTAAAGATATAGGTGCTATAGAAAAAACAAAACAAAAGAGAATGAAAAAACAACAAACAAAGCCAAAGTAATATACTCATAAAAATTATATCTGTTTGTAATTAATAGATAAAAATTTTACTAGTACATTGCTTAGAACACATGGTAGATAAATGGAATCACAGAATGGAATTTTCCCACTTTTTGCAGTCCATTGTATATTCAATATCTGTAAGTCTTAACATTTACAAAAAGTACAAAACAAGGTGATCTATATTAAACATAATGCCTGTGCTATAAATTGTCATCACAAGGTAATTATTTTACTATTGATTCGAATATTTTCTTCATTCAATACTTTTATTGAAGTTCAAAGTATACATTCTTAAGACAATAAATACCTGGCTGTTTTTTCTTAGTATCACAGAGGTACCATCATCAACTTCAAATTCTCCATAGTCTCTTAGACACCGTACCTGAAAAGAAAATCAGATATTTTATCCAAATTACCTTTTAAAATATGCAGTGATCATAACATGAAGTGGGATTATATAAATGCCCGAACAGTAAAAGTACTGTATTTTATGTGTCTGTTTCCTCCTCTGTGTACTTAGGACCCTTACTATTCCCAGATATTTACTGTGGTCCTAAACCTAAAGATCTCAATTTCCTACGTCACCAGGAAGGGAAACATAAGCTTTGCAAATGTATACATGGATGGTATTACCAATAAGGAAACCAGGGATTTAGATAAAAGGAGACTACATAGTTGGACGTTTTCCTCTCAAACAATGCACTATATTAATCAGAAGGAATAAAAATGAGGGACATAACAGTGGCAAACAAGAAAGAAAAGAGCATTTTACCTCAACTAGATTGACCAGATCCTTCCCATAATCCATCAGGATAAAAGAACATACACCTAAAAACAAACTGTTTTTCTTTTTAACAATTTATTGGGGCTCATACAATTCTTATCACAGTTCATACATATACATACATCAATTGTATAAAGCACATCTGTACAGTCTTTGCCCTAATCATATTTTTCTCTTTTCCTTTTTTACATTTTATTAGGGACTCATACAACTCTTATCACAATCCATACATATACATACATCAATTGTATAAAGCACATCCATACATTCCCTGCCCCAATCATTCTCAAGGCATTTGCTCTCCACTTAAGCCCCTTGCATCAGGTCCTCTTTTTTATTTTTTCCCCCTCCCTCCCCTTTCCCTCCTCCCTCGTGTGCACTTGGTAATTTATACATCGTTATTTTGTCATATCTTGCCCTATCCGGAGTCTCCCTTACCCCCCTTCTCTGCTGTCCCTCTCCCAGGGAAGAGGTCACATGTGGATCCTTGTAATCAGTACCCCCTTTCCAACCCACTCACCCTCCACTCTCCCAGCATCGTCCCTCACACCCTTGGTCCTGAAGGTATCATCCACCTTGGATTCCCTGTACCTCCAGCCCTCATATGTACCAGTGTACAGCCTCTGCCCTATCCAGCCCTGCAAGGTAGAATTCGTATCATGGTAGTTGGGGGGAGGAAGCATCCAGGATCTGGAAGAAAGTTGTGTTCTTCATCGGTACTACCTCGCACCCTAATTAACCCATCTCCTCTCCTAAACCCCTCTATGAGGGGATCTCCATTGGCCGACACTTGGGCCTTGGGTCTCCACTCTGCACTTCCCCCTTCATTTAATATGGTATATATATACATATATACATATACATATATACATATACACACATGTACACATACATACACACATATCTTTTTTTTTTTTGCATGATGCCTTATACCTGGTCCCTTGGCACCTCGCGATCGCACTGGCCGGTGTGCTTATTCCATGTGGGCTTTTTTGCTTCTGAGCTAGATGGCCGCTTTTTCACCTTCAAGTCTTTAAGACCCCAGACACTATCTCTTTTGATAGTCAGGCACCATCAGCTTTCTTCACCACATTTGCTTATGCACCCATTTGTCTTCAGCGATCCTATCATGGAGGTGTGCAGTCAATGATATGATTTTTTGTTCTTTGATGCCTGGTAACTGATCCCTTCGGGACCACTCGATCACACAGGCTGGTGTGTTCTTCCATGTGGACTTTGTTGCTTCTGAGCTAGATGGCCGCTTGTTTATCTTCAAGCCTTTAAGACCCCAGTCACTACCTCTTTTGATAGCCGGGCACCATCAGCTTTCTTCACCACATTTACTTGTTCACCCACTTTGGCTCCAGCCGTTGTGTCGGGAGAGTGAGCATCATAGAGTTCCAATTTAATAAAAGGAGATATTCATGCATTGAGGGAGTGAACAAACTGTTTTTCAAAGGAAATCAAGTCTTCCAATCTCTTGTTTCTCAGGAATACTTAAAAATACATTTAAAAGATTCAGTTTCATGCTCTTTCATTTTGCTTACACAGTAACTTAGCAATCAATTAATTTTCATTTAGTATTTTAAAAATAAAACAAAATTTATGGAAGATGGAATGTTAGATTACATTAAGATGCTTGAAATTAAAGTGCCAACATCCAATCATTTTTGACCTATAAAATGTAAGCTTAATATAGTTCAGCTCACACATCACTATTACCTTAAAACTGTGAATCAAAGTTTGTTGCAGAGAGGGCACTATAAGCATTTCCATACTCCTGTCCCTCTATAGCACTGTTTCCCAAAGTGGGGATACTGCAATGATCCAGGAGGAGTACAAAGCAGATAGCTACACTTTATCCTGGAGTATAGGCTATTGTATAAAAGTTTTTAATTTTACACACACACACACACACACACACACACACACCATAGTGAATGAAGGGGTAAGTGCAGCGTGGAGACTCAAAGCCCATTTGTCGGCCACTGGAGATCCCCTCATAGAGGGGTTTAGGAGAGGAGATGGGTCAGTCAGGGTGCGATGCAGTACCGATGAAGAACACAGCTTTCTCCCAGATCCTGGATGCTTCCTCACCCAACTACCATGATCCGAATTCTACCTTGCAGGACTGGATAGGGCAGAGGTTGTACACTGGTGCATATGGGAGCTGGAGGCACAGGGAATCCAGGGTGGATGATAACTTCAGGACCAATGGTATGAGGGGCAATGCTGGGAGAGTGGAGGGTGAGTGGGTTGGAAAGGGGGAACTGATTACAAGGATCCACATGTGACCTCCTCCCTGGGAGATGGACGGCAGAGAAGGGTGAGGGGGGGGGGGGTAAGGGAGACTCCGGATAGGGAAAGATATGACAAAATTACAATGTATAAATTACCAAGGGCACATGAGGGAGGGGAGAAAAAAAAGAGGACCTGATGCAAAGGTAAAGTGAAGAGCAAATGCTTTGAGAGTGATTAGGGCAAAGAATGTAGGGATGTGCTTTATACAATTGATGTATGTATATGTGTTGATTGTGATAAGAGTTGTATGAGCCACTAATGAAATGTAAAAAAAGAAAGAAAAAAAAAAGAACACAGCTTTCCCCCGGATCCTGGATGCTTCCTCCCCCCAACTACCATGATCCTAATTCTACACTGGTGCATATGGGAGCTGAAAGCACAGGGAATCCAGGGTGGATGATAACTTCAGGACCAATGGTATGAGGGGCAATGCTGGGAGAGTGGAGGGTGAGTGGGTTGGAAAGGGGGAACTGATTACAAGGATCCACATGTGACCTCCTCTCTGGGAGACGGACGGCAGAGAAAGGTGGGGGGGCGGGGGGTAAGGGAGACTCCGGATAGGGAAAGATATGACAAAATAACAATCTATAAATTATCAAGGGCTCATGATGGAGGGGGGCAAGGGAGGGAGGGGGGAAAAAAAGAGGACCTAATGCAAAGGGCTTAAGTGGAGAGCAAATGCTTTCAAAATGATTAGGGCAAAGAATGTAGGAATGTGCTATACACAATTGATGTATGTATATGTGTGGATTGTGATAAGAATTTATGAGCCCCTAATAAAATGTAAAAAAATGATTAGGGCAAAGAATGTACAGATGTGCTTTATACAATTGATGTACGTATATATATGGATTGTGATAAGAGTTCTATGAGCCCCTAATAAAACAATTAGGAAAAAAACAGGCCCAAAAAACAAAAGAAAACTGGGTTAGCAATATATATACATAAATTAAAATATCTATAAAGAGATTCTATCACCGCCCTCTAGTTGATTCTAACTCACAATGACCCTATATTGGTTTTCCAAGGCTGTAAATCCTTACAGAAACTAAGAGTCTCATCTTTCTCCTGAGCAACAGTTGGTAAATTTGAACCTTAAGAACCTCAGAACCCTGGTGGTACAGCAGTTAATCACTGGGTTGCAATCTGCATGGTCGACAGTTCAAAACTATCAGTACCAGTAGGAGAAAGCCTGGGCTTTCTACTCAGAAACCCATAGGGGATCCCTAGGAATCAGCATTGACTCAATACCAGAGAGTTTGGTTCTGGAACCTTATGGTTAGCAGTCCAATCAATGCCTATCCTACAATGCCAGCAGGGATCCTAAGAAAGAGATGAAGAGATGTAGTCAATGAATAAGGCCCATCTAGCCATCATCTCTTATGCATTGTATTATCAATTCTAGCCTATATGACTATGGTTAAAATCCCATTTTGGAGGGATGGTTATGTGGAAAAGCCATCTCAGAAGCAGGAACACAGAGAAATGCTGGACCATCAAGGTGTAAGAGGCCCTAGTGGGACATACTTGAGATCTTTGTCTGAAGTGGTAGAGACTGAGATGGAGGCATCAAAGGCTGCAGCACAGAGACCATGGGACAGAACAGAGGGACTAGGCCAAGACCAGAGGCTGAGGCAAGGCGTCCATGACATAAAACAGAGGAGCAATACTGAGACTATGATACTTTGAGGCAGAGCAGTGGGGTGCCTTTCTGGCCCAAAGAGGCAAAGGGACTATGTGACTGAGAGGCTAAGGACTAAAGACTGACATGACTGCTGGATGACAGGAGAGGTACACTTACTGTTTCCTGATGCTGACTTGTGGTAACTAGTTACCTTCCTTAATAAGCCCACTAAATTGTGAATATTGTCTGTGAGTTCTGTGAGGCCAACTGGGACCGATAATTGAACCCGACAGAAAGGCAGTGTGTGAGGGAGGAGTGGGTGGTGTCAGAATAGATATTGAAGGATGAAGGATGGAGGCATGTCTGAACTCTGCCTCATGGAAACAGTGAAGCCAGAGAAAGTCAAATACGGCCCTCTGATATGTCTTCCTACATTTAAAGAAGCCAATCCAATTACTAGCACTAACAAATAAGAGAAACAACGTTACTGGATAACTCAACAGGATATTTGAGTTGGCAGAAGAACAGAACAGCTTATTGAGTCTGAGGAACAAAAGTAAAGAAACATGATCCCAAGGAACACCATCAAGCAAATCAATGCAAATATTATGGAAGTCCCAGAAGAGGGCAAAGGGTAACTAAATAAAACTTAATAGACAACAGCAGAACATTACCAAAACTTGACAAAGGACAAGAATGTACATATCAATGACACTTAAGAATTTCCAAATCAGAAGAAAGCCTGAGAGATCCACACCAAAATATCTTATCATCAAACTCTTTAAAAAAAAGATAAAATCTTGACAATATCAAATAAAATGAAGTACCAATTTACATATATAGAAACCCTGGAAACCAGGAGGTAATAGAGTCACATATTTAAAATAATGAAAGAAATGAACAGCCATCCAAGATTCCTATAGCCAGCAAAACTTTCCTTTATAAATGAGGATAAAATTCAAGAAAACAAATAAAACCTGAGGGAATGTTGAGACATTCCTTTAGATTGAAATACAAGGAGAGTAGATTGCAAGATGAAGCAATATAGAGAAAAAGGTGTTAGGTTCCTGGATTCAGGTACCTGAAAGAATTCACACAGCAGAAGCAGGTTTGTAATCCAAGTGATTTTATGGGGAAAAGGGAAGTTTCAGGTATTACAGCCTCAAATAATACACATTGTTTTAAGAAAGCATACAAGGATCCGCAGAACTGCACATGGGTTCACTGCTGAATGGGGAAAAAACACATAGAAAGAACAGGAACACGTAACCCAGCACGTGGAACCAGGAAATCCCAGGGGCCAAAAGGGCTCCCACCCCCCACTTGTGGAGAATGCTGGAATGGAAGGAAGTCAAGGCAGGGTCTTTATTCCCTCCTTTCCACAACGACTGGGGGAAGCATGGTTGAAGGTATTGGTTGGTTCCACTGGCTTGAGTTTAGGCCCACCTGTGTGAGGTAATGTAACTGAGCCTAATCTGTGTGCCCTGGTGGACCTCCCCTCGGGGCGGAGGGAGCTCTTGTCTGAGCATGCTCAGTTTGATTGTTCTAAAATTTAACGGATGCCTGATTTCTTCCAATCCTTTTGCTTTAGCCTTATGCAGTTACTGCGGAGACAACCCCCTTGTGGTGCTTATGTAATCTGATGTCAATTTGGGACTTGAGAGGATTAAGAGTGAAGTGGTGGAGTCTAGTTGGTCAATCAGGATAGCCAGTGAGGCCTCTGTGTGGGCATTGCCTTCGCCTGAGAATTCTGGGAACTCCAGTATTTCCTCCTTAAACAGGAGACGCTTCTCTCTCTCAGCTCACTTCCTTGGAGATGCTCTACTGGCAAGACACATGGCACTACGTCCTGGTAGCTGGGAAAGCCACACGAACCTACCCTGATGCAACAGACCTCTGGAGCCAGAGAAGCTACATAGAGAAGAACCCTGCCAGCGCTGAGATGTTTACAATGCTACTGGATCCAAAAACTTTCTACTCGCTGGTTCAAGATCGTCCTGCAATCGGAGTCATTGCATGTTTCGTGAGTCTGACGAGGCCTTTACAGATTGGTATCAGACATATGGGCTAATATTGGGCTCACGGACTTGACCTGGACTGGGCTGGGACGTTTTCGCAATATTCAGTTGTTCTTCTATATAAACCTCTTTCTTATAAACATGAGTTTCTATGAATTTGTTTCTCTTGTCTACCCAGACTAACACTCCCCCTTTATGGCCCCTATTCTGGCTACCTAACATATTTAGCCAACACCTAAGTTGAATGCAAACATTTTTCTTTGGTCTTCTTTATTCAATATTCAAAAGTATACAAAAGAGGATAATAAAGATGGTTCAAAATCCAAAAATTAACTAAGCGCCAAAGTACGTGGTACTACTGGAAGAAATGAGGAGCAAAGAGAGGATAACCCACTTAACAAGTAACAAAATGACAACTATATGACAGGGACTTCAAGTGTGTGCAAATATGGAATTTAAAAACTGAAAAAAGTCCCAGAAACATTTGAAGCTCCTTGGTAAGTACTTCCTTAGTGGTAGTAACTTTCAATATGAAAGTATTAAAATGTCCAGTGTAAAAGCAGAGACCTTGTGATATGCATATGATACAACTTTGCTTATGGAAAGCTAAGAGGATTCAACACATTAATGAAGAACTGAGACTAAAGCTTTCTGTAGGGATTATGGCTCGATGGAAAAAAAAAGCCTCATGCTCGGGCCAATAAACACAATGATAAAAAGAGAAAAAAATAAATTGACACGGATTTCATTTATTTCAATGCATAATCAACATTCATGGAATTAGTGAAGAAATCAAGCCATGAGATAAATGCTGCAAAAGACTTCTTTAAAGTGTTAAAGAGCAGCAGAGTCAGCAAAATGACTGTCAGACAACAAACTCGGACAACTCTCAGCAATTATAGAGAAGGTCCACTAGGAGCGATATCCTAAACTTCATGGAAGAGAATCTCAATATGAAGTACATCCAAGCTTCTTAAACTGAGAGAGCAGTAGCAACTACTAACAGATTCCCCTCTTTGTTATAGGCTGTCCACACGCTGGGGAAGCTTCCCTCCTGCCTGGCATAGCCAATTTTTTCTGGTCCCTGAGCTAACCCAGCTGACCAAGCCTCTTGGCTTGCTGTCCTCTGGTGAAGAACAGCTTTGCAGAGTCAGCTTGGTGCAGACAGTCACTAGCCAAGCTTAACTTTTGCTTTGTTCTACAGTTCCACCAGCCCTTGCTCAACATTCCTCACCTTGCCACCCCCAAGCAGGAAATGTGTTAGCAAAACAACACAATTAGGGGGCGAGGGGGAAAGAGAAGCCTAGCACTTCCCGCACCAATCTCAAAGTAGACTTGAGAGGTTTAATTTAACCCCCCCATTGGGTGAGAAATCCACACACCTGGCCTCTAGACCTGGCAGGAACCCCATCTTATCCCTCAAGGGGTGGAGTCAAGGGACAGAGTTTTTGTGGGTTTTGAACTGCGGACCATGCTGATCGCAACCCAATGTGTAACCACTGTACCACCAGGGGTCCTTTTATCTCAGTAAAACTATGAAAACTAGTCCTCGGTTTATCTGACCCCAGCCATGCTATTTTTTAATCACCTAATATGTATATGAAAGGTGAACAATGAATAAGACAGAGGTGAATTGATAACTATGAATTATGATATCGCAGAAAAGCACTGACAAAACATCAACAGCCAGAAGAGCAAACAAAGCTATGCTGGAAGAGCTACAGCGGGAGTGCCCCTTAAAGAGGCCGACTCCGTGTATATGTCATCTGGATGGCAAGTCCCTGGATGGTCAAAAAGAGGAAGCCTCTCAGTGGTACACATTGACACCATGACTGCAATAATGGGCTCAAACAGCAATGTTTGAGAAGAGGGTGCGGGGCAAGGCAGTGTTTCATTCTGTTGTACATCTAGTTACTATGAATAGGACTTGGTGGCACCTAACAAAACTATATTCATATCTCCTTCTTACATAATAGGAGCATAATCCACACATTCAATAAAATCCATTCTCAAGAGGTAAAACTTACTTCAATATATAAGCTTTGGGGAGGCTTCATATCCTGTGTTATGTCCAAACCTTCATTTCCTCCCAATGACCTCATGTAAGTAGCAAGGGACTTCTTATAACAATTGAACCATTCTATCTGAAAACAGAAAAATGGTCTTTTTACCAAGTGACAAAGAAAACAAGCTTGCCAACATTGTGTAATCGTGACTTCAAACAGCACATACGCCCATGTAGATCATGAGTGTGGCATTCCTGTATTTATATAGCGAACATTAATGGTTGTCTTCTACGAGTCAGGAACTGTCTGTGCACTTAGGATGGAGCATTCAACCAAAACAGACAAAATTCTTGTTATCACATAGCTTACAAACCAGTAGACCTAAGCACAGATCTAAAAAAAAACATTCAACCAGAAACAACACTACGAAAAACACATGATTCAGTTATGGTCGCTTTAAATACTGCACGGACTCTTTTTATAAGAATGGAACAACATGCTTGAGCAGACAATGCAAATGTCCCCAAAGAGAAGGAAGGACAAGCAAAATGAGGAGTGCACACAATAGAAGATAGTGAGGCTTACTTTGGAATTCAGTTCTAAGTTGTATCTGACAAGGGTAAACCTTTATCACACGTAAAGTGGCGCAAGAGGTCACATTATTTTACGACTGCATTTGTAGGAAAGTCAGTCATCGGAATTCTATAAATGTAAAAAAGTAGATTAAGAGTTGCCAAAGGGCTGGGGGAAGGAAATAATAATAAAAGGCATTTGTTATTTTTTAAAGTCTATTATGGTTAGGGTGAAAGTTTACAGAGAAAACTCATGTTTTATACAATAATTTATATATATTTTGTTTTGTGACATTAGTTGCAATCTCCTCAGAATCTTATTTATGTATAATTACAGAAAGGTAGGCAAAACAAAGATGTACAGGTTAATGACATTATTAAGAAACAGCCTGGTCAAGGAGTAACACATCCTCAGCCCCAAAATGGAGACTTATCATTTTGTTCCATTCTGAAAATTTTACATTATCACCCAAGAATGCATCCCTAAAACACTAGTTTAGTGCTGTTCATTATTTGTACTTTAAATAGATCCACACAGTATTTATTATTTTGTGACAAATTTCTTTCACTAAACATATTTTGGATTTCTGAAATTCTACTTTAAAGTGATGAAGAGCAAGGATGTCACACTTTGAGGACTGAGCAATGCCATGGGATTTTCCATTGACCTTAGCCATGGGATTTTCCATTGCCTCATAAGCATATGAAAGTTGGACAACAATTAATAAAGACCAAAGAATAGATGCCTTTGAATTAGCATGTTGGCAAAGAACACCGAAAGTACCATGGACTGCTAACTGAACAAACAAATCTGTCTCGGAAGATCACAGCCAGACTGATCCTTGGAGATGAGTATGGCAAGACTTGTCTCACAAGTTTTGGGCATGTTTTCAGGAGACCAGTCCTTAGAAAACGACACAATACTTGGTACAGTGCAAAGTCAGTGGGAAAAACAAAAACAACTCAAGGAGATGAATTGATACGGTAACTCAACAATGGGTTCAAACATAACAATTGTGAGGATGCAGAGTCCAGTAGTACTTCATGCTGATCTAGACAGGGCCACTATGAGGCGGAACTGACGAGAAGGCACCCACCACTACTATGTTGGTTAGTATTGGGTTATGTGTTGGCTAAAGCCAAGGTCAACAGTTTGACTCAACCAGTTACACCTAGGGAGAAAGGGGATTTCTGCTCCTATAAAGAAATACAGCTTCAGAAACCTAAAGAGCCAGTTCTACTTTGCTCATCCTTAAGGATTGTTAAAAGTCAATGGCAGTGGGTGTTTTACACAATTAATGTATGTATGTATGGATTGTGATAATAGTTGTATGAGCCCCAATAAAATGATTTTTAAAAAAGAAATTATGACATAAGATTATCTCTCTCTAAAATGTCTTGGAGTCTCTAACTTGTAAACTACTATTTGTCTACCTTCATGGAAAAAAATAATACACTAATCTTTGTTAAAGATGGCATCACCTATCCCTTATCGGTGAGTTCAAAGTGAAATGTTCACATATAGAAACTGAATTTCGGTTTATGCTCTGAGAAGGAAAAGGCAGAGGCAGTGATTCTCTCCATAGACTAGACCTTGTAGAGACTCTATTAACACCGAATTTGGACCCCAGCTATAAGGGATTTCCATTGAACTCAAGGTCAAAATGAAGTCTAAAGTATGGAAATCTAATCTCAAGACTAACATTATAATTGTTAATTATAATTTTCTGGTTCGAAAATCAGCATCTTGAAGTCTTACTTGTGTGCCTTGTCATGACTACCTTGTACTAAACTAAAAAAGTTTATGCACGACAAGTTCATGTATTTATGTTTAAAATAAAATCCTCATCTATTGGTTACTTAAATTTTAAGATAAAATCCTACAAGAACTATTACTCTTAAACACTCTATGTTTTTAAAAAAATACTATAGCTATTGTTATTAGAGAAAGAACATGTTCTGTTCATTTCACCATAATAAAGAGGCACCCCTCAAGTCCACTTAATGTAAGATTCCGGCACAAAGACCATGGAAAAAGAACCTGAAAAATTAACTGGTAACGTAATTATTTAGTAGTTCCCTCAAGAAGCTGAGGTACTTTGTTTCTTTCTCCAGAACATGAACAGAATAAAAATAAAGCATGGAAATGTACTTAGCAATCCAAGATCAGAGGAGGCAATGGTATTAGAGATTAAAACCTGAGCAGACTGCGGATGACAGTGGAAGCCCAAACTCCATTTGCACAGTTCCCACACAGATTAAGCCTCCAGTGAATCTCCTTAGACCATGAACAAAGAATGGAAATAGTCTTGTTATACACTGAGTGCATTGGAAAGTAGATTAACACAGATAATTTTTAACGTTATTGTTTTTCTCTCTTTTGGTCCCTTTTAAATTTGTTCTAGTTTTTATATTTTCTTTTGGATTGAGGGCTGTTTTTTTTTGCATATGATTTTCTTTCTTTTTTTTTTGGAGTTTTCAGTGGTTTATTGAGCATTCAATATTTTGCCATGATGACTTAGGATAGTTAGGTGTTTTTTTTTATTTTGTGTTTTACATTTTATTAGGGGCTCATACAACTCTTATCACAATCCATACGCATATGATTTTCTTTAAGTAAAATCTAGGATAGGACTTAGTTACTGTGAAGACTATAAATGGATTAAGTTTCTTTGGGTTAGGACAGGGCAGGCTGGGGCAAATGGTGAGTTTAAGACTGAAGAAAATGTTCTAAAATTGATGGAGATCATAACTGCACAGCTCTTTTTAATATATTTAAACCACTGGGTTGTGTGGTATATGAATTATGTCAATTAAACTCAAGTTAAATTTTTTAAATGCAGTTAGCAAGTAAATTGTTTATAAAACTCATGGCAAATTTACTGAATACATGCCGTGGCAATTACATTATATCCTGTCAGCCTGTCAATAAAATTGCAGCTTGATGACCTCATTTTGAGGCATGACAGAAATAAGTAGCTCAATGGAGATCAAACCCAGTCTCTCTGCCTTCCTTTTCTGCGCTGAGACAGTCAGAGAGCTGGAGGAGACCCGTGCCAACACTGAAATGCATACACTGCCACTGGATCCACAAGACCTTCTACCCACTGGCCTGCGATATTCCTGCATTTGGCATCATTACATATACTGTGAATCTAAAGAGGAATTTATCGACTAGTACCGAACATATAGGCTAATATCGGACTTAGGAACTTGATCTGAACTGGGCTGAGATGTTTTCTCAATATATAATTGCTCTTTTATATAAAGTTCTTATACACATGAGTGTATGACTGTTCCTCTAGTCAACCCAGACTAACACTTTCTTTCATAAGTGATATACTATACCAAACTCACACAATAACAGCATTGATCACATTCCGTTCTATGCTATGTTCCAAATGGGCAGCCTTAATCATCCTGTAACAACCCTGTTAATACAGCAGTTCTCAACCTGTGGGTTACGACCTCTTTTGGGGTCAAAGGACCCTTTCACAGGAGTCACTTAAGACCATTGGAAAACATGTATTTCCAATGGTCTTAGGAACCAAGTCACTGCTCCTCTATCCATCTCCAGGAGGGTCTGCCCACATACGAGTACGCAGCGTAATGACATAATCAGACAACCCCATCACATTCAACTTGTACAAATAAAGGTGGATGTGACAGGGTTGGCACCACAATGTGTTTATGTGGACAAGTCACACATGCGTAGAGAGCAGCTGCTGTGTTAAAAGCAGCTACTGTGTTAAAAGCAGCGACAGTGTTAAAAGCAGCAGTATTGGTGGTAAATGACACTTCATGAATTATTATTTCTGGGTAAAATCATAAACTACTGCAAAAAATCGATATCTGTACCATGGGAACTTTATCTGGATGCTGATTGGTCTTTTTATATTCAGCTGTGGTTGATGTGAATACTGCTCCTTGTGATAGTAACAGGTATGTAAAAACACAACATAGAGAATGTTAAATCATAGGAAATTTTAATAAACTGTATTGACTAAATTGTGCCATGTATCATCTTTAGTACTATTTTTTTTTTAAATAAGAAATTTAAACAAGACGCTTGACTTGAAGGGAAAACTATCTAGGCTTCATTGAGAGTAATTTATGCCTACTTAAAGACAGATTGCCCTACATGTAATAGCTACATACAAAAATGTTATAAAACTGTCCTTGGTTTTACAATGATAAATGAAAAACATAAAAATTCTTCAATCGAACAAGGCATGCAAGGATTTTTTTCATGTCATTTTTTTTGTTTTTGTTAAACAGTGAGAGCAAAATAACCTACTGAAATACAAAGAGAGAAGCTGAATGAGCAAGCCACTGATGGAGAAGGGGAGCTTTCACAGAACCAGTGTTTTCCCCATCCCATCTCCACCTGATGTTGATCAAAACATACCATTGGTGATTTAGTAAACGAATAAATAAACAAAGGGAAAAATTTAATATGCTTGTGTACATGCACCAGTTACTTTGTGTACAATAAAGGAATGAGGAAGGGGAAATGAAATAAAGAGAAAACTATACTGTAGTTGTCAGGAGGTGGTGGAATCAAACTGTGGTTTTCTAATCGAGAATGGATTCTTGGTCGGCTGGAAGAGAGTTCTGGAGGAAAGGAGCAGGCTCCCTTAGAAGATGCCTCCTGTCTGCTGCTGGAACACATCAATTGTATCTTCATCCTCCATTTCCAACTGTGCAGGTGTGTCTGTTTCATTGATTGGCTGTCTGTCGAATCAAATCAGATCTGACTCATTGACAAACCCTGTTCACAATAGGCTTCCATTAGCTTACTAAGTGGGTGTGCCTCTGAATCTTAAACTGCACCACAGAACCATCCTGCCCTACCACCTTCAAGTTAATCTGATCATTGTTCTCAGTCTTGACTCCTCCCTTGAGTTTTTTGTTGGCCAGGGTGAATGCTGAAGTCTTCTCAAAAGAGGTACCAGGTCCGCACCAAACGAGCACACAGGCAGCTGCAGGAACAGCAGGAGGAGGTGGCAGTGGTGGAGGAGGGAGAGCCATCTTTTGTATTATTAAAGCTATGGTTATATATTATTTTCATTAGCCAACCATCCCATGACAATGGATCATGTAGAAGAACGTTAAGAAAAGATAGTGAGGATTTTTTATGGTATGGTTTTACTTCAATGACAGCAGGAACTGAGAAACTACAATGTCTTACTTGTTGTGAAGTTCTATTAGTTGAATCTATGAAGCTGAACAAACTAATATGCCATTTTGATAGCAAATATCCGAGCTTTGCTGGCAAGGATACCAACTATTTTAAAAGCAAAGCTGATGATAAACTCAAGAAAGCCAGACTTGACACTGGTGGCAAGTACCACAAACAAAACGTAGCAGTCATTGAAGTTTCATATTTGGTGGCACTCAGAATCACCAGCGCTATGAAACCCTACACCATTGCTGAGGATTCACTGTTGCCAGGGGCCAGTAAATTGTTCGAGTTATGATCAGAGATGAAGTTGTTACAAAATTGAGCGCAATTTTCTTATCAAATGACACTGCCTGCAGAAGAATAGCAGACAAGGCTGCTGATATTCTTGATCAGATAATCCAGGAAAGTAAATCTGCTCCACTTCCAATATTTAGCATCCAGCGTGATGAATCTACAGACGTTGCAAACTGTTCACAGTTACTGTTTACCTGAGGCATATTAATGATGGCGACTTTAAATATGAGTTTCTTTTTTTGCAAACCTCTTAAAATGGCAACTACTACACGTGATGTATTTGATAGTTGGTTCATTCTGAAAGAGCATAAGATCTCTTGGGAAAAGGTTTGTGGTGTTTGCAGATGATGCTCCACTATGCTAGGATGTCAATCTGAATTTCAACGTTTGGTACTGAGTCACCGAAAGTCACCGGAACTCACTGTATAACTCCTCAGAAAATATTAGCAACAAATACACGGCCAAAAGAGTTATAAGAAGTAATGAGAAGCATCATAAATTCTGTCAATTTTGTAAAGGCGAGCACTTTAAACAGTCTACTGCTTTCGCAACTGAAGTGAGACGGTTGTCCAGAGGAAAAGTTTTAAAAGGTGTTTTTGAGCATGGTGATGAACTCAAAACGTTTTTTATCAGAAAACATGACCGCAGTTCAAAGCATTTTGCAGCGATAAAAGTGAGATACAGAAAATAGTTTGATTGCCATCTTTGCCATCTTGAATGAGTTACAATTTATTACTGAAAGGACAAAATGCAACATGCCTTGATTTATCTGAAAATATCTGATCATTCCAAAGGAAACATCAGCTTTGGGGGAAAAAATTGGATGAAAATAAAATTTACCAAAAAAATAATAAAAAGAAAATAAAATTTACATGCCTACCCTATCTGTTTTCTTTGAAGAACATGACACTGAACCAGACAAAAGGATTACAATTTCTGTGAAAGAACACTTGCATATGCTTGCAGATGAAATTTCATCGTACTTTCCAAATCTACCCGACACCTCATTTGCACTTGCCAGAAGCCCATTTGCAGTCAAAGTTGAAGATGTTCCTGAGATAGCACAAGAGACGTTTATTGAACTAACAGCGATGCAGCGAGAACTGATTTCTCTACAATGCCAGTTACAAAATTCTGGATCAAGTGTTTGCAGTCAGGTCCTGTTCTGTCGGAGACTGTGTTGCACCTTTTTCTTCCATTTCCAACAACTTATCTTTGTGAAACAGGGTTTTCCAGCTTGTTTGTTATCAAGTCTAAATAAAGAAGTAGATTTGTTGTGGAAGATGATCTTGTGCTCTTGCAAAGACTGTCTGGAGAATTTCTGATCTAGTGAGAAAGAAACTATCTCAACCTTCTGGCTTTTTACGCACACTGTCGCAAAATGTAGCAATGTAGTTCACTATTGTTATATTAAGACTGTTACTCATGCTACACCATGCTTCAAGACAAAATTTCATTTATTTATAATTAGAAATCAGTATTTCACAAGATATAATTACCTATTTTTGTGATTAATCACTATGCTTTAAATATGTTCAATTTGTAAACTAAAAATATATCCTACATATCAGATGTTTACATTATAATTCACAACAGTAGCAAAATTACAGTTATGAAGTAGCAACAAAAATGATTTTAAGATTGGGGATCACCACAACATGAGGAACTCTATTCAAGGGTCGTGGCATTAGGAAGGTTGAGAACCAAGGCTGTAGTAGGACACACTATGACCCCATTTTGTAAATAAAGGAGTGAACACAGAGCAATGAGGTTACTTGCCCAAGATTAGAAAGCAGTGTCAGGAGTTGAAACCAAGTGTTCTGACTCTAATGTTCTATCTTGAAATACTGGTCTAGCACCCTACCTTCAGTGACAAATACTCATCTTATTCTGAATATTTATTCATGCTGACTAGAAAACTACATATCTCCTAAGAATAATGTCGGCTTTTCAACTCCACTGATGAATCACTAATAAATAAAAGAAACTCCTTTTTTTATTGTTTGTCAGTTTTCCCTGTAGCACTAGAATTACTTACTACTACTCCCTTCCAGGAGGGTACCCCAGTGGCAGTTGCTACATTTGTCACTATTAATGGAAAGGTTGGCAATTTGAATCCACTTAGCTACTCTGTAAGAGAAAAATATGGCAGTTGGTTTCCATAAAGATTGATAGTGTATATGGATTATGTGCCAAATAAGACAGTTCAAAACAAAAATAATGTATAGCCTTATAAACCTCTGAGGCAGTTTTAGTCACAATCGACTTGAGAGTAATGAGTTTGGTTTTATACTTCCCATGCCTATCGCAGTAAGTACTAACTGCTTAAAAAACGCTGAAAACTTATTGCTGAAAAGGTGATCAAATCATGGATCAAATGATAGCAACTCAAAAGATTAGCTAGGAATCTTGGAGTAGTAAGCTTATGCTAGTGAGGAATAACTCAGAAAAGTATGGTAAGAATGGTTGCTTAATTCAAAAAGTATGTGTCAATAAATTATATATACAAACTGCTGAGTTAGTAGTTTATATTTACCTCTACACATTCTCACAAACAAAATATAGAAAATTTACAGAAAACAGAGAAATACTAGTAAACATCATTGTAGAAAAAAAAGAGCCAGGATCTCAGTATTTTCCCAAAATCATTAACTTGAAAAAGTGCTAACTTACTTCTTCAGCAGACATGTGAAATCGTAAAGCATTAGGCAACACACTGCCATATTCCCACCTAAGTGCACGAATCCGCAGTAACCGGTCATACCTAGGACATTGAGAGAGTATTAGCATACAAACAAGCAGGAAATCAGACATTGTTCTATCAGTAAGACTCAAGGATCTTATCAACTAAACTGTCATTTGTGGATTTTTTTTTTTTTAAGATTCTGATGCAAATAGATCTACTCTAAGAAGACATCTTTGGGACTACCAGAAATCGGGAATAGGAACTGGGCTGATGCCCCTAGCACTGTTCATTGTCGTAACTGTGATGGTGACACAGCAGTAATGTGGAAAAAGATCAGAAAGGCCCTTATTTCTTAGACATGTATCCTAAAGTATATAGTGGTAAAATGTTATCTGATGTTTAGTACTTAGTTTTAAGTAGCCTAACATACATATGTCATAAATTATGGAAAATGTATTGTTAAATTTATAAGACAACTCCAGGAGCTTCACTATATTATTCTCTCTGCTTTCAAGAATAGTGCAATCTTTTACAATACAAATTTTAAACTGGAAAAACGAAATTAAAATGCTTACATTAAATCAAACTTAAAAGAAATAACTCACTGCCACATGGAGTTGTTTGACTCATACTGACACTGTAAGGACAGGATAGAAGCGCACCAGTGAGTTTCCGAGATTGTAACTCTTTTTTAAGAGTAGAAAGCCTCATCTTTTCCCCGCAGAACAGCTGGTGGTTTTGAAATGCTGTTTCTGGTTAACAGTCCAGCGCATAAACACTGAAAACACTCTCACTTCCATCAAGCCAATGCTGACTCATAGCAAACCCCTGTGGGTTTCCAAGATTGTAATTATTTACAGGAATAGAAACACGGCCTTTTCCCCTCGGAACTACTAGTGGTTTTGAACTGTGGACCATGTAGATCACAGCCCAACAAGTAACCATGCTACCAGGGCTCCATGCATAACCACAGAGATAAATAAATCTGAGATCTGTTGCTATCAACCAGAAACTTAATTGAGAAACCCCATGGAAAACTCTTCTTTGTTTCCTGCTACTACAAGTAAAATCACAGCAGCTTACAAGTACGCAATAGTGCAGCGTCGATTTCTTAACAAAGAACAGTGCCGAAATTTGATGGTTGGTATCAAATTGCTTCTTCCGTCTGATTTTGCTTCATTACTAGGAAGAGAATTAAAGAGAAAATGGATAAATACACTGCAGAACAACAAAAAATTTTAAGTTTTATTGACATGTAACAATTCACATCAAACAATTCAATAGTTATTAAGAATTGTACAAAAAACTGTACAATTACCACTACAATCAATTTTAGAACATTTTCTTATTTCTTGTACTCATTGTTATTAGCTTCCTGTTTCCCACCAACCACCCCTACAATCCCCACAAGAAACCATTAAATCCAGTTCCTGGCACTACAGAACCAAAAAAATTAATTTTTCCATGATATTTTTCAAAGGACTGATACACGTACACATTTTTACCTATTTGTACGTAACAGTTTACCTAAGCAAATTGTGCTGCTTCTACTTCAGAACTTTTATTTACACATTACAAGATTAAAGTAAGAAAAAGCCAAGTTAACTAACTTGTCAATGCAATGATACTATAATAATTTAATCTCCTTTAACCAGTTGGTATTGTACAGTTTTGCACACTGATTGCTTTCTATTATTTCAAAAGACAAGTGTCCTATTTGTTCACTGAGGTAAGAGAAAACCTGACATCATGGCCCGAAGAAGGTGGTCTTACATGATGTTTCTATTGTATGAGCACTCCGCTTCTAGGAGCACTTCCGAATCCTCACCACACTACTGTAGCTGGACATGGAGTCAGCAGTTTATTCATTCAACAAATATTTGCTATTTCCCCATCTATATTTTTTACTATACTTTAGGGTTTTTTCATATACAGAGGAAGTAGTTTCACCCTATAAAATGCACATCTTCTTAGACACTTGATATGGATCACATTTTAAAACCAGAAGAACAAAAGGAGTAAGTATCTACTTTAGCATTTTAAAGCAATTAGATGAATATAAAAAGGGTCCACCATGCTTTGTTCCACATAATGCACTAGGCCCTGAAAACAGGAAAAATGCACACCCTGTGCTGTTAGGTTTTTCTATCTGCTGTCACTCTATGGGTACCAGATTATGGTCTACATTGTACAAACTAAGCACAAATACACCTAATACCAAGTACTTAAAAACGTACATCAAATGTCCTAAAAAAAATCACATTTATAGGTGGGAAAATAAAAAGATTTCTTTTGATATATAATTTAACCAGACATTGCTTACAGTGATTGTTTTCTCAGAAGGACATCAGGAAGATGGGGGACAAATTTTTAAAACAAGAATTTACAAGTGTTATGAATACAAGAAAGTAGTTCAAAGTGGAACACATCCTGGCCCACCAAGCCCTGAGGACGATATTTCCACTCAGAGAAGTCAAAGCACAGAGAGGACCATATGGCCAGTCCACTATGAGACACGATGTACCTCACTGACCCATAGTGCTACCAGGGGACAACACTGGAAACACAGTGTGGGAACTGTGCCCAATCTGACCCCATCACACTGAGGCAAAACACTAAGAGCCATGCAACAGAACAGCAAAGGAAGCAGAGCAAAGAAGTCTTGAGGGAGTACAAAAAATAGACTTTGGGGCCAGAGTGTGCCACCCCATCAGACTCAACTGGAAAACACTCCTAAAGGTCAACAAACAGACCTTGAACTATTTACAGGCTTTTCTTTTTTTTTTTTTTTGTCTTTTTTTGGTTTTCTTTTGTTGCTTCGTTTTGCTCTGTCTTGTTTTTTGTGCATATTATTATCTCTGCAATTCTATCTAGAAAAAATAGGCGGGATAAACAATCTGAAGGAGAAAACAACGGACTGCTGGTTCTGGGGAGATATGGGAGCAGGGGAGGCGGGGGTGGGGGGAAAGGAAGTGGGTGTTAACAAACCTAGGGACAAGGGAACAATAAGTGATTCAAAATCAATGGCCAGGAGGGTGCAGGAGGCCTGGTAGGGCTTGATCAAGAGCAGTATAACCTAGAGGAATTACTGAAATCCAAATGAAGACTGAGCATGATAGTGGGACAAGAAGAAAGCAAAAGGAAATAGAGGAAAGAATTAGGAGTCAAAGAGTATTTAAAGGTCTAAATACAGGTGTGTACATGCCAATATTTATATATGATGATGGAGAAGTAGATCTAATGTGCATGTATTTATAGGTTTAGTATTAAAGGACATTGGGACTCTACTCAAATACTCCCTCAATGCAAGAACACTTTGTTCTATTAAATTGGCATTCCATGATGCTCACCTTCCCTACATGATTGCTGAAGACAAAACAGGTGCATAAGCAAATGTGAAAAAGAAAGCTGATGGTACCAGCTATCAAAAGATATGGCCTCTGGGATCTTAAAGGCTTGAAGATAGAGACCCACATGGATGAAGCACACTAACCTGTGTGATCACGAGGTATCTATAGGAACAGGTACCAGTCATCAAAGAACAAAAAAAATCATCATTGTGAATGAGGGGGAGTGCGGAGTGGAGACTCAAAGTCCATCTGTAGGCAAGTAGACATCCCTTTACAGCAGGGTCACAGGGAGGAGACGAGCCAGTCAGTGTGCAGTATAACACTGATGAAACACGCAACTTTCCTCTAGTTCTTTAATGCTTCCTCCCCCAATTATCATGATCTCAATTCTACCTTACAAATCCGGGTAGACCAGAGGCTGTACACTGATACAGATAAGAGCCGGAAACACAGGGAATCCAGGGCAGATAAACCCTTCAGGATCAATGAGTGCAGCAATACCAGGAGGGTAAGGGGAAGGTGGGGGAGAAAAGAGGAACCAATGATCCACATATAACCCCCTCCCTGGGGGTGGAAAACAGAAAAGTGGGTGAAGGGAGATATTGGACAGTGTAAGACATGAAAAAAATTTTATAAATTATCAAAGTTTTGTGAGGTAGGGAGGGAGGGAGAAGAAGGGTAAAAAATGAGCGGATACCAAAGACTCAAGAACAAAGAAAATGTTTTGAGAATGATGATGGCAACAAATGTGCTTGACATAATAGATGGATTTATGGATTGTGCAAAGAGTTAGTTATACAAGCCCCCAATAAAATGATTTAATAAAATAAATAAACCTAACCAAACTCACTACCAAAAAAAAAAAATTTCCTGTATCCATTGCTGGTAGGAATGTAAAATGGTATCGCTAATGTAGGTAGTAGTGTCGCAGCTCAACAAAAATCTGATCTACTACACCCAGATTTGAAAAGACATGCAAACAGACTTGTACACCAACATTCCTTGCTATACTATTTGCAATGGGTGAAGATAAGAACCACCTAATGCCCATGAATAGGAAAATGTGATATATATGTGTACACACTACTGCTGCTGCTGATGTTGTTACTCAGCCAATCGGAGAAATGAAGAATTGGCACAATCTACAATATGGATGGGACTCGATGTCATTAAACTAGTGAAAGAAGTCAACCACAGCACGGGACTTGGTTTCAATCTCTTGCCACCAAGAACAGTGGCCCAGAACTACCAGTCTGTTTTAATGCTTCTTTGCTTTTTATGGCAGGTGTGGCTCTGCTGTTGTAAATATTATTGGAACGTTTGCCCTATCACCAACTCCTGTTGTTTCTGTAAATAGTGCTCAGTCACTTAAAGGTTTAATTTACACAAGTCAACAATTCATGTATTGCAGTTCACAGCTGGCCCATACTTGTATAATTTCCCTTTCTCGACAATGTTCTAAATTCTGTAACATTGGCTAAACTAATGACACCATCAAAGTGTACCGGCTACACTTTAGACTCCTAAGTGAAACATCAGCAGTTTAAAGTCACCAGCCAAGTCTGTGGGGGAAGGATGAGGCTTTTTACTCCTGTGATGATGTGCAGGCTGGGAGACTCACAGGACAGTTCTACCCTGCCCTATAAAGTTGTCATGAGTCAGCAAGGGGATGATAATTGATAATGTTCTGTAACATAAAATGACAATGATGTCTCTTAGGTGAACCAGAGTCATTTATAAACCATGAGTGGATTTTAGGCTTGTACTTAATTCTAGTCCCAATCTAAGAACAGCTAGTTCTTATGACATGGTCCTGCTTGGTGGTTGCCCTCATGAAGAAATCACTGAAGATATGAGTCTACAGCAAAATGTGGTGAAGAACCTAGATGGTGCCCAGCTATTAGAAAAAATAGTATTGGGGATTTTAAAGGTTTGTTTTCAAACAAGCAGCCATCTAAGTGGGGTGTCACATGGAAGGAGCCCATCAGCCTGTGTGAACATAATCCAAATCTAAAGGCTGGAATGATATCAAAGCTTAAATTGTGAACAATTGGTTTGTAGAAGGCTATGGTTGTCAGTGGAAGCCCAAAATCCATTTAGAGGGTCCACAAAGAGATCAAGCCTCTTGTGAATTCCCTCTCGTTGTAGCTGAGGGATGTGAAGAGCTCTATTATCAGACACTGTAAATCAATATGTCAGACATAGATCAAAATGCAGTATATCTTATTTGATTTTCCTTTGGACCCATTTTAAAGCTGTTTCAATTTAAAAAAAAAGTGAAGGGAAAATACTCATGAAGCAAACCCTTGGAGCCTCACTGTGACCATGGACGAGGGGTGGAGGGCCTCGCTAGCATGCAGAGCGCAGTGGATTCCTGCGGATGCGGTTAGGTTCAAACTCAGCACCCCACCATTTGCTCTCCCTTATGAGCCATCTAAATGTGTTCTAGTTCTTAAGATACTTGTAGCTTTCTTTTGACTGAGGTTTTTGTTTTACTTTCATAGTCTTGTTAGTGTTGTTTTTATTGTTTTCACTGTTTTTCTGTATATAAAATCCAAGATAGGTGAATCAGAGGCAGTAACTGGATTCATGGTTCCTTGGGGCAGGGCAGGGGAGGTGGGGAGGAAATGGGGAGCTAATAACAATGAGTCCAAGAATGAAGAAAATATCTAAACCTGATTATGGTGATGATTCTACAACGATATGTGAATTATATACCAATAAACTGTTAAAAAGTCCATCGCAAATTATATAATTAAATGGTTCAATCATATTAAGAAGAGTTGTACAATCATTACCACAATCGAATTTAGAACATTTTCTTCCTTCTTGTACTCACTGTTATTATTGTACTCACTTCCTTCAAACCGCCCCGGCCACAACTCAGGAACCATTAATCAAGATATTGTCTCAATAGATATACCTACCCTAGATTTCATATACACTAAAACATTTAAAAACAGCAAAAAACCTACTAAAAATAACAAAGTAAAACAAAAGTATCCCAACTGAAAAGATAGAAAATATAAAAAACTAAAATCAATTTAAAATGGGTCAAAAAGGAGATCAATGGCTATGGTGCTAAATTTTAAAGGAATTGCATCTGCAATAATCCACTTTCCAATGCACTCTGCATAACAGCAAGGCTAACCACAACACTTGTCTATGCTCAGAGAGGACTCACAGAGCTTTATCCATACGTATTTCCCCTGCACTTTGTTTTTACTGAAGTAAAATGGGTCAAAACAGAGGTCAAATGATATCATGCTTTATTGTAATCATCTCTATAACACTCTCTGTCTGATAGCAAGACTACTGACATCCTTCAACTGAGTCAGAGAGGATTCACCGGAATCTTAAACCACTTGTGTGGAACTTGCAAATGATTTTGGATTTCCACTGTCATCCATATCCTTCTGCAAATCAGGTGTTCACAATTTAAGCTCTAATACTATTCCCTCCTTCATATTTGAGTTTTAATTATTCACACTCCTCTGGTCACAAAGGCTGATGTGCTTCTTCCATGTGGACTTAGGTGACATTTCACTCAGAAGGCTGCTTGTTGAAAAATAAGACCCCCATGCGCCATTCTTTCTAAAAATCATACCATCTAAATTTCTTTACTACACTTTGCTATAGCATCCATATCTTCAGTGAGCATCAAAAAGGGCCAAGTCACAAGAACTAATTCTCATATTGGGCTAGAATTAAATGCAAGTCTAAATCCCATTCATGTTATCTATGGTTTACGTATATCTCTGGTTAATCTTAAGAGACATCATTGTAATTTTATATTAGAGAACATTATCAATCACCCCCAGGGGCACATGGCAATTCTATTGATAGTGTGAACTTTTTGATTAAAGAATCTATAAACGAATGCTGATCAAAAGGGAAAAATTCAAAATTGAATTTCAAATTACCAAGAACTCTAGACTTTCTAGAGCCACGTAAACTGGAAAAACCCAAGTCCTAAAATAATCCTTAAACCAAAAATATCCTCCAAAGTGGGTCACTCCACAAAGAGGTGGGATATGGGATAAGACCATCCACCTGAGGGTCTACACCAAGACAAGGCTGGGGCAAATCCCCACAGAAATGAAAGAACCTTGCCAGGAAATCAAGTTTAGGCCAGGGGAGAGGAACATCACTGATAGTTCTGTTGGCGAGCATGGTAGGTGATTGGGGAGAAATATCCTCACATTGGGAAGGGGTGCTAAACAATGATTGTAGGGAACCTATAGGGACAGATTTTATGTTCCTGGGTAAACACTACAAATATGTCTCTAGCCAAAGCTCAATAAAACATGCCATGGACTAAACACCAAGATGTCACTGGATGCTGACCTTGTGGTACGGTAAACCTTGTGGTCAGCATGGCATCACTCGGGCTACACAAGCGCTTAACACAGAGGCCCAGCAGAATGAACTGAGCCTGGCCTCAAAGGTGCCTGTACCCTTGGACTGAGGACTGGGGTGCTTAGATAGAAGAGGAAGCAGAGTGGCTGCCCTGGACCTGTGGAAGTGATGGTCATTGGACCTTGGGGGGAACCCCATTTGGTTGGAGTCCATCAAAAGGGACTCAGAATCACCATATATTTAGTACCTTGATGCTCCCCTCTCAGTGATATGACTGGCTTTGATCTGTTGGGCAGGGATTTAAACTTGGAAGAATTGATCCAGGATGTTTCCCCTGGCATCGATCCCCCCTGCTTAGGGTAAACAGAATTCAACTGAATATGAGATCTAACTGTGTGGAGCAACAACTCATGGGTTTCGGCTCAAGTTAGAACTGTACTTGCAGACTCCTCAAACCTACAGCAGAATGATGTGTCATCGGAAAACTTGATGGTGTTGCCAGTGCAATCATCTTATACTCCAGGGGGAATGATTGACAATGTGTTACTTTTCTGTTTCTATGGGTTTTTTCCCTGCCTTTCATTTGCTTGTTTTGTTTGTGTTTCTCTTTAGTTGTCTGCTAGTTGTTTTGCTGCTGTTGGTGGGGTAGTTGGTCTTACAGGGTATTAATTTGTCATAGTATGGCTGTCAAAGTAAACCCGAGCTATGCATATCCCAGGGACAAGCAGATGGATTCTGGCCCCAATTTAACTTTAGTCCCAATCCAAAGACAGTTAGTTTGGATAACATGGCCTTGCCCACCTCATGTAATGATCACTGAAGATAAGGGTGCTATAGCTAAGTGTGGTGAAGAAAACAAATGGTGCTCACTATCAATCGGAATAGTGTGTGGAGTCTTAAATTCAAACAAGTAGTCATCTAAACGAGGAGTGAACTATGTCCACAAAGAAGAAGCACACCAGCTTGCGTGACCCAAAGGCACGCAAAACAAAATTCAAAAATGACAAAGGGAAAAGTATCAGAGCCCAAATTTCGAAGACCCAATTTATAGAATGCTATAGAAGATAGGGGGGCCCCAAACCCATCTGCAGAGTATCTAGTCAGATTAAGCCACCAGCAGATCCCCTCTAGTCACAGGAAAGTGTCTCGAACAGCTTTTCTATCAGATAGAGATCATTGTAAGTGTGATTATGCTGGAATGAACTGGATACATGGTCAGATGACCTCCCTTCTAACCTGAACTTGTTCTTGGTCAGTGGTTTTCAACCTTCCTAATATACATTTACTACAGTCCCTCATATTGTGGTGACCCCCCCAACCATAAAATTATTTTTGTAGCTACTTCATAACTGTAATTTTGCTACTGTTATGAATCGTCATGTAAAACCTGATAAGCAGGAAGTATTTTCATTGTTACAATTTGAACACAATTAAAGCAGAGTGATTAATCACAAAAACATTTTCTATTGTGAAAGACTAATTTCTAACTACAAATGAAATTAATTTTGTTGTAAAGCATAGTGTAGCATGGGTAACAGTTTTCACGCCAGTTACTCGTATGTGGGCATATCTGCATATGGGCAGCCCTGCCTAGAGACAGCTAGAGGAACAGCGTCTTGGTTCCTAAGACCATTGGAAATGTGTTTTCAGGTCTTAGGTGACTCCTGTGAAAGGGTTGTTTGACCGCCAACGGGTCGTAACCAACAGGTTGACAACTGCTGTTTAGGTGAGAGCATTTCTTGCTTGTTCTAAGACAAGGTGGTCTTTTCTTTCTTACTCATTATTTGTAATTTTATCTCTAAAGAATTGATTGTGTTAATGATTATGTAAGTCTTCTTGATATGACTGAACTATTGAATTGTGTGATATATGTGGATTAAGTACCAATAAAACTGTTTTAAAAAAGGCTCAGAAACCCACACAGGCAGTCTATCCTGTCCCATAGAGTCACTATGAGTCGGCATTGACTCAATGGCAGTGAGCTTGGTTTGTTTTTTGACCAAATCACAGGGCACTATTACTTTGTCTTACAGCTCAAATTCTTCACTGTGCCAAATCCCAGGCTGAACTTTTACTATCTGTAAATCTAGAAACCTTTTGAGCTTTCTGCAGCACTAGTTCTGTATAAACTCCACTCCAACTATGAATAATCTCTACTGCGCCGATACTCAAACCAAACTCTGCCAGTGAGTTGATTTCCACCCAAAGCAGTTCTGCCCATAGGACAGGGTAGAACTGCCCCTCTGGATTTTTAAGACTGTCACTTTATAGGAGTAGAAAGCTTCATCTTTCCTCCTCAGAGTAGCTGATGGTTCCAAACAGCTGATCTTGCAGTCAGCAGCCCAACATGTAGCTATCATGTTGTCTATTGTCTATACTGCCTACTATATATTGTCTATTCTCTTTACTCAATGCATTAAAACATCTATTAATTTTTTTAAAAAGTAAAATGTATGTATTCCACTTTGTTAGTGCTTTTATTCACTTGTATCTCAATTTGGGTCTATCCTAATTCCGTCATATCAATCAACCAACAAATATGCATTAAAGCACCCAAAATGCAGATATAACAATAAGCAATATTAAGTCCTTTAGAGCTGGGCTAAATTATATAGTTAGAATATAATCAGGTGCACAGAGATTTAAAAAAAACCCCAAATATGATGCAAAATCAACTAGCTAATATTATTTCTAATTAATTCTTAACTCTGATAACTTAAAAAAAATCTTATGAAAACTTACACATCGGATTGGTTTTGTTCATATAAAGCCTTCATCTCCTCCAGAATTTGTCTGAGTCCATCCTCCTGGAATATATAAACTGCTTTTGATATATATCCATGGATTCCCCAATGCATTCAATTAATCCCCTAAATCTATCTGTACTACATTTATCCTCAATTTATATATATAATTTATTTAAAATCCATAGCCATTGCATAAATTCTGGCTATTTATGTACCTATATCAAAAATAAAGGCTTAATCGAGCATGAAAGTACACATTTTCACTGCAAAAACAACAAATACAAGTTTTAAAATATTTCTCCCAATTTTTTCCCCCAAAGACACAGTTTTGGTTTGTATTGCAAGAAAAGAAAAGCCAAAGGAATTTTTCCTACCATCTACCTTAAGATAGAAATTTTTCACTTAGACAAATAAAATGTTTTAATTCTAAAATTCATAAATGTTAATAAGATAGTTGACCATTTGAAAAGAAGTGACATCACATATTCTTTCAGCCAAAATACAGTCTTGGGTTCAACCAACCCTGTAGCCAATTATATGTTGAAAATATCTGATGATGATGAATAGCCTTGTTTACTCTTGATGTCATTTATTACCCATTTCATCTCCACAATTCTAAAAGTTACAAGTCCTGCTAGTCTTCAATCACTTAAAAAACTCATTTATCAATATCTGTAGAATTGAGTTTCAATCATCCACATTTCTCACCACTAGCTCATCTCTCTGCCTCCATTAGTTCTTCTCTTCTGATGCATTTTCCATATTGCCAATAACCAAAACCACTTCCATTAAGTACATTTTGATTAAATGACCCTATAGGACGGAGAAAATTGCTCCCTATGGTTTACACAGCTGTAAATCTTTACAGAAGCGGCTATCTTTCTCCCTTAGAATGGCTGGTGTGTTTGAATTGCTGACCATTAGGCTAGCAGCCCAATGCATAACTCCAGGCCTCATTTTACTGCCAATAAGTACTCCAAAATATAAAAACATCCCGCCACACCCCTACCTGAAAACCTCTACCTGATTCCAAATGCCTGTGGAATAATGCCGAAGTTTTTCTAATCCTAGAACCCACCATTGACATCTCCATACATAACCTTTCCAGTTGTGATCATGAGTCTTAAGCCATTGTTTATCACCTGCCTGTGTGAGGGCTAATACTTCATACAAGGCTCGAACACCCACTCCCAACCCCCCAGTAGCATTTCTCTTTATGCTCCCATCTACGCAACACCAGTTTCACTTACCACATTGCATTCTATTCACTTGTGTTTCTTGGTCCTCTCACTGACATCTATCTAGTTGCTGCCCTATGATTGTTTACTACGATGCTTAAACGTACAGGCTCTTGAGCCAGACTTCCAGGGTTCAAGCTCTAGCTCTGCTCTTTACTGGCTATATCACCACTGACAAATCTCCTAACTTCAATTCTCCACTCACATGTTTGAGGTGGGGGGAGACAGCTCAGATCTCACACAATGATGAGGAGAGACAATTGCAAGCTAAGTGCTGAACATCATTCCTACTTCCATGTTATTGTAGTGGACAAATAATCATAATAGTAACAATACGACTGTTAGCACTATTATTATTTCTTGTAGAAACAGCATACAGGGACTCAGCCCTGGGTGTGTCAGGTACAGTTCCTCACTACACCAAGAGCTCTGTACCATCATCATGCCCATTTTTGTTGGTGAGAACACTGGACGCACAGAAAGCCTGAGTCCACAGTGATCGAACAGAGTATGAATCTCAGTCTGGCACCAGAGGCCTACTTCATCATCACATTTTGCTCACTGAGTGCGTGCGCGCACACTAACGCGCATAAAACGCTAGATCCAATAAAAACGACTGGTTCTGTGGGTTTCTGAGGCTGTCAATCTTTAAAAGAACAGAAAGCTTCCAGCTTTCTTCGGCAGAATGGAGGTGGATTCGAATTTACTTTAGTTCGTATTAGGCAACCTTTTACTTGGCTAAGCAAAGGAAAAGCAACAAAGCTAAAAATGAAGCAAAACGGAAGGAAGTAGACTTTGAGGAAGCGCAATTGCTGAGTTGTACAGTAACTTCCTTCTTTCTCCCACAGTAACCTTTTGTTATGCTGTTACTTTCCCTTCCGGAACTTGGCTCACACCCTCAGGGGAATCTGAAGCAAACCGCGAAAAGAGCAGCCCAGGGGAGATCCCGCTCACCCTCCAGCCCCTTTCAGCCAAGCTCCCCGGACCTCCATCCCGCCCTCTGCCGTCCAGCCCGTCATATTAAAGGCGGGCAGCTGCCCTTCTGGCGTGTGGTGCAGTTCGCGGACCACCTCCGTCGCCTTTTCACAGAACATGGCGGGTAGACCTGGTACCGGGACCTCCTTGTCGGCCGCCCACTTGACCGAAGAGTCTGCGGGCTCCCTGCAGCCTAGTTCGCGCCGCGCTTATTAGCGCAGGTCTAGGAAATCGCCTGCGCTTTGGCGGTAAAAATCCCCAACCAATGGGAAGGCAAGGACGCAGGTTGCGTGGCTACGGTGGTTGCAAAGGGACAATTCCATACGCGGTACAGAAATATGACCGGAAGTGGGGAGGCGGTGACCGGTGCCTTCTTCCGGTGGAACGCGGCCCTCCGGAAAGAGTCCTTGGGGTTCCATTTGACTTTATCCATGAGGTGAGACGAATTTTCCAATACTAATCTGAGCACATAGTTTAGGGAGCAGCATAGCTTGGAATAGATGTACCGCCCACACCCCCCGAAACTTCCTCATTTCCCTTTTTTAAAAATAAAAATCATTCTATTGAGGGCTCATATAACTATCCATATGTACATACATTGTGTCACGCTCATTTGTACATTTTTGCCATCATTCTCAAAACATTTGCTTTCTCCTTACTCCCTTTATATCAGCTCCTCACTTTTTCCCCTGCTTCATGGAACCTTGATCATTTATCAATTATTTTGTCATGTCTTACAGTGCCCACATCTCCCTTCATCCACTTTTCTGTTGTGCAACTCCATGGAGGGGGTTATATGTAAATCCTTGTAATCAGTCCCCCCCTTTTTTTTTAAATCATTTTATTGGGGGCTTGTACAACCCTTATCACAATCAATACATCATTCCATTGTGTTTAGGACATTTGTGCATTTGTTGACCTCATCATTTTCAACACATTTCCTTTCTAATTGAGCCCTTGGTATCAGCTCCTCGTTTTTCTATCTCCTTCCCTACCCCCTCCCTCCTAAACCCTTGTTAATATTGATAGGTTTAGAATTAAGGTAGCAGATGGACATTGGACCTCCACTTCTTTTCTCCCTCAATTGCAAGAACACTTTGTTCTATTGAACTGGCATGCCGTGATGCTCACCTTAAAAGCTTGAAAATAAACAATCCGCGATCTAGCTCAGAAACAGCAAAGCCCACGTGGGAGAAGCACACCAGCATGTGTGATCACGAGGTGTTGAAGGGATCAGGCATTAAAGAATAAAAAAAATCACATCATTGTGAATGAGGAAGGGTATGGAGTAGGGACGAGGCCAAAACCCATCTGAAGGAAAGTGGACATCCCCTTACAGAACGGTTGTGGGAAGAGAAGAGGTGTTCAGGGTGCAGTGGAGCAACAATGAAACATACAGCTTTGCTCTAGTTATTTTCTATTTGTTTATGTATTTGTTTGTATCATTTTATCAGGAGCTTGCACATCTCTTATCACAACCCATACATACATTGTGTCGAGCACATTTCTACATTTGTTGCCATCATTATTCTCAAAACCTTTGCTTTCTACTTGAGCCCTTGGTATCAACTCCTCATTTTCTCCAACCCTCCCCGCTACCCCCTCCCTCATGAACCCTTGATAATTTATAAATTATTATTTTGTCATATCTTACACTGTCCGACATCTCCCTTCACCCACTTTTCTGTTGTCCTTCCCCCAGGGTGGAGGTTATGTAGGTCCTTGTAATCGGTCCCCCCTTAATACCCCACTTTCCCTCCACCCTCACGGTATAGCCATTCTTAGCACTGGTCCTAAAGAGAGCGTCTGACCTGGATTCCCTGTGTTTCAAGTTCCTATCTGTACCAGTGTACATCCTCTGGTCTAGCCAGATTTGTGCGGCAGAATTGGGATCATGATACAGGAGGGGGTTGGGAGAGGAAGCATTTAGGAATTAGAGGAAAGTTGTATGTTTCATCATTGCTACACTGCACCGACTGGATCATCTCCCGACAACCCTTCTGAAAGGGGATGACCACTTGCCTACACATGGTTCTTGGGTTCCCAATCTTCACTGCCCTCATTCACAATGATATAAATTTTTTGTTCTTTGATGCCTGATACCTGATCCCTTTGAAACATCATGATCACACAGGCTGGTGTGCTTCTTCCATGTTGCCTTTGTTGCTTCTGAGCTAGATGGCTGCTTGTTTACCTTCAAGTCTTTAAGAGCCCAGACGCTATCTCTTTTGACAGCCAGGATTTGTTTCACCACATTTGTTTATGCGCCCATTTGTCTTCAGCAATCATATCGGGAAGGTGAGCACACAATTATATGACTTTTTTTGTTCTTTGATGCCTGATAACTGATCCCTTTGGCACCTCATGATCACACAGGCTGGTGTGCTTCTTCCATGTGGGTTTTCTTGTTTCTGAGCTAGACAGCTGCTTATTTACTTTGAAGTCTCTAAGACCCTATATCTTTTGATAGCCATTTGTCTTCAGTGATCAGATCATTACACACCTCTTTTTAACAAGTTTAAACTATTGTATTATATGACATCTGAATTATATGTCAATAAAACTGAAAAAATTTTAAAGATTAAAGGAATATATGGAGTCGCTATACTAAAAAGAACTAGTCAATATTGCATCATGTTAAGAGGTATCATATAAGAACCAAAGGTACTGAAAGAAGAAGTCCAAGTTGCACTGAAAGCATTAGTCAAAAACAAGGCTCCAGGAATTGTTGGAAAACCCACTGTAGGCAGTTACATAATCTAATAACTTGAGAAAGGGTAAAGTCTAGCCTGTCAATAGGGTCACAGCGAATGAGGCCTCTGTGGGGCCTGGCTTTCTCCAGAGGATTTTGGGTATTCCTGTATTGCTATCTTGTGGTGGAACACACTGTCTCTTTTCTACACAATCCTGTTGACAAACCACATGGAGACACACTGAGAGAGCCAGAGCCCTGGAGCTGGAGGAGCCACATAGTGACCCCTGCCAGCACCAAGATCCTTCACCGCTACTGGATCTACATGACTTTCCACCCACTGGTCTGTGATATTCTTGCATTTGGCATTATTGCATGGCTACATGAGTCTAAAGAGGAATTTATTGACCAGTATTGGACATAGGGGATAATATTGGACTTACGGACTTGATCTGGACTGGGCTGGGATGTTTCTCAATATACAATTGCTCTTTTATACAAAGCTCTTTCTTATACACATGAGTGTCTGTGAATTTGTTTCTCTGGTCTACCTGGACTAACACATTATGCTACCTGGAGTGGTGTACTAGAGAAACAAATCACAAAGATGGAGAGTGGATGCTTGTTTGACGTCTGCTCATGGTAGTACTTTTTTGGCTAGCCAGAGGTTAGATCTGGCCATTCAGTTTGCTGGGTTGTTTTATGGAAAAAATACAGGAAGTTAAACTTTTTATGATTTCCTTTGATTGCTGTCTTTGGTGATTCCTGTACTAACTGGTAAAAATGAATGTGATTAATGCATATTTAGAGCTCAGGGGTAGAAATCCAGATTGGAGACTGGAAAGTCAACTCGGTGCTCCTCAAGGGGACAGGCACTCCCCTCTCTGGATCTCACTTTTAACATCGATACACAAAGGTCGATTCTGTGAGGGTCACAGACTGGGGACTCCCATGGCCAAATGAGGACCTGTGTGGACTCTGGTTGGCCTGCTTATTCACTGCCATCTAGAAGATTCCAACTCACAGTGACCCTGTAAGACCGAGCGGAACTGCCCCTGTGGGTTTCCGAGGCTGAAATTCTATATGGACTAGAAGGTCTCATCTCTGCACAGCCCCCCACCCTATCCCCCAACCCCCGCTCCCCCAGTGTGACTGGTGGTTTCAAACTACTGACCTTCTAGTTAGCTGCCCAACACATAACCCACTGTGCCATCAGGGCTCTTTGGCCTACTTGGCTTCTATCCAATGTTATTGAATCGCCTTTGAAAAAATCAGGAGGTTTTTAAGAAAACAGGAATTTTGACTTTCTCTAGAAAAATCGATCTGGCATCACTGGAACCTAAACTAGAGGATCCACAATTCCATGTGGCTCTGGGAATCTCAACATTTCTTCCTCCTGCTCAAAGTAAAATGGTTTAAGGGGACCTTTCACAGCTGGTGGGCTGGTCTCCTTTCTAGAAAGTTGCCTCTGTAAAGAAAATGCATCTTTCTTCCCTTTTACCTAGTTGGGGGTGGTGAGGGTAGCAGGAGCTATTGGGTTAAGAAAAAACAGTCCAGGTAGCTTCAGTCTGCCCTGCCAGGGCTTTAGAGGCCAAGCCTTTTTTGCTCCAGCTGACTGACCTGCTGTTTCCAGGGCAGCCCCACCATCTGTTCCCAGATGCAGGGAGGGAGCCGACTTTCCTCCATCACACCTGCCCCAAACTCAGGCCCAGAACTACTGTCTAAACACAGAACAACTTTTGTCTGTGGCCAAATGTGGGACCCCAAATTTCTTCCCTCTTTCCCGATACTCCTTCAGTGACTTGATGACCTGGGCCAGGCTGAGATGAATTAGCTTGCTCCTCACAGCTGGCTGCTGGGTTCCAGTCAACTCCCAGAGGCCACTGGCTGTGCCCATCAGTAGAAGTGGGAGTTGAGAACCCTCAGCTCTTGGCTGAGCAGCTCTGTCAGTCTGTAGCTGTTGACTGTAGCTGCTTCTGACAGCCAGTCTAGCTGGTGCTTTAAGTCATTTCAGTCGCTCCACCTCAGCTGTGATTAGTCTAGTCTCTGTAGCCTCAGAGGGAGGGGAAAACAAAACACCTCAATGACTTTGAATCAGAGTGGGTTATCCTCTTTTAAAAGGCAGAAAGTCTGAATTGGAGGATATTTTTGGGGGGGGTCTCTTTTATGCATTTCACATTTATGAAATAAGAACTAACAGTATTTGTTCCAGTAAGTGGATCAGAACCACCTAAGGGCACACTCCTCCCACCAGGCCACGCCTCACTAAGAATAGAGGTCCATCACTTGTCTGGCATTTTGTGGTACTGTGGTGACTTTTGTTTTGTGAGATACTGGGAGCTATGTGATTGGCATTTCATATACCAGCAGGGTCACCCAAAGAGCTTCCAGACAAAGAACAGACAATGAAGAAGGAATTGGCTGCCTGCATGGGAAGAATGAGCCATTGAAAACCCTATGGATAGCAGCAACACTGTCAGTTACTAGACCCCCCATGAACAACAGAAGAACATTGTCAGAACGTGTGCCAGAAGATGAGCTCTTCAACTTGGAAAGTACTCAAAATACGGCTGAGGAAGAGGAAGAGCTGACTTTTCATAGGCAAGTCGACCATAATGATGCAAATCGAGTATAGCCATCAGGACCTTCATTTGCTGATGGGGCACAACTCAAAATGAGGAGAAACAGTTCAAATCGTCATTAATAATTGAAACTTGGGATGTATGAAATATGAATCTAGGGACATTGGAAGTCATTAAAAATGAAATGGAATACATAAAGATTGATATTGTAAGCATTAGTTAGCTGAAATGGACTGATATTGACCATTTTGAAACAGAAAATCTTACGGTTTACTCTGCTGGAAATGACACAATCAAGAGAAACAACATTGCATTCATCATCAAAAGGACATTTTAAGATCTATTTTAATGTACAATGCTATCTTTGATAGGATGCTATCTATGCCCCTTCAAGGAGAACCAATCAATACAACTATTGTTCAAATTTATGCACCAACCACCCAAAGCTGGTGATGCAGAAATTGAATAATTCTACCACCATATTCAGTCCCAAATTTGTCAGACTTGCTATCAAAATGCTATTGGAATGCAAAAGTTGAAAACAAAGAGGAAGGATCAGTAGTTGAAAAATATGGTCTTGGTGATAGAAAACAAGCTGGAGATCGCATGACAGAGTTTGCAAGACCAATAAATTGCTGATAGCGTATACTATATTTTCCAACTTCTGTTCTTTCCTCTTTGGTTCCAACATTTGCACTCCAATCACCAATAATTACCAATTTATCTTGATTGGATGTTAGAATTTTGCATGATTAATGATTTCTTCAAACATTTGATCAACAACAAAAAAGGTGACCATAAATGTGGACTTCTCCAGATGGAATACACGGAAATCAAATTGACTACACCTGTGGGAAGAGACAATAAAAGAAGCTCAATATCAGCAACTGAAACCAGTTCAGGGACTGATTGTGGAACAGATCAGCAATTGTTCATATGTGAGCTCAAGTTGAAGTTCAAGAAAATGCAAACAAGTACACGAGAGTCGATATACAACCTTGATAATAACCAACCAAATTTTGAGAACATCTCTGAATAAAGCACAGTGTCATTATAAAAAAAAGGAAATAAAGAAAAGATACAAGTGCATGTCCAAAGAGACTCTGAAACTTACTCTTAATCAGAGAGTAGCTAAAGCAAAAGGAAGAAATGATGAAGTAAAGAGCTAAATAGAAAATTTCAAAGGACAACTCGAGAATACAAAGTAAAATATTATCACAAAATGTGCGAAAGCCTAGAGTTAGAAAACCAAAACAGAACATATTCAGCATATCTTAAACTGAAAGAACTGAAGAAAAATGTCAAGTCTTGAGGTGCAATATTAAAAAATTCTATGGGCAAAATATTGAATGATGAAGGAAACATCTGAGGAAGATGGAAACAATATGGAGTCACTGTATCAAAAAGAATAGACCAACATTCAACCATTTCAGGAGGTAACATATGAGCAAGAACCAATGGTCAGGAAAGAAGAAATTCAAGATGCATGGAAAGCACTAGCCCAAAACAAGATGCCAGGAATTGCTGGAATATCTATTGAAATGTTTCCACAAGCTGATAAAGCACTGGCAGCACTCACTCATCTATGTCAGGAAATTTGGAATACAGCTACTTGGCTGACGGACTGGAAAAGATCCATATGTGTATACATACCAAAGAAGGGAGACCAACAGAATGGTCAAATTATGTAACACTATCATTGGCATCACATGTGAGTCAAATTGTACTGAAGCTAATACAACAACAGTTGCATTGATTCATTGACAGAAAGTTACCATATTCAGCATTCAAGAGCCATCGTGGCACAGTGGTTACAGGTTGGATTGCAAACCCCAAGGTCAGCAGTTCAAAACCACCAGTCACTCCGTGGGAGAAAGGCAAGGTTTTCTACTCCCATAATGAGTTACAGTCTCAGAAACTCACAGGGGCAGTTAGTTCTACCCTATACTATAGGGTCAGGATGAGTTGTCATCAACTACAAGGCAGTGAGTTTGGTTTCCCAGAGATTTAAGCCAGATTCAGAAGAGGATGTGGAACAAAGGATATCAGATATCAGATGGATCTTGCCTGAAAGCAGTGAATACCCTAAAGATGGTTACTTATGTTTTATTAACACCCAAGCTATCTGACTGTGTGGATCATAAGAAAACATGGATAGTTTTGAGAAGAGAATTCCAGAACACTTATAGAACAAGGGTAGATTGCATGGTTTAAGAACCAAGAAAGGTGTGCATCCTGGTTGCACCCACTTATTATACTTTTTCAATTGTATGGTGAGCAAATAATCAGAGAAGCCAAATTATATGAAGAAGAACACAGAATCAGATTTGGAGGAAATATTATTAACTACCTGCTATATGCAGACGACACAGTTTGGCTTGCTGACAAGGATGGGGGACTTGAAGCACTTGCTGGTGAAGATCAAGGATTGCAGCCTTCAATGTGGGATACAACTCAACACAAAGAAAACCAAAATCCTCACAACTGAACCAATAGGTAACATGATGATAAATCGAGAAAAACCTGAAGTTGTCAAGGATTTTGTCTTGTCTGGATCCACAAGCAATGCTCCTGGAAGCAGCAGTCAAGAGATGAAAAGATACATTGCACTGGGTAGATCTGCTGCATAAGAGCTCTTTAGAATGTTGAAAAGTTAGGATGTTACTTTAAGCAGGAAGTACACCTGATCCAAACCATAGTATTTTCATTTGCCTCATCTGCATGTGAAAAGCTTGCCATTGAGTGAAGAAGACCCAGGTAAACTGTATGAATTTGAACCATGGTACTGGCAAAGAATATTGACAGTACCATGGACTGCCAAAAGAACAAACAAAATCTGTCTTGGAAGTACGGCCAGAATTCCCATTAGAAGTAAGGATGGTGAGACTTTGGACATGTTGTCAGTGGAGACCAGTCCCTGGAGAGGCATCATGCTTAGAAAAATGGAAGGGCTGTGAAAAAAGGTTGAAGGCCCTTGAAGAGCTGGATTGACACAGTGACGACAACAAGAGGACTGAGCATAGGAACACTTGGGTGGATGGAGGAGGAGCTGTTATTGTTACATTCTGCTGTGAATAGGTTTGCCATGGACCAGAACCAACTGGATGGCAAACTAACAACAACAACAACAGGGAGAGACATTAAAAAGCCAAACTCACTGCCATTAAGTTGACCTTGATTCAGAGCAACCCTGGAGGACAGGGTAGGACTGGCACCCGTGAGTTTCCCGAGAGTGTAACTTTTCACAGGAGGGGAAAGCCCCTTTAACCTACTACTTAGCAGCCCAGCCCATCACCAGGGCTCCACAAGGATAGAGAGAAACACTGTTAGGGCTGGATAGGGCAGAGGCTGTACACTGGTACAAATGAGGGCTGGAGGTACAGGGAATCCTTGGTGGACGATACCTTCAGGACCAAGGGTGTGAGGGGCGATGCTGGGAGAGTGGAGGGTGAGTGGGTTGGAAAGGGGGAACTGATTACAGGATCCACATGTGACCTCTTCCCTGGGAGAGGGACAGCAGAGAACCGGGGAAGGGAGACTCCGGATAGGGCAAGATATGACAAAATAACGATGTATAAATTACCAAGGGCACATGAGGGAGGGGGGGAAGGGGAGGGAGGGGAAAAAAAGAGGACCTGATGCAAAGGGCTTAAGTGGAGAGCAAATGCTTTGAGAATGATTGGGGTAGGGAATGTATGGATGTGCTTTATACAATTGATGTATGAATATGTATGGATTGTGATAAGAGTTGTATGAGTCCCTAATAAAATGTAAAAAAGGAAAAGAGGAGAAAAAATTATTAGGGCAAAGACTGTACAGATGTGCTTTACACAATTGATGTATGTATATGTATGAACTGTGATAAGAGTTGTATGAGCCCCTAATAAATTGTTAAAAAAAATGATCCTCAATTCTATCTGAATCCTTGCCAGAGCTGCAAGTTGCCTTAATAAACACGTGCAAAAAAAGTACCTCTGGCAGCAGACCGCTCAGGTTCAAATCCAGGCTCTCTAACTTATTGACTATGTGACCTTGGGCAAACCAGGACCTCTCTGTGCTTCCAAAGACTCACTTTCCAAAAGGGAAGTCATAAGCCAACTTTTCTTATTCCTCACTGGGTTGCTTTGAAGATGAAATGAGACATCTGTCTAAAAATGCTTCTGACCATCCCTTGGTTCTCAGAGCTCCACAAATGCTATGGATTATTGTTATAAGATTATGAATGATTTTTTCCAAGGGTAGTGCAAAGATTAACATCAGTGCTACTTCTCTCTGACAAAATATAAATCCAAATTTCTAAATAGCAGGGTCTGAACGGATGCGCTGTTAACAGCATCTTGCTTTTCTCCCATCACTTGTCACAGTAAATCTGATAAGAAATGCTGGGCTAGGGCCTGCAGCCAAGCCCCTCACTGGCAGCGTGCAGGACCTCAGGTTGTTGCCAGGCCACGGGACATCACAATGGCAAGAGGAGACTCCACAAAGGGCCCCTGCTTCCTCCCCCACGCCACCCTTCCCCACATTCAGGGTGAAACGTCAAAATACAATTTTTTTTGTCACCTGGTGAAATAATGAGCCCCCATTCCCGTTGCCTTGGTATCATCAGAGCGCAACAGCCACGTGGGGTAATCGCTGTCTCCGTGTTAATGCTGCTCAGTTCAAACATTTTCACAGGCCCTGGCGAAATGAAACCCGTGCTTTCTACCTAGGTAGAGTTTGAGGAGATTCAGCCCATTTGCTTCTGCTGAAGAGGCTACCTCAGAAAAACAGGAAATAAAAACATAGAGGGTGCCATTGACATTAGGTTTCTCGTTTTCTTCCTTTTCTTCCTTTCTTCCCTACCTTCCTTTCTTCTTGCCCTTCTCTTTCTCTTTTCTTCCTTCCCTCCCTTTGCTCACGTCTTCCTGCCTGCCTTCACTTTCCATCTTCCCTCCCAAACTCCTCCATTTCTTCTTCGCTCCTCTCTCCCCACCGCCACCTTTCTCCTTTCCTTCCCTGCCTTTTCCCTTCAGCCTCCCAGTTTCCCTCCTTCACTCTCTCCTTTGCTCCTTCCTTCCCCCACCTTGTTTTGATCCAGTGATTTGTACTCCTTTCTTCCTCTCATCCCACCCCTCCCCATTGCTGGAGAAACATCAGTTCCTTGTGGTGCTGGTTTCTTGGCGCCAGACCCTGTTCTTTGGGTGTTCACAAGTCTGTGTCCTGTGTGCAAACATAAGACAGACATATGATCAGGATTGGACAGAAGATGGGATTTGACAGGTGTTCTGCATCCCAAATCTCCAGGAGGCAAAGGTAAAGTCAGGCTCCTGCCTTTAAGGTTATGTCTCCCATTGTAACTGCATCCCACAAAGGCTCCTGCCTCCTGGCCACCTGAGGCCTGCTGCCTGCCTTCCTCTAGCTCCTGGGGAATTGGGGCAGCAGTGGCAAGAACAACAAAAATCCCCAGGAGTTGACAAGAAGGGAAGCTGCCTTGCTCGAGAGACGGCCCCTCACCCACCTGCATGATGTTGAGATACAGGTTCTCATCCCTGTGACTGGGCAAGAAACACCCCCTCCCCAAACGCAGTGGCTTCAAACAAGGACCATCATCGTGTGGTTGCTGGGAGGCCACTGGGTCGTGCTTGGAGTCTCCCATGAGTTGGCAGTCTCATGGGAGCTGGGGCACTCAGAGGGCTGGCAGCTGAAGCTGGCCGTTAGCTGGGTGCTTAGCTGGGTTGTTGGTTGGAGTGTCTCCACGTGGCCTTTCCAGGCAGCTCAGGCTTCTTTCAGCATAGTGTCCGGGTTCTGAGAAGTGTCCTGAGAGGTAGCACGTGGAGGCTGGACATTCTAAGGGTGAGCACTCAAGAAGAAGTCTTTGAAGGGATTTTTCAGAAGCTGTGAAGCACTTTGTGGGAGGGAAGGGGGTTGCCCAAACTAGATGTCACAATGTCATCTTCTCCATAATCTATTGGTCACAGAGGTCATGAAACATCCCAATTTAAGGGGAAAGGGCATAGACTCTACCTTCCTATAGGTAGCCTGTCAAGGAATTTGGGGGTCACATACGAAGACTGGGAGACCCTGGGTGGCACAAATGGTTAAGGACTCAACGTATCAAGAGGTGGGCAGCTGCACCCCTCAGAAGAAATAACTAATGGCCTGCTTCTAGAAGCCCATAGGCTTGAGAATCCTGTGATGTGTAGTTTCTCCCTGGCACCCAGGGGGTCCTCGGGAACCAGAACCAACATAAGAGCAATGGGTTGGGTTTTTGTTGGTTTTGTTTGGGCTAATATTAAAACGATTAGTATGAAATTATATATGTATTGTGTTTAACTCTCAGGACTCTGATTATGCTGAAGTTGAACAAAACCGTCTGCCTCTTCTATGAACGCCAGCCGATGGAGGCAAAGGGTGAGGGTCTAGAGGAAGAATGAATGTCCCATTCCCGTCCTTATGTTTCAGTTGTCCTTAAAGGGCACAGGGGACAAACCAGACGTCTTTGATATGATTTTAGCCTAATGATGTGCTAGTATGATGATGAGCAGCCTGAAAAGTGGTTTTAACTAATGTGATCCAATATTTGAAAAGTTGACGATTTCACATCGAATTTTATATTCTCAGCATCTCAGTTACAAACAGAAAATCAGGCCTTAAAATCCTTGCATTTCCCCAAGGCAACAACAGTCTGGAGCTAGAATTTGAATGTCCCCTGTGGATGAGCTGACACGTGCCTGTTAACCACAGTCCCCATCCATCCCTATTGCCCCCAAAACAGAGGTTGGCTACAAGTATCCTTTATCTATATGGCTAAATAGGTTAGTTAGTTTGGATTGGGTTGCTAGTTTTTCCTGTTTTGTTTTGCTTACTTTTGATTTTTGGGGGGGCTAGGAAATGGTGTGTATTTTGGTACCATGTCTTCCAAAGCGAGAAAACCAAACCCAGTAAGCCAAGAAGGTCAAACAGTCTAGATTAATGATGAAAGGAGGAGCCCTGTTGGTGAGGTAGATTATGAGTTGGACTTCTAACTGCAAGATTAGAAGTTCGAAACTCCCCCCACCCCCACTCCACAAGAGAAAGATGAGATTTTCTACTCCTGTAAAGATTTACAGCCTTGGAAACCCACAGGGGCAGTTCTATACTCTGTCCAAAGGGTTGCTATATGTCAGAATTGATTCCAGGGTAGTGAGGTTTTCTTGATTGATATAAATAATTTTTGGTGAGTATTGAAAAAACCAGTCAATATTATTTTTAATACACATCAAAAAGGTCCACATTAATTGTTCCCACAACCCTGCCACCTTCTTTCTTTATTCCCTTGCCTCCCACTCTCCTTTCTTCCTCCCTATGGTCTTTTATCTCATTCGTTTTCTTTCAAGGGTTAGCCTAGGAGTGGGAAAGTCTGACTAATTCTTAACCAAAAGACTAAATTGGTGTTATTACTTGGGTTAAATTTTTTTCTTTTCTCTTCTTCTATTGGTTTGTGTCATGTAACCCAGAAAATGGGGAAACATTTGGAACATCAAAACACTATCCTTTCTCAGTAGACTACAAGCATTAAAGGCAACAGAGATAAATACTCCAATAATAACAATAACATACAAGGATAGCTAGAGAGATAAATAGATAGATAGAAAAACCACAAAATCTGAGCAGTTGTGGGAAGGAGAATGGGAATAGCCCCATGAATAAATATAGGTTTGCCAGAGAATAGTTCTATATACATATTAGCATATACTACAAATATGACCATGAATATAATAGTGCATCCAGGAGGCATAGTTAGGAAATGTCTTAGCTAGAACAAAACCCCTTGAGGGAGCGTGTCCTAAATATCGGGGATCAGGAACATAGCTCTGAGAGACCTCAAGATCAATTGGTACAAACTAGCTCACAAAGACAATGTTCTGTATCCATCAGGGAAGTGACTGGGGTCTTCAAAAGCTAGTGAGTAGCAAACTAAAAGTCGGTTCTTGGTCTCACCCTATGTGTTGGACAGGGTTCTCTAGAGAGACAAAACCATATTGCTAGTAATTATATATAAATATATTTATAAAGCTAGATATGCAATACAAGAAATGAACCACTAAATTATATACAGATAGATAACACAAGAAACTAACAGTTAAATTATAAAACAGTGAGACACTAGCAGTCCTTTAAGGCTTCAGAGCCGCCAGTTGCCAGTCCCATTCTGTAGAGAGAGCTGGGCTATATATACCCAGGCAGCAAACAGCAAGGCAATTCACCAACTGTCACCAATTGTCGGTCCCCAGCTCCAGAGACGAACATTCCAATCCTGTGGGATTAAATGGACCTCAACTTACAGCGACAGAGTCCACAAGCTAGGCATCCCACAGGTAGTGTACCCCTTTAAATTGAGGCACAGAACAAGCAAGGCGAGGCTCACGAAGCCATTTATCCCTCTGCCCTTCGATTAATCCTACTTGTGTTTATCGGCCAGGCTGGCACAATAAACTATTGCACCCTGTCTGGAGCAAATACCATTGAAGAAGCTCAAGATGCCTGGCAACAATTAGTCCAAATCAGTAATGGACTATGCGTACCTCAGCCTCTATGATGCTAAGGTCAGAAGAACTAAATGGTGCCTGCCTATCACAAACAGCTGCTCTGAAAGGGATCATGGTACATGATCCTAGATAGAGTGGGGAGTAATGTGTAAGAAAACTGAAAGTCATACTACTACTACCAATAGTAATAATAATAATGATAAAAGATGAGGTTTATTGGTTAGATAGACTAGTGAGATCCCCACTACTATGGTCCTTCATCACCCTTCAGGTCTGGAACTGAATTCAACCCCCTGAAAAATAGACAGGTTTATAAAGTGAACCTTATGAGAAAAGATTGCAGCCCTCAGTATGGATTACAACTCAATGTCAAGAAGACACACATCCTCACAACTTGATCAATAGGTACCATGATAAATGGAGAAGTTTGTTGTTTTTTTTACTTGGTGTTATTTGTTGAAGTTGTCACGGATTTTTTGTCTTGATGAGGTCTATAATCAATGCTCTTGGAAGCTGCAATCATGAGATCAAATGACGCATTCCATATGGATACATTTGGTGCACAATACGTCTGTAGAGTGCTAAAAAGCAAGGATGTTACTTTGAGGACTAAGGTGCACCTTACCCAAGCCATAGTAATTTAAATTGCCTCATAAGTATGTGAAAGTCAGACATTGAATAAGGAAGGCTGAAGAAGAATTGATATGTCTGAATTGTGGTGCTGGTGAAGAATATTGAAAGTAACATGGACTGCCAAGGGAACAAACAGATCTGTCTTAGAAGAAGTATGGTCACAGGGCTCCTTAAAGGCAAGGATGGTGAGACTTCCTCTCACATACTTTGGTCATGTTATTAAGAGAGACTAGTCCCTGGAGAAGGACATCATGCCAGGTGAAGTAGAGGGACAGTGAAAGAGAGGAAACCCCTTAAGGAGATGGATTGACAGTGACTGAAACAAGGGGCTCAAGCTTGGGAACAATTAGGAGAATTATTCAGGGCTAGGTAGTGTTTCTGTCTGTTTGGCATAGGGTCAATGTGGGTTGCAACTGGCTCAATGGCACCTGATAAGAACAACTACACCAAAATGAATCATAGCACTGAGGAGCACACATTCCTCAGAACCATCAACCATTCAAAAGCAAATAGGCAGTATATTCCCAAGGCCAAATTCAAAAGGCAGGCAAGGTTAGGGGAGAAGGGTGAATGAAAACAGGAAGCAGAGTTTCAATGGCATGAGTGATATTACATTGCAGGAGATTGTCATCAATGTCACATAACAAAACGTGTATAAATTGTTACGTGCAAAGCTGATTTTCTCTGTAAACCTTAACCCACCTTACAATAAAAAGTTTCTTTTTTTAAAACAAAGACACCATCGTTCATATTATAGACACAGCCAAAGAAAGATCTCCTGGACAATCCTAAAAGGATCTCCCAAATGATTTGGGTAGTTAGCCCTCCCCAGGGAGTTCTACCCATTGAAACGCTGGGCGGTTATGGCTGCAATTATATTTCAGGCCAGAAGAGGCAGCAGAGGCCTGGTTGTTCAAATGCTACAAAACTACCAGACAATGGGCAAACAGTTTCTTTCCACGGACGACTAGCGGCTCTGTCATATCCATGTCTGGTGTTCAACACTTGGCGACAGAATCCAGCCCGCTGGGTTTGGGTGGGGTCTGTTTCTCACCCATGCTTGGCTTGGGATTGTTCTATGGCATCCACAAAGTGGAGTCCTTTCCTTTCTGATGTCCCGAGAAAGCTGTTTTCTCCTTTTTCTCTCTCTGGCCCTCTTCCCAAGAACCCTGGGGTTCACTCTGCTTTCCTCTGGTTGATGTTTCTCAGGCAGTTACTTGACCTCGGTTCATCTACTGCAGGTGACCATTAGCAAGTAACTGTACCGTCCTTGGATGGTATTGTTCATGAGCTAGGCTGCGAACTACGGGTTAAAGGTTTGAGTTCACCCAGAGGTGCCTTCCAAGAAGGGCCTGGTGCTATGCCTCTGGAAAAAAACCCACCCCAGCCATGGAAAATTCTAGGGACCGGACTTCTCTAACACACTTGGGCTCTCCATGAGTCCGAGTTGACTCAATGGCAATTGGTTGCTGGTATTCCTGTAAGTAGAAGACAACAATCTTTAAGCAGTCCCTCTTGGATTCATGGGAGGAGGATGGCTTCCTCTGAGAGAACTTCTCAGGGCTCCAAGGGCTCAATGATCTTACAAAAAATGAGAGAAATGATGAGCCTGATGACAGATGATATTGCTATGCAGGCCTCGTTTCAGGATGCTCAAGTTTCCAGGTCTTTCCCTGACTCACAGTGTAGCCCTGTGAGGTTCCAAATAGAAGGGCACCCTTGCTCCCAGGACCTGGAGCCTTGTAGCTGAGCAGAGCAGTCATGATGAGAAAGAGGAGGGGGCTGCTTCACTTGTCTCAGTGTCAGGCAAACAAATGTTTTTGCAGGAAATTTCTCTTCAAGAGTGTTCTGATTTCTTGAAGGAAATATTTTTCTGAACCATTTCCTCAGGGGAAAACCACTCAACTACCTCGGGAAGGAAGATTTTTCTCCTTCCAAGCTTACCAGGCTGTGCTAACTCACAGAGGAGGTGTGACTAGCAGGCAATGAAACTGATTTCCAGACTCCTATGAAAATCAGCAAGTGCTCGGCTGCTAAGTGAAAGGTCGGCAGTTGGAAAACCCCAGCTGCTCTGCAGGAGAAAGTGGTGGCTGACTGTGTCTGACAAGATGACAGCTTTGGAAACCCAATGGGGCAGTTCTCCTCTGTGTTCTACAGTTGCTTTGAGTTGGAGTGGACTTGACAGTGATAGATCTGATCTTTTTCCCCATGAAAATCAACTTTCACGAATACATGTGCATTCATGGATGTCTGTGTCTGCTTTGGCATGCATGTGCACATATGTGCCTATTTACACGTGGATGAATACGTCTGTGAATGTGGGCGTCTCTGTTTACTTTGCCGTGTGTGCACATGTCTGCCTTTGTCAGTATGCATGCGGGCTCAGGCAGCATAAAGAGATCACAGAGAAACTTGGAGAGAAAGAGAAAAGTAACCTATTTTCTCATGGGTCTCCCATACCTGACGGTCTACTGGCATCCACCGCCACGAAGACCAGAGGTCACTTCATGCCATGTGTCCAGCTGCACATTGCTGGTTGAGGTCAGTCACCAGGGAGGCAAGTGAGACTGGCCTCGCCAACCTACCACCCACCTGCAGGAGTGATTCCCACCATCTGTCCTGGAGCCCCTCCCACCTTACTCAGCCTCCCTAGACCTTGAGTGAAAGGCGTTTCCAATGTTTTTACATAAAGATTTCTGAGATTGACTGAAGAAATGATTTCATTTGACAAAACAAGAAGCTTTGAATTTAAAGATTTGAGGCAAGTGCCCTTCAGAGAGGGGCCACAGGACGGGGCCATGCTCCCTTCCGGTATGCACAGGGGTTGCTATGAGTTGGAACCAACTTGATGAGCACCTGCCAGCAACAACAACAACCAGAAGTTGTCCAAACTTCTGTGGCCTCAACTCGGAAATGAGAATATTATTATTGCCTCCTAGAAAGAACTCAAGGTATGTACAATTGGTTAATAGGCGTTTGGAAAGTGAGTACATTAAGTGGACTGATGACATTGATAAGGCAATAAGAAACTGAGAAGGCTTCACTAACAGGTGCTTTCACATCTGTAACCAGTAGATTCCTTCCTTCTTCATCTCTTGCCATCTTAATCAGCTCCCACACTTTCCAGGCAGCTTGAGGGATTAAATGTTCAGTCTGATCCTAGTATAAGCCTCAGCCTCAGAATCAGAGGCTTTACCTGAGGTTTGAGGAGCTATACTGGGAATGAGGGAGAGTAACCTGTCTTTTCTATTGCTCTCCTATCGCTCCCTCTTCCCTAGCCCTTCCCTGTCTCTGGGCCTGCCTTTCCTCCCTAGAGCATTGGCTTCCGGGAGAAGGGGATGGAAACAATGAGCACAATGAGCACATTCCTGACCAGGCCTCTTACCATGCTATGTTCCAACCCTCTCTTGGAAGGGCCTCCACGAAGTCCTCTTATGTCATCTCACAATAACTTGTTAGATACCATTGAGTGAGCTCCTGACTCATAGCAAAAGTACACACAAGAGATTGAAGCACCACCTGGTCCTGCACCGTCCTCACAATGGTCCTTGTGTGTGAGCCCATGGTTGCAGCAGTGTGGAGGAGATCCTGTCCAAGAAGGCTGCCAGTGGGTGGGAGGGGCTGCAGCTTTCAGAGACTTTGGAGGATGCCAAGGTGGATAGTTCACGGCGTATCATATGAGGTCAGCCAGCGGGCCTTGGGGGCCCTTCCCATTATCCATAGATATATGAAATAAATGGAGGCCCTCAGCAAGATGGGCTGCAGACACCTCCAGGACTCACTTGATCCTTGGCAAGCTCCCTTAGCCTTAGGACACCACCTGCTGGAACTGTGGCTTTGCTGCCTCTCCTGGCTCTCAACTTCCCTCCTAGAGGACTCCAGCCACCCTTCTCCTTCCAGATCCTTCCAGCAGGAGGCAGATATTGGTCTTTATGCTTTTGCATGTGGCCAGTTTTCTAGGGACAGATCAGCCTCTCCCAAGAATTTGGGTTCACCAGAGTGAGCGTGCCCACAAGTCTGCAGAGCGTACGGCCAGGCCTCTGAAGAGAGAACTGCTGGAAGATTTGCCCCTTTTCAAAAGCGCTAATTCCACAGTTGAGAGCTCGTCTCCTGGGGACTCAGCTTGAGTCTCAAGGAGCACATCCCCTTTGACACTGCTGGCAACTCGAGGTACTGTGGGTCATTTTCTTGCCTTTGAGGAGTGCAAGGGAAATGCTACAATATGTCCCTTCACATGAACCACCAATCCTTATTTGGATAACTCTCTGAGATGACAGGGATGAGAGGGAGATGTTCCTGGGGCACGCTTTCACCTGCACATCTCTCAGGTGAGTCAAACATTTGACCCCCAAAAGTTGAGTATGATGGTGAGAGTTCAGGCTGGGAGATAGAGTGTCTGGGTTCAAATCAAGAGACTGCACATCTCAACTCCCATGGTTCTCCTGCATAAAACCCAAGCCAAGCAGTTTATCACTTCCCGGCTGAGTATCCTACTGAGGCCAGCTAAACTCATTCTTTGCTGATGACAACGTTGCTTGTACCAAATGGCTTTGCCATGTAGCCCTTAGCAATGGCCAGAAGGGCTGCTCATCAAACCGCAGAGCAGGGCTTCTGGCGCACACGTTAAGAAGGGGGCTATTCACAACAAGGTCAGTAGTTCAGAACCCACTAGCTGTTTCTCTGGAGAAAAACTGTGGCTGTGTGCTTCCATAAAGATGCCCAGCCATGGAACCCCCCTGGAGAGGGCCATGATGAGCTGGAGTGAGCTCTACAGGAGTGGGATTTTTTACTGTGGATGTAATCCCACCTGGGCAGAGATTTTCTTTGTGACTTAAAGAGGCTGTACCTTACACCAATGACTTGGCTGATACAAAAGGATTCAATTCAACACTGAAGCAAACCAACTCCAAGGGAAGAAGGCAGCTGCCATGCAGAGAGCTCCAAGGACCACCAACCATGGAGGTCATTGAAGCCAAAACAAGAATACCGCCCACCAGCCCTCAGCCCCCAGGGATGGACAAAGAGAGCGTGCCCATCAAGCTGGTGCACTGGCATGATGCTGTCAGCCTCCGGTGCTGTGAGAACATTGACTTTGGTGTGTTAAAGGCACCCACTTGCGGTATGTTTGTGATGTCAACGTGTGGAAACTATGGCAAGCCCCCCTCCCTGCCTCACAGCAGCAAAGCCTTGGCATTAAAACTCTGTGCCTTCTGTGGCGCTTGCCAGCTGTGAGAGGGCAGGAAATGCCCTTGGCTTTTCTGCTCCTTGTTGCGACCTCCCTCTGAGGCAGGGAGCAGAGGATTTGAGGTTGGAATCTGTTTTGTTTCATCACTACCCTTTGTCATCTCTCTGAACACTGTCATGTGCTCCTCACCAGTGCTTCGCCCTCTCTATCACCACGCCATGTGCTCTTTAAAACATGCACACACACACACACACACACACACACACCTAATGTTCACATTTTGAGGCACATTTGTCTTTAATTCACTAATAATAACAATAATTATTCAAAGCCACTTTACCATCTGAAAAGAAATCTCTATGCATACACTTAGATCATGGATGCCAACTGCCTTCTTAACATTTTCCAATGAAATATTCAGCAGCGATTATATTAAGCCTGAAGCTGTTCATCCAGTTTGTGTTAATCAAAACAAAAACAAGAGATGAAGGGATCCAAAAGGACATGTAAGATCATAGACTGAAAGTAGCCCCATTGAGCACCAAAGGCTTGTCCAGAAGGGCAGAGCCACAGGTAAAAGCTACATCTCTCTGGAGTTGCTGGCATTTAACTAGATGCAAAATGTCAGCGCAGGAAATGGCTTGCCCAATGCAAATACTAACAAGGGAGGCATGTGTTCCTGTGTAAATGGAGCTTTAGCCAATCCGGGCCTTCAGGATCCAGCTCCCATCGCAGCATCCACGGGAAGCACCAGGGGAATGTTCCGTTTGCTTATTTTCCCTCTCTTTGCTAAGAAGAAAAAGAGCCTTTGTGGCCTAGTGGCTACAAGTTGGGCTGCTAATTGCTATATCAGCAGTTTGAAACTACCAGCTGCTTTGTGGGAGAAAGATAAGGCATTCTGCTCCCATAAAGAGTTCGAGTCTCAGACACTCACAGGGGCAGTTCTACGCTGCCCTATAAGTTGGCTGTGAGTCAGCATGGATTCGATGACAGTGAGTTTTCTAAGAGTAAGAAGTATCTAGGGGTGTAAACAGTTAATGAGCTCTGCTATTAAGGGAAAAGTTGTCATTCCCAACCCACTTAGAGGAGCTGTGAAAGAGAAGCCTGGCAATCTTCTTCAGAATCCTCGGCCATTGAAAAGTTTATAGAATGTATTGACCTAGGTTGTTAAATAGATCCAGGTATATGGTGGAGCATACAGGGACCAATGTCATAAAACGGGGTGGGGGTGGAAAAAAATCTCTGAGACATGCAAAAACTGTGAGGGAATGAGTTGTTGAGGCTGGGGGATCAGGACCATCGTCTCTGGGATTTTCAAAGTTCCTGAGCAATCAGGAAAGGGGCAAGAGTTGGTCTCTCCCCATCCAGAGGACAGCAGAAGAGGAGAACTGATTGGGCACAATGAATCAATGACTAGTGACTCAAGCAACGATCACCCTCCACCACTGGAGACCAGAAGAACTAGATGGTGCCTAGCTCTCACTATCGACTGCTATGAAAGAGATCACATTAGAAGGGCTTGATTAGAGTAGAAGGGAAATGTGGGGCAAAACTCAAAATCATGATTGTCGCGCGCCAGGTCTCGCCAGCAAGAAAAGACGCACCACAACAGGATTCTTCCACAAGCATTTAATTTTTCATAATGCGGTAAAAGACCCCGAAACCCCAAACTACTGCTGCTTATATATGCTCTATGGGGACGTGCTGTGCCCTGATTGGTGCATTTGCCAAAACCTCATGCATTGATTGGTGAGTTCGCCAGAACCTTCGTTTGCATACTCCAGGGTGGAGTTATGACTACGTCATCTCAGCATCGTGCATGCGCTAAGTGGTTGTTTATCACTTAGTTGGACCACCGCCCTGACTGCCCGGCGCCATCTAGTAATGGCGGCGAGAGCTGCAGCTACCCACATCACGAGAGCTGTGGCTTCCCACATCTCGCGAGAGCTATGGCTTCCCACATCTCCTCCTTTCTTTTTTATTTTAAGCCTAATCCATCGATCAATTCCAGAGCCTCCAGCAGCTCCAAAAGATCAAGATGGATATAAAGTCCATCGATCCATCCCGGAGCCTCCAGCAGCCCCAGGAGATCAAGATGGATATAAAAACCCAAATCTGGTCACCCTAATGTGTGCAATGAGCAAAGCTCCACATGGTGCAAGGGCTGACCAAGATCCAATTTCTGTCACTCTTCCCAGTGCAATGGGACAATTCCCTTGGGGTGCAGGAGCTGACAACTTATGGGGGTTAATTTTCTCTTAACAAAGAAAGCCAAAGATCATGGGAACCACCGCGCTCAATCGCTAAGAGCGCCTGCATGATGATGACTTTGTCACGTTTTTGCTGGGCTTTAAGCTTGCAGAGCAACCATAGCAACAACACTCCTCCACAGCACATTATTGCAGCAAATGTAAACACCCCCACCCACTCTTTAAAGTAGGAAAAGGCAGTAGAAAGCCAAGAAGTAAAATCTCCAACAGTTATGGGTTTCATTCTTGTGCCATTAAGAGTCGTAATCTGCATCCGGAGTTGTTCTTGAAGTTCTTCCAGCTCAGCTGTCCATTGTCCTGTAAGATACTGGGATATATTCTTGCTGCTAAAAGAAGACTCATTCAAGAATTTTAAAGGTGTTATGCACAAATTAGGTGTTGAAGAAACACAACTTAATTGCACCATGCTCGTAAGAGTATCCACTTGGTGTTGTAATAAATCAACTCTCTGGTTCACTAACAGTAAACCAGACATTAATCGAGCATCCAACATATGGACTGTAGATAAAGCTTCTGATGTAGATTGCGTAATATTGCTAATGACATTTGCTGTCATTACTTGATTAGACATAGCCAATCCTGCTGTAACCGCTGCTGCAGCTGAGATAGTAATAGCTGTAATAATTGCTGCGGTAATGCCAAAATCTATTTTATATCTATAAAGTGTAGCAATAGGAAAAGTATTGGGATCTGCTTCAACCGGTACAGGTATCATAGTGGGAATCTTTACTATCAAGTCAAATGGCTCAGAGCCATTCCAACATTCAGCAAGCCAACACTGACTGCTAAAGCTATTACATGAAGCTTCCCAAAATGTATCATTTGCATGACTAAAGTTGAATGTTAACAGAAAGAAAAATGGGGGCTGGACACAAACAGGTGATGGCTGAAATTGCACTCTTGATATATTAACCATAGTATTTACTTTCAGCCTCTTTGTAGTGGTATTGTATACACCAGTGACATTGTATAAAGTATCATTAATTCCAAACATTTTTGCAAAAGGAGTTACTATCGTAGATGCTCCACGTTGATTATATACCATCCATTCATACCATGGCCAGGTATTATCAGGACCAGTGGTATTAGTATTACTATTCCATTTTGCTTTACCTAAAGTCGGAGTCATATCAAAACCTGGTATAATAGGGTTGCTCCGAAATTTGGAGACTGACATTGAGTAAAAGTAGGCGGAAAACTGTTTTCAGGTGAGCAACTAGGTAATATGACACGTCTGGTCACATTAGGTGGCACTACTGATCCATTAATGGGCCCAGAGGGCCTGGATCCTTCACGAATCACCATAAGTGTTGTTGTATTTACACGTTTTCCTTTCTCAGAGGTGCCACTTCCACCTGTAGCACCTTGTGCAACTTTCATAAGGGTGGATATAATATTATTAAATGTAGAGTCTCCAGAAGGATCCACCCAATTGACTAAAGACCCATTTCTTACATATATCCAAGGTGCACTAGTATTGATGGTGGTAAAACACAAACTATATGCCAATGTAAAATTGCTTGCATTATATACTTTAGGAGGCTCCCCTCTAGGCGTAATACATGGTATTCCCAAATCACATTGCGTTGATAAGAATAAGGGTAATATTGACGCATTCGAGTGTATGGGAATAGGTACAGGCCAAGTTTTAGCTATGGCCCATAAAAAAACTCCTTTAACTATTGGGGTCCATATTACCATCAGTATCAGCAACATTATTAGGTTGATCATCGTCTTCTTCATTCTTCCTGCTCGCACGATCTTCATCCTCCTTAATTAATCTCACCAGTCTCTCTGGCACCCAGATGGGGTTTTCTTCTTTCTGTGGAAAAACACAAATTGCTCCCCTGGACCTGATTAATATGGGGTCCGGGCCATACCATTTGTTGTCTAGGACATTTTTCCATCGGGCCATTTCCTTTGGTGGCTTTGGCCATTGTCCATGTCTGTCTGCAGCTGATTGGCCTTTCTCATCCAGATTTAAAAAAATTTCAGTTTCTCCCTATTGAGTAAGATGCTGGCAGTTGGTTTTTCATATATGTCCCTGATTTCATTGAGAATTTCCCTTCGATTCCTATTTTTTAGTATTTGTATCTAGAATGGCTGTTAGATATTATCAAATACCTTTTCTGAATCAATTGAAATGCTCATGTGGTTGTTTTTCTTTTTTATATGGTAGATCACATTCATTATTTTTCTCATTTCAAACCATCTTTGCATCCCTGGAACCAATCTCACCTGCTGTGGTTCTTTTGCTTAGCTTTTTGATAGATTGTTGGATTCTGTTGGCCAGGATTTTGAGATTTTGCCCCTATATTCATAAGGGATATTGGTTTACAGTTTTGTTTTGTTTGAAATATTTATTTCTGTTGACAAATAAATGAAATTTTGTCTTAAAGCATGGTGCAGCATGGGTAACAATGTTCACTCACGGTACTCACATGTGGGTGTATCTGCATGTGGGCGGACCCACCTAGAGACAGATAGAGGAGCGGTGTCTTGGTTCCTAAGAACATTGGTAACACAGAAAAATATGAGAAAAAAGACAAAAAGGATGGTAATAGAAATAAATTAATAAAAATATCTATTAAAGGCAACAAAAGAGAGACAATGGGAAGAAAACATAAAATTTAAATTTACAAGACATATTTTTGTTTTAAATTCTATACCATTGGCTAAATTAACTACACCATCAATAAAATTGCCTTATGCCCAAGGGGATGATTGATAATGTTCTCTAACAGAAAATAACAATTATATCTCTGAGGTGAACCAGAGCCAGATGAACCATAAATATGTGAATGGATTTTGAGCTTGCACTTAATTCTAGCCTCAATCTAAGTACAATTAGTTCTTATGAAATGGCCCTATTTGATGCTCGTCCTCATGAAGAAATCACTCAAGACATGAATGCTATAGGAAAGTGTAATGAAGAAACTAGATGGTGCCCACCTATCAGAAAAAAATAGCCTCTGGGGTCTTAAAAGCTGGTCTTAAACAGCCATCTAAGTGAGGGATCAACTAAGTCCATGTGGAAGAAGCACACCAGCCTGTAAGATCCTAGGATTTTAACTCATGAAATTCAAATCTGAAGGAGGGAATGATATCAGCTTCAATTATGAACACCTGGTTTTAAGGTTGTGGATAACATTTGCAAGCTCTGGGGAATCCTCTCTGACCAGAGCCATGGGATGTGAACAGCCCTGTTATCAGACAGATAGCATTGTAAAATTGGTTATTGCAGATGTATTTAAGTTAAAATTTATACATCTCCCTTTTGACTCATTTTAAATATATTCCAGTTCTTTTAACCTCTGCTTTCTTTTCTAGAGCTTTTTTAAATCTGTTTTCTTTGTTATTGTTGTTAGGCTTTTAAAAATACATTTTTCTGTATATGAAATCCAGGATAACTAAATCTATATAGACAATGGTTTGGGGGCTATGGCAGGGGAGGTTGGGGGAAATAACATGAATACAATAAAGAAAAAATGTTCTAAAATTGATTGTGGTGATAATGATTATTACAATTTATCTTAATATAATTGAGCTATTGTATGGCATGTGAGTCATATGCCAATAAAAGTGTTTTTGTAAATGAATTAAAACAATTTTTCCAAGCTGTTCTCAGCCTGCTAATTGTTTCTGTCTTGGAAATTTCAACGACAATATGTTCCAGTGTTTTCTTTTGGGATCTGTGGTGTTTTGGGTTCTCTCTGCTTCCTGGAGAATTATTTTCTCCTCCTCTGTTCTGTTAAGGAAGTATTATTCCGGAATTTCTTATATGGATAGAATCCCACTTCATTCTTATGTTTTCTTCAGATTCTTTTGTTCTTTTAGCTGATTGTATCACTCATAAATTGGAGTTAAGAGATATGCCTTCAAACTCACCAATTCAGCTTTCCATTTCTTCAATTCTCTTACTCTGTTCTTCTAAATTGTTGCCTAATTCTCTTATCTTAATATTTTCTGCATTTCTTTTTAGAGGTTTTTGTTGAAGATATCTAGCTTTTCTATTCTGACCATTGTTCTCGCAAACTCTTTGTTGAAAGTACATGACAACATTTTTCTGAATTCAATTTATGATAGTTTCAGAGCCTGTTCTTTTTAAGAAAATTCCTTGAGATCTGAGTGTTGTTCATTTGTTAATCCTTCTTCTGATGAATCAGGAGTGACTGCTGCCACTGCAGCATCGTGGCCGGGTATTACGGTTGGGAGGGCTGCTAGATTTTGTGGGAGTCGATGACTTTGTTGAGTAGTGCCAGAAATGAATAATAGAAGAGGGATGGGAGAGGGAAAAAAGGCTTTGGGCAGTAAAAGGCTGTACTAAGAAAAGTTGGGAGGGGGAGGAACACTGTACTTGAGTGTATTCTTCCCTAAGGCCAAGAGCTTCTTAACATAGTCCGTCAAAGCACAGGCAATCTTCAGGAAAACCATCATGGTGCCAAGTTTGTCCTTGGGATAGCCTAGGCTGATCCTTTGGGACCTATGCTACGGGAACTGTGCAGGCCAGCTTGCTTGGAGAGCTGGAAGCCACATGGGACCTGCGTGCTTATTACACGTGAAGCTTTGGACCCTGCTCACAATGATAGTCTTTGAGGAGTGGAGCTGGGTTGCTGTAGCCAGCAGTGCAGAATGGAGCTACAGATGGGTAGCAGGAGACCACTGGGCGCCTCTTCAGTGGACCTGCTCTTTCCTTCCCTTCTCTGCTTGCTCCCACAGTCTCTGATATATGGAAGCCTCCTTTTACTTCACTTTCAAGCCATTGTCTGAGATCACAGGCCACCTGTCTTTTCTTAGGGCCTAGTCTATCCTGGTTGTTACATAAGGATCTACCTGTGTGTATGTGTTCAGTTGGACATGTTCTAGTCCCCTTTCTTTAATGTTTTTAAAAGTTTCTATAGAACTGGTGTCAGCACTTCTGAATTTTTTATGAAATATCCCAGTGAAGCCATCTTGCCATTGACTTTTCTTTTTATATATATTTTTGGTCTTTTTTGAAGGGGTGGAGCAGGGGGTTAATCACATTCTGAATTGCTTATTTCATAATTACTCTGCTTAAACCTATTTCTATTCATATTAGTTTAGGTATGTCGTATATTTTCAGGAATTTGTCCCATTCATCTGCACTTTCAAATCTGTTGCAGTTCTTTTTCATAGTGTTATGATTCTTTATTCAATGAATATGTTGTGTTGTCTCCAGATTCATTTCTTTTGATTATTTGCCCTTCCCCCCCCCCCCCCCCAGTATATCCAGTAGTTTGTTTCAGTGATTCTTTTCAAAGAACCAACTTCTGGTTTGATTGATTTTTTTCTGTTGTTTAACTGTATTCTATTTCATTTCTTTCTCACTGGTATTTATTATTCATTTCAGCTAGTATCTTTGGCCTCTTGCTCTTCCTTTCCTTTTTGTTCAAGTTTTCATTTAAACAATTGATTTTCATCCATCTTTTTAAATATGGGCATGTATTGCTATGAATTTCCCTCTGAGAATGGTTTGCGGTGTGTCACAAAGGATTTGGTATGTTGTGCTTTCCTTTATATTTGATACCAAGTATATTTTTATTTCACTTTTAATTTCTTACATAGAGAAATTGTTTTCTAGTCGTACAATATTTAATTTTGGTATAATAATAATTATTCATTTTTATTCTTCCTGTGATTGATTTCTTACTTCATACCATTATGGTCAGAAAGTATGCTTTGTATGATTTTAATGTTTTAAAACTTGAGATTTGTGGCATAATCTGTAGTTGGTTCTGGAAAAATTATCCTGTGAAAATGTCTGCTGATGATGGATGGAGTGTTCTAAGTTAAATTGGCTTATGATTTTCTTTATGTTCTTAATGTCCTTATTGATTCACTTTTTAAATGTTCTGTCGAGAACTGAAATTGAAGGTTTCAAAACTACAAATATTAATAGCGGCACTGTAATTTTTTTCTTTGATATTAGTGTTTGTGTCATGTTTTTGGACAGGTTAGGTGAATATATGCTAATAATTGTTGTATCTTCTTGAAGTATTAGCCCTTTTATTATGTAATAGCCTTTATCAGTATGACCACACTCCTTTTTTTGGGTGCTGGTTGCACGGAACATTTTTTCCATCCTTTATTTTCAGTCAGTTTGTGTCCTAATGTGAATGTGTGTTTTGTGTAGGTAACAAAAGATGAATCATGTTTTTTATCCAGTCTATCACTCTGCCTTTTGTGTAAATATTTTGGCTATTTACATTTTCTTCATTCTTTTAGCTAATTGGGTTTTGAGTTTCTTTTATCTGGTTTCTCTTTTTATCAATTTTCCTGTTATTTTTTGTATTTAGCATCTTTTGTTATGAGCTTTAATTCCTCTTTACATATTCTCTTAGGGGTTACTACAAATATTATACTATACAACATGCAATTACAGTAACATTTAGCATGCAATCAACAATGAATGTGAAATATTAAGTATTCCTGGTTTACTGTTCCCTCTCCTTTTTCTGTTGGTGAACCTCCAGTGACAGTAATGTACACCCTACATCCAGTAGTCGTAATATGTACTTATTTTCTGAGATCTCTGTCTGACTCCTTCCTCCCCCTTTGTGTACATTTGAGTGTTTGATTAATGTTCTTTCCTTTCCATTTAGAAAACTTCCTTAAGTACATGTAGGGCTGGTCTGGTATTGCCAAATTCCCAAGGCTTCTGGTTATTTGGGACTCTTCTTCCCTGTTTCAAAGAAATGCCTTGACTTAGTGCTTTTCTGTTGTTTCCTTTTTAATTAAAGTAGGGCGATGCCATCTATCGGTTGGCGTGTGTCACATATTGGTATAAGGAGCCCTGGTGGTGCAGATTGGTGTGATACTGCTAACCACAAGTCAGCAATTCACATCCATCTTTCTCTGTAGGGGAAAGATCAAGCTATTGCTCCCATAAACATGTACGCTCTCAGAACTCTAGGGTAAAAAAAGAAACCAAGAAACCATGGGGAGCAGTTTTACTCTTCCCATAGGGACACGAACAGTCAGAATCAACTTGAAGGCAGTGGGTTTTTACCTGTTGTTATGGAATTAAAGAATTTCCGATTTATTACCAAAGGTTTATAATTCATTACTGTGCTTAGATTTCTGGTGTTCAAATTGTGCCAGACAGGTCAACCTATCTGCTAAGTTTTTGCACTGCACCATCATTGTTTTGGTTGTTTTATTACGTGGTTCCTGAGATACTCCAGATTTACCTTGTACATTGCTGCCATTTACCCCAGAATCAGCCATTTCTCCAATGACTGCCGGTTCATTTGACAAGAGAATGATTCTTGAGGTCGATTAGGTTACCAGATGGGCTCACTGCTACAGGGATATCCTTGCTTGTTGGCTGAACTCAGTGTCTTACACTCATTCTACAGAAGGAGAAATAGCATGACCTTTCCCCCTGCGTAGTGCCCATTCTTTTCCAAATTTTAGCGTAAAGTTTCACTGTAATTTACAATGCATATTGCAAAGCACAACAACCATGCTTCTTCCCTTTGTCGCTGAATTTTCCTCCAATTTAGCTATCATTTTAACTTTCTTTCTCTTTCTCTCAGCTGGTAATCTTTGTTTTCTCGATGAGGCTGCCCTTGGCAAATATAAGATTTTAGTCAGATCGCTTTCAGTGGCAGTTTTTACTGCTATTGTGGACACTACAATGGATTTATCAAATGTTCTTTCTCTTTAAGCATCATTTCAGCTTTTTCTTTTTTTTCCCCAACTGTCCATCTTGATTTTCCTGGTGAGGCTGCCTTTGATAAAAGGAAATATAAGATGGTAACCCGCTATCTTTGGTTTGATACTTTTTTCTGCTGTGTATTTTGCTGGACACCATAATGACTTTCTGTGGCCTCTGTAAGAAACCCAGAGTCCTTTGTTCTTAATGCTGTGATAGACCTTAGTGGACTTGCTACTTCACAAGACTTTCCCCAGATTTCTTATCACCTTCAACATCCACAGCCACCCACTTAAGTAAGTGATAACTTAAAAACAGTAGTCTGACTTCCATCCTTCCAGAGAGCCACCAAGTAGACGTGCTAAGGCCCTGCTGTTCCAGCTCAGGCTCCACACATCTCTACCAGTTGTAATGGACTATGCTCCTAGGTTTTGTGTTACTAAATCTCAAGACAGAGAGACTTCGACTCGTTGTATATCAGGCATCAGCTTTCTCACACTGCTGAGTGGTGTGGATGTGTCTAAAGGAGTCCTAGTGGTACTTAGTGGCTATGTTTGGGTGCTGTTAAAATCTAGGTCAGTCGTTCAAACCCATCAGCCAGTCTGTGGGAGTGAGATGAAGCCGTCTGTTCCTGTAAAGATTTTCCACCTCAAAAACCGAAAGAAGTAGTTCTCTGCCCTATATGGTCGTTGTGAGTCAGAATCAACTTGTTATCAGCAGTGGACATTTTCAGAATACCTATTTGGAATATAAGAAGAACCACACAAGAAGCAGGCCACCAGATAAATATGACTGTGGATGTTGCTTCCAAGATCCGTGCTGCCCAGTGGAAAGGGAAATGAGCTGCAAGTGCACACAGTTGACGCATCCCACTGCCGACTGCGAGGCTGGCAGTTTGAGTCCACCCACATTGAAAGGGATATTGAAAGAAAGACCTGGTGATCTACTTCTGAAAAATCACCATCGAAAACCCTGTGAAGCACAGTTCTACCCTGACACCCATGGGATTGGCAGTACTACTCAACCGGGTGCCTAGCAAGACACCATTCTTTGTGGGATTTTTCCTATTTTAATTACCATCCATTGCTTTTTATTTTTTAATCATTTTACTGAGGGCTCGTACAACATTTATCACAATCCATACGTACATCCATTGTGTCAAGCACATTTGTACATTTCTTGCCATCATCATTCTCAAAATATTTCTTTCTGCTTGAGCCCTTGGTATCAGCTCCTCATTTTTCCCCTCCCTCCTAACCCTTCTCCCTCTATGAATCCTTGATAAATTTATAAATTATTATTATTTTGCCATGTCTTACACTGTCCAGCATCTTCCTTCACCCACATTTCTGTTGTCTGTCCCCCAGGGGGTGGTTATATGTAGATCCTTGTGATCAGTTCCTGCTTTCTACCCCTCCGTCCCTCCACCCTCCCTGTTTCGCCGCTCTCACCACTGGTCCTGAGAGGGTCATCTGTCCTGGATTGCCTCTGTTTCCAGTTCCTGTGTGTACCAGTATACATCCTTTGGTCTAGCTGGATTTGTAAGGTAGAATTGGGATGATGATAGTGGGGAGGAGGAAGCATTGAAACTAGAGTAAAGTTGTATGTTTCATCATTGCTACACAGCACCTTGACTTGCTCATCTCCTCCCTGCGACCCTTCTGTGAGGGGATCTCCACTTGCCTACAGATGGGCTTTGGATCCCCACTCTGCACTGCCCCTCATTCACAGTGATAATAATATTTTTGTTCTTTGATGCCTGATACCTGAACCCATCAACATCTCATGATCACACAGGGTAGTGTGCTTCTTCCATGTGGGATTTATTGCTTCTCAGCTAAATGGCCTCTTTATTTTTAAGCCATTAAGACCCTAGGTGCTATATCTTTGATAGCCAGGCACTACCAGCTTTCTTCACCACATTTGCTTACGCACCTGTGTTGTCTTCAGCGATCGTGTTGGGAAGGTGAGCCTTATGGAATGCCAGTTTAATAGAACAAGTGTTCTTGCATTGAGGGAGTACTTGAGTAGAGGCCCAATGTCCATCTGCTACGTTAATACTATAAATATATGCACATAGATCGATTATTTCCCCATTGTCATATATAAATATGTTTGCATATGTACATGCCTGTATTTAGACCTCTATAAATGTCCTTTGCCTTCTAGTTCTTTCCTCTATTTCCTTTTACTTTTATCTTGTCCCACTATCATGCTCAGCCTTCATTTGGGTTTCAGTAATTCCTCTCAGTTACATTACCCTTGAACAAGCCCTACCAGGCCTTTTACACCCTCCTCATCACTGATTTTGGATCACTTGTTATTCCATTGTCCCTGGGATTTATTAACACCACTTCCTTTCCCCCACCTCTCCCTCTACTATGTCCCCTGGAACCTTCGGTCCTGTTGTTTTCTCCTCCATATTGTTTATCCAGACTCTTTTATCTAGACAGACCTGCAGAGATAATACTATGCACAAACCAAGACAGAGCAAAACAAAGCAACAAAAAAGAAAATAGTTCAAGGTCTATTGACATTTAGGAGTGTTTTCTGGTGGAGTCTGATGGAGTGCCACACCATGGCCCCAAAGTCTATTTTTGGTATTCCCTCGAGACGTCCTTGCTCTGCTCCCCTTGCTGTTCTGTTGCACGCCTTTAGTGTTTTGCCTCGGTGTGGTGGGGTCTGATCAGGCATAATTCCCTCACTGTGTATCCAGTGTTGTCCCCTATAGGGCTATGGGCCAGTGAGGGATGTCATGTCTCATAGTGGGGTTGACCATATGGCCCTCTCTAGCTATTGGCTGCTCTGAGCAGGGATATCATCTTCAAGTCTTGGTGGGCCAGGATGTGCTCCACTCTCTCTTCCTCCCCCCTCATTTGCTCCTGTGTGCTCTGATCAGACATGTCCCTCTCCCTGAGCTGTAGCTTCAGTGCTGCCCCTAAGGTAAATTCTTCAGGGGGCAGGGGTGGTTGTCCACATAGTTGGGATTGGGGCCTGTCTCTCAGACCCCTCTACTGGTTCCCTGCTTCATGCCAGTATGTTGCATTCACATCTTAGAGCACCGCTTTGTAGTCTGGTCCCTCTTTCCCTGAGAAGATATGAATAATACACTCCCCTTGGGGGAGTTAGTGCCCTGTTCCCCAACTACTCATTTGTTTTTGTTTTTTCTCTCTTTCCCCTTCCTTTTTAGTTGTCTACCATATGTATTCCTGGATTTGGTCTGGTCCCTGCCATACTCCCTGAACCTGAACCCAGGAATGTTTATATACAATAGTTTTTTTCCCTAAGCCCGTTTTGCACTTTTTTTTTTAAGCTTTCCTCATCAGACTCATATAGTACTTCTCATTTTCTGCTTGGCTTACTTCACTTAGTATAATTTCCTCCAATTCTTTCCAATGTGCTTCATGCATTCATCACTACTTTTTTTCTTATTTTTTTAATCATTTTATTGGGGGCTCATAGAATTCTTATCACAATATGTTCTTGATCCATTGTGTCAAGAACATATGTACATTTGTTGCCATCATCATCCTCAAAACATTTGCCTTCTATTTGAGCCCTTAATATCTGCTGCTTATTTTCCCCCTCCCTCCCCACTGTCCCCTACCTCATGAACCCTTCATCATTAATAAATTATGATTATTTTGTCATATACTACACTGTCCGATGTCTCCCACCGCCTTCTTCTCAACTGTCCCTCCCCCAGGGAGGAGACTATATGTAGATTCTTGTAATCAGTTCCCCCTATCCACCCCACATTCTCTCCACCCTCCAGGCATCGCCACTCTCACCACTGGTCCTGAATGAGTCATCTGTCCGGGGATTCCCTGTGTTTCCAGTTGCTATCTGTACCAATGTACATCCTCTGGTCTAGCCAGATTTGTAAGGTAGAATTGGGATCATGATAATGGAGGAGAGGAAGTATTTAAGAACTAGAGGAAAGTTATATGTTTCATCGCTGCTACCCTGCACTCTGACTGGTTCATCTCTTCCCCACAACCCTTCACTAAGGGGTGTCCGATTGGCTACCAATGGGCTTTGAGTCTCCACTCTGCACTCACCCACATTTTCAATGATATGATCTTTTGTTCCTTGATGCTTGAAACCTGATCCCTTCGACAGCTCGTGGTCACACAGGCTGGTGTGTTTCTTCCATGTGGGCTTTATTGCTTTTGAGCTAGATGGCCACTTGTTTATCTTAGTACCTTTAAGAACACAGACGCTATATCTTTTGATAGCTGGGCACCATCACTTTTCTTCACTACATTTGCTTACACACACGTTTGTCTTCATTGATCGTATCAGGGAGGTGGGCACCCATTGATATGATTTTTAGTTCTTTCATGTCTGATAACCAGTCCCTTCTGCACCTTGTGGTCAGACAGGCTGTGTGCTTCTTCCATGTTGGCTTTGATGCATCTCAGCTAGATGGCCGCTTGTTTATCTTCAACGCTTTAAGATCCCAGACGCTTTGATAGCCACGTACCATCAGCCTTCTTCACCACATTTGCTTATGCACACATTTTTCTTCAGCAATCATGTTGGGAATGTATGCATCCTGGAATGCCAATTTAATAGAACAAAGTGTTCTTGCATTGAGTAAGTGGAGGCCTAATTGTTTTATTAGGAGTTCACACAACTCTTATCACAATTCATACATACATCAGTTGTGTAGAGCACATTTGTACATTCATTGCCCTCATCATTCTCAAAACATTTCCTCTCCACTTAAGCCCTTGGCATCAGGTCCTCATTTTGTCCCCTCCATCCCCGCTTCCCCCTCCCTCATGAACCCTGGATAATTTATAAATTATTATTTTGTCATATCTTGCCTTGTCCGACATCTCCCTTCACCCACTTTTCTGTTGTCCACCCCCTAGTAACAAAGTCAAATGCAGACCCTTGAAATCGATTCCTCCTTTCCAACCTACTCTCCCTCTACGCTTCTAGTAGTGCCACTCTCACCACTGGACCTGAAGAGATCATCCACCCTGGATTCCCTATGTTTCTGGTTCCTATCTGCACCAGTGTACATCCTCTGGTCTAGCCAGACTTGCAAGGTAGAAATCAGATCATGATAGTGCAGGAGGATGAAGCATTTAGGAACTAGAGGAAAGTTGTATTTTTCATTGTTGCTACATCACACCTTGACTGGCTCGCCTCCTCCCCTACACCCCTCTGCAAGGGGATTCTGGTGACTGACAAATGGGCTTTGGATCTCCAATCTGCACCCCGCCCCCCTACCTCATTCACTATGGTAAGATTTTTTGTTCTGATGATGCCTGATACCTGATCCCTTCAACACCTTGTGATCGCACGGGATGGTGTGGTTCTTCCATGTGGGCTTTGTTGCTTCTGAGCTAAGTGGCTGCTTGTTTGCCTTTAAGACACCAGACGCTATGCCTTTTGATATCCGGGCACCATCAGCTTTCTTTGCCACATTTGCTTATGCACCCATTTGTCTTCAGCGATCATATCATGGAGGCAAGCACAAAATGTTATGATTTTTTGTTCTTTGATGCCTGATAACTGATCCCTTTGGCACCTTGTGATCACACAAGCTGGTGTGCGTCTTCCATGTGGGCTTTGTTGCTTCAGAGCTAGATGACCACTTGTTTATCTTCAATCCTTTAAGACCCCAGACGTTATATCTTTTGATAGCCGGGCACCATCAGCTTTATTCACCACATTTGCTTATGCACCCGCTTTGTCTTCAGCAGTTGCGTTGAAAAGGTCAGCATCACAGAATGTCAATTTAATAGAAGAAAGTATTCTTGCATTAAGGGAGTACTTGAGTGGAGGCCCAATGTCCTTCTGCTACCTTAATACTAAACGTATAAATATATGCACATAGATCTATTTACCCATCCTCATATATAAATATATTTGCATATATACATGTCTTTATCTAAACCTCTATAAATGCCCTTTGTCTCCTAGCTCTTTCCTCTATTTCCCTTGACTTTCCTTCTGTCCCACTATCATGCTCAGTCCCGACCAGGGTTTCAGCAAATCCTCTTTGTTACATTACCCTTGATCATGCCCTACCAAGCCTCCCAGTCCCTCCTCACCACTGATTTAGATCACTTGTTCCCTTGTCCCTGGGTTTGTTAACACCACTACCTTTTCCCCCACCTCTCCTATGTCCCTCCTGAACTGTCGGTCCTGTTGTTTTATCCTCCAGATTGTTCATCCAGCCTATCTTATTTAGAAAGACCAGCGGAGATAATAACATGCACAAAAACAAGACATAAAAATACCAAGGAACAATATACAACCAACCAACAACAATAAATCAATGACAAAAAAAAACACAAGAAAGAAAAGTTTGTAGTTAGTTCAAGGATTGTGTGTTGGCCTTTAGGAGTGTTTTCCAGTTCAATCAATTGGGGTACCACACCCTAGCCCCAAAGTCCACCTTCATCATTCCCTGAGGACCTCGCCGTTCCATTCCCTTGCTATTCTGTTGCACCCCCTTAGTGTTTTGCCTCGGTGTGGCGGGATCAGATCAGGCGTAGTTCCCACACTGTGTCTCCAGTGTTGTCCCCGGTAGAGCTATGGGTCAGTGAGGGGCGTCATGTCTCATAGTGGGGCTGGCCATGTGGTCCTCTCTGTGGACTGGCTGCTCTAATCGGGATAATCGTCCTCAAGACCTGGTGGGACAGGATGTGCTCCACTTTCTCCTCCTCCCCCTTCATCATCACCCATGTGCTCCCATCAGATATGTCCCTCTCCTGGAGCTGCAGATTCAATGCCGTCTTTTGAAATAAGTTCTTCTGGTGGGAGGGCCAGGCGTCCTCTTAGTATTTGTCATCACTGCTTTTTAGTTATGTGTAGTACTCCATTGTATGTATATACCACTGTTTTTTAATCCAATCATTTGTAGGTGGAAATTTGGGTTGTTTCCAACTCCTTGCATTCGGATTTGTACCCTTGTGGAACTGCTGTTCAGGTCCTTTGCCCACCTCCTCGGTGGGCAATTAGTTTTTTTTTCTCTTTGGAAACTAGCAGAGTATTGTAGATTTTAGTAATAAGGCCTTTGTCTGATGTGTCAGGCTAAAGATGTTTTCCCAGTCCGTGGGCTCTCTTATTACTCTCTTGTTGAATTATTTTGATGTACACAGATGTTTTATCTTCAGTGTATCCCACATGTCAATTTGTGACTCATGTGCATTTGTGTCCTTCCCTGTTTCTGCTATCCCATGTATTCCCAGTGCCAAAATTCTCAGATTGGTCCCAGTTCCCTTATTGATGGACCTAATAGTTTGGAGTTTTACCTCAAGGTCTGTGATTTACCTTGAGTTTATTCTTGTGCATGGAGTCAGATAAGGGTCATGCTTCATTTTTCTGCAGGTAGATATCCATTTTTTCCAACACCGCTTGCTAAAGAGGGTACCTGCTTTTGATATTTTGGGGGCTTTATCAAAAGTGAGTTGTCTGTATCCTGATGATTTTATTTCTGGGTTTTCAGTTCTTTTCCAGTAGTCTAAGTATCTGTCATTATACCAATACCTCCCAGTTTTGACCATGATGGCATTATAATATGTGCTAAAGTCAGGTAAAGCAAGCCCTCCCACTGTGTCCTTCTTAGGGAGTCTCTGCTAATTCTGGGCTTCTTCCCTCTCCATATGAATTTGGTAATCAGTTTTTCCATTTCTTTCAAGAAAGATGAGGGTAATTCTCTCAGGATTGCATTAAAGTTATATAGTGCCTAGGAGAGAACTGACATCTTTACTATATTGAGTCTTCTGATCGACAAAAATGGGATATTCTCCCATTTGTTGAATCACTCTTGGTTTCTTGTAATAGTGTTCCATAGTTTTCCTCATATAAATCTTTTGTTCTTTTAGTCTGCTATTTCCCTAGATATTTTAATTTGTGCTTGGCTATTGTGATGGGTACCACCTTTTTGACCTCCTCTTCTGTTATTTTAGCTGATATGTATAGCAGTCCAGTGGACTTCTGTTTGTTGATCTTGTATCCTGCCACTCTGCCCCTTTTGGATCTTTTGGGATTTTCCATTTATAAAATCATGTCATCTACATATAACGATAGTTTTACCTCTTCCTTCCCCAGACGAATACCTTTGATGTCTCTCCTTTGCCTTATGCTGCGAGCTAAAACCTCCAGTACGATGTTAAATAAGAGTGGGGACAAGGGGCATCCTTGTCTGGACCCTTTTTCTGTGGAATTGTGTTCCTCTTTTCTGCATTGACTACCATGTTGGCTGTTGGTTCTTCATATATAGCTTGTATTGTCTTGAGGAATTGTCCTTCCATTCCTATCTCCTGACGTGTCTTAAAAAGGAATTGGTGTTGGATGTTGTCGAATGCTTTTTCCACATCTATCAATATTATCATGTGGTTCTTAGAGTTTTTCATGTCAATGTGGCACATGATACTAATGGTCTTTCGTATGTTGAACTATCCCTGGTATGAATCTTGCTTGGTCATGGTGAATTACCATATATACTCGTGTATAAGCTGAATTTTTCAGCACAAAAAATGTGCTGAAAAACTGGGGTTTAACTTATACGAGGTGTAATATCTCACAGGTGATTGTCGTTCCTCCGCTGTTCATTCAAAGCCCCACTGATACTGCAGGGCTTTGAATGTTTGTTACTCACATCTAACCAATCAGAGCCATCCTATGACATGGAAGGCTCCAATTTGCAGAAGCACCCATAGTGATTCACTTACGCTGGCAGCTGAACTGGTCAGGATGTGTCCGTGGCTGTGCTCCGTCTCTCCCCTCTGGTCTCTGTGTTAATTCACATCCTGCATTTCCCACCCTAGGCTTATACTCAAGTCATCAGTTTTTCTAGTTTCCCAGGTAATAACTAGGTACCTAGGCTTATACTCAGGTCGGCTTATATTCAAGTATATATGGTATTCGTTTTATATACATTTGTATTCTATTGGCAAGTATTTTGTTAACAATTTTTTGCATCTGTGTTCATTAAGAATATTGGTCTGTAGTTCTCAATTCTTGTAGGATTCCTGCCCTGTTTGGGTATCATATTTATACTTGCTTCAAGAGGTTGCCGTCTTTTCTATGTTCTGGAAGATTTTGTGTAGGATTGGTGTCATTTCTTCCCTAAATGCTTGGTAGAATTGTCCTGTGAAGCCATCTGGTCCAGGGAATTTGGGGTTGGTAATCCCTTGATATCCTTGTCTATTTCTTCTATTGCTATGGGTCTATTGACATTCTTGATGTTCCTCTGGGAAATTCGAGGGAGGGATTGTTTTTCAAAATTTGACCATGTCTTCCAAGTTGTTGAATTCATTGGAGTACAGTCCTTCGTAATACTCTTTAATTATCATTTTGAATTCATTAGAGTCTGTTGTAATGCCCCCTCTTTCATCCCTCATTCTTGCTATTGAAATTTGTTCCCGTCTTTCTTTGGTTAGGTTTACCCACGATATGTTGATTCTGTTTATCTTTTCAAAGAACCAACTTTTAGCAGCATTAATTTTTTCCATAGTTTTCTTATTTTCCCTCTCCTAAATCTCAGCCCTGATTTTTATTATTTCTTTTCTTTTGCTATTAGCACGATTGTGCTGTTGACTCAGCCCTAGTTGCTGTAAATTTTGTGCCAGCATATCAATCATATGGCTTTCTTCCTTTCTCAGGTGTGCATGTATTGCTATGAAACTTCCTCTGATAACTGCCTTTGCTGTGTCCCATAAGTTTTGGTACGTCTTATTCTCATTCTCATTGGTTTCTAGAAATTTCCTAATTTCATCTATGATCTGAGCCAGTACACACTCCTTTTTCAGTAGAGAGTTATTCATCCTCCAATTGTTTGCCTTGTTTTATTCATCTTCCTTTTGCTGATTTCCAGCCTTATGGCACAGTGGTCAGTGAGAGAAGTCTATATGATATCAATGTGCTTAAATTTATGCAGATTTGACTTATGCCCCAGCATGTGGTCTATCTTCGAATATGTGCTATGTGGGCTTGAAAAGAATGTGAAATATTTTGTATTTTCATGAAAAGCTCTGTAAATATATATCAGGTCAAATTGACTAATTGTAGTGTTTAGATCTCTGGCCTCTTTGTTGAGTTTCTTTCCCTGTGATATTTCTTTCTCAGAGAGTGGTGTATTGAAGTCACCTACTATAATTGTTGAGGCTGTGACTTCCTTTTTCATATTTTGAAGCATTTGTTTGACGTATTCAGCAGGTCTGTCATTTGGGGAATATGTTTACAATGCTTAGTGGTTCTTTGCCTACTGCTCCCTTGAGCATTATATAGTGTTCCTCATCTCTTTTTATGGTTTGCACTTTGAGGTCAGTTTTATCCAAGATTACGATTGCAACCCTTGGTTTTTTTTTAATTGCTGTTTCTTTGGTATGTTTTTCTCCAGCATTTGATTCTCAGCCTAGTTTTGTTTGTAGTCTTGACATGTGTCTCCTGTTGGCAGCAGATTGATTAGTTGTATTTCTAAACTAGTCTAAACTAGTCTGCTAGCCTCAGTCTTTTAATGCCTGAGTTTAGTTCATAGATATTCAGGGGTATTATTTCCATCCGTGGACTCTGTGATGTCATCTTACACCTTTTGTGTTGGGTGTTTTCCCACCTCCCTTTCTTTTTAATGTAGTGTGTGTGTGTGTGTGTGTGTGTGTGTGTGTGTTTCATTCTTGACTTCTTTTCACCCTTAATCCAATGCTATCTTGGGGGCTGTTTTCTCTTTGTTTCCCTCTGGGTGAGGTTGTTCTCTGTGGCAGTCTCTTACTTATGCTTGGTGAGTGCTGTTCTTCTGCCTATACTGGATCGACAAGGATCCAGGCTGGGTTTCTTCTAATGTATTCTTTGAGTTTTTCCTTCTCTAACAAGACAATTACTTCTTCATCTATCTTGATCAGTAATTAGGCTGTGTAGAGTATTCTTGGGTTTGCATTATTTTCCTTCAATTTTTGCAATGTTACTCAACAACTCTCTCCTCTTCTTCATAGTGTTCTCTGATACCCTGTTTCCCCGAAAATAAGACAGTGTCTTATATTAATTTTTGCTCCCAAAGATGCACTAGGTCTTATTTTCAGGGGATATCTTATTTTTCCATGGATAAGAATGTGGTACACGTTTATTGTTTATTGTTTTATTAAAAGAGACCTCGTACTACCTGTCTGCTCTGACTGCGCTGCAGCCAATAGTGAGCTGCGTGGTGGTGCCCACCACTATGATCCAGAGTCCAGAGTTACGGTAGCTTCGGGGGTGCTGATTTTTGGGGAGGTCTTATTTTTGGGAGATGCCTTATATTTCAGCCCGAGGCAAAACTGTAAGTAGGTCTTATTTTGGGGGGATGTCTGACTTTTGGGGAAACATGATAGGTCTGAGCATATTCTTATTTGGGAAACTATGTGATTGCTTGTTTTTCCCTAGCTCTTCTCATGATTTTCTCCTTTTCCTCAAAGTTGGATAGTAAGTATGATGTGCCTTGATTTCTTCTTGGGTTTCAATCTGACTGGTGTTCTTTCAGCTTCCTGAATGGTTGCCAGGTTTTCATTCATTAAGCTCGGGAAGTTTTCCTCCAAGAATTTCCTCTCTGTTGCAGTTGACTTCTTTGTGGTGTCTTCCTCTGGTAATCCAATAATTCTAATGTTGTTCCACTTCATAGCATCAGACCTAGCTTTTAGGTTCTCTTCAGCTTCACTAATGATCTTATTAGATTTTTGTTCGCATTTAAAGTCTCCTTGGCTGTCCTCTAGGTCACTGGTGCAATTATCTGCCTCCTCCAGTCGATTCTCGAGGTCTGCGTGTCTGCTACTAGTTTTTGTTATCTCTTCCCTGATCTCTTGTATTTCCCTTTGGTGTATGGACTTAATCTCCTCTTTCATTTCATCTTTTTTCTGTATTGTTTTTCTCATATCCTGTATTACAGCAAGAAGTATTCTGAAAAATTCTTTATGTGGCAGATAAATATCTGCTTCTTCTATGCATGTCGTTCGGTTCAGGACATCTCTGCCATTGAAGTTTGTTTCTCATGTTTTTTTGTTGAGGTCATTGGGCCTGATTGCTGTTTGTTTTAGAGGAGCCAGGTGCCATTTTTCAGGGAGTCAAAGAGCACTGGCTCTCTCTGGGAGACTCGTAGGAAAGCTTCTTCGAACTGCTACAGCTAATTTCACTATGGAATTAGCCAACCACTTTATCCTCCTGTGGCTTCACTCTTTCCCTAGTCAACAAGTTGGATGGGCCTCTCCGGAGATGCTGGTTGGGTTGTTGTGGATCCACGAGGATGGTGCTTTACTGGGTGATCTCACAAGAATCCATGATGGTGTGGCCCATGACGGCTTGGGTTGCCACAGGTGGCATGCAAAGGTGCCCGCTGCAACAGGAGTGTCACAGAAATCTGGTTGGTTGCCTGCTTTGGTATAGAGCACCGTGAATGTTGGGCGGAATTTCCCTGATCAGGTAGATCACTGCATAGGTTAGGCAGAGGTTCCCACTGCTCCGTGGAAAGCTGGTGAGTGTTTGATAAGCTTTCTTAGTCTGTGAGGCACTACAGCAGGCGGGAGGAAGCTCCCTCAGTAACGTGGGACCACAGAGGATGGATAGGAGCTCCCCAAGGCACACAGGCAGGATTTCCCCCAAAGAAGGGGTGCCGAATTTCTCCAGCCATGTCTTAAGCACTACAGAGGACCGGCAGGTGGGCTTTTCCAGGGAAGAAGTTGGGCAGGATATCCCCTGTTGGAGTGTGGGTGGGCTTTCCCAGCTTCCGGTTATGCTGCAGAGGGAGGAGCTCGCCCAGCAGGGTTGAGTGCAGGCATTAATGCCCTAGGCTAAGGGTAGTGGTCAGGATGTTGGCAGTGCTGTGTGAGAGAAAGGGGAAGAGAAAAAGAGATGGAAAAAAACAGCCCACTGAGACAGGGGGATAGGGGGGAATAGAGAGAAGAGAGGGAAACTGAAGCATCAATATAAATGAACCTGATCCTTGACCATGGGGCTGCAGGGGTTTAATCCCTGCCCTGAGATGGTGTCAAACTGTGGCTGTGTTGAGATAAAGCCCCTGTGTTGGCTACAAATGATCCTGGCTCCAGCCAAGACAGTGGCCGGGCCAAGGTAAGGTGACCAGATTTTAACATTGGTATAGCGGGACACCATTGATAAAACTCATATCCTGGTGAAATTGCCACATGGCAGCCGAAAACCGTACATACCCTCACTTGTTGTCCATTCTTTCCAAAAATTGGGACTTTTTAAAAACACCATAGACACGAGAAAAAATGTTTAAAAAGCGGTACGTCTGGTCACCTTAGGCTAAGGTCAAACCCTAGCTGGCCTCCATTGTGGTAAGCCAAAAGACCCAGCTCCTTAAAACCTATTGGATCTCTGCCTACTTATCTTTCTGATGCTCCTTCTGCGACCTGGCGGTGTGGAATTTCCCTCTTAGTGACTCTCCTGCACAGATTTCTGTGGAGTTCCTCTGCTATGTGTTACTCAGTCGCCATCTTCCTGGAAGTCTCTACCATCCATTTCTTAACAGATTTTTGTGAGAACTTTTTTTTCTCTCCCACTTAAAATTAATATACTTTTCCCCTCAAGAGACTGTAATTTACCTTTGTAAATTACAGAAAAAGGGCTTCAAAAATTCATGGAAAATTCCTTTACCTTTTAATCCTATTTCCATGAGCTATTTGTGACTCACTCATACATGTTATTCCAGTTACTATGGCTCCATAAGAAATTATCGCCAACACTTAATGGCCTAAAATAGCAATTAAATATGCTCATAGATTTTATATTTTGTGGGAAGGAACTCAGACATAGCATAACAAACATGTTTCTTCTCTGCCCTATGATGCCGGGGCCTCAGCTACACATCTTACTGGCTAGACCAGAAATGTCTGAAAGCTCGCTTACCATGTGGCTGCCTGATGGGCCAGTTTGGGCTTCTTCACAGTTCAATGTCTAGTGTCCCTCCAGAGTACGTTTCCTAAAGGAGAAACCAGGTAGAATCATACTCCTATAGTCCCTGGGAGCACTGCTGCCGTATTCATTAGGTCTGAAGAGTCCCAAGTCCCCCATCCCCAGGTGCACAAAAGGGAAAGTGACCACACACCTCACATTCCTTCACGAAGGGATCTAGGGTCCCTGAGTAAACCGCATGGAGTGCATAGCTGACCTCTGGCTACATCAAGGAGAAGAATCCTACGTAGCTCCATCAATCAAGGCCGATTGCCACAAAATAGAGATCAGGCATGCCTCCACCCTCCATCATTCTTTACCCTTTTCTGATAGTAACTGTTTCTTCCACAGCATTCTACTTTTGTGCTGTGTTCTATAATCCACTGCACTGGTCGCACAGAGCTCACAGGCAATACTCACAATTAAGGGAGCTTTTTAGAGAACTTAATGGGTTACTACAAGCCAAGATCAGAAAACACTAAGGATACACTCATTGGTCCACAGTATCATCTCGCCTCAATCAAGTCTTTCTCTAGTCCTTAGTCTCTGTGTTGCTCTTCAATTCTATCTCGTGTCTCCTTGCCTCAGCCTCTGACTTTGCCTTGTTCTTTCAGTCTGTCCAGTAATTTCTGTTTCACAGCCTCTGGTTCCTCTTGTCTTTAGACAGAGATCTCATTTGTTCTCCACTGGTAGTTCTTTATCCCTTAAGTTCATGGGATTCCTCTCTGTTCCTGTTCTAAGATAACACATCCCTATGGCCAGGGAAGTGGCAACGAAAATGAACCAGTCCACTCTGTTTTGTGTTAGACATGCCCTATTTGCAAAGTCCCACCTAATCATCAATGGGAATCACAAAGACCTAGACAGAAGAGCCATGCCAAGAGACTTCACACCACGATAGTCCCACAGACAGGTGTTTCTTGCCTTCTTACCCTTAAATCTACAAGTGAGAGCTGTGTCTTGGGAGATTCGCCTCTAAACCCTGGCAACCAAGTGTGCTTTTTACAGTGCATTTCCTCAACTCCTGTGCAGACAGACCACTGCAGCCAGGTGCAGATTCAGGGCAGCCTCCCAGCATTGCCTGTCTGTCCTGCAGCCCCCACTCTATGTGCCTCATTGGGCCTCAGCCATCCATGTGGCCTTTCTGCTCGGCTGGGTGGCATTTTGTTTTAAGATGATGGCAACGCCTTGACAGTCAAAGCTGCAGAACCCTCTGGAGAAAGGACACCAGTGAGTTGCTTTTCTTGCCCACACCCCATCACTGTGGTGGACTTGCACACATTCCTGTTGAGTCAGATGTTGGTGATCTGCATTTCTCCTCCACATTCACTTCACTTAAAAAAAAAATTTAGCCCCTGCTATGATTCTAGTGATAGAAGGCGATGTAGGATTTAAGAAAGCTGAATTATCCCTGTCATGTTTAACTCACTGCATAGTTGGAAACTTATAGTTTGAATGTTACATGTTTGCTGTCAGGAATTGAATTTCCTTTCCACTGGGCATCCTGCAGACCCTGCGGTGCTGCATTGCTCCTTGGGCCTTGCTGTGTAGCATGGGGATTGCAGGGCCATCTCTACTCTGCTTATGGGACCTGCAGGACCGCAATGATGAGTTGCAGGCTGCGCTGGAAGGCCTACAGACATGGATGCACAAGACACAGAGTAGCCCATCTAGTTTCCGGCCAGATGGATGCCTGCCCCCAGCAGATTGCTCCGAAGGTAGAGGATCTTCTTGGGGAAAGGGTGGAGTCCTTGTTCCAGCAAACTGGGCTATCTCTCAGACCTACCCGTAGTTTGTGTCATGGGCCACTTCCAAGCATCATAGGGTATATTGAGGCACAAACACCTGCCCCAGACACACTGGCACCACCCGGCTGAGTTCCTTGTAGCTGGGAATTTATGGAAGGGGATGGGGGCTTTATCAACTGTAATGAAATGGCAGCAGTTATGTGATCTCACAATGACCTCATGAGAGGCATGTCCATCACTCGTAGATGTTCCAAAGCCACCTCCAGAGTTGTGATTAAGATGAAGGGACTTGGTGGTGAGGTTTCAGCATAGGCTAGAGACAGAGAGAGTGAGGGTATGTGACAGTAAATAAAGGAGCTATATTTCCTTTGCCCAGGTCACAGACCAGTCTCTATACAGATTGTCCTCTGAGCTGTAAGCTGGTTGATGTGAAAACTCTTTTAATAAAAGAGATAAATTATATCTAAAACATATTAATGACTCCCTGATGTTCAGAGAGAGCTTGAGATTTGTCCCCTTGAGTGTCAGAATTCGTCAGAATAGACCTGTGCCAGCGGCGCCTGCGCAGGACACAGGTAAAGCACTGGAAGCAGTTGGGACCTGTGTGCATAGGCGTGCATATCTGCTTAAAAGTAGATATCTCTGGCTTCAGGATCCTCTTAGTGCTGAGGTTTATGACAAATTCCACCTACAGTGTAGACTGTGTTTGATTAATCTCAGCTCCTTCAAAAGACAAGAACAAGGAGGTAACACAGCTGCCCTAGAGTTTTGTCATAGTCCTGTATAGCCAGGGGTTGGTTCTTGGATCAGTGCCCCCAACTGTGCATCAGCAGACACCGTGGCAAGTCTCTCAGCCCTGCTGCCAAAGCTCTGATACACAGTGGTTTTGTGTGCTAAGTTTTGGCCACTCCCTCACCCCAGGGAGATCTGTGGACACTGACAGGCCACTCCCTCACCCCAGGGAGATCTGTGGACACTGACAGGCCACTCCCTCACCCCAGGGAGATCTGTGGACACTGACCTGTGGATCTTTGGCAGTCGAGCATTTTGCATCCTCCTCCCTCCCAGTTTTGTAGTGCTCTAAAGCTATTTATTTAATAAAATGTAAATGAATTATAGCTAAAAGAGCCAACCTGGGAACCTTAAGTTTTCTCTGAATGTGGGTACAGCGTCTTTGGACCCCAACATAACCTGCTCACCTGCAAATGGCAGATTGGTGTCTTGAAATCCTGTGAGTCAACAGCCAAAGGCCATTAGACTCATTTGGGAAATGTGGGATGGAGCCTGACACAGCCTGCTGCACCACATCCAGAGATGCCAAGAGTGCTGTGACATCCATTTAAGGCATCCTACGTATTCTTCCACACAACAGACAGGTCAGCCATCCCCAGGGAAATGGACACTGTGTCCCCTCAACTACACAGAATTTATGGCCCTCAGCACGAACCACTGACCCAAAACCTGGGAGACAAGGCCCTGAAGTCTTGGGTCTGCTCGAGACTGGGGACTGCGGCACCAGATCACAGACCTAGGCTTCATGCCATCGCTAATGAAACCTAGCAGTTTCACAATGTGGCCTTTTTATGTACTGTCCTCCCATCCCTCTGATGGAAACCATTTTAGAAGCAGCACCAAGGCTCAGTTGACCCTTCCGATGTTTGTCTGCTGCTGAGAGAATAGTAAGAAGCTGGGTTGCAGTAAGCCTAGTGATGTGGACTGTCCAGCCTCACGGACCTCCTGTCAGCCCAGGTGACTGCGCAAGTTGACAGTTCTCAGTTTCCAAGGCAAAGTAATTCTTTCCAGAGGTTCTCATTCAGGTTTTTGTCTTGTCCCTTATGTCAAAGTTTGTCACCATTTTCAGGGTGACAATGAGAGTAGAGGATGACTTTGCCACGTCCCATCCTTGACACTGCAAAATGAAGATGGAGTCATGGCATAAATGCAATTCTGAGTCTCAGACCAGCTCTCTTCCAAGCCCTAGCAACACACGTAGTTCAAAGATGTGCCTTGTGTGCCTGGTGTGCGGAGTGGTGATTCAGGTCGGAAAGCGAGTCCTTGCAGTGCTCTCAAGCACCATTCCTCATTCCACACGTATGGAATGTGCCTGACTGCTTTATTTATTTATTATTATTATTATTATTATTATTGTATTTTAAAATCATTTTGTTGGGAGATCTTACAAGTATAACATTCCATAGTTAAATCACATCAAACAGTGTTGTACAGTTGCTACCACAATCCGTTTCAAAACATTTTCTTTTTCTTGAACTCCTTGATATCTGCTCCCCATTTATTCCCTCCTTTGCCCACCATACCCCGCCCCAGGAAACCTTACTTTATTTTTTTCCATATCTTGCACATCCAATATATCCACTCACATACAATTCTGTTGTTCAATCCCATTGAGTGGGGTTATTCAGTCATCAGTGCTCTCAGCTCCCTGTTATCTCCTCCCCCCTTCCCGTACCCTCAGGGAACCGTTACTCCATTTATTGTTTCTGAAGGGTTATCTATCTTAGCTTTCATGTATCAAATGATATTAAATATACGATGAACCTACATCAAATCTGATATGATTAAAGAGGCAAAACAAATAAAAACCATAATCATAAGGGGAGGGAATATTAAGGAACTAGAGGATAATTATGTAGTTCATCAGTGCTATACCACACCCTGGATTTATCATCCCTTCCTGTGTCCCTTCTGAGCGTGACTGTCCAATTACCAGAGGGGCTGTGATTTCTGGGTCTCTACTACATCCCTGCCCCTTCACATCAATTTGGTTGCTTATCTTTTGAACTTCTGATACCATTTCTCCTCAACACCTCATGATCACACAGGCTGGTGTGCTTCCTTGTGGGCTGTTTCTTACCTGCTAGTTGGGCACTTATTTAACTGCAAAGCATCTAAGACCCCATATGCTATTAATAACCAGGCACCATCAGCTTTTTTCAACCACATTTGCTTATGCACCCATTTTGGCTTCAGCAATCATCGGACCAGTTTATCGAGCAACACACAGACTTACTGCCATCAAGTTGATGCCAACTCATAATGACCCTATAGGACATGGGAGACCTGCCCCTGTGGGTTTCTGAGACTGTAACTCTTGATGGTGGTTTCAAACTGCTGACATTTCAGATCACAGTCCAATGCATAAACACCATGCCACCAGAGCTCCTACATATCCTGAAACCCAGCATTATTTGTGTGATATAATAATGTGGAGGAGGAGGAGGCCAATTTGAAGTCTTTAGCTAATAAACAGGCCATGAGGTGTGTCTGGCCACCTTCACACACAGTGAGGCTCATTCCCAGGCATCACACTGCCCAGAGGCATGTGTCACCAGGTCACCCCACTTCTTCCATCTCCCCACCTCCTCTATGATCCGGGCATCACCAGGGAATAAACTTGAAGTGAAGTACAAGGGGGCCTTACATTCATGGACAATTCCATTATCTTTTTCTTCCGTGTTCTGGAGGTTTTTTGAAGTCCCTTCACACGATATCACTGCCACTTTGTAGGAACTTGAAGGGTGTGATGGGCTGCAGGAGCCTCCTGAGCAATCTGTTCTGGTGAAAGTGTGAAATGGTTCTAAATGAGTGTTTCCTAACGTGGGCAATGCTGCCCCCTGGGGGGCACTGGAATAATCCGTGGGAGCTGCCAAAGCAAATAACCTACACCCTATCCTGGATTAGGGATGGGCTATTGTATAAAAGTTAATTGCCAGAGGGTTGCTGGGTAACTATTTTTCTGAAAATTGGACAGCTGACCAAATAAGTTTGAGATCCTTTATTCTACATGGATACAACATAGCAGATCACCAGTGATGCGTGCTGTTGTACGCCAGTGCGGCAGGACTCCACCATCACTGACTTTCCCTTGAAAAAGCACATGTAGAATCTGTGCTTTGTTGTCCCTTGGGAATAGGAAAGCTGTAAGAAACCTGTAATGTCCTCACTGAGCTAAGCTGAGATTTCCTCTTCTTCGCAGGCTTTTTCACATGCGTTACAGCTCCTACTCCAGTGAGCCTCGAAACGGAACTCATGATGGAGCAGGTGAAAGAACATTACCAAGACGTCAAGAGCCAGCTGGAGACGAAGGTAGGTGTGAGGGGTGGCCGAGGGGGCGCCTGGGGCTTCCTTTTGTGCACAGAGAGCCGTGCTTAGTGCTGACCCTTCTCTAGGCAGCTGCCTTGGATTTCTCTGGTTGGTGAGCGGGCACTAAGAAGACAGTTTGAGGGAAATACAAGCAGAAATGACTGTCAGTGCCTGGCCCAAAGTCGCTGGGGGCTGGCATGCTGAGTGCAGCCCTGCCAACTGCTGTGCGGGAATTCACACCACCTACCTCATTCTTAGCATAACTTATCCTTGGCTTTGCCTCTCTTGGGATGCTGCATAGTTTCTCAGCCAGGATTACCCTGGCTGACAAGGTCTTCTCAGATGAAGTTAGCTCCTGCCTCTCCTTAGATGGTGACTAAGAGAATGTCCGCACACAGTTGCCATGTGCCGCGTTCTTTCTACTTTCAGGACTCAGAGAGCCAGCCACCCTGTTTCCACCGGGACCTCTGAGCTCCTGGGTGCAAGTTACTTACCTAAACGGAGCTTGCCAGCCAACGGCCAGACAATATCTTCTCCCACGGGAGGTTATCCAACTGGTCCAGACAAGGCTGTGCCTACATCTTGAGCACTGAGTCTTGGGGATGTCACCGCTGCCTTTTCATCCCTGACTTCTGCAGGCCTCAGCTCCTTGGCATGCCCGACAACCTTGCTGTTTCCATGTCATATTGTCAGGGGCTAATGTTTCTCTTTCCAGGTAAACTACAAGCAGGAAATTGAACTAATGAAGAAAAACTTTGAGAAGGAGAAAAGGGAAATGGAGCTTATGTTCAAAAGTGAAGTCAGCATGCTAGAGAGCCAGAGAGCAGACCTGGAGGCGCTCCATGCACAGTCTCAGGATGCCCTTTGCAGCCTGCAGGGGCAGCTGTGGGAGATAAGGAGTGGGGGCCCACATTGCCCCAAGGAGTTGGCCACCTTAGCTCAGTGGCCAGACGAGAAGCTACGCCTGAGACACCAGCACGGACTACCACAAATCAGGTCTGCTGCCCTGTTTTCTTCTGGGTCCTCCTTCAGTCTGAAGTTCTTCCCAAAAACCCACATTAGATATTTAATTCAGGAAATGACTCAACTGCAGTGCATGCTAAGTGGGTAGTTTTTCTCTGGCCACAGAGAGGAAGGTAGGAAAAAATAGGGCTTTGTATGAGTTGTTTTAACTTAAATTAGAAATATATATATTAAAACTTAAGTTATGAAGTAATTTAGTTTGTAGACTACTTTTAACACATTCATATTTATTTTCTGCCTCAGACTTCTCTGTAGCAAAGGAACAAAGTAGCAAAGCATCTTCCTTATTTAATGTCATGTTCTAATTTTCCAGTGCACGCGGTAGCATGTGGGCAAATGGAGAAAAAGGCTAAAAGCTCCTTTGCAATAGGGAGGCCAGTTATCTGCGAAGGTAGCTTTTCAAAGCTGTCCTAAGCGAAAGGAGCCCTGCTGGGGCTTTGGGTTAGCATCAGGCTGCTAACTACAAGATTGGTGATTCCAACCTCCCAACTGCTTTGTGAGAGAAAAACAGACTTGCTCCTCCAAGAAGAGGGACCATCTGAGAGCCTCGGCAGCAGTTTGCTCCATCCTGCAGAGCATAGGAGTTAGAATCGGTTTCATGGCAGCGAGTTGCTGTGTCATCACAAAGAAAAGCAATGCAAGATTTCTTTGGAAAACTGAGCGTATCAAGTAGGTTTCACTTAGTGGAATGATAACTGGTTGCTGCCAGCCCATGCCTATTTATCATGACCTCACTCTCCCACAGAGAATCTTGGCCCTCGCCAACTTGGACACCAAGCGGGCTAGAGCCCTGCTGACCAGACCTGCAAAGCCTCCTTGGGAAGCATTCTTAGCTGGGAACATGGCTCGGGTTAGAAGTGGCACTACGATGACCACAGTGGACCAAGCCATCTCCCGTGTCCTGTGACCTGGGGAGGTTGATGATCCCAGAGCCAGTCTGCCTTTCTGTCATGGTGCAAGGAAATTGAGGCAGCTTGAGTATGGACGGTAAAGAAAATCCTGGACTACTGAATTGTACCCTCTTCTGTACCCTGCCTTTCTGTTCCCCAAAAGATGACCACACAGTGGCCTCAGACCTGGGCGTTGCAATAACACATACTGCCCGCTAGGATGATCCAGAGCTTCCTCCTGAGAATTTTGCTTCATAGTATCTGAACCTGTGAACTGTCTGGTAAAGGGCGGGCTACTGTCCAGAACACCTTATAGACCATTGCCACTATTCCCAAGCCCTCTCAGGCTCTAAGAAGCAGCAAAGGGACATGTCTGGTCCCAGGAGTTTCCTTAACTGGCTGGAAGGCTGCTCCCACCCCCATTCCCACCCCATGTCATGATTGTGAGTCGAGCCATATTGCATGACTCTGATGAGCTGAGTTACTCTTGTTCTCCCAGGCTGACTGCTCTCAGCTGGGCCTCACTCCACCGCAGTGTTATTTTCCTGGGGCTTCTAAAGGCCTCTTTCCTAGATGTTTAAAATACTTTTTAGAGTAATTTCGACTAAAGGTACTTTTTTTTTTTCACTAAACTTTAGGCCAGTACTGCCCAATACAGCTTTCTGTAGTGATAGACATATCTTGTGTTTGCCTGCCCATTACAGGAGCCACTGGCCACATGGGGTCACTGAAAGTGACTGATGTGACCAAGAATCTGAGCTTTGATTTTATTCCATTTTAATCCGTCTAAATGTAAATTTAGTCCCATTTGACAAGTCGTGTCTGCTGCATTATCAACTAGATCCTGTGCATGCACTCTCTGAGCGCAGCTGGCACGAGTAGCGAGGAGTTGTGCACTTAGAACGTGCGCTTGGGCAGGCCTTTCTAACCCTGTGATACATGTGACATTCGTGTTTCTGAGCCAGGTCCATGTGAAAGTTTCTGTAGAAAGGGGGCAAAGGCTGAACTGAGCCAGAAACTCCTGTGGATGGAAGCAGCGCACTTGTTACAGCAATGGGACTGTAAAAAGAAAAAGATGCTTCAGAGGCAACTGCAGCTAGTGACAGACATGGGAGCCCAGCTGGACTTGGACAAGGGATAGAGAAGAGAGGCAGAAGGAGATGCTAGCCCAGTGCAAGAAGCAGCAACGCAAGTTGGGTGGGGGGTGGAGGGTGGAGGGTGGCAGGGAGGGCTGATGAGTAAAGAGCAAGCTAAAATTTGCAAAGTGTTTGCACTTGAAAAGTTAGAAACCACATATAGGAAGCAATTAAAAGGGCTTTCCCTGGAGGCAGAGGGGCTGAAAGCCTTCTTGAAGGAGGGAAAGGCAACTGCCTCCAGGCCTGCTGAGGTCCACAGAAGTCAGAAAGGAGACGGGACCAGCAGGGTCAGAACGTGGAGAGGCTGAGGTCCTGCGTATGCCAGGGAGGCATCTCACTGCAGATCCTGTCCAGAGCCCGGTCCCGAGAGCAGCCCCACAGCCCAGAGGACCCTCTGCATAGCTCACTATCAGGGCCATCCCATCTTGGTGAATGATATAGAGGTGGCTCCTGCTCCTTTAGAGACATGGGTGATCTATGCTATCCCCTAGAGGGGCAAGGCCCATGTTCCTGGAGAAACCCGTACCTTTGGCTAGCAGCCTTGCTGGTCAGAAGCAAAGATCATCTGAGCAGCAGGAGTCCAAAGCCACAGAGCAGCCCTTACTGGACATGGCTGGACACAAGCTGCCCCTCTAGGAGCCTCTGTGTCTTGGAAGGTGAGCATGGGGTAGGGACCACTAGGACAGGACAGCAGAAATTAGAAGATGCTGTACCCATAACAGAAGGTAGAAACTGTGCTGGAGAGAGAAAAGAATGACATGAAAACCAGGCTCCTACAGCTGGAAGATAAGCTTCTGGCTAGGGAGAAAGAAGCAGACTCGAGAGAGAATAACAGGTTTGCCCTCTATCCATTCTTAAACAAGTGGAACTGAGTCATCTCAGTCCCTGATGATTTGATTGCATAACCCCCTTTCCTCCTAGCAGGCTGGTAGACTCGGCACCAGGAGAATACCACGTAGCCCAGGTGTGCCCAAGCTTACAAGCCCAGTCTGGCCTGTACTCGGGCCGTGGTGTTGCTAGGTGCTGTGTGAATGCGAAAAGAGAAATTTTCCATACAGAAACCCCCAGAACTTCACCAAGAGGACTGCTGTGGCTTAGACTCAGGTTTTCACTATCTCTGTCGGCAGGAAATCTGTGCTTGTCTCACGGGGCCCACGAAAGACTGCCCTGAACCCCATTTCATTCCTTTGGGGTCTCTGAAGGTCTCTGCCTGCCAGCTCCAAGCACCTTCCTTTAGTCCCACTGTGTGTATTTATTGAAAGTGTCCTTGGCGCAGATCTACTGCCTCGTGAATTCTGTGAGAGCCCCAAGAACTGACTGGGACACTCGGATGTTGGCCGCAGAAGCCAATGCCTTCTAGAGAAAGCTGAGCTGAGAGGGAGTTCTTAATTCCACCAGCTGGGCAGGCTGCTTGAAAGGCCACAGGTGGAACTGGCCTTCTCGCTTGAGGACTTTGGCTGGCAAATGCTCTATCTCAAAAGCCTGGGATATAGGAAGGCCTTTCCCAATATTTTCCATAGATGGGCCCATGTCCCTGAGTGGCTTAAAACAACACAGATTTAATATCTTACAGTTCTAGACGCTACAGGTCAGAAATAGGTTAAAATTTAGCTAATTTCTTGACAGCTTAGTTGCATGTTAGCTAGAACTGAGTGCTAAATTGTACTCTAATCGAGGAGTCATCAGGGTTGTGCCCCTTCCAAGGGGTTCTAAGGAGAACCCATGTACTTACTTTTTCCACCTTCTAGAAGCCACTCACATTTCTTGACTCGTGGCCTCTTCCACTTTTCAAAGCGTCCAATGGCTGGCTGAATCTAAGGCTGTGCCTCTTCTGCCTCTTTCATTTAAAAGGACCCTAGTCTGTACAATAGGCCCACTAGAATAGTCCAGAATAATCTCATTATCTCACAGTCAGCTGATCAGCAGACTTAATTTCATCTTCAACTGTAATTCCCCTTAGCCATGTAACATAATATTCACAATCGGGAATTAGAACATGAATAATGTTTTACCAACTGCCATCGAGTTAATTCTGACTCATATCCACCCCAAAGGGCAGAGTAAAACTGATCCCTAGGGTTTGTGAGGCTATAAATCTTGATAGAAGCAGAAAGCCCCATCGTTCTCCTTTAGAGCAGTGAGTGGGTGGGTCTTTTAGCTGCTGGCTTTCCAGTTAGCAACCTAGAGTGAAATGCAGATGAATACAATACCAACTGCACCACCATGGCTTCCCAGAACAGTCTTTAGGAGGTCATTAATCTGCCAACCACAGCAGTGATCTGGATGTTTTTTATCTCTGATACATTCATGATCACATATCTTTGGTGTATTTAGGTGTGTATTTTTTAAAATATTCTAATGTTATATGCAATAAAAAAGTGTACTGCTATGATTTTATAAGAAATTGATCAGATCGTTTTACCAGCACCCAAAACAAGAAATAGAACCCTCCTGGATTCCCCACACATAGCCAGTATCCTGACTTCTAACTCCTTAATTTTGCCTGTTTTTGCACTTTATATAAAAGAAGCATACCATCCGTCCTTTCTTACCATATGTTGTTTGTGAGATTCTTCCATATTGTTGCTTAGAGCTATAGTTATTTCATTTGCACTTTATTTTTCATTCTCTTGCCTGCATTTTTCTACTGCTATGAAAGTTCTTTTACATTTCTTCTGGGTCAATGCAATATGTTTGTATGGAATGGAATTTTTTAGATTTTAAGATATAATAATGTTTACCTTTTTATTGACATAAGAAACAATGTGTCTTGTGCAAAACTCAACTACAACTCTTTTTTTAATGAAGTTTTTATTGTGAATTAAGGTTTACAGAGCAGATCATACTTTAACACTCTGCAATTCATACATATTTTGATGCCATTCATTCATTCCAGTCCCCTTAATATGCCCTCCCTTAGTCCACGACTTCCCTGTTTTCTATGTCCTTTTCTCCTCCTTTCCTAGCCTTCTGTCTTTGGGTGAATGCTCCCCATCTCATTTTAACGGTTGACTTTTCTAACACAGTAGTGAGTTGAAGTCCAGACCCAAGGGAGCACGGTCTTAGGGGCCCTACCAGACGCTGTCTGACCAGTAAGCCTGGTTTCTTTTAGGATTTTGATTGACAGGTTCTTCTTCTCTTTCCAGGACTCTCTAGTGTGATTTTATGCAGAGCTGGTGGTGGTGGCGCCAGGTATCACCCCGTTCTTCTGGGCCCAGGATTGTGGAGACCGGTGTTCTCACTGTCCCTTCAACTAAGTGTTTTCCCTGTGTCCGTTTAACTGCCACCCCGCTGCACTGCTCTGGACAGGGAGAGATCAGTCCTTGCACCCTAGACGGCTGCTCAGAGACCTTTAAGACCGCTGCTACTTACCAGATTAGAATGTAGAGCACTGTCTTTGTGAACTATGATATGCTAATGGATCATTTTGTCCCCTGTAACTATTGTGATACCACTCCCCCAAAGCCCAGTACCTTATTCCTTCAGAGTATCTGCTTATATTTAAGAAGTTGTCATAATTTTGTCCTCTGTTCGCCCCACCACATTCATGGATATATTTGCAGTAAAAGTAAATATACAAATACTCTCTTTTAAACACACACACACACACACACACACACACATATATATATGTGTTTGTAAAAGTCTCCTATCTGTTCAGCCTGTGTGTATGTCCAAGTACTCACTTGTAGATTCCCCAATCCCCCACTGTTGTAGGACTTTGAATCTAACAGTGTTTGCGTCTGTAGTTTCTCACTCTTGCAAACTACCGGTGTACTCGCCTGCCTGCCTCCATCGTTTCTCCTGTGTGTTGCATTCCCCTCCGCCCAGGCTATCACTTGCCTGTGTTCTAGCCGCACCTCCCCACCCTCCTTTCCATCCTCTGCAACCATCAAAGAATGTTTTTATTTCCATAAGAAAACTTACTGTTGATTTTTATAGTGGTGGTCTCATACGATATCTGTCCTTTTTGTTTTTGACTAATTCCACTCGGCGTACTGTCCTCCGTGTCCATCCCTCTGTGAGGGCTTAGCAGGTGCATCGTTATTCTTCGACGTTGCATAGCATTTCATTGTGTGTTTATTGCACCCAAGTTTGTTCATCCATTCTTCCACTGCAGGGCATTTAGATTGTTCCTGTTTTTTGCTATTGTGAATAATGCGATGATGAACATGGGTCTGTATCTATTTATTTGTGTCATAGTTTTTATTTCTCGAAGACACATACCAAGTAGAGGGATTGATGTGTCATGGTATTTCTCTTCCCAACTTTCTCAGGGTGCACCATACTGCCTGCCACAGTGGCTGCACCATTTCCCAGTTCCTCCGGCAGTGTATGAAAGTGCCAGTCTTTCCACACCCTCACCATCATTTGTTGTTATCTGTTGTTGTTTTTTTAACCTTCCAGTTAATTTGGGGGGTGAGGTCGTATCTCATTTTGATGTGTATTTCTCTAATGGCAAATGATTAAGAGCATTTCTTCATATATTTTTGCCCCCCTGAATGTCTTCTTTGGTGAAGGATCTGTTCACATCCTTTGACCATTTTTTAAATTAGATTGCCTATCTCTTTCTGTTGAGATACTCAATTTTCTGTAAATTTTAGAGATGAGTCTCTTGTCCAGTATGTCATTGTCCAATATGAAATTCCACAGCCTTTGGCTGCTCTTTTGACTCTTGGTGGAATCTCTTGACACATACAATTGTCTACGTTTTCGGAGCCCCTAGTCATCCATTGTCTTCTGCTCTGAGTGTGTTCTCCATTACTTCTGTGAGGGCAGTTACATACTTGGCTTCACATAGTCTCTTAATTGTTCAGCAGATAGGATGAGCAATCTTCAGTGTATCTGCGCTCCAAGCAGCCAAAAGTAGAATTCCACCTCCACCTAACACAGTGTACACACCTAGAATCAGTCTGTTTCCCATACTAGAGCCAGAGTGACCATTTCAAATTTCATGTCCCATTTATTTGACAGCCCTACTCTAAACCCTTTGCTGCTGTTAAAGTTCCCATGACTTCTTTTTCTCTATTTTTCCCTTAGTGCCCCATGAGATCAAATGAAGTCAGATGAGACATACTTGTGCTTGATACTAGAACATAATGCATAAGATAAGCATGGCAAGGTTATATAGTACCTGGATTACTTAGATTGGGAAAATTAGAATCTAACAAGATGCCAGACAAAGACGTAGTTGGGGGGATAAATATCGACATGTGTTCAGGACAGAAAGTATGGGTTCAAAGCTCATTAGGGATTTTTTTGTTGGTAAAAATACTTGCCTGTCATAAATCACTTGTGTTGTCTTGGCAGAGATTCTTTAAGAATTGTTTGTCAGGAAATAATGTGGCCCAGGGTAGCCTTGGTCATGGAGTAGATAGTGACACCTGCCTTTCTCTGCTGAGGTATTCACTGTGCATCAGGCCGCTCCATAAATCAATATGTGTTTCTTCCTCAGTTTTTCCTTCCAGTGATGACCTTGGAGTATAGCAGGTGACAGTCTCACTAAAGAGGAAAATGTGTGCATATATTTTAAGCTCTGGTCATTCTTGTTTCTTAGATCCCTGCCGGGATTCACTAGCAGGGAATAGCTTTTGGAATGCCCCAAGGTCTCACATTCAGTATTACGCATTGATACCAACCATGGGCACATGGTTCCCAACTTACTTCTGATTGTCAATTGTGCTTGCAGAGCCGAGCTACAGAGGCTTTCTGAAGAAAACACATCGTTGACAAATGAATTGGGAAGGATTCAGCAAGAACTTAAAGTTGCAGAAAGAACAAATGATGTACAGAGGTAAAGGCTTGTCCAGGTTCAACTTAGGACCTTTGAGCTTGTGACCCAGTTTTCACATAGCAGAATGAGTGGTTTCCTCTCAGTAAAGTGAGTGTAGAAGTTACTGAGATAGAAAGTGGGGCGTATTCTAAAATCAACCTCACTTTCCAGAAAGCCAAGAGTGGATGAACCTAATTGGTCTCTGACCATGACATGACACATATGTAAAGGGCCCTGGCCTACCTCCACATGCAGGCAGCCCCTCTCATACCTGAATGCCTGGTCTCAGACGTAAAAGGTAGAACACGTCTGTATGTGGCAGCATTGCCCACCCCACAGTGAGCAGCTGCTACACCCATCCTTCTTACCTCTGCCATCGTGGCATACCACCTTATTCCCTGTATGAAAGTACTCCGCATCACACCTGATGGTGAGGACAGGTGGACATAGTTTAGTACAGTGAAATGATCCTAGGGCCTTCCTAGACAAATACAATATCTATGTTCATAACTCAGTAATAATTTAAGGTGGACTTTTCACCACGGTTTATATTTGTATGTAGATATCGGCATTAGGGGTAGGTCTGGGCCCTAGGACACTGAGGTAGGAACAAGGGACAGGGAGTGGAGTGCTAACACTGGTCAGTGAGTTTTCACTGCTGTAGCCATATCCAAGGGCAGTCTGCCTTTTGATTTTTCTTCCAAATAAGAAGTTCAAGATAAAGTCAACTCTGACCTGCTGCGAGCATGGAGCATAGTTGATGGAGTAGCCATGACGGTCAGAATATGGATGGCAGGGGAAGGGACCAGCGGGGATTTGCATCATTACAGTTCTGAAATCCAGGAGGTCTTCCCTTGAAACCATTTTCTCCTAAGTTTACTACCAGACTCCATTCCCAGCAGATCGCAGTGAGGGTAAGATGGTTTGTGTTTGTGTTGCTGGGTGGCTAGTTCCATACTTTGCTAAATCCGTAGTAATTTGCTTGACTAAGGATTGCCAAGGAGAATGCTCCTTTTGTACAATCTGGCAAAATCTTGCAAGCGAAAACTAAACCTACTCTCATTGAGTCTGTAGAGGGTTTCTAAGACTGAATCGTTAAGGGGTGTGGGAGGCTATACCATTGACCTTGGCAGTTACCAGCACAAACCAAGGTGACACCTGGCTTTGGTTTCACCCTCCCTGCTGAAAATTTTCATTTCCGCCTCAAAAAGAGTCACCTGACGAATCCCATCTGACCCTAGACCAAGGATGGGACCAGCCTTGTTCTCATGTAAAATGCATTGGAAAGGGGATTATTGGAGATGCAGTTAGTTTAAAATTTGGCACCTTGTCTTTTGATCTCTCTTAAGTTCCATTTTTAATTTGTTCCAGTTTTTAATACTTTCTGCTTTCTTTTCTAAAGGTTCTTGTCTGTTTTACTTTGTTATTGTTAGTTGTTTCTGTTTTTTTTAAAGTATGTTTTCCTATAGATGAAGTCCAGAATAGGTGCATCTATACAGACCCTAACTGGATTAATGGTTCTTTGGGAGTTTCACACAGTTGGTTAGAAGGAAATGGGAAGCTAATAACGACGAGTACAAGAATGAAGAAAATGTTCCAAAACTGATTGTGGTGATGATTATACAATCTTGATATGATTGAACTATTGAATTGTATATATGTGAATTATGTATCAATAGAACTTTTTTTAAAATTAAAGAATCGCCTGAGAACTTTGCTAAAATATTGATTGTGATTCAGTATATTTAGGTCAAAAATTCAAATTATCAACAGGGGTTGGAACTGGAATGAATCGGTTTGAAGTCCTAAGGGTAAACTTTCCTAAATTCTTCTGGCTTTAGGAGCTTGGGATCAAGATTGAACCATCACCACTATTATCAATCATAGCAGTAGCAGTAGTGTAGAGGGATCTGGGCCGTAGAATATGAGGGGAGGTAGGGGTGTGCCTTTTTGTCCAAGCCATGGTGGACTGTTACTAGAAGAAGAAAACTCATTAATTGGCAATGATATTGTTAATTTTGCTTTTTCAACAGGAAAGAAATTGATATTTTAAAGAAAGAGAAATATCAGGCCTGCCTTGAAATGGAAATGATCAACAGTCAGGTTTAGTATTACCACCTGATGTGAAGCTAATGAACTTTTCTTTCTCTCTTTCTTTCTTTCTTTAAAAACTATTTTCGAATATTATAGAGGACTTTGTTCCTCAACGATTTCAGAATGCAGTAACTACTTCCCTTGTCAAAAATCAGAAAGTTCGTGTGGATACATTACTGCCATCAGGGACACCGCATTTTGGTGCTGCCAGCCATCCTGATAATTCTTAGAATCACATGTGGCATTTATATCATGTCTTCTTGTCTCTTTCTCTCGGTCTATTCTTTATTTTGGAGACCATGGCACTTTTGAATATTACATGCAATTGTTTTGTTCCGTGTCTTGAAGTTTGGGTTTGTCTAGTCATTGATAATAATTAGATTGAGATGAGGCTTCTTTGGCAGAAGTACAAGAGTAAGAGTTGTGCAGTCATCAGCACCATCAATGTCAGAACTCTTCCTTCTTCCACTCATTGTTAGCTTCCCACTTCCCGCATCCTCCCTGCCATGCCCCTAGCCAACTATCACTCCAGTTACTGTCTCTAGAGATTTACATAGCCTGGATTTCATACACAGAAAATCACACAAAGCACAAACAATGACAAAGCAAAGCAGAGAAAAACCTCAGCCAAAAGAAAATATAAAATGTTAGAAACTGCCACCAGTTAGAACCTCCTTGGGAATTCAGCCAGTCTCAGCCAGAATCTTAACAGTGAGACACACTTTCACATAAACTAACAAGTACTAGCAGACCCCTTAAAATCCCCTTTTTTAATTTATCAGAAAACCACTATAACCAGAACACCACTTATGATTATTTCTGTCACCTAAATCCTACTCATGTATTCCTATCTCCTATTCCTTCTACCCAGTCAGCTCTATCATTTCTTCCTCATCTCAACAGAATACATTTCCAGCCCCTATCTGAACTTTCTCCACTAACCCAAAGAGCAAGTCCTGTCCCTCCCTCCTCCACCTACTCACACACAATCCAGAACCTTACATACCATCTACAGTTGGATCACTATGCCATGCAAACAACAGTCAGCAGTAGTAACCACAAAAAATCAAGATAAACAAAAGTCAACAACTGAAGATTACGCAACTTCATTGGAATACACAGAAAGTGAAGACCTTAAATTACCAGAAAGAGAATACAGGTGAATGATGTTTGTGACCATACAAGAGATTTGGGGATCAATTCTGAAAAAAGGAAGAAAGTGTGATACTAAAAACCTCACACCCCAAAGAAACCGAGAAACAAAACAATGAGATAACAGAATTAAAAAACATTGTATGAGAACTGAGCAATACCGGTGTTCATCGCAGCACAGTTTACAATTGCAAGGAGTTGGAAACAACCCAAATTTCCATCAACAGATGAATGGATTAAAAACCTATGGTACAGATGTGCTTTACATAATTGATGTATGTATGGATTGTGCTAAGAGTTGTATGAGCCTCTAATAAAATTATTTAAATAAAAACTATGGTACATACATACACTGGAGTACTACACATCACTAAAAAGCAGTGATGAATGCATGAAGCACCTTGCCACATGGGAAAAACTGGAGAAAATGATGCTAAACAAAGTAAGCCAAGCACAAAACACAAATACAACATGAGTCCGCTGAGGTAAACTTAAAAAAAATGCAAAAGAGACATAAGGAAAAAGCTACTGTATACAAACATTCCTGGGGTGAGGTCCAGGTAGTATGGCAGGGGCCAGACCAAATCCAGGGATACATATGTTAGACAATTAAAAAGGTTGGGGGGGGGGAAGAAAATGAAATAAATGGGTAGCTGGGGAACAGGGAACTAACCCATCCAAGGGGAGGGTCTTGTTCATATCGTCGCCGGGAAAGAAGGACCAGACTTCTACCCCATGCTCCAAGATGTGAATGCAACATACTGGCATGAAGCAAGGAACCAGTAGAGAGGTCTGAGGGGTTGGCCCCAATCCCAACTACATGGACAGCAGCCCTTGCCCCCAGAAGAAAGTACTTCAGAGGATAGCATTGAAGCTACAGCTCCGAGAGAGGGACATGTCTGATCAGAGCAAATCGAAGCAAATGAAGGGGGAGGAAGAGAGACTGGAGCACATCCTGGCCCACCAAGCCTTAAGGACAATATCCCCACTAAGAACAGCCAATGCACAGAGAGGACCATATGGCTGGTCCCACTATGAGACAGGACATCCCCCACTGACCCATAGCCCTATAGGGGACAACACTGGAGACACAGTGTGGGAATTAGACCGATCTGACCCCACCACACTGAGGCAAAACATGAAGGGCATGCAACAGAACAGCAAGGGGAGCAGAGCAAGGAAGTCCCGAGGCATTATCAAAAATAGACTTTGGGTTCAGAGCATGGCACCCCATCAGGCTCAATCAGCAAACACTCGCAAATGTCAACAAACAGACCTTGAACTATTGACAGGCTTTTCTTTTTTGTGTCATTTGTTTTTTGGTGGTGTTGTTTTGTTTTCTTTTGTTGCTTTGTTTTGTTCTGTCTTGTTTTTGTGTATATTATTATCTCTGCAGGTCTATCTAGATAAAATAGGTGGGATAAACAATCTGGAGGAGAAAACAATGGGACTGACAGTTCCGGGGGGACATGAGAGAGGGGAAGGTTGGGGGAAAAGAAGTGGTTAACAAACCAAGGGACAAGAGAACAACAAGTGATCCAAAATCAGTGGTGAGGAGCGTGTAAGAGGCCTGGTAGGGCTTGATCATGGGTAATGTAACCGAGAGGAATTACTGAAACCCTAATGAAGGCTGAACATGAACAAGAGCAAAGTAAAAGGAAATAGAGGAAAGAACTGCAAGGCACATAGCATTTATAGAGCTCTAAATATAGGCATGTACATATGTAAATATATTTATATATGATGATGGAGGAATAGAACTATGCATATATTTATAGGTTTAGTATTAAAGTAGCAGATGGACATTTGGCCCCTACTCAAGTACTCTCTCAATGTAAGAACACTTGTTCTATTAAACTGGCATTCCATGATGCTCACCTTCCAGACACAATCACTGAAGGCAAATGTGGTGAAGAAAGTCAATGGTGTCGGCTATCAAAAGATATAGCATCTAGAGTCTTAAAGGTTTGAAGGTAAACAAGTGGCCTTCTAGGCCAACCAAAGCCCACATGGAAGAAGCACACCAGCCTGTGTGATCATGAAGTGTCAAAGGGATCAGGTATCAGGCATCAAAGAACAAAAAATAATATCATTGTGAATGAGGGGAGTGCAGATTGGGGACCCAAAGCCCATCTGTAGGCAACTGGACACCCCCTTACAGAAGGGTCACGGGGAGGAGATGGGCCAGTCAGGGTGCAGTGTAGCAATGATGAACATACAACTTTCCTCTATTTCTTAAATGTTTCCTCCCCACCACTATCATGATCCCAATTCTATCTTACAAATCTGGCTAGACCGGAGGATGTACACTGGTACAGATAGGAACTGAAAACACAGGGAATCCAGGATAGATGAACCCTTCAGGACCAGTGGTGGGAGTGGCAATACTGGGAGGGTGGAGGGAAGGTGGGGGTAGAAAGAGAGAACCAATTACAATGATCTACATATAACCCCCTCCCTGGGGGATGTACAACTGAAAAGTGGGTGAAGAGAGACGTTGAACAGTGTAAGACATGACTAATAATAATTTATAAATTATTAAGTGTTCATGAGAAAGGGGGGCAGGGAGGGAGGGTAAAAAATGAGCTCATACCAAGGACTCAAGTAGAAAGCAATGTTTTGAGAATGATGAGGGCAACAAATGTACAAATGTGCTGACACAATGGATGTATGAATGGATTGTGATAAAAGTAGTATGAGCCCCCAATAAAATAATTACCCCCAAAAAAGAACTGAACAATAGAATGGAAGAAAATGAAAATTGAATCTATGAACTTGAAGACAACCATGCAGACTTCAGCAAATGAGAGAAACAAACAAAAAAGTAAAATAATCTGAAGTAAACCTGAGGATGATGTGAGAAACCATGAACAGAAGTAATGAATGTCTTGTTTGGAATACTGGAACGGGAAGAAACAAACAAATCTACATATAAATTAGTAAGAGAATTTGTGGAGGAAATTTTCCCCAGTACTATAAAGGAGGAGATAATATCCATTCAGGAGACAGAGAGAACTCCAAGGAGGTTAGACCCGGGGGGTGGGGGTAGGGGACATGTATAGGAGGGCATCAGGACATATGATAGTCAAAATATTCAACTTCAAGGAAAAGGAGAGAATCTTGAGAGCAGCTAGAGAGGGAAAAAGTCACCTTCAGAGGTAATCAGATTGGAATAAGCTCAGAGCTCTCAGCAGAAAATATGCAGGAAATAAGAAAATGGAGCAACATAGATCAAACTTTCAAAGTAAAAACCTGCCAACCAAAATCCTGTATCCAGCAAAGCGATATATCACATATAAAGAAGAAATAAAGGTATTCCCAAACAAGGAAATAGTTAGAGAATTCATAAAAACAAAACCAGCATTGCCGAAAACACTAACCATATCTCTATGGTCAGAAAATCAACAGCACAAAAACATTATGAGATCGCCACAGTCCGTGCTACTATCCAGAAGTCAACACACTAAAACAACACCCAAAACAGTAGATCTAGACGGGAAACAAGGACATGAATAGATTCCTCCCTCCCAAACACAGATAATACAATATGATAGTAACTCACCTGCATTTGGAATTAATACCAATGAAAATCAATGGGCTAACTACCCCAGTCAAAAGACAGAGTAGCAGACTGGATTAGGAAACAAGATCCATCAATCTGCTGCCTTCAAGAAACACACCTCAAACTCACAGACAAAAACAGACTGAGAGTCAAAAGATGGAGAAAAATTTACTAAACCAATGACAATGAAAGGAAGACCTCACACAAATAGAAAACTACAAGCCAATATCTCTCATGAACATAGATTCTCAACAAAATCCTGGCCAGTAGAATTCAACAACATATCAAAATAATAATAATACTTCATGCCCAAATGGGATTCATACCACCATATAAACAAAATATAGAAGAACCAGATGATCATATTGATGGATGTAGAAAAAGCATTTGACAATATCCAACACCCATTCCTAATAAAAACAATAATTAAATATAAGGAAATTCTTCAATATACTAAAGTCCATATCTTAATATCCAACAGCCAGTATCATACTGGATGGAGAAAAGCTGAAATCATTGCAATTGAAAATGGGAACCAGACAAAGATGCCCATTATCCCCACTTTTATTCAGCATTGTGCTAGATCCTAGCCAGAATCAAAAGGCAACAAGAGATTAAGGGAGTGCAATTGGGCAAAGAGAAATTAAGCTCTAGTTATTTGCAGATGGTATGATTTTATAGAGAGAGAAAAACCCAAGGTCTCCACAAAACCCTGTTGGAAATAATTGGAGCTTGTTTCAAATAAGCACCCATCTAAGTGAGATGTCAGTAAACTCACCTGGAAGAAGCACACGATCATCGATGATCCAAGGATTATCAATTATATAAACCAGATCTGAAGAAGGGAGTGCTGTCAGAGCTGAAATTTGTGACATTCTGGTGTTCACAAAGCTATGGCTGACAGTGGGAGCCCAAAATACATGTTCAGGTTCTCCACAGGGAATAAGCCTCCAGTGGCCCCCCTCTGACTATCACTGAGAGATAGGAATAACCTGGTTATCAGGCAGCTGGTATTGGAAAGACGATTATAGTAAATTAAAATGATAAATAGGGCTTGAATGGTTAAAATCTTGTTATTTGAGCTCCCTTTAGATACACTTTGACTTTTATCTAGTTTTTAATATTTTCTGGGTTTTGCTGTTGTTTTCTAGATTAGGTCTTATCTCTGCTGTATTTTGTTATTTTGGTACCTTTCTTGATTCTCTGTTATGTATCTTTCTGTGTTTGGGGGTTTAGCAAACCCAGATTGGGTGAATCTGTAGAGGTAATAACTGGAGTAAGAGTTCTTGGGGTGTATTGATGGGGAGGAAAGAGGTAATGGGGAGCTGACATCACGTAGTATGAAAAGGAAGAAATTGATTATATGCAGTAATTGCACAACGCTGCTTGATCTGATAGAGCTATTGGTATGATGTCTGGATTATGCCCTAATAAAATGATCTGGGAAAAACATAAATTTTAAAAAATCAATTTTCATTTACATCAGGGCTATCACATTTTTAACAAAACTCAAGTGAATATTCCCAAATTAATTAAGTTTTCCCACAAGTTTACAGGAATGCTGCTGCTCCACATAACACAATACTTTTTAGCGTTTTAATGAAGGTCGGGAAGACCTCAAAGATGAATTCAAGGCAAGTCACCTCAGAAGGCTTTGGAGACTCTCTTTCTGGGTTTCAAAGGAATCCTCTTTATATTTTCTCAAGGATGATCACAGAGACTTCTCAGGAAGACATCTGAAGAGAATGGAAAGCTGCGCTGGGGAGGAGGAAGAAGGACAGGAAAATGTACCACGGCGTGTGTTCTGTTACGGCGCCATACCTGCTCCTCCTGGAGGGTAGCAAGGACTGTCTGACGAGCTCCTCATTGGGAACGACCCATCCACCTGACGCAGCCTTATCTGCCTTCCACACTGCTCTGTGTTCCCAAGCTCAGAGGACATTTAAAACGAACATGATTTGCATCCCTTGAACATGACAAAACTCCCATTTGACATGACATAAATTGAAGAGTGAGAATTCTTTGGGAAATGAATAGAAAGATGAAAACACGTCAGAAGCATATAGGCATAGATAAAGATATGACATGAAACAGTAGCTTCATATTTTGATAGTTTTGTTTAATTAAGGTTTCTTTTTTTAATCCTTTTATTGGGGGCTCATACAACTTATCACATTCCATACATACATTCATTGTGTCAAGCACATTCATACATATGTTTCCATAATCATTTTTAACAAGTTTCTATTATACAATGCTTTGATACTTACCCTTGTGTGTGCGTATTAAACCTACAAGATAAAAATGATATGATTCTGCTCATTGCTGAACCATAGGTATTCACACCAACGTGGGAATACCTTGGAACTGTGGTTGATCTCTCCCCTGAAAACTAATTGTTGTGAGAAAAAAAGAAAGGCAATCCAACAAAAATGTAATTTGATTCTTTTAAATTGCAATTTATTGAAAGATGCTCCTGACCAGTGGTTGACAGTAACTGAAATCTCTATGGTGAAAAACTGAGAAATTTTCTAGCAACTGTTGGAACACACGGCCATTTGTGTATACACCAAGAGGACATCTGTCAGACACTCTAATTTCCTGGCCCAGTGGTACTGAGAATATCAACAACTTACTGCCAGATAGATTTGGATATCAGGGACAGGTCAGAGGTCCTTTTGAAGAGATTCATATGCTTTAAGTTTCTTCCTCCCCCCCCTTAACACGATGTTTTAAATAACTTAGATAAAAGTGGGAGGCCTTCAGAACAGTGGTTTGAATGTTCTTAATGGTCTAGATGTATTCTCACTTCTTCTCAGGAATAAAGCAGAGTTCTCAACTTCAGCATCATTGCTGTGTGAGACTGGATAATTCTGTATAGGGGCTGTCCTATACACTGTAGGATATTTAGTAGCATTTCTACATGTCAGTAGCCACCCCTACCTACCCCAATTATGACAATGAAAAATGCCTCCAGATGTTGCCACGTCCCACAGTGAGACAAAATTACCCCTCATTAACCACTGAAAGGATCTGCTGGGGCTTCGTTTTTGTTTTCAATCATTGTTTTACCCTTTTTTGCTCTAGAGTCAGAAATACAAGGATCAGTGATCTCAGCTCAACCATAGGATCCTTCACCTGGGTGAGGAGGCCTTTGTCCACAAGGCTCAAAATGAGAAAAACCAAGTACCCGTTCAGTTGCTGACACTGAAGATGGATCGGGCTGGTCACCAGGTGAAAGAGCAGGTGAGTGGGCAGTGCAGAGTGGGAATATGAGAGCAACAACTTAAAGATATGGAGACATACACTGCCCCACACATAGCCAGGAAGCCTGGGGGAAAAGAACATGGAATATCATAGTTTTTTATAAATCTGCTTTATTTAGAAGAGTAGCATAAAGGAATTAAATCTTAAAAAGAGAGTAAATTCCTACAACCTTTCTGAAAAGACAAGTTGAAAATATAGATAGCAAGAGCCTCAAGAATCTCATTATAAGAAGTGAAACTTCACTGTTTGCAAATAATATGATTTTATATATTGAGAATCCTAAAGGGTCCACAAGAGACTAGCTGGAAGTCATAGAGGAGTTTAGTAGAGTAGCAGTATACAAGAGTAACAATTGACTTCTTCTATACCAGGGATGGGGGTACAGAAAAAGATACCAAGGAATCAGTATCCTTTGCAAAAGCTGAAATACCTGGGAATAAACTTAACCAAAAACCAAGACTTGTACGAAGAAAACTATAGAACATTACTATAAGAAGCCAACCGGGATCTACACAAATGGAAGCATATTCCGTGTTTGTGGATCAGAAGACTCAGTATTGTGAGAATGTTGATACTATCTAAAACAATCTACAAATAAAATGCATTGCCGATCCAAATTCTAACATCATTCTTCAAAGAAATGGAAACACTGATTATTAACTCCATATAAAAAGGGAAGAAACCCAGGATAAGCAAAGAACTCCCCAAGAAAAAGAACAAAGCAGGTGATCTCACATTACTTGACCCCAAAACCTACTTATACAGCCACAGTTGTCAAAACAGTCTGATACTGGTATACTGATACATGCTCCCTGTCACTAGCCACCCAGGAAATGCGAGTCAAAATGACCATAAGATCCCACCTAATGCCCATAACTAGCCCAATTAAAAAAAACCAGAATGTGAAAGGGAGGATAGGGCGGAGGTAGGGGGAGGAATGAGGAGCTGATGCCAAGGGCTCAAGTAGAAAGAAAATATTTTGAAAATGATGATGGCAACAAATGAACAAATGTGCTTGACACAATGGAAGGATTACAATAAGTTGTACAAGTCCCCAATAAAATGATTTTTCAAAAGAAACAGAACAACAAATGTTGGAGAGTGTGTGGTGAGATAGGAACTCTTATCCCCTGCTGGTGGACTGGTAAATATGTACAGGCACTCTGGAAGGCAGTATGGCGATACCTAAAACAGATGGCAACTGAACTACCATATGATCCAGCAATACCATTGCTGGTATGTACCCCAAAGAAATAAGAAGCAGATCACGGACAGATGTTTCCCTCCCGAATGGTCATCACAGCAGAGTTCATAGTAGCAAAAAGCTGGTGGGTGGGCAGGAAGAAGCTGGAAACAGCCTACATTACCATCAGTACAAGACTGGATAAAAACTCTGGTACATACATACAATGGAATACATCCCTAAAAACAGCAATGAAACACCTCAAGTTGTAGAGGCATCTGGAAGATATTATGCTGAGTGAAGCTAGTCAAGCACAGAAGGATAAACACTGTGTGAGTCCATGATAATAGGAACATGCAGCAGAACGGGCACAAGTTCAAGTGTGCAGGCCATCCAGTCGTCTGGCTGGGGACCAGGCAGGCCGCTAAAGAGCCACACATCATCTGCTCAAAGTAAGTATCATGTAGGTCACTTGGCCGAAGGTCACCTCATGAGAGCTGGAATCAGATGGATGGGGTGGGGTTGATGCTGGTCCCTGAGAGGTAGCCATGTGGATTTGGGGTGAGGTCTCCCAGAGAGGGAATCAGCCCTGTCAGAGGAATGGGGCTTACTGATGCGAGGGGCAGCACAGGAAAGAAGAAAGGCAATGGTCAAATTTGGGGGAACATAGGTGCATGCCTGTTGAGGGGAGAAGAGGGAGGGCTGACATTGTGGGGGGAGGGGTGTCCAGTGAGGTTGCTCTTGGGAGGACCTGATGCAGAGGGGTTAAGTGGAGAGCAAATGCTTTGAGAGTGATTAGGGCAAAGAATGTATGGATGTGCTTTATACAATTGATGTATGTATATGTATGGATTGTGATAAGAGTTGTATGAGCCCCTAATAAATTGTTTAAAAAATAATAATAAATTTTTTTTAAGTTGTATGAGCCCCTAATAAAATGATTTTTTAAAATACTGTAAAAAAAGAAACCAAACTTGACCAACAGTTACCATGGGTGAAGGGGAAAGATCTGTTGCTTTGGGAGCATTGAGTGTCTGTCACTGTGGTCGATAGTTTGAAAAAGGATAACAATGATAGTTGTACAACATGAAGAATATTATTGAGCCTCTTCTCGCTCTGAATTATACAACTAGAAGTTGTGCAATTGGAAAATATTTCTGTATATTTGTGCCACAGTTAGAAAAAATAAGTACATGAATTACAATGAGTACAAGGAAGAAGAAAAAGGTTTTGAATTAAATATTGTAACAATTGGACAACTTTTCTTGATCTGATTGAATTGTATGACGTGGGTGAAGTGCTAATACAACTGTTTTAAAAGATGTGATGCAAAACAATAATATGGATTATTCGGGAGAACATGATGCTGAGTGAAATTAGTCAATCACAAGAGACAGATATTGTATGAGACCACTACTGCAAACGGTTTTCATATTGAAAAATAAATAACGAGATAGAAAGAAACTCCATGTGGTTACAGATCAGATCAGGTTTTCTGGGATGTTAGAATTACAGAGTCAGATCATGACCAAGAAAGCCCCATGGAGCACTTCGACTCTGACAAATACATGTGTTGCCGTGAGTTAGAACTAACTCCACAGCATCAGTTTTCGTTATTAACTGCTGTCTCTTGTTCCCATTCAGGATGACGCTTAGGGTTGCCCGTAGGCATGCCCTGTACCCAAGATTAAAGTTTCATGCAGAATAATTTCACTGCCCTTAAAATTCTCTGCTCCACCTGTTTGTTCCTCTATTGTTCCTTGAACTCCTGCTAGTCGCTGACCTTGTTTCTGTCTCTTTAATTTTGCTTTATAATTGGAATCATGCATTATGTAGCTTTTTCAGACTGGTTTCTTGTACTTAATAAGTACTTAAGTTTCCTCCATATTTTTTTCATGGCTTGATGGCTCATTTATTTTTTTTTGCTAGATAATATTTCCATGATACAGATATGCTCGTTTGTTTAGCCATTGACCTGTTGAAGGACCTCTTGATTACTTCCAGTTTGGGGCAATAATGAATAAAATTATGATAAATATTTGTATGCAGGCTTTTATGTGGATACAGATTTTCAACTCATTTGAGTAAATACCTAGGAACACAACTGTTAAAACATATGACAGGCCTTTGGAATAGTGGTTACATTACCAGATAAGTATTGGACTGCTGACAGCGAGATTGACAGTTCAAATCCACCAGATGATCCGAGGGAAAAAGATAAGCCTATCTATTCCCATAAAGAACTCCTGTCAGAAACTCTATAGAGGGACGCTGTGAGTCAAATTGGCTTGATGGCATTGTTTTTGTTTTTTTGTAAGCCTATGTAAGAAACTGCCACTGTCGGATTCCTATGCAAAACACTACGCCCTGCTCCACACCTATACTCCTGACAGAGCTTGTTAGCATCCCATGTTCAGACAGAGGCTCGTAGCTAGTAACTTGTAGATGTGTACATTTCGCCCAAATACCATTTTAAATGTCTTGAAGTTAGTTCTTTTAAAACATAATTTTTTGATTGGTAACCTCCTTTTGTCAGGAAATACATGAAAAACAACTTAATACCACAGAAAAGCAAGTGGATAAAGTGGAAATGATCTTAAAGAATATGGAAATGCTTCTACAAGAAAAAGTAGATGAGCAGAAGGACCAGGTGAGTGATAAGTTCTTGTCATTTCCTCACAAACATCTTATATCTGCACACTTCTACCTCCTGGGTATTCACACAGCTGGTGTAGTAAGAGACTGTCTGGTCACAGACTCCGAGAGGCCATGTTCATTAGTTACCCCTCAGACTGAGCCTCTGTCAACACCTTATACTTGAACATAAAGTAATTTTCCACAGGATTCATAATTAATAGCAGTCAATAAAAGATTCTATTATATATATATATATAACTAGCTTGTTTATTGTACTTATTTTCTTTTGGGTATCATTTTAAGGTTTCTTTTTTGAGATGGCCACATAACCTCAGGAAGGTTATGGATTTATTCATGCATCCTTCATTCAGCACATTGCCTACTGAGCACCTACTGTGTAGGAAAGCATTTTTCTAGGTAGACCTGAGATAAATAAGCCCTCATGGAACTTAAATTCTAGAGCTGATGAGAGCTAATAATAAGATTGTAGTTGGCCAAGGGCTTTGAAGAAAACACATTTTCCTGGACTGTAGAGTCAGGGTGTTAGGGGAGACTATACTGCACAGATAAGGTATCTGAGCAGCCCCTTAATCATGACCTAACATATATGAGTGGGTAAAAAAGAAAAACAGGAAAACTCCACTCTGTGGAGCTTTCATAGGATGCATTGTTCCTACTAGCTGAGCATTGAGCAACTTGTTCTGAGTTAGTGCACCCAGCGGCGTCGCCTGGGAAGGTTCTCTGGTCACAGTGAATTTTTTCATAAAAGCAGTTTTGCTCACACCTTGTTTTTTTGTGATGGCTCATTTAAGAGAACTGCGTGTGGCTGTGAAAGTTTGCTTTCTGCTCCAGAAAAATGTCACAGAAACTGTTGTGATGTTGAATACAACTTACAAGGATAGCACTCTGAAAAAAACTCAAGTGTACCAGTAGTTTTCTTATTTCCAAAAAGGTAAAATGTCGATCGATAACAAACCTTATTCTGGATGTCCATCAACTTTCCAAACAGACAAAAATGTCCAAAAAATTCATCCACTTTTGCTTGAAGACCAATGATGGACCATTAAAAAGATGGGGAAGTTATCTGGACTATCTTGGAGCTTAGTTCAGTGAAGTTTAACAGAAGATTTGTGACAGGCCACCAAGAAGGAGTGTCAACTGGAAACAAGTCATTCTTGGAAAGAACAACTCTGAAGTGATCCAGACTTTTCTCAAGGTCATTACTGGTGACAAGCAAACTTCAGTCAAGCCAGGGGAAGACACCATCATCACCTTGCCCAAGAAAAACTCGTCAAGTGAAATTAAAGATCAAGATTATGCTCATTTGATTTTTTTGATGTCCATAATATAGTGCATTTAGAGTTCCTTCCACTAGGTCAGACTGTTAATCAAACTTTCTATTTAGAGGTTTTGAAAATATTGTGTAACAATGTGCAACAAAAAAGACCTGATTTGTGGCAGATGGGGGACTGGTTTTACCATCATGACAATGCAACTGCTCACATGCCATCTCAGTGTGCCAATTTTTGACAAGAAACAGCATGCCTCTCTTGTCCCATGCACCTTACCTGACTTCACTCCATGCAACTTCTTTGTGTTTCCACCAATGCAGAGGAACATGAAAGGACAGCTAGTTGATGATATAGAAGAGATGAAGCAAAAAAATGAGAGAGGTGCTGTCAGCCGTCCAAACAGCTGAATTTGAAAAAAAACAATGTTTCCAAGAATGGAAGCGCAGAATTGACAAATGTATTAGGTGTAATGGAGAGTACTTTGAAGGTGATAAGGTTGTTTTGTAAAAAAATTTAAATACAAAGCTTTGAAACAAAATTCCAGGTTTTGGGGGTACCCCATCGTATACCTCAAGTAGAAAACAGATTAGCATTGGGGGAAGCATGTTGCTCACTGGTGGAATATCACATGTGTTGTACTTGAGAATCCTTCCTGACAGGTGCTAAATACCGGTAACATTTCCTGATCACCAGACAGCCATAAATAGGCACCCACACACTTACACTTCCCTGTTCGTGGTTGTGGGAAAATAGTCTCGGCCCTGTAAAAGGTTTTGCTCTACCGAGTGCCAGGCACCATGCCTGTCACTGTTCTACTGTTCCTTTACTTCCTCCTGTCCCTCCCCTACTCCTCTTAAGTCCCCTTTCTCCTCTTCTTTCCATCCTGCCTTGCTCTTTTTTATTCCCCCACTCACTGGGAGCCCTCCTTGCCATAAGTATGTAAGCCCATTGTAAAGAAGCCTGGCCCTCTGGCCTAGCCCTCAGCCCTCCTCTCTGCTCTTTAAATGCCCTTCAAAGACTCTGTGCTCACAACCCTGCTTCTCTCCCTTCCATGCTCCTCTCATGGCTCAGCCACTGTTCGTCCCCCCTGCCTGGGTCTACACCTAATTCGCAGCTCAGCTTTCAGAATGGATATAGACTCCAAGCACTCGTACCCCACTGATCTCACTCTGGTCCACACCCCCTCACTTTATGCCCTCTCTCTGGCCTTCCTGGTTCTGCCTTGCATACCGGCCTTGATTTCTTCTTAGCACAGGCGCTGCAATACCTCTGAGATCTCAGCTCGCCGCGCCTCACACCTTCCCATCTTCTTCAAAGTAAAAGTCAACCTTGTCACGGTGTCCTTTAAGGCTCTCTTAGATTTAGTGTCCACTCCTGCCCTGACTTCCTGTCTATGTTTCCTCAGGAGCACACACCTTCAGCTATGGTGGCTGCCTGCTGCTACCTAGTCACCCGAGGCCCTGACCAGCTGCAAGGTCTTTGTAATCTCTCTTCTTGCTACCTGGTGTTCACATAGCCCCTAGATTCCTAAACTTACTTGGCCTACCACCCCTTTTTACAGGAAAAAAAAATCACTCATTGTCCACCTGACCATTAAAATCTTTTGTACTATTGCCCCTAATTCAGGATACGGTTTGGGTGTCTGCTTGTGTAGCGCCCCTGGATGCTTTGAGGCCCAGACATCGTCACTGGACTGTTTCACTGCTACCCAACGGGCAGTACCGCCCCCTTTGGGAAATACTGGGATAGTCTCTGGACTCTCATTTTACTCAGAACTCCGTTCACATGTCATCTTACAGGAACAGCCTCGGGGTTTCTGTAGACAAGCAAAACCAGTAAAACATGTATGTAAATATATTGAGAAAATTGTACTTCGTGACTCACACACATGGGGGGGTTAGCACGTCCCATATCCGTGGGTCCAGTGGCAACTTGGAGACCTCTGCTGGTTCATGGGGTAGCAGAGGAACAGATGTCTGCAGGTTTATGAACTAGAACTGCAGGCCAGGCGTTAAGCAAAAACATAACAAAGAATCGAGACGGCTAACCACGATGACAAAATACAACAGAAATAAACCCCCATAGTTTTAACTGTTCGAGATTTTAGCTATTCAAGTCAGAGTTATCATTTTAATTTCCTATAGTCATCTTCAGTACTCTCATCTGGTAACCAGGTTCTTCCCATTCCTCAGTTTCATCGGAAAATCACTGGAGACTTATTCGCTGAGTAGCTCCTGCAAATGTATTTTGGCCTTCCGCTCTCATCCATTCCCTTCTGAAAACCAGAATCTCGCCTGCTAAGCTTTGATACTATTCCCTTCTTCCGATTTGGATTATATAATTTACAATCCATGGATAACAGATGTTGGTGTGCTTCTTCCATGTGGATTAGTTGACATCTCACTTAGATGGCTGCTTGTTTGGAAACAAGCCTTTAAGATCCCAGATGCTGTTCTGTCTGATTAGTGGGGCACCATCTAATTTCTTCACCAATGCTACCCTTAAGGGACCTGATCTCATTCAAGAACTTTTTGAAGCCCCCTTGTATTCTTGACCTTGATAGCTAAAGGTACACTGCTTCTGACAGGTATCAAGAAAAAGACATTGATTAAAGCAATAGCTATGTGCTGTCTTCCAGGAAATGTACTAATGTGCTCAAGCAGTGAAACCACATCTGGATTAGCAGTTACAATCAGAGCCACCACTGGTTAAGTTTATATCAATTCACTGTCACTCTCTTAGGATCCTTTTTTTTTTTTGCACAAGACAGATAGGTAAGTTGAATGAGATTGTGGTGGAAATCATCCCCCTCCATTCTTCAAGTCTTTATGGTGACATTAATCTCTGCAGGTTCTCCAGCAATGTAATACTGCTTTTGGTCTAATATTTCTTTGAGGAAAGTTCTAATGGCTTCCACTTGGCCTTTCTTACTGTAATAACCCTTTCTCCATGTGCCAGGGATCCAAAATTCTGCCAATTGCATATTCTGGACCTGGAGAGATTATTACAGGATTATTTCAGAGACCACTGTACCCACTGTTGGATAGGCATGAGCTGACATTTGGGCCTCCTAGAATGAGTGTCAGTTTAGTGCCATAGGGATCCTTTGAGAAATATTAACTATCTATATTCTGACAGTGTAGTGGATTTCTACCTCAGAGGATTCATAGGAGTTGTGGGCCTATACACTTGCTCATCTTGGAATTGATAGAGCCCTCTAAGCATCCCCTGAATGTGTGGGTATGTCCATCTTGATAAATCTACTCTAACATTCCAATTTACTTCAGCTTTTAGATCCCTTTTCCAGTATATAAAAGCAATTCAACTTCTTTCAGTATAGGCCACTTCATAGTCCTCATTGTCGTCCTGCAACAATGTAACTACTAGGTACTTTTCTGACGCCGTGAGCTGAAACATCGAATGAAGACTTGCCACTTGGCAGGCTCATAGCACTACACTCAGACTGACACAGTTCCCACACCTAATCCCGAGGCCTTTGTTTCTCCTTGTGTTCAGTAGGAAAAGCAAGCAGTCTCTGTCTGGAGTATGCCATACCTCCTCCTGGGCCACACTTTATGCCTCAAAGAAGTCGTGTCACGGGACAGTGGACTTCACACTAGTTATTGTTCTAAAAGCAAAAAGTGCATCTTGCAAAGCATTTGCCTCATACAAAGATTCCTGGGACACAGCTGTGGGACTATGGTCAGATGAGGATAAGAGGGCTGATTTTACTCTCGAAGGTGATTCAGGCAAAGAAGGTGGGTTAATCCCTTCAGATGGGGGCAGGAGGCTGGTCCTTCTGAAAATAAAAAAAGGTAATTCAACAATAAGGGCTCCATGTCCCTAGCTTGATCCTTTTATTGTCCACATTTTCCCATCTCAATTTTCAGGATCTCACATCTTCCCCGTCAAACCTTTCAACATAAGGGATTCAGTTGATGGTGTAATTAGCTATTCTTCAGCTAGGACTCAGGAATGATGGTGGTGTGTGGGTTACAAACTGGACTGTTAGCTAAAGGTCAGCGATTTTAAAAGCACCAGCCACGCCCCAGGTAAAAGATGAAGTTTGTGCTCCGATAAATATTTATAGCCCCCAGAGCCCTCGAGGACATTCGATTTTGGCTTATGCAGTCACTGTGCATTGCAGCCAACTCAGTGGTAGTGAGGATAAGACTCTGGATGGGTTTTCAGCAATCTCAACACTGCTACAAGAAATAAGACTTTATTTCAAGACCCAAATAGCAACTTTCAGGTCCTTTATGTACTGCTTGAGCCAGGACTTTGAAGCTCTGGACTCATCATTTTCTCTTTCCGCGTTGTGTATCTGAAAGCTGAACCAGCCAGCTTCACTATGCTTGTGGGTGTAACAAAAATGTTGAAAGATAATAATGAAATAGTAGTCACTCACAGCATTGTCTCTCACAGATGTTTGATCTAATGGTGGGGATATTATGCTTGTCTTTATTGCCACCTCATGCCATGGATTACTATGCCTCTTTACTATTGGAAGTCGAGCAATTAGTACTTTTAAATCCAGCCAGACTTGAGAATAAGTTCAGAAAGCATGCTGTAGTGGAGTTAACAAACCCAGGGACAAGAGAACAACAAGTGCTCCAAAATCAGTGACGAGAATGGTGTAAGAGGCCTAGTAGGGCTTGATCAAGGACAATGTAACTGAGAGGAATTACTGAAACTCAAATGAAGGCTGAGCATGATAGTGGGACAAGAGAAAAGTAAATGGAAATAGAGGAAAGAACTACAAGGCAAAGGGCATTTATAGAGGTCTAAGTACAGGTGTGTACATATGTAAATATATTTATATATGATGATGGGGAAATAGATCTATGTGCATATAGTTATAGATTTAGTATTAAGGTAGCAGATGGACATTGGGCCTCCACTCAAGTACTCCCTCAATGTCAGAACACTTTGTTCTATTAAGCTGGTATTCCATGAAGCTCACCTTCCTGACATGATCGCTGAAGACAAATGGGTACATAAGCAAATGTGGTGAAGAAAGCTGATGGTGCCCAGCTATCAAAAGATATAGCATCTGGGGTCTTAAAGGCTTGAAGGTAAACAATTGGCCATCTAGCTCAGAGCAACAAAACCCACATAGAAAAAGCACAACAACCTGTGTGATCATGAGGTGTCGAAGGGATCAGATATCAGGCATCAAAGAACAAAAAATCCTATCATGGTGAATGAGGGGAAGTGCAGAGTAGGGACACAAAGCCCATCTTTAGGCAACTGGAGATCCCCTCACAGAAGGATCATGGGGAGGAGACAAGCCAGTCAGGGTGCAGTGTAGCAATGATGAAACATACAACTTTCCTCTAGTTCTTAAATGCTTCCTCTCCCTCCCCCGCCATCATGATCCCAATGCTACCTTACAAATCTGGCCAGAGGATGTAGACTGATACAGATAGGAAATGGAAACACAGGGAATCCAGGATGGATGAACTCCTCAGGACCAGTGGTGATACCGGGAGTGTCAAGGGAATGTAGAATAGAAAGGGGGAACCAGTCACAAGGATTTACATAAAACCCCCTCCCTGGGGGACAGACAACAGAAAAGTGGGTGAAGGAAGATGTCGGACAGTGTAAGACATGACAAAATAACAATTTATAAATTATCAAAGGTTCATAAGAGAGGGGGACTGGGGAGAGGGGGGAAACAAGGAACTGATGCCAAGGGCTCAAGTAGAAAGCAAATGTTTGAGAATGATGATGGCAACAGATGTACAAATGTGCTTGACACAATGGATGATTGTGTGGATTGTGATAAGAGATGTAAGAGTTCCCAAGGAAAGTATATAACTAAAAAAGAAAGAAAGCATTCTGTGTTGGGCCGGGTTGACTAGAGAAACAAATCCAGAGATACTCATATATGTATAAGAAAAAGTTTTATCTCAAGAAGTAATTATGGATCAATAAAACATTCCATCCCAGTCCAGCTCTTCAGTCTATAAGTCGCTCTTCAGACTCATTAAGTCACATGCAATGATGCAGAATGCAGGACAATCACAGGCCAGTGGGTTTAGTTATGTGGATCCAACTGACCGTATCGTAGTGCTTGCAGCAGCCAGGAAAGTGAAGGCACAGAGAGTGGGGGAGGTGCCCAGGACCCTGCTTATGAGAAAGTCTCGCCCACAGAGAGTCACCATCAGGGTGTGACCTGATTGACAGACTAAACTCTACCCTTACACTTTCATATATCTTCAAGTTGACATGAAATGATGTAACTACCACTTATTCTTTGAGTTTTGTTCTTCTAGAATCACTCTTGGTGCCAAATAGCTAAGTCTGAGTTCTCGAGAGGGGTGCATCAGTGAGATGCACACATACATACATATAAAGAGATTTGCTGCATGGTAGGGGTTTATGCAGTTGTAGAGGTTGGCAAGTCCCAAACCTACCGTTTGTGTCCAGTGGAAGCTAAGGATTTCTGATGACTTGTGGGGTTGTAGGACTGGTGAATCCACGACCTGCTGGTTAGGATGGAGACTTCTTCAGGTTTATAACACAGGAACTGCAGATCAGGCAACTAGAGTGCAGGTCAAGAAAGAGAGCAAACTTTGCCACAACTTCCACTTCGATAAAGGAAGCTGGCCACACTCCCGAGGCAATTTCCCTTTCAACTGATTGGCTGTTCATATCAGATCACAAAAATGAAAGTTGATTCCATTATGAAAAAGCACCTGTCAGACTGATGAGAATCACAGTCTAGTCAAATTGAGGTTTACGTTAGTCGTTACAGTTCCCTCAACCAACTAGCTGCCCCCCTCTTGCTCCTTGCTTGGTTTTTTCAGCACTTCCCCCATATGGCATACTAAGTTTGGTTCTCATTAGCATATGTGGTGCACAGCCCAGAGACTACGTTCACCACTGCTTCGCTAGTGCTAGAGCAAGACCTGGCATGTGGGCGCTTACTGACTATGTTCTACAAGTGAAATTTGGTGTTGACTGAACCCCATGCTGGGATTCTTGTGCCCTTGTATTTTGAATGAGGTCATTGCTAGTGTTTCCTGTCATTCACATCTGTGAAACCGTATGGGTTTGGCAGAAAGCTCAGACCCAGGAAACAGCAGTGGGGGTCAGGGCCACAGTGATTCCTAGGGCAAGGGGCAGTAAAGAACCAAAAATTGTTGTCATTCTTTGCAATTCATTATTGTATCGTACAATAGCCTTTCTGAGAACTGTTGATTTGTGACTCTTGGGTCTTCCGGTTAAACTGATTCCCACAATTTCCCTTAAATTTTCTCCAGTACATAATTCATCACACCCTCAGTTGGAGGTCTCACTTCAGGGTAACAAGAAGTGTCATACACGCAATATTTTTGTTATATCCTTAAGAGCCTAAAGTTATCATTTCAACGACCGTGGAATGAACAGGGTCGGGAGCATGTACCCCTTCCCTGCACTCACAGTAATGGGTGGCTCTCTTCCCTCTCTAGTTTGAAAACAGTGTGAAGTCCAATTTGCTGCTCAAGGAGCTTTATGTGGAGAACGCACACCTGCTAAAAGCCCTCCAGGTTACTGAAGAGAAACAAAGAGGAGCTGAGAAAAACAGCCTCATCTTGGAAGAAAAACTCAGAGCTCTCAACAAATTAATCAGTAAGATTTCTCCGGCATCCCTCTGTGTGTAAAGACTGCTTGCTTTCTTGGAATTCATTCTGAAAAGAAAATCTTAAAACCTGAGCCACTGTGATGCCTTAATCACTTGCAGCTTATTGGCCATGGTCCTCAGAAACAGGGCGACTGTGGTGTCTGGCTCGTTCCAGCAGCATCTGCTCTGTGCCAGATCCTGGGAACATACACGTGTTGGACAAGAGCACATTTTTATAAAACTCCCAATTTTACCACTGGGAAAACATGATGGAAACACTTGGTCAGGCCTGACAGAGAAAGTGGGTTAAGATAATGCAGTTCCAATACTGCATTTTCGACTTAAGCTCTCATTGCCATCGAGTCAATTACAATTCGTAGTGACTTTGGCTTCAAAGATTAAAATGTAAAGTAGGGCTCTAGACAGCTTTATCATATTTTTCCTTTTAAATTTCATTTATGTTTTCTTAAGCAGACACACAACAAAACATACATCACTTCAGCAGTTTTTAATGTATACAGTTTGCTGATACGGATTATATTCCTCCGGTCTGTAGGCATTTTCAGCTTTTTTGAGTTGTTGCTCATCTGTTAGCATAAATTCACTCCCCTTAGAGTTCCAGGGGAGTCCAGGTGGCATGGTGATGACAGCGCTGGGCTGCTAGCCACAAAAGCAGCACTTTAAATCCAACAGACTTGGGAGAAAGACATGGCTGTCTGCTCCCATGAAGAGTTGCGGTCTCAGAAACGCATAGGGGCAGGTCTACTCGGTCCTGTAAGGTCATTGTGAATCAGAATTGATTTCATGGCAGTGTGGTTGGCTTTGTTTTTTGTTTAAAGTCCCAGGCAAATACTTCAAGTTGTTTTCCATTTTATTCCACATACATAGTTGTTAAAAGATCATCAAGCTCAAAGCAGACTTTTTTTTTACTAGTTAAGCCAAACTATTACTTGGTTTCAAGAAGACATTATGATACATTTCTGGTTTAAGGCAATAGTTTTAGGAGTTCAGCCACCCTCCATGGCTCCAGAAAGTTGGGAATTGTGAGAATTTTATATTCTTGTCTGTATTTTTGCCCCATTTTGTTCAGGATCCTTCTCTGAACTCTTTGATCAAAATGCTCAGCAGTGGTAGCCAGGCACCATGCAATTCATTTGGACTCGTGACAAAGGAGGGCATTGTTTATGGAGGCAGCTAATTAGCCATGCATTCCAGAATCCTACTCTATTCGATTCTGTTGTTCCACATGAATCGACACCAACTGTGCCTGACAACTGAAGGAGGAGGTAGAACAGAAGCACCAAACATGTTAATAAGCCAAATAATGGTATGTCCCATGAAACCATTACCCTGAACCTAAGAGCTTTACTGTCTGGTTATTCAGCTCTGTCCTCTGTTACACTTCCCAATGGCTGCTGAGTGCAGACTTTCCAGAAGGGCTTCCCTCTGTAAGCAGAGTGTCCTCTAGACAATAAAGGGGAGGACTCTTGTTCGTTTGGAACCACTTTACCACATGTAAATATTGGTACTGTGGTTACATCTGTAGGCTTGTATTTATTGTACATTAATCTTTTTTTCATTGGAGTGTTTTTGCACTGGGAATTGAACTATATGTTAAAAAAGATAAAAATATAGTTTTATACCAAAATTGATGGTCATTTGTTTATCTGAATGTACTACTGTAATGTGAAATGAGTCACTGTATTTGCAGTTTTTCAATTAAAAAATTTCAATGTTGTCCTTTGTTCTTCAATTATAAAATATCTCAAATAATTAGAAAATACAGTTTTAGGAGAAAACCCATATACCCATCAACTAGATGCATTTAATATAATATTTTGAAATTTTTCTTTTTAAAAGATATAAAATATTTTAGATAGAGGTGAAGGTCGTATTCTATTGATTGCAACCTTTTACTCGTCCTAAAGGCACGCACTATCCCAAAGATGGTAAGTAAGTGTCCTGGTCTCTTTGTACATTTATTATATATGCATTATATAGTCTTGATTAGTGTCCACTCTTTTACTTTTGCATGTATCCATTGGAACGGCTACACAGAAACTCACAGACAAAATGCGTGATGAAAGAATTTAATAACTCAATAAGTTATAGTGCCAAGAGAAATGCTCAGGGTAGGTGTTTAACAGGACACATTACAGAGTTTCAGGTATGCTAATAAACACCCGAAGTGGCATACAACTCTGCTATGAGCCTCAACCCAAAGACATTCAGCTCAGGCTCTGGTCAAACCCAGGTCAGCAAACCCAGGTCTCCGAATTAAGTGCCCAGACTGAAGGACCAGGAAAACGTCAGTCTTCACAACCTAGAAATTGAAAACATTGTTCGGCACCCAGCTACCATGACCAAGTGTTATGAAAAGGATCACAACAGAAGGTTCTGTCTAGAGTGTGGGAGAAGTTAAGAACATAACCCTAAAGGATGCCAGGTTTACTGATCGAACAGAGATAGGCAGGACCTCCAAGATTTGCACTCTTCCCCTGCAGATCGGGAACTGAACTCAAATGGTACATTGACGGTATTGCTGCAATTATTGGGTTGAATCAGAATGCATATGAATTGTGGTAAATGATGTAAAAATATCACCTGATCTTTTGAGGGCAGGCCAGGTATGAGTGATAGGCTTTTTCACTGGGGTCAAGGAGGGGAGCCAAGCCCTTCTTTCAAAAGATATTTTTAATTAAAAGTTTCTTTTTTCATATAACACTGTTTAGGAATGAATAAAATGTAGCACAAAACCTGTCTCTTTCAGCCCTGCCATGTTCCCAAACATGCTCCGCAGTGTTCCCCTTGCTCATATGATAAATATGATTATATCTATCCATACTTGTTTTAAGAAAAATGCTCACACTGTACAAGTTGTAAAGCGGTCCTTCAAAAATTAAGGACTGTAAAAATTGTCCTTCAAAAAAAAGTTAAGTATTCCAAGATAAAAGCTGAGCGTTCATAGCTATTAGACTCCCATACAAGAAAACTTAAATCCAGTCCTCCAACGTGAGAAATGTGAAGGAATGATACTAGAAAGTCACTCAAAGTTGAACACAAAAGGGAAAATGATGAGAACAAATGTACAAATGTGCTTGGAAATTGATATATTTATGGATTGTGATAAGAGTTATACAAGCCCCCAATAAAACTATTTTTTAAGTTGTACGAGCCCCCCAAAAACTGATTTAATAAAAAAGAAAGAGCTAGATCTGGAAATGGTGGAATGTCACCTGGCTTATATTCTTTTCTTATTTTTTGTACAATGACTATATTCCTTTCTCTCTTTTTTAATCATTTTACCACAATCCATATCTACACCCATTGTGTCAAGCACATGTGTACATTTATTTCCATCATCATTCTCAAAATACTTTCTTTCTACTTGAGGCCTTGGTATCAGCTCCTCATTTTTCCCCTCCCTCCCCACCCCCTTCCCTCATGAACCCTTGACAATTTATAAATTACTATTATTTTGTTATGTCTTACACTGTCCAACATCTCCTTTCACCCACTTTTCTGTTGCCTGTTCCTCAGGGAGGGGCTTATATTGTAGATCCTTGTAATCGGTTCCTCCATTCTATCCCACCTTTCCTCCACCCTTGAATTATCGCCACTCTCACCACTAGTCCTGAGGGGTTCATCTGTCCTGGATCCCCTGTGTTTCTTTCTGTACCCGTGTACATCCTCTGGTCTAGCCAGATTTTAAGATAGAATTGGGATCATGATAGTGGTGGGGAGGAAATATTTAAGAACTAGAGGAAAGTTGACTCATCCTTCCCTGTGGTCCCTCTGTGGGGAGATTGTTCCACTATCTACAGATGAGCTTTGGATCTCTGCTCCAGCCCTCTCGTTTTTATTTGTTATGTGTCTGCTGATGCCCAGTTCCTATGACTCCTCATGATCGCACCAGCGATGTGCTTCTTCCATGTGGACTTGTTGCTTCACTGCTGAATGGCAGCTTGTGTGACATCAAGCCTTTTAGACCCCAGACACTATATCTTTTAATAACCGGGCACCATTTGCCCTCTTCACCACATTTGTTTATGCACCTATTTTGTCTTCAGCGATTGTGTCAGGAGGGTAAACATCTCATGCTGCTGACTGGTTAGAACAAAACTTTCTCTTTTTAAAAAAATTTATGTATTGGGGCTCATGCAATTCTTATCACAATCCACACATACATCAATTGTGTAAAGCACACTTATACATTCATTGCCCTCATCATTCTCAAACTTCGCATTCCGCTTTGGTTCCTGGAATAAGCTCCTCATTTTCCTTTTTTCTCTCCCTCTCCCTCCCCGCTCCCCTCTCCCTCATGAACCCTTGATAATTTATAAATTATTATTTTATCTTATCTTACACTGCCAGGCGTCTCCCTTCACCCACTTTCCTGTTGCCCATTCCCCAGAGAGGAGGTTATATATAGATCCCGTGATTGGTTTCCCCTTTCTACCCCTCCTTCCCTCCCGGTATCACCACTCTCACTGTTGGTCCTGAGGGGGTTCATCTGTCCTAGATTCCCTGTTTCCAAATCCCAACTGTACCGCTGTGCATCCTCTGGTCTAACCAGGTTTGCAAGGTAGAAGTGGGATCATGATAGTTGGGGGGAGGAAGTGTTTAAGAACTAGAGGAAAGTTGTGAGTTTCGTTATTGCTACACTGAAGCCTGAGTGACTCATCTCCCCACTACCGCTCTGCAATGGATGTCCAGTTGTCTACAGATGGGCATTGGGTCCCCATAGAACAAAGTGTTCTTGAATGGAAGGAGGATATGAGTGGATGCCCAAAGTCCATCCCCTACCTCAGGGTATTGCCATATAAATATATGTACATGGGCCAATACCTCTATTTTTGTAGATTAATGTATTTACATATGCACACCACTATGTTTATACCTCTATCCATTGCTTTGCTTCCTTGGTCCTTCCTCTGTTGCCTTTTACCTTCCTCATGTCCCACTGCCACTTTCCCCTTATTTCTGCCTCTTGGTAACCCCCTTAGCTAGTCTGCTGTTGCTCCAACATTACCACCACCCCCACCTTGGATCCCTATATCCTCATTACTGGCTCTGACACCCCAGTTGTTCCCCTGTCCATGGCGCAGCCTGCTCAGCACCCCCTTCCTCCACCACTCTGACCTCCCAGGTCTCCCTGGAACCGTTGGTCCCAATGCTCTCACCTCAAGCATGCCTCCCATACCTATCCTATATAGGTAGGTACACCGACTATGACATAGCCCAAAATGATTTTTTAAAATAAAAATAGTAAATCAATAAGAAAAATTTTTTAAAAAGAGAAAAGAACTATACAAAAATCCTGGGTCTCTTCGCTGGCCTTCAAGACTGTCCAGGAGCTGCCTCTCCCAGCCTGGAGTGCATGTAGACCCTACTATGAAGCACCAAACCATGAGGACAGCATGGTCACATGGAAGGATGCATGAAGAGAGAGAGCTACAGGCTAGGGAGAGGAGCCAGCATGCCACACCCACACAGAGGCAGGCCAGGAGAGAGGAAGAGAAAGAGAGCGGGACTAGACCCCACGCTGGCACGCCAGGCTCGGAGGATGACGTCCCTGGGGGAAGCTAATGGGACACAGAGGGAACTGGACAACTGACAACAGCTGGTGGCATGCTGTCCCCTTGCTGGAGCAGACTGCGACAAAGTATATTTCTTGATCACAATTGAATGTAAACAGAATTTGGTAACACAATGAAACTGAAATACACAATTATATGGAAATTAAACCATTATACAAACAACCAGTGAATATTTAGAGTCAAATGAAAATGAAGATACAACACACGAAAACATTTGAGACTCTGAAACTGTTAGGGTGGGGGAAGGGAAGTATACTTATTACCAATTAAGTGAAGGTTTACAGAGAAGTTCATCAGTTTTACATCAAAAAATTCATACACATTGATTTTGCACATCCACTCCAATACCTTCCATGTGCCATCCTACTTCCCCACTGGGCTTTCTCTTACCATCACTCCTTCTTTAGTAACCCTCTGGACTTTGTCATTGGGTAAATGCTGCCCTTTGGGTTTTAAGCTGTTGATGGTTTTAAAAAAGGTCATTTCAGTTCCACGCCTAGAGGACATTGGTTATATTCTTGGGGTATGCTACTAGATTCCATTCAACCAGTAAACCCAGTCTGTTTTATGATCATGAGTTCTGTTCCACATTTTACCCCCATTCCATTGAGGACCTTCTAATGTGATTGTGTTCAGAGTAATAGGTAGCGGTAGTCAGGCACCATTTAGGTTTTCCAAGCTCAAGATTATAGAGACTAATGTTTGGGTTGTTCATCATTCTATTGTAATAATTGTATTCAACATGTCTTTTGACTTCACTCTTGTTTCCTCCGAGTGCAGAGAGACCAATAGTTACTACTGGCTGCTCATGCACAGTTTTTCTTATGTAAGTCACTTTTTTAAAAAACAAAAATTTCAAAAGAGGACCTGATGCAAGGGGCTTAAGTGGAGAGCAAATGCCTTGAGAATGATTGGGGCAGGGAATGTATGGATGTGCTTTATACAATTGATGTATGTATATGTATGGATTGTGGTAAGAGTTTTTTGAGTCCCTAAAAAAATGTAAAAGAAGAAAAGAGAAAAAAATGATTAGGGCAAAGACTTTACAGATGTGCTTTATACAATTGATGTATGTATATGTATGAACTGTGAAAAGAATTGTATCAGCCCCAATAAATTGTTAAAAAAATAAATTTAAAAAATTCCTTTTATTTTTTTTGTACTGTCCGACGTCTCCCTTCACCAACTTTTCTGTTCTGTTTTAATGTAATTTTTATCATTAAACTGTGAGTCTAATGGTAACAAAATAGAACGTGTGTGTGTCTGTGTTAAAATAGTCGTTAAAGAATAGAATTCAGAGACAGAGAATTTTTTTAAGTTTTTAAAAATATTTTCTATTGTTACTTAGGTGAAGGTTTAAAGAGCAGACATCAGCTTTACATTAAATAACTCGTTAAATCTACCATTGTCTTTTCATTTCCAATATTTTTTTGCCAATCTCTTGTTTTATATTGTCTTCCCTTCACAAAAATAACACCTGTCTACCCTCTAGCTTCCACAGACAGAGAACTTATTGTTGACAAAGGCCTAAAAAACATTAAATGGGAAGCAGACACCTCTTCAATAAATGCTATTGGAAATACTGGCTATCCACTTGCAGAAGAACAAAAAAAAAGACGACTGCCTCACCCATGCACAGAAACAAACTCAAGATGGATCAAATTCCTAAATGTAAAACCCAAAGCTCTCAGGATCAGAAAACTGGGACAAAACTAGGAACCCTAGTGCAGTAGATGGGCTATCAGAAATAACAAAGCTGACACAATCCATAGAAAACAAAATAGTGGGACATATTAAAAAATAAAAAACTTGCATACATTAAAAGACTTCATTGAAAGAGTAAAAAGACCCATAGACTGGGAAAAGATATTTAGTAATGACATAACAAAGGACTAATTACTAAAATCTACAGAATTTACAAGGTGGCAAGAAAAACAAACTAGTAGCCCTATGAAAAAGTGGGCAAAGGACCGGAGCAGATGATTCACAAAGGATGATACGCGAATAACTAATAAGCATATGAGTAAGTTCTCTCAGTCATTAGCTATCCAGGAAATGCAAGTGAAAGCAACCATGAGATACCACCTAACACCCATAACTGTAGCCCAGTTAAAGTAAAAAAGCTGAGAACAGCAAATGTTGGAGAGTGTGTGGTGAGATAGGAACTCTTATCCTCTGCTGGTGGACTTGTAAATATGTACAGACACTCAGGAAGGCAGTATGGCGATACCTAGAACAGATGGCAACTGAACTACCATATGATCCAGCAATACCATTACTGAACATATACCACAAAGAAATAAAAAACATCATAAGCAGACATTTGCTCCCCCATGTTCATCACAGCACAGCTCACAATTGCTAGAAGCGGCCTCCATTCCCAACAATGGATAAAAAACTTCTGGTACATAAACATGATGAGTACTGCGCATGCCTGAAGAACAGCAATGAGACCCCTCACGTCGTGGAGGGCTCTGGAAGACATGCTGAGGGAAGCGAGTGAAGCACGAAAGGACAAGCACTGTGTGAGTCCAGAGCAGCAGGAACAAGCAGCAGAAGGGGCGCAAGCTCAAGCGTGCAGGCCATGCAGTCGTCTGGCTGGGGTCAGACAGGCCGCTAACGAGCTGGACCAGTGCCAATGACCTACACATCATCTGCTCCTGGTGAGTATAGTGTAGGTCACTTGGCCGGAGGTCACCTCACGACAGCTGGGATCAAATGGAGGGTGCGAGGGGGTAGTGGCTGTTCGCTGAATAGTAGCCATTTAGATCTGTGGTGAGGTCTCCCAGAGAGGGAGGTAGCCCCATCGGAGGAATGGGGTTTACTGATGAGAGGTGCCGCACAGGAGATGAAAGGGAATGGTAAAATTTGGGGGTACATAGGTGCATGCCTGTTGAAGGGAGGGGAGGGAGAGCTAACCTCCAGGTGGGGGACAAAAGACTGAGGATGCTCTTGGCAACAATAAATGGGAGGTGTCTTCAGTGGCATGCAATGGGTGGGCAGAACTGGTGTAGGGCATCTGGGGGGGGGGTATCCCAGGAAAGCAGACCAGGTGCCATAAAATGCTGGGACACCAAATCCTGGATCTTTGGGGTGCATGCATGCTCCAGAGGCTACATCAGTGAGCCCCATATGGGAATCCCACTGGGTGAACTAGACTCTACCTCAGACACACTTGTAACATGAGGACTTAAGCGGGAAATACATGGTGCCTGAGGAAGCAGAAAACAGCTGTACCAAGAGTGGTGTACTGATGGTTGGTGGACAAATAAGGTCATGTTACATCAACCCCCTTTATGCTGGGTTAAGATATCTATTATTCTGGAAATCTTGTGACAGCCCCTCTACTGTGTGTTGCATGTGCTTGGGTATATTAAGGTGTGTCTCAGGGGTGCAGCACCATGGGGGTCACTTTCTTGAAGCTGTTATTTGTTTCTGCTTTTTAGTAAATGAGACCCAGAAACTTTGAGAAAGAAAATATAACAATAGTTTGGGGGGGCGAGGATAAAGAGGGTCGGGGGAAGTAAGAGGGAGATGATGTCAAGTAGTCTAGGAGGGAAATGTATGTGTGGAGACTGATTGTGGCAGCAATTTTACAATTCTGTTTGATGTGATTGAACTATGGAATAATATGACATTTGTTTTAACTCCTAAGTTAGCAAATTTTTTAAAAAGCATAGATTCAGGAATGGTTTGGGGGCTCACACTTAAAAAGAATTATCATGGCCCTGCTCAGTACTCACCTTCATGAAATGATCACTGAAGATAAAGGTACTACAGCGAAGTGTCGCAAAAAAGTAGATAGTAGCACTCCCTCAATGTATGAATAATTTCTTTTATTAAATTGGCACTCTGTGATGCTCACCCTCCCGACACAACTGCTGAAGCCAAAGCGGGTGAACAAGTAAATGTGAAGAAAGCTGATGGTGCCCGGCTATCAAAAGAGATAGTGTCTGGGGTCTTAAAGGCTTGAAGATATACAAGCGGCCATCTAGCTCAGAAGCAACAAAGCCCACATGGAAGAACACACCAGCCTGTGTGATTGCATGGTCCCGAAGGGAACAGATATCAAAGAACAAAAAATCAAATCATTGGCTGCACACCTCCATGATACAATCACTGAAGACAAACAGGTGCATAAGCAAATGTGGCGAAGAAAGCTGATGGTGCCCGACTATCGAAAGAGATAGTGTCTGGGGTCTTAAAGGCTTGAAGGTGAACAAGCGGCCATCTAGCTCAGAAGCAATAAAGGCCACATGGAAGAAGCACACCAGCCTGTGCAATCACGAGGTGCCAAAGGGACCAGGTATAAGGCATCATGCAATATATATACACACACACACACACACACACACACCATAGTGAATGAAGGGGGAAGTGCAGAGTGGAGACCCAAAGCCCATTTGTCGGCCACTGGAGATCCCCTCATAGAGGGGTTTAGGAGAGGAGATGGGTTAGTCAGGGTGCGATGTAGTACCGATGAAGAACACAGCTTTCCCCCAGATCCTGGATGCTTCCTCCCGCCACCTACCATGATCCGAATTCTACCTTGCAGGACTGGATAGAGCAGAGGTTGTACACTGGTGCATATGGGAGCTGGAGGCACAGGGAATCCAGGGTGGATGATACCTTCAGGACCAGGGGTGTGAGGGCCGATGCTGGGAGAGTGGAGGGTGAGTGGGTTGGAAAGGGGGAACTGATTACAAGGATCCACATGTGACCTCCTCCCTGGGAGATGGACGGCAGAGGAGGGGGGGGGGCGGTAGACTCTGGATAGGGCAAGATATGACAAAATAACAATCTATAAATTATCAAGGGCTCATGAGGGAGGGAGGAGCGGGGATGGAGGGGGGAAAAAAAGAGGACCTGATGCAGAGGGCTTAAGTGGAGAGCAAATGCTTTGAAAATGATTAGGGCAAATAATGTATAGATGTGCTTTATACAATTGATGTATGTATATGTATGGGTTGTGATAAGAGTTGTATGAACCCCTAATAAAATGTTTTTTTAAAAAGTACTAAATCTAAAAAAAAAAAAGAGTGGCTGAATTACAACACTAACTGAACCCTCTACTTAGAATGATTTCTGATGTTAATAGGAGAGCATGGATTGGGACTAAATGGGAACCTGAAAGTTACGGTGGAGAGGACTGTGCTACGCTGAGTTTTCTAGAGAAATAAATCAAACTACACTCAAATAACTTTATAGCAAAAATAAATTTACATCAGGAAGCCCAGCCCAGTTCAACTCAAGTCCATGGGTCAGATGCTAGATGAAGTCCCCTTTAGACTCACCCAGCTTCCAGCCAATGAAGCAAAGGCAAAGCAGGAATCGGGAAAATCACAGGCCAGTAGGGGCAAGAGCATCTGGATGTAAGGTCAGCAGGAAGAGGGCAGGGCACTGCAGCTCCTATGATCAGCAGGCCGGCTCGGCCATGAATCCTAGAGATGCAGAATCAAGGTAAGCAGGATGGAGGGAGAGGGAAGGAAAGTTGTCCATGGCATCTCTCTAAATTGGGCACCTCCTCCAAGGAGAGGGCCTTATTGAGATTGAACTCTACCCATACTTTCACAGAGATGCATCAAACTGATATAAAATCGAACCATCATAGGGACACACGGAAAGATTATTCTCAGAAATATCAGAACATAGATCCTTGACATGCCATTGAGTTACTTCAGCCAACAACACTACCACTCACATCTGAAGAGTTTAATCCATCATTAGTAAAGCCATTGTCCCCTCCACCTGCACTTGAGCTTAGCCCAACTTTCCCTGCTGATAGGGAACCTCGAGTTGTATCTGGAGCATTCCCTGCAGCAGATGCCTTGCAAGATAATGCTGACACTTGCTGGGAAACACCTTCGACACTCATGCCTGCTTCGACACTGCCTCTAAACTTGTCTCAGTAATCCCAAAGGTGACCTCCAAATATTGATCCAGAAAGAGCTGTGCTATCCTCTTAAAGGACTGCTAGCATTTTCTAGTATGTACAGGCAGAGACCCGAGGAATGTGTGCGGGAGTGAGATGATGATGCAAGGAGCGAACGGTTGCATCAGTCTGAATGTGTTGACGTGGACCAACTAAGCACTGATCCTTCAGTCAGTGTTTCAGCACCAGACGTTAGGACAGAATCTAATAGTTTATCTGTTTGGTTTACTGAAGCAAAGCTTCTGCAGTGGCTTAGAGCAAGTTAAGTTGAAGTACCAGACCTAGCTTGGTATACTTTAGAGGATTAAGGGAATGGGCGTGTTTCAGGGCAGACCCATAGACTCACAAATGGAATGCACTGAGGACACACCTTTTCTCTCAGTGGGAAACAAATTTCTGAAGGGATCATAAGTATCTCTAAAGACTGCTGTGATTGATATTTTATTTTGAGCCAGTTTTGACAGTGGAAAATACCCTAATTAAGACGTTTGCACATAACATGGCTGATTGGGTCCCATGGTAGTAGGCGGTAAGCAGTAGCATTTAACAGAGACAAGGTGGGTGTGGTTGCCAAATGGTTAGCAGAGTCAAAGTAGTAACAGAATAGCCTGATTTGTATGGCATTGGATACCTAAGCAGAGTGTCCCTAGGAGTGAAATAAATGAGAAACCTACCAAATCTATCATTGATCTGTACAAGTTGAAAAATTCTAGGCCAGTTGAATAGCAGTCTAATTCAAATAGCCAGATATAGAGTCGCAAATGCTCGATCAATTCCCAAAAATTGAGCCAGTTCACAAACCCTTCATTTACGGGGAAGCCAGGTCCCTTTGAGGAAGGCACCCACTACACTAATAAAAAAAATGCATAGTTAGCCTTTCTCCCAGGCCTGCCCAGTGGAAACTGCGCCTTTTATAAGTGACAATTCATTGGAGAAAGGAAATAATCAGACGTTGGGGATGGTTACTGGACATTGGCTCCAAACTGACATTAATCTAAGTGACCCTAAATTTTAAGGTCCCACAATCAGACTAGGAGCATATAAAGGTCAAGTTATAATGGAGTCTTAGCTCAGGTTGATCTCACAGGGGATCCAGTATGAGCCCAAACCTATCCTATAGTAATTTCCCTGTTCTAGAACACATAAATGGAATAGACAGACTCACTGACTGCCAGTACCCCATATGGCTACCTGACTCTAGAACATGGACTACTATGGCAGGGGCAGGAGTGGAAGCTAGTAAAGCTACCTCTACTTAGGAAAATGGTAAAGCCAACGCAATTATGTTTTCCTGGAGGGATTGCAAAGATCAGGGTGCAAAGATTGCACCATCAAGGAATTGAAGAATATAGGGCTGGAGACCATTACTTCCGAACTGAGCTGTTGTCTATGCGGGGACTAGCAAACTCTAGACCTATGTGGTTTGTAAGGGTCCAGGTATAAGCTGTGCTTACACACACACAAGCACCAGCAGCGGTTAAGCCAGTTTTTAGTGTGGGGTTTTTTAATCACTTTATTAGGGGCTCTTACATCTCTTTTATAACAATCCATACATCAGTGGAGTCAAGCATATTTGTACATATGTTGCCATCATCATTTTCAAAACATTTTCTTTCTACTTGAGCCCTTGATATCAGCTCCTTTTTTCCCTCCCTCACCCACCCTCCCACCCTCAAGACCCTTGATAAATTATTATCGTTTTCCTATCTTACACCATCTTCTGTCTCCCTTCACCCACATTGCTGTTGTTTGTCCCCCTCAGGGTGTGGGGGTTATGTCTACATCATCATTGTAATCAATTCTCTGTTTCTCCCCCTTCTCCCCCTACATTCCCCCTAAGTGGCCTACGCTGATAGTATTGCTACTCCCATTACTGTTCCTGATGTGTTTATCTGTCCTGGATCCCGTGTGACAAGAGCTCTTATCTGTACCATCTGGTCTAGCTAGATTTGTAAGCTAGAACTGGGATTTGTAAAGTAGAAGTGGGGTCATGATAGGTGGGTGGGGTGGGGTGCAGGAAGCACTAAAGAACTAAAGAAATGTGTGTCTCGTTGGTGCTGTACTGCACTCTGGCTGACTTGTCCCTCCTGTGAGGGATGTCCAATTGTCTACAGATGGGCTTTGAGTCTCCATCCGACTCCCTTCATTCACATCATATGATGGTTTGGGGTCTCCTGATGTCTGATACTCTTAGATTCCTCAGGTGGAAATACCTGGGTCATTGGCTTCCCATGAGAATGAATTCACACCGAAGCCTGGTTTGTGATCCAAGTGAATTTTTATAAAGGATAGAAGTGTAAAGGTGAAACTGAGGTACAGGGAGGAAGACAGACATAACTGACAGGACAAGGAAAGCAGAAACAGAAATAGCTTTATTAGGTGGGGCAGTAGGGCGGCTCCTGGGGCTCCCTGCCGAGGTTTCGTGACCTAGGCGGACAGGTCAGGGAAGTCCCATTCAGCAGCTGGGGGTGAGGGTTTTTACAGGGGTAGTGAGGAATGTATGGCAATTAGCATATGGGGTCTGGAGACCTGGAGAATTGCTTGTCATCTCCTTGCAATTCTGACTTTTCAGGGCCCTCCACTGGGAGGCGTGGTTGACAGTACTGGTTGACTCCATTGACTCAATTAAGCTCACCTGGCCTAGATTGAGGTCCTCCCAAGAGTACTGGCTTCGTCTCAACTGCCTGAATTTATTCATGCCATCCAGCCTGGAGCAGCTTCCCACAGTCTGTAAGGGTGGAGGGAGGCCTTGGCAGGTAGAGGTAGAGGTTTCTGCCTCTAGCTCCCTAACACTTTCTGATCCCATCTACACCTTGTGATCACACAGGCTGGGCAACAATTTTATTAGAGCATAGATAGAATCATTTCCAAAGAAAGTATGTGAGTCCTTCTGGCATGGTGAAAAGGATACCTTAAGCATAGATAAAATATGCTTTGCTCCCGGAATGTAGTGGGGGCCCCTTTCACAAATTAAGAAGGGTCATTCATTGTCTAGGGGAAGACTCCTAGTTTCTAAAAGACAGTTTTAAAGGGGAGGAGTTTGCCACTCCACAGATGTACAATTAGCTTTCTAATTAGTTATTTAGACCACCCTTGAGGCTCTTTAAATTACAATCTCAGCTTTTGTCTCTGGATCAGTGTGCTGTCAGATTTATCTCCAACAGCACTGCTGTGTGAGGACATTCATTAGGGCCTAGCTTCAAGGTTGACCTGCTTACTAACCTGTTCTCACAAGGTCTTCTGTTAATTCCCATATTGCAGGCAGAAAATGCCTCTTCTGTCCTTGTCAATTTGGTCAGTGCAAAAAACAGATGGATCTTTGAGAATGGCAGGGGGTGCCTGGAAACTTATCCAGGTGGTGACTCCAATTGCAGCTACTGTCCCAGAAATGGTTTTATTGCTTGAGTAGATTAATACCTCTTCTAGTATCTGATAGCAGCTACTAATTAGGCAAATGTGTTTTTCTCAATTCCAGTTTTAAAGGAGCAGCACAAGCAGTTTGCCTTTAGCTGTTGTGGCAGTTAGATGTTATGTCAACGTGACCCTGTGGGAAACTGTAGCACTAGTCCCACCTATCAAACAGGTTACAGCCTGATGACTCCTCCTAGGGGATATGAACTTTCAAATAAGAAAGACAATGAGAGCAGCAAGAGGAGATAAGCAGCACCTGAGAGGGGATTGAGGGGCAGCTGGGAGGAGGAGGATGACCAAGCAGCACACACTGCAGAGAACAGCGCAAAAGAGTTACTGAAAGGGATAGCACTTCCAGACCACAGGATTGTCACCATAAAGATAGGTAGACACAAATAGACTACAACGAGAGAGCAGAAACACCAGCCAATTAGAACCGCTTAGGGCATCTCCTCGGCCGCCTGAGGGGAGATTCCAGGGTCTTTGAATTGGGAAGCTAGCTGAGGGGGTGGGGGGTACGTGCCAGTGGGGTGTGATGGAGCAAAAGGATCATAATTCGAAGTGACCAGACTGGGACCAGGGAAAATAAAAATATAAATTTCTTTGGCTTCCTGCCAAGACCAGAAGACTGCCAGTGGAGATCCCCCATCTAGGACTCACTCCTAGTAGTGGGTACTTCACAGCTTACTGAGCCTCACAGGGCTGAGAACAGGGCAGCTGAAAGCAGGTGTTAAGTGATTAACACCAAGAGCTCCAGCCCCCTCCTGAGGTACCACTCAGCACAACCCCTGATCGGAAGACACCCCAAAGGCCTGGTACCTTAAATAATTGGGCCACTCTGAGGATTTATTTTCATATTACTTGTTACACATACCTGGATTGCATACACCTGACTCATTGACTAAGTATTTGCATCACAAAACAAGAAGCTGGAGCAGGTTTGGCAGGCAGAACAGGTTTTACAAGCCCAGGCAAGGAATTTATATAAGGGAGTTTATATATATCATTTGTATGATATATTACTTTACGTTTTTTCCTTCCGATCTCATTGGTTTATTTCCTAGACCCCTAACACCCCATCTACCTACTAGTTCGCACCCACAACAGAGACTAAGCTCTGTGTGAAGCTTAGTGTCCCGGACAAACATACATTAACAGCTCTCCTGCATCTTATGCTAGTATGATTTTTCCTATTACTATTATTAAAACTGTCATCTCTTACCCCTTTTCTTTCATTTTCCTTTCTTTAGTCTAAATATCCAAAGTTTTACTTCATAACATCATTAACCTGTCTTTTAGTTTCACTGTACTGATCATCAAAATTTTTCTTACATTTTCAAACTCATAAAACCAAAGACTAATACTACTATCACAATATTTAAAATTGTTTTTGCTCTCAAATACTAGTACCCATTGATCCATCGTTGCAAATGAGGCATTTCAGGGCCAAATACCCCTTCCTTTAACCTACTATATAACACTACCTGATCCTCCACCCTCTTTTTTAACCTACTGCTTCCTTCACTCTACCAACACTCATAACATTTCCTCCCCAAATTTCATATGACTCCCTTAACACATAAATTAGCAACCTCCCTCAGACACTTAATACAAACTATCCATTAGCCCTCTACTGCACCACCTAATAGAGTTAACCAGTTCCAAATAACATCGCCTACATAACACTCCCAATAGACTCCAAGATGACAAGGAAACAACAGAAGATATTAGTCACACACACACACACACACACACACAAAACAAGAGAAACATAAACAAATAACCAAATAGCAATCAGACTTAAATGTAATACCTGAAACTGTACAAGTTATGGATTTCCCAGAAAAAGAATGTAAAGAATGATGTTTGTGCTCATGCAACAGCTGAAAGAAGTCTGAAAGGAAAAATAAAACAATAGAAAAGCTATAACCTCATTAGAGAAACAAACAGAAACACAAAAATCAAACACTATAATAGCAGAATTACAAAGCAGCGGTGTCAAACTCAATTAAAAAGCGGGCCATTTGGTGCAACAGGCAAGATTCACATGGGCCACATCACATTTACAAATTTTGTTCAATTTCTATTTTGAAGTGAGGATTCAGGAATATGGATAGGATAATTAAAATACTATAATAGCTTTTATTTAAATATTTATTTTATTTAATGTATTTATAAAACTAAAATTATTGTTATACCCTTAACTTGACAGTGCTTTCCTTCTACTAGTTTTCACTACGTCTTATGTTGTGACCGGAAAATATAACAAGGTAACTAATAAAAAACACCAAGATTTGGGCAGCTGACAAACGTGATGCACAATTGTAATGGCTTCCCTCTAAAAATGTTCACTAGCACTGCTGCTAGGTATGATCATAACAGCACAACCCAGAGTGCTATTTTTCACCTTTTCACTATTGGGATCTCTTTACATTATGTGACACTGAGAGTGGCAGACAGATCGCTTCCAATCATCACTGGAACTAGGTCAGTGCATTTATACACATCCACAGGCCCCCCAGAAAGCACTGGGCCATATGTATACTCATCTTCAGATTAAGGGTTAACGAGGGAATTGTGTGTACGGTATTGCCTCGATCTCCCCTAAGTGCTATTTTCTTCATAACAATTTTTTCTATTTTCATTTTATTTCAGAGCATCGCAGGCCACAAAAAAAGCTCCTCAGGGGCTACATGCGGCCGACAGGGCCAGTTTGACACCCCTGCTATAAAGGAAAAGCGGGAGGCTGTAAAAAAAATAGAGATACAGAATTGAAGAGATAGAAACCCAAATTAGTGAACTGAAAGACAAATCTATAGATTCCAATCAAAAGGAAGGACAAATAACCAAAAAAAGCAAAAGAGACTGAGAAAAGCTTGATAATAATGTGGGACACCATTAAGTGGAACAACCTGCATCTTGTAGGAATTCCAAAAGAGGAAGAAACAAACAAAGTTACATCCACACAGAGAATAGTCCAAGAGCGCCAGCCAAAGAACTTTGCTCAATGTCTAAAAGAGAAAAAGACGATTGTTTAGGAAGCCAAAAGAACCCCAGCCAGGAGAGATTCTAAAAGGCAAACTCCACGGCATATTGTAGTCAAGATGTCGAACATCAGAACGGAAACAACAAACAATCTAAAAGCACCTAGAGAAAAATATCAATTACACACAAAGGTTCAGCAACTAAATATGGTGGTATAATACAATTATTTCAAGACAAGAAAAGCCAAAAGCAAGACCACCATTACAAAAAATACTCAATGAAGTACTGTGGCCAAAAAAACCAACAGCAACAACACACAAACCTGAAACCAACATTCAAGACAATTCCTCACAAAAACCAGCACACACAGAACAACACCCAGAGCAAGGGAACGACACAGGAAGAACAAAGAAACTGAACACAATACACATCCAAACACACAACACACACATATATAAACCAAAATGGTGGAAACAAATACACATACATGTCAATAATTTCACTGAATGTTAATGTACTAAATACACCAGTACAGAGACAGAGAGAAGCTGAATGGATAAGAAAGCAAGCCCCATCAATATGCTGCCTACAAGAAAAACACCTCACAAACAGAGACTTGAAGACATTAAAAATCAGAGGTGGAACAAAAGCATACCCAGCAAACAGCAACAAAACTCAGCAGGGGTAACAATATTAATCTCCAAGAAGATAAACTTCAAGGTAAACAACATAACGAGAAAAGATTGAATACTACATAATGATAAAGGGAAAAATAGCTCAGAAAACCATAACCATAATAGTCATCTATGCACTCAATGAAACACCTTTGAAATACATCAGATCCTCATAGAATTGAAAAAGGACCAAGACACATCGACAGTAAGAACAGAAGACTTCAATACACCACTCTCAAAGAAAAAAAAATGTCAAGAAAAAAGGCAATGAAGACCAAAAAAAGTTTAATAACACAATCAATAAAAACTATCTTGGATGTATGAGCCCCTAATAAAATGTTTTTTAAAAAAATATCTTGGAGGGAAGATGGTGACTGAGTAACACATACCAGAGGGACTCCACAGAAATCAACCCAGGAGAGTTACTAAGAGGGAAATTCAACACTGCTGGGTCGCAGGAGGCGCATCATAAAGATAAGTAGGCACAGATCCACAAGGTTTGAAGGGACTGGCAGGCCCTCAAAGTTTAGTATTAAGGTAGTAGATAGACATTGGGCCTCCATTCAAGTACTGCCTCAATGCAACACTGTGTTCTATTAAACTGGCATTCCATGATGCTCACCTTCCCAACACAATCGATGAAGACAAATGAGTGCATAAGCAAATGTGGTGAAGAAAACTGATGGTGGCAAAAGATATAGTGTCTAAGGTCTTAAAGGCTCAAGGTAAACAAGCGAACATCTAGCTGAGGAGCAACAAAGCCCACATGGAAGAAGCACACCAGCCTGTGGGATTATGAGGTGTCAAAGGGATGAGGTAGGAGCCATCAAAGAACAAAAAATATTATCATTGTGAACAAGGGGGGTGCAGATTAGGGAACCAAGAGAGACTCATCTGTAGACAACTGGACATCCCCTTACAGAAGGGTTGGGGGTGGGGCGAGACAGCCAATCAGGATGCATTGTAGCAACAATGAAACTTACAATTTTCTTCTAGTTCTTTAATGCTTCCTTCACCACCACTATCATGATCCCAATTCTAATTTAGAATTCTGGCTAGATGAGAGGATGTACACTGGTACAGATAGGAACTGGAAAAACAGGGAATCCAGGACAGATGATCCCTTCAGGACCAGTGGTGAGAGTGGGGATACCAGGAGGGTGGAAGGAGGGGGGTGGAGGGGAAACCAATTACAAGGATGTACATATAACCTCCTCCCTGGGGAATGGACAACAGAAAAGTTGGTGGAGGGCGATGTTGGACAGTGCAAGATATTACAAAATAATACATTGCCAAGGGTTAATGAGAGAGAGGGCAGCGACGGGTGGGGGGGGGGAATGAGGAGCTGATGCCAAGGGCTTAAGTGGAGAGCAAATGTTTTGAGAATGATGTGGGCAACGAATGTACAAATGTGCTTGACACAATTGATGTGCTATGGATTGTGATAAGAGTTGTATGAGCCCCCAATAAAATGATTTAAAGAAATAAAGATTTATTTGAACATAAAAAATAGATATAACTGATGGCATATATTCAATCTTGTTTTGTTAGGTGCCACCCAGTCAGTTCAGACTTGGTGACCCTATCGACAACATAAGGAAACAGTGCTTGTTTCTTGTGTCATCCTTACACACGTTTTCTCTTTGAGCCTATGATTTCAGTCATGTCAATCCATCTTTTTTGCTGTGCCTTTTCTGTAACAAGCATTCTTTCAGGGACTGGTCTCTCCTGAAAACCTGTCCAATGTCCAACATCTTGCCATCCTTGTATCTAAGGAGCATTCCGGCTGTACTTCTTCCAAGACAGATTTGTTGTTGTTTTTTGGCAGTCCAATTACTTCCAATATTTTTCACAAGCACCATAATTCAAATACATCGATTCTACATTGATCTTCCTTAATCAATGTCCAATTTTTACATGTGAATGAGATGATTAAAAATGCCATGGCCCCCAAAAGACTGGACTGGAAAACGCTCCTAAGGGCCAGCAAACGATCCCTGAACTAACTACAAGCTTTTCTCTTGTGAACTGTTTTGTTCTGTTCTTTGTCAGTGGTTTGTTTTTGTTGTTTTGTTGCCTGGTTGTATATTGTTGCTTTGTTTTCCTCTGTCTTGTTTTCGTGCATGTTAGTGTCTCCACAGGTCTGTCTGAATAGGACAGGCTGGATGAACTATCTGGAGGAAAAACAACGGGACCGACAGTTCCGGGGGGACTTGGGGTGGGGGGGTAGAGGGGTATAAGGAAGTGGTGTTAACAAACCCAGGAACAAGGGAAAAACATGGGACCCCAAATGGTAGAGAAGGGGGAGTGGCAGGCCTGGTGGGAAATGATCAAGGGTAAGGTTGATTAGAGAAGAGGTATACTCTAGCCCAGGTGGCGATGAAGCATGGTAGTAGGGCAGGAGGAAGGTCAAGGGAGATGGAGGAAAGAGCTAGGGGTCAAAGGGCATTCATGGAGGTCTAGACAAAGACAGGTACATGCAAATATATATAGGAGGATGGGGAAATAGATCTATGTGTCTATATTTATAGGTCAAGTATTAAGGTGGCGGAAGGACCTTGGGCCTCTACTCAAACACTCCCTCAATGTATGAATACCTTCTTTTATTAAATTGGAACTCTATGATGCTCACTCTCCCAACACAACGGCTGGAGCCAAAGTGGGTGAACAAGTAAATGTGGTGAAGAAAGCGGATGGTGCCCGGCTATCAAAAGAGATAGTGACTGGGGTCTTAAAGGATTGAAGATAAACAAGCAGCCATCTAGCTCAGAAGAAACAAAGTCCACATGGAAGAACACACCAGCCTGTGTGATCGAGTGGTCCCAAAGGTATCAGTTACCAGGTATCAAAGAACAAAAAATCATATCATTGACTGCACACCTCCATGATAGGATCGCTGAAGACAAATGGGTGCATAATTAAATGTGGTGAAGAAAGCTGATGGTGCCCGGCTATCAAAAGAGATAGTGTCTGGGGTCTTAAAGGCTTGAAGGTGAACAAGCGGCCATCTAGCTCAGAAGCAAATAAGCCCACATGGAAGAAGCACATCGGCCAGTGCGATCCCGAGGTGCCCAAGGGACCAGGTATAAGGCATCATGCAAAAAAAAAAAAAAGATATAAGTGTGTGTATGTATGTGTATATATGTGTATATGTATATATGTATGTATATATATATATCATAATAAATGAAGGGGGAAGTGCAGAGTGGAGACCCAAGGCCCAAGTGTCGACCAATGGAGATCCCCTCATAGAGGGGTTTAGGAGAGGAGATGGGTTAATTAGGGTGTGAGGTAGTATCGATGAAGAACACAGCTTTCCCCCAGATCCTGATGCTTCCTCCCCCCAACTACCATGATCCGAATTCTACCTTGCAGGGCTGGATAGGACAGAGGCTGTACACGGGTACATATGAGGGTTGGAGAAACTGGGAATCCAGGGTGGATGATACCTTCAGGACCAAGGGTGTGAGGGACGATGCTGGGAGAGTGGAGGGTGAGTGGGTTGGAAAGGGGGAACTGATTACAAGGATCCACATGTGACCTCTTCCCTGGGAGAGGGACAGCAGAGAAGGGGGGAAGGGAGACTCTGGATAGGGCAAGATATGACAAAATAACGAGGTATAAATTACCAAGGGCATACGAGGGAGGGGGGAATGGGGAGGGAGGGGGGTGGAAAAAAGAGGACCTGATGCAAGGGGCTTAAGTGGAGAGCAAATGCCTTGAGAATGATTGGGGCAGGGAATGTATGGATGTGCTTTATACAATTGATGTATGTATATGTATGGATTGTGGTAAGAGTTGCTTGAGTCCCTAATAAAATGTAAAAGAAGAAAAGAGAAAAAAATGATTAGGGCAAAGACTGTATAGATGTGCTTTATACAAATGATGTATGTATATGTATGAACTGTGAAAAGAATTGTATCAGCCCCAATAAATTGTTAAAATAAAAAAAATTTTTTAAAAAAGCAAAAAAAAAGATGTAAGTGTGTGTATGTATGTGTATATATGTGTATATGTATGTGTATATATGTATATATATGCCATATTAAATGAAGGGGGAAGTGCAGAGTGGAGACCCAAGGCCCAAGTGTCGGCCAATGGAGATCCCCTCATAGAGGCGTTTAGGCGAGGAGATGGGTTAATTAGGGTGTGAGGTAGTACCGATGAAGAACACAGCTTTCCCCCAGATCCTGGATGCTTCCTCACCCCAACTACCATGATCCGAATTCTACCTTACAGGCCTGTAGGACAGAGGCTGTACACTGGTACATATGAGGGCTGGAGGTACAGGGAATCCAGGGTGGATGATACCTTCAGGACCAAGGTGTGAGGGACGATGCTGGGAGAGTGGAGGGTGAGTGGGTTGGAAAGGGGGAACTGATTACAAGGATCCACATGTGACCTCTTCCCTGGGAGAGGGACAGCAGAGAAGGGGGGAAGGGAGACTCCTGATAGGGTAAGATATGACAAAATAACGATGTATAAATTACCAAGGGCACATGAGGACCTGATGCAAGGGGCTTAAGTGGAGAGCAAATGCCTTGAGAATGATTGGGGCAGGGAATGTATGGATGTGCTTTATACAATTGATGTATGTATATGTATGGATGGTGATAAGAGTTGTATGAGTCCGTAATAAAATGTAAAAAAAGAAAAAAAAATGCCACGGCATGGTCAGGCGCAACTTGGTACTCAAAATATTCAGTTACCCAAATACATGTCTTCTGATCTCTTTGACTGCTGCATCCATGAGCATTGATTGTGGATCCAATCAAGACAAAATCCTTGACAACTTCAACCTTTTCTCCATTTATCATGCTGTTACCTACTGGTCCAGTTGTATTTTGGTTTACCTTATAAAGTAGTAACCCATACTGAAGGCTGCAATCCTTGACCTTCATCAGCAAGTGCTTCCATTTCTCTTCATTTTCAGCAAGCAAGGTTGTGACATCCGCATATTGCAGTTTGTTAATATGCCTTCCTCCAATTCTGGTGTCACATTCTTCATATAATCGAGCTAATCATACAGATTGAGTAAGTATGGTAAGACAGTATAAACCTGACTAACACCTTTCATGATTTTAAACTATGCAGTATTCCCATGTTTGATAAATTACAGAATGGAGACATAGGTACATAGGTAGAAATTTTCAATTTTTGTATCACTAGCTTGAATGGTTGGTATATAATTTGAATAATCACAATTGTTTGGATTTCCTTATATGAGGATAGATTTTGCATCACAGACAGCATTATACTCTAGATCTTGAAATGTCCTTTTTGACAATGCATGAAACACTATTCCTCTTGAATCTATCATTCTCAGCAAGCTACATTTAGATTCAGAATGGCCAATGCTAGTCCATTTTGGTTCACTAACACCACGAATATCTATTTCTGTCTTCCATTTCATTTTTTACAACTCTCAATTTTCCTAAATCCCTACATTCTAAGTTCCATTACTGTATATACTCAAGTATATGACCTGAATATCTGCCGAAGCACCTAATTTTACCACAAAAATTACATTAAAATGTGCTGAAAAACGTGCCTTACCCACATGGAAGAAGCACACCGGCCAGTGCGATCACGAGGTGCCAAGGGACCAGGTATAAGGCATCATGCAAAAAAAAACAAACAACGATATAAGTGTGTGTATGTATGTGTATATATGTGTATATGTATATGTATATATATACCATATTAAATGAAGGGGGAAGTGCAGAGTGGAGACCCAAGGCCCAAGTGTCGGCCAATGGAGATCCCCTCATAGAGGCGTTTAGGAGAGGAGATGGGTTAATTAGGGTGCGAGTTAGTACCGATGAAGAACACAGCTTTCCCCCAGATCCAGGATGCTTCCCCCCCCCCTAACTACCATGATCCAAATTCTACCTTGCAGGCCTGGATAGGACAGAGGCTGTACACTGGTACATATGAGGGCTGGAGGTACAGGGAATCCAGGGTGGATGATACCTTCAGGACCAAGGGTGTGAGGGACGATGCTGGGAGAGTGGAGGGTGAGTGGGTTGGAAAGGGGGAACTGATTACAAGGATCCACATGTGACCTCTTCCCTGGGAGAGGGACAGCAGAGAAGGGGGGAAGGGAGACTCCTGATAGGGTAAGATATGACAAAATAACGATGTATAAATTACCAAGGGCACATGAGGGAGGGGAGAAAGGGGAGTGAGTGGGGAAAAAAAAAGAGGACCTGATGCAAGGGGCTTAAGTGGAGAGCAAATGCCTTGAGAATGATTGGGGCAGGGAATGTATGGATGTGCTTTATACAATTGATGTATGTATATGTATGGATGGTGATAAGAGTTGTATGAGTCCCTAATAAAATGTAAAAAAAGAAAAGAGGAGAAAAAATGATTAGGGCAAAGACTGTACAGATGTGCTTTATACAATTGATTTATGTATATGTATGAACTGTGATAAGAATTGTATGAGCCCCTAATAAATTGTTAAAATTAAAAAACAAAAAACGTGGCTTACACTCAAGCATATATGGTAATTGGTGTTTTCAGCTATCTCTTCTCCTTTTGAGTCATGTCCCATCAGTAAATGAAGGTCCTGAAGGCTTTACTCATGTAGGGTGTATTCCACCCACATCACAATAGACTCTACTTTGTGAAGGCAGTTCTCCTGGAGTCATACTGAGTGTCTTCTGGACTGAAGGCTCATCTTCTGGCACCATCTCAGACAATGTTGTTTCTACTCTTAAGGTTTTCTGTATCTGATTCACTCTGTTTGTCTCCCTGTGAGACATTCCTGTTGACAAGCCACTGGGAGCTACACTGATGGAGCCAGGGCCCTGGAGATGGAGGAGTCATATGGAGACCCATGACATCGCTCAGATGCTTCCACCACCACTGGATCCGGATTTTTCACCCACTGGCCTGTGATTTTCCTCATTCAACATCATTGCATGTGTTGCTTGAGTCTGAAGAGGAATTTATAGACTGGTATTGGACATATGGACTAATATCAGACTTATGGACTTGATCTGGACTGGGCAGGGATGTTTTCTCAATATACAGTTGCTCTTTTATATAAAGTTCTTTTTTATACACGAGTGTCTCCCTGGATCTCTCTACCTGGACTAACACACACAACCACCACAGTAAACCTGAGTCATGAATATCCCCGGGAGAAGCAGCTAGATTATGGGCCCCAAATGAACTCTAGCTCCAGCCCAAGAATAGTCAGTTCTGAAAACATGGCCCTGCTCAATACTCACTCACATGAAAAGATCACTGAAGAGTGTCCTACGCATTGTGGTGAGAAAGCAGATGGTGCCTGGCTCTCAAGTGGAATCGTGTTTGTGGTTTTAAGGTGTGTATTCAAATAAAAAGCCATCTAAGTAAGGAGTCCACTAAGCCAACATGGAAGAAAACCAGCTCGTATGAGTCAAAGATGACAATAAACTCAAATATGATGAAAGAAGTAATATCAGACCTAAAATTATGAACACCCAATTTGTGGAAGGCTATGGAGGACAGTGGGAGCCCAAAATCCATCTGCAGAATATCAAGACAAATTAAGCCACTGGCAGATCTCTAGTTACAGGCAAAGGTCTGAAATACTTACTACCAAACAAAAATCATTGTCATCCTGATTATGCTGGATCAAACTTGGGATTTGATCAGTTGACCTTCTAGATCCATCCTGAATTTGTTCTAGGTGTAAGGATCTCTTGCTTACTCCATGATAAAAACTTCTTCCCTGGCCTTTAAAATATTGATGGTGGTGGGTTAGGAAAAAAAAAATGATGGTGGTGCTTTTTATTTGTCTTTATATATTATTGTCTTATCCATATCATTTTATTTTTTGTTATTATTTCTGTTGGATTTACCAGTTGAAGCACAGGAGTGGATAAATATAGTTAACTGATGAAAGGGTTTCTAGGAGATATAGGGGTGGGTGAGCAGGGATTGGGGAGGGTGAGGCTATTTCGGGAGTAAACAATGAAGGTGGGAGGGGGAGTGAGTACTAGGACTCAAGGTGATTACACAACTCAATTTAAAGATGATTTAACCACGGGAGTGGGGGGGTATAGAGAAAATATTCTGAAATTGTGGTAATGATTGTACAATTCTTCTTGATATGACTGAACTATTGAATTGTGTGAATGTGGATTAAAGAGAATTTCAAAACTTAAAGTACAATGCTTTCTGTAATATGAAAATATCTATATATCTACAAGGAAGCCCAATTAGTATGACTATTATTCTAATTTAAGAATAAAGAAATTGAATTCTACCAACTTCAGTCTGAACTGATCACAAATATAATCAAGATGCATTATTGATAATTGGAATGAGAGCTGGAACAAAGAGGGACAATAGTTTGAAACTATGGCTTCAGAGAAACAAAAGTTGCTGATTGCATGATAGAATTTTCTGAGATGGACTTAAATGCAATACCTTTTTCAACAACATAATGTGTACTTGGATAGACAGCATACAGAATGTATAGATAGGTCTCATACTGACTACCTCCATGGGAAGAGATGACAGAGAAGCTCAGTAATAGCAGCCAAAAGGCTGACTGTGAAACAGAACATCAATTGCTCACATAAAAGTTCAGGTTGATGTTGAAAATTAAAACATGCCCACAAAAGCCCCAATATGACCTTGCATATATCCCACCTCAATTTTATAGACACATCAAGAACAGCATTAAATATTAACAACACTGATGACAACTGATATGCTGTGGGATGAAATAAATGACAAGGTTATATAATAAGAAAGCAATATGCCAATAAAAAGAAAATAAAGCAGATATCAGAAGAGACCCTAAAACTTGCAGTTGATCACAGATCAACTGTAATAAATTTAAGAAATGAAGTTCGCAGAAAATCACAAAGGGCAGATTAATGAGACAAAGTATCAAATATGTAGACTTGAAGTTAGAAAACCAAAAAGGAAGAACACACTCAACATATCTCATGCTGAAGGACTGAAAAAAAAAATCCAAGCCTTGAGTTAAACATTAAGGATTCCTATGGGCAAAATATTGAACAAAGCAGGAAGTACCCAAAGATGATGGGAAGAACACTCACTGTACTGAAAAGTACATTCAGCTATTTTAAGAGGTAACTTCTGATCAAAAACCAATGGTATTGAAGGAAGAAGTCCAAGCCCTATCAAAGGCATTCGCAAAAAATAAAGTTCCTGCAATTGGTCAATGGAAATGTTTCTTCAGCGAAGTAATATACAGGCTCGTCTATGCCTAAGAAATTTGGCACAAGGTTACAAGGCCAACTGAAAATCTGTGCCTACGTCAAAGAAAGGTGACACAACAGACTGCAGAAGTTATCAAACTTCTTATATTAATATCTGTTAAATCAACTTTTGCTGAAAAAAATTCATCAATGGTTACAATCAACAGAGTGCTGCCAGAAATTCAAGTCAGATTCAGGAGAGGATGTGGAACAAAGGATTTATCATTGATTATATGAGATGGATCTTGGCTGAACAAAGATAACAACTGTTGCTACTTGCGTTGTAAAGGTAACAGGGTACATAGATCATAACTATTGATCACATTTGGAAAAATGGGAATTCCTCAACCCTTGATCATCCCTGTACAAACCAAGTGGTATTTGAGGCATTCATTGGAATAGAACAATATGGGGCTGTTTAAAAGCAGCTAATATTCATGTCAGAGCTGCTTTCTTTCGCCATATTTAATCAAAATATATGGTGAAGTAATAATCTAAGAACATATGAAGACAGGCCCAGGATTGGAGAGAGTGTTTATTAACAACTTACAATATACAGATGACACCTCAACTGCTACAGGTGAGGACCTGAAACACTTGCTGATGAAGATCAAGGGTTGCAATCTTCAGTATGGAATACAACTCAATGCAAAGGAAACCAAAACCCTTATAATCAGTAGTCAACATTATGGTAAAGACTAATATTATCTAAAATGTCATTCTGCTTGGATTGACAAGCAATGCCCATGGAAGGAGCAGTCAAGAAAACAAACAGTATTGCACTGGACAAATCTGCTGCACAAGACATTTTAGTGTTGAAGAGCAAGGGAGTCACTTTGAGACTGAGACCTGTCTGACCCAAGAGAGTGTGGCATTTGGGCATTGAGACCAGAGAAGAATGGATACATTTGAATCATGGTATTGATGAAGAACAGTGAGAAGACCAGGGACAGGCAGAACAAGTATTCTAGAACAAATACAGCTAGAATGATCCTTAATGGTAAAGATGACAAGATTTCATTTCACATACTTTGAGCATATTGTCTCAAGATGTTGGACATCAGACTTGTTAAAATAGGGTAGTAAAAAAGATTCTCACAATGGACTGATAAAATGGTTACAAGTTCAAACCTAATTGTGAAGAGGCACAGGACGGTAGTATTTTGCTCTTTTGTACACTGGGTTGCTATGAGGAACCAACTAAATAGCACCTAAAAATGATCAGCTTAATGAGCTTGGTCTTCTCTTGATGAATGTTTCTTCTTGATTACATTTCATTGACTTACCTTCAATGCTACCTACTTCTGTAATCTTTTGGATTTTAATTTGCTGTGTTGGTATAATTTCTAATGTTTCATTTATTTTGTTATTGTAGTCGTCCCTGAATTTTCCCAAAGTTTGTTTGCCTTGCAATATTCTCTATGTAAAATGCCCAATTATTAACTATTAGGAAGTTCCCATGACATTTCTTCCTTAGAAAGGGTTTCTAGATCTTTATTTTGGTGAATTGTTTCTTTGGGTGAAATGAAATTGAATTCTTCAGTGTACTGTAATGGTACTATTTGTACTTAATTGGTGATTATATGTTGTTAGGTGCTAAGCACCTGTCTCCTTATGGGTGTGACACAGAACGGGAATGACTATAATTCTCTGTTCACTGCGGAGTGCAGTTGAGAACAGATTTAGAAGATGTTGGCCACTATCATTAGTCAAAAAGTGGCCCCCACCTGTAGGTAGAACTCCTATGGTAAATGGGTGGGGGGAGGGGGAGGGCTGGGCACCTGGGCTGCCAGCTATTGATATGGGGCAGTTGTCAGCTCATTGTTCTGATCAAACCCTGTTCACAAAACTTCATAATGTTCAACAGCAATGGGTACAAGAAGAAAATCTTCCAATGTTGATTATAGTGATGATTTCACATTAAACACAAATTTCATAATGGATGTGCTGTAATGTCAGTTGAGAATTTACTAGTCTCGTGTCTTCATATTTAGATTTTATTCAGCTTCTTGTAGTCAGCATTCAAATAATCTCTCTATCCTCTCCTCTAAAACTGAGGGTCCCTGGATTTTCATTCGTGTTTTATTTGGTCTTTCACATATTTCTTGTACAGGATCTTGGTAGTGTGTCTGTTTGGGCCAGGTCCGGACCAGGCAGCCCCTTGCACCAGCCTCTCAAGAAGACAAATGACCTGCTGAACTTCAAAGCAGCTGCCTCCAGCATGTCACAAAGCTTACCCCCGGGCAGAACACAGACTCCCCCCCAGCGTGCCAGGAAGCAAGTTTGCTGAGAACAAGATGATTTATGGACAGGTCATCTCCTGCTCCGAAACTTGCAGCCGCAGTACAAAGAACCTCCCTTCCCCTTACCGGCCCATATGCCTTTAAGCTCATATAATATGTATATATCCTGCCACCCTAGCACCATGCACGACTTCCTTAACCTATTCTTGTTGGGTTGCGGAATCCATCTGGGAGTTCTTTTCCCTCAATAAAATCTTTCTCTTTCACTCATTTTTGTCTGAACCCTGCCTCTGTTCTGTGACTCTGTCTCAATCTCTCGGTGTCTATTTAATCTTGGCAGAAGTCCTTCTTGATTATCTTTTAGTTCTATTTCCACATGACTTTTTGGAAAAGCTTTACTCACTTACTTAACATTTCATCATTTCATAATTTAAAATATAGTAGAGATGACCAAAACTACAGCCCCAACAAATACTTATGGGGTTGCTGAGTTGAAAATCTTAAACAGCACCCAACATGCACAGCAACAACAATCTAATACTAAGTTTTTATTTAATTAAAGAACACTTCATCATTGTACCTGTTTACAGAATTAGTTTCGCATTCAACAATTCTTAATTTGTTTCTTTTGTGACATTAGTTGTAATCCCTTAAACATCCTTTTTGGGTTCCCATTTCACCCTCTTCCTGCCTTCTGAACTTGGCTTTTAGCAACATTTCTTCTCATATGATTGTCAGTATACTTTGTTCTCATGAGTCCTCACAAGTGTTACTATTTTACAGGTCTGTCCAGTATGGCATAAAAATGATCTCTGGGAATAGGTTCATTTTCAGGTTTGACGGATGGTTAAGGGTTATAGTCTTAGGGGGAGAGGGGATTCTCTACCTGTCTTTATCAGACCAGTGAAGCTGGTCTTTTCTCTCCTACTCTGTTCAGGATCTTCGATTTTTACTAGAGTGGTAGCCAGGAACCTTCCAGTTCTCCTCGTCTTAAGGTTAGAGAGGTTGTGGGATACAGAAAGGTTTTCCCCAGGTTGTCACAACCTTATTATGACACATGGTAAATGACTGTACACTTGGAGGTCAGCTGCTTAGAGGGTATCTTGTCACAGGTGTATCCCCAGTGTTTCCCCCTTCCTATTGTGTGTGTATTCCTAGCTCGTCCCCTTCCTGTCACGCATAAACCTATTGTACAGCCCCTTCCTGTTACGCATATGGTTACCTGTCACTAGGGGGCTTGAATGTCCTCAAAATGTATATACAGCATGATTAGAAATATGATACATTTTCTCTCTGTGTGTGGACCTGGCTGTTGAGATCATGGCCGTCCTGAAGGTGAGCAATTGTATACTTTATTTTGTCTGTTGTCTCTTTAATTTTACCCCTCAATTACACAACTGGACCCGTTTGATTGTGGGAGTTGGTACCCCTCAGGAGGTAGGAGTTCATGTGGTCCAATAGTTCTTTAACCTAATTGTTTGGGTCTTTGATTTCAACTCTTTTCCAAATGGAAAGAGACTAACAGTTGGAACTTAACTGGTCACCACGCAAGCTTATATGACTCCCTATAACTGCTACTCATCCAAATAAAATGCAAAACATTCGGTTTAAAGACTGTTACACCAATTGCCCTAGACAGTCTCCAAACTATGGTCTTTACCCTTCCAGTCCAGTGCCTCAGAACTTGAAGGTGTTTTTGGATATGAATAAGTTTTCATAACTTTGTACCCTGTATGCTCTATCACATACGTGGACATATTGACATATTTACAGTACAAATAAGTATATCAAAATAGTCCCTGCCACACAGGTATACTCCCACAGACCACCGGTTCAACTCATATCTACCTATATATATACATACACTTATAAATTATTATTTGCTTTCACTGTTATTTCAAAATGGTGATTGGTATCTTTAAAAGGCATTTGAATCCAAAAACACAAGTAAATAGATAATGAATGATTGACTACAAGCTAAGCAACTCTAAGAATTGCTGGCAGTTCCCAAAAGCTGAGAAAAACGATATACGGACCTCCCTTATTTCAGAGAGAGAACAAGGTGCTGTCAACACTTGCCTTCAGATTTCTGGCCTCCAGAACCGAGAATAAACTTCCCTTTGTTTTAAGCTACCTTGCTTATGGCATTTAGTTGTTGCTGATGCACAAGTTCATTGATAGTCATGTGCCAGGCTAGCCATTACTGTCTGCCTTCGCAAATCAGATGATAAACAATTGTGGTTACACATTAAATATAGCAAGAGGTCTTACACATCATCGTAACTTGCTTGTGTGAAACATTAATAAATATTCAAGAATCTTGGGCTTCTTGGCTTCACCAGGAATGCTACAGCATCCCTGCCGAATGTAAGACCCATGAGGGTCTGCCTTCTTCTTGTACAGCCAAATGCAACTGTGTTTGGGGGGAAAAGAGGAAAAAGACTCAAAGGTAATTAACAAACCACTAATATAAAATGTTATATATATGGATAGAGATTACTGCAAGGATGAGAATTCTTAGGATTCTAATAAATTCTTAGAAATGAGCACTAAAACTATGTAGTCAAGTAATTCTGGTTTTACATAAAGAATGCCTGTAATTTTAACAATTAAACAGTGGTGTCAGGTGGATGGAAAGATGTACAGATGTCTCCAAGAGCTGGACTCTGTCTAAATGTGAAGCTATGACAGCACATGTTCCAGAATTCCTTGTCTGATTAACTGTTCACACTTCCAACGAGGTAAAAAATGCTGAGGGAAAAAAGGGACACAGAAAAGAAATTATTGGAAAATAACCTCTTGGATTATATTTTACATCAATAAAAAACAAACTAATAGCTTATTTTAAAATTCCAACAGTGATAGATCATAATCAACTCAACAGCAACAAGTAGTTAATAAGGAATTAAGTTAACTTTACTATATTTATTGCTTTATTCAAATTTTGTTAAAGCTATTGGTATTTTAATCAGAATTACTTAAATGAATTGTATAGTTTAAATTAAATTCAATAAGAAACTTGTAAACACAGAAGTGGTTTTTTGCCCAACTTTAGTAAACCCTGAATTTTCCAGGAGTGTAACTAGTATATATTTTTTTTAAAAAAAAGAAGAACTTATGAATTAAGGACATCAGGTATAATGAATAACTATACAGACAACTTACAACAAAGATACAAGAGATCTAGTAAAACTAGGTAATCTTGGAACCTTGAGCTTCAGAAGAAATTATAGAAAAGTGGACTGAAAACTAACTAGAAGATGAAGGGAAACAAAAGTGGTGCAAGAACAGACAGGTGAATTGTCAGCTAGCCTGACGCATTCCATCCAGACAGAAGCCTGGCACGTTGGTAGCTGGCACTAAGAAAGGATCCTCACTTGTTTCCCACACCCTCCTGATATCACAATTGCCAGCCCCTACCTTCACCCATACACCAGACAGAGATATCCTTGTAAGTCCATTTCTGCTTGAAGACAAAGGTATGCCCTCATGGTTTAACATCCCCATGCCTAGAGATGGATTATCACCCCCATGCCCAGAAATGCTTGAGATTCTCCTCATAGCACTAGCAAAAAATACAATGCTGGATCCCTCGCTGCTCTTGGACACGTGGAAAGTTCCCCCATGATTAGCCATTCTGACCCAGCTGCTTCTCTACCAGAAAGAATCCCCTCAGCTATCACCTAAGCTGTAAAAACGCCCTACTGGATCAGGTGCGTGGACCACAGAAAACAGATAGGCCTGCCAAGCTCCATCTGGAATCAATATTCAACCCCCTAGAGGCTGTGACCTATACAAAAAGGTCCTCACCCCAAGTTTTCTCTTTGTTTTTCCTTTTCCTTCACTTCCTTTTATTTATTTTAATCACTTCTGCACTCTGCTTTCTTCTTTATTTCTGCTTCTACTTCTATTCTTTCCATTTTAATTTACTTTTCCAGTTCCCTTCCTTTCCTTTTTTATGTTTTGATTAGCTTCTCTTTTATTTTTCTCTACCTTGGTTTTTGACACACACACACACGCACACACACACACACACACACTTCTAGTTATTAAATTCCTTTCACTTGCTCTTGTTTGTCCGCTGTCTCTTGCTGATTTCTTTTTCAAAAATTATTTCTTCGTTGGCAATTTTTTTTTGTCCCTTCCTGTTCTACCTGACAGTGGACAGCAATCGCAGGCCTAGCCACCTCTATGACTGTAGTCATACCTATACAGTGACAGACACTACATACTCCTGTACCACCTGATCATCTTTACGTAAGTGAGACCACCAAACATACCATTGCTAACTGTGCTATAATAACAACAAACAGTACCACACACATTCTCAAATTATCCTTTACAACAACCAGTAGATAGGTGGAGTGTCTGCAGTCTCAAGATACTAAGATCAATTAAACACAAAAACACTAATACTACAACATCTCAGTGGCAAAGGCAATTTAAGTTTATATGAAGAAACAAGACAGAACAGCTGAAGCACATGACCAATATAGAGCTAGAAGACCTTTTTTCAGGAAGAAAAGGCATTGAAATTACCTGATAAACTATTAAAAATTATACTTTTATACTATCAATAAACCGGGAGAAAGGAAAGATTGCGAAGCTAAAGAAAAACTGAACACACACACACACACACACTTTAGAGTAATTCAGGAAAGCACTAAAATAACACATCAATTGAAACTAGAAACTGTACACCACAGCAAAGAGAAATTCAGAAGATTAATACTAAGATGAGAGAAACAGATAACGCATGAGAGAAACAGATAACGCATTAGAAGAGAAAGGACTTTGCGAGTAGAAGGAGGTAGGGGAAGGGAGTGGTAAGCAAACAACGCCAAAGACAGGGGAATAACTAAGGAATTAAAATCAACAATGAGGAGGACATAGAGATCCTGGTGGTGTTGGGGTAACAGCAATTTAGCTGAGAAGAACTACTAAGGTGGAAGAAGGGTGAGTGTGATGGTGAGGTAGAAGAAAGGTAAAAAGAAACAGGAAAGATCTAGGAAGCAAAGCTATAGATAGAGGTATAAGCATAAGTGTGTACCTATGTAAATACATTAATTCATAAAAATAGAGGTATTGGTCTATGTACATCATATATGGCAAGACATTGGTGTAGTAGATGGACGTTAGGTCTCTGCTCAGGGCCTGCCTTCAATACAAGAATACTTTGTTCTAAGAACCTGGCATGTTGTGATGCTCACCCTCCTGGCATGATCGGTGAAGACAAAATGGGTGCACAAGCAAATGTGGTAAAGAAAGCTGATGGATTGCCTGCAACAATGATGCAAAAATAGAGCGATACTGGGGATGGTTCAGGACTGGATGGGGTGTGCTCTCTTGTCTAGAGGGTCACTGTGAGGTGGAGCTGGTTCGACAGCACCCGACCACAACAACAACAGAAAACTAAGACTGGCTCTGACAAGTGTCAGATGCTGCTCACCCAGGCTTGGACATTAACTTTCCATCGCATTAAATGTAATCGCTTGGTGTCAGAGTTGGAGAAGCTGCTATTCATACTCTCTAGTGATCAAGTGTTATGTGAGAAAATTACTTGTACATTTACTAGTTTGCTATTCATACCTTATTTCAGTTTAGCTTAATAACCCATTCCCTTGTTTTCTTTATCTCTGGGGAAAATAAGTATCACTAATTGGAGCAGGATATGTGAAAGTACTGCAAAAATAAAACACACCATGCTAATATTAAAAAAAAAAAGAAAGCTGATGGTACCTCTTCTATCAAAAGATATAGCATCTGGGATCTAAAAGGCTTGAGGTTAAACAAGCAGCTGTCTAGCTGATAAACAAACCCACATGGAAGAAGCACACCAGCCTGTGTGATCATGAGATGGGATCAGGTAACAGGCATCAGAAGACCCAAAACACACACACACACACCCCACACCCCCCCCCCAAATCCATCTGTAGATAATGGAACATCTCCTTGCAAAAGGGTCACAAGGGATGAGTCAACTAGGATGCAGTATAACACCAATGAAATATACAATATTCCTCTGGTTCCTTGAGGTTCCTCACCCCCCACTACCATGACTCCAGTCCTGCCTTTCACTGAGGGCTAGACCAGAACATGTACACAGATACAGATAAGAGCTCGAGACACACACTGAATCAAGGAATAACAATGGAAGTAGTGATACCAGGAGGGCAGGAGAAAGGTGACTCCAATGATTGACACATAACCACACCCCCACCCCAGGGGGACGATCAACAGAAACCAAGGGTGACGGGAGAGAGTGGTTGGTTAAGATATGAAAATAATAATAATTTATAATTTATCAAGGGGTCAAGGTGGGGTGGGGAGGGAGGGGAAAAAGAGGGACTGATATTTTGACCCTGGCCTCTAAACCCATGATAAGGCCTGACCGTGGCAGCCTGCTCTCTGCTGGCTCCTCTAAGCCCCATGTCCATCACATGGCTGGTTCATTTTCTGTCAGCGCCCACGTAACTGACATATCTCCCCCACTTGCCTGAAAAGACAGCCAGGAGATCACCTCGCTAGGGTTTGGGATCAACGGTGGCCCTCTCTCCTTTGGGGACTGCCTACACCAGCGGAGCTCTTAACACTGGTCTCACTTCATGCCCTGCCTTGCCCTAGGGGCTAACTGACCCTGGGGCACAGCAAGGCCAGTATCATCACAAGGGCATAAGGACTGCACCTCTTGGCCTCCTAGTACAATCCTGCCCCTTGAGAGTCCCTGGCGTCTAATAGTAAGGGCTCAAATAGAAAGTAAATGTTTAGAAAATAATCTTGGCAACATATGTACAAATATGCTTGATACAATTGATGTATTGATTGTTATAAGAGCTCTAAGAGCCCCTTTATTAGTCTAGGTACTTTGGAGAAGTAAATCTACAGCAACTTGTGTATAAGAGAGAGTTGTATGTAAAGGTTAAGTGCGCATCAAGAAAATATCCCAACCCAGTGCTGCCCAAGCCCACAAGTCCAACATTAACCCATTAGTCCAATAACAGTCCACAAAGTCCTGCTCCATCTCACAAAACAGACACAATGATGTCGACTGCAGAGGAAAGCTGAGTCAATGAATATGTAAGCATCTCAGCGCTGGCAGGGGTCTCCACGTGGGTGCTCCAGCACCCAGGGATGCATCGGGGTACGTTCATGTGGCTTCTCCCTGGGGATGTCTTGCAGGAAGTCTGTCTTGCAAGCTGAAGCAGGGAACTGCGAAAGCAGTTGCACCCTGGTGTGACCACAAAGCAAGAGACCCGAGAACTAGAAAGGTGAGGCTCACTGAGCCATTTATCCCTCTGCCCTTCAATTAACCCCACATGTGTTTATCGGCCAGGTTGGCACAATAAACTAACTGAGTCCCCAGTAGTATGATCTTTTAATTTTAAAAAAGAGCAAATGGACTAGAATTGAATCAGAGAGAGTTCATCAGTGAGATTAAAGAAAATCTCTCAACCTAATTTGGTAAAGGAATAATTTTTAAAATAGACAAGAAAATCTAGAGAAAATCACAGAATTCTGTGGGACAACATCAAGTACATTATGTGTGATTGGACAAAAAAACAGGAAGAAACAAACAAAACAATCAAAAGAGCAGAGAGAAGGAAACTTCCTTAATATATCATGACATGGTAAAAAATGTACTCATGAAGCTAAACAAACCAAAAGCAGGGCTGACTGAAATAAAATAATCATGACATATCATGATGAAAGTTACAAATGACAGGAATCCTGACAGCAATTGAGGAAAAATAAGTTACTTAAAAAGAGGAACTGAAAACAAAAATTGTCTTAGAAAAAGTGCATCCAGAAGGCTCTGTAGCAGAAAATGACGAGACTTGGTTTAATGTACTTTGGACATGTTGTCCAGGGAGACAGACCTTGGAGACGTGTCCCACGCATGATAAAAGTACCGGGTTTTAGAACCGAGGAAAACCTTCAACAAGATGGATTGACACAGTAGCTGCATCACTGGGCTCAAAGATAAGAACAATAGTGAGGACTGCACAGTATGGGGCAGGGTTTTGCTCTATTGTCCATAGGAACACTGAGTTGGAATAACTCCACAGCACCTTCCAATAACAGCAACAACACCACCATCTATCATACACGAACACACTGAAGCAGGAAAAGTAAACATACATATTGAAAAGAGAAACGAGTCATGCAATTAAAAACTCCCAATACATTCAAAGAAGAGTTGACACCAATTTTATTCAAACCATTGTAGGACATAATAAAAATGGAAAGTCCCCAAATTCATTTTATGAAACTTGTAAAATCATTATACCCAAATCAGACAGAAACATAGCCAGGAAAGAAAATAATACAGCAATATCCCTTATGAACATAAATGTAAAAATATCTCAACAAAACCCTACCTAATAAAGCCAACAATAAATATCTCAGTAAAGTAAATCATCATGACCAACATGAATTCATAACAAGGGTGCAATGATGGTTACATATTAGAAAAACAATCAATGTTATCCACTATATAAACAAAACAACAGGAAAGAACTTTATAACCATATTAGAAAAATTCAAATCCTAGAATCCTGAGAAGAAAATGGGACCAACGGTTCCAGGGGATAATAGAAAGGGAGAGCTAGGGAAGGGGGAGGGGAGCCAACAGACCCACGGACAGGGAACAACAAGAGATCTAAAATTGATGGAGAGGAAGGTGTAGAATGCCTGGTGGGGTTAGATCAAGTGCAATGTAGCTGAAAGAGGAATTACTGAGAGCCAAATGAAGGTCAAACATGATAGTGGGACAGGAGGAAAGTAAAGGGAAATAGAGGAGGAAAGGAGGCAAAAGACATTTTTTTTACATTTTATTAGGGGCTCATACAACTCTTATCACAATCCATACAAATACATACATAAATTGTATAAAGCACACCCCTACATTCTTTGCCCTAATCATTTTCAAAGCATTTGCTCTCCACTTAAGCCCTTTGCATCAGGTCCTCTTTTTTTCCCCCTCCCTCCCCGGTCCCCCCTCCCTCATGAGCCTTTGATAATTTATAGATTGTTATTTTGTCATATCTTTCCCTATCCGGAGGCTCCCTTCCTCCCTTTCTCTGCCGTCCATCTCCCAGGGAGGAGGTCACATGTGGATCCTTGTAATCGGTTCCCCCTTTCCAACCCACTCACCCTCACTCTCCTAGTATCACCCCTCAGACCCCTGGTCCTGAAGGTATCATCCACCCTGGATTCCCTGTGTTTCCAGCTCCCATATGCACCAGTGTACATACAACCTCTGCCCTATCCAGTCCTGCAAGGTAGAATTCGGATCATGGTAGTTGGGGGAAGGAAGTATCCAGGATCTGGGGGAAAGCTGTGTTCTTCATCGGTACTACATCGCACCCTGACTGACCCATCTCCTCTCCTAAACCCCTCTATGAGGGGATCTCCAGTGGTTGACAAATGGGCTTTGGGTCTCCACTCTGCACTTCCCCCTTCATTCACTACGGTATATACATATACATATATATATATATATATATATATATATATATATATATATATATATATATATATATATATATATATATATATATATTTGCATGATGCCTTTGGCACCTCGTGATTGCACAGGCTGGTGTGCTTCTTCCATGTGGGCTTTATTGCTTCTGAGCTAGATGGCCGCTTGTTCACCTTCAAGCCTTTAAGACCCCAGACACTATCTCTTTTGATGGCCGGGTACCATCAGCTTTCTTCGCCACATTTGCTTATGCACCCGTTTGTCATTGGTGATCGTATCATGGAGGTGTGCACCCAATGATATGATTTTTTTGTTCTTTGATACCTGATAACTGATCCCTTCAGGACCACGCGATCACACAGGCTGGTGTGTTCTTCCATGTGGGCTTTGTGCCTTCTGAGTTAGATGGCCGCTTGTTTATCTTCAAGCCTTTAAGACCCCAGACACTATCTCGTTTGATAGCCGGGCACCATCAGCTTTCTTCACTACATTTACTTGTTCACGCACTTTGGCTTCAGCAGTTGTGTAGGGAGGGTGAGCATCGTAGAGTGCCAACTTAATAAAAGAAAGTATTCATGCATTGAGGGAGTGCTTGAGTAGAGGTCCAAGGTCCTTCTGCCACCTTAAAACTAAACCTATAAATACAGAAACATAGATCTATTTCCCCATCCTCATATATATATTTGCATGTACATGTCTTTGTCTAGACCTCTATAAATGCCCTTTGACTCCTAGCTCTTTCCTCCATCTCCCTTGACTTTCCTCCTGCCCTACTACCAAGCTCCATCCCCACCTGGGTTACAGCTATACCTCTTCTTTATGTAACCTTACCCTTGATCATTCCCTACCAGGCCTGCCACTCCCTCCTCACTACCATTTTGGGTCCCATGTTGTTCCCTTGTCCCTGGGTTTGTTAACACCACTTCCTTACCCCCCCACTTCCCCTATCCCAAGCCCCCCCCGGAACTGTCGGTCCATTGTTTTTCCTCCAGATAGTTCATCCAGCCTGTCTTATTTAGACAGACCTGTGGAGACAATAACATGCACGAAAATAAGACAGAGGAAAACAAAGCAACAGTATACAACCAGACAACAAAACAACAACAAATCACTGACAAAGAACAAAACAAAACACATCAAGAAAGAAAACTTGTAGTTAGTTCAAGGATCGTTTGTTGGAGGCAAAAGACATTTATAGAGGTGTAAATATACACACATATATAAAAATATACTTATATAATGATAGGGATATGGGTCTATGTTCATATATTTATGTTTAATATCAAGGTTGCAGATGAATATTGGTTCTCTATTCAAGTCCTCCCGCAACGCAAGAACACTTCCTTCTAATAACCTGGCATTCTGTGATGCTCACCTTCCTGACATGATAGCTAAAGTCAAATGGGTGCATTAGCAAATGTGGTGAAGAAAGCTGATGGTGCCTAGCTATGAAAAGATACAGTGTTTGGGGTCTTAAAGGCTTGAAGTTAAACAAGCGGCCATCTAGCAGGGAAGCAATAAAACCCACATGAAAGAAGCACACAGCCTGTGTGATCACAAGGTGTCAACAGGATCAGGTATCAGATGACCCAAAACAAACCATCATATAGATATGAATTGGGGGCGGGGGGTTGGAGTGGAGACCCAAGGCCCATTTGTAAACAATTGGACATCTCCTCACAGAAGGGTCAAGTCAGTCAGGGTGAAGTTTAGCACCAACAAAATACACACTACTCTAGCTCTTTAATTGACCTTGGCACCCCACTATCCTGACCCCAGTTCTAGCTCACAAATCTGGCTTGACAGGAACATGTACCCTAGTACATATCAGAGCTCTTGGTACACGGAATCCAGGACAGATAAATCCCTCAGGAACAGTAATGGGAGTAGCAATACCATGAGGGGAAGGGGAAGATGGGAGAGGAAGGGGAGAAAAGGAAAACCAGTCACAATGATCGACATATAAGCCACTCCCCACCTGCAGGGGACAAGCAACAGAGTAAAGGGAGACTGCAGACAGTGTAAAATATGAAAATAATAATAATTTATAATTTAACAAGGAGTCATGAGGGTGAGGGAGGGAGGGAGGGAAATAAAACAGGAGCTGATACCAAGGCCTCAATTAGAAAATGTTTTGAAAATAATGGTGACAACATATGTACAAATGTGCTTGATACAATTGATATATGGATTGCTATAAGAGGTGTAAGAGCCCCTAGTAAAATGATATTAAAAAATACATCTACCTCTCCGTCTCTCTGCCACCCCGAGTGTGGTGGTGCTCCGACTTCACCATGTCATCTCATAAGACTTTCAGGATCAAGAGATTCCTGGCCAAGAAACAGAAGCAGAATCTGCCCATTCCCCAATGGATTCGAATGAAAACCGGTAATAAAATCAGGTACAACTCCAAGAGAAGACATTGGAGAAGAACCAAGCTGGGTCTGTAAGGAGCCCCCTGAAGGATGGCACGCATGGCCGCATTTTCCCAGGCTCAAATCATGAATTAAGATTTTTGTCCCCATCTGAGGAATTGAACTTCAATCGGCAAATAATCTGGTTTATTCCTTGTTTTTTTGCTTCCTAATCAAGTTTAACAATAAATAATGTAAGGTTGTTGTTGTGAGAAAAAAATACATCTATACTACTATAATACCTCAAGTAGAAAAAGACAGAAAATGGGGTAAGATGGCCACCATATAACAAGCCCGGGAAGATGTGCTCAGCAACTACCAAAGAGTTTCCACTATGAGAGAGATTCTGCACTTCCTGGTAGCAAGAAATTCAACTTAAAAGCCAAGTTGACCCAAGTTTCTCAAAGTGGAAAGCAGCAAGGCCTGCTGACAGACTCCCCTTTACGGATGAGCAGCAACATGAGTTGCTTCTACAAGCATCGTGATTCTTCGTGGCCCCTGAGAAAAGACAGTCAGCCAGCCAACCCTCTACCTCCCTGGCCTCTAGGGACACAGATAGCTAGCAGATCACTTGGGCAGCTTGGTACACACATGCTCAGTACCCAAGGTACGCTTTGTACCATTTCCCCATCTTCCTCCTCTTTTCCTGCTTTGTTCTACAAGGCATTCCATCCCGTGTGCCAGCGCCGTGATACCGCATACATGTACACACAGACTACTAAAAGAGCAGGAATCCCCACCCACAAGGTAGCTTTATTATATATATTTTTGGATTTTGTACTTTTGTTCTATTTTAATACTCTCTCTCTCTCTCTTTTTTGATCTCCTACTTCCTCTTCTGGAGTGACTCCACCCTCCTGAGAATCCACATTCCTCCCAGGAAGAGACAGGTCTGTGTATCCCAGCATACCCACTCTAGCATGGGCTTTCCAGGACCTCCTAAGTGCACAGATATGCTCACATTCATTCACATTGCCACAATAGCAGAATCTGGTACCCACAACCATACCCAAGTCTTTTTTTTTTTTTGATCCTTGTACTTCTATCAATTATCTTTCTATTTTCTTGCTGTTCTCTCATTAAATATCTTTCCATGAAACCTATTAATTGAGATTAACTCTCTGCCCGCAAGTGTCAACTCACAGTGATCCTATAGGACAGGGTAAAACTGTCCGGTGAGTTTCTGAGACTGTAACTGTTTATGGGAATAGAAAGTCTCCTTTTTTTGGCGGAGCAGCTGGTGGTTTTAAAATGTTGACCTTTCGGATTACAACTCAATACATAACCATTATATGACCAGAGCTCCTTATTGTGATTACCCCTCTGAAAATATTTTCCCATTATTTTTGCAAGTCTGTTGGCTTATTCACAGTCACTTATTACTATCATTACTTTATTCTTATCATTACTTTTATTTTATTCTATTTTTCCCAGCCACTATCCCCACTTAGGCACCTTTCCCCTTCTTTTCATTTCACCACTGTATGTTTTCCAGCTCCTATTAGAACTCACCTGTGTCACTAGACAAACTCTACCTCTGTATGACCAGCAGCTCACACACCACAATGCTGAAGAAACAGCAGTCAAGCACAGAAAGCTTCCAAATTCAAGAAAAACAAACATGAACAACCAAGTAGCACTCAAACCAATGGAATAGTCTGAAGATGTGATTGTGAACCACCAGTAACAGAATTCAGAAGAATGATGCTTAGGTCAAGAGATCTGGGGAATGTTCATGAGAAAAACAGAAGAAACTGAGAAACTAAAATCCTTAAACCAAAGGATTCTAGAAGACAAGCAATGAGATAACTGAATTAGGCAACATAGTAAAAGGCTAGAGGAATAAAATGGAAAAGGAAAATAAAATAAATGAGCTTGAAGACAATTACCCTCACGACAGTAGACAAGAGAAGCAATCAACAAAAAACCCCGGAAGCATCCAAATAAATCCTGTAGGACACTATCATAAGAACCCATCTAAGAAAAGAAAAAAGAAAAGAAATGCTGGGAAAAGAACACCACCAAAAAAAAAATCTACAGAGAATAGTACAAGAAACCATGGAAGAAAATTTCAACACACTATTCAACAAGCTGAGAAGAATGGACAACCAAAGAGAAAACATCAAGACATAAAGAAAAGGAGAGAATCTGAGGGCAGCTAGAGAAAAAGGAAAAGTCATCTACAAAGGAAAGTTGATAAGGATAAATTCAGACTTCTCAGCAAAAGACCTGCAGGCAAGAAGACAATGGAATGACATATATACAATTGTGACGGGTGGAAGGGGGGGTGGGGCGGAAGGAAGCCAGCCAAGAATATTATACTGAACAAAAATATCCCTCAAATACAAGGGAGAAATAAAGGTTATTTCCTGAGGAGGAAAAAATAAAGGAATTTTGAATTCAACAATTCATTTTCTCAGATCACAATGCTATAAAACTGGAAATCTACAACAGAAAGAAAAGGAACAAAAAGACAAACACATGGAGACTGAACAACATACCATTTCAAAATGACTGGACACTAGAGTAAACGAAAACGAGAAATTAAGAAACTCCTTAAAACAAGCAAACCTATAACACATCATACCAAAAACTCGGATACAACAAATGCAGTTATCTGAAGTCAATTTATAGCAATCAATACACACACGAAATATGAGAGAAATCCAAAACCAATACTAATAAAACACTTCCAAGAAGTAGAAAGAGGGAAACCACATAAGTCCTTCAACAATAAAGGGAAAGAACTAATAAAAATTGAAGCAGAAATAAATGAACTGAAAAATGGGGGGGAAATCAACAAGACAAAAAGTTGGTTATGAAAAGATTAACAAAATCGACAAACTGCTAGAAAACTTAACAAAGGAAAAGAAAGATGCAAATATCTAGAATTTGAGATGAAAAGGGTGCCATCACAAAAGATCCAAATGAAATAAAAAGATACATGTAGAGCAAAAGAAGAATTAGAGGTCACCAAGAGACTTCCAACCAAGAAAGATTCTAAAGAAGTATGTATGTTGCCTTCACAGGAGAATGCTAGCAAGTATTCAGGGAAGAGCCATAACTAATTCTGTGCAGACTATTCCAAAATATAGAAACTGACAGCAAACTCCCACACGCATTCTATGAAATGAGCATAATCCTCAAAACCTGATCACGATCATTTAGAAAAAATGAAAACAGGAAGTAGATAAGAGTGTCCCTCATCAATATTCTTATTCAACATTGTACTACAATAAACATCTTAGCCAGACAGACAGCAAAAAAATTTTAAAATAAAAGGAATATAATTGGGCAAAAAATAGGTCAAGCTGTCACTATTTGCAGATAGTATGATTTTACATAGTGAGAGCCCCAAGGACTCCACAGAAAGATTGTTGGAAAGTACTAACGAATCTGTTAAAGTAATGGCATACAAGATTAATAAGCAGAAATCAATTTTAATATGCTATTGAAGAGCTCCAAAATAAAAACATCAAGAAAAAAAATTAAAAAAGAGAAAACAATATCATTTATAATATCCATACAAAAGATGAATACCTGGGAATAAACTTAACCAAAGAAACAAAAGACCTGTACAAAGGAAACTACAGAAAAATCAAAATGTGAATATTACTGAAAGCAATAAATCTATAGCTAGAACACAATTCTGATCAAAATCATTTTCTTGGGGGCTCATACAGCTCTTATCACAATCTATGCATCCATCCATTGTGTCTAGCACATTTGTTCATTGTTGCCATCATCATTTTCAAAACAATTTCATTCTACTTGAGCCCTTGGCATGGGCTCCTCATTTTTCCCTCTTCCCTTCTTCACGAACTCTTAATAATTCATAAATTGTTATTAATTTTTCATGTCTTACACTGTCCGAGGTCTCTCTTTACCCTCTTTTCTACTGCCCATGCCCAAGGAGGGGTTACATTGTGATCAGTGCCCCCTCTTGGTACCACTACTCTCACAGCTGTCTACAAATGGGTTTGGGGTCTCCAGTCCACCCTCCCCCTCAATCACATCAATAAGGCTTTTTGTTCTGGGTCTTTGATGCCAGATACCTGATCCCTTCGACACCTCTTTATCACACAAGCTGGTGTGCTTCTTCCATGTGGGCTTTGTTGCTTCTTAGAGAGAGTCACTTGTTCATCTTCAAGCCTGTAAGACCCCAGATGCTATATCTTTGCATTGCTGGACACCATCACCTTTCTTCATTACATTTGCTTATGCACCCATTTGTCTTCAGCAATTCTGGCGGGAAGGTTATCACAGAATGCCAGGTGACTAGAACAAAGTGTTCTTGCGTTGAGGGAGTACTTGAGTAGAGGCCCACTTAATTGGACCTTTTGGACCTACTTTCTATCCAGCTCTTGGTAATCCAGGGTGTGTGCTACAGACTCGTGGACTTAATATTGTTCTTTTGAGGCACACAATATCTTTCATAGGCCACACCAGAAAGAATCCATGTGGAAGCTACATTCACTGGAGTTTGTAAACTGGGCTTTCATTCAAACTCATCAGGAGCCCTTTGATTTAAGACTGAAATTCATCAGTGTGAGAAGATGATGACTGCTATCCCAAGTTATGGAACTGGCAGTTATTGGACTTGGGTTTGACTCTCTGGCCTTCAGGGTGCCTAATGAATGGTGATCCAGGAATACCAAATATTTACTACTTTAATGCTCTTCTTATTTTGTTATGACATGTACTAGTCAGGTATGCATGTTGCTACCTTTTGGAATGAATTTTGTTGAAAGTTTTGTTCCAACATCAACCCTAATTATTTGTGTAAATAGTGTCCAGCCCAGCCTGTGTGATCACGAGGTGTCAATGGGATCAGGTATCAGGCATCAAAAAACAAAAAGTCCTATCACTGTGATGAGTGGGAGTGCGAAATGGGGACACAAAACCCATCTATAGGCAACTGGACATACCCTTACAGAAGGGCCTTGGGGAGGAGACAAACCAGTCAGGGTATAGTATAGTAAAGATAAAACATACAGCTTTCCTCTAGTTCTTTAATGCTTCCTCCCTCCCACTATCATGATCCCAATTCTACCTTACAAATACGGGTAGACCAGAGGATGTACACTGGTACAGACAGGAACTAGAAACAGAGGCAATCCAGGACAGATGACCCTCTGAGGACTAGTAGTGAGAGTGGCGATACCGGGAGGGTGGAGGGAAGGTAGGGTAGAAAGGGGCAAGGGATTATAAAGATCTACATATAAACTCCTCCATGGGGGACAGACAACAGAAAAGTGGGTGAAGGGAGACGTTGGACAGTGTGAGATATGCCAAAATAATAATAATTTATAAATAATCAAGGGTTCGTGAGGGAGGGTGGGGGAAGGAGGGTGAAAATGAGGAGCTGATACCAAGGGCTCAAGTAGAAAGAAAATGTTTTGAAAATTATATGGCAACAAATGTACAAATGTGCTTGACACAATGTATGTATGGATGAATTGTAATAAGAGCTGTATGAGTCCCCCCAGAAAAGATTTTTTAATAAATTGTTCAGAAACTTGAATTTAATCTATATAAGTCAACAATTCAAGCATGAATTGATGTCTGAAACCAGCCTATACTTCTATATGCTTTTCTCAACCGTGTTTTAAATTCTGTATCATTAGCTAAATGAATCACACTATCGTTACCTTATGTCCCAGGAAGATGGTTTGAAAAATTTTCGTTATCATAAAATGATAATGTTGTTTCTAAAGTGAACCAGAGACATATATAAACCACAGATATGTGAATGGATTTTGTGCTCCCATTTAAATCTAGCCCCAATCTAAGAACTATGCGTTCTTAGGATGTGGCCCTCTTTAATGCTTAAAGAAGTCACTAAAGATATAGGTGCTATAGAAAAAACAAAACAAAAGAGAATGAAAAAACAACAAACAAAGCCAAAGTAATATACTCATAAAAATTATATCTGTTTGTAATTAATAGATAAAAATTTTACTAGTACATTGCTTAGAACACATGGTAGATAAATGGAATCACAGAATGGAATTTTCCCACTTTTTGCAGTCCATTGTATATTCAATATTTGTAAGTCTTAACATTTACAAAAAGTACAAAACAAGGTGATCTATATTAAACATAATGCCTGTGCTATAAATTGTCATCACAAGGTAATTATTTTACTATTGATTCGAATATTTTCTTCATTCAATACTTTTATTGAAGTTCAAAGTATACATTCTTAAGACAATAAATACCTGGCTGTTTTTTCTTAGTATCACAGAGGTACCATCATCAACTTCAAATTCTCCATAGTCTCTTAGACACCGTACCTGAAAAGAAAATCAGATATTTTATCCAAATTACCTTTTAAAATATGCAGTGATCATAACATGAAGTGGGATTATATAAATGCCCGAACAGTAAAAGTACTGTATTTTATGTGTCTGTTTCCTCCTCTGTGTACTTAGGACCCTTACTATTCCCAGATATTTACTGTGGTCCTAAACCTAAAGATCTCAATTTCCTACGTCACCGGGAAGGGAAAAATAAGCTTTGCAAATGTATACATGGATGGTATTACCAATAAGGAAACCAGGGATTTAGATAAAAGGAGACTACATAGTTGGACGTTTTCCTCTCAAACAATGCACTATATTAATCAGAAGGAATAAAAATGAGGGACATAACAGTGGCAAACAAGAAAGAAAAGAGCATTTTACCTCAACTAGATTGACCAGATCCTTCCCATAATCCATCAGGATAAAAGAACATACATCTAAAAACAAACTGTTTTTCTTTTTAACAATTTATTGGGGCTCATACAATTCTTATCACAGTTCATACATATACATACATCAATTGTATAAAGCACATCTGTACAGTCTTTGCCCTAATCATATTTTTCTCTTTTCCTTTTTTACATTTTATTAGGGACTCATACAACTCTTATCACAATCCATACATATACATACATCAATTGTATAAAGCACATCCATACATTCCCTGCCCCAATCATTCTCAAGGCATTTGCTCTCCACTTAAGCCCCTTGCATCAGGTCCTCTTTTTTATTTTTTCCCCCTCCCTCCCCTTTCCCCCCTCCCTCGTGTGCACTTGGTAATTTATACATCGTTATTTTGTCATATCTTGCCCTATCCGGAGTCTCCCTTACCCCCCTTCTCTGCTGTCCCTCTCCCAGGGAAGAGGTCACATGTGGATCCTTGTAATCAGTACCCCCTTTCCAACCCACTCACCCTCCACTCTCCCAGCATCGTCCCTCACACCCTTGGTCCTGAAGGTATCATCCACCTTGGATTCCCTGTACCTCCAGCCCTCATATGTACCAGTGTACAGCCTCTGCCCTATCCAGCCCTGCAAGGTAGAATTCGGATCATGGTAGTTGGGGGGAGGAAGCATCCAGGATCTGGAGGAACGTTGTGTTCTTCATCGGTACTACCTGCACCCTAATTAACCCATCTCCTCTCCTAAACCCCTCTATGAGGGGATCTCCATTGGCCGACACTTGGGCCTTGGGTCTCCACTCTGCACTTCCCCCTTCATTTAATATGGTATATACATACATATATACATATACATATATACATATACACACATGTACACATACATACACACATATCTTTTTTTTTTTGCATGATGCCTTATACCTGGTCCCTTGGCACCTCGCGATCGCACTGGCCGGTGTGCTTCTTCCATGTGGGCTTTTTTGCTTCTGAGCTAGATGGCCGCTTTTTCACCTTCAAGCCTTTAAGACCCCAGACACTATCTCTTTTGATAGCCAGGCACCATCAGCTTTCTTCACCACATTTGCTTATGCACCCATTTGTCTTCAGCGATCCTATCATGGAGGTGTGCAGTCAATGATATGATTTTTTGTTCTTTGATGCCTGGTAACTGATCCCTTCGGGACCACTCGATCACACAGGCTGGTGTGTTCTTCCATGTGGACTTTGTTGCTTCTGAGCTAGATGGCCGCTTGTTTATCTTCAAGCCTTTAAGACCCCAGTCACTATCTCTTTTGATAGCCGGGCACCATCAGCTTTCTTCACCATATTTACTTGTTCACCCACTTTGGCTCCAGACGTTGTGTCGGGAGAGTGAGCATCATAGAGTTCCAATTTAATAAAAGGAGATATTCATGCATTGAGGGAGTGAACAAACTGTTTTTCAAAGGAAATCAAGTCTTCCAATCTCTTGTTTCTCAGGAATACTTAAAAATACATTTAAAAGATTCAGTTTCATGCTCTTTCATTTTGCTTACACAGTAACTTAGCAATCAATTAATTTTCATTTAGTATTTTAAAAATAAAACAAAATTTATGGAAGATGGAATGTTAGATTACATTAAGATGCTTGAAATTAAAGTGCCAACATCCAATCATTTTTGACCTATAAAATATAAGCTTAATATAGTTCAGCTCACACATCACTATTACCTTAAAACTGTGAATCAAAGTTTGTTGCAGAGAGGGCACTATAAGTATTTCCATACTCCTGTCCCTCTATAGCAGTGTTTCCCAAAGTGGGGATACTGCAATGATCCAGGAGGAGTATAAAGCAGATAGCTACACTTTATCCTGGAGTATAGGCTATTGTATAAAAGTTTTTAATTTTACACACACACACACACACACACACCATAGTGAATGAAGGGGTAAGTGCAGCGTGGAGACTCAAAGCCCATTTGTCGGCCACTGGAGATCCCCTCAGAGAGGGGTTTAGGAGAGGAGATGGGTCAGTCAGGGTGCGATGCAGTACCGATGAAGAACACAGCTTTCTCCCAGATCCTGGATGCTTCCTCCCCCAACTACCATGATCCGAATTCTACCTTGCAGGACTGGATAGGGCAGAGGTTGTACACTGGTGCATATGGGAGCTGGAGGCACAGGGAATCCAGGGTGGATGATAACTTCAGGACCAATGGTATGAGGGGCAATGCTGGGAGAGTGGAGGGTGAGTGGGTTGGAAAGGGGGAACTGATTACAAGGATCCACATGTGACCTACTCTCTGGGAGACAGACGGCAGAGAAGGGTGGGGGGGGGGGGAGTAAGGGAGACTCCGGATAGGGAAAGATATGACAAAATAACAATGTATAAATTACCAAGGGCACATGAGGGAGGGGACAAAAAAAAGAGGACCTGATGCAAAGGTAAAGTGAAGAGCAAATGCTTTGAGAGTGATTAGGGCAAAGAATGTAGGGATGTGCTTTATACAATTGATGTATGTATATGTGTGGATTGTGATAAGAGTTGTATGAGCCACTAATGAAATGTAAAAAAAGAAAGAAAAAAAAAAAAGAACACAGCTTTCCCCCGGATCCGGGATGCTTCCTCCCCCCAACTACCATGATCCTAATTCTACACTGGTGCATATGGGAGCTGAAAGCACAGGGAATCCAGGGTGGATGATAACTTCAGGACCAATGGTATGAGGGGCAATGCTGGGAGAGTGGAGGGTGAGTGGGTTGGAAAGGGGGAACTGATTACAAGGATCGACATGTGACCTCCTCTCTGGGAGACGGACGGCAGAGAAGGGTGGGGGGGCGGGGGGTAAGGGAGACTCCGGATAGGGAAAGATATGACAAAATAACAATCTATAAATTATCAAGGGCTCATGAGGGAGGGGGGGCAAGGGAGGGAGGGGGGAAAAAAGAGGACCTAATGCAAAGGGCTTAAGTGGAGAGCAAATGCTTTCAAAATGATTAGGGCAAAGAATGTAGGAATGTGCTTTACACAATTGATGTATGTATATGTGTGGATTGTGATAAGAATTGTATGAGCCCCTAATAAAATGTAAAAAAAGTGATTAGGGCAAAGAATGTACAGATGTGCTTTATACAATTGATGTACGTATATATATGGATTGTGATAAGAGTTCTATGAGCCCCTAATAAAACAATTAGGAAAAAAAACAGGCCCAAAGAACAAAAGAAAACTGGGTTAGCAATATATATATACATAAATTAAAATATCTATAAAGAGATTCTATCACCGCCCTCTAGTTGATTCTAACTCACAATGACCCTATATTGGTTTTCCAAGGCTGTAAATCCTTACAGAAACTAAGAGTCTCATCTTTCTCCTGAGCAACAGTTGGTAAATTTGAACCGTAAGAACCTCAGAACCCTGGTGGTACAGCAGTTAATCACTGGGTTGCAATCTGCATGGTCGACAGTTCAAAACTACCAGTACCAGTAGGAGAAAGCCTGGGCTTTCTACTCAGAAACCCATAGGGGATCCCTAGGAATCAGCATTGACTCCATACCAGAGAGTTTGGTTCTGGAACCTTATGGTTAGCAGTCCAATCAATGCCTATCCTACAATGCCAGCAGGGATCCTAAGAAAGAGATGAAGAGATGTAGTCAATGAATAAGGCCCATCTAGCCATCATCTCTTATGCATTGTATTATCAATTCTAGCCTATATGGCTATGGTTAAAATCCCATTTTGGAGGGATGGTTATGTGGAAAAGCCATCTCAGAAGCAGGAACACAGAGAAATGCTGGACCATCAAGGTGTAAGAGGCCCTAGTGGACATACTTGAGATCTTTGTCTGAAGTGGTAGAGACTGAGATGAAGGCATCAAAGGCTACAGCACAGAGACCATGGGACAGAACAGAGGGACTAGGCCAAGACCAGAGGCTGAGGCAAGGCGTCCATGACATAAAATAGAGGAGCAATACTGAGACTATGATACTTTGAGGCAGAGCAGTGGGCTGCCTTTCTGGCCCAAAGAGGCAAAGGGACTATGTGACTGAGAGGCTAAGGACTAAAGACTGACATGACTGCTGGATGACAGGAGAGGTACACTTACTGTTTCCTGATGCTGACTTGTGGTAACTAGTTACCTTCCTTAATAAGCCCACTAAATTGTGAATATTGTCTGTGAGTTCTGTGAGGCCAACTGGGACCGATAATTGAACCCGACAGAAAGGCAGTGTGTGAGGGAGGAGTGGGTGGTGTCAGAATAGATATTGAAGGATGAAGGATGGAGGCATGTCTGAACTCTGCCTCATGGAAACAGTGAAGCCAGAGAAAGTCAAATACGGCCCTCTGATATGTCTTCCTACATTTAAAGAAGCCAATCCAATTACTAGCACTAACAAATAAGAGAAACAACGTTACTGGATAACTCAACAGGATATTTGAGTTGGCAGAAGAACAGAACAGCTTATTGAGTCTGAGGAACAAAAGTAAAGAAACATGATCCCAAGGAACACCATCAAGCAAATCAATGCAAATATTATGGAAGTCCCAGAAGAGGGCAAAGGGTAACTAAATAAAACTTAATAGACAACAGCAGAACATTACCAAAACTTGACAAAGGACAAGAATGTACATATCAATGACACTTAAGAATTTCCAAATCAGAAGAAAGCCTGAGAGATCCACACCAAAATATCTTATCATCAAACTCTTTAAAAAAAAGATAAAATCTTGACAATATCAAATAAAATGAAGTACCAATTTACATATATAGAAACCCTGGAAACCAGGAGGTAATAGAGTCTCATATTTAAAATAATGAAAGAAATGAACAGCCATCCAAGATTCCTATAGCCAGCAAAACTTTCCTTTATAAATGAGGATAAAATTCAAGAAAACAAATAAAACCTGAGGGAATGTTGAGACATTCCTTTAGATTGAAATACAAGGATAGTAGATTGCAAGATGAAGCAATATAGAGAAAAGGGTGTTCGGTTCCTGGATTCATGTACCTGAAAGAATTCACACAGCAGAAGCAGGTTTGTAATCCAAGTGATTTTATGGGGAAAAGGGAAGTTTCAGGTATTACAGCCTCAAAAAATACACATTGTTTTAAGAAAGCATACAAGGATCCGCAGAACTGCACATGGGTTCACTGCTGAATGGGGAAAAAACACATAGAAAGAACAGGAACACATAACCCAGCACGTGGAACCAGGAAATCCCAGGGGCCAAAAGGGCTCCCACCCCCCACTTGTGGAGAATGCTGGAATGGAAGGAAGTCAAGGCAGGGTCTTTATTCCCTCCTCTCCACAACGGCTGGGGGAAGCATGGTTGAAGGTATTGGTTGGTTCCACTGGCTTGAGTTTAGGCCCACCTGTGTGAGGTAATGTAACTGAGCCTAATCTGTGTGCCCTGGTGGACCTCCCCTCGGGGTGGAGGGAGCTCTTGTCTGAGCATGCTCAGTTTGATTGTTCTAAAATTTAATGGATGCCTGATTTCTTCCAATCCTTTTGCTTTAGCCTTATGCAGTTACTGCGGAGACAACCGCCTTGTGGTGCTTATGTAATCTGATGTCAATTTGGGACTTGAGAGGATTAAGAGTGAAGTGGTGGAGTCTAGTTGGTCAATCAGGATAGCCAGTGAGGCCTCTGTGTGGGCATTGCCTTCGCCTGAGAATTCTGGGAACTCCAGTATTTCCTCCTTAAACAGGAGACGCTTCTCTCTCTCAGCTCACTTCCTTGGAGATGCTCTACTGGCAAGACACATGGCACTACGTCCTGGTAGCTGGGAAAGCCACACGGACCTACCCTGATGCAACAGACCTCTGGAGCCAGAGAAGCTACATAGAGAAGAACCCTGCCAGCGCTGAGATGTTTACAATGCTACTGGATCCAAAAACTTTCTACTCGCTGGTTCAAGATCGTCCTGCAATCGGAGTCATTGCATGTTTCGTGAGTCTGACGAGGCCTTTACAGATTGGTATCAGACATATGGGCTAATATTGGGCTCACGGACTTGACCTGGACTGGGCTGGGACGTTTTCGCAATATTCAGTTGTTCTTCTATATAAACCTCTTTCTTATAAACATGAGTTTCTATGAATTTGTTTCTCTTGTCTACCCAGACTAACACTCCCCCTTTATGGCCCCTATTCTGGCTACCTAACATATTTAGCCAACACCTAAGTTGAATGCAAACATTTTTCTTTGGTCTACTTTATTCAATATTCAAAAGTATACAAAAGAGGATAATAAAGATGGTTCAAAATCCAAAAATTAACTAAGCGCCAAAGTACGTGGTACTACTGGAAGAAATGAGGAGCAAAGAGAGGATAACCCACTTAACAAGTAACAAAATGACAACTATATGACAGGGACTTCAAGTGTGTGCAAATATGGAATTTAAAAACTGAAAAAAGTCCCAGAAACATTTGAAGCTCCTTGGTAAGTACTTCCTTAGTGGTAGTAACTTTCAATATGAAAGTAATAAAATGTCCAGTGTAAAAGCAGAGACCTTGTGATATGCATATGATACAACTTTGCTTATGGAAAGCTAAGAGGATTCAACACATTAATGAAGAACTGAGACTAAAGCTTTCTGTAGGGATTATGGCTCGATGGAAAAAAAAAGTCTCATGCTCGGGCCAATAAACACAATGATAAAAAGAGAAAAAAATAAATTGACATGGATTTCATTTATTTCAATGCATAATCAACATTCATGGAATTAGTGAAGAAATCAAGCCATGAGATAAATGCTGCAAAAGACTTCTTTAAAGTGTTAAAGAGCAGCAGAGTCAGCAAAATGACTGTCAGACAACAAACTCGGACAACTCTCAGCAATTATAGAGAAGGTCCACTAGGAGCGATATCCTAAACTTCATGGAAGAGAATCTCAATATGAAGTACATCCAAGCTTCTTAAACTGAGAGAGCAGTAGCAACTACTAACAGATTCCCCTCTTTGTTATAGGCTGTCCACACGCTGGGGAAGCGTCCCTCCTGCCTGGCATAGCCAATTTTTTCTGGTCCCTGAGCTAACCCAGCTGACCAAGCCTCTTGGCTTGCTGTCCTCTGGTGAAGAACAGCTTTGCAGAGTCAGCTTGGTGCAGACAGTCACTAGCCAAGCTTAACTTTTGCTTTGTTCTACAGTTCCACCAGCCCTTGCTCAACATTCCTCACCTTGCCACCCCCAAGCAGGAAATGTGTTAGCAAAACAACACAATTAGGGGGCAAGGGGGAAAGAGAAGCCTAGCACTTCCCGCACCAATCTCAAAGTAGACTTGAGAGGTTTAATTTAACCCCCCCATTGGGTGAGAAATCCACACACCTGGCCTCTAGACCTGGCAGGAACCCCATCTTATCCCTCAAGGGGTGGAGTCAAGGGACAGAGTTTTTGTGGGTTTTGAACTGCGGACCATGCTGATCGCAACCCAATGTGTAACCACTGTACCACCAGGGGTCCTTTTATCTCAGTAAAACTATGAAAACTAGTCCTCGGTTTATCTGACCCCAGCCATGCTATTTTTTAATCACCTAATATGTATATGAAAGGTGAACAATGAATAAGACAGAGGTGAATTGATAACTATGAATTATGATATCGCAGAAAAGCACTGACAAAACATCAACAGCCAGAAGAGCAAACAAAGCTATGCTGGAAGAGCTACAGCGGGAGTGCCCCTTAAAGAGGCCGACTCCGTGTATATGTCATCTGGATGGCAAGTCCCTGGATGGTCAAAAAGAGGAAGCCTCTCAGTGGTACACATTGACACCATGACTGCAATAATGGGCTCAAACAGCAATGTTTGAGAAGAGGGTGCGGGGCAAGGCAGTGTTTCATTCTGTTGTACATCTAGTTACTATGAATAGGACTTGGTGGCACCTAACAAAACTATATTCATATCTCCTTCTTACATAATAGGAGCATAATCCACACATTCAATAAAATCCATTCTCAAGAGGTAAAACTTACTTCAATATATAAGCTTTGGGGAGGCTTCATATCCTGTGTTATGTCCAAACCTTCATTTCCTCCCAATGACCTCATGTAAGTAGCAAGGGACTTCTTATAACAATTGAACCATTCTATCTGAAAACAGAAAAATGGTCTTTTTACCAAGTGACAAAGAAAACAAGCTTGCCAACATTGTGTAATCGTGACTTCAAACAGCACATACGCCCATGTAGATCATGAGTGTGGCATTCCTGTATTTATATAGCGAACATTAATGGTTGTCTTCTACGAGTCAGGAACTGTCTGTGCACTTAGGATGGAGCATTCAACCAAAACAGACAAAATTCTTGTTATCACATAGCTTACAAACCAGTAGACCTAAGCACAGATCTAAAAAAACCATTCAACCAGAAACAACACTACGAAAAACACATGATTCAGTTATGGTCGCTTTAAATACTGCACGGACTCTTTTTATAAGAATGGAACAACATGCTTGAGCAGACAATGCAAATGTCCCCAAAGAGAAGGAAGGACAAGCAAAATGAGGAGTGCACACAATAGAAGATAGTGAGGCTTACTTTGGAATTCAGTTCTAAGTTGTATCTGACAAGGGTAAACCTTTATCACACGTAAAGTGGCGCAAGAGGTCACATTATTTTACGACTGCATTTGTAGGAAAGTCAGTCATCGGAATTCTATAAATGTAAAAAAGTAGATTAAGAGTTGCCAAAGGGCTGGGGGAAGGAAATAATAATAAAAGGCATTTGTTATTTTTTAAAGTCTATTATGGTTAGGGTGAAAGTTTACAGAGAAAACTCATGTTTTATACAATAATTTATATATATTTTGTTTTGTGACATTAGTTGCAATCTCCTCAGAATCTTATTTATGTATAATTACAGAAAGGTAGGCAAAACAAAGATGTACAGGTTAATGACATTATTAAGAAACAGCCTGGTCAAGGAGTAACACATCCTCAGCCCCAAAATGGAGACTTATCATTTTGTTCCATTCTGAAAATTTTACATTATCACCCAAGAATGCATCCCTAAAACACTAGTTTAGTGCTGTTCATTATTTGTACTTTAAATAGATCCACACAGTATTTATTATTTTGTGACAAATTTCTTTCACTAAACATATTTTGGATTTCTGAAATTCTACTTTAAAGTGATGAAGAGCAAGGATGTCACACTTTGAGGACTGAGCAATGCCATGGGATTTTCCATTGACCTTAGCCATGGGATTTTCCATTGCCTCATAAGCATATGAAAGTTGGACAACAATTAATAAAGACCAAAGAATAGATGCCTTTGAATTAGCATGTTGGCAAAGAACACCGAAAGTACCATGGACTGCTAACTGAACAAACAAATCTGTCTCGGAAGATCACAGCCAGACTGATCCTTGGAGATGAGTATGGCAAGACTTGTCTCACAAGTTTTGGGCATGTTTTCAGGAGACCAGTCCTTAGAAAACGACACAATACTTGGTACAGTGCAAAGTCAGTGGGAAAAACAAAAACAACTCAAGGAGATGAATTGATACGGTAACTCAACAATGGGTTCAAACATAACAATTGTGAGGATGCAGAGTCCAGTAGTACTTCATGCTGATCTAGACAGGGCCACTATGAGGCGGAACTGACGAGAAGGCACCCACCACTACTATGTTGGTTAGTATTGGGTTATGTGTTGGCTAAAGCCAAGGTCAACAGTTTGACTCAACCAGTTACACCTAGGGAGAAAGGGGATTTCTGCTCCTATAAAGAAATACAGCTTCAGAAACCTAAAGAGCCAGTTCTACTTTGCTCATCCTTAAGGATTGTTAAAAGTCAATGGCAGTGGGTGTTTTACACAATTAATGTATGTATGTATGGATTGTGATAATAGTTGTATGAGCCCCAATAAAATGATTTTTAAAAAAGAAATTATGACATAAGATTATCTCTCTCTAAAGTGTCTTGGAGTCTCTAACTTGTAAACTACTATTTGTCTACCTTCATGGAAAAAAATAATACACTAATCTTTGTTAAAGATGGCATCACCTATCCCTTATCGGTGAGTTCAAAGTGAAATGTTCACATATAGAAACTGAATTTCGGTTTATGCTCTGAGAAGGAAAAGGCAGAGGCAGTGATTCTCTCCATAGACTAGACCTTGTAGAGACTTTATTAACACCGAATTTGGACCCCAGCTATAAGGGATTTCCATTGAACTCAAGGTCAAAATGAAGTCTAAAGTATGGAAATCTAATCTCAAGACTAACATTATAATTCTTAATTATAATTTTCTGGTTCGAAAATCAGCATCTTGAAGTCTTACTTGTGTGCCTTGTCATGACTACCTTGTACTAAACTAAAAAAGTTTATGCACGACAAGTTCATGTATTTATGTTTAAAATAAAATCCTCATCTATTGGTTACTTAAATTTTAAGATAAAATCCTACAAGAACTATTACTCTTAAACACTCTATGTTTTTAAAAAAAATACTATAGCTATTGTTATTAGAGAAAGAACATGTTCTGTTCATTTCACCATAATAAAGAGGCACCCCTCAAGTCCACTTAATGTAAGATTCCGGCACAAAGACCATGGAAAAAGAACCTGAAAAATTAACTGGTAACGTAATTATTTAGTAGTTCCCTCAAGAAGCTGAGGTACTTTGTTTCTTTCTCCAGAACATGAACAGAATAAAAATAAAGCATGGAAATGTACTTAGCAATCCAAGATCAGAGGAGGCAATGGTATTAGAGATTAAAACCTGAGCAGACTGCGGATGACAGTGGAAGCCCAAACTCCATTTGCACAGTTCCCACACAGATTAAGCCTCCAGTGAATCTCCTTAGACCATGAACAAAGAATGGAAATAGTCTTGTTATACACTGAGTGCATTGGAAAGTAGATTAACACAGATAATTTTTAACGTTATTGTTTTTCTCTCTTTTGGTCCCTTTTAAATTTGTTCTAGTTTTTATATTTTCTTTTGGATTGAGGGCTGTTTTTTTTGCATATGATTTTCTTTATTTTTTTTGGAGTTTTCAGTGGTTTATTGAGCATTCAATATTTTGCCATGATGACTTAGGATAGTTAGGTGTTTTTTTTTATTTTGTGTTTTACATTTTATTAGGGGCTCATACAACTCTTATCACAATCCATACGCATATGATTTTCTTTAAATAAAATCTAGGATAGGACTTAGTTACTGTGAAGACTATAAATGGATTAAGTTTCTTTGGGTTAGGACAGGGCAGGCTGGGGCAAATGGTGAGTTTAAGACTGAAGAAAATGTTCTAAAATTGATGGAGATCATAACTGCACAGCTCTTTTTAATATATTTAAACCACTGGGTTGTGTGGTATATGAATTATGTCAATTAAACTCAAGTTAAATTTTTTAAATGCAGTTAGCAAGTAAATTGTTTATAAAACTCATGGCAAATTTACTGAATACATGCCGTGGCAATTACATTATATCCTGTCAGCCTGTCAATAAAATTGCAGCTTGATGACCTCATTTTGAGGCATGACAGAAATAAGTAGCTCAATGGAGATCAAACCCAGTCTCTCTGCCTTCCTTTTCTGCGCTGAGACAGTCAGAGAGCTGGAGGAGACCCGTGCCAACACTGAAATGCATACACTGCCACTGGATCCACAAGACCTTCTACCCACTGGCCTGCGATATTCCTGCATTTGGCATCATTACATATACTGTGAATCTAAAGAGGAATTTATCGACTAGTACCGAACATATAGGCTAATATCGGACTTAGGAACTTGATCTGAACTGGGCTGAGATGTTTTCTCAATATATAATTGCTCTTTTATATAAAGTTCTTATACACATGAGTGTATGACTGTTCCTCTAGTCAACCCAGACTAACACTTTCTTTCATAAGTGATATACTATACCAAACTCACACAATAACAGCATTGATCACATTCCGTTCTATGCTATGTTCCAAATGGGCAGCCTTAATCATCCTGTAACAACCCTGTTAATACAGCAGTTCTCAACCTGTGGGTTACGACCTCTTTTGGGGTCAAAGGACCCTTTCACAGGAGTCACTTAAGACCATTGGAAAACATGTATTTCCAATGGTCTTAGGAACCAAGTCACTGCTCCTCTATCCATCTCCAGGAGGGTCTGCCCACATACGAGTACGCAGCGTAATGACATAATCAGACAACCCCATCACATTCAACTTGTACAAATAAAGGTGGATGTGACAGGGTTGGCACCACAATGTGTTTATGTGGACAAGTCACACATGCGTAGAGAGCAGCTGCTGTGTTAAAAGCAGCTACTGTGTTAAAAGCAGCGACAGTGTTAAAAGCAGCAGTATTGGTGGTAAATGACACTTCATGAATTATTATTTCTGGGTAAAATCATAAACTACTGCAAAAAATCGATATCTGTACCATGGGAACTTTATCTGGATGCTGATTGGTCTTTTTATATTCAGCTGTGGTTGATGTGAATACTGCTCCTTGTGATAGTAACAGGTATGTAAAAACACAACATAGAGAATGTAAAATCATAGGAAATTTTAATAAACTGTATTGACTAAATTGTGCCATGTATCATCTTTAGTACTATTTTTTTTTTAAATAAGAAATTTAAACAAGACGCTTGACTTGAAGGGAAAACTATCTAGGCTTCATTGAGAGTAATTTATGCCTACTTAAAGACAGATTGCCCTACATGTAATAGCTACATACAAAAATGTTATAAAACTGTCCTTGGTTTTACAATGATAAATGAAAAACATAAAAATTCTTCAATCGAACAAGGCATGCAAGGATTTTTTTCATGTCATTTTTTTTGTTTTTGTTAAACAGTGAGAGCAAAATAACCTACTGAAATACAAAGAGAGAAGCTGAATGAGCAAGCCACTGATGGAGAAGGGGAGCTTTCACAGAACCAGTGTTTTCCCCATCCCATCTCCACCTGATGTTGATCAAAACATACCATTGGTGATTTAGTAAACGAATAAATAAAGGGAAAAATTTAATATGCTTGTGTACATGCACCAGTTACTTTGTGTACAATAAAGGAATGAGGAAGGGGAAATGAAATAAAGAGAAAACTATACTGTAGTTGTCAGGAGGTGGTGGAATCAAACTGTGGTTTTCTAATCGAGAATGGATTCTTGGTCGGCTGGAAGAGAGTTCTGGAGGAAAGGAGCAGGCTCCCTTAGAAGATGCCTCCTGTCTGCTGCTGGAACACATCAATTGTATCTTCATCCTCCATTTCCAACTGTGCAGGTGTGTCTGTTTCATTGATTGGCTGTCTGTCGAATCAAATCAGATCTGACTCATTGACAAACCCTGTTCACAATAGGCTTCCATTAGCTTACTAAGTGGGTGTGCCTCTGAATCTTAAACTGCACCACAGAACCATCCTGCCCTACCACCTTCAAGTTAATCTGATCATTGTTCTCAGTCTTGACTCCTCCCTTGAGTTTTTTGTTGGCCAGGGTGAATGCTGAAGTCTTCTCAAAAGAGGTACCAGGTCCGCACCAAACGAGCACACAGGCAGCTGCAGGAACAGCAGGAGGAGGTGGCAGTGGTGGAGGAGGGAGAGCCATCTTTTGTATTATTAAAGCTATGGTTATATATTATTTTCATTAGCCAACCATCCCATGACAATGGATCATGTAGAAGAACGTTAAGAAAAGATAGTGAGGATTTTTTATGGTATGGTTTTACTTCAATGACAGCAGGAACTGAGAAACTACAATGTCTTACTTGTTGTGAAGTTCTATTAGTTGAATCTATGAAGCTGAACAAACTAATATGCCATTTTGATAGCAAATATCCGAGCTTTGCTGGCAAGGATACCAACTATTTTAAAAGCAAAGCTGATGATAAACTCAAGAAAGCCAGACTTGACACTGGTGGCAAGTACCACAAACAAAACGTAGCAGTCATTGAAGTTTCATATTTGGTGGCACTCAGAATCACCAGCGCTATGAAACCCTACACCATTGCTGAGGATTCACTGTTGCCAGGGGCCAGTAAATTGTTCGAGTTATGATCAGAGATGAAGTTGTTACAAAATTGAGCGCAATTTTCTTATCAAATGACACTGCCTGCAGAAGAATAGCAGACAAGGCTGCTGATATTCTTGATCAGATAATCCAGGAAAGTAAATCTGCTCCACTTCCAATATTTAGCATCCAGCGTGATGAATCTACAGACGTTGCAAACTGTTCACAGTTACTGTTTACCTGAGGCATATTAATGATGGCGACTTTAAATATGAGTTTCTTTTTTTGCAAACCTCTTAAAATGGCAACTACTACACGTGATGTATTTGATAGTTGGTTCATTCTGAAAGAGCATAAGATCTCTTGGGAAAAGGTTTGTGGTGTTTGCAGATGATGCTCCACTATGCTAGGATGTCAATCTGAATTTCAACGTTTGGTACTGAGTCACCGAAAGTCACCGGAACTCACTGTATAACTCCTCAGAAAATATTAGCAACAAATACACGGCCAAAAGAGTTATAAGAAGTAATGAGAAGCATCATAAATTCTGTCAATTTTGTAAAGGCGAGCACTTTAAACAGTCTACTGCTTTCGCAACTGAAGTGAGACGGTTGTCCAGAGGAAAAGTTTTAAAAGGTGTTTTTGAGCATGGTGATGAACTCAAAACGTTTTTTATCAGAAAACATGACCGCAGTTCAAAGCATTTTGCAGCGATAAAAGTGAGATACAGAAAATAGTTTGATTGCCATCTTTGCCATCTTGAATGAGTTACAATTTATTACTGAAAGGACAAAATGCAACATGCCTTGATTTATCTGAAAATATCTGATCATTCCAAAGGAAACATCAGCTTTGGGGGAAAAAATTGGATGAAAATAAAATTTACCAAAAAAATAATAAAAAGAAAATAAAATTTACATGCCTACCCTATCTGTTTTCTTTGAAGAACATGACACTGAACCAGACAAAAGGATTACAATTTCTGTGAAAGAACACTTGCATATGCTTGCAGATGAAATTTCATCGTACTTTCCAAATCTACCCGACACCTCATTTGCACTTGCCAGAAGCCCATTTGCAGTCAAAGTTGAAGATGTTCCTGAGATAGCACAAGAGACGTTTATTGAACTAACAGCGATGCAGCGAGAACTGATTTCTCTACAATGCCAGTTACAAAATTCTGGATCAAGTGTTTGCAGTCAGGTCCTGTTCTGTCGGAGACTGTGTTGCACCTTTTTCTTCCATTTCCAACAACTTATCTTTGTGAAACAGGGTTTTCCAGCTTGTTTGTTATCAAGTCTAAATAAAGAAGTAGATTTGTTGTGGAAGATGATCTTGTGCTCTTGCAAAGACTGTCTGGAGAATTTCTGATCTAGTGAGAAAGAAACTATCTCAACCTTCTGGCTTTTTACGCACACTGTCGCAAAATGTAGCAATGTAGTTCACTATTGTTATATTAAGACTGTTACTCATGCTACACCATGCTTCAAGACAAAATTTCATTTATTTATAATTAGAAATCAGTATTTCACAAGATATAATTACCTATTTTTGTGATTAATCACTATGCTTTAAATATGTTCAATTTGTAAACTAAAAATATATCCTACATATCAGATGTTTACATTATAATTCACAACAGTAGCAAAATTACAGTTATGAAGTAGCAACAAAAATGATTTTAAGATTGGGGATCACCACAACATGAGGAACTCTATTCAAGGGTCGTGGCATTAGGAAGGTTGAGAACCAAGGCTGTAGTAGGACACACTATGACCCCATTTTGTAAATAAAGGAGTGAACACAGAGCAATGAGGTTACTTGCCCAAGATTAGAAAGCAGTGTCAGGAGTTGAAACCAAGTGTTCTGACTCTAATGTTCTATCTTGAAATACTGGTCTAGCACCCTACCTTCAGTGACAAATACTCATCTTATTCTGAATATTTATTCATGCTGACTAGAAAACTACATATCTCCTAAGAATAATGTCGGCTTTTCAACTCCACTGATGAATCACTAATAAATAAAAGAAACTCCTTTTTTTATTGTTTGTCAGTTTTCCCTGTAGCACTAGAATTACTTACTACTACTCCCTTCCAGGAGGGTACCCCAGTGGCAGTTGCTACATTTGTCACTATTAATGGAAAGGTTGGCAATTTGAATCCACTTAGCTACTCTGTAAGAGAAAAATATGGCAGTTGGTTTCCATAAAGATTGATAGTGTATATGGATTATGTGCCAAATAAGACAGTTCAAAACAAAAATAATGTATAGCCTTATAAACCTCTGAGGCAGTTTTAGTCACAATCGACTTGAGAGTAATGAGTTTGGTTTTATACTTCCCATGCCTATCGCAGTAAGTACTAACTGCTTAAAAAACGCTGAAAACTTATTGCTGAAAAGGTGATCAAATCATGGATCAAATGATAGCAACTCAAAAGATTAGCTAGGAATCTTGGAGTAGTAAGCTTATGCTAGTGAGGAATAACTCAGAAAAGTATGGTAAGAATGGTTGCTTAATTCAAAAAGTATGTGTCAATAAATTATATATACAAACTGCTGAGTTAGTAGTTTATATTTACCTCTACACATTCTCACAAACAAAATATAGAAAATTTACAGAAAACAGAGAAATACTAGTAAACATCATTGTAGAAAAAAAAAAGCCAGGATCTCAGTATTTTCCCAAAATCATTAACTTGAAAAAGTGCTAACTTACTTCTTCAGCAGACATGTGAAATCGTAAAGCATTAGGCAACACACTGCCATATTCCCACCTAAGTGCACGAATCCGCAGTAACCGGTCATACCTAGGACATTGAGAGAGTATTAGCATACAAACAAGCAGGAAATCAGACATTGTTCTATCAGTAAGACTCAAGGATCTTATCAACTAAACTGTCATTTGTGGATTTTTTTTTTATTTAAGATTCTGATGCAAATAGATCTACTCTAAGAAGACATCTTTGGGACTACCAGAAATCGGGAATAGGAACTGGGCTGATGCCCCTAGCACTGTTCATTGTCGTAACTGTGATGGTGACACAGCAGTAATGTGGAAAAAGATCAGAAAGGCCCTTATTTCTTAGAGATGTATCCTAAAGTATATAGTGGTAAAATGTTATCTGATGTTTAGTACTTAGTTTTAAGTAGCCTAACATACATATGTCATAAATTATGGAAAATGTATTGTTAAATTTATAAGACAACTCCAGGAGCTTCACTATATTATTCTCTCTGCTTTCAAGAATAGTGCAATCTTTTACAATACAAATTTTAAACTGGAAAAACGAAATTAAAATGCTTACATTAAATCAAACTTAAAAGAAATAACTCACTGCCACATGGAGTTGTTTGACTCATACTGACACTGTAAGGACAGGATAGAAGCGCACCAGTGAGTTTCCGAGATTGTAACTCTTTTTTAAGAGTAGAAAGCCTCATCTTTTCCCCGCAGAACAGCTGGTGGTTTTGAAATGCTGTTTCTGGTTAACAGTCCAGTGCATAAACACTGAAAACACTCTCACTTCCATCAAGCCAATGCTGACTCATAGCAAACCCCTGTGGGTTTCCGAGATTGTAATTATTTACAGGAATAGAAACACGGCCTTTTCCCCTCGGAACTACTAGTGGTTTTGAACTGTGGACCATGTAGATCACAGCCCAACAAGTAACCATGCTACCAGGGCTCCATGCATAACCACAGAGATAAATAAATCTGAGATCTGTTGCTATCAACCAGAAACTTAATTGAGAAACCCCATGGAAAACTCTTCTTTTTTTCCTGCTACTACAAGTAAAATCACAGCAGCTTACAAGTACGCAATAGTGCAGCGTCGATTTCTTAACAAAGAACAGTGCCGAAATTTGATGGTTGGTATCAAATTGCTTCTTCCGTCTGATTTTGCTTCATTACTAGGAAGAGAATTAAAGAGAAAATGGATAAATACACTGCAGAACAACAAAAATTTTTAAGTTTTATTGACATGTAACAATTCACATCAAACAATTCAATAGTTATTAAGAATTGTACAAAAAACTGTACAATTACCACTACAATCAATTTTAGAACATTTTCTTATTTCTTGTACTCATTGTTATTAGCTTCCTCTTTCCCACCAACCACCCCTACAATCCCCACAAGAAACCATTAAATCCAGTTCCTGGCACTACAGAACCAAAAAATTAACTTTTCCATGATATTTTTCAAAGGACTGATACACGTACACATTTTTACCTATTTGTACGTAACAGTTTACCTAAGCAAATTGTGCTGCTTCTACTTCAGAACTTTTATTTACACATTACAAGATTAAAGTAAGAAAAAGCCAAGTTAACTAACTTGTCAATGCAATGATACTATAATAATTTAATCTCCTTTAACCATTTGGTATTGTAGTTTTGCACACTGATTGCTTTCTATTATTTCAAAAGACAAGTGTCCTATTTGTTCACTGAGGTAAGAGAAAACCTGACATCATGGCCCGAAGAAGGTGGTCTTACATGATGTTTCTATTGTATGAGCACTCCGCTTCTAGGAGCACTTCCGAATCCTCACCACACTACTGTAGCTGGACATGGAGTCAGCAGTTTATTCATTCAACAAATATTTGCTATTTCCCCATCTATATTTTTTACTATACTTTAGGGTTTTTTCATATACAGAGGAAGTAGTTTCACCCTATAAAATGCACATCTTCTTAGACACTTGATATGGATCACATTTTAAAACCAGAAGAACAAAAGGAGTAAGTATCTACTTTAGCATTTTAAAGCAATTAGATGAATATAAAAAGGGTCCACCATGCTTTGTTCCACATAATGCACTAGGCCCTGAAAACAGGAAAAATGCACACCCTGTGCTGTTAGGTTTTTCTATCTGCTGTCACTCTATGGGTACCAGATTATGGTCTACATTGTACAAACTAAGCACAAATACACCTAATACCAAGTACTTAAAAACATACATCAAATGTCCTAAAAAAAATCACATTTATAGGTGGGTAAATAAAAAGATTTCTTTTGATATATAATTTAACCAGACATTGCTTACAGTGATTGTTTTCTCAGAAGGACATCAGGAAGATGGGGGACAAATTTTTAAAACAAGAATTTACAAGTGTTATGAATACAAGAAAGTAGTTCAAAGTGGAACACATCCTGGCCCACCAAGCCCTGAGGACGATATTTCCACTCAGAGAAGTCAAAGCACAGAGAGGACCATATGGCCAGTCCACTATGAGACACGATGTACCTCACTGACCCATAGTGCTACCAGGGGACAACACTGGAAACACAGTGTGGGAACTGTGCCCAATCTGACCCCATCACACTGAGGCAAAACACTAAGAGCCATGCAACAGAACAGCAAAGGAAGCAGAGCAAAGAAGTCTTGAGGGAGTACAAAAAATAGACTTTGGGGCCAGAGTGTGCCACCCCATCAGACTCAACTGGAAAACACTCCTAAAGGTCAACAAACAGACCTTGAACTATTTACAGGCTTTTCTTTTTTTTTTTTTTTTTTGTCTTTTTTTGGTTTTCTTTTGTTGCTTCGTTTTGCTCTGTCTTGTTTTTTGTGCATATTATTATCTCTGCAATTCTATCTAGAAAAAATAGGCGGGATAAACAATCTGAAGGAGAAAACAACGGACTGCTGGTTCTGGGGAGATATGGGAGCAGGGGAGGCGGGGGTGGGGGGAAAGGAAGTGGGTGTTAACAAACCTAGGGACAAGGGAACAATAAGTGATTCAAAATCAATGGCCAGGAGGGTGCAGGAGGCCTGGTAGGGCTTGATCAAGAGCAGTATAACCTAGAGGAATTACTGAAATCCAAATGAAGACTGAGCATGATAGTGGGACAAGAAGAAAGCAAAAGGAAATAGAGGAAAGAATTAGGAGTCAAAGAGTATTTAAAGGTCTAAATACAGGTGTGTACATGCCAATATTTATATATGATGATGGAGAAGTAGATCTAATGTGCATGTATTTATAGGTTTAGTATTAAAGGACATTGGGACTCTACTCAAATACTCCCTCAATGCAAGAACACTTTGTTCTATTAAATTGGCATTCCATGATGCTCACCTTCCCTACATGATTGCTGAAGACAAAACAGGTGCATAAGCAAATGTGAAAAAGAAAGCTGATGGTACCAGCTATCAAAAGATATGGCCTCTGGGATCTTAAAGGCTTGAAGATAGAGACCCACATGGATGAAGCACACTAACCTGTGTGATCACGAGGTATCTATAGGAACAGGTACCAGTCATCAAAGAACAAAAAAAATCATCATTGTGAATGAGGGGGAGTGCGGAGTGGAGACTCAAAGTCCATCTGTAGGCAAGTAGACATCCCTTTACAGCAGGGTCACAGGGAGGAGACAAGCCAGTCAGTGTGCAGTATAACACTGATGAAACACGCAACTTTCCTCTAGTTCTTTAATGCTTCCTCCCCCAATTATCATGATCTCAATTCTACCTTACAAATCCGGGTAGACCAGAGGCTGTACACTGATACAGATAAGAGCCAGAAACACAGGGAATCCAGGGCAGATAAACCCTTCAGGATCAATGAGTGCAGCAATACCAGGAGGGTAAGGGGAAGGTGGGGGAGAAAAGAGGAACCAATGATCCACATATAACCCCCTCCCTGGGGGTGGAAAACAGAAAAGTGGGTGAAGGGAGATATTGGACAGTGTAAGACATGAAAAAAATTTTATAAATTATCAAAGTTTTGTGAGGTAGGGAGGGAGGGAGAAGAAGGGTAAAAAATGAGCGGATACCAAAGACTCAAGAAGAAAGAAAATGTTTTGAGAATGATGATGGCAACAAATGTGCTTGACATAATAGATGGATTTATGGATTGTGCAAAGAGTTAGTTATACAAGCCCCCAATAAAATGATTTAATAAAATAAATAAACCTAACCAAACTCACTACCAAAAAAAAAATTTTCCTGTATCCATTGCTGGTAGGAATGTAAAATGGTATCGCTAATGTAGGTAGTAGTGTCGCAGCTCAACAAAAATCTGATCTACTACACCCAGATTTGAAAAGACATGCAAACAGACTTGTACACCAACATTCCTTGCTATACTATTTGCAATGGGTGAAGATAAGAACCACCTAATGCCCATGAATAGGAAAATGTGATATATATGTGTACACACTACTGCTGCTGCTGATGTTACTCAGCCAATCGGAGAAATGAAGAATTGGCACAATCTACAATATGGATGGGACTCGATGTCATTAAACTAGTGAAAGAAGTCAACCACAGCACGGGACTTGGTTTCAATCTCTTGCCACCAAGAACAGTGGCCCAGAACTACCAGTCTGTTTTAATGCTTTTTTGCTTTTTATGGCAGGTGTGGCTCTGCTGTTGTAAATATTATTGGAACGTTTGCCCTATCACCAACTCCTGTTGTTTCTGTAAATAGTGCTCAGTCACTTAAAGGTTTAATTTACACAAGTCAACAATTCATGTATTGCAGTTCACAGCTGGCCCATACTTGTATAATTTCCCTTTCTCGACAATGTTCTAAATTCTGTAACAATGGCTAAACTAATGACACCATCAAAGTGTACCGGCTACACATTAGACTCCTAAGTGAAACATCAGCAGTTTAAAGTCACCAGCCAAGTCTGTGGGGGAAGGATGAGGCTTTTTACTCCTGTGATGATGTGCAGGCTGGGAGACTCACAGGACAGTTCTACCCTGCCCTATAAAGTTGTCATGAGTCAGCAAGGGGATGATAATTGATAATGTTCTGTAACATAAAATGACAATGATGTCTCTTAGGTGAACCAGAGTCATTTATAAACCATGAGTGGATTTTAGGCTTGTACTTAATTCTAGTCCCAATCTAAGAACAGCTAGTTCTTATGACATGGTCCTGCTTGGTGGTTGCCCTCATGAAGAAATCACTGAAGATATGAGTCTACAGCAAAATGTGGTGAAGAACCTAGATGGTGCCCAGCTATTAGAAAAAATAGTGTTGGGGATTTTAAAGGTTTGTTTTCAAACAAGCAGCCATCTAAGTGGGGTGTCACATGGAAGGAGCCCATCAGCCTGTGTGAACATAATCCAAATCTAAAGGCTGGAATGATATCAAAGCTTAAATTGTGAACAATTGGTTTGTAGAAGGCTATGGTTGTCAGTGGAAGCCCAAAATCCATTTAGAGGGTCCACAAAGAGATCAAGCCTCTTGTGAATTCCCTCTCGTTATAGCTGAGGGATGTGAAGAGCTCTATTATCAGACACTGTAAATCAATATGTCAGACATAGATCAAAATGCAGTATATCTTATTTGATTTTCCTTTGGACCCATTTTAAAGCTGTTTCAATTTAAAAAAAAAGTGAAGGGAAAATACTCATGAAGCAAACCCTTGGAGCCTCACTGTGACCATGGACGAGGGGTGGAGGGCCTCGCTAGCATGCAGAGCGCAGTGGATTCCTGCGGATGCGGTTAGGTTCAAACTCAGCACCCCACCATTTGCTCTCCCTTATGAGCCATCTAAATGTGTTCTAGTTCTTAAGATACTTGTAGCTTTCTTTTGACTGAGGTTTTTGTTTTACTTTCATAGTCTTGTTAGTGTTGTTTTTATTGTTTTCACTGTTTTTCTGTATATAAAATCCAAGATAGGTGAATCAGAGGCAGTAACTGGATTCATGGTTCCTTGGGGCAGGGCAGGGGAGGTGGGGAGGAAATGGGGAGCTAATAACAATGAGTCCAAGAATGAAGAAAATATCTAAACCTGATTATGGTGATGATTCTACAACGATATGTGAATTATATACCAATAAACTGTTAAAAAGTCCATCGCAAATTATATAATTAAATGGTTCAATCATATTAAGAAGAGTTGTACAATCATTACCACAATCGAATTTAGAACATTTTCTTCCTTCTTGTACTCACTGTTATTATTGTACTCACTTCCTTCAAACCGCCCCAGCCACAACTCAGGAACCATTAATCAAGATATTGTCTCAATAGATATACCTACCCTAGATTTCATATACACTAAAACATTTAAAAACAGCAAAAAACCTACTAAAAATAACAAAGTAAAACAAAAGTATCCCAACTGAAAAGATAGAAAATATAAAAAACTAAAATCAATTTAAAATGGGTCAAAAAGGAGATCAATGGCTATGGTGCTAAATTTTAAAGGAATTGCATCTGCAATAATCCACTTTCCAATGCACTCTGCATAACAGCAAGGCTAACCACAACACTTGTCTATGCTCAGAGAGGACTCACAGAGCTTTATCCATACGTATTTCCCCTGCACTTTGTTTTTACTGAAGTAAAATGGGTCAAAACAGAGGTCAAATGATATCATGCTTTATTGTAATCATCTCTATAACACTCTCTGTCTGATAGCAAGACTACTGACATCCTTCAACTGAGTCAGAGAGGATTCACCGGAATCTTAAACCACTTGTGTGGAACTTGCAAATGATTTTGGATTTCCACTGTCATCCATATCCTTCTGCAAATCAGGTGTTCACAATTTAAGCTCTAATACTATTCCCTCCTTCATATTTGAGTTTTAATTATTCACACTCCTCTGGTCACAAAGGCTGATGTGCTTCTTCCATGTGGACTTAGGTGACATTTCACTCAGAAGGCTGCTTGTTGAAAAATAAGACCCCCATGCGCCATTCTTTCTAAAAATCATACCATCTAAATTTCTTTACTACACTTTGCTATAGCATCCATATCTTCAGTGAGCATCAAAAAGGGCCAAGTCACAAGAACTAATTCTCATATTGGGCTAGAATTAAATGCAAGTCTAAATCCCATTCATGTTATCTATGGTTTACGTATATCTCTGGTTAATCTTAAGAGACATCATTGTAATTTTATATTAGAGAACATTATCAATCACCCCCAGGGGCACATGGCAATTCTATTGATAGTGTGAACTTTTTGATTAAAGAATCTATAAACGAATGCTGATCAAAAGGGAAAAATTCAAAATTGAATTTCAAATTACCAAGAACTCTAGACTTTCTAGAGCCACGTAAACTGGAAAAACCCAAGTCCTAAAATAATCCTTAAACCAAAAATATCCTCCAAAGTGGGTCACTCCACAAAGAGGTGGGATATGGGATAAGACCATCCACCTGAGGGTCTACACCAAGACAAGGCTGGGGCAAATCCCCACAGAAATGAAAGAACCTTGCCAGGAAATCAAGTTTAGGCCAGGGGAGAGGAACATCACTGATAGTTCTGTTGGCGAGCATGGTAGGTGATTGGGGAGAAATATCCTCACATTGGGAAGGGGTGCTAAACAATGATTGTAGGGAACCTATAGGGACAGATTTTATGTTCCTGGGTAAACACTACAAATATGTCTCTAGCCAAAGCTCAATAAAACATGCCATGGACTAAACACCAAGATGTCACTGGATGCTGACCTTGTCGTACGGTAAACCTTGTGGTCAGCATGGCATCACTCGGGCTACACAAGCGCTTAACACAGAGGCCCAGCAGAATGAACTGAGCCTGGCCTCAAAGGTGCCTGTACCCTTGCACTGAGGACTGGGGTGCTTAGATAGAAGAGGAAGCAGAGTGGCTGCCCTGGACCTGTGGAAGTGATGGTCATTGGACCTTGGGGGGAACCCCATTTGGTTGGAGTCCATCAAAAGGGACTCAGAATCACCATATATTTAGTACCTTGATGCTCCCCTCTCAGTGATATGACTGGCTTTGATCTGTTGGGCAGGGATTTAAACTTGGAAGAATTGATCCAGGATGTTTCCCCTGGCATCGATCCCCCCTGCTTAGGGTAAACAGAATTCAACTGAATATGAGATCTAACTGTGTGGAGCAACAACTCATGGGTTTCGGCTCAAGTTAGAACTGTACTTGCAGACTCCTCAAACCTACAGCAGAATGATGTGTCATCGGAAAACTTGATGGTGTTGCCAGTGCAATCATCTTATACTCCAGGGGGAATGATTGACAATGTGTTACTTTTCTGCTTCTATGGGTTTTTTCCCTGCCTTTCATTTGCTTGTTTTGTTTGTGTTTCTCTTTAGTTGTCTGCTAGTTGTTTTGCTGCTGTTGGTGGGGTAGTTGGTCTTACAGGGTATTAATTTGTCATAGTATGGCTGTCAAAGTAAACCCGAGCTATGCATATCCCAGGGACAAGCAGATGGATTCTGGCCCCAATTTAACTTTAGTCCCAATCCAAAGACAGTTAGTTTGGATAACATGGCCTTGCCCACCTCATGTAATGATCACTGAAGATAAGGGTGCTATAGCTAAGTGTGGTGAAGAAAACAAATGGTGCTCACTATCAATCGGAATAGTGTGTGGAGTCTTAAATTCAAACAAGTAGTCATCTAAACGAGGAGTGAACTATGTCCACAAAGAAGAAGCACACCAGCTTGCGTGACCCAAAGGCACGCAAAACAAAATTCAAAAATGACAAAGGGAAAAGTATCAGAGCCCAAATTTCAAAGACCCAATTTATAGAATGCTATAGAAGATAGGGGGGCCCCAAACCCATCTGCAGAGTATCTAGTCAGATTAAGCCACCAGCAGATCCCCTCTAGTCACAGGAAAGTGTCTCGAACAGCTTTTCTATCAGATAGAGATCATTGTAAGTGTGATTATGCTGGAATGAACTGGATACATGGTCAGATGACCTCCCTTCTAACCTGAACTTGTTCTTGGTCAGTGGTTTTCAACCTTCCTAATATACATTTACTACAGTCCCTCATATTGTGGTGACCCCCCCAACCATAAAATTATTTTTGTAGCTACTTCATAACTGTAATTTTGCTACTGTTATGAATCGTCATGTAAAACCTGATAAGCAGGAAGTATTTTCATTGTTACAATTTGAACACAATTAAAGCAGAGTGATTAATCACAAAAACATTTTCTATTGTGAAAGACTAATTTCTAACTACAAATGAAATTAATTTTGTTGTAAAGCATAGTGTAGCATGGGTAACAGTTTTCACGCCAGTTACTCGTATGTGGGCATATCTGCATATGGGCAGCCCTGCCTAGAGACAGCTAGAGGAACAGCGTCTTGGTTCCTAAGACCATTGGAAATGTGTTTTCAGGTCTTAGGTGACTCCTGTGAAAGGGTTGTTTGACCGCCAACGGGTCGTAACCAACAGGTTGACAACTGCTGTTTAGGTGAGAGCATTTCTTGCTTGTTCTAAGACAAGGTGGTCTTTTCTTTCTTACTCATTATTTGTAATTTTATCTCTAAAGAATTGATTGTGTTAATGATTATGTAAGTCTTCTTGATATGACTGAACTATTGAATTGTGTGATATATGTGGATTAAGTACCAATAAAACTGTTTTAAAAAAGGCTCAGAAACCCACACAGGCAGTCTATCCTGTCCCATAGAGTCACTATGAGTCGGCATTGACTCAATGGCAGTGAGCTTGGTTTGTTTTTGACCAAATCACAGGGCACTATTACTTTGTCTTACAGCTCAAATTCTTCACTGTGCCAAATCCCAGGCTGAACTTTTACTATCTGTAAATCTAGAAACCTTTTGAGCTTTCTGCAGCACTAGTTCTGTATAAACTCCACTCCAACTATGAATAATCTCTACTGGGCCGATACTCAAACCAAACTCTGCCAGTGAGTTGATTTCCACCCAAAGCAGTTCTGCCCATAGGACAGGGTAGAACTGCCCCTCTGGATTTTTAAGACTGTCACTTTATAGGAGTAGAAAGCTTCATCTTTCCTCCTCAGAGTAGCTGATGGTTCCAAACAGCTGATCTTGCAGTCAGCAGCCCAACATGTAGCTATCATGTTGTCTATTGTCTATACTGCCTACTATATATTGTCTATTCTCTTTACTCAATGCATTAAAACATCTATTAATTTTTTTAAAAAGTAAAATGTATGTATTCCACTTTGTTAGTGCTTTTATTCACTTGTATCTCAATTTGGGTCTATCCTAATTCCGTCATATCAATCAACCAACAAATATGCATTAAAGCACCCAAAATGCAGATATAACAATAAGCAATATTAAGTCCTTTAGAGCTGGGCTAAATTATATAGTTAGAATATAATCAGGTGCACAGAGATTAAAAAAACCCCAAATATGATGCAAAATCAACTAGCTAATATTATTTCTAATTAATTCTTAACTCTGATAACTTAAAAAAAATCTTATGAAAACTTACACATCGGATTGGTTTTGTTCATATAAAGCCTTCATCTCCTCCAGAATTTGTCTGAGTCCATCCTCCTGGAATATATAAACTGCTTTTGATATATATCCATGGATTCCCCAATGCATTCAATTAATCCCCTAAATCTATCTGTACTACATTTATCCTCAATTTATATATATAATTTATTTAAAATCCATAGCCATTGCATAAATTCTGGCTATTTATGTACCTATATCAAAAATAAAGGCTTAATCGAGCATGAAAGTACACATTTTCACTGCAAAAACAACAAATACAAGTTTTAAAATATTTCTCCCAATTTTTTCCCCCAAAGACACAGTTTTGGTTTGTATTGCAAGAAAAGAAAAGCCAAAGGAATTTTTCCTACCATCTACCTTAAGATAGAAATTTTTCACTTAGACAAATAAAATGTTTTAATTCTAAAATTCATAAATGTTAATAAGATAGTTGACCATTTGAAAAGAAGTGACATCACATATTCTTTCAGCCAAAATACAGTCTTGGGTTCAACCAACCCTGTAGCCAATTATATGTTGAAAATATCTGATGATGATGAATAGCCTTGTTTACTCTTGATGTCATTTATTACCCATTTCATCTCCACAATTCTAAAAGTTACAAGTCCTGCTAGTCTTCAATCACTTAAAAAACTCATTTATCAATATCTGTAGAATTGAGTTTCAATCATCCACATTTCTCACCACTAGCTCATCTCTCTGCCTCCATTAGTTCTTCTCTTCTGATGCATTTTCCATATTGCCAATAACCAAAACCACTTCCATTAAGTACATTTTGATTAAATGACCCTATAGGACGGAGAAAATTGCTCCCTATGGTTTACACAGCTGTAAATCTTTACAGAAGCGGCTATCTTTCTCCCTTAGAATGGCTGGTGTGTTTGAATTGCTGACCATTAGGCTAGCAGCCCAATGCATAACTCCAGGCCTCATTTTACTGCCAATAAGTACTCCAAAATATAAAAACATCCCGCCACACCCCTACCTGAAAACCTCTACCTGATTCCAAATGCCTGTGGAATAATGCCGAAGTTTTTCTAATCCTAGAACCCACCATTGACATCTCCATACATAACCTTTCCAGTTGTGATCATGAGTCTTAAGCCATTGTTTATCACCTGCCTGTGTGAGGGCTAATACTTCATACAAGGCTCGAACACCCACTCCCAACCCCCCAGTAGCATTTCTCTTTATGCTCCCATCTACGCAACACCAGTTTCACTTACCACATTGCATTCTATTCACTTGTGTTTCTTGGTCCTCTCACTGACATCTATCTAGTTGCTGCCCTATGATTGTTTACTACGATGCTTAAACGTACAGGCTCTTGAGCCAGACTTCCAGGGTTCAAGCTCTAGCTCTGCTCTTTACTGGCTATATCACCACTGACAAATCTCCTAACTTCAATTCTCCACTCACATGTTTGAGGTGGGGGGAGACAGCTCAGATCTCACACAATGATGAGGAGAGACAATTGCAAGCTAAGTGCTGAACATCATTCCTACTTCCATGTTATTGTAGTGGACAAATAATCATAATAGTAACAATACGACTGTTAGCACTATTATTATTTCTTGTAGAAACAGCATACAGGGACTCAGCCCTGGGTGTGTCAGGTACAGTTCCTCACTACACCAAGAGCTCTGTACCATCATCATGCCCATTTTTGTTGGTGAGAACACTGGACGCACAGAAAGCCTGAGTCCACAGTGATCGAACAGAGTATGAATCTCAGTCTGGCACCAGAGGCCTACTTCATCATCACATTTTGCTCACTGAGTGCGTGCGCGCACACTAACGCGCATAAAACGCTAGATCCAATAAAAACGACTGGTTCTGTGGGTTTCTGAGGCTGTCAATCTTTAAAAGAACAGAAAGCTTCCAGCTTTCTTCGGCAGAATGGAGGTGGATTCGAATTTACTTTAGTTCGTATTAGGCAACCTTTTACTTGGGTAAGCAAAGGAAAAGCAACAAAGCTAAAAATGAAGCAAAACGGAAGGAAGTAGACTTTGAGGAAGCGCAATTGCTGAGTTGTACAGTAACTTCCTTCTTTCTCCCACAGTAACCTTTTGTTATGCTGTTACTTTCCCTTCCGGAACTTGGCTCACACCCTCAGGGGAATCTGAAGCAAACCGCGAAAAGAGCAGCCCAGGGGAGATCCCGCTCACCCTCCAGCCCCTTTCAGCCAAGCTCCCCGGACCTCCATCCCGCCCTCTGCCGTCCAGCCCGTCATATTAAAGGCGGGCAGCTGCCCTTCTGGCGTGTGGTGCAGTTCGCGGACCACCTCCGTCGCCTTTTCACAGAACATGGCGGGTAGACCTGGTACCGGGACCTCCTTGTCGGCCGCCCACTTGACCGAAGAGTCTGCGGGCTCCCTGCAGCCTAGTTCGCGCCGCGCTTATTAGCGCAGGTCTAGGAAATCGCCTGCGCTTTGGCGGTAAAAATCCCCAACCAATGGGAAGGCAAGGACGCAGGTTGCGTGGCTACGGTGGTTGCAAAGGGACAATTCCATACGCGGTACAGAAATATGACCGGAAGTGGGGAGGCGGTGACCGGTGCCTTCTTCCGGTGGAACGCGGCCCTCCGGAAAGAGTCCTTGGGGTTCCATTTGACTTTATCCATGAGGTGAGACGAATTTTCCAATACTAATCTGAGCACATAGTTTAGGGAGCAGCATAGCTTGGAATAGATGTACCGCCCACACCCCCCGAAACTTCCTCTTTTCCCTTTTTTAAAAATAAAAATCATTCTATTGAGGGCTCATATAACTATCCATATGTACATACATTGTGTCACGCTCATTTGTACATTTTTGATATCATTCTCAAAACATTTGCTTTCTCCTTACTCCCTTTATATCAGCTCCTCACTTTTTCCCCTGCTTCATGGAACCTTGATCATTTATCAATTATTTTGTCATGTCTTACAGTGCCCACATCTCCCTTCATCCACTTTTCTGTTGTGCAACTCCATGGAGGGGGTTATATGTAAATCCTTGTAATCAGTCGCCCCCCTTTTTTTTTAAATCATTTTATTGGGGGCTTGTACAACCCTTATCACAATCAATACATCATTCCATTGGGTTTAGGACATTTGTGCATTTGTTGACCTCATCATTCTCAACACATTTCCTTTCTAATTGAGCCCTTGGTATCAGCTCCTCGTTTTTCTATCTCCCTCCCTACCCCCTCCCTCCTAAACCCTTGTTAATATTGATAGGTTTAGAATTAAGGTAGCAGATGGACATTGGACCTCCACTTCTTTTCTCCCTCAATTGCAAGAACACTTTGTTCTATTGAACTGGCATGCCGTGATGCTCACCTTAAAAGCTTGAAAATAAACAATCCGCGATCTAGCTCAGAAACAGCAAAGCCCACGTGGGAGAAGCACACCAGCATGTGTGATCACGAGGTGTTGAAGGGATCAGGCATTAAAGAACAAAAAAAATCACATCATTGTGAATGAGGAAGGGTATGGAGTAGGGACGAGGCCAAAACCCATCTGAAGGAAAGTGGACATCCCCTTACAGAACGGTTGTGGGAAGAGAAGAGGTGTTCAGGGTGCAGTGGAGCAACAATGAAACATACAGCTTTGCTCTAGTTATTTTCTATTTGTTTATGTATTTGTTTGTATCATTTTATCAGGAGCTTGCACATCTCTTATCACAACCCATACATACATTGTGCCGAGCACATTTCTACATTTGTTGCCATCATTATTCTCAAAACCTTTGCTTTCTACTTGAGCCCTTGGTATCAACTCCTCATTTTCTCCAACCCTCCCCGCTACCCCCTCCCTCATGAACCCTTGATAATTTATAAATTATTATTTTGTCATATCTTACACTGTCCGACATCTCCCTTCACCCACTTTTCTGTTGTCCTTCCCCCAGGGTGGAGGTTATGTAGGTCCTTGTAATCGGTCCCCCCTTAATACCCCACTTTCCCTCCACCCTCACGGTATAGCCATTCTTAGCACTGGTCCTAAAGAGAGCGTCTGACCTGGATTCCCTGTGTTTCAAGTTCCTATCTGTACCAGTGTACATCCTCTGGTCTAGCCAGATTTGTGCGGCAGAATTGGGATCATGATACAGGAGGGGGTTGGGAGAGGAAGCATTTAGGAATTAGAGGAAAGTTGTATGTTTCATCATTGCTACACTGCACCGACTGGATCATCTCCCGACAACCCTTCTGAAAGGGGATGACCACTTGCCTACACATGGTTCTTGGGTTCCCAATCTTCACTGCCCTCATTCACAATGATATAAATTTTTTGTTCTTTGATGCCTGATACCTGATCCCTTTGAAACATCATGATCACACAGGCTGGTGTGCTTCTTCCATGTTGCCTTTGTTGCTTCTGAGCTAGATGGCTGCTTGTTTACCTTCAAGTCTTTAAGAGCCCAGACGCTATCTCTTTTGACAGCCAGGATTTGTTTCACCACATTTGTTTATGCGCCCATTTGTCTTCAGCAATCATATCGGGAAGGTGAGCACACAATTATATGACTTTTTTTGTTCTTTGATGCCTGATAACTGATCCCTTTGGCACCTCATGATCACACAGGCTGGTGTGCTTCTTCCATGTGGGTTTTCTTGTTTCTGAGCTAGACAGCTGCTTATTTACTTTGAAGTCTCTAAGACCCTATATCTTTTGATAGCCATTTGTCTTCAGTGATCAGATCATTACACACCTCTTTTTAACAAGTTTAAACTATTGTATTATATGACATCTGAATTATATGTCAATAAAACTGAAAAAATTTTAAAGATTAAAGGAATATATGGAGTCGCTATACTAAAAAGAACTAGTCAATATTGCATCATGTTAAGAGGTATCATATAAGAACCAAAGGTACTGAAAGAAGAAGTCCAAGTTGCACTGAAAGCATTAGTCAAAAACAAGGCTCCAGGAATTGTTGGAAAACCCACTGTAGGCAGTTACATAATCTAATAACTTGAGAAAGGGTAAAGTCTAGCCTGTCAATAGGGTCACAGCGAATGAGGCCTCTGTGGGGCCTGGCTTTCTCCAGAGGATTTTGGGTATTCCTGTATTGCTATCTTGTGGTGGAACACACTGTCTCTTTTCTACACAATCCTGTTGACAAACCACATGGAGACACACTGAGAGAGCCAGAGCCCTGGAGCTGGAGGAGCCACATAGTGACCCCTGCCAGCACCAAGATCCTTCACCGCTACTGGATCTACATGACTTTCCACCCACTGGTCTGTGATATTCTTGCATTTGGCATTATTGCATGGCTACATGAGTCTAAAGAGGAATTTATTGACCAGTATTGGACATAGGGGATAATATTGGACTTACGGACTTGATCTGGACTGGGCTGGGATGTTTCTCAATATACAATTGCTCTTTTATACAAAGCTCTTTCTTATACACATGAGTGTCTGTGAATTTGTTTCTCTGGTCTACCTGGACTAACACATTATGCTACCTGGAGTGGTGTACTAGAGAAACAAATCACAAAGATGGAGAGTGGATGCTTGTTTGACGTCTGCTCATGGTAGTACTTTTTTGGCTAGCCAGAGGTTAGATCTGGCCATTCAGTTTGCTGGGTTGTTTTATGGAAAAAATACAGGAAGTTAAACTTTTTATGATTTCCTTTGATTGCTGTCTTTGGTGATTCCTGTACTAACTGGTAAAAATGAATGTGATTAATGCATATTTAGAGCTCAGGGGTAGAAATCCAGATTGGAGACTGGAAAGTCAACTCGGTGCTCCTCAAGGGGACAGGCACTCCCCTCTCTGGATCTCACTTTTAACATCGATACACAAAGGTCGATTCTGTGAGGGTCACAGACTGGGGACTCCCATGGCCAAATGAGGACCTGTGTGGACTCTGGTTGGCCTGCTTATTCACTGCCATCTAGAAGATTCCAACTCACAGTGACCCTGTAAGACCGAGCGGAACTGCCCCTGTGGGTTTCCGAGGCTGAAATTCTATATGGACTAGAAGGTCTCATCTCTGCACAGCCCCCCACCCTATCCCCCAACCCCCGCTCCCCCAGTGTGACTGGTGGTTTCAAACTACTGACCTTCTAGTTAGCTGCCCAACACATAACCCACTGTGCCATCAGGGCTCTTTGGCCTACTTGGCTTCTATCCAATGTTATTGAATCGCCTTTGAAAAAATCAGGAGGTTTTTAAGAAAACAGGAATTTTGACTTTCTCTAGAAAAATCGATCTGGCATCACTGGAACCTAAACTAGAGGATCCACAATTCCACGTGGCTCTGGGAATCTCAACATTTCTTCCTCCTGCTCAAAGTAAAATGGTTTAAGGGGACCTTTCACAGCTGGTGGGCTGGTCTCCTTTCTAGAAAGTTGCCTCTGTAAAGAAAATGCATCTTTCTTCCCTTTTACCTAGTTGGGGGTGGTGAGGGTAGCAGGAGCTATTGGGTTAAGAAAAAACAGTCCAGGTAGCTTCAGTCTGCCCTGCCAGGGCTTTAGAGGCCAAGCCTTTTTTGCTCCAGCTGACTGACCTGCTGTTTCCAGGGCAGCCCCACCATCTGTTCCCAGATGCAGGGAGGGAGCCGACTTTCCTCCATCACACCTGCCCCAAACTCAGGCCCAGAACTACTGTCTAAACACAGAACAACTTTTGTCTGTGGCCAAATGTGGGACCCCAAATTTCTTCCCTCTTTCCCGATACTCCTTCAGTGACTTGATGACCTGGGCCAGGCTGAGATGAATTAGCTTGCTCCTCACAGCTGGCTGCTGGGTTCCAGTCAACTCCCAGAGGCCACTGGCTGTGCCCATCAGTAGAAGTGGGAGTTGAGAACCCTCAGCTCTTGGCTGAGCAGCTCTGTCAGTCTGTAGCTGTTGACTGTAGCTGCTTCTGACAGCCAGTCTAGCTGGTGCTTTAAGTCATTTCAGTCGCTCCACCTCAGCTGTGATTAGTCTAGTCTCTGTAGCCTCAGAGGGAGGGGAAAACAAAACACCTCAATGACTTTGAATCAGAGTGGGTTATCCTCTTTTAAAAGGCAGAAAGTCTGAATTGGAGGATATTTTTGGGGGGTCTCTTTTATGCATTTCACATTTATGAAATAAGAACTAACAGTATTTGTTCCAGTAAGTGGATCAGAACCACCTAAGGGCACACTCCTCCCACCAGGCCACGCCTCACTAAGAATAGAGGTCCATCACTTGTCTGGCATTTTGTGGTACTGTGGTGACTTTTGTTTTGTGAGATACTGGGAGCTATGTGATTGGCATTTCATATACCAGCAGGGTCACCCAAAGAGCTTCCAGACAAAGAACAGACAATGAAGAAGGAATTGGCTGCCTGCATGGGAAGAATGAGCCATTGAAAACCCTATGGATAGCAGCAACACTGTCAGTTACTAGACCCCCCATGAACAACAGAAGAACATTGTCAGAACGTGTGCCAGAAGATGAGCTCTTCAACTTGGAAAGTACTCAAAATACGGCTGAGGAAGAGGAAGAGCTGACTTTTCATAGGCAAGTCGACCATAATGATGCAAATCGAGTATAGCCATCAGGACCTTCATTTGCTGATGGGGCACAACTCAAAATGAGGAGAAACAGTTCAAATCGTCATTAATAATTGAAACTTGGGATGTATGAAATATGAATCTAGGGACATTGGAAGTCATTAAAAATGAAATGGAATACATAAAGATTGATATTGTAAGCATTAGTTAGCTGAAATGGACTGATATTGACCATTTTGAAACAGAAAATCTTACGGTTTACTCTGCTGGAAATGACACAATCAAGAGAAACAACATTGCATTCATCATCAAAAGGACATTTTAAGATCTATTTTAATGTACAATGCTATCTTTGATAGGATGCTATCTATGCCCCTTCAAGGAGAACCAATCAATACAACTATTGTTCAAATTTATGCACCAACCACCCAAAGCTGGTGATGCAGAAATTGAATAATTCTACCACCATATTCAGTCCCAAATTTGTCAGACTTGCTATCAAAATGCTATTGGAATGCAAAAGTTGAAAACAAAGAGGAAGGATCAGTAGTTGAAAAATATGGTCTTGGTGATAGAAAACAAGCTGGAGATCGCATGACAGAGTTTGCAAGACCAATAAATTGCTGATAGCATATACTATATTTTCCAACTTCTGTTCTTTCCTCTTTGGTTCCAACATTTGCACTCCAATCACCAATAATTACCAATTTATCTTGATTGGATGTTAGAATTTTGCATGATTAATGATTTCTTCAAACATTTGATCAACAACAAAAAAGGTGACCGTAAATGTGGACTTCTCCAGATGGAATACACGGAAATCAAATTGACTACACCTGTGGGAAGAGACAATAAAAGAAGCTCAATATCAGCAACTGAAACCAGTCCAGGGACTGATTGTGGAACAGATCAGCAATTGTTCATATGTGAGCTCAAGTTGAAGTTCAAGAAAATGCAAACAAGTACACGAGAGTCGATATACAACCTTGATAATAACCAACCAAATTTTGAGAACATCTCTGAATAAAGCACAGTGTCATTATAAAAAAAAGGAAATAAAGAAAAGATACAAGTGCATGTCCAAAGAGACTCTGAAACTTACTCTTAATCAGAGAGTAGCTAAAGCAAAAGGAAGAAATGATGAAGTAAAGAGCTAAATAGAAAATTTCAAAGGACAACTCGAGAATACAAAGTAAAATATTATCACAAAATGTGCGAAAGCCTAGAGTTAGAAAACCAAAACAGAACATATTCAGCATATCTTAAACTGAAAGAACTGAAGAAAAATGTCAAGTCTTGAGGTGCAATATTAAAAAATTCTATGGGCAAAATATTGAATGATGAAGGAAACATCTGAGGAAGATGGAAACAATATGGAGTCACTGTATCAAAAAGAATAGACCAACATTCAACCATTTCAGGAGGTAACATATGAGCAAGAACCAATGGTCAGGAAAGAAGAAATTCAAGATGCATGGAAAGCACTAGCCCAAAACAAGATGCCAGGAATTGCTGGAATATCTATTGAAATGTTTCCACAAGCTGATAAAGCACTGGCAGCACTCACTCATCTATGTCAGGAAATTTGGAATACAGCTACTTGGCTGACGGACTGGAAAAGATCCATATGTGTATACATACCAAAGAAGGGAGACCAACAGAATGGTCAAATTATGTAACACTATCATTGGCATCACATGTGAGTCAAATTGTACTGAAGCTAATACAACAACAGTTGCATTGATTCATTGACAGAAAGTTACCATATTCAGCATTCAAGAGCCATCGTGGCACAGTGGTTACAGGTTGGATTGCAAACCCCAAGGTCAGCAGTTCAAAACCACCAGTCACTCCGTGGGAGAAAGGCAAGGTTTTCTACTCCCATAATGAGTTACAGTCTCAGAAACTCACAGGGGCAGTTAGTTCTACCCTATACTATAGGGTCAGGATGAGTTGTCATCAACTACAAGGCAGTGAGTTTGGTTTCCCAGAGATTTAAGCCAGATTCAGAAGAGGATGTGGAACAAAGGATATCAGATATCAGATGGATCTTGCCTGAAAGCAGTGAATACCCTAAAGATGGTTACTTATGTTTTATTAACACCCAAGCTATCTGACTGTGTGGATCATAAGAAAACATAGATAGTTTTGAGAAGAGAATTCCAGAACACTTATAGAACAAGGGTAGATTGCATGGTTTAAGAACCAAGAAAGGTGTGCATCCTGGTTGCACCCACTTATTATACTTTTTCAATTGTATGGTGAGCAAATAATCAGAGAAGCCAAATTATATGAAGAAGAACACAGAATCAGATTTGGAGGAAATATTATTAACTACCTGCTATATGCAGACGACACAGTTTGGCTTGCTGACAAGGATGGGGGACTTGAAGCACTTGCTGGTGAAGATCAAGGATTGCAGCCTTCAATGTGGGATACAACTCAACACAAAGAAAACCAAAATCCTCACAACTGAACCAATAGGTAACATGATGATAAATCGAGAAAAACCTGAAGTTGTCAAGGATTTTGTCTTGTCTGGATCCACAAGCAATGCTCCTGGAAGCAGCAGTCAAGAGATGAAAAGATACATTGCACTGGGTAGATCTGCTGCATAAGAGCTCTTTAGAATGTTGAAAAGTTAGGATGCTACTTTAAGCAGGAAGTACACCTGATCCAAACCATAGTATTTTCATTTGCCTCATCTGCATGTGAAAAGCTTGCCATTGAGTGAAGAAGACCCAGGTAAACTGTATGAATTTGAACCATGGTACTGGCAAAGAATATTGACAGTACCATGGACTGCCAAAAGAACAAACAAAATCTGTCTTGGAAGTACGGCCAGAATTCCCATTAGAAGTAAGGATGGTGAGACTTTGGACATGTTGTCAGTGGAGACCAGTCCCTGGAGAGGCATCATGCTTAGAAAAATGGAAGGGCTGTGAAAAAAGGTTGAAGGCCCTTGAAGAGCTGGATTGACACAGTGACGACAACAAGAGGACTGAGCATAGGAACACTTGGGTGGATGGAGGAGGAGTTGTTATTGTTACATTCTGCTGTGAATAGGTTTGCCATGGACCAGAACCAACTGGATGGCAAACTAACAACAACAACAACAACAACAGGGAGAGACATTAAAAAGCCAAACTCACTGCCATTGAGTTGACCTTGATTCAGAGCAACCCTGGAGGACAGGGTAGGACTGGCACCCGTGAGTTTCCCGAGAGTGTAACTTTTCACAGGAGGGGAAAGCCCCTTTAACCTACTACTTAGCAGCCCAGCCCATCACCAGGGCTCCACAAGGATAGAGAGAAACACTGTTAGGGCTGGATAGGGCAGAGGCTGTACACTGGTACAAATGAGGGCTGGAGGTACAGGGAATCCTTGGTGGACGATACCTTCAGGACCAAGGGTGTGAGGGGCGATGCTGGGAGAGTGGAGGGTGAGTGGGTTGGAAAGGGGGAACTGATTACAGGATCCACATGTGACCTCTTCCCTGGGAGAGGGACAGCAGAGAACCGGGGAAGGGAGACTCCGGATAGGGCAAGATATGACAAAATAACGATGTATAAATTACCAAGGGCACATGAGGGAGGGGGGGAAGGGGAGGGAAGGGAAAAAAAGAGGACCTGATGCAAAGGGCTTAAGTGGAGAGCAAATGCTTTGAGAATGATTGGGGTAGGGAATGTATGGATGTGCTTTATACAATTGATGTATGAATATGTATGGATTGTGATAAGAGTTGTATGAGTCCCTAATAAAATGTAAAAAAGGAAAAGAGGAGAAAAAAATTATTAGGGCAAAGACTGTACAGATGTGCTTTACACAATTGATGTATGTATATGTATGAACTGTGATAAGAGTTGTATGAGCCCCTAATAAATTGTTAAAAAAAAAAATGATCCTCAATTCTATCTGAATCCTTGCCAGAGCTGCAAGTTGCCTTAATAAACACGTGCAAAAAAAGTACCTCTGGCAGCAGACCGCTCAGGTTCAAATCCAGGCTCTCTAACTTATTGACTATGTGACCTTGGGCAAACCTGGACCTCTCTGTGCTTCCAAAGACTCACTTTCCAAAAGGGAAGTCATAAGCCAACTTTTCTTATTCCTCACTGGGTTGCTTTGAAGATGAAATGAGACATCTGTCTAAAAATGCTTCTGACCATCCCTTGGTTCTCAGAGCTCCACAAATGCTATGGATTATTGTTATAAGATTATGAATGATTTTTTCCAAGGGTAGTGCAAAGATTAACATCAGTGCTACTTCTCTCTGACAAAATATAAATCCAAATTTCTAAATAGCAGGGTCTGAACGGATGCGCTGTTAAAAGCATCTTGCTTTTCTCCCATCACTTGTCACAGTAAATCTGATAAGAAATGCTGGGCTAGGGCCTGCAGCCAAGCCCCTCACTGGCAGCGTGCAGGACCTCAGGTTGTTGCCAGGCCACGGGACATCACAATGGCAAGAGGAGACTCCACAAAGGGCCCCTGCTTCCTCTCCCACGCCACCCTTCCCCACATTCAGGGTGAAACGTCAAAATACAATTTTTTTTGTCACCTGGTGAAATAATGAGCCCCCATTCCCGTTGCCTTGGTATCATCAGAGCGCAACAGCCACGTGGGGTAATCGCTGTCTCCGTGTTAATGCTGCTCAGTTCAAACATTTTCACAGGCCCTGGCGAAATGAAACCCGTGCTTTCTACCTAGGTAGAGTTTGAGGCGATTCAGCCCATTTGCTTCTGCTGAAGAGGCTACCTCAGAAAAACAGGAAATAAAAACATAGAGGGTGCCATTGACATTAGGTTTCTCGTTTTCTTCCTTTCTTCCCTACCTTCCTTTCTTCTTGCCCTTCTCTTTCTCTTTTCTTCCTTCCCTCCCTTTGCTCACGTCTTCCTGCCTGCCTTCACTTTCCATCTTCCCTCCCAAACCCCTCCATTTCTTCTTCGTTTCGCTCCTCTCTCCCCACCGCCACCTTTCTCCTTTCCTTCCCTGCCTTTTCCCTTCAGCCTCCCAGTTTCCCTCCTTCACTCTCTCCTTTGCTCCTTCCTTCCCCCACCTTGTTTTGATCCAGTGATTTGTACTCCTTTCTTCCTCTCATCCCACCCCTCCCCATTGCTGGAGAAACATCAGTTCCTTGTGGTGCTGGTTTCTTGGCGCCAGACCCTGTTCTTTGGGTGTTCACAAGTCTGTGTCCTGTGTGCAAACATAAGACAGACATATGATCAGGATTGGACAGAAGATGGGATTTGACAGGTGTTCTGCATCCCAAATCTCCAGGAGGCAAAGGTAAAGTCAGGCTCCTGCCTTTAAGGTTATGTCTCCCATTGTAACTGCATCCCACAAAGGCTCCTGCCTCCTGGCCACCTGAGGCCTGCTGCCTGCCTTCCTCTAGCTCCTGGGGAATTGGGGCAGCAGTGGCAAGAACAACAAAAATCCCCAGGAGTTGACAAGAAGGGAAGCTGCCTTGCTCGAGAGACGGCCCCTCACCCACCTGCATGATGTTGAGATACAGGTTCTCATCCCTGTGACTGGGCAAGAAACACCCCCTCCCCAAACGCAGTGGCTTCAAACAAGGACCATCATCGTGTGGTTGCTGGGAGGCCACTGGGTCGTGCTTGGAGTCTCCCATGAGTTGGCAGTCTCATGGGAGCTGGGGCACTCAGAGGGCTGGCAGCTGAAGCTGGCCGTTAGCTGGGTGCTTAGCTGGGTTGTTGGTTGGAGTGTCTCCACGTGGCCTTTCCAGGCAGCTCAGGCTTCTTTCAGCATAGTGTCCGGTTTCTGAGAAGTGTCCTGAGAGGTAGCACGTGGAGGCTGGACATTCTAAGGGTGAGCACTCAAGAAGAAGTCTTTGAAGGGATTTTTCAGAAGCTGTGAAGCACTTTGTGGGAGGGAAGGGGGTTGCCCAAACTAGATGTCACAATGTCATCTTCTCCATAATCTATTGGTCACAGAGGTCATGAAACATCCCAATTTAAGGGGAAAGGGCATAGACTCTACCTTCCTATAGGTAGCCTGTCAAGGAATTTGGGGGTCACATACGAAGACTGGGAGACCCTGGGTGGCACAAATGGTTAAGGACTCAACGTATCAAGAGGTGGGCAGCTGCACCCCTCAGAAGAAATAACTAATGGCCTGCTTCTAGAAGCCCACAGGCTTGAGAATCCTGTGATGTGTAGTTTCTCCCTGGCACCCAGGGGGTCCTCGGGAACCAGAACCAACATAAGAGCAATGGGTTGGGTTTTTGTTGGTTTTGTTTGGGCTAATATTAAAACGATTAGTATGAAATTATATATGTATTGTGTTTAACTCTCAGGACTCTGATTATGCTGAAGTTGAACAAAACCGTCTGCCTCTTCTATGAACGCCAGCCGATGGAGGCAAAGGGTGAGGGTCTAGAGGAAGAATGAATGTCCCATTCCCGTCCTTATGTTTCAGTTGTCCTTAAAGGGCACAGGGGACAAACCAGACGTCTTTGATATGATTTTAGCCTAATGATGTGCTAGTATGATGATGAGCAGCCTGAAAAGTGGTTTTAACTAATGTGATCCAATATTTGAAAAGTTGACGATTTCACATCGAATTTTATATTCTCAGCATCTCAGTTACAAACAGAAAATCAGGCCTTAAAATCCTTGCATTTCCCCAAGGCAACAACAGTCTGGAGCTAGAATTTGAATGTCCCCTGTGGATGAGCTGACACGTGCCTGTTAACCACAGTCCCCATCCATCCCTATTGCCCCCAAAACAGAGGTTGGCTACAAGTATCCTTTATCTATATGGCTAAATAGGTTGGTTAGTTTGGATTGGGTTGCTAGTTTTTCCTGTTTTGTTTTGCTTACTTTTGATTTTTGGGGGGGCTAGGAAATGGTGTGTATTTTGGTACCATGTCTTCCAAAGCGAGAAAACCAAACCCAGTAAGCCAAGAAGGTCAAACAGTCTAGATTAATGATGAAAGGAGGAGCCCTGTTGGTGAGGTAGATTATGAGTTGGACTTCTAACTGCAAGATTAGAAGTTCGAAACTCCCCCCACCCCCACTCCACAAGAGAAAGATGAGATTTTCTACTCCTGTAAAGATTTACAGCCTTGGAAACCCACAGGGGCAGTTCTATACTCTGTCCAAAGGGTTGCTATATGTCAGAATTGATTCCAGGGTAGTGAGGTTTTCTTGATTGATATAAATAATTTTTGGTGAGTATTGAAAAAACCAGTCAATATTATTTTTAATACACATCAAAAAGGTCCACATTAATTGTTCCCACAACCCTGCCACCTTCTTTCTTTATTCCCTTGCCTCCCACTCTCCTTTCTTCCTCCCTATGGTCTTTTATCTCATTCGTTTTCTTTCAAGGGTTAGCCTAGGAGTGGGAAAGTCTGACTAATTCTTAACCAAAAGACTAAATTGGTGTTATTACTTGGGTTAAATTTTTTTCTTTTCTCTTCTTCTATTGGTTTGTGTCATGTAACCCAGAAAATGGGGAAACATTTGGAACATCAAAACACTATCCTTTCTCAGTAGACTACAAGCATTAAAGGCAACAGAGATAAATACTCCAATAATAACAATAACATACAAGGATAGCTAGAGAGATAAATAGATAGATAGAAAAACCACAAAATCTGAGCAGTTGTGGGAAGGAGAATGGGAATAGCCCCATGAATAAATATAGGTTTGCCAGAGAATAGTTCTATATACATATTAGCATATACTACAAATATGACCATGAATATAATAGTGCATCCAGGAGGCATAGTTAGGAAATGTCTTAGCTAGAACAAAACCCCTTGAGGGAGCGTGTCCTAAATATCGGGGATCAGGAACATAGCTCTGAGAGACCTCAAGATCAATTGGTACAAACTAGCTCACAAAGACAATGTTCTGTATCCATCAGGGAAGTGACTGGGGTCTTCAAAAGCTAGTGAGTAGCAAACTAAAAGTCGGTTCTTGGTCTCACCCTATGTGTTGGACAGGGTTCTCTAGAGAGACAAAACCATATTGCTAGTAATTATATATAAATATATTTATAAAGCTAGATATGCAATACAAGAAATGAACCACTAAATTATATACAGATAGATAACACAAGAAACTAACAGTTAAATTATAAAACAGTGAGACACTAGCAGTCCTTTAAGGCTTCAGAGCCGCCAGTTGCCAGTCCCATTCTGTAGAGAGAGCTGGGCTATATATACCCAGGCAGCAAACAGCAAGGCAATTCACCAACTGTCACCAATTGTCGGTCCCCAGCTCCAGAGACGAACATTCCAATCCTGTGGGATTAAATGGACCTCAACTTACAGCGACAGAGTCCACAAGCTAGGCATCCCACAGGTAGTGTACCCCTTTAAATTGAGGCACAGAACAAGCAAGGCGAGGCTCACGAAGCCATTTATCCCTCTGCCCTTCGATTAATTCTACTTGTGTTTATCGGCCAGGCTGGCACAATAAACTATTGCACCCTGTCTGGAGCAAATACCATTGAAGAAGCTCAAGATGCCTGGCAACAATTAGTCCAAATCAGTAATGGACTATGCGTACCTCAGCCTCTATGATGCTAAGGTCAGAAGAACTAAATGGTGCCTGCCTATCACAAACAGCTGCTCTGAAAGGGATCATGGTACATGATCCTAGATAGAGTGGGGAGTAATGTGTAAGAAAACTGAAAGTCATACTACTACTACCAATAGTAATAATAATAATGATAAAAGATGAGGTTTATTGGTTAGATAGACTAGTGAGATCCCCACTACTATGGTCCTTCATCACCCTTCAGGTCTGGAACTGAATTCAACCCCCTGAAAAATAGACAGGTTTATAAAGTGAACCTTATGAGAAAAGATTGCAGCCCTCAGTATGGATTACAACTCAATGTCAAGAAGACACACATCCTCACAACTTGATCAATAGGTACCATGATAAATGGAGAAGTTTGTTGTTTTTTTTACTTGGTGTTATTTGTTGAAGTTGTCACGGATTTTTTGTCTTGATGAGGTCTATAATCAATGCTCTTGGAAGCTGCAATCATGAGATCAAATGACGCATTCCATATGGATACATTTGGTGCACAATACGTCTGTAGAGTGCTAAAAAGCAAGGATGTTACTTTGAGGACTAAGGTGCACCTTACCCAAGCCATAGTAATTTAAATTGCCTCATACGTATGTGAAAGTCAGACATTGAATAAGGAAGGCTGAAGAAGAATTGATATGTCTGAATTGTGGTGCTGGTGAAGAATATTGAAAGTAACATGGACTGCCAAGGGAACAAACAGATCTGTCTTAGAAGAAGTATGGTCAGAGGGCTCCTTAAAGGCAAGGATGGTGAGACTTCCTCTCACATACTTTGGTCATGTTATTAAGAGAGACTAGTCCCTGGAGAAGGACATCATGCCAGGTGAAGTAGAGGGACAGTGAAAGAGAGGAAGCCCCTTAAGGAGATGGATTGACAGTGACTGAAACAAGGGGCTCAAGCTTGGGAACAATTAGGAGAATTATTCAGGGCTAGGTAGTGTTTCTGTCTGTTTGGCATAGGGTCAATGTGGGTTGCAACTGGCTCAATGGCACCTGATAAGAACAACTACACCAAAATGAATCATAGCACTGAGGAGCACACATTCCTCAGAACCATCAACCATTCAAAAGCAAATAGGCAGTATTTTCCCAAGGCCAAATTCAAAAGGCAGGCAAGGTTAGGGGAGAAGGGTGAATGAAAACAGGAAGCAGAGTTTCAATGGCATGAGTGATATTACATTGCAGGAGATTGTCATCAATGTCACATAACAAAACGTGTATAAATTGTTACGTGCAAAGCTGATTTTCTCTGTAAACCTTAACCCACCTTACAATAAAAAGTTTCTTTTTTTAAAACAAAGACACCATCGTTCATATTATAGACACAGCCAAAGAAAGATCTCCTGGACAATCCTAAAAGGATCTCCCAAATGATTTGGGTAGTTAGCCCTCCCCAGGGAGTTCTACCCATTGAAACGCTGGGCGGTTATGGCTGCAATTATATTTCAGGCCAGAAGAGGCAGCAGAGGCCTGGTTGTTCAAATGCTACAAAACTACCAGACAATGGGCAAACAGTTTCTTTCCACGGACGACTAGCGGCTCTGTCATATCCATGTCTGGTGTTCAACACTTGGCGACAGAATCCAGCCCGCTGGGTTTGGGTGGGGTCTGTTTCTCACCCATGCTTGGCTTGGGATTGTTCTATGGCATCCACAAAGTGGAGTCCTTTCCTTTCTGATGTCCCGAGAAAGCTGTTTTCTCCTTTTTCTCTCTCTGGCCCTCTTCCCAAGAACCCTGGGGTTCACTCTGCTTTCCTCTGGTTGATGTTTCTCAGGCAGTTACTTGACCTCGGTTCATCTACTGCAGGTGACCATTAGCAAGTAACTGTACCGTCCTTGGATGGTATTGTTCATGAGCTAGGCTGCGAACTACGGGTTAAAGGTTTGAGTTCACCCAGAGGTGCCTTCCAAGAAGGGCCTGGTGCTATGCCTCTGGAAAAAAACCCACCCCAGCCATGGAAAATTCTAGGGACCGGACTTCTCTAACACACTTGGGCTCTCCATGAGTCCGAGTTGACTCAATGGCAATTGGTTGCTGGTATTCCTGTAAGTAGAAGACAACAATCTTTAAGCAGTCCCTCTTGGATTCATGGGAGGAGGATGGCTTCCTCTGAGAGAACTTCTCAGGGCTCCAAGGGCTCAATGATCTTACAAAAAATGAGAGAAATGATGAGCCTGATGACAGATGATATTGCTATGCAGGCCTCGTTTCAGGATGCTCAAGTTTCCAGGTCTTTCCCTGACTCACAGTGTAGCCCTGTGAGGTTCCAAATAGAAGGGCACCCTTGCTCCCAGGACCTGGAGCCTTGTAGCTGAGCAGAGCAGTCATGATGAGAAAGAGGACCCAAGGGGGAAGTCAGGGGGCTGCTTCACTTGTCTCAGTGTCAGGCAAACAAATGTTTTTGCAGGAAATTTCTCTTCAAGAGTGTTCTGATTTCTTGAAGGAAATCTTTTTCTGAACCATTTCCTCAGGGGAAAACCACTCAACTACCTCGGGAAGGAAGATTTTTCTCCTTCCAAGCTTACCAGGCTGTGCTAACTCACAGAGGAGGTGTGACTAGCTGGCAATGAAACTGATTTCCAGACTCCTATGAAAATCAGCAAGTGCTCGGCTGCTAAGTGAAAGGTCGGCAGTTGGAAAACCCCAGCTGCTCTGCAGGAGAAAGTGGTGGCTGACTGTGTCTGACAAGATGACAGCTTTGGAAACCCAATGGGGCAGTTCTCCTCTGTGTTCTACAGTTGCTTTGAGTTGGAGTGGACTTGACAGTGATAGATCTGATCTTTTTCCCCATGAAAATCAACTTTCACGAATACATGTGCATTCATGGATGTCTGTGTCTGCTTTGGCATGCATGTGCACATATGTGCCTATTTACACGTGGATGAATACGTCTGTGAATGTGGGCGTCTCTGTTTACTTTGCCGTGTGTGCACATGTCTGCCTTTGTCAGTATGCATGCGGGCTCAGGCAGCATAAAGAGATCACAGAGAAACTTGGAGAGAAAGAGAAAAGTAACCTATTTTCTCATGGGTCTCCCATACCTGACGGTCTACTGGCATCCACCGCCACGAAGACCAGAGGTCACTTCATGCCATGTGTCCAGCTGCACATTGCTGGTTGAGGTCAGTCACCAGGGAGGCAAGTGAGACTGGCCTCGCCAACCTACCACCCACCTGCAGGAGTGATTCCCACCATCTGTCCTGGAGCCCCTCCCACCTTACTCAGCCTCCCTAGACCTTGAGTGAAAGGCGTTTCCAATGTTTTTACATAAAGATTTCTGAGATTGACTGAAGAAATGATTTCATTTGACAAAACAAGAAGCTTTGAATTTAAAGATTTGAGGCAAGTGCCCTTCAGAGAGGGGCCACAGGACGGGGCCATGCTCCCTTCCGGTATGCACAGGGGTTGCTATGAGTTGGAACCAACTTGATGAGCACCTGCCAGCAACAACAACAACCAGAAGTTGTCCAAACTTCTGTGGCCTCAACTCGGAAATGAGAATATTATTATTGCCTCCTAGAAAGAACTCAAGGTATGTACAATTGGTTAATAGGCGTTTGGAAAGTGAGTACATTAAGTGGACTGATGACATTGATAAGGCAATAAGAAACTGAGAAGGCTTCACTAACAGGTGCTTTCACATCTGTAACCAGTAGATTCCTTCCTTCTTCATCTCTTGCCATCTTAATCAGCTCCCACACTTTCCAGGCAGCTTGAGGGATTAAATGTTCAGTCTGATCCTAGTATAAGCCTCAGCCTCAGAATCAGAGGCTTTACCTGAGGTTTGAGGAGCTATACTGGGAATGAGGGAGAGTAACCTGTCTTTTCTATTGCTCTCCTATCGCTCCCTCTTCCCTAGCCCTTCCCTGTCTCTGGGCCTGCCTTTCCTCCCTAGAGCATTGGCTTCCGGGAGAAGGGGATGGAAACAATGAGCACAATGAGCACATTCCTGACCAGGCCTCTTACCATGCTATGTTCCAACCCTCTCTTGGAAGGGCCTCCACCAAGTCCTCTTATGTCATCTCACAATAACTTGTTAGATACCATTGAGTGAGCTCCTGACTCATAGCAAAAGTACACACAAGAGATTGAAGCACCACCTGGTCCTGCACCGTCCTCACAATGGTCCTTGTGTGTGAGCCCATGGTTGCAGCAGTGTGGAGGAGATCCTGTCCAAGAAGGCTGCCAGTGGGTGGGAGGGGCTGCAGCTTTCAGAGACTTTGGAGGATGCCAAGGTGGATAGTTCACGGCGTATCATATGAGGTCAGCCAGCGGGCCTTGGGGCCCCTTCCCATTATCCATAGATATATGAAATAAATGGAGGCCCTCAGCAAGATGGGCTGCAGACACCTCCAGGACTCACTTGATCCTTGGCAAGCTCCCTTAGCCTTAGGACACCACCTGCTGGAACTGTGGCTTTGCTGCCTCTCCTGGCTCTCAACTTCCCTCCTAGAGGACTCCAGCCACCCTTCTCCTTCCAGATCCTTCCAGCAGGAGGCAGATATTGGTCTCTATGCTTTTGCATGTGGCCAGTTTTCTAGGGACAGATCAGCCTCTCCCAAGAATTTGGGTTCACCAGAGTGAGCGTGCCCACAAGTCTGCAGAGCGTACGGCCAGGCCTCTGAAGAGAGAACTGCTGGAAGATTTGCCCCTTTTCAAAAGCGCTAATTCCACAGTTGAGAGCTCGTCTCCTGGGGACTCAGCTTGAGTCTCAAGGAGCACATCCCCTTTGACACTGCTGGCAACTCGAGGTACTGTGGGTCATTTTCTTGCCTTTGAGGAGTGCAAGGGAAATGCTACAATATGTCCCTTCACATGAACCACCAATCCTTATTTGGAGAACTCTCTGAGATGACAGGGATGAGAGGGAGATGTTCCTGGGGCACGCTTTCACCTGCACATCTCTCAGGTGAGTCAAACATTTGACCCCCAAAAGTTGAGTATGATGGTGAGAGTTCAGGCTGGGAGATAGAGTGTCTGGGTTCAAATCAAGAGACTGCACATCTCAACTCCCATGGTTCTCCTGCATAAAACCCAAGCCAAGCAGTTTATCACTTCCCGGCTGAGTATCCTACTGAGGCCAGCTAAACTCATTCTTTGCTGATGACAACGTTGCTTGTACCAAATGGCTTTGCCATGTAGCCCTTAGCAATGGCCAGAAGGGCTGCTCATCAAACCGCAGAGCAGGGCTTCTGGCGCACACGTTAAGAAGGGGGCTATTCACAACAAGGTCAGTAGTTCAGAACCCACTAGCTGTTTCTCTGGAGAAAAACTGTGGCTGTGTGCTTCCATAAAGATGCCCAGCCATGGAACCCCCCTGGAGAGGGCCATGATGAGCTGGAGTGAGCTCTACAGGAGTGGGATTTTTTACTGTGGATGTAATCCCACCTGGGCAGAGATTTTCTTTGTGACTTAAAGAGGCTGTACCTTACACCAATGACTTGGCTGATACAAAAGGATTCAATTCAACACTGAAGCAAACCAACTCCAAGGGAAGAAGGCAGCTGCCATGCAGAGAGCTCCAAGGACCACCAACCATGGAGGTCATTGAAGCCAAAACAAGAATACCGCCCACCAGCCCTCAGCCCCCAGGGATGGACAAAGAGAGCGTGCCCATCAAGCTGGTGCACTGGCATGATGCTGTCAGCCTCCGGTGCTGTGAGAACATTGACTTTGGTGTGTTAAAGGCACCCACTTGCGGTATGTTTGTGATGTCAACGTGTGGAAACTATGGCAAGCCCCCCTCCCTGCCTCACAGCAGCAAAGCCTTGGCATTAAAACTCTGTGCCTTCTGTGGCGCTTGCCAGCTGTGAGAGGGCAGGAAATGCCCTTGGCTTTTCTGCTCCTTGTTGCGACCTCCCTCTGAGGCAGGGAGCAGAGGATTTGAGGTTGGAATCTGTTTTGTTTCATCACTACCCTTTGTCATCTCTCTGAACACTGTCATGTGCTCCTCACCAGTGCTTCGCCCTCTCTATCACCACGCCATGTGCTCTTTAAAACATGCACACACACACACACACACACACACACACACACACACACCTAATGTTCACATTTTGAGGCACATTTGTCTTTAATTCACTAATAATAACAATAATTATTCAAAGTCACTTTACCATCTGAAAAGAAATCACTATGCATACACATAGATCATGGATGCCAACTGCCTTCTTAACAACATTTCCCAATGAAATATTCAGCAGCGATTATTTTAAGCCTGAAGCTGTTCATCCAGTTTGTGTTAATCAAAACAAAAACAAGAGACGAAGGGATCCAAAAGGACATGTAAGATCATAGACTGAAAGTAGCCCCATCGAGCACCAAAGGCTTGTCCAGAAGGGCAGAGCCACAGGTAAAAGCTATGTCTCTCTGGAGTTGCTGGCATTTAACTAGATGCAAAATGTCAGCGCAGGAAATGGCTTGCCCAATGCAAATACTAACAAGGGAGGCATGTGTTCCTGTGTAAATGGAGCTTTAGCCAATCCGGGCCTTCAGGATCCAGCTCCCATCGCAGCATCCACGGGAAGCACCAGGGGAATGTTCCGTTTGCTTATTTTCCCTCTCTTTGCTAAGAAGAAAAAGAGCCTTTGTGGCCTAGTGGCTACAAGTTGGGCAGCTAATTTCTATATCAGCAGTTTGAAACTACCAGCTGCTTTGTGGGAGAAAGATAAGGCATTCTGCTCCCATAAAGAGTTCGAGTCTCAGACACTCACAGGGGCAGTTCTACGCTGCTCTATAAGTTGGCTGTGAGTCAGCATGGATTCGATGGCAGTGAGTTTTCTAAGAGTAAGAAGTATCTAGGGGTGTAAACAGTTAATGAGCTCTGCTATTAAGGGAAAAGTTGTCATGCCCAACCCACTTAGAGGAGCTGTGAAAGAGAAGCCTGGCAATCTTCTTCAGAATCCTCGGCCATTGAAAAGTTTATAGAATGTATTGACCTTGGTTGTTAAATAGATCCAGGTATATGGTGGAGCATACAGGGACCAATGTCATAAAACGGGGTGGGGGTGGAAAAAATCTCTGAGACAGATGCAAAAACTGTGAGGGAATGAGTTGTGAGGCTGGGGGATCAGGACCATCGTCTCTGGGATTTTCAAAGTTCCTGAGCAATCAGGAAAGGGGCAAGAGTTGGTCTCTCCCCATCCAGAGGACAGCAGAAGAGGAGAACTGATTGGGCACAATGAATCAATGACTAGTGACTCAAGCAACGATCACCCTCCACCACTGGAGACCAGAAGAACTAGATGGTGCCTAGCTCTCACTATCGACTGCTATGAAAGAGATCACATTAGAAGGGCTTGATTAGAGTAGAAGGGAAATGTGGGGCAAAACTCAAAATCATGATTGTCGCGTGCCAGGTCTCGCCAGCAAGAAAAGACGCACCACAACAGGATTCTTCCACAAGCATTTAATTTTTCATAATGCGGTAAAAGACCCCGAAACCCCAAACTACTGCTGCTTATATATGCTCTATGGGGACGTGCTGTGCCCTGATTGGTGCATTTGCCAAAACCTCATGCATTGATTGGTGAGTTCGCCAGAACCTTCGTTTGCATACTCCAGGGTGGAGTTATGACTACGTCATCTCAGCATCGCGCATGCGCTAAGTGGTTGTTTATCACTTAGTTGGACCACCGCCCTGACTGCCCGGCGCCATCTAGTAATGGCAGCGAGAGCTGCGGCTACCCACATCACGAGAGCTGTGGCTTCCCACATCTCGCGAGAGCTACGGCTTCCCACACATGATAAAACACCAAGCTTACTGTTTGGATAAAGGCTGGTGAAATTGCAAGACTATGGTGCTTAGTTACCCTGCAGGTCTAGAACTGAACTCATCATGGCTCGATGTTCAACCAAACAATAGACAGGTCTATAATGGGAACAATGACATTAGAGACATACAAATACCGTAGAATAATAGATCACATGAGATCAAAAGACAGCATTCCCCCAAGAACGAAGTTCAAAAAAGTTGAGAATGAAGGAAGCTTGGAGACAAGAAACAAGAAGATGTGGGGGAAGTGATGGTACATTGTGGGAATTGCTATCAATGACATGAAACAAAATGTGTATGCGTTGCTCAATGGACAGCTGAGCTGCTCTTAAACCTTCACCCAAATCAAAATAAAAATGTTTTTAATCAAAGAAAACTTCATGGTTCACTTCTACTCTGACACACACGGGGTGATGAGGAAATAGTGTCAACCGGGTTTGCTGTGGTCCAACCACCAGACATGTGCTTATGGGAGAAAGAGCATGCTGACGCTGGCAATACCGAGCAGGACCAAGATGGTTTTATTTGCCTGCATCATGAAGATGGTAGCCCTGGTGGTGAGATGATTCAGAGCTCAAGTGCTAACCAAGAAGCCACCCAGTTTAAACTCACCCAGCCCTACTGAAGGAGATTTCCCTCCTCAAAGGTGTTGTTGGTTGTTATGTGCCATTGAGGCGATTCTGACTCCCTGTGACGGGAAGGAAAGGCACACTGTGCTATAGTGTAAGGGTTTTCAGCGGCTACTTCCTCTGAAGTGGGCAGTGGAAACCTTCTTTGTATTCTGTTCATAGCCTGGAAGTTTCCCTGACACCTCTTCACTTGAGGTAACCCTGCTGGCATTTGAAATACCAGTCACGTGGCTTCCAGCATCACAGTAACACACAACTCACCACAGCACCACAAATGGACAGACAACAACAGGATAGGAGTCTTCATGGGAGCAGGCAGTCACGTCTTCACTCTCTCGATGGGGATCAGTGAGTTCAAACTGCCAGTCTCTCTGTTACAGCCGCACATGCAACCACTGTGCTGCTAGGTACATTTCCTTAAAATTCTGCCTAGAAAAATCTGTGGAACAGTTCTTCTCTGTCACAGAGGGTCACTGTGAGCCAGGATGGGCTCTGAGACACACAAATGCAACACCATGAAGCCACCTTACTCTGTCCTGCTCTTATTTAACTCTATTCTTTTCTGAGCTATCTTTTCCATATATTGACAAGAGACTAGCACTGAGCAGTGTTAATTCCACCAAGGCCAGGAAGGAGGTCAAAGAGTCACAAAGGACTATCTCTTTGCTCTCATGCCACTGCACTAAGGAGGCTTGGGTGGCAGCTGGAAGCTGCACATTTCACTCCCTGTCCCTACACTCCTGGCTGAGTCTCCTCAGAGTGAGACTGCCCCTTTACCCAGCTCACTGCATTGGCTGTCTTGCTCTGAAAAGAGAATTCGCACATGTGAGTCTGACGGGGTGACAGATGGGAATCTTAATGCTGCTCTTTGGAATATGAAAGGCCTCGGATCAGAGTGCTGCAGGGGAGTGATGTCTGCAGAAGACCTGCTGGTCTCCCAGTTAGAAAGAAGCCTTCCCCTTTGCCTCAGAGGTGCGTTCACTGTGGGTGGCAAGTCAGATCCTTGGGCTGGCACTCTCAGTAAACAGATCATATGGGCACCTTGAGAAGCACTTGCTCACTGACCCAGCTCCCCAAGGATGTAAATATACCAACCAGGATGACTAAGGACACCAGTGCCAAGAATGATCACATTCTTTGCATGTGTACAAATGAGGTGGGCAGCCACCTTCGCTGATGGTGGCTGCACAGTGAGTGTCTGGAATCACACCTGGCTAGGTGGACCATTGAAAGAGTTGGTGACATGATAATAGGGAGTACACCCCCTTGCCAGTAAAGCTGAGGAAATGGCATTTGAGGAAGCAGGGGCAGCCGGGTCGCCAGCATGAAGTCAGCGAGAACTTTGCTTGTGCCTCCTTTGTTCACTGGTGGCTGCTGGCATCTGGGTAGTGAGGACACCATGGCTACTGCCAGAATTCTCCACGGTCCCTGGTTCCACTCTCAAGTCGCTGGCTTCATCACTACCACTGCCATCGAGTCGATTCTGACTCACAGCAACCCGAAAGGACAGAGTAGAACTGCGGCTGGTGGGTCTGGGGGGGCTGTGGATCATTATGAGAGCATTTCTATCTCGCAGTAGCTAAAGGGTCCAAAATGCTGGCCTTACGGTTAGCAGCCCAACATAACCCACTTGGTCATGAACCCTTGCCAGCTGATCCAGGGAGTCCATTCCCAAGTGCATATCTAAAAGAATGAAAGACGAGTACCCAGATGGATGCTGCACTAATCACTATGGGCAAAAGGTAAACAATAAGCCAACAATACCCATCAGTAGAAGAATAGAGAAAATATGATCTACACAGAGTGGGATATACATATAGTCTGCCACAAGAAAACTAAGGCCTTTGATTCGGACAGACTCTGTAACACAGGTGAACGCAAGACATGAAGTGAAAGACGCCAAACACCAAATGCCATGTATTGTGAGTCCATTTAGAGCAAAAATGCTGGACAGGTAAATCCCGTAGAGCCATAGAGTAGATTGGTGGTTTCCCAGGGTGGGGCGGGAGGGGCAATGGGGAATGACTGCTTAATGACTGCAGGGTCGATGAAAATGTTCTGGAACTGGATGGTGGGAAGCTTTCACAGTGTCCTTAAAACTACTCTTAAAAAGGGGAGAGAAAGAATCTGCAGAAAGCACAGTTCTGATTGACTCACATGAATGCGGTCACCAAGAATTGGAATCCACTAGAATTGGAATGGCAGCTAGACTATTGTTTCCTTGGGAGGTGCCTCCAGGAAGGGCCAGTAGAGAAGGGTAATACTGATAGAGCAAAGGGAAGGGGCCGATAAAGAAATGTCATTGAGTAGGTTCCCAGAGACAGTATAAATCCTCTTGTAGTTGTCCCACCCAAAGGCTGAGGGAACTGGAGTGTGGCTCCACCTATCCCCATGTGTCATTGGTTAAAGTGGCATTAAGTTCTGGAGGATGTCAACTCCCCTGTCTGCTCAATGACTGTTCCCTGTGTGGGGAGTTACATGTGCTTCCTGTGAGACCATTGTCATTTATGGGAGTGGTGGGTGCCAAGTGCTAATACATGGGCACATTAGCAGCTGCTACAGCAAGTGCTGTACATTTTTAGCTGCTTGAGTGACAGGTGGGCCTTACCTCCTGCCTATATTCAGTGGTAGGGTGTTCAGATGGGGGCATCCGAAAAATAATAAGGCCCTATTCTTTGCAAATAGACATTATTATTATTTTAATCTGTCCCAACCCCCTTTCTTATCTGTCCCTGTGAACTACCTCACTGGCTGAAACATCAGTTCCCTGGGGAAGACACCACATTTCAATATGGTCACAAGGCTGTTTTCATTGGCCCAGTGGAGACACTTACATAAGATGGGTCAACTAGACGCTTTTTCTGGAGCATTTCCAACCAAAAAACAAAAAAAGATAGTCCCGCTTTTGCAAGTGGCCTGGCATCTAAGAAGCATAATTCAGAAGCACATGTCCCGCCATGTGGAGGAGGCGGTCTATGTTGCGAGATTACAGCATGTGCCCTGAGAGACAGACACAAAGAACACAGGAACATGCCAGTGGTGGTCAGGAACCGTCGACAGAGCCAGCTGTCCTCTTGTTCTCCCCACCTTTCCATTTTCCTAGGATTCTCTCTTCCAAGTATTGGTCTCTTTGCCTGTTTACAACCAAATGAGCCCCAAATAAGATCCAGATCATAGAAATAGAAGGAGGAAGTTGGATGGAGACTGCAGTTCATACTCCCCGGAAGCCATTCAGACTCGCTGGAAGAAGGAGACCCTGTGATGGAATTAGCTCTGGATTCCTGACATTTATTGAGGAATGCTCAGGGAATAAGCACCTGTGGGGGGAATCAAGGAAGGGCACAAGAGGGAAATCTCAACAGAGGTCTCAGCCCTGCCTATGGAGAGTGTCATAGTCAGTGTTCCCTAGAGAAACCAAACCAGTTATATAGCTGTAACTGGAGATATCGATATATCCACCAGGGCTCCTATGGTTAACCACTGCACCGGCCACTCATTGCCATCAAGGTGGACTCAAAGTGACTGTGTAAAACAGTATAGAACTGACCTTTTGGGCGTTGGAGACTGTAACTCTTCAGGAGATTACGAAGCTTCATCTTTCCCTCAAGGAGCCCTTGGTGTTTTCAAACTGATGTCCTTGCTGTTGGATGCCCAAAGGGCCACCCACTACGACACCAGAGCCCCAGAGAGTGAGGCTTATTTCTAGCAATTGGCTCACATAGGGGAATGGCAAGTTCCAAATTCATAGGTCAGGCAACAGCCTAAAGAGCTCTGTAGATGTTCATCCTAAAATCCATAGGTTAGGTGATGGGAAAAGACAAGAATAAGAATGGTCAGAACACACCCTAGGGTGTGCTGAAGGCCTTTGGCTGTTAGGTTTACCCCTTCCCACATTATGGAAGGTATTCTATTTTGCTTGAGACCCACTCCTTCATAAGAGCAAATAGATGAGGTGAACAAGCGGCCATCTAGCTCAGAAGCAATAAAGCCCACCTGGAAGAAGCACACCAGCCGGTGCGATCATGAGGTGCCAAAGGGACCAGGTATAAGGCATCATGCAAAAAAATAGAATATATATATATCTGTGTGTATATGGATATATATACCATAGAGAATGAAGGGGGAAGTGCAGAGTGGAGACCAGAGGCCTAAATGTCGACCACTAGAGATCCCCTCATAGAGGGCTTTAGGAGAGGAGATGGGTCAGTCAGGGTGCGATGTAGTACCAATGAAGAACACAGCTTTCCCCTAGATCCTGGATGCTTCCTCTCCGCAACTACCAGGATCCAAATTCTACCTTGCAGGACTGGATAGGGCAGAGGCTGTACACTGGTGAATATGGGAGCTGGAGGCACAGGGAATCCAGGGTGGATGATACTTTCAGGACCAGGGGTGTGAGGGGTGATACTGGGAGAGTGGAGGGTGAGTGGGTTGGAAAGGGGTAACTGATTACAAGGATCCACATGTGACCTCCTCCCTGGGAGATGGACGGCAGAGAAAGGGGGAAGGGAGACTCCGGAAAGGGCAAGAGATGACAAAATAACAATCTGTGGATTATCAAGAGCTCATGAGGGAGGGGGAGCGGGGAGGGAGGGGACAAAAAAAGAGGACCTGATGCGGAGGGCTTAAGTGGAGAGCAAATGCTTTGAGAATGATTAGGGCAAAGAATGTACAGATGTGCTTTATAAAATTGATGTATGTATATGTATGGATTGTGATAAGAGTTGTATGAGCCCCTAATAAAATGTTTAAAAAACAAGAGCAAATAGATGAATGCTTGTTTGACAAAAAAACTGGGCACCATAGCCTCGCCACATTGCTATGCAAAAGGAGCCATCACAGGGAGCTCTGTAACTGGGACCTGGCCAAGTGGTGACCAGTAGCCTGGGACTTTGTAGCCTAATACGTTGCAGCGAATTGCTTACTAGTTCTCCTCTAGCTATAGTCTTTGTAACTCCTACCAATGACAGGGTGGAACTATGCCACCGAGGGAAGTAGATAGCATGCTAATAATATCAGTAAAGTGCATGGCATCCTCGAAGAGGTGAGACCATTCAAATAAGACCTGTAGACCGCTAATGTGGGGATTGGTCGGTATGGTCATCCTGGGTGAGTTAACTCAGAAACAGAAAGTGGAGTTTCAAGAGCACCGAGAAAGACGAGCCAGCAGTGGAGTGTGCTCTTTGGACCCAGGATTATTACTCTGAGCACCACCTCTGTCCAGGAGACAGAGATCCCTGACACTGGATGCATCAGGAGACAATGAAAAACAGTGGCAGATAAATAGCTCATGGAAGCAGAGGCAGCAGCACCAAGACCCCAGAACAGGGAGCTCGCCAGCACACAGAATGAGAAAGCTGAGTGTCTTTGGGCCAAGGCTTCCAGACAAAGCGGGCTGCCTCAACGCACTTATCAGCAGAGCTGAAAGAACTTTGCACACGGTCCCAAGCAGAGCAGAGGTCAAGGAGCTGCAGGGCAGAGGCCAAGGACCAGAAAAAGTTCTGCCTCTGGGCACCACTTGGAAGAGACTGTCCTGACTGGAAGAACTATATCCCCAGTCATTTCTGATCCTGAATTGTCACCTGCTAGGTCCCCAATTAACCCCAGAAACATAAGTATTGTTTGCGAGTTCTGTGTGGCCATTGCCACTTAAGGATTATCAAACCCAGCAGAGAAGAAGAGAGTGTCATGGTAGGGATGGTTGGTGTCAGAAACTGTGAAAAGAAAGGAGGGCGGAGGCATTTTGATCTCTGTCTCATAGGAATCAGCCTTGGGTTGTTTATCTTGATTTTCCTCCATTGCCTTTTGTGAAGTTACAGGGGGGTCAAATGCCTCCACTATGCCATTTATACCCCTACATTGACAAGTCGTTGGATGAAGGTTAGTTTGGGGAAGGAGCAGACCTTGGATGAGCTCTCATCAGCTGAGGCAATCCTGATAGGGGCCAGACAGCTGGGACCTTTTCTATCAGTGGCTCTCTCGGCAGCTGGGGAAATCAGTCTCTTGGCCCTGAGAGGAATCTGGGTGACACACTCATCTATGACAATACCCTGAAGAACAAGCTCCCACAAAAACCTGGCTGAGAACTCTCGCCTAGATCACAGGAGTGCATGCCTAGCTAATAATAGCCATTTACTGAAGGCCCTATGATTGGAACTGTGCCTCATTTACAGATGGAAAACTAGAGGAAGGGATTTAAGGTGGCTAAGTTAATAAGTGACAGAGACAAGATTCAAATACAAGTTTGAAGCTGGTACTGTTAGCCTTTTTTCCAGGGCTGGGTTTTAGATGATGCAAATGAGACACTTGTCAGGCACACAAGGTAAAGAGGCCTTCCCTCTCCAGTGTGACTTTCCCCATAAGTCTGAATCATGGGCCTGGTGTGTCTTATTTGCCTTCCCTGAGTCTCAGAACCTGGTCTAGTCTGATTTGCTACTTTGAGGAATAAGCCAGAATGCTCAAGTACTCTGAGTCAAGACCCAATCTCCCCTGGAATTGTTCAGTGGGACTTACCAGCCTCTTCCTTCATGTTTCACTTTTCTAGAAACCTCCATGGAGGACTAGCTCTCATGAAGAGAGCTTCAAAAAGCTCATGGCAAAATTCCATTATTTTTTCGTATCATTTTTCCACACGCTTTTGGAAGCTCCCTCTTCATCCCTTTCCACAGTCTTTCTCAAGGAAAGAGACTGTTGCTGGTTGATGTCAGATGCCCCTGAGTCTGTTTTCTACTCAGAATGCTCTGCACAAACTCTATCAACAAATGACGTAGAGTCAAACGTGCTGTGTGTCTTTAAGTTGATGTCAGCTCATAGTGACCCTACAGGACAGAGTAGAACTGCCCCCAAAGGTGTCCTAGGCTGAGATCGTTATGGGACCAGCTCGTCAAGTCTTTTCCCCTTTAGAGCCCATGGGTAGGTTCAAACTACCAGCCTTTTGTTTAGCCACCCAGTCCTTAGCCATTGTACCACCAGGGCTCTTTAAAACAGGGATTAGGTTGATTAATTTTATAATCTCCAGGCACATTTGAAAGCTGCTTCCCAGAACACCCTTCCCCAGATTGTTGATTAAGACGGGCATTTGGGGACTCATTTATTTCTCATTTGTGTAAGTGCACTCTATGAGAGGGGTTTCCCTTCATAGATAGGTGATCACATACTATTTTTCCAAATTGAACCACTCTTGGTGGTATATTGGGTTAAGAGTTGGGCTGCTGCTAATGGCAAAGTTAATGGTTCAAACCCACCAGCTACTCCTTGGGAGAAAGATGAGGGTTTTCTGCTCCCGTAAAGATGTGCAGTTCTGAAAATCAGCAGAGCCAGTCTATTGTGCCATATATGAGGTCAACCCCATGGCAGTGGATTTGGTTTTGGTTTGGGTCTGTGGGGGAAGTCCTTAAGAAATTCTTTAGTCACATGGAGGAGTCCCTGGGTGGTGCAGTTGGTTAACATACTGGCAACAAAGCCCTGTCACTCCTTACCTTAGGATTTACTCACTCTTTGAAACAGGCATTTATTTACACACAGTTTGACCTCATGATGGTGTTCAGTAGATGTGGATCTTACTTATTTGCATTGTTCTGTGACAGTTGCAAAATTCGTTAGTGGCTCAGGGATCAATCCTCTGTGGACTGCCCCGAAGCTAGATGAAGCAAGCGGGTTCTCCCTGATTCATCCTCCCTCCTTAGCAATGCTTGCTAGTCAGGATAACATAGTGCCCATTAAAGAAACTGCCTGTGTCACTTTAAATTTGTGACCTGGGCGGGAGGGAGGGTCATGATCACAAGTGACAGAAACTGATGCTTGACTAACTTAGGGGAAAAGGCCTAATGGTGGATAAATGTTGGGAAGACAAGAAAATGTGGCAAATGCCTGGGCAATCTCAGGGCTGTGAAGCAGGTAATGGCGAAACACTCCTCCTGAGGCCAAAGCGTGCCCTCTGTAGTACATTAAATCACATTCACACACACCCATTCATGTTCACATGGGACCTGAGGCTATGGCCTTACTTGGAGAGGAGGTCTTGGCAGATGTGCTTAGATAAGTATTTCAAGAGCTCCATCTTTCTGGGTTTAGATTTCAGATGGATACTACATGCACTGATTGGTGTGTTCTTATAAGAAGAGGAGTGGGCACACAGAGACCCCGTGTGAAGACACTGGCAGAGATTGGATCAGTGCATCTATAAGCCAAGAAATATCAAGGATTAGCAGCAGTGACCGGAAGCAGAGAGAGGCTACTTTGATTCTCCTTCAGAGTTCTCAGAAGGAATGAATCTTGCCCACACCTTAATTTTAACCCATTGTCCTTCAGAAAAGTGAGAGAACAAATGCCTGCTGTTTAAGTCACTCGATTGGTAGCCATTTGTTACAGCTACCCAAAAGAACCATTATGGATTGATCTGTAGCCCCCTCAAAATATGTGAGAAATTTGAACCTTGGTGGACATGATCCTGTTTGAAAAGAAGAGAGTTCTTTTGTAATATAAATGAAGCCGTATGGCCACTGGAGATCCCTTCATAGAGGGGTTTAGAAGAGGAGATGGGTCAGTCAGGGTGCGAGGTAGTACCGATGAAGAACACAGCTTTCCCCCAGATCCTGTATGCTTCCTCCCCCCAACTACCATGATCCAAATTCTACCTTGCAGGGCTGGATAGGGCAGAGGTTGTACACTGGTGCATATGGGGGCTGGAGGCACAGGGAATCCAGGGTGGATGATACCTTCAGGACCAAAGGTGTGAGGGGCGATGCTGGGAGAGTGGAGGGTGAGTGGGTTGGAAAGGGGGAACTGATTACGAGGATCCACATGTGACCTCCTCCCTGGGAGATGGACAGCAGAGAAGGGGGGGAAGGGAGACTCGGGATAGAGCAAGATATGACAAAATAACAATGTATAAATTACCAAGGGTACATGAGGGAGGGGGGAGCGGGGAGAGAGAGGAAAAAAAAAGAGGACCTGATGCAAAGTGCATAAGTGGAGAGCAAATGCTTTGAGAATGATTGGGGCAGGGAATGTGCGGATGTGCTTTATATAATTGATGTATGTATATGTATGGATTGTGATAAGAGTTGTATGAGCCCCTAATAAAATGTAAAAAAAAGAAAATGATTAGGGCAAAGAATGTACAGATGTGCTTTATACAATTGATATATGTATATGTATGGATTGTGATAAGAGTTGTATGAGTCCTAATAAAATGTTAAAAAAAATGAGGCCATATGAGAATAGGCTTGAGCCTAAACCTAAACACTTCTGAGTTAAAGGCCAGGATAGACCCAGTAACACACAGTACGGGGAGAAAGATAGCGAGGAATGCCAAGGAACTTTCTGGTATCCACAAAGAAGGACCCTGACCTAGAGACACACCCCAAATTTGAACCTGTAAGCTCCCAAGCAGGGGGAAAAGTGTTTTAAGGCTACTGACTTGTTGGATAATTTTTGGTTAAGGAGATTAAGACAGGAACTTAAGACATCCTCCAATCCTTCCTCTGGCTTCGTTCCATTTTTCTCACATTCAAGAGTCCTCCTAGAGGATTCAGTCAGGTTGTTGTTGTTGTTGTTCAGTGTCATAGGGAGGGTTTGGATTCATTGTGACCATGCATACAACAAAGTCATACACTGCCCGGTCCTGTACCATTCTCACCGTTGTTCTTAAGTTTGAGCCCATTGTTGCAGCCACTGTGTCAATCCCATTTGTTGAGGGCCTTCCTCTTTTTCATTGCCCCTCTACTTTCCAGAACACGATGTCCTGCTCCAGGGACTGATCTCTCCGGACAACATGTCAAAGTTAAGGCGAAGTCTCATTATCCTTGCCCTGAGGAACATTCTGGCTGTACTTCATCCAAGTTAGATGGGTTTGTTCTTTTGGCAGTCCATGGTACATTCATTACTCTTTTACATCACTACTAATCAAATATATCTATTCTTCTTTGGTCTTCCTTATTCAGGTTTCAACTTTCACATGAATATGAGACAGTTGAAAATACCATGGCCTGGGTCAACCCGCCCCAGTCCTCAAAGTAATCTCTTGCTTTTCAACACTTTAAAGAGGTCTCGTGTAGCAGATTTGACTAGTGAAATGTGTCATTTGTTCTCTTCTCTGCTGCTTCCATGAGAATTGATTGTGGATTCAAGCAAGACAAAATCCTTGACAATTTCGATCTTTCCTCCATTTATCATGATGTTATCAATAGGTCCAGTTGTAAGGGTCTGGGCTTTCTTTACATTGAGTCATAATCCAAACTGAAGGCTTTAATCCTTCATCTTCATCAGCACGTGAATCAAGTCCTTCTCATTTTCAGCAAAATTGTGTCATCTGTATAATGCAGGTTGTTAATAGGCCTTCCTCCAACCTGATGCTCCATCAGGCACTGCCCCTTAATGAGTTTAGGTCATGAAGGATAGTCCTCCATAGGCACATTGATTATTACACTACCACCCTCACATAATAAATTCAGAGAGAGAAAATTTCCCCAAAGCAATGGAAAGCTTACTAGAGAAGTGGAGGGTGCTCAAAGCCAAAGGTGACACAAACTGGAAATCAATACTAGTTTTCAATACCTGCAGTCATCTAATAGTTCACTGCACTATCTAAGGAAAGGTGAGGAGAACTGGGGCAATTCCATTAAAAAAAAGACAATGCAGGGTATATAAGTCCGTCATTCCTCTGGAGAAGAAAAACACATAGTTGGGTTGTAGAGCTTTGTTTGCTAATCAACCGAATGTAGTTGTAAGGCAGGGGTGTGTGTGTGCGCGTGTGTGTGTGTGCGTGCATGTGTGTGTGTGTTGAAGGAAGGGGCTTGCCATTCTATTTCATAGCCAGGAGAAAGATGAGCCTCTTCCCATATCTTTTGCTCTGTGGCAAGTTACTGATCTACAAGGAACTTTTATTTGACAAGGACATTGCCGAGCAAAAAACGGGAAGCTTGTGTTCATCTCTGCTGAGAGGTGGAGTCAAAGAGATGGGCTTTATGACAGACACCCTGAACGTGCAACCAAACTATGAAATGGCCTCATACATTCAACACACATTTGCTGCACCTTCCCAGTGTGCTGCCCAGATATTACCAGGCAGAGTGTTTTATGGGCAGCATTTTAGAGTTAGGCAGGCAGAGGGAGTGTCTTTGTGGGTGTTGCCTTTACCAGTCCTTGGATTGTTCTGGGACAGGCATGTCTTTTTCCTCTAAAGTAACTGATTGCGTGTAAAGAAGGAGTCTCCTCAGTAAGACGGGTTGAACCAAACCCAACCTATGACAATCATCTCAATTGGAACACATAGCGACCCTATACAAATACCTGTAGGGTTTCCAAGTTTGTAACTCTTTTGGGGGGGTCAACTACCATATCCTTCTCTTGCAGAACCACTACAGAGTTGAGTGTTGTGTTAGCAGCTGAATGCTTAATCACTGTGCCCATTTTGTTTGCTGAGCCGCCCTCAAAACACTGAACAGGTTTTCTGGGTACCAAGCATGTCCACTTCTATATCATGCCTAGGGTGTTTTCTCCAAGTTGATAGGAGGTGCAAATCAGTTACTAGGGGTTTGGCAGAGTCAGTATGGAAACTGGGAGGGTGTGTGAAATTTGAACCAGAGTAGAACAATTCCAAGACACTTCCTAGGGATTCCTGGCATATAATATGCAAATGATAGTCAAGATATATAACTGTGTCTCTGTTCTTGGTTCTGTCAGTACCTGGTGTGGCCACAAAGGAGAAACCTGGTCTCCTGCTATTTTGAGCATCTAGTGTGAATGACAGGAGATAAGTCACATGCTAATGAACCCTGGTGGTGTAGTAGTTAAGCACCATGGTGCCCGGCTATCAAAGCATATAGCATCTGGGGTCTTAAAGGCTGGAAGATAAACAGGGGGCCATGTAGATAAGAAACAACAAAGTCCACATGGAAAAAGAACACCAGCCTACACCAACATGATCGCTGAAGACAAAGCGGGTGCATAAGCACATGTGAGCATGTTTTCTTGATGTGCACTCACCCTTTACATACAACTCTCTTATACATACGTGTTTCTGTGGATTTGTTTCTCGAATGCACCCAGACTAACATAAGCAGCGTGGAACGCATTTTAGAAGCCTAGACAAGGGCAGGGCAGGATATTCAGAGGGACTGGATCCAGAATTAGAGAGGAAGGAGCCCTGGTGGCAAAACGGGCTGTTAGCTCCCTGTCCCAAGGGGGACAATGAGACTGCTGGCTCCCATGAACATTTACAGTCTTGAAAACTCCATACAGGGTCACTGTGGTTGGAATCCACTGGACGGCAGTGACCTTTTGGGATTGAAGGTGGAAGCCACCAATGACTTCCTGCCATTGAGCCAAGGAGCCTCCGGAGAGTGTGTGAACTTCTGGAATGCAGTGAACAACCTCTGCACATCTGCTTTTCGTGCTGCCCAAGTCATGCCCTTGGCCTTTGCTTAAACATATTCATCCAGAAGTGAACCATCACAGCTGCTCCCTCGGGAAGCTGGGGGCTGAGCTCTCTGGTTCCACTCTGTCAGCATTTCTGGTCCGGGTACCTCCCCTCTGCCCCGGCACAGGCAATGTGCTTTTGGAAGCAGTGCTCCCTGGGTAGTGGGTGTGATTTGCCTCCTCTGGCCTAACATGATGAATGCTGAGAGGGGGTGGATACTAGGGGGTTAAACTCCCTGAACTTTACCTAGCCCAGGGGAAAACTTATTATTTAAAGTAAGCTTTAGACAGAATCTTTAGAAAGAGAAATGGTTAACTTTATGTACACAATTACTCCCCAACACATAGGCTCAACCTCATAGGCTGTGGATGACCTTGAGCAGGTGCTCAGTCACAATGGGTTTCTATCAGGATTGAGAGTTCAGCTCTCTCAACTCTCCAACTGGTTATTAGCACCATAGTCTCGTTTCTATTTTTGTATTTACTTTGTTTTGAGGGGGAAAAGACTCCCAATCCAACTATATTTTATTATGAACTCCTTTGCTAAGGTTTACACAAGAAAAAGGCACAAACTGCTGTTCTGGATGAAGGAGAGCATCCGCATGAGGCCACAATGGTGTCGGAAGGACCCACAGCCACAGTGACTTAAATAAAATGACACCCATTCTGTCCTGCTGACTCTGACTCATAGTGACTCTGTGTAGGGATCCTGAAGTTGCTACCTTTACAGGAAGCAATAACCTCATCTTTCTCCTGTGGAATGACTTGGCTTTGAACCAGCGACCTTGCTCTTAATAGTCCAACACTATCCAGCATTACCACCTGGGCTTCTGAAAACTTAAATAAGACATAGAAAACAAACAACTTTGTCACAAAATTGTGACTGAAGACAGATCAATTCATGGAGTTTCAGGAGGGCCTGTGAGAGCATGAGCGGGACCTTCATTGGGATGTGCACACTACCGTATATCGTTGAGTGTGGCCCGGGGAGTGGATGCAAGCACACTGCCTGAGGGACAAGCTTTCCACTGCCAGTCAGCAGTAAGAAAGAACTCAATGGTGGCTGAATCTGTGGCCCCTCAAAATGGATGTAGGGTCTCCACATAGACTCTCACTGTGAGCCACAGCCTATTGCTCAAAATTTAAGCTCAAATACGACTTAAACGCCAAACATTCTGTTTCCTTAAAATAGGGTACTGCCAGGAACAGCTAGAAGTCTGCATGACCTATCAGATCTCAACGCCGATCTCAAATCACTTCACATGATCCATTCTACCAGGCATGTCAAGGACAACTAGAGGTCTGCATGAGCGAGCCCAAATCGCCTCCTCACTTACCCATTCCAGAGGCTGTGCCTGTATAACCTATCGACTAACACATTCCCATATGCCGTGGTTATGAAACCAACCATCATGCTGGAATAAGGACCAATCACGATGCAAGGGTCAGGGTCAGTGGGAAAGCAAAATAGGGGCTGAGGGGAGCCAAGAGGGGTCGCTTCACTCAATCCCTAAACCTGATCTAATGTCACTAGACTGGGGTCTTCCTCACATCTCAAGGGCACCCGATTCATGATTGAAGTGAATTGTGCTTATTCAATCTTTGTTCTGCTTGCTGTTTTGCTGTGCTGCATCCTCTTCTTGCTTTTTTGTGCATGGCTCCCTCTGTTGTGGTGACAAATGGCTTGAGAGGGATTTGACATAGGGAGAAAGCCCACCCACATCAACTGTCACCAGAAGCAGACACTAAGTCCATTTCTCTCACCTCACAGAACTATGCACACCAGACACTGGTAGGGCTGTCTGGGAGGGGAACACTTAGTGCAGTGGTTCTCAACCTGTGGGTTGCGACACCTTTGGGAGTCATATGACCCTTTCACAGGGCTCACCCAATTCATAACTGTAGCAAAATTACAGTGATGAAGTAGCAAGAAAATCATTTAATGGTTGGGGGATGGGGGCATCACCACAACAAGAGGACCTGTATTAGGAAGGTTGAGAACCACTGCCCGAGTGTGTTTAGGACTTTGCTGCCCTCAAGGTCATTAGACATTCCTGAAGGCAGAGCCACTGCAGGAAGCCCTTCTGGGAAATGCCCTGAAGACAGGTCTCAACCAACTCCACCCTCACCCTCTGAGATCCTAATCATAGGACGCATGGAAATGCTCCCTGCCTCTTCGAAGGCTGTAAGTCCATGGGAGCAGAAAGCCTCCTCTTTCTCCCTTGGAGTGGTGGCTGGTGAGTTCAAACTGCTCACTTTCTGGCTAACATAACCCACAGACCAGCTCCCCCTGAGCTCAGTTTGGTTTGCCGTACAGCACACATTGTTTGGAACCTTCTGAAATAGCTATGCACATGTGCAGGTTGGGGGGATTTCGCACAAGATGCAGTTTTCCACCCTCTCTTGGCAAAAATAATTTTTGCAAAAGGCTTGTATTCTCTTCTGGATCTGAGTAGCAGCTACTCTCATGAAGTCATAGCACATACATCCATGCTACAGTCCTCCCAACTCCCTAATGTCTTACGCCGAGTCTGCTCCATGCTTTTCTGTGTCCTACATGGCAGCTGTAGGCACCCAAGGCATGGGCTCTGCAGCCTGGGTCCAAATCTCTCCTTCCCACTTCCTCACTGTGTGGTCCTAGGCTCATGACTTTATCATCCTGTGCCACTGATTTTTCATCTGTAAAAGGAGGCCAAATAGAGTCCACACATAGGCTTGTTAAGTGGAATAATTGAATTATTATACACAAAAAGCTTAGAACGGTGCTTGGCATCTTGCAAATACTATTAGGTGGTTTAGCATAGGGACTGGGTCATCCATTACATATGCTCAGGTTCAAACTTCCGGCCAGGAAGGGGTGGTACACCTAGGTGGGCATTACACCTGGATTGGCCCATCTGGGCAAGGTGAATTCAATCCAGCCATTGGGGTTGACCATGACCGTCAACCATGCCTCCCTATGGAGGAATTGAAAAGGCAGGATCTTGACCGCTCCGATGTCTCCCTTCACCCACTTTTCTGTTGTCTGTCCCCCAGAGAGGAGGTCACATGTAGATACTTGTAATCAGTTCCCTCTTTCCAATCCACCCTCCCACAACCCTCTCAGTATCACCACTCACAAATTATCAAGGTTTCTTGAGGGATGGGGGAGCGGGGAGGGAGGGGAAAAATGAGGACTTGATGCCAGGGGCTTAAGTGGAGACCAAATGTTTTGAGAATAATGAGGGCAATGAATGTACAAATGTGCTTTACACAATTGATGTATATATGGATTGTGATAAGAGTTGTATGAGCCCCTAATAAAACGATTTTTTTAAAAAGAAAAAAAGGCAGGATCCCGGAGCCCACTGAGTGACTTTCTCTCTAGCAGCTTCTAGGTAGGCTGTGCCCCGTGAGGGGCCCCGAGGTGCCTGTGTAAACCTGAAACTTCTTCTCTCAAAAAACCCACTTGGATCACAATCCAGGCTTCGAATTGAATTCTTTCTCGCGCGAAGCCAAGGCCTGAGGTATATCTCTCCCAGGAGAGATCTAACAATAGTATCTCTTATTATAGCATTAGGAGCCCAGGTGGTGTAGTGGACTGTGCATTAAGCTGCTAATCGCAAGGTCGGGGGTTTGAACTGACTAGCCCGTCCGTGGGAGAAATATGAGATTGTCTATTTCTGTAAGGCAGTGGTTCTCAACCTTCATAATGCCCCCACCACCCTTTAATACAGTTCATGTTGTGGTCACCTGCAACCATAAAATTATTTTTATTGCTACTTCATAACTGTAATTTTGCTATTGTTATGAATTGGTTGACCCCTGTGAAAGGGTTATTTGATCCCCAGAGGGGTCGCGACCCACAGGTTGAGAACCGCTACTGTAAGGATTTAAAGTCTCAAAACCCCAAAGGGGCAGTTCTTTGTCCTATTGGGCCGGTATGAGTGGGAGTCAATAAAATGGTAGTTAGGTTTTTTTCTGCATCAGTATCAGATTCTGGTGGCAATCTCAGTCATCACGCATTGTGGTCTGGTTTGAACTCTGGTAGATCTGTGGGAAATGACTGCCGTGGTTTGAGGTGAGGGTCACGGTGCTTCAGTGGTAGATCTCTCATCGTCTTTCACCGGGAAGACCCGGGTTCGATTTGCAGCCAATGTGCCCCAGACTGTCAGTGAAAGTTTGTGTGTTGCTATGACACTGAGCAGGCTTCAGTGATGTTTCCAGACTGAAATAGAATAAGGACGAAAGACCTGATTATCTCCATCCACACATCGACCTATGGCCCTCCACGGTTGGCTTCCCTTCCCAGCCCTGGTGATAGCACAGACTGGCATAGTTTGCTCCGCTTCCCATGAGGTGCCCATGAGAGGCTGACTTGACAACCACGGTCAAGATCAACAGCTTGAACTCCTTTCTGGGTCTACAGAAACAAGAACAACCTTCTGAAAGGAGGTCGCATTGCTATTTGGGACTGGGAGAATGCCTTTGTGACAAGGATTGTGCTCTGGATCCCAAAGGCGACTTTTAAACACAGCCACATAGCAACTCCGGAAATTGCCATAGTAGAAGCCAGGTTTAAAAAAAAAAAAAGTTCTACTGGCTTGCTCAAAGGAGGCCAGAGTTGGATGGGGGTGGGGTGGGGTGGGGTGGGGTGGGGTGGGAGACTCCTCTAAAAATGAACAAATTTGTTTCCTTACATATTTGTCATGTCCTTTGGGCCTGAAAGAAAGGGGGGGGAAAAGCAGAAGAGAGGAGGAAACGGCGACTGACAGTCTCTTGTTGGTATTCCCACAGCATCCCCTCCTTAGGCACTTGCTGCCATCTCATCCAACTCCACTCAGTATATTTTCACCCAGCAATGATGCAGAAATGTCTGTGTACTCCAGTGTTATTGTAGTCGGGCAGCGTTTACGGGTTTGACTTTCAACTCAGCATGGCAGGACGTCTAGAAGCAATTATAACCAGCACCTGCTCTGTCTGTGCGGCGGGCAGGCAGTGACGGATCCCCAGCTTCCAGAACACTAGTGCCCCCTCCCAGCTCAGGATAATGACGGTGACACTCGGCCTCCTTGTTGTCTGGGGGAGCTCTAGGAGCTCTCCTCTGAAACCTCATATTATTGGCATTTCTTTGAGTGAGCACATCAAATTAGTGACTGTAAAGGAAGGTGTAGGAGATGATTATTGGTGACAAGACAAGCCTCAACCACCTCCAGAGAGCATGTCTCCTAAGTGCAAAGTATGGAGAGGGAGGAAACAATTGACCACAAATGGAATAGGCTCTGAGTCTCGCCACACAATGTATGTGCATGGTCACTGAGGCGCCAACATTATGGCTGGAGGACGGATATGGTTTGTGCAGCCGTGATTGCCATCCAGAACGTGCCGTGCTATTGTGAAAAACGATTTTTTTATTCTGAGCAAATCTCTGCTTCCACTTGCTTTAATGCTTCGCCAGAGAGCCAGGGACTCTGGGAGGGGTGGGGACGCACAGGGCTGGGCTGACCTCAGGAACTCATGTGTAAAGGGCTTTTTCTCACTTGGAAGCAGGCTGGGTTCACAGCTGTTCTTTCTGGTAAAGCTTGTTTCTGAACCTTGCCACGTCTGAGTCCGAAGAGGGAAATGAAGGTGACAAATGCTGCGAGGAGCCCTGGGCACATCTTGGCTATGGTCCTGCTTAAGTCTGTTTCATTTGAATCCCAGTTTTACCTTTCCTCCTTTCTGGGTTCCGAAGCATCAGATGGGTGCCAAACGCTTCCACGGACAACTAAAGCTGAACAAGGTGCAGGCAGATGAAGAGCAACGGGAGGTTGGTGTTTGGGAGAATGAATACTTGGGCTTCCTAGGCCGGTCCAGCTGGTGGTTAGAGCCCTGTTTCAGATTCCACTGAAATCTCCTAGTGTCCAAGGACCAAGTGGCTCCTAAGTCCAGAATTTCTGTTACATGTCTCACCAAGGAGAAGCTGGGCCCAAATGCATTGAAGAATAAAGCAGGAGCTTGGCTTGTGAATCCACTCTCTGATTCTGAAATTTCAAAGGCTCCGTGCACAGACATTTCAACACTGAAAGCACAGCAGGGAAAATCAAAGACTTGGGCTTCCTCCTTGCCCCTCTTTTAGGGCTTTTATGGTTTTCCAAGGCGCCTCCTAGAGCCGAGTGTTGTATAGGTCATGTTTAAATATGTCGTAGTTCTGAGGGACTTGCTGTTCTGCTTTCTTTTGCAAGGAGACCCGGTTTCTTGTCTTGTGGCCAAACACAGAGCACAGATGTCTGTGGGCCCCCTCCCTTTCCCCTGACCTTTGCTCTCTTCTCTGGATACCCTACTGACCTGTTCTCCCTTACAAGATCTGAACTGCTCACACACTTCGTTAAATTCTCATCCTAGCGAGAAGCATCCGAGCATCTTATTAGAGCCTGTATGAGTTCTGTTCTGGATGCCTATTTGTGTAATTTCAGGTCTCTGGCATGGAAACGTCCCATGCCCACAGACCCACACAGGTAATATAAACTCCAACAGTAGTTTAAGGTTTAAGGTGGTCACAGGGAACACTGGGGCCCGTGTCTCCTGGTGAACCCCTCAGGCTGTCTAAAGGGGCTAGTTCCATCTCAAAGTAGCCATGCAGGAATGTAGACCGGTTAGGTAGCAAGACAAGGGGTTGTTCCTCTCCATGCTTAGGGGGCCCCCTACAGGAGGTTGGAAGCCAATGCGGGCTAAGCCCAAGCCAGGAGAGCTTAATTGACGCCTCCCAGCTGAAAACACTTAAAAGGCTGGAATCTGGAGACCGCCGCCCCTTCCCTTCAGCTGCTTCTCTGCCTTCCACTCAGCAGGGCTGAGTGTGCAGTGTCATAAGGGTGCCCGTGTTCAGTTTAGTGTAACGCCGGAACCTTCTTCTCTCATGTATATAAACCCACTCGGATTACCAACCAGGCTTTGGTGTGAATTTCTTTCCAGTGTGTAGCCAAGGACCGAGACATTTCCCACCCGAGAAACCTAACAGACCCAGACTTACAATAAACCCATATTTTTATTTATAAGGCAAGAGGTGACCAGGTCTAGACAATAATGGTGAAGAGGGCCCTGGGTTTGAGAAAGATTCTGAAGTAGAATCCATAACCCTTAGAAATGTATTGGCCTTAGGGGAGGGGCAAAGAGGGCTGGATTGAGAAAGTCTCTGGCATCCAGTTCTGACTTGACTTCTGGATCCTGAATCCTTCAGGGCCATGACCTTGCCCTCCAGCCAGACCTTCCAATAGCCATCTTCTCAGAGCCTTGTTAAGTTCTCATAATACATTACACCTGCCATCCTGTGAGCAGCTACCAAACCCAGGCACTTTTTTCAAAGACAAGCTCGCTCTCTCTACCCCTAAGAGCAGGTAGTTTGGGGATGATGGATATGAGATACCACAGAAGACAAATCTGTTATCTTCCATGGTGCACAAAACATGCTGTCACAACCAGGACTCGTGACAATCCCTCAGTTTCCTAAATTGCTTCACTGCTACTTTTTAATTAAGCCTCATTAGATTGTCACATATTGATAAGAGGGATGACCCTGAACTAGATGCATAAATTAAAGCTATCCTCATCCTGTGCTTTTATATGAATGTGTTAATTATTTTTGTCATTAGGGAGAATAATGGAGGGATGGAGCAATACCAAACGGAGTTTGACAAAGTGAATCCGTCACCCAGTGAGTCTGCAATTAACACCAAGGGACAAAGGTAGGATTCCCTGTAATAAATAACCTTCCTCCCTGATGCTAATGGAGACCCAGCAGGACCCACTGTTGTGTTGTCGCAGTTGTACACGGGCCCTTAGAGGAGACAGAGCTGGTGTTTCAAACGAGTCTTGTTTGCCCCCAGTTGGCTCACACATTTGTTTTTTAAACGGCATAATCACTAACATTTAAACACAGGGTGATGTCACGTAACAATCTGCAGCTTCTGAGAAATGGAGAGGCCCGACTTTGCTGGTTGACAGTGCAGAGGGACTGGGGGAGCAGTCAGATATGGTGATCAGAGTTTGGAATCCTTGCTTTCCAAGTACATGTGTCAAGGAGTTCAAGGGTTCAGAAATTTAGGAGGGAAGTTCCAGAAGACAAGTTTGTGTGGTCGATAATAAACCAATATAGGGGTTGAGATTTCAATCTGTTGGCTATTTATTTTGTGCTTGGTAGCCAACCAGCCCAGAATTCCTGACCTCGCCGACCTGTGAAACAAGGACCATTCCAGAATGACATAGAAGCAAGCACGGAAGCGAGGGCATCCATTACCCCGAATGCGTAGGGGTCAGGAACTAAGTGCTTTCTGTAGAACAGCTCCAGAAGGCAGACCTTTGGCTGGAAAACCTGTTAGGGAGCTAGCATAGGGACTGGCAGGCCTATTACACATGCTCAGAGGTCCAAGCTACCGGCTCATGAAGCAGTGGCTCACTGCATGCTCAGAAGTTCAGGTTTCCAGCCAGGAGGGGGAGCTATGCCTGGGTGGGCGCTGTACCTGCATTGGCTCACCTAGGCCAGGTGAATTCAATTCAACAATTCAGCCAATGGGGTCGACCCACGTCATCGACCACGCCTCCCTAACCGCTCATAAAACTCATGGGGATCCCAAACCAGGCCTCGGCGTGAGCTGTTTTTCGCGTGGAGCTAAGGACCGAGGCACACCTGTCCCCGGAGAGGTCGAAAAGAAGTGGAGCTGTGTGATTCGGAGCTATGAGGTAAGCCGGCCCCAGGAGTGGGCTCTCCCATGTTGGTCTCACGGATTGGGGGCCCCTCTGGGCTCCTTTTACCTCACCACCCTCGGGAGATTTGTTGGGTTGAATTCACGGTGTCCGTCTTTGCGCCGTTTCTTGCTGGTGTCCGTCTTTGCGCCGTTTCTTGCTGGTGTCCGTCTTTGCGCCGTTTCTTGCTGGTGTCCGTCTTTGTGCCGTTTCTTGCTGGTGTGCGGGACTTGACGTGCCTGCTTTCCCGGGAACTCGCCTGCCTTCCCGGGCTGCATTTGTGAGGGGGCTGGGAGGCTGCTGCCTGGAGGCTGGGAGGATTTTGACTCCCAAAGCCTTCTTGAGGCTCAGTGTATAAGGTTTATTTGGACGTGAAAACGGAATCAAAGATGCAATTAACGAAGTTTTAGAAGCAGGCCTTATTGAGAAGCTTGCGGGCGGGTTCAGCAACTCAGGGTATTGAGCTATTGAAGCCGCGCAGGGGGAAAAAATCCTGGCAGCGTTTTTATGCCCACTGCTGGCAGGCACAGCTGGGGAGGATCAAAGCTGGCGAGGATCTGCGCACACAGGTGCTTCAGAAGGGAGAAGGTTGTTAATCTTACCTATATGTCAGGGACGCGTGGAGTGACCATATCTTCAGAAAACATTCTGGCTTTGGGACGAGCTGGTTCCAGGAATTTGGGGTTGAGCAGGGGAGGGGAGGTCGGTTAGGGGTCAGCCTTGAGAGCTAAGATGGAGGTGCAGGACTCAAAATGGAGTCTGTTGTGCCAAGACCGGACATTTTAGACTGTGCCCTATAGGGAAAAGGGATGTAACCATTTCTGTAACTGCTTCCTGTGGGTAGTGGGTAAAAAGCATGGGAGGGGCTTTTCAGGCAGAGTACTGACAGTTGCGGCCTAGCACAGGGTGGAGAGGTTGGTATTGCTGGTGAACTGCTATACGGGTAATTTCGCGGAGTCGACTTTGCCGGAGCTGGATGAGACAAGGAGCAATTAAGAGCAAAATTATAACTAAAATTATGGGTCCTAGTATGGGGGCTAGGAAGGAGTACAGAGAAGAGTTCCACCAGGAGGAAGATCCATCTGTTCTGAATCTGTTGTTTTGCAGCTCTCGGTTTAGCTTGTTGAGGATCTGGACTCTAGTTTCCACAATCCCCAGTTTATTGATATAATAACAGCCTTCCTCCTGGAGGAAGAGGCAGGTAAAGCGCGGTGGTTCTGCAAGGCAACTTGGGCAACAGAGGTTATTTGTCTTTGCAGGGAGGCTAGAGACTTGGCAGAGGCATCGACTGCCAGCTGGAAGCATGCGGTAAACTTGTCTGCTGTGATGATAGTGTCCAAGGGCTCCGCCGCTGAGTCCTACTGCAATTGCTGCTGAGGCGAAGGAGATTCTCACTGCTATCGGGAGAAAAACTGCTCTTTTAGTTTGACGACTGTATACTTGGATGTATTTGTCCTGGAACTCAGCCGGAGTGTATATAGGGAGCTGCGGAACCAGAGTGATGGGTAGAGGTAGAATTGATGTTTATATGCATAGTGAGTGTATGGTTGCACCAAAAGAAAATTTTTTCTGGCCCTGTTAGTGGTTTGGAGGGGATTTGAGTGACATTACATGTCTGTGTCGATGGATTGGAGTAGCAAAAGGGCACTTGAGTGTTTTCCGGTTGGATGTACAGAGTGACGTTGGGGATGGTTATGGCTTTTGTGGTCTTTACGTTGGATGAAAATGACAGGGCAGGACCTGGTACTGCTACCAGAGGAGGGCGTTCTAGGGCCGCACACATGAAGCAGGTGGAGAGGTTGCCTAGTCCAGCAAAGTGGCGATGGCCAGTCCCTGCTGTAGCAGGGTGAGCCAGGAGAAGGGAGACTCAGAAGGTTTAGAAATTTAGTTAGTGAGTTGAAGGTCTTGGATCTGAATATTACGGTGGATGGTGGATTGGACCTGGAGTAGCGACCTCCATACATACAGTTTGGCGTCCAGAAATTTCTCTTGGCGAGTGGTGCACTAGGCTCCTGGAACCGGAGACGTCCACCGGCTATCCCAGGGGTCTGGGATTGTGAGAGTGTATTTAGATTGATGGTAGTAGAATCATCCCTGGGGACGAAGGGAAAGGTAATGTATCTGGCAGGAAGACCAAGGACACCCTACATTTTTCTGCATTCACTTTTTTGCACATTGGGTAGTTGCCTTCTGGTCATACAGGAAGCGTTTTAAAATCAGTGAAATTTAAGTATATGGGTGCTCTGCCCCCTGTGGGTGGGCAGTTAGCGGTGGCCAGCAAATAATCATAACACTTAGTGCAGGCGTAATTGGTATAGTTTTCAGTCAAGTAAAATCGCCAGGCAAAAGGGGAAATTATACTACGTTTAGCTGGCTGGCTTGGTGAGGTGAGTGAGGCAGAGAGACATAGGACCAGTAGACTGAGCAGACCACTGGGAGCCATGGTCAGAGTTTACTGCCATCTGGACTCGGGACAAATGTACCCAGGAATCTAGTCTAAGAACCTTGATTGCTGAGGGAGTGGTAAGGGACAGTGTAAGGGCCTTTCCACCGGGGTGCTAAGGGTTTGGGTGCAAGGGATTTAATTAACACAGCATCTCCAGGATGCACTGGTTTTTGGTGATCAGCAGAGGTCAGAGAGGGTTCAGGGATGGCAGAGTTGGCGTGTTGTCTAAGAAGGTTGTGGAGCAAGCACAAGTATGGAAGGTAAAAAGCTAGCAGAGGACAATCGGTTGCAGGAAGAGGCGAGAAAAGGAAAGGTTGTCTGTAGAGTATTTTGAAAGGACTGAGGCCGGACGGCTCCTGAGGGGCTGCGCCAAGGCGAGTATAAGAGCAAAGGGTAATAGTTGAGGCCAAGAAAGTTGCAGTTCTAGGGAGAGTTTGGTGAGCTGTTGTTTTATGAGACTGTTAGCTCGTTCAACCTTACCAGAAGACTGGGGGTGTAGGCTGCGTGGAGTTTCCAGCAGATGCCCAGTGAGGCGCAAACTGCCTGCTGCACCATAGATATGAAGTCTGGACCATTGTCCGACTGAATTGAAGCAGGCTGGCCAAAACGAGTAATGAAGTCTTGAAGAAGGTGAGTGGCGACTATGCTTGCACTCTCAGAGGAGGTGGGAAAGACTTTGATCCATCCTGAAAATGTGTTCACCATAGTGAGGAGATACTTAAACCGCTTATGCTTTGGCATGTGGGTAACGTTTATCTGCCAGTCCTGTCCCAGTAGGTGCCCTTACATCTGGTGGAGCTGTTTATGAGGGTGTTGAGCTTTCTGGCTATTGGAGAGGGCACCGATGTTGCATTTTGCATGTACTGTGTTGATAGTACTCCATAGTCCAGTGGGGTGGAATATGGGGTTAGAAACGTGTAGAGAGCTTTTGGCCCGATGTGTGGAGAATTGTGAATATTGGTGATGATTGTTTCCTGTTGTAACTTTGGGAGAATGAGTAAGTTCTATTTGTGTACCCACCATTTTTGTTGAGGAAGAGAGCAATACTGGGTGTTTTCCTGTTCAGTGTAAGTTGGAGTGTAAGTGGGAGGTAAAAAGCATACTGAGCTAGGAGCGGGAAAGTTGTTGGGCTAAGTCAGTAACAGGATCTGCAGAGTGGGAGGGAAGGGGAAGTAGGGCCTGAGTGAGAGGGCGAAATGGAGAAGGTAGTCCACTACCTGGAGCACAACCCTGGGCTCGGCGAGGGTTACCGGAGTCGAGGAGCCAGGGCCTCTTCAGTCCATGAACCCCAGCAGCTCCATACCTTGCAGCTATGTGTCTGGAGTTTCCAGGATCTCGGCACCTCGGCTTTGCAGAGCCGGTGGCAGAGCCAGGGTCGGGCAGTTCGACTTCCAGTGGCCTGGCTGTTTGCACTGCGGGCAAGGCTTGGTAGGAGGCTTGGGATTGGGGCAAACTTTTGCCCAGTGGCCGACCTGGCCACATTTGAAGCAGGCTCCTGGCGGTAGGTGCCGGCTCCCCTGGGGAGCGTGGCGATGGATGGGATTGCCTGCCGGCCTTAGGGCTGCTACCAGGGCTTGGGAATGGAGGCTAACCATCTGTTGGACCCTCACCTGGCAAGTGGCCTCAGCTGGCTCCTCCCAAGCGTTGAAAACTTTAAATGCCATTTTTACCAGATCCTGCATAGGGGTTTCAGGGCCCTCCTCAGCCTTCTTTAGCTTTTCTTTCTGATGTCAGGGGCTGACTGGAAGGTGAAGTGAGAGGCCAAAATAGAGGCCCCACTTTTTAGACCCTGGGTCTAAACGAGTGTACTTTGTGAGTGCCTCCTGGAGGCGGTTAAGAAAAAGAGCAGTAACTTCTCTCAGTTTTTCATAGTTGACAACCTTGTTGGAGACTGTTTCCAGACCTCTAATGAGGTACCTGAGCATGAGGTTTCTATAAGGAAGATCAGACGCCCGGCCGGGCTGGTAACTCCAACTGGGGTCCTCTATTAGGATGGCATGCGCCCCCAAGGGGACATTAGGGTCGATAGCGTGGTTTTTTTCTGTGTACGTTCCTCGGCAGTAAGGGTAGAAGCAAGGATCATTTGGATGCCATGCCAGGTTAAATCATACGTTTGGGAAATGTAGGTAAATTCTTTAATAAACTTAGAGGGCTCTGCTGAGAAAGAGCCCAGGCGGGTCTCTATCTGCGACAGGTCCTTTAAGGAAAAAGGGACGTGGACTTGAATGAGTCCCTATACACCTGCAACCTCTCTTAATGGACAAAGGGCAGCTGGAGGATTGTGGAAGCGGGTATGAAAGGCAAGCGGTGAGGACAGGAGAGAGCGATGGGATGGCGCAGCGGGCGGGGTAGACTGATAGAGCAGCGGAAGAGGCGCACTGAGGAGCTTGGCTGGATCTTCTGGGGTTTGAATGGCAGGTTCTTTCTGCTGAGGAGATAGAGCTAACCGTATTTGGCGGGCGGAACAATGGCTACAGAGGTCAGGGCGGGAACGCAAGTCCCAAAAAGCCTGCACATAGGGGACTTCAGAATCCTTACCAGTCCTCCTGCAGAAATTGTCCAGGTCCTGTAGAACGTTGAAATCAAAAATGCCCGTTGGAAGCCAATGTGCGTGGTTGTTAAGCTGGGACTGGGGCCAGGCAACTTGGGAGAGAAAAACAAGTATTTTCTTTCACAAGGTCTGAGTGAGAGGGAGAGACTCATCAGGGCAGCCATAGACTGATTTTGAACGTAGGCAAGCGCCGTGCCTAAAGGTCCTGGAGATTTGGGTGGCTCTTAGGGGACCCCAAAAGAAGTGGGGAGCCGCACACCTATCCCGGGTTTTTGGCACCAAAACACAAGGTCTATTTGGATGTGAAAACAGAATGAAAGACCCAATTAACGAAGTTTTAGAAGCAGGCTTTATTGAGAAGTTTGCGGGCGGGTTCAGCAACTCAGGATATTGAGCTATTGAAGCTGCGCCGGGGGAAAGAATCCTGGCGGCGTTTTTATGCCCACTGTTGGCAGGCACAGCTGGGGAGGATCATAGCTGGTGAGGTTCTGCACACACAGGTGCTTCAGAAGGGAGAAGGTCGTTAATCTTATCTATATGTCAAGGAAGGATGGAGTGACCATTATCTTCAGAAAACATTCTGGCTTTGGGACGAGCTGGTTCCAGGAATTTGGGGTTGAGCAGGGGAGGGGAGGTCGGTTAGGGTTCAGCCTTGAGAGCTAAGATGGAGGTGCAGGACTCAAAATGGAGTCTGTTGTGCCAAGACTGGGACACAGTGTTGTGCCGCGGCTCCGGCAAGCAGCAGGCCTGGGGGCGCCTGCGTCCACCCCTGTTGGTTTGGGCAGGACTCTGGCTGGGTGGCCGGCTCCAGGCTGGCTTTCGGCTAGGCCGCAACCTGCGGCCTCCATTTTCCCAGCCACGTGACTCCACTCTCAGGCAGAATGGCACCACCTGTGTCTGTTGTAGCTACACTCCATTCCCAGACAGCAAACCGCCCAGACTGCCGGAAAGTTCAGCAGAACAAGTTTCATTTCCTGCGCAGGGACCAGACCATCAGCTCTCTTGAGGGGAGACTGAGCGGCCCCCCAGTCTAATTTTCCAAAGGTTTTTATACTTTTGCAATGTGCAGGTGTGCAAGCAGGCAGAGCTCAGGAGCGGGGTATTGTGGTTAGCCATTCTTAGTTGAACCAAAACTGCTCTGGTCCTTCTCGCAAGCCTTCTGAACATCCATTTCCTTCTGTACGTTCCCTTGGGCTACGTCTGCACAGCCTAACTCCCCAGTATCAGCTAGTTCATTGGCAGTTCATAGCTAGTTTATTTACCATTCATAATGGCTTCTGAAAGCTCAAAATGACTTCTCTTGTCAAGGCTATTTAAGCTTTGCCCAGAGCTGCTATATTCTCTCCTGTTCTTAGCCAAGTTCAAATCATTGAATCTTCGGTAGCCAGCCCAGTGTATGGTGGGCTCAGCACTAAGAGTTTTGTGGCTTGTACTTTCTGTGTAAGGAATGCCACTAGCTTATTGGTTATTACTGGGCCAAATGTGAGGCTTAGCAGGAGGAGGATTAGGGGCCGGCTAGGGCCGTTCATAGGGTAGTTAGCCAGGCTGACCAATTAAGTAGCTTTTCAAACCAATTGGTTCCTCCATTTCTTTTCTTGACTCTTTGTTCTAATCCTTTCCTAACCAGGGCTCATCTATCTTTATTGATTCCCGAATGCTTTGCATAGAATTAGTTTCTCCCAATGCTGTGCACAGCATTCCTTGTTTCCAAAAGAGCAAGTCAAGCCCTCGGCGGGTTTGCAACACAACTGCCACAAGGGAGTCTAGGGATCTTTCTAAATGGGAGACAGGTTTTTTTTAATCCCTGTAGATCTAAAGCAATTTGCTGACTAAGAATCTGATAGTTTAAGTTTCCTTGTATTAAAGCAACTGACCCGACTGCAGCTAATCCCATAATCCCAAGCCCTGTTACCAGTGGGACCAATACTGGGGCTCTTTGAACTCATCCGGAAATTCCAAAGTTATCCCTACACCTCCTTCACCAGAACACAGGTACACTTGAGGACTAACATGCACTAGTACACAAATACCCGGGTCTGCTACTAATACTGGGGAAAAGAGACAGGGTGTTCGTCCTGTGGAACAAGTAAAGCAAGTACTCATTGGAGCAGATAACAAATTAGGATCAACATTTGGTTCAATGGGAACAGCTTGAAGGCAAAAATCTCGATATCTTGATATATTAAAGGGATACTTAGATGAATAAAAACACAGTCCTTGCCCTTGCAAATCTTTTAAAGGGAGCTTAGACTTGAGTCCATACTAACATCACCTATAGACTGCCGCTTTGTGTAATCCTTTTTACTAACATTTCTAATTGGATTACACTCTGTACCAATAGTGCTATTTGTACCTGTGCCTACATAGTAAGGGGAAGCAGGGTTCAGACAAAGCCAACAATCAGCTGTGAGGTGAGGATCTGAGTTCATAAATTGGAATACAGCATCCCGAGAATCAAACACAGAACCTTGAGGTGGCTCCTGAATGAGAAGGGCCCTGTGAGTTGGGCTGGCAGTGAACGGGAAAGTTACTGGAGAGTCTGGAGGGTGCGGCAAAGGAATCTTAATGACACCAGCTGTAGCTCTTCAGGATTTATCCCGAGGTTTGGGCCTTTGTACGGATGGCAGGTTGCCATATTTTACTTTGCTGGATAGAAAAGGTTTTCCCGGGATCTCTATCATTTACATAATGTTGAATTCCCCATGTTTTCCCAGGGAACCCAATAACGCTTGAATCCAATTCTTATTGGGTTACATTTGGAAACCATACACGTAGTGGGATCAAACCCTTCCAACGTGAGTCTCATTCTTGTAAAAATAATAGGGTCATCTTTAACAAGTTTCCACCCTGAAAATGATAGTTTCACAACCCCAAGCTGCACAATGATAATGTCCCTCCCCTTGGCAGTTAGGGAGTCCATGAGCCGGGCATATATAGACATGGTTTGTTTGGAGCCTTCTTTCTATAGAGGGTATTCGGCACCCATAGGACGGGATTCCAGTATAGGTCCCATTGTGCCCTTTACCTTTAAAGGATCCAGAATGCCAATTCTTTCCTAGCAAATCAAACAAATCAAAATGAAAACAGGGGGTCATACCCAGTATAAGAGGTTACATATTCACTGCTGGAGGTTAGAATAGCAGTCCACAGATGTGTTTCTGCTTGGGGGAAACACTGGGTGCTGTCAGCAATACTCGGAGAAAAACAATTAAGTTCTGTAAAGCCTTAATTTTGAGGGATTTTCCGTCTTTCTGGGTGTCCATCTTTTCAGGATATGCTCAGGGTGGGCTTTTTTTTTTTTTTTACTTATGACTGATGAATCCACGGCCCCCTCCCCACTATTTTAACAGCAGTTGGTGTTGTAAGTATCACTTGGTATGGGCCAGTCCACCTAGGTTCTAAGGTGTCAGGTTGGTGTTTCTTTACCCATGTCCAGTTTCCTGGTTGCACGTTGTTGGCTGCCTGTTCCCTTTCCCTTGGTTAGGCCCAAAATGAAGGTGTCAGAGCAGATGATTTGTCTCTCACCTGTTGCACAGCCTGCAGGCACTCGATGAGGGAACGATTAGTGACTTCCATTATTTCTACTTCCTTCAATCTTGGGAGGATTCGGGGAAGGTCTGCCAAACATAAATTCAAATGGGGACATGCTTTTCACATAGGGAGTGCTTCAGACTTGAAGTAGGGCAAAAGGTAAAGTAAGGATCAACCCAGGTCTCACAAGGTCCTAAATGCAACTTAACGAACAATTCCTTTAGGGTTCTGTTTATTTTTTTCTACTTGCCCTGAAGAGCTTCCAGTTAATATTTAGAAGCATTGCTAAGACTTTAGTAATTTGAGCAATAAATGTTGGGCCATTGTTGGACCCCAAGGTGGTGGGAAGGCCAAATCTAGGGACAATTTTAGTTACTAATAATTTACACACAGTGGCAGCAGTTTCCTTCTTTGTTGGGAAGGCTTCCACCCATCCAGAACAGGTGTCTACGAACACCAGCAAATATCGGTAGCCATACTTTCTAAGTTTGATATACATAAAGTCCACCTCCCAGAATTCTCCAGGACTACTACCTCGAGCTCGTGGTTGGGGTTGCTCCTTTTCTTTTTGGGGTTGTTTACCCGAGCACAGTGCAATCAACGGTGGGTAACATCTGCCACCCAGTGTCCAAGCCTGGGTATGTAAAAGTGCCTGAGAAGCAACTGAGACAGTTTAGAGAGGATCCCAAATGCATACCTTCATGTAGTCCTTGAATCAGATCTCTCCCAGAGCTTCTGGCATGAATCTTCTTCCATCAGGATGGAGCAGCCACCCTGGATGCTCCCAGTCTTTTTGGCAGGCCAGCTCTTGGCTTATCTTTAGATCATTTTCTGAGTATGTAGGTTGTGGCTGTAACACTGGGGATGGCATGGTCACAGCCACTACCTTGGGGATTTGTGGCATAGTCCTGGCATTCGAGATCCACCGGTCCGGGGGACTGGTTAGGAGTGGTTCAACCATAGGTCCCCCTGCCACAGCAATATCCTGTCCCAGTGTAAGCTTCCTAGCTTCTATGACTAGGATGGCCGTGGCAGCCTCAGCTCGCATGCAGCTCAGCCATCCTGCAGCTACAGAGTCCAGTTTCTTTGAAAGATAGGCCACAGGTCTCTTCCATGGCCGCAAGTTCTCAGTTAGCACTTCTTTTGCTGTGCCTCTGGCCTCACATAGACAATTGGAAGGGCTTTACTCTGTCTAGTAGGGCAAGAGAGGTTGCCCATATGAGCGACTTTTTAAAGGATTCAAACGCTTGTTGTTCTACTTCAGTCCATTTAAGTTCTTTTTCCTTTCCCCAGTACTTGCATATAGGGGTTTCGTTGTTTTTGCAAATCCCAAATTCCACAATGGACAGTACCCCACAGCTCCTAGAAACTCTTGCAACTGCCTCTTAGTCTCAGGGACTGGGATTTTGAGGATCGCCTCAGTGCGGCTGGGGGACAAGGTCCGTTTTCCCTCCTCCAGTTGGTAGCCTAGGTATACAGCTTTATGGACACACAGTTGAGCCTTTCTTGCAGATACCCTGTACCCCAATGGGCCAAGGACTATTATCAGGTCCTTGGTAGCCCGTTGGCATTCCTCCAGGGTTTCGGAGGCCAGGAGGAGGTCATCTGCACACTGGAGCAAGGTGGTTTGGGGGTGTTCCTCCTTGTGTCCCTGTAAGTCTTCACTGGGTTGATGTGCAGGGGACACGGGTATGGAGAACAAAGCATCCTTTAAGTCCAAAACAGTATAACAAATTCAGTTTGACGGGATAGTACTCAGGAGGGTCTCGGGGTTTGGCACGTGGGGTGGCCCGTTTCTATCCTCTCATTTGCCTCTCTGAGATCCTGCACCGGTTGGAAGTCCTCAGTTCCCGGCTTCTGCATGGGCAGCAGGGGAGCATTCCATGTGGACTTGCAGAGGACCCAAATGCCTGTCCTCTTTAGTCTGCAAATGGGAACAGAAATACCCACTTTTGCTATCCAGGGAGTAGGGTTAGCTTGACACACCGGTGTAGCTGAGCTCAGAAGTTGTACGACCCCAGGCACCTGAAGTTCAGAAAGGTCTGGCAGGTTGTTCTCTGCCCAAACAAAAGGAATATCTTTTAGCGATTTATCAAGAAGTTCCTTTGAGCAGGTCTCTTCTGCTCCTTGATAAAACACATATCACTCTGACATTGGAGCGGTGAGCAAAACTTTTGGCTTTTCAAGTTCAAGGGTTAAGGTGGTTGTAGCAGATGAGAAAGTAATTATGGCTGCCATTTTTCATAATAAGTCACGATCAATTAGGGGAAAGGGGCATTGAGGCATTACCAGGAAGGAGAGTGTGTGTAACTAACTGTCTCTTGTGCTAAATCTGTTATTCTGGCCGTTGTCCATGGGTGTGCTTGGGTCTGCCCTGGGGCCCCTGTAATGAAAGCCTTTCCTTTTGACAAGGCACCTGTAGTCTTTTCTGAAACCAAGAAGGTGACCCCTTTGTCCACCTAGAAATTTACTGGCTGGCTCCCTACATGGAGAGTGAGCATGGGCTCTTTGGGGTCAAGTGAAACAGAGCCTGGACACCTTTATTCAGCTTCGAGCATTATTGTCTGTAGCTTCGATTTTTCTAGGCGAGGACTAGGCCCGTTCCCTCTAGTGGTGGCTCGTCTGCCTCTCCTGGGCTTTTCAAGGCACTGATTTTTCCAATGTCACTGTTTTGTATAGTAGGTACATGGATACTTCCTCAGGACTAGGCGAGTGAGAAGCGGGGTATTAGGGTTAGCCATTCTTAGTTGAACCAAAACTGCTCTGGTCGTTCTCGCAAGCCTTCTGAACACCCATTTCCTTCATGACATTCCCTTGGGCGACGTCTGCACAGCCTACCTCCCCAATATCAGCTAGTTCATTTACACTTCCTAGCTACTTTATTTTCTTTTCATGGTGGCTTCTGTCAGCCCCAAATGGCTTCACTCTTGTCAAAGCTGTTTCAGCTTTTCCCAGAGATCCTACACAGTCGCCATTGTAGCCGAGAGGTAACAGGGTCTGTGACCATGGCCAAGATGGCACCCACCAGTCCAAACATGTGGAAGGGCGCTGCCTAGGGAGCTGGGTGAAGAGGCCTGGGAGTTAGCCCTGCCTGGTCCCGGGAGCCAAAAGTTTCCCTTATCCCCTCCATTCCCTTTGCCTTTCTCCTGGTTTTTCAAACAAGCTGCTCTAGCCCTATAACGCCAAGCACAAAATTGTCATAATTCTTAATGAAAACGTATCTGGTACCCAAATTATAGATGTGACAATTTGGTCACATTTCAAAAACACTGAAAATTTTATGCTTTTAAAATATATTTTGAATGCCATATATATTGATAACTATGAAAGTAAAGAATAGAAACCAAAAAAAATTTTTTCCTAAATTTAAAACTTGAGGCGTTATAGGGCTAGTGTTCTTCCAGATTTGGTTTGTACCTTCTTACAGGCTGGTTTTCCGTGGCCCAGGCTTAGGCCAATGGCGTTCGGAAGCCTAGGCGGAGTCACTGTTACCTTTAGGCTTTCAGTGATGCTGCTTCAGGCACTTTTGGGGACAGCTCTTACTTAATACACAGCTCCTCTGCCATGATGTTCCAGCCAGAAATTCCAATTTCCCTTAAGGTTCCCTGAGCTGCCACGTGTCCCTTCCCTTCAGAGATTTGAGCATCAGCCCCGCCAGCAGGCGTCTTGGAGGGCCTTGGAGCCATCCCAAGCAATGGTCCTCCTAGCCTGTTGTCCAGAAAAATGGTTGGACCTAAAGGTCGCCCTCGGCGACTAGTCCTTGACCCCTTCCCTCGGGCTGAGGCATGAGATTCAGGGCAACCCAGGGGTGCGCTCTCAAAGTGGGGGTTATTGACCTGGAGGCAGCAAGCTGTCAATCGCCTCCTTGTTTTGTGCTTTCTAGATGGGACTTAGCAGCTTGATGCTCAAGAATTGCCCCCTTGCATGAATCGTGTCCAATTGGGATAGAGTTGATACAGAGACCCTGGGCAAACAAAAGCTGATAGATTCACTTTGCAACTCTATTTGGCCACAGTATCGTTTTGAGAAAGGAGAATGGTGGGCAGAGAATGGTACGCTTTCCCTTCCAACCGTGATTCACCGGGAACAGTTCGGTAGAGTGCCGGGAAAGTGGGCGGAGATGCCAGGACTTAGAGCATTTCTCCTCTCGAGGAGCAGTAGGAGACCTTCATCCCCAGTGCACCCAGGAACCCCTAAGGCAGGCGTCCTCAAACTGTGGTCCATGGGGCACATGTGGCGCCATGCCATTTATCCCACACTCGGGGTGTTTTTGCTGCCACTGCCTGTCCTGCTTAGCAGCCGACTCGTGCAGTGTGCATAGGAATTTGTCCATAGGTTTTTTGAAAACCATAGTCTGGCCCTCCAACGGTCGGAGAGACAATGAACTGGCCCCCTGTGTAAACAATTTGAGGACCCCTGCCCTAAGGGATCCTGGACTTCAGGTCACTATTGTCCCAGCCCTGAACCCTCCCTGAACATTCTACCCCTAGTAGAGGCACCAGGGGCATTTGGTCCCAGGGTAACTTACAAGCCTTTTACTCAAATGGAACCCGAGAAAATTAAAAATGACACAGGCAGTTACTCTACTTTTGATCCCTGTTGAATCCGCCTGTAGCATCCCAATATTACAATTTAACCCTATAACGCCGAGCATGACCTTTCCCTAACATTTAATGAAATGAATATAAATGTATATATATTGATAACTATGAAAGTAATGAATCAAAACGAAATTTTTTTGCCCAAAAATTTAAAAGTGAGGCGTTATAGGGTGAAAAAGAAGGATGGTTCTTATCAGAGGGGCCAATGCCTTAGGATCATAAGTGAAGCGGTGATCCCACTGCACCCAGTAGTGCCCAAACCCTGGACCCCCCTAGGGGAAATTGTGAATGCTTTTACCCCCGTGCCGGTACTTAGAATGAACAAACACACACGCCTGATAATCCTAAGATTTTTACTTATTTCCTGTGATACTCACCTACTTTCAAGGGCACTCCCACCTCACAATCCTAGCCTTGTCTCAGTTAAACTGTTCACCCTTTTGTGCGTTTGTTGTTTTTTCCAGAAGTTCTCAAGTTACCAAAGCCCCTAATCCAAGTGTGCCAGCTCCAGGACCACCATCTCCTGGACCACTTCAACCTTATCCATCCTAGCGCTGAATGGACAACCCCTCCCAGCAGAGCAGGAAGGGTGTGGACCCAAAGCTCCACCTCGTCCCTTTTGCCAGCAGGAAGTAGCTAGAGATGTCGTCGCCCAGTACCCCAAAAATTTGGGTCCACATCTCTTCAGGGTGGAAATGTTAGGTAGCTAGCATAGGGACTGGGGTGTCCATTACACATGCCCAGAGGGCCCAGTTAGTGGCCCAGGAAAGAGTGGCACACTGTGCGTGCTCAGAGGTCCAGGTTTCCGGCCAGGAAGGGCAGGTCCACCTGGGTGGGCGCTGCACCTGCATCGACCCACCTAGGCCAAGTATATTCAATTCAGCCACTAGGATCGACCAGGGTTGCCCACCACATCTCCCTAACTCTCCTAAACCTCACTTGGATCACAAACCAGGCTTTGGCGTGAATTCTTTCTAACGCAGAACCAAGGCCCGAGGGATATCTGTCCCCAGAGAGATCTGACCAACCCAGGAAAGCTCTTTGGAGGCAGCAGGAGTGGACGTGAGTGGCTGGTGGATACTGTTCAGATGCATGGCTTTCTGCTTGGAAGGGTTTTTAGTCTCGGCTGACAGGATCAGAGGAGGTAGTATGTCTGGATCACATAGTATCCATGTCCACAAATGAGCTGCCCATTCCAAAGTCCTGACAGTGCTTTTGGAAAACACTGTGCTTTGGAATGTCACCCCTTGCAGAGGGCAGTGGGAGGGGCTGGGACCCAGGTATGCTGCCCCTTGCTCCCAGTTGCCGGTTTCTGGATCCTGACTATATCTCTCACAGGATCAGTTAGTGGGCTTGTTGTCTGCCTCAGGCTTTGTTCACCGAGGTCCTCCAGCTAGGTGGTGGTGTGTGTGCATGAGCAGAGGCTTCCTGCTAATCCCCCATGAGTTGAAGAGCTCCCCTGGTGTGGGCTCCGTGAAAGAGGTGCCCCAGACAGCAGGAGGGTGGGCCCTACAGGAACCGGAGGGCCATTCCCCCTGTGGAATGACCTCAGAGCCCCGCCTCTCTCACTGTCCAGCTGCCGGGGCTGTGGACCCTAAGCTTCATGCCTCACATAAGAATAGATACAGGGTGAGGCGACTGCAGCACCTGCTTTTGCTGGTCTAATCCAGCCTGAGATCATCCTAGCATCAGCCCTCTGCCAGGGTCTTTTTTTTCTCTCCTTTTATAGGGGCTCATACAACAATAACCACAATACGTGCAAACATCACTGATATAAGGCACATTTGTACATTCATTGCCCTCATTATTCTCAAAATATCTTCTCTCCACCCAAGCCCCTGGCCTCAGCTCCTCATTCCCCCCGCCCCCATTCTCACTACCCCTCCTCATAAATCCTTCATCATTTACTAATTATTATTTTGTCATATCTTGCACTGTCTGATGTCCCCCTTCACCCCCTTTTCTTTTGAGGTTTTATGTAGATCCTTGTCATCGGTTCCCTGCTGCCAGCCTACCCTCCCTCCACCCTCCCAGCATCCCCATTCATAACACTGGTCCTAAAGGGCTCATCCACCTTGAATTCCCTGTGTTTCTAGGTCCTATCTGTCCCAGTGTACATTCTCTGGTCTAGTCAGATTTGAAAGTTATAATTGGGATCTTGATAGTGAGGGGAGAGGAAGCATTGAGGAGCTAGAGGAAAGTTGTGTTTCACCGTTGCTGTCTAGTACCCTGTGTAGGCTTGTCTCTTCCCCAAGACCTTACTTAAGGGAATGTCCAGTGTACTGCAAATGGGCTTTGGCTCTCTACCCAGCATTCCCTGCTCATTCGCAATGAGATTTTTTTGTGCTGATGATGCCTGATCCCTTTGATACCTCGTGATCGCACAGGCTGGTATGCTTATTCCATGTGGGCTCTGTTGTTTCTGAGCTACATGGCCGCTTGCTTACCCTTCAGGCCTTTAAGACCTCAGACGCCATATCTTTTGATAACAGGGCACCATCAGCTTTCTTGACCACATTTGCTTATGCAACCGCTTAGACTTCAGGGAACGTGTCGGGAAGGTGAGCATCATAGAATGCCAATGTAATAGAACAAGGTATTCTTGCAATGAGAGAGTCCTTGAGTGGAGGCCCAAAGGCCATCTGCTACCTTAATAGGACACATATAAAGATATGGACATAGGTGTATTTCCCCATGCTCACAGATAAATATATTTACATCTGTGCGTGCCTTTCTTTAGACCTCTATAACTGGCCCGTGCTTCCTAGGTCGCTCTGCTATTCCCTTTCATTTCCCTCTTGTGCCCACTGCCATGCTCAGTCTTCATTTGGGTTTCAGTAAATCCTCTTGGTTCCTTCACCCTTGATCACGCCCTACCAGGATTCCTACATCGCCCTCACCACGGATTTGCATCCACTTGTTGTTCCCTTGTCTCTGGGTTTCTTGACATCACTCCCTTTCCCCCCAACTCCCTCTTTCCTGTGGCCCTCCCACGAAGTGTTGGTCCCCTTTTTCTCTCCTGAAGATTGTGCATCCAGCATCTCTTTTTAGACATACAGTAGAGGTAATAACATGCACAAACAAAAGACAGAGCGAAAGCAAGCACCAAAAGAAAGAAAACAGCCAAAATCCAATGACCATCAAAGAAAACACAACTCCTCAAGAAAGGAAAGCTTGTAGTTAGTTTACGGACTGTTTGTTGGCCCTTAGCAGTGTTTTCCAGTCCAGTCTGTGCGGGCACCAAGTCCTGCCCCCAAAGTCCTCCTTTGGCATTCCCTGGGGACCTTGTTGCTCCACTTCCTTGCTCTTCTGCTGCACGCCCTTAGTGCTATGCCTCGGTGTGGCGGAATCCGTTCCCGCACTGTCTCTCCAGTGTTGTCTATTCTAGGGCTGTGGGTCTTTGAGGGACGTCGTGTCTCATCTTGGGCTGGCCATGTGGTCTTCTGTGTGGACTGTCTTCTCTGAGTGGGAACATCATCCTCAAGCCTGGTGGGCCAGGATGTGCTCCACTCTCCCTTCCTCCCCCTTCGTCTTCTCCGTATTCTCTATCAGATCTGTCCCGCTTCCAGAGCTGCAGATTCAGTGCCGTCCTATGAAAAAACATATTTGGGCGTGGGAGGGGGGAATGGGGGGGGAAGATCTGCTCAGATCTTTCGAGGGTCCAGGAGAGGGTGACTGCTCAGCTGGGCACAGGCATATGGGGCTCTGAGCTCTGGCTCCAGACACTGGTTGGGAATGTGGCTTTGTTTTTAACCAGTTGTGTTCCTGTGGGTCAGTACCTATGTCTTTTTGAGTGAGTTTTCTCATCTGGAAAGTAAAGGTATTCCAGGGTCTAGTGTCCCATGTCACTAAGTGATCGAGAGGGGTTAACCTGAACCTGAATCAAACCATGTGGACATGTCAGGCGCATTCTAGATCCTGGGTGGCGATTCAGAGTCCAGGACAATGTTAATATCCAAGAGGTGATATAGGTGGCTTCGTATTGAAACGGGAAGCCCACGGTGGAGGTTTTGTCCTTCCGCTGATGGCCACTTCAACTCCTGCTAAAAGAGTTTCACTGGCTCAACAGCCGAGCCAGGAGCCAGTGCCATGAAAACCATGTGGCTAACTGGGACATAGGGCAGAGAGACATTTTTTACCTTGATGGCTTGGGAAGCCCCCCAATCTCCATGCAAACTTTCTGGTGTGAGTACTTTGGAAGCAATCATAGGCTGACAGTAATTCCAATCTTTCCTTTGACAATGTGTCCGTTCTCTTTTTTGAACCTGAGAAGATGGCCCCTGTGTCCTCCAAGACATTTCCTGGCTGGCCCCCAACTTGGACAGTTAGCACGGGATCCTGGGGGCCAGTGAAACAGAGTCCTGAGACATTCCTTCAGCTTCCTCAAGCGTTATTGTCTCTCACTTGGGTTTTTCTAGGCGAGGACGAGGCCTGTCCTCTCTAGTGGAGGTTTGTCCGTCTCTCCTGGAGTTTTCAATGCAATGTTTTTTCCAATGTCTGTCTCTTCTGTAGTAGGCACCTGGATCCTTCCTTCCTCAGGGCTTGGTGGTGCCACAGGTCAGTCTCTCCGTGAGTGGGCCATGATCTCTTTTTCTGAGTCTCTGTTGTGTCTCATGGCAATTCCTAGTATTTTAGCTATTTCTTTGTCTCTGTCGTGGTAGGGTCATCTGTGTTGTGATACACCCAATAAGACACTTCTACCAAATCACGAAGATTGTTCCCTTCAAATGCTTCCCATTTCTTTTTCATGTCTGAGGCGGGCTGAGTAATAAAGGCAATACTTATTTCCCTCTTGTTCTCGGGGGCCTCTGGGTCCTTGGGGGTACAAAGAACGCAGGATTCCATCAGCCACTCTAAAAAGGCAGGCAGCCAGGCAGGCAGGCAGGCAGACGTTCGTTTGTAGGCGCCTGAAAATTCTCACTGACCTTAGATAAATGCATAGGTTTCCTAGTTGTCCCGCGGAGGCCCTGCAAGAGAGACTGGTGATACCTAGCTAAGCCCTCGGGGCATTACTGGGAGTTTGGGTCTCACATTATTCGTGGAGTGGTAAAAAGAGTTTCTCTCCACTGGGGAGTGCCCGCTGGCTGACCATCAGTTCTATTGACTGCTTTCTGGGCCTCTCTCTGGAAGGGCTCCCATTCCTCTGCTGTGAACAGCACCTGCAGAAGTGGCTGGCACTTGTCTGAGGTGGGCTGATGCATGTGGAAAAGCTAGTCTAGCAAAGAAATCAGACCTTGTGGTTTCTCAGACAGGGGGTTTTGTTTATTCCAATTATGCAATCCTGGGGAAAAAATGGGACATAGACCCAAAGAGGGACGCTTGGGGTTTCCCCAGGTGTTTGGGCTGCTTGCCTTAAGCAGAGAATGCTGCTGACCAGTGATCCTTCTGGGGGGAGAAGAGGACATGCCAGCCCTAGTGCACGTGTTGGGGGGTGACTTTAAAATAGGTGGTATTTCTCTTCCTTTTGCCCCCATGAACTGATAGGCAGGCAGCGGTCACAATGGGTCTTAAGCCAGCTCTCCCGATCCTGAGTCGTCCTGCAAAGTGGGATAAAGAGGACGGGGATGGGGAGGGGAGGAGAGGGACGGCCTCCACTTTGGTGGCTTTAGGAATTTGGACCTGTTGTCTTTCCTGGTCATGCCATGTTTCGTGAAATCATGGAGAAAAGAACCCATTCTGTTGGGGGAGGGAGTAAGTCTTTTATATATGCTGGCTTACTAGTGGCCCTATCAAGTCACACATCAATTTTATCGAACCCTAACCCTAACCCTAACCCTAACCCTAACCCTAACCCTTAGCCTTAGCCTTAGCCTTAGCCTTAGCCTTAGCCTTAGCCTTAGCCTTAGCCTTAGCCTTAGCCTTAGCCTTAGCCTTAGCCTTAGCCTTAGCCTTAGCCTTAGCCTTAGCCTTAGCCTTAGCCTTAGCCTTAGCCTTAGCCTTAGCCTTAGCCTTAGCCTTAGCCTTAGCCTTACCCTTACCCTTACCCTTACCCTTACCCTTACCCTTACCCTTACCCTTCACCAGAAAGCCAGCCTTTGGTGGTGGTGGTGAGCCATTTTCAGTATATAATGTCTGGCTCTACATTTTGCCAGACCTGTTAGATTGACTAAGTGCCCTTGTGGCATAGTGGTTACAAGTTGAGCTGACATCCCAAAGGCCAGTAATTTGATACCACCATCAGCCCTGTGGCAGAAACCTGGTGCTTTCTGCTTCCATGGAGTTAGTCTTGGAGAGTCACAGGGACAGAGCTACCCTGTACCATAGGATCCTGTTCAACAGGGTCCCTCACTAAGAGCTAGTATTGACTTGATGGCCATGAGTTTAAGGGCCATTTTGGCTTCCTTTTCAAAGGAACCTCATTCAGTGAACTGACTCTTTGTGGTCAATCCTTTCCTCTGACTCTGGTCTGAATGTAGCACCTCACCGGGGGAGTGAAGAGGTCTGAAGCTTGGAGCTGCCTCCCAATGAAAGAAAGTAAACCATGATAGTTCATAAAGGCACTTGTGCAAATTGTAAACCACCAACCTTGGCTTAATTCATTTTTTAATTGGATAGAAATACTCTAATTATGTTGATGACAAATAAACCAAACATATATATGTGGATATACACATACACACACACACAAATACACACACACACACACACAAGACGGATGTTTAGGGGCATCTACCCAGCTCTGTCAGAGAGATTTGTCCCAGGTCTGGGCATAGGAGTCAGTCTTCTTGCATTTCAGTGTCTGGCTCTGTACCTGACCTTAAGCCCCATGACCTTGATCAGATTGCTTAACATCTCTGAGCCCTTTTGGCAACACCGTGTATCAGGGCTGAGAAGGGGCACTGGGTAAGCCCTGACACATGATGGTGGAGGGACTCAGCCAAAATAAAGCATACAAGGGTAATGACCATGGCATTCTCTCCAGTGTGGGCCTCAGAGCAGCCCTGGTTCTAGATAATCCCACAGAAATAATTTTACCAACCTGGGCCTTCAGCCCTCACGCCAAACTTAACACGTTTTTAATCCACACAATGTTTACAGCTTTGGGTTCTCATCCCTCTCCTTCTTCCAAGAGACCAAGGAGAATGGAGTGTTTGAGCAATATCCAGGCCACATGACCATCTTTCTCAGTTCTTAACTCACCTTTTCCTCTCTCAAGCACAACTTTAATGTTTCCATGAGTGTCCGTGGCTATGATAAAGAATACGTGTTATGGGAGGTAATCAGGGCCTGTGTCTTCCATAAACCAGTTGCCAAAGACTCTTTACAGATAGGTAATGGTAGGCCCATATGTTTTACTTACCTATTGCTGCTTAGTGACTTTCAATCCCACTCGGTGTATTATTTGCTCATAATTTTGTAATTTGAGGAAGGTTTGGCTGGGGCAGCACATCTCCACTCCACGTGGCATTGGCCAAACCAGCTCAAGCAGCGAGACCCGGCAAGATGGGTTTGCTTTGGTTCATAGGTCTAGGGCCTGGGTTCTTGCTGTTGCATTGGCTCCCCAATTTCCCTCCATGTGATCGTATCATGTGCTTGCCTTTAGCTTCCTCACAGCAGGGTGATTTTCAAGATAGATTTTTTTGTCAGGATAGTTGGGCTGTAGGCCCAGTGACAAAATCCCTTAAAGGGATTAAATTGAATGCACAATTTAATACGTGACTGCCAAATATCCCCCAGAGCACACAAGTTGAAACCACAAGACTTCTCCCTAAGAGAGGTTCCTTGTAGCTTTTGGTTGTCTTCTAAGTCCCTTTTCCTTTTCCACAATAATGTCTGGGTTGCTTTATCAATCATCTTCTTTCTTTTTATGTAGCACTATCTCTGGCTGTTTAGTCCAAGCCAATGCAGTTCCTTCCCAAAGTTACTGGGTTTCCCTTGCACTGGATTACATGATGCATTCAATTTTATGAAAGCCATGTCCCCACATCTCTTTGAAATGGGTCCCTCTCTGTTTTAGGCTGCAATTCAGCCTATTTAGGCTGTAGCACAGCCTTCTGGAGACTCTTAGAAAACCTTTTGTGTACACGAGACTGTCTACAAGGCACTGGATTACATTCTTTTGTGATCTTAGTACAGGGCATGAAAGCTATCTTCTTGATCTGATCCAACACAGAAGCCCTGCTCATGCCATTCCTATTATGGGACATTATTTTTTGGCAAGAAAGACTTGGGGTTGAAAAATAGGTTTTGTTAGGCAGATAGGCAGGAATGAGATGTCCATTGACGCATGCCCAGGAGAACCAAGCATAGAACAAAAGCCTAGGTTTTCCCGCTGGTGGGTACGGATGGGCGTTAAACCTGGATCAGCCCACCTGGGCCAGGTGATTGCAATTCAGCCAATGGGATCGACCTGGGGTCATTCACCATGCCTCTCCCCGGGAATCCTTGAAAAGGCAGGAGCGAGGGGGAGAAAGGAAAAACTGGGGACAGGAAATGGGGAGAGAACTTGAGAAAGAACATGAGACAGGTCTTTTTTTGGAGGAAAACTTAGGAGAGAGATCTTTGCGTGACCTCGAGCAGTCTCTGCCAGGCTGCATGGTGGGGAGGAATCCTAGGGGTGGCGCGTAAAACCTGAAACTTCTTTTAACTTTCATTAAACTCACTTGGATCACGAGCCAGGCTTTGGCGTGAATTCTTTCTCATGCGGAGCCAAGAACTGAGATGTAACTCTAGCCCGGATAGAGATCTTACAGTTCATATTTAAGTCCAGCAAGTCCCTGCTCCTTCATAGTTCATATTTTCTGCTAAAAAAAGCACACAACTAAACCCCAAACAGAAGTAACTTCTTTAGCTTTTCTTTACCCTTCTGTAGTTTATAATTATTTGTCTGTTGCCTCCATTGTTAATGACGCTGAGAGTTCAGATTCTAGATAAAGCAGAAGAATGTCACTGCCACCCAAAATAGTTGTTCTTAGTGTTAGTTGGTGCCCAATCAATCCCTGCCCATCCACTCACTTGCTGCCATTGAGTCAATTCTGACTCATGGCAGCAGAGTATACTTGCCCTGGTAGGTTTCTGAGACTATACATCTGTACAGTAGAAAGCTTCAGCTTTCTCTCTCAGAGCAGCTGGTAGTATTGAACTACTGACCTTATGGCTAGCAGGACAATATGTTACCAGGGATCCTTTTCAAGACTGTGCCCTTTCAGAAACAGATCACCAGGCCTGCTTTCCTAGGAACCTGTGGGTGGGTTTGAAGCATCAACCTTTTGGTTAATATGCAAGTGCTTAACAAATGGTCTTTATCCCGGTTTGGAAAACCTAAGTCACTGGTCTTTTGCCTAAAGAGTCACTTTCAATGGCCCTGGCTTGTTTCATGGGAAGGGCCAGTTCAGGGGCTCCCGGACAGATGGTGGGGTAGGATCCTTATTTAGTAGGGCCATATTGGGTGGGGTGGCAGGGAAGTGTGTGTGTGCTGTATGTGTGTGTAATCTGCATCTTTAACAAATGCCCCCCCCCCCACTGAAATGAGAAACACTGGCCCCAATTGTCCTCTGCCTCTCTTGTTGCTGCCTTTTTTGGGATTTTTCTGGCTTTTAGCAGCCCTGGAGGCCCCTCCTATCTAGGCAGGAAAAGGAGCCAATAAATAAGTTCACACTAAGGTGCTAGAGAGTGATAACAGCTAATCCCTTCCAAGGGCAATTGCTCTCAGAAAGAAAGAAAAAAGAGAGAGAGAGAGAGCTCAGGGGGTTGGGGGGAGCAATTTAACTCCAATGAATAGTGTCTCCTGGAAGAGTCCTACACTTTGTCGCTGCAATGGGAGTCATATATGAACATGTGTGTGTGTGTGTGAAACCCCTCGCATCAGTCTCTTCTTCTGCTTTTGTGTAAATTGGACTTTAAACACATTCTCTAGGAAGTGTTTGAATGCCTCTGTTTATGGAAGCTTCTTGACAGAAGGGGGATTTTTGTCTCTTTTGTTCAGTGAGAGAGCCCCAAGGTGTGGCATTTAATAAGTAAGTAGCAAGCTGGTTGAATGAATGAGTGAATGAGTGAGTGAGGTAAAGAAGCCTTCAGCAGCCTTCCAGGTCGAGACTGGCTCCCTCAGAAGCCTGGCTCTTGTCTAAAGTGAGGTAGATCTCTCCCCCTTCCCATTTCATGCTTCCCCGTGGTCTGCCTGGGATTGAGCTGAAAAATGATTTTTCATGCATGTCATCCTCATTATATCATTATCCCTCACAGCAAAACTCTCTGACCACCCTGAAGACCTGTATTTAATGTGAGGAAAGGTGATTTAATGGAGTGGAGAGCGCAGCATAAAACAGACAACCCTTTCAGAATAGCAGAGCAGGCTGTCCCTCCAAGGGGAAAGGGACAAAAAGGGAAAAGAAAAGAAAAATGGCGAGGGAGGGGGGGCAACTCTCACTCTCCTAATAGGCTGAAATAAGAAGTCATTTTGGTCAACTTCATCAGAAGACAAACCTGAAAGGGGCCCCTTGCCCTCCCCGCCAGCGCATAACTGACTTACCATGCATTTTACCGTGGAGCTGATTATGCGGTGAGTTGTGGTAGACGGGGAGAGTTTATTGACATATGGTCTCCCTTCACACCTTTTGTTACAGCCAGACATCAGGGACTGAGCTGCAGGATATTAAAGGATTTGGAAGCGTTATCAAGGAATGGTACATATTTACCAAAACCAGGGTGATATTACAAAGCTGGGTTGCTGCTACACCTGGGTGTGTTATGTGATTAAAAATAATGACAATGCATCCTCTTGATGGATTTTGCACCTGGGCGAATACTGAGCAGGTCTGCTGGACCACCCTTGGTCGAGAATTCACACCTAACAACCCCTTTGGTCTCAGAAGAAAATTGTGGCTGCTAGCTCACACTTGGAATCCAGGTAGGGCAATGTTTAAGCACTTCACTGTTAACCGAAAGAGCAACACTTGGAATTCACCAGCTATCCCGAGTGAGAAAGATGTGACCATGTGCTGCCACAAAGATTACAGCCTTGGAAACCTTCCGGGAGGTTCTTTCCTGGCCTACAGGGTTGCTCGAGTCAGAATTGACTTGACTTCCATGGCATTGAGCTGTTTTGAGTTTTGAATGGCTGAATTGGAGACTTCAGGATTGCAGGAAGATTTGAGAACAGCCTGAAATATGCAGGCGACCAGCCTTGCTTGCTGCAAGGGAAGAGGAGTTGAAGCACTTACTGATGAAGTTCAAAGATGATAGTCTTCAGTATGGATTACAACTCGAGGTTAAAAGAACAAGAATCCTCACCACTGAACCAATAAGCAACATGATAAACAGAGAAAAGATTTAAATGATGAAGCATTTCATCTTACTTGGACCCATCCACAACCAACGCTCATAGAAATATCTGTAAAGAAATCACTGGATAAATTGCTTTCAGTGAATTTGCTGCAAAAAGCCTTTTAAACATTTTTTTGAACCAAGGTGACTTTGTCACCTTAAAAATTCAGGAGTATCCTATCCCAAGGCATGATTATTTTCATGTGGAAGCTGGAAAATGCATAAGGAAGTCCTACGAGAAGAATTGATGCATTTGAAATATGGTCCTGGTGAGGAATATTGAATACACCAAGGAACTTCTAGGAGAACAAACAAATCTATGTTGAAAGAACTACAGCCAGATTGATTCTTAGAAGCGAGGATGGTGACATTTGGCTTCATGTACTTTGGGTGTTATCAGGAGGGACCAGTCCCTGGAGTTGGGCAGCATGCTTGGTCAAGCCAAAAGGAGGACAAACCTCCACAAGATGGGTTGACACAGTGGCTCAAATGTAGGAATGGCTGTGAGAAATGCGCAGGGCAGCGTGTTGTTTTGTTCTGCTGTACATAGAGTGGCCATGAGTTGGAACCAAATTGACAGCACCTGGTTACGCAATGGACTAATGGCAAGATCAACCATTCAAAACCACCAGCCACTCCTCAAGAGAAAGATGAGGCTTTTTTACTCCTGTAAAGAGTCACAGTGTGAGAAAGTCACAGGGGGAATTCTACCCTGTCATATAGGGTCACTGTGAATCGGCATCGACTCTACGGACGTGAACGGCAACAACAACAACAACAACAACAACAACAACAACAAACACACTAATGGTGGCTGGGTACATGTGCAGACACCCATCCACTCGCACTGGAGCTAAGTTAGTGGTTTCAGCAGGAAGCTTACCTCGGTGGTTTCCAGAACTCCCCTGGGCTGAACCAATTTACACCAGGTCTTTCAAATATTCCTGGTACCCCGGGCATCTCTCATTTCCCAGAGTTGGTTGCATGACTTAAGGCTTGATGATCATGGGGCCACATGAAGGACGCCTATGTGCTCCAACCACTGCCTCCTAGAGAGTGCTGTGGACAATTGCCTTCAAGTCAGCCAGCTCCTGACTCATGCGGACTCCATGTGCTACAGAACTCAATGCCCACTGGTCCTGCCCCATTCCTTCAATGGGTTGTAGATTTGACCCCTTGTCAGCTGGGGGGTTTTCAGTGGCTGATGGCTTGAAGGAGTTCACCAGGCCTTTCCTCCTAGTCTGTCTGTAGGCAGAAAACATCGCTAAAATCTGTTCAGCATCATAGCAATATGCCAGCCTCCACTAGCAGTTAGGTGGTAGCTGTAACAGGAGGCGCACTGGCCAAGAATCAAACCCAAATTTCCTGCATGGCTAGTGAGAATTCTGCCATGGAACCACCATTTCCTCTCTCTTGGTTTCTAGTGTTTATGTATATAAGATTTCAGTACCTTCTAACAAGCAGTAAGTAAGACTGCACCACGGGTCACCTCTATTTAGCTCTCCCTCAAATTTTTCCACATGAATTATAAAGTGTGTGACAGTTGTAATATGTTTCTCTTTTTAAAAATTGCTGGGTGAACTTAAAACAGCACAAGGAAGTGCCAGCATAGCAAAAGGATACCCACCTGCTTATTTATCTTAAGAGAAGAAAAGTCGTGAATGCATTCACTCAGGTGAAAATATCATTCATGGAAAGAAGTGCCTAATGGTCACCAGGACCCATGGTTAATCCAGGCGTGGTCATCTGATTCCAATCGATCAGACCTAGCTATAAATCACTTATATGTCTGGGTAATTAAAAGCAAATATAAATTTTCAAAAAAATAACGTTGCATGGGATAGAAAGAGAATACATAACAACATCAGACAGAAATATGCCTCAAGACAAACTCATTGTGCACATCCAGAATACATAATGGCTCTTGCTAAGATGCGTTTCCCACTAGACCCTACCCCAAGCCAGTAAAAGCCAGAAACTCTACAGGAAACTGTGGATTGTACTACTCTGAAATGGGAGCTGTGTCTCTAGACCGAATTTGGGGCTGTTCGTGCTGAGGACTCACCAATACCTGCTGCAGTGACAACAGTCCAGGTGAGAATAAGGAAATCTAGATGACAGCCAGGATATAGGAGCACTGAGACCTCAAATTGCTTCTAGGCGAGCATGGCCTGATGGGCTTCCATTTCTGCACCTCTGGCAGGAGGAGTTTGTTCTGGAAAGTAATGGTTTCTAAGGAAGTATTTCTTAAACTTTCACATGCATGCACTTACCCAGGTTCCTGGAAATCGGGCTGGGGGGCAGATTCTGATTTTGTGGGTTCAGGGTGGGGTCTAGGATCCAGCAGTTCTAGAGGCCCTGGTACTCTTGGGCTGTTAACCACAAGGACAGTAGTCCTAAACCACCAGCCACTCCTTGGGAGAAATATGAGGCTGTAGACTCCGGGCAAGAGTGACAGTCTGGGAAACCCACAAGGGCAGTTCTACCCTGTCCTGTAGGGTCACTATGAGTCAGCATCAACTCGATGGCATTAGCATGGGAGAAGCTAATGCTGATGTTGCTGGTTCCTTGACCTATCGTACTTTGAGTGGCAAAGTCCCAAGGGCCTTCCCGGATGTGATGGCCAAAATCAGTAGTGTTCACCCTTGGTCATACTTTGGAATCCCTTAGGAGCTTTCAAGCCTCCCATTGGCCTGGCCCCATCCCAGACCAATGAAGCAAGGCTTAGTGGAAGCAGGATTCAGGTCACGGTCAGTGAGAAAGCCCCCTTGGCAATGCCAACGTACAGCCAGTGCAGAGTCAAACTGGTCGACAACTCCACATGGTTCCATATACTTTGGTGAAGCCAGCTGTTTGGGCAAGGTTTTCAGAGTTACCACCCATGTAGACTTGTTGGTGATAGTGCATTAAATAGAGCACATGCAGTGCATTGCATGAGTGGCCTATGTCATGCAACCACATCAGGGGGATGTTGAGCCAATTTCTCTGGGAAACCAAGGGTGTTGGCTCCATCCTGAACGTTGGCAGGGTAATGGACTGACACAGAGGAAACTCGTTCTCTTTGTGGCAGTGCACTAATGGGTTCTTCACAGAAGGCCAAGTCCATGGCTTCAGATGCAGATGCTCACGGGGCTGAGGGAGCAGGTCAAATCCTAAGTCCGAGGTGGGTGTTTGCATATTTACATGCCCTCACTGCCATCAAGTCCATTCCAACTCACAGGCCCATGGGACTGAGTAAAATGGCCCCCGTGGGTTTCTGAGACTGTGATTCTTTAGAGGAGTAGAAAATCTCCTCTTTCTCCAGAGGAGCGGTTGGCCATTCAAACTGCTGACCTTGAGATTAACAGTCCAACTCCTGACCACTCTTGCCGTCAGAATTCTATTTATATACACAAGTATATATATATATATATTTATACTTTCCCAAAAGAACTCCACATTTTCAAATCATTCTTGACACTCATGGCCTTTTTTCCTTTATAGCCATGCCTTTGGTTGAAACACAGATATAAGAGAAATATTTATCTACTTATAGGGGTCCAAAAGGAGCTTTGGTGGCATAGTGTTTGCATGTTGGGCTGCTAACACCAAAGTCAGCACTTTGAAACCACCAGCCACTCCGTGGGAAGAAGAGTCTGTCTACTCCTATAAAGAGTTACAGTCTCAGAAACTCACAGGGACAGATCTACTCTGCCTCATAGGGTCACTATGAGTCAGCATCACCTCCCTGGCAGTGAGGTAGATTTTGGTTTCATAGAGATACAAGTCAGTCTTGAGCTGCTAAAGACAAGGTTGGCAGTTTGAACCCACCAGCTGCAGAGAAAGAGGAGGCTTTCTATTCCCATAAGGCGCTACAGTTTCAGAAATACCCACAGGGGAAATTTTAACCTCTCCTGTAGGATCAATATGAGTCAGAATCGACTTATCGGTGGTGAGCAAGTGGAGGGGACCCTAAACAGGTTCCGGTGGACCTTAAGAGTTCTACTCATTGTGCATGCTCTGTAAAATGTAAACCAAGATTTTACTTTTGCAAACATTATTTTTTTCTAAACACGTCTAACTGTGAAACTATACACGCATGCGGGTCTTTGAACCTGGTCAGTGGTCTGGGGAAGTGAAGGGCCCTGACACCCTTTGTTGTTGTTAGTGCTGTCCAATCATTCTGACATCACAGGGACCTTCTTTGCAACACAAGGCAGCACTGCCCGGTCCTTTGCCAGCCTCAGGGGTAGTATGTTGGAGCCCATGGTTTCAGCTACCGTGTCCTCCAGTTCACCAAGGAGTTTCCTCTTTGTGCTGCTTACTAAACCCGTTTCTGAGGAGTCCATTCCAACTCACGGTGACGCCGTGTGGGTCAGCACCACGGGACCCCACAGAGCTTTCAAAGGCTGGTCGTTCAGAAGTCAATCAGCAGGCCTTTCTTCTGAGGGGCCTTAGATTTGAACCGCAAACCTTTTAATCAGCAGTGGTTGAGCGTGCTAACTGTTCACATTACCCGGGGACACCCAACCCTTCTTACCCTCATCGCTTCATAGGTGATCCATCTCCAATCCAAGAGGGCAGAGAAGATAGATAATACAGCCTGAGCTGCGTATGTCAGGTCCAAACTTTTCAGTGTCATGGAACAAATAGCCAAAAACCTTGATGAAATGGCTGGGAAAACTCAGTCCAAATCATTCCAAAGAAATGAGTAGCGGTGCACTCTTGGGAACTTGTGCTGTGACAGCAGCCACCAGGAAGACCCCGGTAGTCCAGAGCCTTGCCACCCCAAATATGGTCACAGACTAGCAACATCAGGAGCTTGTTAGAAGTGCAAATTCTCAAGCCCTACACAAGGTCCACTGAACCAGCGTGTGCAATTTACCAAGACCACCAACGGATCGGGGTACCTGTGAAAACCAAACCAAACCCATACTCACTGCTGTCCAGTCGAGTCAGACTCAGAGCAGCCCTATGGGCCAGGGTAGAGCTACCATTGTGCATTCCCAAGACTAATTCTTTAAAGGAGCAGACAGCTTGTTGTTCTCCTTCAGAATGCCTGCTAATTTAGAACTGCTAGTTTGGTGGTTAGCAGCCCACTGCCTAACCGCTAGGCCACCAGGGCTCCTTTTGTGCTTGTGAGGGGTCGAGCAAATACCATTAGCAACTAGAGAAGAACCTGGAAGAAGAAGAGCAGGGTGGGAACTGTGAGTCAACTTGGTCATTAGCACATTTCTGTGTTCACTTATTCTGTTCCTTCCCTTGTGTATTCAGTCAACAATTCTTCTTTGAACATCACCTCTGAGCCAGGATCTGTGATATGCTAATTAAGCTGGTTTAGGAAAGGGGTCTGCCTAAGTGACTCCTGCTTCCTGGCTTTTCCTGCTTCCAGATCCCCTCTCTTTACTTCCTTCCACATTAGAAGCACATCCTTACATGTGCAGCTGATCCCTAGTTCAGGACCGGAAGTTACGTGTTGGCATGCATGCATGCTCATAGCTCGCTCAGTGGGAGTGCAAAAAGTCAATTCCTTCAAGAGCCTAGCACAGTCTGTAAGGTTGGGATGGTGTTAAAAGTGGTGGGGTTGGTGTTAGTTCCCGTTGAGCCCATTCTGCACAGGATGCCTTCATGTGACAGAGTAGAAATGTCCCCATTGGGTTTCCTAGTCTGTCATCGTTACCAAAGGAGCCCCGGGGGGTACTTTAAGGGAAGTGTTGGACTGTCAACTGCAAAGTCAGGGGTTCACACCTACCAGCTGCTCCGCAGGAGAGAGATGAGGCCCTCTGCTCCCATGAAGATTTACAGCCTCAGAATCCCATGATTGGGTCGCTATGAGCCAGAGTTGGTTCCATGACAGACCCAAAGCCCACTTTCTGTCGAGTTGATTCCAACTCATGGTGATCTTATATACGTGTTGTTGTTGCTGTCGGGTGCCATTGAGTGGTTTCTGACCCAAAGTTACCCTATGCACAACAGAACCAAACACTTCCAGGTCCTGCACCATCATCACATTTGTTCTCTGCCTGAGTTCATTGATGCAGCCACGGTGTCAATCCAGCTCGTTGAGGGCCTTCCTCTTTTGTGCTGCCCCTCCACTTTACCAAGCAGGATGTCCTTCTCCAGGCAATATGTCCAACGTATTTGGGAGGCAAAATCTTGCCATATATGCTGTCAAGGGCACTCTGGCCTGACTTCTTCCAAGACAGATTAGGTTGTTCGTTTAGTAGCCCATGGCAGGGTAGAATTTTCCCTATAGGTTTCTGAGATATTATGTCTCTATAGGAATAGATAGCTTCATCTTTCTCCCACAGTGAAGCTGGTGGGTTAGAACTGTTGACTTTGCATTTAGTAGCTCTGTGAGTAGCCCGCCATGTCACCAGAGGTCCTTTGCGTTTGATGGCAGTGGGGTGGAATGCTTACAATGGCAAGACCTTTTTCTCATGCATTGCTACTGACCGCGGTCTAAAGCCCAAGTGCTTAGCCATTGGGCCACCAGGATTCTTCGTGGTAAGGATGTGTTCCTGCCAAAGTTCATGAACACTACACAGCAGTGGGGTTTTGGAGCTGCTAGGTAGTTTAGCTTAGGGACTGAGGCATCCATTACGCATGGTCAGCAGTCTGAGCCTTTGTCCCATGAACGAGTGGTACACTGCACATGCTCAGAGGCTCAGGTTCCCAGCCAGGAAGGGGAGGTACACCTGGGTGTGTTCTGCATCTGAATTGGCCCAACAAGGCCAGGTGAATTCAGTTCAGCCAATGAGTTCAACCAGGGTCACCAGCACGCCCCACCTCTTGGAGTAATTTAAAAGGCAGGAGCACAGAGCAGACCTTGTGACTTTCAGGGAAGCTTCTAAGGAGATGCACATTTCTGAAGAGCCCTGCAGGTGCCTTTATAAACCTGAAACTTCTTCTAATTCTCATAAAACTCACTTGGATCACAAACTAGGCTTGGAGGTGAATGCTTTCTCGTGTGTAGCCAAGGAGCAAGGTATATCTCTATCCTGAGAGATCTCACAGAACCATAGATTGCCCTGGCATGTTTTGGAGTCCTGATGGTGTCATGGTTATGCTTTGTGCAACAGTTTAAAACCACTAGCCACTCCACAAGGGAAAGATGGGGCTTTCTATTCCTATAAAGAGATACATCCTCAGTAACTCACAGGGGAATTCTACCCTGTCCTATAGGGTTGTTATGAGTCAGCATTGACTCAATGGCAGTGAGTGAGTGCCCTGGCAAGAAACCCTTGGGTATCTACATTGACTCTCAGTTTCTGGTTAGCTTTTCACCACTTCACCCCATGAACTTGAACTGCAGTGGATGAGGGTTGGGAGCTCTGGCTCTGGGGCTGCTTGCTTGAATTTTCACATCATGGCCCTGCCCGTGATGGGACCTTTGACAGTTGGGCAAATGAGCTCAAGCCCGAGTTTCCTTTTCTGCAGCATAGACTGAGGAAGGAGATGTCTTCTTTCTTGTGTGCTAACTGACTTTTACCAGTTAGTATGAATTAGATCTTTCCACGAGGAAGATCAGGGAGAAGGGGGAAGGATGAAGCAACTTGGATAGAGGTGAAGGCAGCGTGAGGGGTCAGAGAGAGATGAAAGGACCACCATGTCACCTTTGACTACTCTTAGTGAGGCTGGCTTGGAGTGCAGGAGACGGGGAGAGTGAGGACACGGGCTAAAGGCAGTGCTCATTCATTACTTCCGGGCAGAGTTCAGCCTTTGGCATGCTTGTTGGATGCTGGCGCTGTGTTCATCCAATGAAACTTCAAAATTCTGTCCTGTCATTAACCCTTTGTCTCTCCTTTGTTCACGATTTAGAACTTCTATTCTCGGGTTCTCTTTAGAGCCCCAGGAAATCAAAAGTCACAAGTCACTTCTGTTTACAGAGAGGCCCCCAGCATGCAAAGGCAGGAGGGTGTGTTAACAGCACACCGGTCCAGTGGCTGGTCACGTCCATGCAGTACATTCTCCATCCCTTAGCTCAACAAAAGGAAAATCACCAAAGAGAAAAATTTTTCTTTTTCATGGATATTTACTTTTTCAGTTCCCTCCCCCACCCATAATCTGTGTGAATTACAATAGAACACGCACACACACACACATACACACAATTTTCTGCCAGAATGTGTTACTCCAGTACTTTCTACCCTCCTCCCTCACTGCCTCCTACCCTTTTTTCTCCTATCTACTTTCTTCCCATGACACCCAATGGACAGGTAGGGGAATTCACAATAGACCCCAGTCTCAAATGTAGTTTAAAGCTCAATCACGAACTGCTATTGTGCCAGTTCTGACCCATAGTTACAGGATACAACTGTCCTTGTGGATTTCTGAAACAACAATTCTTTGTGGGAGTTGAAAGCTGCCCTTTCTACAGGAATGCAGCAGGTGCGTTTGAACTGCCAACCCTGCAGTTAACAGGCCAATGTGAAGGGATTTTGCCACTTTGCCACCAAGGATCCTAAAGGTAGCATGAGGAGAACATTTATTAAATCTTCCATGGTACACAGGCAAGGGGGAGACCTGAACTACAGCTCTCGGGATTCTTGGTGCCTCGCAGTGGACAGTTCCAGCCGCATCGGATCCAGGCTTCCCAAGATTTGCAGAGCCACCAGCATAGTCTTTGCTCCTCTCCAGGATTCACAATTGCTTCCTGGTTGCTCAGGTATATAGGAGTTTAGTGGTTCTCTAATGCAATCATCCCATTTTGCAAAGAAGATGCTGATGCCCAGACCGGGGAGAAGATTATCTGAGGCCACTGAGAAGGACACCATCACCTCAAGTCCTTCTGACCCCCCACAAGTTTCTGCCAACAGCAATGAGCTCTGGGTTACCTACTCAGTCTTTTGAAGCCTTAGCCAGCTGATGCAGCTGCCAGTTGGATTGATCAGGGTATGTGACCCAGAGCTCCTTAGAACGCGCCCCCTCCCAAATGCAAATTTACTGCCATAGAGTTGATACTGACTCATAATGACCCTATAAGACAGGGTAGAACTTCCCCTGTAGGTTTCTGAGACTAACTTTCAGCCTTTCTCCTGAGAAGTGGCTGGTTGTGTGGTGGTTTAGATTTTGCAGTTAGCAGCCTTTCAGCATGAGAGGTAGGGTCACATTTCTGTTCTGATTATGCTCCATTTTCTGAGATGCCAGTGCCGAGGCTCCCCCCTGGCAGGTAGCAGTGAGATTTTTCTCACTAAACTGCGCTGGATGGGAAACTTGGGGCAAGTAGTGCATCGCAGCCAAGGAAGATCTCATTGACAGTGCAGTACTTGAATAAGGCAGGAAGACACAGGAGTGGCCATCTGGTGGTGGGCAAAGTGTTCCAGGTAGGAGACAGTCAGTGCAAAAGACCTTGTGATTGGGTTCTCCAAGCTTCTTCCTGGAACAGCAAGGAGACCAATGTGAGTGGGGCATGACACTCTGTGTAGTTAGGAAAGATGATCACTGTGTGGGCCTCCTGTATGATTGAGAAGCCAAGGGGAATTTTTAAACCCTAAGCCAGATCAATGCTCAAGGAAGCATCAGTCAAGACATCAAACGACACGTTGCATTGGCTAAATGTGCTACAACAGATCTCTTAAAAAGACTGAAGATCAAGGATGTTACTTTGAGGACACTGCGTGATCTTGTGCCAAATCTCGCCATGGTTGTTAGGTTGGAGTCCATTGTTGCAGCCATGGTGTCAGCCCATCTCCTTGAAGATCAGTCTCTTTTCTTGTGGACCTTCAGTTTTACCGAGCATGATGTCCCTTTCCATGGACTGGTCTTTCCTGATAAAATGTAGTAGCTACCAGATTGGATGTCATGCCTTTAGAACAGTGGTTCTCAACCTTCCTAATGTTGTGACACTTTCATATAGTTCCTCATGTGTGGTGCTCCTCCCAACTATAAAATTATTTTTGTTGCTACTTCATAACTATAATATTGCTACTGTGATGAATCGGATGACCCCTGTGAAAGCATTGTTCGACCCCCCCCCCCAACGGGGTCGCGACCCACAGGTTGAGAATCACTGCTCTGGAACATTTTCATCATAGAAGAGAGTTCGGTTGCACAGCTCTGAGTTAGAGGGTGAGACGGGTTATTTGACATTTATTTGCTGATGTGTTTGCGAACCCAGTGGAAACACTCGGGAATGAGCATGTTCTTTAGCCATTTTCCTGGATCATTCAAATGCCATCTCCCCTGTGAATGCCTCACTCCATCCTTGGCTTTCCATATTTGCCATATGAAAATGGGATAATATTTCAATACTTAGCATTATATATAACCCAGTATTTGGTATTCTGCCTCAAACAGATGCGAGTCTCTCTCTTTTTCTACTAGTATTTAATTTTGATATGTGAAAACATACAAAGCAAAATCTGTTCCATTTCAACCCTTTCTGGACACAATGTTCAGTGACATTGGTCACACGCTTCATATGAATTAGCATTCTTGTTCTTTCTATTCTAGGTGTTTCCTTTCTTTTTACTTAATCTCTCTGCCACAACCCTCTCACATATATTTTGACTTATCTGTAGCCCATTTAGATTTGTGCTGATTTTTTAAAGACTGCAATACTCAAGGATGCAATCCTTTAAGAGCTAAATTGTTATTTAGTTTAAAGATGACTTCAGGGGACAGTTTCAATTAAAGGTTTGAAGAGTAACTCAGGGTCATAGTCTCTGGGACTCTTCCAGTTAAGTAAGTCTAGATAATTAAAGAATTTTAAATTATGTTCCACAAGGTTCTCCCTTTCTATCAGCATCCTTAGGAATCATGGTGCTATGGTGCCTGCTAACCTCAAAGTCAATAGTTGAAACCACCAGCCACTCTGCAGGGGAAAGAAAAGTTTTTCTGTTTCCTTAAAGAATAGCAAGCGAGGAAACCACAGGGGGTGTTCTATACTGAGTCAAAATTGACTCCATGGCAGTGAGTTTATGTTGTTATCGAAAAAAGAACACATTTTAATGGGGGCTCTGACAGATAATATAACAATCCATAAATCAATTAGATCAAGCGAGTTTGTACATATGCTGCCACCATCATTTTCTAAACACTATCATTCTACTTGACCCCTTTGATATCAGCTCCTGTTTTTTCCCTCTTTCCTCAACCCTCACACCCTTACTAAATTATATATAAATTAATATCTTTATACACACCGTCTTCTGTGTCCCTCTACCCATATTTCTGTTATTCGGCCCCTAAGTTGTGTGTGTGTGTGTGTTCCATTGTTATCAGTTCCCTTTTCCTCCCCTTCCCTACACAGCCACCCTGTGCCCTCATGGTATCTGAGTCAGTTCGAGTTGACTAGAGAAGCACATTCGTAAACACTCATGTGTCTTAAAAAAGCTTTATATAGAAGAATAATTGTATATTAAGAAAACATGCCAGCCCAGTCCAGACCACGTCCATAAGTACGAAATTAACCCATATAGCCAATAACAGTGTGTAAATTTTTTTCAGACTTATGCAACACATGCAATGACACCAAGTGCTGGAAGATCACAGGGCAGTCGGTGGAATTTCTTATGGACCCAGTGGAGGTGGAAAGTGGCATGGGTCTCCACATGACCCCTCCCCGTTCAAGGCTCTGGCTGCCGTCAATGTAGATCCATGTATCTTGTCAGCAGGAATATCAAGTCATGGGTGTCTCTCACCCCCAGGAAAGAATACAGGAGTTGCCAGAATCCTCAAGAGAAGGCCATGCCCACATTGAGACCTCACTGGCTATGGCCTGAGTGACAGACTGGACTCCACCCCTATGCAAGATGATGGGAGATTAAAAAGCTACCACAGTATCGCTACTCCCATTACTGTTCCTGAGGATTTTATCTGTCCTGGATTCCGTGCGTGGTTGCTATTTCTTTTTATGATTTTTCTTTCAGCATCTATCTGTGGTGTCCCTGATCTGAAGGCCCTGATGCAGTATCTGTGAGTCTCCTGTGAGCAGGGACTGTGTTCTCTACATCTGGGTCTTCTTAAAGCTTTGCAAAATGTTGTCATTTGAATAACACTCAACAAATATTTATTGAAGGAATGGCATTGCAGGTGACAGTCAGTACCTATTCTCCCATCAGTTATATGGTTGGCGGTCTTTTTACCTCTCAGACATATAGCTGAATCATTACAATGTGAGGGTCTGAGCCTGGTTATATTATAGGGACATGTAGTCAAAAGACAAAATATGTTTGCCTAAAGCACCTTTTGAGTATGATGTTTCAATAAAATAAATCGGACAGATCCTGGCAGCAGACATGTTTCAGCCGCTCACAAGCTATGTGGCTTTGGGTAGTGTACCCTAAGCTCTGAATTCAAGGTAAGTAGTTTCAATGGTCAATTGCATGTGAGAGCTGGACAGTGAGTAAGGAAAACTGAAGAAGAATCAATGCATGTGAATGATGTGCAAACAATACCGAAAGTCATCTGGGCTGTCAGAAGAACAAGCAAATCCCTCTTGGAGGAAGCACAGCCAGAATGCCCCTTAGAAGTGAGGATGGCAAGTCTTCATCTCACATCCAGTGGACATGCTATCAGGAGAGACTGGTTCTTAAGAAGGGACATAATGCTTGTTAAAGTACAGGGGCAGCAAGAGGGAAGAAGACCCTTGATAAGATGGATGTCCACAGTGGCTACAGCAATGGGCTCAACATGGACCAACGACTGTGGTGATGACACAAGAACAGGCAGGGTTTCATTCCGTTGTACAGTTCCGGTCTCTGGTACAAAGGAAAATAAGTTGCCCTATCCTGTGGGGTCGAGGCTATTGTGCCTGCTGTGTATTTTGTCCTAAGGACTTGCAGTGTTGTTCTTTATACAGTGTTGTTGTTATTAGCTGCTTTTCGGTCCATTTTGACTCATAGCGACCCCCATGCATTTCAGAGTAGAACTGTTCCATAGGGTTTTTAAGGCTGTGACCTTTTGGAAGCAGATATTCAGGCCTACCTTCCTTAGGCACCTCTTGGATTCTGGGTGGGATTTAACTGCCGACCTCCTGGGTGCTAGTCAAACACTACCCAGGGAGTCCTCCCACTGAATAGTGTGAGTGTATTCCCACCTAGGGTGCTCCTCTTCCAGTACTTGTTTGGACGGTATTCTCTTTTGATCCATAGGGTTCCATGGACTCATTTTCAGTAGTACATCATCAGGTCTTTCTTCCCAGTGTGTCCTAGCTTGGATGCTCTTGTGAAGCGTGTCCAGAGTGGCTTGCTCTGGTTATAATCGTAGCTGGTGACACCGCTTACAGCAATCACAGCTATAGACAAATGACAACATGATGACAAACTGACAGATGGGTGGCAGCCTAGGGAAGGAATGATCAACACAACACAACCTGAGTGGAAATCGAGCTATGGAGTCTCTGAGAGTCCAGGCTCTTCGTCCTGGCACAGCCTGGGGCAGGGCCTGGAGCCAGGAACTGTGGCTGCTGGGGTGAGGACCCCCAGCTTCCCCACTTGGCATTCCCTCCCCAAAAACAGCTGGCAGCCTGTGGGAATTGTCTTTCCCCTTGCACATGACGGCACTGACGAGCATAACGCAACCCTGCTGGTGGTTAATGACTGGTGACATTATGAGGCCACTGCCCACCTTTGGTTGAGGGAATTTGCCAATGCTCGGAAGTTGTTGGGCTCTAACGAAATGCAACCCCTGCAAGCAAGCACTGAGTCAAGTGCACGAGGTGTGGGGCACTCTGACATCCCCGCGTGACCGTGAAAAGCAGGCTGCGGAGCAGTGGTGGCTGCTGAGGCTCCTTTCTCCTGGCAATACTGGCATGCTGAAATGGCGGGCTGATTTGCCATGGAAAGCAGGGTTTCATGGGAACTTGAGGATTAAGAATCCACATGCCTGCAATCAATATTGTATGTTCATCGTATAATTTACTTTGAAAGGGAGACGACACAGTTCTCCAAATTTTGGGGTGAAGTAAACCACTTTTTCAAAAGAGTAAGTGGATTTCTGTGTTTATAAATCATGCCCACCACTTGGGGGTGCAGAGGAGGATATGGGAGGATGGTAAAGAAGAGCAGCAGGAGAGGACCTGAAGACCTCATGCTTCCTCAGGGTCAGGGGCCAGGCAAAACCAATGTCCCTGGAACACCACTGTCTCTCTGGAATGGTATTAGCACAGCTTGTTACTTGCATACTGTACTGAGTTCATTCTGACTCGCAGCGCCCCTATAGGGAAGAATAAACATGCCTCAATGAGTCTCTGAGACTATAATTCTTTACTCAAATAGAAAGCCTCATCTTTTTTCCATGGAGGAAATGGTGGATTCACAACTGCTGACCTGGTGGTTAGCAGGCCAACACTTAACTTACTATACCACCAGGACATTTCTGTTTAGCCTAGAGACTTTCAAATGGATAGAACAAGACCCATACCAACCCTGTTCACGGCTATCAACCCCCCTTTCTGTGAAGTCCCCACTACGTTCTGTGAAGTTCACCACTTTCTCCGTATGTGTGTGTGTGTGTGTGTGTGTGTGTTACGTAACCTTACCCTTGATCATTCCCTACCAGGCCTGCCACTTCCCCCTCACTACCATATTGAGTCCCCTGTTGTTCCCTTGTCCCTGTGTTTGTTAACACCACTTCCTTACCCCCGCACCTCCCCCTATCCCAAGTGCCCCCGGAACTCTCAGTCCTGTTGTTTTTCCTCCAGATAGTTCATCCAGCCTCTCTTATTTAGACAGACCTGTGGAGACACTAACATGCACGAAAACAAGACAGAGGAAAACAAAGCAACAGTTTACAACCAGACAACAAAACAACAAAAACAAACCACTGACAAAGAACAAAACAAAACACATCAAGAAAGAAGACCTTGTAGTTAGTTCAAGGATCATTTGTTGGACCTTAGGAGTGTTTTCCAATCCAGTCTGTTGAGGCACCACAACCTGGCCCCAAAGTCCACTTTCAGCATTCCCTGGGGACCTTGCCACTCCATTCCCTTGCTGTTCCACTGCACTCCACCACACTTTGCCTCGGTGTGGTGGAATCAGGTTAGGTGCAATTCACACACTGTGTCTCCAGTGCTGTCCCCTGTATCACCCTTGGTCACTGAGGGGCATCATGTCTCATAGTGGGGCCAGCCATGTTGTTCTCTTTGTGGACTGGCTTCTCTGAGACTGGAACTCTTTAGGGGAGTAGAAAGCCTCATCTTTCTCCCTTGGAGTGGCTGGGGATTTCAAATTTGCCATTTCAGACATTGCGTTTAGCAGCCCAACACATAACCCCTATACCCCACCATAGCTACAGAAAACAATAAAGAAACAAAATCCAACAACATTCATTGCCATTGGGTGCATAACAATCCTATCGAGAGAAAATACTGCGGCCTCCTGGGTTTCCAAGGCTATAACTCTTTGTAAAAATAAAATTGTGTTATGTTTTCAGTGAAAGTTTACATAACCGATTAGATTTTCATTTAACAAATTCTCTACTTGTTTAGTGACATTAGTTAATTTTTCAATAAAAAGGAAAGCAGAAAATTAAAAAAAGAACAAATGAAAAACGTTTTAAGAGTAAAGACAAATGATAAGATGTTAATTTTTAACCTAATCATATCTGCAACAATACACTTTCTGATGTACTGACGGTGAGCAGGGTTTAATCCCATCCCTGGTGAATGGTCCCAGGGGATTTAATGGAGGCTTATTCTCTGTGGAATCTCTGCCAATGCATTTTGAGTTTTTATACTCATCTAAGGCTATAACTCTTTATGGGAGAAGAAAGCCTCATCTTCTCCAAAGGAGCGACTGGTGAATTCCAACTGCTGACCTTGCAGTTAATAGCCCAACACATAACCCATTATGCCACCAGAAGAGAGATTTGTATCTGGGTGCCTTCCAAATCAAGCACTACAATTATGCAAGGAGGATATTTTTTTCTGTACTGGAGCCAGGTCAAGTCAGAACCAGTGTGTCCATGGTTTGCAGCGAAGTCGGAGGAAGAAGAGGGTAGACTGTCTATAACTTCTCATAGCCCAGGGAAATGCTAGGCCTGGAAGGGGGCATGTGGCTCAACCATATTCAGAAAATCTGCACACTAACCTCCCCGGCTCAAATAATTACCAGCACCATGTCTCTGAATATCACCTGAAAGCAAAATAGTGAAAGCACCATTTCCATTTCATAATACTTTTATTAAAAGTAAAGTTCAATTCAGTGATGTGAAGAAGCTGGGAAAATTATCTTTTCATTTCTTTCTTTTTCTTTCCCTCCCTTTCCCCTTCTTCTCCACAGAACTGAGAGGCAGAAGGAATAAAGGCAGCATGGCACCAGCTGGAGGACACCGTGGGGTCAGGGTCACCATTTAACTCATGCTTCTCCAGTTTGGAGGGGCAACTGGATGTCCTCATTTGTGAATTTGCTTATTAATCTTTTTGAGTTAACAAGGTCATGGTAAAAAATGATTGTTGGCGTTTTTGTTAGGAACCTTCTAGTCCAGTCCAACTCATAGTGACTCAATGCATCAGTGCCGAGCTCTGTAGACCAATGGTTCTCAACCTGTGGGACCCTTGCACAGGGTGACTGTAACAAAATTACAGTTATGAAGCAGCAATGAGAATATTTTTATGGTTGTGGAGGTCACCACAACATGAGGAACTGTATGAAAGTGTTGTGGCATTAGGAAGTTTGAGAACCACTGCTCTAGGCTTTTCTATGCTGTAATCTTTACAAGAATGAGTTGCCTGGTTTTTCTTCCAAGAACAGAGCCACTGGTGGGTTCAAACCTTCAACCTTTTGGATAGCAGATGAGCACTTAACCATTGTGCCTCCAGGGCTCTTTGATAAACTCTATTAGAGGGTCTTAACCATTGCAACCCCATGGATCCTTTTGGCATTTAGGATTGGCTATGGAACACCTGCCCACTCCCCAGAATAATATTTCCAAATACCTCCAATGAAATACAGAATCACAAAGGCACCAATTGTATTGAAATGCAGTGATAAAAATAAAAGACATTGGATTTGTGGCTAATATACATGTTAATAAATCCATTAAATATGATCTGATGGTGGGTCTAATAAACCAAACCCACACCATTGAGTTGATCCTGACTCACTGTGACCCTATATAAAATTCCTCAGGCTAAATCTTGACAGGAGCAGATCATCTCACCTTCCTCTCAGAGAACAACTGGTGCCTTTGAACTGCCAACCTTGAGGTTACCTGCCCAATGGCTCACCCACAGCGTCACCATGAGTTCTAGATAGTGATGAGCATGAACTGTACTCAACGATGGCTGCAACGACTAGCATGGGGTGTGAAATCATGTAGAATTTCTCTCGGTGGTAATCGCATGGCTATTCTGAACACAGCTGTGGACATGCTAAACTGCCCTACGAGCTTAGGGGAACTAACTCAACCAGGATTGTCCCTCATCCAATTTGACATTGCTCCCCAGCCTGCTGGGGCTCAGTGGTTCAGTGTTAGGGTCCCTTGTCTAGATACCAGGGCTGGCATGGAGAAAGTCATTCCTCTGCAGCCTTCTAGTGTGTGGGGGAAGATATTAGTGTTAAGCCTTGGCAGGAAATTGGTGGATTTTCCTGGCAGCCACATTCTTAATAACCATTTACTGGATACTTATTATATTCTGAGGGTAAATTGTGGTTCAGTTGTAGAATTCTCCTTTTCCATGTGGGAGATCTGGGTTTGAGTCCAAGACAATGCAACTCATGTGCATCCAACACTTATTTGTCAGGGGGATGCTTGGTTATTGCTGTGGTACTGAACTGATTTCTGTGTTGCTATGATACTGAAATGGGGAAGCTTGGTTGGGTGCGGCTATGAGACTGAACCTGTTTCTGTGATGTGTCCAGACTAAGATGAGCGATGAAGAAGAGCCTGGTATTCTACTTCTGAAAACCAATTAACGAAAACCCCTGTGAATCACAATCTGATGCACAACCAAAGAGATGGTGCAGGACCAGGGAGAATATTGCCCATGGAGTCACTGGGAGCTGGTTGTCACAGTGAGTTGGACTGGAGGCTGACTCAACAGCAGCTAACAACCATTGTGTTCCAGGCACTCGATTTGCTTTAAAAATCTAGCTCAGCCTTCTGGTACAGGGAAGTGATTAATCATGCCTACTTTATAGCACACCGTGAACCCTGATAAATGTCAGGCCCTGCTTGTGTTTTGTCCCTCCTTTTCCACATTCACATCACTTCCATTCCCCTCTTCAGACTAGTACCCCCTGCTGGGTGCTTGGTGTGTGTGTGTGTCCTTATAGGCATACAGCCATGTGCACTAGACCATGCTGCCATGTGCACTAGACCATGCTGCTTGGTGAATGGGCTTTCAGCTTCCATGAATGGTACTGCAATATAAATCTCATTCAGTTTCTGACCTTTTCAACTCCTTGCAATGTCATTAAGAGTTATTGCCATGCTGCATATCAATTGCATGTGCTGCTGCGTGCCACTTGGTCATGAGCAATCATCATCTTTCTTTTGTTTCCTTCTTCAGTTGTCTGTTGATTGGCATCCAATTCGGCTCCAACTCTTCTCTACTGCAGGTATCAGCGTGGTGACCATTCTTGTAAAAATGCCCCAAGGGCCCTGTGAATTGGATAAATAGCTTGGCCTATATACCCAGGAATTATGCGTTGGGCTGCTAACCCCAAGGTGAGCAGTTCCAACCCACCAGCTATTCCATGGAGCAAAGAGTGGCTGTCTGCTGTCATAAGAATTTAGTTTTGTAAACCTATAGCAGCAATTCTACTGTGCCTTGTAGGGTTGCTAATGAGGAAGAATCAACTGGGGTTCTGTTTGTTTTTATACATCCAGGAGAGAGCTTTGATGGGGGAGATATTAAGTGCTTGGCTGCTAACCCAAAGGTCAGTAGTTTGAAGCCGTCTTCCACACACTGTGGGATAAAGGCATGGCTGTCTACTTCCCAATAGAAGCCTTGAAAACATCATGGGACCATTCAGCTTTGTTTGATAGGGTCATGAGGAATGAAAGTCAACTCAGTGATTGCGCTTCTTTGGTTGTATGCCCAGGAGGGGCTCACTAGGTCCCAGGGTCCATTCAATGGGCTTTCACTAAGCTCTGCCAGATTGCTGTGCAGCAAACCTGCATCATTAGCAGTGTTTCTCTGCTTTCCCCGGATCTCCAATGACACTTGGTATGTTTGTCTTTCTAACTGTTGCCCGTTTGATGATTTTAAAAGGTCAAGCACAATAAACTCATCTATCCCAGGCACTTTATGGTTCTGTAGCAGATTCTTAGGGTTGCCATGCCACATTCCTTTGACCCATCTCTGACACCATCTCACTGCCTTCCAGTCAATACCGACTCATAGCGATCCTGTGGGGCAGTGTACAATTGCCCCCTGCGAGTTTCAAACACTACAACTCTTTATTGGAGTAGAAAACCCCATCTTTCTTCCTTGGAGCTAGTAGTTTTGAACTGCTGACCTTGAAGTTAGCAAACCAACTTGTAACCACTGCACTTCCAGGGCTCCTCCTGATATCCATCATAGCAGTGGCGAACGGCTCTATGTAAGTGCAGGCTCCTGCTGAAATGGTGTCTTATCACAACTGTGCAGCACGCAGCTCTCCATGTCCTTCTGCCTCGAAGCCTTTTCAAAGGCATGGAAAGCCAAACCCAGGAAGGTAGGAGAGGTCACCTTACTAGGAGGAATGCTCAACACCACTACAGGCGAAGAAGAGCCCAGCCTCCTGTTTCTGGTAGACAATTCTAGGACAGAACCCATGTTGCTCAGAAGTCCTGGGGGAATCAAGCTCCTGTATCCTACATTAAAAGCCTCAACACCCCGTTCCCATTGTGATTGCTTCTCCCCCTAACTCAGTCTTGCGTCTGCTTTCCTATTCCCACTCCCTGCCATCAGATCTCAAATAGACTCCCTGCACCCAGGCCTGAGGAATAAGCTCGGCATGCAAGGGCACTCAATCCAAGACACACACATTACTCTGAATCTCCAAAACAACCCTGTGGGCTACGTGTGTAATCCCCAGTTCACAGATGAGAAATGGATTGAAAAACAGTGACACACCCAAGATCACACAGGCCAGGGTTCAAGTCTGTGTCTATCAGTTATTCTTTTATTCAAGTATGCCAGAGAAGACTGGGTCTTAACACTTGAGCAATCTTTTTGGAAGAATAAGGCAAACTACAGAAAACACAAAATGAATATCGCATTTGTTCGTTTATCCATTTGCAAAAGACATAATACCTATAGTGCTAAGAATAGTATTCAAAGTACCTATTACTACCCCCTCAAAGCTTACATACTAGTCACCAAACTCAAACAAATACAATGCTATCAAGTTGATTACAACTTATAGCAACCCCATATAGGGCTTCCAAGACTATAAATCTTTACAGAAGCAGAGAGCTTCACTTTTCTCCCCCTGAGTGACTGGTGCATTTGAACTACTGACCTTGTGGTTAGCAGCCCATTGCTAAATGATTAGTTCCATAATCATTACGCTTACTTAACTCTACATTCTTTTAATTATTTCTCTATCAGTCCAAATTGCATCTGGCTACATGGGAAAAAACAAACCGACTCTAGTGGTCTAATCACAAAAGCTTAATTTTTCTTATATTAACACCAAAAATACCAAACCAGTTGCCACTGAATTGATTCTGATTTACAGTTACCCCATATGATTCAGGGTAGAACTGTGCCCCATGAGGTTTTCAAGGGCTGAATTTTTAAATGTAGATTGCCAGGTTTTTCTTCCAAGGCATCTTTGTCTTAGCAGTGAATTGTGTTAACCCTTTGCACCACACAGGGGTTTGTCTTATACAATAGTAAGTCTTGAAATAGGTAGCCTAGGTCTGGCGTATTTGCTCAGGGACTCATCTTGGATATAGGAGAATGCATGCTTTTTGGTCTGCCAAACTCATGTAACCTATGTGACTCTCTCATCTTTCAATATTCTGACTAGGGAGCATGACAGCAGAAGAGCCAAGGACAAAAATGAAATGGGTTATGCCAGACAAGTGTTTTGCCTTAAACAACAACAAAAACTTTCTTGGGAGTCCTACTCAGTATCTTTCACCTACACATATTTGGCCCAAACTGGGTCAAATGCTTATGCATAGCTGCAAGGGAGCCTAGGAGTGAGCGATTTAAGTAGGTACATTATCACCCTAAACAAAATTGAGCTTCTATTAGTAGTAAGAATGAGAAAAATGGATACTGTTTAGGCATATAGCAGGGTTGGATAGAATTCTATTTTGTGTCTTAATTTACATTTTGAATGAACTCAGAAAAAGTCATAGAGAGTAGAACAAAGGGATGGATGTGCATCCAACCACCTCAACTACTCATTTCTTTTCATGCTCTCCCTCTAGCTTCCCTGAATAGTTCTTGGTTACACATTGGGCTGCTAATTGCACGGTCGGTAATTTGAAATCACCGGCTGCTCTTCGGGAGAAAGATGGGACTCTACTCTGTAAAGAGGTACAGTCTCAGAACTTCACAGGTACAATTTTACCCATGTCCTGTAGGGTCGATATGAGTTAGCATTGATTCAATGGCAGCGAGCTTGGTTTGGATAGATCTGTGGAATCTTAGGATGGAATAGTTTGAATACACAGAAAAAAATTCAGTGGAATCATAACCCTCTAAATAATTACCCTCTAAAGCCACAAAGATCAACTGTGTCCAGCATGGTGACAGTTTAGCATATGCCATGGGGACATTGCTCATATCCCAGTGTTGTTAATCAACAAAAACTCACGCACTGCCACTTATAGTGACCCTATGCACAATAGAATAAAAGCCTTTCTAGTCCTGTGACATCCTCACAATGGTCATATTTTAGCCTATTGTTACAGCCACTGTGTTGATCCATCTCATTCAGGGCTTACCTGTTTTTTGACGATGCTCTACCAAGTATTTTGTCCTTTTCTAGGGACTAATTTCTCCTGATACCATGTTCAAAGTATATGAAATGGAGTTTTACCATCCTCACTTCTAAAATACATTCTGGCTGTACTTCTTCCGGGATAGACCTCTTTGTTCTGCTGGGTATTCATGGTATATTCAATATTATTTGCAACATCATATTTTAAAAGCATCATCATATTTTCTTCAGTCTTCCTTATTTATGTTCCATCTTTCACATGCATATGTCAAACATTACCATCAAGTCTATTCTTATTCATAGTGACCATCTAGGGTTTCCAAGGCTGTAAATCTTTACAGGGTCAAATAGCTTCCTCTTTCTTCTGTGGAGCAGCAAGTGGGTTGAACCACCAACCTTGATGTTAGTCATTCAACCCATACCAGACACTGAAATTAAGACTCCTTTCACATGCATCTAAGGTGATTAAAAATATCAAGGCTAAAAGCAGGCATAATTTGCTAATCCCCAGAGTAAAACATTTGCTCTTTCACATTTTAAAGAGGTCTTTTACAACAGATTTTTCCAATGAAATACGTTGATTTATTGACTGCTGCTTCTGTGAGTATTGATTGTGGGTCCAAGTAAAATAGGGTTTAGCTACATTTCTCTATTTGTAATGATGTTGTGTGTTTATATTTGTCAAGTTGAGAAGACATTTGTATTCTTAGTGTTGAAGACTAATTCATACTGAAGGTGTACTATATGAGCTTTATCAGTAAGTACTTCAAGGCCTATTGACTTTCAGCCAGCAAGATTGGGTCATCTGCATAATACAGGTTGTTAATGATTCTTCCTCCAATCCAGATGCCTCAACTTCTTCATACAGAGCAGCTTCTCAGATTATTTGAATAAGTATAGTGTGATAGATAGGTAGGTTTATAGTGCCAACCTGGCCAATAAGAACATGTGGGATTAATAAGTTCGCAGTTTGATTCGTGGGCAAAGAGATAAATGGCTCAGCAAGCCACACCTATCTCTCAGTTGCTCTCTGGTGATCAGACCAGTGTGTGACTGCCTTACCTAGTTCTGCAGTTTGCTGCCTGGCTGTACTGCCATATTTACTGTTGCATGGAAGTGAGTTAAACTGAGTCCTCTGTACTGCTATGTGGACTAATTAGCTGTTATATTCCTTCGTGTTCTATCTATCTATCAAATCATAAATGTCCTGGTTTTGTTTCTCTAGAGAACCCTGTCTAACACATATGGTGAAAGGATATAACCACAACACACACTCTCCTGATTTTAAACCACGCACTATCCACTTGTTCTATTCGAACCACTTCCTGTTGGTTTGTGTACAGGTACCACAGGAGCACAATTAAATGTACGGGAATTCCCATTGTTCTCATATGTATTCATATGCTACCCAAAGTTTGTTATGATACACAGTAAAATCCTCTGCATAGTCAATAGTACATAAGTAAGCATTTTCCTTGTATCCTCTGTTTTCAGCCAAGGTCCATCTGAAACCAGCATTGATATACCTTGCCTCATGCCCTCTTTTAATACAGCCTGGATTTCTGGCAGCTTCCTGTTGACATATTGCTATAACTACTTTTAAAGGTATCATCAATAAAATTGTACTTGCATGTCATATTAATGTTATTTTAAATTAATTTGCAAATTTTGTTGCGTCATATTTCTTTAGAATGGACACAAATATTAATCACTTCCAGTTGGTTGGCCAGATAGCTATCTTCCAAATTTCTTGACATGGACTATCACTGCATGAGCGTGTTGATATATTTCCATTCCTATCCCTTCCTTGCTTTTCACTAATGCTTACATTGCAGCTTCAACTTCCTCTTGGCCTTTTGAACTAGTAGAACCTCAACTAATTCTTGGGAACAGAGACTCTGTACACTCCGTCCATATTCTTTGGATTCTCCCTACATCATTCAATAGTTTGATAAATAATCCTTGAACATTGTAATCCGAGGCTTGGATTTTTTCTTCTGTTCTTTCAATTTATGATATGCTGACCGTACTCATTCCTTTTGCTTTCCTAATTCCAGGTCTTTACATGTTACAATATAATTCTTTACTTTATCTTCTCAAGCTGGCCTTTCAAATTTTTCTGTTCAACTCTTTTATTTCATCATTTCTTCCATTTGCTTTAACTGCTTTAGGTTCAAGAGCAAGTTTCACAGTCTCCTCTGATATCCACTGTAGTATTTTCTTTCTTTCCTGTATTATTAATGATCTTTTTGAGGAGCCCCCAATAAAATGATTTATGATAAATAAATAAATAGCCACAGGTGACATGACAAAAAAAAAAAAAAGATTGATGACCTTGATGCTATTTCACAAGTCTTCTGGTAGCTGATCATTAATGTTCAATATGTCCGAACCATTCTTGAGATAGGCTCTAAATTAAGGTGAGATATTGTGATAGTAAGGTTTGGTGTCAATTTAGCTTGACCAGGATCTTCAGAAGGTGCAGGTCACACTCTCCTTGGAGGTATGACCTATTTCATAGCTATAAGTAGACTGTGGAGAATGGGCTCACTCTTTTTCTTCCTGATGAAATGACCCTGGACCCTACGTCTGGCTTCTTGGGATGGCAATCACCATGAGACCTGCTGACCCTAAGAGCTGTCTGTGGCCTGCCAACTGCCTGTTGACTTTGGATTCTCCCAACTCTGCCTCCACCAACCTGTGGTTTTCCTGTTTCTTGGGCTATTCCTCCAACAGCTTCAGGAGTCTGGAAGGGCCTCTAGTTTGCATCTGATTTGTGGGCTGGAGTTGGAATGGGGTTTCTTGTTGTGTGGACTTCTTAATGTAAAATTCTTTATTGATATAAATTTCCTTCTTCTACATGTATCAGTATCACTGGTTTGTTTCTCTAGAAACCCCAGCCGACCACAGATATAATATAGGCTGTATTTGGGCTCTTTTGCGTTCTTATTTTAATTTTCTTCAGGTTTGACTTGAACTTGCATATTAGTAATTGATAGTCTTTTACATAGTTGGCCCCCGGTCTTGTTTTGTCTCAATGATATTGAGCTTCTCTATCATGTCTTCCCACAGATTTAATCAATTCCATTCCTGTGTTTTCCACATGTATATATGCCGCTCCTGTTGTTGAATAAAGGTGTTTGCAATGAGGAAGTTATTGCTCTTGCAGAATTCTTTCATGCAGTCTTCAGCTTCTTTTCGATCCCCAAAGCCATAGTTTCTAATTATTCTTCCTTCCTTTTTGTTTCCATGTGTGCATTCCAATTGTCAGCAATTATTAATGCATTTTCAGTACATGTGTGGTCAATTTCAGACTAAAGAAGTTGGTACAATTCTTCATTGGCTTTAATGGTTTGTGAGAAAATTTGAATAATGGTTCTATTAACTGGCCTTCCTTGTGTATGAAGATAGATATTATTCTGTCACAGGCAGCATTGCACTTCAAGATAGATCTAAAAATGCTCTTTTTGAGGATGAAAGAGACATTCTTTTGAATTTGTCATTGTCAGCATAGTCATTCTTATCATTTTAAGATTCAAAGGGACTATTTCAACTCACCAATGCCTAGGATATTGATCTTTATAGGTCAGATTCCGTTTTTTTATGATTTCCAATTTTCCTAGATTCTTATTTTGCACGTTTGATGTTCTGATTATTAATGAATGGTTGCAATGATTTTTCTCATTTTGAATTATAATCCATTAGCAAATGAAGGTGCCAGAAGCTTTAGTACACTTTGTTGCTAGATGCCTTCAAGTCAGTTATGTCTCATAATAATGCCTACACAACAGAATGAAACATTGCCTGGTCCTACCCCATACTCAAAAATTTTGTTATGTTTGAGTCCATTGTTGTAGGAATTGTCTAGATCCATTTGATCGGGTGTCTTCCTCTTTTTGCAACCCCTCCACTGTAATGTGTATGATGTCCTCCAGGGACTGGTCTGTCCTGATAACATCTGCAAAGTACATGAGATGAAGTCTCGCCATCCTATCTGCCAAGGAACATTTAGCTGCACTTCTTCTCAGACAGATTTGTTTGTTCTTCTCTCCACCCATGGTACTTTCAGTATTTTTTGTCAGTACCTTAATTCAAATGCACCAGTTCTCCTTCAGTCGTTCTCATTCAATGTTCAAATTTCACATGCATAAGGTGTGGCGGAAAATGCCATGCCTTGGGCCAGGCGCAACGTAATCCTAAGTGAAATTCTTGATCTTCAGTACTTTAAAGTGGTTATGTGCAGTAGATTTGCCTAATGCAATATGTTATTTGGTTTTTTGATTGTTGTTTCCATGAGCATTAGTTGTGAATCTAAGCAAGACGAAATCCTTGATAACTTCAATATTTTCTCCATTTATTATGATGTTATCTACAGCTCCTGTTGTGAGGTTTTGAGTTATCATTAAGGTGGACTCTACTTTGAGGAAGCTCTCCTTCTCGGTGATATTTTGATTGTTTTGCAATCTGAGGGGCTCATTTTCTGGCATTATATCAGACAATATTTTACTGCTATGCATAAAGTTTTCAATGGTGAATCCCTCAGAAGTGGACTGATTGTTTTGTCGTCCTGTCAGTTCTTAGTCTGGAAGCTGTGTTGAAATCTGTTCACCGTGGGTGATCCTGCCTGGTATTTGAAGTACTAGTGGACTAACTCCCAGCATCACAGCAAAGCACAAGCTACCACAGTGCAGCAAATTGACAGATGGGGCACGGGAGGGGAGTTGTCATTGTTAGACACTGTTAATTTGGCTCTAACTCATAGCACCCACAGCCTGTTTCCTCACAGTGAATGTTGGAGACCATTTTTGCAGCCAGTATGCCAATTCATCCCATTGAGGACCTTCTTCTTTTTTTCACCACTCCACTTTACCAAGTATGATATCCTTCTCTAGGGACTATGCTCAGCTGTTAACATGTCCAAAGTATGTGATATGAAGTCTTGCCATTCTCACGTCTAGGAAGCATTCTGGCTCTACTTCCGCCAAGAAAGATTTGTTCCTTCTTCTGAAAGTCCATGGAATATTCAATATTCTTCACCAGCATCATAATTCAAAGACATCAACTTTTATTTTATCTTTCATAATTATTGTCCATTTTCAAGTACATATGAGGTGATTGAAAATGCCATAGTATGATAGTTATATAATTTTATGTCAGTTTGAAGATATGTAAAAGTGTAAGGTTGGTATCCAATCTGTCAATCACACCATAGTCTGATGGTGCCTCTTTGTGGCCATGGCCTTCTCATAAGGAGGGCCCTGGGAACCTCCCCTTCTTTTTGCATTCACCTGACTGCTTCCTGCCCACGTTGAGAGCTGCCAGAGTCTTGCCATGCTTCCATCGACCTTGGGTCCACACGACATTGCAATCACTGGCCTTTGACATCCCTGCATTCTGCATCATTGCATGTAACTGCGTAAGTTGGAAAGGAACTTATGGGCTAGTGTTGGACTTATGGACTTGAGTTGGACTGGCCTGGGATATTTCCTTGAAATAGAAATACTATAATGACTTCTTGATTAAAAACTATTTATTGCACATATATGAGTGTCACTTGATTTGTGTCTCTAGTCAGCCTGGATTACATCCAGTTCTCTGCCATCAAGTTGATTCCAACCCTTAGCAACTCTATAGGACAGGGGAGAGATATCCCTGTGGGTTTCCAATACTGGAACTTTGTATGGGAGCAGAACTGCTGATCTTGTGTTGAGCAACCCAACCGGGTTGGTTCTGATGCATTATGTTTGTAACCACTATACCACTAGGGCTCAGCTGTGCCTTATTCCTCAAAGTGACATCTTTTAACACTGGAAATTGGTCTTCAGCAAGATCTACCAGTGTACTCGTTCATATGACTTATTTTCTTTTTACACTGTTTTGATTGTGATGTGAGGGAAAATCTACAGAGTAAATTGATTTTCTTTACAATTCATGCAATGTTTTATGATATTGATTGCAATACCTACAATGCAATACTACTTTTCCTATTCCCTCCCTTTGTTTGCCGTTTCCATTGGTCTTTCGTTCCCATGCCTTCCTGCCTTCTGAGTAACTCCCTGACAAATGCTGGGCTCTGAATTGTACATCGTTGACAGTATAGGTCTCCTATTTGGGGGCTGAAAGTTGAGCCATGGAGGTGAGGTCAGGTGTCAAATGGGAATTCCACTAGTGCCTATCATATCCTAAGGTTAGTCTTCTTATTTTGAGTTCTACATTTTCCCCAGTTGATCCAGGGCCTACTACTGTGAGCACTTTCAGAGCAATCTGCAGTGAGAACCCTATGCTACCTTGGTCTTCTGGACTCAGCGCTGTGGAGCCTGGGCTTCATGTGGTCAGTGAATCCCTTTCATCTTCTTTTGATGCTATCTGTGTAATTCTGTATTTTGAATTTCTCTTCAATTTTTTCAGCTAGTGAAATGCACATGCTTTTCATTTTTGCTGTCCTAATTCCAGGTCTTTGCACCTTTTAATATAATTCTTTATTCCATCTTTTTGAATTCCCCTTTGAAATTTTATGTTCAGCTTCTTTATTCAGCGTCTTTACTTCATCAATTATTTCTATATTTCTCTCTCTCTTTTTCGTACTTCATCATTTCTTTCATTGGCTTCAGCTACTCCACATTCAAGGTGACATCCGTTTTGTCTTTTCTTTAGTTTCTATCTTTTTAATTATCTTTGAATTTCTTTATTTATGATGTTCTTGATATTATTGCAGAACTCGTATCATCTCAGGTGATTTGTGTTCAATGTGTCAACTTTCTTCTTGAAGTAGCCTCTAATTTAGATGAGATATACTCAAATTCATACTTTGACTCTTGGGGACTTGTTTTAATTTTGTTGGAATTCGAGTTGAATTTGCCATTGATGGTTTGTTCCACAGTTCGTCTCCAGTCTCGTGACTGATGATATTGAACTTCTTTATACCGTAAATACTTGAGTATAAGCCGAGATTTTTCAGCACATTTTTTATGCTGAAAAAGCACCCCAGCTTTGGGGGGTAAAATTAGTTGCCTTGGGTTATACTCGAGTATGTATAGTAGATTATTTCAACAGATATAGTTGATTTAATTCCTGTGTATTTCTATCCAATATACATAATCCATGTCTATGGTTACTGTTTACATCCCTGAAAAATAAATGTTCAATCAATAAGCCATCCTTATTGGAAAATTCTATCATGAGATCTCCCATGTGGCTTCCATCCCCATGGCCATATTTTCTAACTAGTGATCCTCCTCCTTAGTTTCCAATTTTTGCATTCAAGTCATCAGTAATCTTGATTGCATGTTTCATAAATTTCAGACTGAAAAGGTTGGTAAAAATCCTCAATGGCTTTATTGTTAGCATTAGTGGTTGGTGTGTAAATTTGAATAATAACTTTATTAATTATTCATCCTTGTAGGTGTAATATATCCTACACCTAACAATGGTGAACAATGGAATCGATGTTGAAACATTCTCTTTTTTAACATGAAAGTCATCCATTCCTTTCAAATTTGTTACTCTGGTATGTAAACCATATTATTGTGACATTCAAAATGGCCAATACCAGTCTATTTCAGTTCAATAACACCTAGAGTGTTTGATCTTTATGTGTTCCATTTTTTCATGGCTTCCAATTTTTCTAGATCCATATTTCATGCATCCCATCTTCTTGTTAGTGGTTATTGCAGTACTGCTGTTTCTTCTCATTTTGAGTCATTGCCACATCAACAAATATAGGTCCTGAAAACTTTATATCACTAAGGTCAACTCTACTTTGAGGAGACAGCTCTTCCCCAATTATATTTTGAGTGTCTTCCAACTTGAGGGGTTCATCATCCTGCACTATATGAAACAATATTCCACTGCTATCAATGTGCTCCACAAACACCACTATTTTTTTCAGATGTAGATTGGCAGGTTATTCTTTCTAGTCTATTTAGCTTGTAAGCTTTTCTGAAAATTTTCCACCACGGGTAACTATGCTTGTGTTTGAAATACCAGTGGTATATCTCACAGGATCATGATGACTTTCAAGTTATGATAGTTCAAGAACCTGACATGTCTGACAACTTGGCATGCTAGCCTAATTCCGAATGGCCAGCACATCTCTCTTCTTGCTTTCTCTAGTTTCTGTAGACCACTGTACCTGAGCATGCATGGCTTAGGAGGTTGTGGAGTTAATTCTTGCTTCCTGGAGTAACCCTTAACCAATGACCCATAGGAGTTGTTGGACAAATAGCCACACTCCCTCACATTCTGGGCAGAATAACTAGTGGATTTTCTACAGTGTCTCCAGTAAGATTAACCTTCAGTTGCTCACAATTTTAAATTGTTTGATAATGTACTTTTCATTGGCTGCCTTCTTTCCCTTTTCTATTTCCCATTTCCTTATTGATATCTCCCCAGAAAATGGCTTAATTAAAACCTTTGTCTCAGGATCTAATCCTATGGGGAACCCAAACTCAATCACACAAGACATTTGTCAAATCACGGACTTAGTGGTTATATCTATTATATGTGCAGGTCATGGAAGAGGAGAATTCATACCATCCCTTTGAATAGTCACTCGGAGTGCCAACTGGGTCCCCAGCATAGATCCTGGACATCAAAACTCACTGTTTCCTGTATCATAACACTTCCTTTTAGACTTCAGTCATTCAAAAAACTCAACAAATAGCTTGCTGTCTCACTTCAAATTTTGTAGTGTGCAAATATGGCTATGTTTTCATTGTGTGTTTAGCCCTGGACAAATCAGCTTTGACCAGGAAGGTGAAGTCATGTGGAAAAACAAACCAAAAACACTAGCAGCTGTGTGTTGTGGAAGAAAACCCTGTGGATGAAGTGCAATTTTTAGGGAACAGAGACCAGTAAGATAAACCAATAAGTGTCCACTGTTCTGATGTTAAGGAGAACCCTGGTGAGGCAGTAATTAAGCACTTAAGGGCTAATCAATCAGCAGTTCAAACCCACCATCTTCCCCAAGGAAGAGTTACGATGTGGCAGTCTGACCCCCTTAAGATTTACATTTATTACCACTACCAACTGATCTGAGAGGGATAGCATTAGGGGATCCTGGATCGCATTCTTAACGAGCTCTAATGGCAGAGTGGACTCCTCATTGATCTCCTAACCGCAAAGAAAGTGGTTCTAACCTATCAGTTGGTCCATGTGAGAAATATGAGTTTGTCTGCTCTGGTAAAGATTTAAGCCTTGGAAAAATCAAAGGGTGAAGTTCTATTCTATCTTGTAGGGTCTCTATGAGTCAGCTTCAACACAATGATAATGAGTTTGCTTTGGAATTTTGGGATAGAATAGGAGAAATATGTGCAACAAAGTTTAAACTTATTTTAAATGTTCAGTGGTATTGCTCAGAGAGAGATTCTTGGAACCCACAAGACTGTTGTCCTTAGGCACCTTCAGATCTGGAACTGAACTCACTCCCTTGGCTCAATCTTCAGCCAAACAATAGGTAGATCTATAAGGTAAAAAGTAACACTAATCAACTATTTGAATCAAAAAGATATAATTTATTCAAAGATAAAGTTCGGAAGGGTCAGGAAAGAAGGGGGAATGGAAACAGGAAATACAAGGAGGAAGTGCGATAAGTGATATTACGTTGAGCAGATTGCAGTCAATATCATGAAGCAAAATATGTGTGAACTGTCAAATGGAAAACGGATGTATTCTGTAAACCTTCACCCAACTCACAATAAAGAGATTTTTTGTCAGCCTTGGAAACCTATGAGGCAATACTATTCTGTCCTATAGGGTACCCATGAGTTGAAATCAACTCAGTGGCAATGGGATATTGATACTGATGCTTTCTGCCGATTCTAAAAAATAGGGTTATTAGCAATTATTGTGGAAATAGCATGAATGAGACTATGTAAATGGGGTTGGTTACAGATAAATTCTTGTAAATGTTAAAGGATAAGTGATTGAGGATGGACTTACCCAAAAAGAGAAAATTATTGCAAGACTTTGTTCCAGGGATAAAATAAAAATAGGTTTCCTGTGGGTAAGACTTAAGCCTATAGATATGGAATTTAAGGAACTGGTATTCCATGATGGTCACCTTCCCGACACAATCACTCAAGACAAAAAGTGGGTGTATAAACAAATGAGGTGAAGAAAGCTTATGGAGCCTAGCTATCAAAAGATAAAGAGTCTAGGGTTTTAAAAACTAGAAGGTTCACAAGTGGCCATCTAGCTTAGAAGCAATAAAGCGCACATGAAAGAAGCACACCAGCCTGTGTGATCACAAGATGTAGAAGGGATCAGGTATCAGGCATCAAAGAACAAAAAAATCATATCATTGTGAATGAGGGGGGGTACAGTTAGGGGATCCAAGATCTATCTGTAGGCAACTGGACAACCCCTTACAGAAGGGTCGCTGGGAGGAGATGAGCCAGTCAGGATGCAGTGTAGCAACGATGAAACATATAACTTTCCTCTCATTCCTAAATGCTACCGCGCCCACTATCATGATCCCAATTCTACCTTACAAACCTGGCTAGACCAGAGAATATACACTGGTCCATATAGGAACTGGAAACACAGGGAAACCAGGACAGATGAACCCTTCAGGACCAGTGCTGAGAGTAGCAATAACAGGAGGATGGAGGAAAGGTGGGGTAGAAAGAGGGATCTGATTACAAGGATCTACATATAACCTCCTCCATGAGGGAGGGACAACAAAAAAGTGGGTGAAGGTAGATGTCGGACAGTGTAAGATAGGACAGAATAATAATTTATAAATTATCAAGGGTCCATGAGGGAGGGGAAGGGGGAAGGAGGGGAAATGAGGAGCTACTACCAAGGGCTCAAGTAGAAAGCAAATGTTTTTGAGAATGATGATGGCAACAAATGTACGCAGTGGATGTATGTATAGATTGTGATAAGAGTTGTAGGAGCCCCCAATAAAATGATTCTTTTTAAAAACCTCAAAGAGCAAAACACACTATGGTTTATTATACATCAATGATACTTCAATAAAATTACATAAAAAAGGGGAAAAAGAAATGGAATTTAAGGTAAAGAAAGTATTCCCTTTGAGGACCATATTGCAAATATATATTTAGGCAGGCAATTAGATAAAGACATTTTAAGTCTGGGCTTCTATACCTGCCATCTGTCTGTTATGAATAGTATAATTAGCAACTAGAATCTCTCACACAAAATCAACTCAATATGGTATTTCTGGTCTGACCTCCGTGGTGTTCTACTCTGCTTTGATGGAGCTCATCATATCATGACTCTATAACAAGATTGAGGAGTTATTTGCATTCTTATGTGGAAGGTAAATCTGTTTGGCCATTCTGTTAGACTAGTTCATTTTCTTTCCTACCATCCCATCTGCCATTTTAATTCAAAACAAGGAGAAAAGCATGTATGTGCCTTTTGAGGAAGGAGAAGATTTTGGTGTGGAAGAAATTCTCTTCTAGACTGCAAGGTAAGTATTTACCCCCTCTAGCCCTGTTGGAGGAGGGGGAAAGGAAGAGAGACAAGGCAAAGAGAACAACATAGTTAGTTTCATGCCTCCTTACTTGACCTGGGGATTGAGGGGAATATCAGTGACTATGGACCTGTTGTGCTCCCCATTTGGAAGCATGAAGAATAGAGGCTGCCAGGCAGAGCAGCCCTCTGGGAAGTCACTGAAGACAAACATATAGAGAGTGCCATCAAGTCTACTGTGATCCATGGAGACCTTATATGAAATGGAATGGAGTGCTGTCTGACCTTGCACCATCGTCACACATTCCTGAATGTTGAAGTCCATTGTTGCAGCGATTAGGTCAATGTGCCTCAATAAGGATCTCCCATGTCCCTCTATTTCATCAAATATGATGTCTTCCTCTAGCAATTGTCCCCTGATAGTGTGTCCAAAACACATTAGTCAGTCAGTGTTCTCTTGTGATCCATAAGGTTTTCTTTCAGTAATTTTTGGAAGTGGACTAGCAGGCCCCTCTTCCTTGTCTGTCTTAGTCTAGAAGCTTCACTGAAACCTGTCCACCATGGGCAATCCTGCTGGTATTTGAAATTCTGGGAACAGAGCTTCCAGCACCATAACAATACACAAACCATTATAGTACAACCAACTGACAGATGAGTGGAGGATATCTATATCTATATATGGAGAGAGAGAGAGTAAAACTGGCAATGCAGTCTGATTAGGCAGTATTCTGATAATCTGCTGCTAACAGAAAGTATCCCCACAAATAACATCTTAAAGTAATGATAATATCAATTTTGCTCACAAATCTGCAATCTGGGCAGAGCTCAGCGAGGACACTAGTTTTGGCTTCATCAAGCATTAGCTGGGGTAGCTCAAAGGACAGAGGCTGCAGCTCTCTTAAGACTCACTCCCTCACACGACTGATACTTCTATTGGTTGGAGCTCAAGAAGAACCCTATATGTGACATTTTCATTTGGCTTGGTCTTCCTTGCAACATCCTGACAGGGTCCCAATGGTGAACAACCCAATACGACCAGGTGGAAGTCACAGAGCAACACTTCTGCCATAGTCAAAGGCCTGCCAAGATGCAAGGAAGAGGGAAAGCAGGCCCTGTTTCTGGAAAAATGAACACAAATTCATCTTGTAACAAGAGAATGTGCGATGTGCAACATTAGGACAGTCATCTTTGAAGGACACAACCTGCCATGAGCCAAGATACAGAGACAGATTTCTACGAAAACGAAAGGGCAGGACTTAGACTTAAAGATAAAGCCACAGACTTCATAGGACAAGAGCAATAGGGAGACAAGCAAAGGAAAGCTCTAGGACGCAAGCCTAACATGGCTAAAGATAGGGACAATGTCAGGACTGAACTGGAAGCAAGCAGACACCTGTGCAAGGCAGAACCCGTGAAGTTGTGAGTGCCTTCAAAGCTAAGTCAAAGTACCTTGGGGCGTGAGAAGGGAAGGAGCAGGAGAAGGAATTAATGGGTAGGTTTATGGAATTTGTAAGTCTGGAGACAGAGCATCAGGAATAGCTGGGTTCTGGCACTCAGTTGAGACCATCAGAGTTTGAACCTTTTCCTTTCAGAGCTGTTTCCTTTTGAGTTTCACGCAGGCTTCCTGATGACAGCTGTAGTTTTATCTAGAAGCTCAGGAATTCTATTAGAGAGAGGCTCTTTTCCTTTCTAATCATTGGTGGTACTATCAGGTAAGCATTGGATTGCTAACTGCAAGGTTGGCAGTGCTACCCTACCAGCTACCTCATAGGGAAAAAGATGGAACTTTCTGCTCACATAAATATTTACAGTCTGAGAAACCCCACAGGGACCTTCTATGATTCAAAATGGACTCATTGGCAATGGGGCAATTGTTTCTGGGGCATTTTTTAGGGTTAGATATCATTAACCTAGCATGAGTCTCATACTGAGTCTGACCCAGTCCCTTTGGACAGAGGAAAGTCATGCCCTGACTAGGCAGGCCTGGAGCTGGCAGATTGGGTCAATGCCAGCAGAAGCATGGAGATGGAGCATGGTGGAAGAGTGATCCCAAAGATACAAGCCATGTGCTGTGAGTGGAAGAAGGGCAAATGAATGCTGCATTAATTAACCAGTCATTGACAAAATGAGGTTGCATGACAAATGGCTCCAAAACCCAGCAGTTCAACAAACAGCCCAACCCCTTCCCTCCCACACACACAGTTCTTAAAATTCAGGATCAGGGAGATTAACTGGAACTTTGAACTTGGCACTTCAGGGCTTGGAAGAGGTGACAGTGCATGTAAAGGCCTTGGGGCAGGAGAGATCTTGGTGTGACTGAAAGCCCAGAAGAAGACTAATTTGGGGGAGGTGAGATAATAGGAATGGAGTTTTCAGTGAGCATTTCCTTGAGAGCCTTCAAGCGAAAGCGATTTTTCTATATTCATGTTTTAGAAGTAGATCTCCACCCGTTGGGTAAAGCTTTGGGTATTGGATTGGTGTCGGTATGCAGGAAAAAAATAAATGGGCTTGTTATGGATTAGGAGCCTGTGGTAGTCACCTAATCTTGTGTCAAGTTAAGGATTAGGAGTGTAGGCGTGGAGTTTAGGCTGCCAATCTGGAGAAAGTCAGTGAGACTTTTATGTGGGCATAGCCTCCTTCTGAGAACTCTGAGAAATCTGGTACTTCCTCCTTGGAGGTGGAGGACACCTCTCGCTCTCTCTCTCTCTCTGCTACTCCTTGGGAGACATTGCAGAAGGCAAGCCAAATGGATGCGACCAGACCTCTGAAGCCAAAGAAGCCTCAGAGAGATCGCTGCCAGCACTGAGATGCTTACAATGCCACTGGATCCACAAGACTTTCCACCCATTGGCCTGTGAGTATCCTGCATTCAGCATCACTGCACATGTTTTATGGGTCTGAAAAGGAATTTATAGATTGGTATCAGACATATGGGCTAATATCAGACTTATGGATTTGATGTGCACTGGGCTGGGACGTTTGCTTAATGTACAATTACTGTTTGATATAAAACTCTCTCTCTGGATTTATAAGGTAGAATTAGACCAGAACATGTACTCTGGTACAGACAGGAGCTGGAAACACAGGGAATCCACGACAGATGATCCCTTCAGGACCAGTGGTGAGAGTGGCAATACCAGGAGGGTGGAGGGAAGGTGGGGTAGAAAGGGTGAATCGATTACAAGGATCTACATAAAATCTCTGCCCTGGGGGACAGACAACAGAAAAGTGGGGGAAGTGAGATGTTTGACCTGTAAGATATGACAAAATAATTTATATATTACCAAGGATTTATGAGGGAGGGGGAGGAGGATGGTAGTGGGGAAATGAGGAGCTGATACGAAGGGCTCAAGTAGAAAGCAAATATTTTGAGAAGGATGAGGGCAACACATGTACAAATGTACTTGACACACAATGGGTGGATGGATGATGGATGGATGGATGGATGGATGGATGGATGGATGGATGGATGGATGGATGGATGGAATGACTGTGATAAGAGTTGTATGAGCCCCCAATAAAATTATCAAGGGTTCCTAAGGAGGGGGGAGTAGGAAGGGAGGAGAAAAATGAGGAGCAGGTGCCAGGGGCTTATGTGGAGAGCAAATGTTTTGACAATGATGAGGGCAATGAATGTATAAATGTGCCTTATAATGGATGGATGGATGGATGGATTGTGATAAGAGTTGTATGAATCCCTAATATAATGATTAAATAATAGGGAAATGATTTTTAAAAACCACCAACTCTCTCTCATACACATGCGTCTCCCTCGATTTTCCTCTAGCATACCCAGACTAATACACAGTTCACCCCTGTCCTATAGGGCCGCTATGAGTTGGCATGGACTTGAGGGCAGTGGGTTTGTTAGGGCTTTGGAGTTCAGCAGGCCTTTGTTGGTGTGTTTGAGTCTATTTTTGTAGCTGTTGTGTGCAGGTCAGTGGCTCATCTTCCAGCACTCTATTGGACCATATTTTGTTGTGACCCATAAGGCTTTCATTTGTTAATATTTGGAAGTAGATCACCAGGTCTTTCTTCCTAGTCTGCCTTAGGCTAGAGCAGTGGTTCTCAATCTGTGGGTTGTGACCCCTTTTGGGGTCCAGCGACCTTTTAACACGAGTCACCTGATTCATGGCAGTAGCAACATTACAGTTATGAAGTAGCAAGGAAAATGATTTTATGGTTGGGGGTCACCACAACATGAGGAATTGTATTAAAGGAAGGTTGAGCACCACAGGGCTCGAGGTTCCACTGAAGCCTGCCCATCATTGCTGACCCTTCTGGGGTTTGTCATATCGGTGGCACAGCTTCCAATTTCACAGCAGCACTCTAGCTACCACTGCACCACGAACTGATAGACAGGTGGTGGACTGTTCTTAAAAGCCACCTGATTTACGATGCTTTGTTTTGACAGCCCTGGAAAATGGATACAGAATCTAGTTTCATAGTCAATGCAAGACACACCTTGGGGCAGTAGGGATGGCATGAAGTGAATAGATTCAAAGTATATTTTAGGGAGAGGAAGGATGACAGTTAATGCCTGGGGGGTGTGCAAGAAGGAAGGAAGCAGAGACACCATTGATATTAAGTGCCTGAGTTAAGACAGGAATTTCCAGGGAAGCTGGTGGGTCATGATGGGAGAATTTCACACTCCCCGGGGACAGGGGGAGCATTGATTAGTTCATATGTCTGCGCATCTTCTCAGACAATAGAGGCTTTGTCATCCTCAAATGAAGCATGCAGTTGGAGCTCAGAGAGGGCATGCAGTGCAAATGAAGACTGGCTTGGTTGAGATGGGTGGACCAGGGCCACTAGTCAATTCTGAGGAGCTTCAGAAAACCTGCCCAGTGTCTCTTGGAGAGTGGGCATGTCTCATGGCCACAGAGGGCCTTTTAATGTTTCACCTCCCACTGCAGCAGCGAGAGGCTCTATCAGCTCATCCTGGAAAGGAAACATACTACCTGCCATCAGGTTCATTTCTTCAAAAAGGATGGAAGAATACAAATGAAAGACTACAGTTTGAAGGGGTCTTAGGCAGACTATCAGGCTCATTAAAGCTTCATTTATTAAAACTTCATTATTCAGAGACATTCTCCAAGTAGGATGTATGCTGGGGTGGGGGTGGGCATGAGGAGGAACGCTTGGAGCAGGGTAGGGGAACAACCCCACACCCCCAAAAAATACCTTCCCAAGAAGCAATTCCAGTGGGCACAGATTAGATAGAAGTTTCATCCTCTGGTCACTTGATGTTTGTCCCTCTCTTTTATCTGAATGCTCTTTCCACATTGCTCAGATGAAGCATCAAATTTATATTAAAATGCAAGTTAGGAAGCATCATCCCCAACCAACCTTGTTCATCAAAATGGTAGTGCTCTCTCCGGGTACCCTGAGTTCAGTTTGTCAACAAGCTGAAGCAGTTGAGCTGGGGCTCTGTGAGGCCCAGGAGCATGAGTTCATTAATATCTGACCCATAATGCCTTGCTGGGTTTATGCCAACAAAGCCCTGTCACTCCTTACCTTAGGATTTACTCACTCTTTGAAACAGGCATTTATTTACACACAGTTTGACCTCATGATGGTGTTCAGCAGATGTGGATCTTACTTATTTGCATTGTTCTGTGACAGTTGCAAAATTCGTTAGTGGCTCAGGGATCAATCCTCTGTGGACTGCCCCGAAGCTAGATGAAGCAAGCGGGTTCTCCCTGATTCATCCTCCCTCCTTAGCAATGCTTGCTAGTCAGGATAACATAGTGCCCATTAAAGAAACTGCCTGTGTCACTTTAAATTTGTGACCTGGGCGGGAGGGAGGGTCATGATCACAAGTGACAGAAACTGACGCTTGACTAACTTAGGGAAAAAGGCCTAATGGTGGATAAATGTTGGGAAGACAAGAAAATGTGGCAAATGCCTGGGCAATCTCAGGGCTGTGAAGCAGGTAATGGCGAAACACTCCTCCTGAGGCCAAAGCGTGCCCTCTGTAGTACATTAAATCACATTCACACACACCCATTCATGTTCACATGGGACCTGAGGCTATGGCCTTACTTGGAGAGGAGGTCTTGGCAGATGTGCTTAGATAAGTATTTCAAGAGCTCCATCTTTCTGGGTTTAGATTTCAGATGGATACTACATGCACTGATTGGTGTGTTCTTATAAGAAGAGGAGTGGGCACACAGAGACCCCGTGTGAAGACACTGGCAGAGATTGGATCAGTGCATCTATAAGCCAAGAAATATCAAGGATTAGCAGCAGTGACCGGAAGCAGAGAGAGGCTACTTTGATTCTCCTTCAGAGTTCTCAGAAGGAATGAATCTTGCCCACACCTTAATTTTAACCCATTGTCCTTCAGAAAAGTGAGAGAACAAATGCCTGCTGTTTAAGTCACTCGATTGGTAGCCATTTGTTACAGCTACCCAAAAGAACCATTATGGATTGATCTGTAGCCCCCTCAAAATATGTGAGAAATTTGAACCTTGGTGGACATGATCCTGTTTGAAAAGAAGGGAGTTCTTTTGTAATATAAATGAGGCCGTATGGCCACTGGAGATCCCTTCATAGAGGGGTTTAGAAGAGGAGATGGGTCAGTCAGGGTGCGAGGTAGTACCGATGAAGAACACAGCTTTCCCCCAGATCCTGTATGCTTCCTCCCCCCAACTACCATGATCCAAATTCTACCTTGCAGGGCTGGATAGGGCAGAGGTTGTACACTGGTGCATATGGGGGCTGGAGGCACAGGGAATCCAGGGTGGATGATACCTTCAGGACCAAAGGTGTGAGGGGCGATGCTGGGAGAGTGGAGGGTGAGTGGGTTGGAAAGGGGGAACTGATTACGAGGATCCACATGTGACCGCCTCCCTGGGAGATGGACAGCAGAGAAGGGGGGGAAGGGAGACTCGGGATAGAGCAAGATATGACAAAATAACAATGTATAAATTACCAAGGGTACATGAGGGAGGGGGAGCGGGGAGAGAGAGGAAAAAAAAAAGAGGACCTGATGCAAAGTGCATAAGTGGAGAGCAAATGCTTTGAGAATGATTGGGGCAGGGAATGTGCGGATGTGCTTTATATAATTGATGTATGTATATGTATGGATTGTGATAAGAGTTGTATGAGCCCCTAATAAAATGTAAAAAAAAGAAAATGATTAGGGCAAAGAATGTACAGATGTGCTTTATACAATTGATATATGTATATGTATGGATTGTGATAAGAGTTGTATGAGTCCTAATAAAATGTTAAAAAAAAATGAGGCCATATGAGAATAGGCTTGAGCCTAAACCTAAACACTTCTGAGTTAAAGGCCAGGATAGACCCAGTAACACACAGTACGGGGAGAAAGATAGAGAGGAATGCCAAGGAACTTTCTGGTATCCACAAAGAAGGACCCTGACCTAGAGTCGCACCCCAAATTTGAACCTGTAAGCTCCAAAGCAGGGGGAAAAGTGTTTTAAGGCTACTGACTTGTTGGATAATTTTTGGTTAAGGAGATTAAGACAGGAACTTAAGACATCCTCCAATCCTTCCTCTGGCTTCGTTCCATTTTTCTCACATTCAAGAGTCCTCCTAGAGGATTCAGTCAGGTTGTTGTTGTTGTTGTTGTTGTTGTTCAGTGTCATAGGGAGGGTTTGGATTCATTGTGACCATACATACAACATAATCATACACTGCCCGGTCCTGTACCATTCTCACCGTTGTTCTTAAGTTTGAGCCCATTGTTGCAGCCACTGTGTCAATCCCATTTGTTGAGGGCCTTCCTCTTTTCATTGCCCCTCTACTTTCCAGAACACGATGTCCTGATCCAGGGACTGATCTCTCCGGACAACATGTCAAAGTTAAGGCGAAGTCTCATTATCCTTGCCCTGAGGAACATTCTGGCTGTACTTCATCCAAGTTAGATGGGTTTGTTCTTTTGGCAGTCCATGGTACATTCATTACTCTTTTACATCACTACTAATCAAATATATCTATTCTTCTTTGGTCTTCCTTATTCAGGTTTCAACTTTCACATGAATATGAGACAGTTGAAAATACCATGGCCTGGGTCAACCCGCCCCAGTCCTCAAAGTAATCTCTTGCTTTTCAACACTTTAAAGAGGTCTCGTGTAGCAGATTTGACTAGTGAAATGTGTCATTTGTTCTCTTCTCTGCTGCTTCCATGAGAATTGATTGTGGATTCAAGCAAGACAAAATCCTTGACAATTTCGATCTTTCCTCCATTTATCATGATGTTATCAATAGGTCCAGTTGTAAGGGTCTGGGCTTTCTTTACATTGAGTCATAATCCAAACTGAAGGCTTTAATCCTTCATCTTCATCAGCACGTGAATCAAGTCCTTCTCATTTTCAGCAAAATTGTGTCATCTGTATAATGCAGGTTGTTAATAGGCCTTCCTCCAACCTGATGCTCCATCAGGCACTGCCCCTTAATGAGTTTAGGTCATGAAGGATAGTCCTCCATAGGCACATTGATTATTACACTACCACCCTCACATAATAAATTCAGAGAGAGAAAATTTCCCCAAAGCAATGGAAAGCTTACTAGAGAAGTGGAGGGTGCTAAAAGCCAAAGGTGACACAAACTGGAAATCAATACTAGTTTTCAATACCTGCAGTCATCTAATAGTTCACTGCACTATCTAAGGAAAGGTGAGGAGAACTGGGGCAATTCCATTAAAAAAAAGACAATGCAGGGTATATAAGTCCGTCATTCCTCTGGAGAAGAAAAACACATAGTTGGGTTGTAGAGCTTTGTTTGCTAATCAACCGAATGTAGTTGTAAGGCAGGGGTGTGTGTGTGCGCGTGTGTGTGTGTGCGTGCGTGTGTGTGTGTGTTGAAGGGAGGGGCTTGCCATTCTATTTCATAGCCAGGAGAAAGATGAGCCTCTTCCCATATCTTTTGCTCTGTGGCAAGTTACTGATCTACAAGGAACTTTTATTTGACAAGGACATTGCCGAGCAAAAAACGGGAAGCTTGTGTTCATCTCTGCTGAGAGGTGGAGTCAAAGAGATGGGCTTTATGACAGACACCCTGATTGTGCAACCAAACTATGAAATGGCCTCATACATTCAACACACATTTGCTGCACCTTCCCAGTGTGCTGCCCAGATATTACCAGGCAGAGTGTTTTATGGGCAGCATTTTAGAGTTAGGCAGGCAGAGGGAGTGTCTTTGTGGGTGTTGCCTTTACCAGTCCTTGGATTGTTCTGGGACAGGCATGTCTTTTTCCTCTAAAGTAACTGATTGCGTGTAAAGAAGGAGTCTCCTCAGTAAGACGGGTTGAACCAAACCCAACCTATGACAATCATCTCAATTGGAACACATAGCGACCCTATACAAATACCTGTAGGGTTTCCAAGTTTGTAACTCTTTTGGGGGGGTCAACTACCATATCCTTCTCTTGCAGAACCACTACAGAGTTGAGTGTTGTGTTAGCAGCTGAATGCTTAATCACTGTGCCCATTTTGTTTGCTGAGCCGCCCTCAAAACACTGAACAGGTTTTCTGGGTACCAAGCATGTCCACTTCTATATCATGCCTAGGGTGTTTTCTCCAAGTTGATAGGAGGTGCAAATCAGTTACTAGGGGTTTGGCAAAGTCAGTATGGAAACTGGGAGGGTGTGTGAAATTTGAACCAGAGTAGAACAATTCCAAGACACTTCCTAGGGATTCCTGGCATATAATATGCAAATGATAGTCAAGATATATAACTGTGTCTCTGTTCTTGGTTCTGTCAGTACCTGGTGTGGCCACAAAGGAGAAACCTGGTCTCCTGCTATTTTGAGCATCTAGTGTGAATGACAGGAGATAAGTCACATGCTAATGAACCCTGGTGGTGTAGTAGTTAAGCACCATGGTGCCCGGCTATCAAAGCATATAGCGTCTGGGGTCTTAAAGGCTGGAAGATAAACAGGGGGCCATGTAGATAAGAAACAACAAAGTCCACATGGAAAAAGCACACCAGCCTACACCAACATGATCGCTGAAGACAAAGCGGGTGCATAAGCACATGTGAGCATGTTTTCTTGATGGGCACTCACCCTTTACATACAACTCTCTTATACATACGTGTTTCTGTGGATTTGTTTCTCGAATGCACCCAGACTAACATAAGCAGCGTGGAACGCATTTTAGAAGCCTAGACAAGGGCAGGGCAGGATATTCAGAGGGACTGGATCCAGAATTAGAGAGGAAGGAGCCCTGGTGGCAAAACGGGCTGCTAGCTCCCTGTCCCAAGGGGGACAATGAGACTGCTGGCTCCCATGAACATTTACAGTCTTGAAAACTCCATACAGGGTCACTGTGGTTGGAATCCACTGGACGGCAGTGACCTTTTGGGATTGAAGGTGGAAGCCACCAATGACTTCCTGCCATTGAGCCAAGGAGCCTCCGGAGAGTGTGTGAACTTCTGGACTGCAGTGAACAACCTCTGCACATCTGCTTTTCGTGCTGCCCAAGTCATGCCCTTGGCCTTTGCTTAAACATATTCATCCAGAAGTGAACCATCACAGCTGCTCCCTCGGGAAGCTGGGGGCTGAGCTCTCTGGTTCCACTCTGTCAGCATTTCTGGTCCGGGTACCTCCCCTCTGCCCCGGCACAGGCAATGTGCTTTTGGAAGCAGTGCTCCCTGAGTAGTGGGTGTGATTTGCCTCCTCTGGCCTAACATGATGAATGCTGAGAGGGGGTGGATACTAGGGGGTTAAACTCCCTGAACTTTACCTAGCCCAGGGGAAAACTTATTATTTAAAGTAAGCTTTAGACAGAATCTTTAGAAAGAGAAATGGTTAACTTTATGTACACAATTACTCCCCAACACATAGGCTCAACCTCATAGGCTGTGGATGACCTTGAGCAGGTGCTCAGTCACAATGGGTTTCTATCAGGATTGAGAGTTCAGCTCTCTCAACTCTCCAACTGGTTATTGGCACCATAGTCTCGTTTCTATTTTTGTATTTACTTTGTTTTGAGGGGGAAAAGACTCCCAATCCAACTATATTTTATTAGGAACTCCTTTGCTAAGTTTTACACAAGAAAAAGGCACAAACTGCTGTTCTGGATGAAGGAGAGGATCCGCATGAGGCCACAATGGTGTCGGAAGGACCCACAGCCACAGTGACTTAAATAAAATGACACCCATTCTGTCCTGCTGACTCTGACTCATAGTGACTCTGTGTAGGGATCCTGAAGTTGCTACCTTTACAGGAAGCAATAACCTCATCTTTCTCCTGTGGAATGACTAGTGGCTTTGAACCAGCGACCTTGCTCTTAATAGTCCAACACTATCCAGCATTACCACCTGGGCTCCTGAAAACTTAAATAAGAAATAGAAAACAAACAACTTTGTCACAAAATTGTGACTGAAGACAGATCAATTCATGGAGTTTCAGGAGGGCCTGTGAGAGCATGAGCGGGACCTTCATTGGGATGTGCACACTACTGTATATCGTTGAGTGTGGCCCGGGGAGTGGATGCAAGCACACTGCTTGAGGGACAAGCTTTCCACTGCCAGTCAGCAGTAAGAAAGAACTCAATGGTGGCTGAATCTGTGGCCCCTCAAAATGGATGTAGGGTCTCCACATAGACTCTCACTGTGAGCCACAGCCTATTGCTCAAAATTTAAGCTCAAATACGACTTAAACGCCAAACATTCTGTTTCCTTAAAATAGGGTACTGCCAGGAACAGCTAGAAGTCTGCATGACCTATCAGATCTCAACGCCGATCTCAAATCACTTCACATGATCCATTCTACCAGGCATGTCAAGGACAACTAGAGGTCTGCATGAGCGAGCCCAAATCGCCTCCTCACTTACCCATTCCAGAGGCTGTGCCTGTATAACCTATCGACTAACACATTCCCATATGCCGTGGTTATGAAACCAACCATCATGCTGGAATAAGGACCAATCACGATGCAAGGGTCAGGGTCAATGGGAAAGCAAAATAGGGGCTGAGGGGAGCCAAGAGGGGTCGCTTCACTCAATCCCTAAACCTGATCTAATGTCACTAGACTGGGGTCTTCCTCACATCTCAAGGGCACCTGATTCATGATTGAAGTGAATTGTGCTTATTCAATCTTTGTTCTGCTTGCTGTCCTGCTGTGCTGCATCCTCTTCTTGCTTTTTTGTGCATGGCTCCCTCTGTTGTGGTGACAAATGGCTTGAGAGGGATTTGACATAGGGAGAAAGCCCACCCACATCAACTGTCACCAGAAGCAGACACTAAGTCCATTTCTCTCACCTCACAGAACTATGCACACCAGACACTGGTAGGGCTGTCTGGGAGGGGAACACTTAGTGCAGTGGTTCTCAACCTGTGGGTTGCGACACCTTTGGGAGTCATATGACCCTTTCACAGGGCTCACCCAATTCATAACTGTAGCAAAATTACAGTGATGAAGTAGCAAGAAAATCATTTAATGGTTGGGGGAGGGGGGCATCACCACAACAAGAGGACCTGTATTAGGAAGGTTGAGAACCACTGCCCGAGTGTGTTTAGGACTTTGCTGCCCTCAAGGTCATCAGACATTCCTGATGGCAGAGCCACTGCAGGAAGCCCTTCTGGGAAATGCCCTGAAGACAGGTCTCAACCAACTCCACCCTCACCCTCTGAGATCCTAATCATAGGATGCATGGAAATGCTCCCTGCCTCTTCGAAGGCTGTAAGTCCATGGGAGCAGAAAGCCTCCTCTTTCTCCCTTGGAGTGGTGGCTGGTGAGTTCAAACTGCTCACTTTCTGGCTAACATAACCCACAGACCAGCTCCCCCTGAGCTCAGTTTGGTTTGCCGCACAGCACACATTGTTTGGAACCTTCTGAAATAGCTATGCACATGTGCAGGTTGGGGGGATTTCGCACAAGATGCAGTTTTCCACCCTCTCTTGGCAAAAATAATTTTTGCAAAAGGCTTGTATTCTCTTCTGGATCTGAGTAGCAGCTACTCTCATGAAGTCATAGCACATACATTCATGCTACAGTCCTCCCAACTCCCAAATGTCTTACGCCGAGTCTGCTCCATGCTTTTCTGTGTCCTACATGGCAGCTGTAGGCACCCAAGGCATGGGCTCTGCAGCCTGGGTCCAAATCTCTCATTCCCACTTCCTCACTGTGTGGTCCTAGGGTCATGACTTTAGAGTTGTATGAGCCCCTAATAAATTGTTAAAAAAATGATCCTCAATTCTATCTGAATCCTTGCCATAGCTCCAAGTTGCCTTAATAAACACGAGCAAGAAAAGTACCTCTGGCAGCAGACCGCTCAGGTTCAAATCCAGGCTCTCTAACTTATTGACTATGCGACCTTGGGCAAACCTGGACCTCTCTGTGCTTCCAAAGATTCACTTTCCAAAAGGGAAGTCATAAGCCAACTTTTCTTATTCCTCACTGGGTTGCTTTGAAGATGAAATGAGACATCTGTCTAAAAATGCTTCTGACCATCCCTTGGTTCTCACAGCTCCACAAATGCTATGGATTATTGTTATAAGATTATGAATGATTTTTTTCCAAGGGTAGTGCAAAGATTAACATCAGTGCTACTTCTCTCTGACAAAATATCAATCCAAATTTCTAAAGAGCAGGGTCTGAACGGATGCGCTGTTAACAGCATCTTGCTTTTCTCCCATCACTTGTCACAGTAAATCTGATAAGAAATGCTGGGCTAGGGCTGGCAGCCAAGCCCCTCACTGGCAGCGTGCAGGACCTCAGGTTGTTGACAGGCCAAGGGGCATCACAATGGCAAGAGGAGACTCCACAAAGAGCCCCTGATTCCTCCCCCACGCCCTCCTTCCTCACGTTCAGGGTTAAACGTCAAAATACTATTTTTTTGTCACCTGGTGAAATAATGAGCCCCCATTCCCGTTGCCTTGGTATCATCAGAGCGCAACAGCCACGTGGGGTAATCGCTGTCTCCGTGTTAATGCTGCTCACTTCAAACATTTTCACAGGCCCTGGCGAAATGAAACCTGTGCTTTCTACCTAGGTGGAGTTTGAGGCGATTCAGCCCATTTGCTTCTGCTGAAGAGGCTACCACAGAAAAACAGGAAATAAAAACATAGAGGGTGCCATTGACATTAGGTTTCTCATTCTCTTCCTTTCTTCCCTACCTTCCTTTCTTCTTCTTGCCCTTCTCTTTCTCTTTTCTTCCTTCCCTCCCTTTGCTCACGTGTTCCTGCCTGCCTTCACCTTCCATCTTCCCTCCCACACTCCTCCATTTCTTCTTCGCTCCTCTCTCCCCACCGCCACCTTTCTCCTTTCCTTCACTTCCTTTTCCCTTCAGCCTCCCAGTCTCCCTCCTTCACTCTCTCCCTTTGCTCCTTCCTTTCCCCACCTTGTTTTGATCCAGTGATTTGTACTCCTTTCTTCCTCTCATCCCACCCCTCCCCATTGCTGGAAAAACATCAGTTCCTTTTGGCGCTGGTTTTTTGGCGCCAGACACTGTTCTTTGGGTGCTCACAAGTCTGTGTCCTGTGTGCAAACATAAGACAGACATATGATCAGGGTTGGACAGAAGATGGGATTTGACAGGTGTTCTGCACCCCAAATCTCCAGGAGACAAAGGTAAAGTCAGGCTCCTGCCTTTAAGGTTATATCTCCCATTGTAACTGCATTCCACAGAGGCTCCTGCCTCCTGGCCACCTGAGGCCTGCTGCCTGCCTTCCTCTAGCTCCTGGGGAATTGGGGCAGCAGTGGCAAGAACAACAAAAATCCCCAGGAGTTGGTGAGAAGGGAGGCTGCCTTGCTTGAGAGACGGCCCCCTCACCCACCTGCATGTAATTGAGATGCAGGTTCTCATCTCTGTGGCTGGGCAAGACATGCCCCCTCCTCAAACGCAGTGGCTTCAAACAAGGACCATCATCGTGTGGTTGCTGGGAGGTCACTGAGTCGTGCTTGGAGTCTCCCATGAGTTGGCAGTCACATGGGAACTGGGGCAGGGTCCTCTGGTGACTCCAGTGCCTACACGTGCACTCAGAGGGCTGGCAGCTGAAGCTGGCCGTTAGCTGTGTGCTTAACTGGGTTGTTGGTTGGAGTGTCTCCACGTGGCCTTTCCAGGTGGTTCAGGCTTCTTTCAGCATAGTGTCCGGGTGCTGAGAAGTGTCCTGAGAGGTAGCACGTGGAGGCTGGACATTCTGAGGGTGAGCACTCAAGAAGAAGTCTTTGATGGGATTTTTCACAAGCTGTGAAGCACTTTGGGGGAGGGAAGGGGGTTGCCCAAACTAGATGTCACAGTGTCATCTTCTCCATAATCTATTGGTCACAGAGGTCATGAAACATCCCAATTTAAGGGGGAAGGGCATAGACTCTACCTTCCTATAGGTAGCCTGTCAAGGAATTTGGGGGTCACATACGAAGACTGGGAGACCCTGGGTGACACAAATGGTTAAGGACTCAACGTATCAAGAGGTGGGCAGTTGCACCCCTCAGAAGAAATTACTAATGGCCTGCTTCTAGAAGCCCACAGGCTTGAGAATCCTGTGATGTGTAGTTTCTCCCTGGCACCCAGGGGGTCCTCGGGAGCCAGAACCAACATAACAGCAACGGGTTGGGTTTTTGTTGGTTTTGTTTGGGCTAATATTAAAACGACTAGTATGAAATTATATATGTATTGTGTTTAACTCTCAGGACTCTGATTATGCTGAAGTTGAACAAAACCGTCTGCCTCTTCTATGAACGCCAGCCAATGGAGTCAAAGGGTGAGGGTCTGGAGGAAGAATGAATGTCACTTTCCCGTCCTTATGTTTCAGTTGTCCTTAAAGGGCAGAAAGGACAAACCAGATGTCTTTGATATGATTTTAACCTAATGATGTGCTAGTATGATGATGAGCAGCCAGAAAAGTAGTTTTAACTAATGTCATCCAATATTTGAAAAGTTGACGATTTCACATCGAATTTTATATTCTCAGCATCTCAGTTACAAACAGAAAAGCAGGCCTTAAAATCCTTGCATTTACCCAAGGCAACAACAGTCTGGAGCTAGAATTTGAATGTCCCCTGTGGATGAGCTGACACGTGCCTGTTAACCACAGTCCCCATCCATCCCTATTGCCCCCAACACAGAGGTTGGCTACAAGTATCCTTTATCTATATGGCTAAATAGGTTAGTTGGTTTGGATTGGGTTGCTAGTTTTTCCTGTTTTGTTTTTGCTTACTTTTGATTCTTTGGGGGGCTAGGAAATGGTGTGTCTTTTGGTACCATGTCTTCCAAAGCGAGAAAATAAAACCCAGTAAGCCAAGAAGGTCAAACAGTCTAGATTAATGATGAAAGGAGGAGCCTTGTTGGTGAAGTAGATTATGAGTTGGACTTCTAACTGCAAGATCAGAAGTTCGAAACTCCCCTCCCCACCCCCACTCCACAAGAGAAAGATGAGATTTTCTACTCCTGTAAAGATTTACAGCCTTGGAAACACACAGGGGCAGTTCTATACTCTGTCCAAAGGGTTGCTATATGTCAGAATTGATTCCAGGGTAGTGAGGTTTTCTTGATTGATATAAATAATTTTTGGTGAGTATAGAAAAAACCAGTCAATATTATTTTTAATACACATCAAAGAACGTCCACATTAATTGTTCACACAACCCTGCCACCTTCTTTCTTTATTCCCTTGCCTCTCAGTCTCCTTTCTTCCTTCCTATGGTCTTTTATCTCATTCTTTTTCTTTCAAGGGTTAGCCTAGGAGTGGGAATGTCTGAGTAATTCTTAACCAAAGACTAAATTGGTTTTATTGTTGGTGTTATTACTTGGGTTAAATTTTTTTCTTTTCCCTTCTTCTATTGGTTTGTGTCATGTAATCCAGAAAATGGGGAAACATTTGGAACATCTAAACGCTAACCTTTCTCAGTAGACTACAAGCATTAAAAGCAACAGAGATAAATACTCCTATAATAACAATAACATACAAGGATAGCTAGAGAGATAAATAGATAGATAGACAAACCACAAAATCTGAGCAGTTGTGGGAAGGAGAATGGGACTAGCCCCATGAATAAATATAGGTTTGCCAGAGAATAGTTCTATATACATATTAGCATATACTATAAATATGTCCATGAATATAATAGTGCATCCAGGAGGCATAGTTATGAAAATGTCTTAGCTATAACAAAACCCCTTGAGGGAGCGTGTCCTAAATATGGGGGATCAGGAACATAGCTCTGAGAGACCTCAAAATCAATTCGTACAAACTGGCTCACAAAGACAATGTTCTGTATCCATCAGGGAAGTGACTGGGGTCTTCAAAAGCTAGTGAGTAGCAAACTAAAAGTCGGTTCTTGGTGTGTGTGTGTGTGTGTGTGTGTGTGTGTGTGTGTGTGTGTAAAAAGACACCAAGTAAGACACCCTCCAGAGATTCTACCAGGGTGTGTGTGTGTGTTTGTGTAAAAAGACACGAAGTCAGAAGCCCTCTAGAGATTCTACAAGGGTGTGTGTATGTGTGTGTGTTTGTGTAAAAAGGACACAAAGTTCGAAGCCCTCCATAGATTCTGCAAGGTGTATGTGTGTGTGTGTGTGTGTGTGTGCATGTAAAATCACACGAAGTCAGAAGCCCACTATTGATTCTGCAAGGGTGTGTGTGTGTGTGTGTGTTGTGTTTGTAATAATTACACCAAGTTAGAAGCCCTCCAGAGATTCTGCAAGAGAGTGTGTGTGTGTATGTTTGTGTGTGTGAAAACGATACAAAGTCATAAACCGTCTGGAGATTCTGCAAGTGTGTGTGTGTGTGTGTGTGTGTGTGTGTGTATGTGTGTATGTGTGTCAAAAGGACAAGAAGTCAGAAGCCCTCTAGAGATTCTGCAAGGGTGAGTGTATTGTGTTAAAAGGACACGAAGTCAGAAGCCCTCTAGGTTTTCTGGAAAGGTATGAGTGTGAGAGTGAGGGAGTGTGTGTGTATAACAAGGACATGAAGTCAGAAGCCCTCTAGAGATTCTTCAAGGGTGTGTGTATGTGTAAAAAGGACACAAAGTTCGAAGCCCTCCAGAGATTCTGCAAGGGTGTATGTGTGTGGGTGTGAGTGTGTGCGTGTAAAAATCAAACGTAATCAGAAGCCCACTATTGATTCTGCAAGGATGTGTGTGTGTGTGTGTGTGTGTGCGTTGTGTTTGTAATAAGTACACCAAGTTAGAAGCCCTCCAGGGATTCTGCAAGAGAGTATGTGTATGTGTGTGTGTGTGTGTGTGTGTGTGTGTGTGTGTGTGAAATGACACGAAGTCATAAACCGTCTGGATATTCTGGAAGGTTGTGTGTGTGTGTGTATGTGTGTATGTGTGTCAAAAGGACACGAAGTCAGAAGCCCTCTAGAGATTCTGCAAGGGTGAGTGTATTGTGTTAAAAGGACACGAAGTCAGAAGCCCTCTTGGTTTTCTGGAAAGGTATGAGTGTGAGAGTGAGGGAGTGTGTGTGTGTAATAAGGACACGAAATCAGAAGCCCTCCAGAGATTCTACAAGTATATGTGTGTGTGTGTGTGTTTGTGTTTAAAAAGGACACGAAGTCAGAAGTACTGCAGAGATTTTGCAAGAAAGTGGCTTTAGGTTGTGTGTGTGTGTGTGTAAAAAGGACATGAATTCAGAATCCTTGTAGAGATTCTACAAGGGTGTATGTGTGTGTATGTGTGTGTGTGTGTGTGTGTAAAAAGAACACCAAGTCAGAAGCACTCTAGAGATCCTGCAAGTGTGTGTGTGTGTGTGTGTGTGTGTAAAGAGGAAACGAAGTCAGAAGCACTCCAGAGATTGTGCAAAGGTGCTTGTGTGTGTGTATGCGTGTGTAAAAAGATATGAAGTCAGAAGGCCTCCAGAGATTCTTCAAGGGTGTGACTGTGTGTGCGTGTGTGTGTAAAAAAGAAAAGAATTCAGAAACCCTCTAGAGATTCTGCAAGGGTGTGTGTGTGTGTGTGTATAAAAAGGACATGAAGTTAGAAGCCCTCCATAGATACTAAAAGGTTGTGTGTGTATGGTTTTGTTTGTTTAAAAAGGACAGGAATTCAAAAACGCTCTGGAGTTTCTGCAAGGGTGTGTGTGTGTGTGTATATCTGTGTAAAAAGGACCCGAAATCAGAAGCCCTCTTGAGATTCTGCAACGGTGTGTGTGTGTGTGTGTGTGTGTGTGTGTTTAAAAAGGACAAAAATCAGAAGCCATCCAGAAATTCTGCAAGGATGCATCCATGTGTGTGTGTGTTTGTGTGTGTGTGTGTGTGTGTGTGTGCGTATAAAGGACATGAAGTCAGAAGCCCTCCAGAGATTCTGCAAGAGTGTGTGTGTGTAACAAGGACATGACGTCAGAAGCACTCAAGAGATTCTGCAAAGGTTTGTCTGTGTGTGTGTGTGTGTGTGTGTGTGTGTGTGTAAAAAGGACCCGAAATCAGAAGCCCTGTTTGTGAGCCCTGGCTCTGTTCCTTAGTGGTCCTTATCTCTCAATTTTGGACTCCCAGATACCTGAGGGTGTCATGGTTCTGTGTCGGGGTTCTAACGGCAAGGACAGCAGCTAGACCCCACCAGGCACTCCAAAGGAGAAAGATGACACTTTCTGGTCCCCTAGATAGTTCGTATCGGAAACCCACAGGGGCGGTTTTGCTGTGTTCTGCGGGGTCACTGTGAGTCAGAATCGACTCAGTGACAGTGAATGTGGTTGAGTGTTTGAACACCTTCCTTTCATCCTCTGTGCAGGCAGCTCTGTTTTAGAGGAGTTAGGCCAGTCCCATGTATTAGACTCTCCTTCAGAGCAACTGGGCAGGTGTGTGTCTGCGTGTTTCTAAGGTCATCTTGTTTTTCTCATTCAAGGAATGTGGAGAGCAGCGGTCTTCAAATCGGTTTAAAGAGAGAAAGGGGATAAAAAAGAGAACAAAGAAAAAGAGGGTGAAAAAGGATTGGAGGGGAGGGGCTCTGAGGAGAAGAGGGTGTTGCTCAGGCTTCTAAGGCTGTCAATCAGCCTGGTAGCCAGCTGTGAGCTTACCTGGTGTACCTCCAAGATCCCAGAATCCCTAGTTGACAGTGGAATTTGCATAGCGAACTGGCTCATTGAGCCGAGCCGGAGGCCTCTGTCTGCAGCAGAGACCAAGCCCTGTGCGGCACCTCCTGCTCCCATCTGCAAGCAGTGGGGTCCAGATGCGGGTCCTGCGGTCTGCTTCCTGTTGTAAAAGGCAGGGTTGGGACAAGTAGCCTTCTACTGAGTCTCTCCCCCATCTACCCAGTCGACCCCCTTACCTGGGGGAGCAGGTTCCAGGCTTGCTGTGGCCAGCTAATAGCAATTAGTAGGCATAGCGCTAATGAAGAGAGGGGACAGCTGGGCAGAGGGCCTAAACCTGCTGAGCACCACGGCCCCTGAGACACTGGCGAGCTGTTGGCTCCCAGCTCCTTGTCCCTGACTCTTACCTGCCTCCCTCTCTCGAGTTCACTCTTGAATTTCAGTCTCCATCCAATCTCACCCAGCCTTGCTGCCTGACTGGAGAGGGAGCCTGGAGGGTGTTAGAATGGCGCTGCTCAGGCTCATTGGGCTAAAGAGTCTGACGTGGGCCAGCAACTCCATGAAGTTCCCTCCCTCAGGCAGTTTTCTGCCCCTCCATCCCACTTAGTCTCCCTGCAGGCCTGGCCCTGGGCCCTGACCTTCCACTTGCTTCCTCATCCAACATGTGGTGGGCTAGCTCTTGCCAAGTACACACATGGGTGCAGACATGAGAGATCCCACTCTCTCCTGGAAACCAGGTCTGTAAACAAGGCCACAGCTGAGACCTGTTCTTACCCAAATCATGTGCATCCTTCTCTCTGCCCTCTGCCCTGGGGTAGGGACGAGAGCTCTGGGAAGACCGGCCACCCCATCGCTATGGGGCATGTCCCGACGGTGCTGGTGCACAGAGCACTGGGCAAGCAGGGCTCCCTACAGGACCTTGCGCCGTGTGGGGCTACAGAAGGGGAGAAAGGCAGAAGAGTGCTGTCAGAAGCCAGCTGCACTCTGGCAACGTGGGGTCCTCTGGGCTGGGCCGCTGAGGTGGGGTGCTAAGTCTGTGCTCCACTCTCCCTCTCCCTCTCCCTCTCCCTCTCCCCAGGTGTGTGGTTGTGCTCTTCAACCCCCAGAAACACAAGCAGCACCACATCCTCAACAGCTCCAGGTAAATGGGCTCTGGGGCTTTGGGGAGTGCCACCTTTCCCCAGGGACGGCCAGAGGGGTGCCACCTGCTTCTCTGTGGCATTGGGCCCTGTTGGGCCCCAGGCATATGAGGGAAGCAGCACAGAGACGGCGGGTTTGCTGCCCTTGTTTTGAGAGAGGACTGTGAGAGGCCAGACCTGGCCCAGGCTGCCAGTGCTCCTCTTGAGCCTGCCCGATTCCTTTCAGGAAAACCATCACTGCCCTTGCCTTCTCTCCTGATAGCAAGTACCTGGTCACCGGTGAGATGAGTGAGGAAGGAAGCTCAGGCACTGCAGAGGGGGTGACCTGGCCTTAGCAGAGAGTGACAGCCTGCGGCCCGCATAGGACTGGTGCCAATTTTGACTTTCTGTACTGGTGTCCACTTTGGGTATTTGGTCTGCCCTAGAGCAGTGTTCTTAGGCTGTAGCCTGCATCAGAAGTGCCATGGTCACCCCTTAGTACAGACTGCTGGCTCTGGGGTTCTGCAGGTCTGGGGTGGCTCTCTTTAGTTTGCAATGCTAACAAGTAATTCCCGGTGAGGCTGAAGCTGCCAATTTGGGAACCACATTTTGGAAAACACCTCCTTAAAACATCCCTTATCCCTGGAGTCCCCCTGCTGGTCACAGTGTGGAACAGGACTGCCCTCCCATAGACTTGCCCTGTGAGGCTGTGAGAGCAAACCGCAGGAGTGGTGGTTCTTGCCCATCCAAATCACGCCAGGAGCCCATCCCTGAGAGTCCCTGTTCCCCAACACTGATCACATTCCCTCCGGGGGTGTCCTTGATTCATGTGCAGGTGCATTAGGTTAGGTGTCCTTCATTTATGTGCAGGCTCTTGTCCAGTGGCTGGGAGGGCCAGGCCTCCGTGGATGGGGAGGGAGCTGGCTGCCTCTGGCCTTTACTTCGGGGTCTTAGGTCCCTGCAGAGTGGACACATGCCTGCTGTTCGGGTATGGGATGTGTCGGAGCGCAGCCAGATGGTGGTGCTTCAGGAGCATAAGTATGGCGTGGCATGTGTGGCCTTCTCACCCAGCGCCAAGTACATTTTCTCAGTGGGCTACCAGCATGACATAATCGTCAATGTCTGGGCCTGGAAGGTGAGTGGGCTGCTGGCCTCAGGACAGGCTGGGCCGGGAGGGGAGCCAAGAAATTGCTAACCGGTGGCCTTCACTTCCGCCTGCTGGCCTCAGTCCCTTTCTAGAGAACTCTGAGCAGAAAGGAGCAACTGGGTATCTAGGACGCTGAAGAAGGGGCAGAAGGAGAGGTCAAGTTCACAGCTTGTCTAACCTACTTCAGTGTGTAAGTTTCTTTTCCCTCAGCTCCTAGAAGCAGAGCCTTGATTTCCCTTGACTTTTACTCCAGAAAAACATTGTAGTGGCTTCCAACAAAGTGTCCAGTTGGGTGACAGCAGTATCCTTCTCTGAGGACTGCAGCTACTTTGTCACTGCAGGCAACTGGCACATCAAATTCTGGTACCTCGATGACAGCAAGACCTCAAAGGTGAGGCAGCAAGTAGCCACTAGGGTGGGGTCTGCTCAGATCTGTTCCACCTGCGCCCCCTTCTGCATGCTCAAAAGCCCCTTGGAAGTCTCAGCTGGGCCAGGTGCTATGTCAATCTGCAAGGGAAGCCTTCTCCCTCTCTCCCCAGGGCCTGCTTTCCAGGGGATAGCCTGCAGGGTGGGTGGGTGGCACCTGTGGTGGGTCTCCACAGGTGAATGCCACTGTGCCCCTGCTGGGCCGCTCTGGGCTGCTGGGGGAACCTGCGGAACAACCTGTTCACTGAAGTAGCCTGTGTCCGCGGGAAGAAAACTGACAGCACCTTCTGTATCACATCCTCAGGGCAGCTGTGCGAGTTCAGTGACCGGCGACTGTTGGACAAGTGGGTGGAGCTGAGGGTAAGTGAATGCTTTGTCGGCACCCTCCTGTCTGTCACTTCCAGGCTCCGGGGCACCTGAGTCTGCATGCACGCTGGGGGAGGCCCCAGGCGGAGGAAGGTGTTTGGGAACCTCTCTGCTCGCTCGTGCTCTCTGTCTCTGCCTCTTCCTCTGCTTTCCTCTTCTGCTCAGCACACAGACAGCATCACAGTAAGTGTGCTGGCCCTGTCCGCTGCCTCTGCTGCCTTTCTCTTGGCCGGCCTTTTCTGGGTGTGTCTTTGCCCAAACCTCAGGTGCCTTATAAGGCTTGCTGACTCCTTCCCCCTAATTGCACAGGGCTGTGAGCCCTCTGGCCAGCTGCTGTTAGAGGGAGGGGCATTGAGGGGCTCCAGCCAGGGCAGCTGGCCTGCCTTGCGCTTGTCCTTGCCTCTTGGCTCATGGCTGTTGAGGTGTCGGGTGAAGGAGTGGGCAGACGCCCTTGCTGACTGGGGCTTCTGTGCTCACAGACCACAGTGGCCCACTGCATCTCGGTGAGCCAGGACTACATCTTCTGTGGCTGTGCTGATGGCACCGTGCTCCTTTTCAACCCCTCCAACCTGCACTTCCTCAGCACGCTGCCCCGGCCCCATGCCCTGGGGACAGACATTGCCAGCATCACAGAGGCCAGGTGAGCGGTGTGGGTGGGCCCCTGAGTCCTGTCAGAGCCCCACTCTGTGCCAGGCCATCCCTGGCATGCTGCAAGGAGAGGAGGGCACACATAGACCTCTGGGAAGACCCTTGCAGTCAAGCACAGGTGGGTCCTTTAGCATTTGTTGCTCACTGTGGGCAACCGTGGTAATCTGAGTCTGCACTGTGGTAATGCATTGTCCTGTAAAGACCACAGCTAGGACAGACGGGCAGTTCCTTAGGGTTTCTGAGAGAGACTGGAAACCTGACGGAGCAGGCCTTTCTCCCTCAGGGTGGTCCTGGGTAGCAGCTGCGGTAGGAGGGTCTTATTGTAGCCTCGGGCCTTGGGTTGGGTGATTGCAGGAAGTGAAGTTTTGCTCTGGTTTCAGTGCTGTCAGGAAGCGGGGCAGTTCTGCAGTTGGGTATATTAATTTCTCTTTCAGGGCAGGAGGGGGCTAAATCTGCAATTGGCAGGAAATGATATATGACCATGATTGTGGTTTGCACAGTGCCCTTCCTTGTCCTCTGACGTGAGTCTAGAAGGGCCTGACATCTGCTTGGCTGCATCACGGCCACACACTGTCCCCGCCTGACGTTGGGGGCTATGAAATAGCTTGTGTTCTTTTGGAGAGCCCCATGGCAAGGAATGCCAAGCCAGCTGCTGTGTTCTTTCTCCAGTGACTGCTGGCCAACCTGCTGCTCCTCCCTTTAGTGCCCCATTTCATTAGCGCTCACTCACCAGTTTGCCCTGTCTGCCCAGGACACCCCGCTCCCCTCTTTCCTCAGTCACCTTTTCGCTGGAGTGGCCAATGTGAAGTATCGGGACACCATCGCCTTGACCTTTGATCCTGCAAATCAGTGGCTGTCTTGTGTGTACAATGACCATAGTACTTATGTCTGGGATGTGAAGGACCCCAAGAAAGTGGGCAAGGTGTATTCAGCTCTGTATCATTCCTCCTGCATCTGGAGTGTAGAGGTACGTGGGCCAGGTCTGCTGAGACTGACCGTGTTTCCTGGGCTACCATTAGGAGCTGGGGTTCCTCAAGTGTGGAATTTGTTTCCTCCAGCACCCTTGCTCCCCCAGCAGTGCCCCTGGGTCCCTTCGTATCTGTTAATTGGCTCTGAGGATGCGAGGGGATATTAGTGCTGACTCATCTCAGACGTTTTTCAGTATGCCCCTGTGCAGTCTTAGCTTGGCCTCTTTGGACATGTTCCTGAACTTGACCAAACCTTAGTTTCTGCAATTGTGAAATGACATACCTGATGCATTTGATTTTTACGAAAAGGAGACAATGTAAGTGGGAGATTTAGAATGCCTAGTACTTACTAGGTGCTTGGTTAATGTATATTCCTTTACTTGTTAAAGACAAGAGCTAATCATTATGACTTGCTTGCTATGGGATAAGCCTGGGGCTAAGTCTTGACCAGCCTTTTCTCTACTCTCATTCCGTCCCATCTCTGTGGGCAGCCAAGGTCTGACCCGGGTCCCTCTGGTCCTTGTGCTCCTCCAGGTCTACCCTGAGGTGAAGGACAGTCAACAGGCCTGCCTGCCCCCGAGCTCCTTTATCACCTGCTCTTCTGACAGCACCATCCGCCTGTGGAATACAGAGAGCTCTGGGGTGCATGGCTCCACCCTGCACCGAAACATCCTCAGCCACGTGAGCCTGGTGCCCCCACACCACAGTCTCAGGATCTGGGTCTCCAGACCAGACTGTTCCAGATGTTGTTTGGCCAAACTCTGACAAGGATGTCCCCTTGGCCCGCATTTCTCTCCCTGACAGGTGTCCCGTATCAGGCCTTCCTCACCCACCTCTTCTCCTGACCTGTTTCACTATTACCTCATTAAGATCATCTATATGGATGGGAAAATGCTGGCCCTGCTGGACACCGAGCTGCCTGGGGGAGACAAAGCCGATGGGTCCCTGATGGACCCCCATGTGGGCATCCGCTCTATGTGCATCAGCCCCAACGGGCAGCATCTAGCATCAGGGGACCGTATGGGCACGCTCAGGTAAGGCCATTTGTGGAGTGCAACCCGTTGCCTCCAGGGGACAGGATGGGGGAACTTTAGGCCCCCAAGGACAGAGGTTCAGGAGGCTTTAGCTCAAAAGGGTTGGGGACAAAATTTATTATCTTCAAGGGAAAGATACTAACTTGACAATGAAGAAACGGCAAAACCCACCCTTAGCCAAGTCATTAAGGTTAACATCCCGTGGCAGCAGCATGAATCTGGTGAGAGGGTACACTGAGAGGCTTCAAAATGTTCCCAGAAAATGTTATGACTCTTAAGAACTCCCAACAAAATGTTGAACAACAACCAAAGTTGATGGAAAGTTTCTTTTAGTTCTGTTTTTCCATGCAGCCTCCTCCTAGCATTGTGTCTGGTATTCTTGACCCAAATGTATAAGGAACTTAGGATAGTCATGAGGAAACATCAGGCAAACTTCATTTGAGGTACACCTGCCAGATTAACTTATCATACTCTCCCAGGTGTCACGGTAGGAAAGACAAGCAAAGACTGAAAGCCATTCTAGACTGGGACAGATGACACCCATGTGCCGTGGGGGCTCCTAGGATCCTGGAGCAGAAGAAGGACATTCATGGGATAAACAAACTCATTGGCATTGGGTTGATTCCAACTCAGAGCAACCCCCGCTGGTGACATTTAAATAAAGTCTAATAATGTTGTACCAGTGTGACCTCCGTGGTCCTTATCACTGTGTACTGTAGTACATAAAACATTAATACGAAGGTAGACCAGGTGAGAGAGTTGAATGTGACACATCTTGACTCATTTTTCTAAGTCTAAAGGTTCAACCCAAAAGGTAAAGTAAAACAGCTCTTGATGGAGAGGAAAAGGTGGAAGGGGGTGGGTGATGATTCTTTCCCCCGCTGCCTGGCACTGAACGGCCTCTCCTCTCTTCTCATTTTGCAGGGTCCATGAATTGCAGTCCCTGAGTGAAATGCTGAAGGAGGAGGCCCATGAGTCAGAGATTCTGTGCCTGGAGTACTCGAAGCCAGACACAGGTACCTGGCCCTGGCCTAGAATGGCCTTGAGTGAGCCCCTCCAGTCTGGCCAGAGCCACTGATACTTGTCCTGCCTCTTGACTATGGGGCTGATCGTTCTTTTGGCTACCAAAAGAGTTAGTGATCCTTCTTGATGTCTCTGAAGGCTTTGGGGAGGACTGCATCTCAACTCTGCCCGACTCCATGGCTCATGTGGCTTAAGGATGTGGGGCTCAGTTTCTCTGGGTGCTCTTTGCTGGGCACTCATCAGCTGACGGAGTTCATCCCATCCCAGGTCTGAAGCTGCTGGCCTCAGCGAGCCGGGACCGGCTGATCCATGTGCTAGACGCAGGGCGGGAGTATAGCCTGCAGCAGACGCTGGACGAGCACTCCTCCTCCATCACCGCTGTCAAGTTCGCAGGTGTGGGCAGAGCACTTAGACACACTCTGCCACCTACCACCCCTGCCACCTGCCTGCCACGCCCAACACTCCATAGATTCTGAAAGGGTGTGTGTATGTGTGTGTGTTTTTGTGTGTGTGTGTGTAAAAAGGTCATGAAGACAGAAGTCCTTCAGAGATTCTGCCAGTATGTGTGTGTGTGTATGTGTGTGTTTGTAAAAAGGACACCAAGTACGAAGCTCTCAAGAGATTCTGCAAGGATTTATGTGTGTGTGTGTGTGCGGGTGTAATAAGGTCATGGAGTAAGAAGCCCTCCAGAGATTCTGCAAGGGTGTGTGTGTGTTAGTGTGTGTGTGTGTGTGTGTAATAAGGACACGAAGTCAGAAGCCCTCCAAAAATTCTACAAGTGTATGTGTGTGTGTGTGTTTAAAAAAGGACACGAAGTCAAAAGGACTGCAGAGATTTTGTAAGAGAATGAGTTTTTCGTTGTGTGTGTGTGTGCGTGTGTGTGTGTGTGTGTGTAATGAGGACACGAAATCAGAAGCCCTCTAGAGATTCTCTTCAAGGGTGTGTGTATGAGTGTGTGTTTGTGTAAAAAGGACACAAAGTCAGAAGCCCTTCAGAGATTCTGCAAGGGTGTGTGTGTGTGTGTGTGTGTGTGTGTGTGTGTGTGTGTGTGTGTGTAAAAAGGACACAAAGTCAGAAGCCCTCCAGAGATTCTGAAAGAGTGTGTGTGTGTGTGTGTGTGTGTGTGTGTGTGAAAACGACACGAAGTCATAAAACGTCTGGAGATTCTGCATGGTGTGTGTGTGTGTGTGTGTGTGTATGTGTGTGTGTGTCAAAAGGACAAGATGTCAAAAGCCCTCTAGAGATTCTGCAAGGGTGAGTGTGTTGTGTTAAAAGGACACGAAGTCAGAAGCCCTCTAGGTTTTCTGAAAAGGTATGAGTGTGAGAGTGAGGGAGTGTGTGTGTGTGTGTAATAAGGACACGAAATCGGAAGCAATCCAGAGATTCTACAAGTGTATGTGTGTTTGTGTGTGTGTGTGTCTGTGTGTGTGTGTTTAAAAAAGGACACGAAGTCAGAAGGACTGCAGAGATTTTGTAAGAGAATGAGTTTGGGTTGTGAGTGTGTGTGTGTGTGTGTGTGTGTGTAATAAGGACACGAAATCAGAAGCCCTCTAGAGATTCTTCAAGGGTGTGTGTATGTGTGTGTGTTTGTGTAAAAAGGACACAAAGTCAGAAGCCCTTCAGAGATTCTGCAAGGGTGTATGTGTGTTTGTGTAAAAAGGACACAAAGTCAGAAGGACTGCAGAGATTTTGTAAGAGAATGAGTTTGGGTTGTGTGTGTGTGTGTGTGTGTGTGTGAAAACGACACGAATCATAAAACGTCTGGAGATTCTGCAAGGGTGTGTGTGTGTGTGTGTATGTGTGTGTGTGTCAAAAGGACAGTATGTCAGAAGCCCTCTAGAGATTCTGCAAGGGTGAGTGTGTTGTGTTAAAAGGACACGAAGTCAGAAGCCCTCTAGGTTTTCTGGAAAGGTATGAGTGTGAGAGTGAGGGAGTGTGTGTGTGTGTGTGTGTGTGTATGTGTGTGTGTAATAAGGACACGAAATCAGAAGCCCTCCAGAGATTCTACAAGTGTATGTGTGTTTGTGTGTGTGTGTTTAAAAAAAGGACACGAAGTCAGAAGGACTGCAGAGATTTTGTAAGAGAATGAGATTGGGGTGTGAGTGTGTGTGTGTCTGTGTGTGTGTGTGTAAAAAGGACACAAAGTCAGAAGCCCTTCAGAGATTTTGCAAGGGTGTATGTATGTGTGTGTGTATGTGTGTGTGTGTGTGTGTAAAAATCACACGAAGTCAGAAGCCCACTATTGATTCTGCAAGGGTGTGTGCGTGTGTGTTGTGTTTGTAATAAGTACACCAAGGTAGAAGCCCTCCAGTGATTCTGCAAGTGTGTGTGTGTGTGTGTGTGTGTGTGTGTGTGTGTGTGAAAACAACACGATGTTATAAACTGTCTGGAGATTCTGCAAGGGTCTGTGTGTGTGTGTATGAGTGTGTGTGTGTGTCAAAAGAACAGGATGTCAGAAGCCTTCTAGAGATTCTGCACGGGTGAGTGTGTTGTGTTAAAAGGACACGAAGTCAGAAGCCCTCTAGGTTTTCTGGAAAGGTATGAGTGTGAGAGTGAGGGAGTGTGTGTGTGTGTGTGTGTGTGTGTGTGTGTGTGTGTGTGTGTAATAAGGAAACGAAATCAGAAGCCCTCCAGAGATTCTACAAGTGTATGTGTGTTTGTGTGTGTGTGTGTGTTTGTATAAAAAGAGGACACGAAGTCAGAAGGACTACAGAGATTTTGTAAGAGAATGAGTTTGGGTTGTGAGTGTATGTGTGTTGTGTGTGTAATAAGGACACGAAATCAGAAGCCCTCTAGAGATTCTACAAATGTATGTGTGTGTGTGTGTGTGTGTGTGTGTGTGTGTGTGTAAAAAGGACATGAATTCAGACTCCTTGTAGAAATTCTGCAAGGGTGTATGTTTGTGTGTGTGTGTGTGTGTGTGTGTGTGTGTGTGTGTGTGTGTGTAAAAAGGACACCAGGTCAGAAGCACTCTAGTGATCCTGCAAGGGTGTGTGTGTGTGTGTGTGTGTGCGTGCGTGTGTTTGTGTAAAAAGGACACAAAGTCAGAAGCCCTCTAGAGACTCTGCAATGGTGAGTCTCTTTTGTTAAAAGGACATGAAGTCAGAAGTCATCCAGAGATTCGGCAAGGGTGTGCTTGTGTGTGTGTGTGTGTGTGTGTGTGTGTGTGTGTGTTTAAAAAGGAAAAAAGTCAGAAGCCATCCATAAATTCGGCAAGGATGCATCTATGTGTGTATGTGTGTAAAAAGGACAGGAAGTCAGAAGCCCTCTAGGAATTCTACAAAGTTATGAGTATCAGTGTGAGGACAATGTGGTGCTTCAATCTCTTGTGTGTACTTTTGCTATGAGTCAGGAGCTCACTCAATGGTATCTAACAAGTTATTGTGAGATGACATAAGAGGACTTCATGGAGGCTCTTCCAAGAGAGGGTTGGAAGATAGCATGGTAAGAGGCCTGGTCAGGAATGTGCTCATTGTGCTCATTGTTTCCATCCCCTTCTCCCAGAAGCCAATGCTCTAGGGAGGAAAGGCAGGCCCAGAGACAGGGAAGGGCTAGGGAAGAGGGAGCGATAGGAGAGCAATAGAAATGACAGGTTACTCTCCCTCATTCCCAGTATAGCTCCTCAAAACTCAGGTAAAGCATCTGATTCTGAGGCTGAGGCTTATAATAGGAGCAGACTGAACATTTAATCCCTCAAGCTGCCTGGAAAGTGTGGGAGCTGATTAAGATGGCAAGAGATGAAGAAGGAAGGAATCTACTGGTTACAGATGTGAAAGCACCTGTTAGTGAAGCCTTCTCAGTTTCTTATTGCCTTATCAATGTCATCAGTCCACTTAATGTACTCACTTTCCAAATGCCTATTAACGAATTGTACATACCTTGAGTTCTTTCTAGGAGGCAATGTTAATATTCTCATTTCCGAGTTGAGGCCACAGAAGTTTGGACAATTTCTGGATGTTTTTGTTGCTGGCAGGTGCTCATCAAGTTGGTTCCAACTCATAGCAACCCCCGTGCATACCGGAAGGGAGCATGGCCCTGTCCTGTGTCCCCCTCTCTGGAGGGCACTTGCCTCAAATCTTTAAATTCAAAGCTTCATGTTTTGTCAAATGAAATCATTTCATCAGTCAATCTCAGAAATCTTTATGTAAAAACGTTGGAAACGCCTTTCACTCAACGTCTAGGGAGGCTGAGTAAGGTGGGAGGGGCTCCAGGACAGATGGTGGGAATCACTCCTGCAGGTGGGTGGTAGGTTGGCGAGGCCAGTCTGACTTGCCTCCCTGCTGACTGACCTCAACCAGCAATGGGCAGCTGGACACATGGCATGAAGTGATCTCTGGTCTTCGTGGCGGTGGATGCCAGTAGACCGTCACGTATGGGAGACCCATGAGAAAATAGGTTACTTTTCTCTTTCTCTCCAAGTTTCTCTGTGATCTCTTTATGCTGCCTGAGCCCGCATGCATACTGACAAAAGCAGACATGTGCACACACATGGCAAAGTAAATAGAGACGCCCACATTCACAGACGTATCCATCCACGTGCAAATAGGCACATATTTGCACATGCATGCCAAAGCAGACACAGTCATCCATGAATGCACATGTATTCGTGCAAGCTGATTTTCATGGGGAAAAAAAGATCAGATCTATCACTGTCAAGTCCACTCCAACTCAAAGCAACTGAAGAGCACAGAGGAGAACTGCCCCATTGGGTTTCCAAAGCTGTCATCTTGTCAGACACAGTCAGCCACCACTTTCTCCTGCAGAGCAGCTGGGGTTTTCCAACTGCCGGCCTTTCACTTAGCAGCCGAGCACTTGCTGGTTTTCATAGGAGTCTGGAAATCAGTTTCATTGCCTGCTAGTCACACCTCCGCTGTGACTTAGCACAGCCTGGTAAGCTTGGAAGGAGAAAAATCTTCCTTCCCGAGGTAGTTGAGTGGTTTTCCCCTGAGGAAATGGTTCAGAAGAAGATTTCCTTCAAGAAATCAGAACACTCTTGAAGAGAAATTTCCTGCCATAACATTTGTTTGCTTGACAACGAGACAAATGAAGCAGCCCTCTGACTTCCCCCTTGGGTCCTCTTTCTCATCATGTCTGCTCTGCTCAGCTACAAGGCTCCAGGTCCTAGGAGCAAGGATGCCCTTCTATTTGGAACCTCACAGGGCTCCACTGTGAGTCAGGGAAAGACCTGGAAACTTGAGCATCCTGAAATGGGTCCTGCATAGCAATATCATCTGTCATCAGGCTCATCGTTTCTCTCATTTTATGTAAGATCATTGAGCCCTTGGAGCCCTGAGAAGTTCTCTCAGCGGAAGCCATCCTCCTCCCATGAATCCAAGAGGGACTGCTTAAAGATTGTTGTCTTCTACTTACAGGAATACCAGCAACCAATTGCCATTGAGTCAACTCGCACTCATGGAGAGCCCAAGTGTGTTAGAGAAGTCCGGTCCCTAGAGTTTTCCATGGCTGGGGTGGGTTTTTTCCAGAGGCATATCACCAGGCCCTTCTTGGAAGGCACCTCTGGGTGAACTCAAACCTTTAACCCATAGTTCGCAGCCTAGCTCATGAACAACACCATCCAAGGACTGTACAGTTCCTTGCAAATGGTCACCTGCAGTAGATGATCCAAGGTCAAGTAACTGCCTGAGAAACATCAACCAGAGGAAAGCAGAGTGAACCCCAGGGTTCTTGGGAAGAGGGCCAGAGAGAGAAAAAGGAGAAAACAGCTTTCTTGGGACATCAGAAAGGAAAGGACTCCACTTAGTGGATGCCATAGAACAATCCCAAGCCAAGCATGGGTGAGAAACAGACCCCACCCAAACCCAGCGGGCTGGATTCTGTCCCCAAGTATTGAACACCAGACATGGATATGACAGAGCCGCTAGTCGTCCTTGAAAAGAAAATGTTTGCCCATTGTCTGGTAGTTTTGCAGCATTTGAACAACCAGGCCTCTGCTGCCTCTTCTGGCCTGAAATATAATTGCAGCCATAACCGCCCAGCGTTTCAATGGGTAGAACTCCCTGGGGAGGGCTAACTACCCAAATCATTTGGGAGATCATTTTAGGATTGTCCAGGAGATCTTTGGCTGTGTCTATTATATGAACTATGGTGTCGTTTTTTTTTAAAAAAGAAACTTTTTATTGTAAGGTGGGATAAGATTGACAGAGAAAATCAGCTTTGCACATAACAATTTATACTCGTTTTTTTATGTGACATTGATGACAATCTCCTGCAATGTAATATCACTCATGCCATTGAAACTCTGCTTCCTGTTTTCATTCACCCTTCTCCCCAAACCTTGCCTGCCTTTTGAATTTGGCCTTGGGCAAATACTGCCTATTAGCTTTTGAATGGTTGATGGTTCTGAGGAATGTGTGCTCCTCAGTGCTATGATTCATTTTGGTGTAGTTGTTCTTATCAGGTGCCATTGAGCCAGTTGCAACCCACATTGACCCTATGCCAAACAGAAAGAATCACTACCTAGCCCTGAATTATTCTCCTAATTGTTCCCAAGCTTGAGCCCCTTGTTTCAGTCACTGTCAATCCATCTCCTTAAGGGGCTTCCTCTCTTTCACTGTCCCTCTACTTCACCTGGCATGATGTCCTTCTCCAGGGACTAGTCTCTCTTAATAACATGACCAAAGTATGTGAGAGGAAGTCTCACCATCCTTGCCTTTAAGGAGCCCTCTGAGCATACTTCTTCTAAGACAGATCTGTTTGTTCCCTTGGCAGTCCATGTTACTTTCAATATTCTTCACCAGCACCACAATTCAAACATATCAATTCTTCTTCAGCCTTCCTTATTCAATGTCTGACTTTCACATACTTATGAGGCAATTTAAATTACTATGGCTTGGGTAAGGTGCACCTTAGTCCTCAAAGTAACATCCTTGCTTTTTAGCACTCTACAGACGTATTGTGCACCAAATGTATCCATATGGAATGCGTCATTTGATCTCATGATTGCAGCTTCCAAGAGCATTGATTATAGACCTCATCAAGACAAAAATCCGTGACAACTTCAACAAATAACAACAAATTAAAAAAACAACAAACTTCTCCATTTATCATGGTACCTATTGATCAAGTTGTGAGGATGTGTGTCTTCTTGACATTGAGTTGTAATCCATTCTAAGGGCTGCAACCTTTGATTCTCATAAGGTTCACTTTATAAACCTGTCTATTTTTCAGGGGGTGGAATTCAGTTCCAGACCTGAAGGGTGATGAAGGACCATAGTAGTGGGGATTTCTCTAGTCTATCTAACCAATAAATCTCATCTTTTATCATTATTATTATTACTATTGGTAGTAGTAGTATGACTTTCAGTTTTCTTACACATTACTCCCTACTCTATCTAGGATCATGTACCATGATCCCTTTCAGAGCAGCTGTTTGTGATAGGCAGGCACCATTTAGTTCTTCTGACCTTAGCATCATAGAGGCTGAGGTACGCATAGTCCATTACTGATTTGGACTAATTGTTGCCAGGCATCTTGATTTTATTCACTGTTATTTGCTCCAGACAGGGTGCAATAGTTTATTGTGCCAGCCTGGCCGATAAACACAAGTAGGATTAATCGAAGGGCAGAGGGATAAATGGCTTCGTGAGCCTTGCCTTGCTTGTACTGTGCCTCAATTTAAAGGGGTACACTACCTGTGGGATGCCTAGCTTGTGGACTGTGTCGCTGTAAGTTGAGGTCCATTTAATCCCACAGGATTGGTATGTTCATCTCTGGAGCTGGGGACCGACAGTTGGTGACAGTTGGTGACTTGCCTTGCTGTTTGCTGCCTGGGTATATATAGCCCAGCTCTCTCTACAGAAAGGGACTGGCAACTGGCGGCTCTCAAGCCTTAAAGGACTGCTAGTGTCTCACTGTTTTATAATTTCACTGTTAGTTTCTTGTGTTATCTATCTGTATATAATTTAGTGGTTCATTTCTTGTATTGTATATCTAGCTTTATAAATATATGTATATATAATTACTAGCAATATGGTTTTGTCTCTCTAGAGAACCCTGTCCAACACATAGGGTGAGACCAAGAACCGACTTTTAGTTTGCTACTCACTAGCTTTTGAAGACCCCAGTCACTTCCCTGATGGATACAGAACATTGTCTTTGTGAGCTAGTTTGTACCAATTGATCTTGAGGTCTCTCAGAGCTTTGTTCCTGATCCCCCATATTTAGGACACGCTCCCTCAAGGGGTTTTGTTAGAGCTAAGACATTTTCATAACTATGCCTCCTGGATGCACTATTATATTCATGGACATATTTGTAGTATATGCTAATATGTATATAGAACTATTCTCTGGCAAACCTATATTTATTCATGGGGCTATTCCCATTCTCCTTCCCACAACTGCTCAGATTTTGTGGTTTTTCTATCTATCTATTTATCTCTCTAGCTATCCTTGTATGTTATTGTTATTATTGGAGTATTTATCTCTGTTGCCTTTAATGCTTGTAGTCTACTGAGAAAGGATAGTGTTTTGATGTTCCAAATGTTTCCTCATTTTCTGGGTTACATGACACAAACCAATAGAAGAAGAGAAAAGAAAAAAATTTAACCCAAGTAATAACATCAACAATAAAACCAATTTAGTCTTTTGGTTAAGAATTAGTCAGACTTTCCCACTCCTAGGCTAACCCTTGAAAGAAAAAGAATGAGATAAAAGACCATAGGGAGGAAGAAAGGAGAGTGGGAGGCAAGGGAATAAAGAAAGACGGTGGCAGGGTTGTGTGAACAATTAAGGTGGACCTTCTTTGATGTGTATTAAAAATAATATTGACTGGCTTTTTCAATACTCACCAAAAATTATTTATATCAATCAATAAAACCTCACTAACCTGGAATCAATTCTGACATATAGCAACCCTTTGGACAGAGTATAGAACTGCCCCTGTGGGTTTCCAAGGCTGTAAATCTTTACAGGAGTAGAAAATCTCATCTTTCTCTTGTGGAGTGGGGGTGGGGAGGGGAGTTTCGAACTTCTGATCTTGCAGTTAGAAGTCCAACTCATAATCTGCTTCACCAACAGGGCTCCTCCTTTCATCATTAATGTAGACTGTTTGACCTTCTTGGCTTACTGGGTTTTATTTTCTCGCTTTGGAAGACATGGTACCAAAATACACACCATTTCCTAGCCCCCCAAAGAATCAAAAGTAAGCAAAAACAAAACAGGAAAAACTAGCAACCCAATCCAAACCAACTAACCTATTTAGCCATATAGATAAAGGATACTAGTAGCCAACCTCTGAGTTGGGGCAATAGGGATGGATGGGGACTGTGGTTAAAAGGCACGTGTCAGCTCATCCACAGGGGAAATTCAAATTCTAGCTCCAGACTGTTGTTGCCTTGGGGAAATGCAAGGATTTTAAGGCCTGATTTTCTGTTTGTAACTGAGATGCTGAGAATATAAAATTCGGTGTGAAATTGTCAACTTTTCAAATATTGGATCACATTAGTTAAAAACACTTTTCAGGCTGCTCATCATCATACTAGCACATCATTAGGCTAAAATCATATCAAAGACATCTGGTTTGTCCCCTGTGCCCTTTAAGGACAACTGAAACATAAGGACGGGAATGTGACATTCATTCTTCCTCTAGACCCTCACCCTTTGCCTCCATTGGCTGGCGTTCATAGAAGAGGCAGACGGTTTTGTTCAACTTCAGCATAATCAGAGTCCTGAGAGTTAAACACAATACATATATAATTTCATACTAGTTGTTTTAATATTAGCCCAAACAAAACCAACAAAAACCCAACCCGTTGCTGTTATGTTGGTTCTGGCTCCTGAGGACCCCCTGGGTGCCAGTGAGAAACTACACATCACAGGATTCTCAAGCCTGTGGGCTTCTAGAAGCAGGCCATTAGTTATTTCTTCTGAGGGGTGCAACTGCCCACCTCTTGATATGTTGAGTCCTTAACCATTTGTGCCACCCAGGGTCTCCCAGTCTTCGTATGTGACCCCCAAATTCCTTGACAGGCTACCTATAGGAAGGTAGAGTCTATGCCCTTTCCCCTTAAATTGGGATGTTTCATGACCTCTGTGACCAATAGATTATGGAGAAGATGACACTGTGACATCTAGTTTGGGCAACCCCCTTCCCTCCCCCTAAGTGCTTCACAGCTTCTGAAAAATCCCTTCAAAGATTTCTTCTTGAGTGCTCACCCTCAGAATGTCCAGCCTCCACGTGATACCTCTCGGGACACTTCTCAGCTCCCAGACACTATGCTGAAAGGAGCCTGAGCCACCTGGAAAGGCCACGTGGAGACACTCAAACCAACAACCCAGCTAAGCACACAGCTAACGGCAGCTTCTGCTGCCAGCCCTCTGAGTGCACGTGTAGGCACTGGAGTCACCAGAGGACCCTGCCCCAGCTCCCATATGACTGCCAACTCATGGGAGACTCCAAGCACGACCCAGTGGCCTCCCAGCAACCACACGATGATGGTCCTTGTTTGAAGCCACTGCGTTTGGGGAGGGGGTGTTTCTTGCCCAGTCACAGGGATGAGAACCTGTATCTCAACATCATGCAGGTGGGTGAGGGGCCGTCTCTCGAGCAAGGCAGCCTCCCTTCTTGTCAACTCCTGGGGATTTTTGTTGTTCTTGCCACTGCTGTCACAATTCCCCAGGAGCTAGAGGAAGGCAGGCAGCAGGCCTCAGGTGGCCAGGAGGCAGGAGCCTCTGTGGGAAGCAGTTACAATGGGAGACATAACCTTAAAGGCAGGATCCTGACTTTACCTTTGCCTCCTGGAGATTTGGGGTGCAGAACACCTTTCAAATCCCATCTTCTGTCCAACCCTGATCATACGTCTGTCTTATGTTTGCACACAGGACGCAGACTTGTGAACACCCAAAGAACAGGGTCTGGCGCCAAGAAACCAGCGCCACAAGGAACTGATGTTTCTCCAGCAATGGGGAGGGGTGGGATGAGAGGAAGAAATGAGTACAAATCACTGGATCAAAACAAGGTGGGGAAAGGGAGAGAGTGAAGGAGGGAGACTGTGAGGCTGAAGGGAAAAGGCAGGGAAGGAAAGGAGAAAGGTGGGGGTGGGGAGAGAGGAGTGAAGAAGAAATGGAGGAGTGCGGGAGGGAAGATGGATGGTGAAGGCAGGCAGGAAGACGTGAGCAAAGGGAGGGAAGGAAGAAAAGAGAAAGAGAAGGGCAAGAAGAAGAAAGGAAGGTAGGGAAGAAAGGAAGAAAACGAGAAACCTAATGTCAATGGCACCCTCTATGTTTTTATTTCCTGTTTTTCTGAGGTAGCCTCTTCAGCAGAAGCAAATGGGCTGAATCGCCTCAAACTCCACCTAGGTAGAAAGCACGGGTTTCATTTTGCCCGGGCCTGTGAAAATGTTTGAACTGAGCAGCATTAACAAGGAGACAGAGATTACCCCACGTGGCTGTTGCACTCTGATGATGCCAAGACAACGAATATGGGGGCTCATTATTTCACAAGGTGACAAAAAATATTATTTTGACGTTTCACCCTGAACGTGGGGAAGGGGGGAGTGGGGGAGGAAGCAGGGGCCCTTTGTGGAGTCTCCTCTTGCCATTGTGATGCCCCTTGGCCTGCCAACAACCTGAGGTCCTGCACTCTGCCAGTGAGGGGCTTGGCTGCAGGCCCTAGCCCAGCATTTCTTATCAGATTTACTGTGACAAGTGATGGGAGAAAAGAAAGATGCTGTTAACAGAGCATCCGTTCAGACCCTGCTATTTAGAAATTTGGATTTATATTTTGTCAGAGAGAAGTAGCACTGATGTTAATCTTTGCACTACCCTTGGAAAAAAATTATTCATAATCTTAAAACAATAATCCATAGCATTTGTGGAGCTCTGAGAACCAAGGGATGGTCAGAAGCATTTTTAGATAGATGTCTCATTTCATCTTCAAAGCAACCCAGTGAGGAATAAGAAAAGTTGGCTTATGACTTCCCTTTTGGAAAGTGAGTCTTTGGAAGCACAGAGAGGTCCAAGGTCACATAGTCAATAAGTTAGAGAGCCTGGATTTGAACCTGAGCGGTCTGCTGCCAGAGGTACTTTTTTTGCTCGTGTTTATTAAGGCAACTTGCAGCCCTGGCAAGGATTCAGATAGAATTGAGGATCATTTTTTAAACAATTTATTAGGGGCTCATACAACTCTTATCACAGTTCATAAATATACATACATCAATTGTATAAAGCACATCTGTACAGTCTTTGCCCTAATCATTTTTTTCTCCTCTTTTCTTTTCTTACATTTTAATAGGGACTCATACAACTCTTATCACAATCCACCCATATTCATACTTCAATTGTATAAAGCACATCCATACATTCCCTACCCCAATCATTCTCAAAGCATTTGCTCTCCACTTAAGCCCTTTGCATCAGGTCCTCTTTTTTTCCCCCTCCCTCCCCTTCCCCCTTCCGTCATGTGCCCTTGGTAATTTATATATCGTTATTTTGTCATATTTTGCCCTATCCGGAGTCTCCCTTCCCCGGTTCTCGGCTGTCCCTCTCCCAGGGAAGAGGTCACATGTGGATCCTTGTAATCAGTTCCCCCTTTCCAACCCACTCACCCTCCACTCTCCCAGCATCGCCCCTCACACCCTTGGTCCTGAAGGTATCGTCCACCCTGGATTCCCTGTACCTCCAGCCCTCATATGTACCAGTATACAGCCTCTGCCCTATCCAGCCCTAACAGTGCTTCTCTCTATCCTTGTGGAGCCCTGGTTATGGGCTGGGCTGCTAAGTAGTAGGTTAAACAGGCTTTCCCCTCCTGTGAAAAGTTACACTCTCGGGAAACTCACGGGTTGCTCTGAATCAAGGTCAACTCAATGGCAGTGAGTTTGGCTTTTTAATGTCTCTCCCTGTTGTTGTTGTTGTTGTTGTTGTTGTTGTTGTTGTTGTTGTTGTTAGTTTGCCATCCAGTTGGTTCTGGTCCATGGCAAACCTATTCACAGCAGAATATAACAATAACAGCTCCTCCTCCATCCACCCAAGTGTTCCTATGCTCAGTCCTCTTGTTGTAGTCACTGTGTCAATCCAGCTCTTCAAGGGCCTTCAACCTTTTTTCACAGCCCTTCCATTTTTCTAAGCATGATGCCTCTCCAGGGACTGGTCTCCACTGACAAAATGTCCAAAGTCTCACCATCCTTACTTCTAATGGGAATTCTGGCTGTACTTCCAAGACAGATTTTGTTTGTTCTTTTGGCAGTCCATGGTACTGTCAATATTCTTTGCCAGTACCATGGTTCAAATTCATACAGTTTACCTGGGTCTTCTTCACTCTATGGCAAGCTTTTCACATGCAGATGAGGCAAATGAAAATACCATGGTTTGGATCAGGTGCACTTCCTGCTTAAAGTAACATCCTAACTTTTCAACATTCTAAAGAGCTCTTATGCAGCAGATCTACCCAGTGCAATGTATCTTTTCATCTCTTGACTGCTGCTTCCAGGAGCATTGCTTGTGGATCCAGACAAGACAAAATCCTTGACAACTTCAAGTTTTTCTCGATTTATCATCATGTTACCTATTGGTTCAGTTGTGAGGACTTTGGTTTTCTTTGTGTTGAGTTGTATCCCACATTGAAGGCTGCAATCCTTGATCTTCACCAGCAAGTGCTTCAACTCCCCCATCCTTGTCAGCAAGCCAAACTGTGTTGTCTGCATATAGCAGGTTGTTAATAATATTTCCTCCAAATCTGATTCTGTGCTCTTTTTCATATAATTTGGCTTCTATGATTATTTGCTCACCATACAGATTGAAAAAGTATAATAAGTGGGTGCAACCTGGATGCACACCTTTCTTGATTCTTAAACCATGCAATCTACCCTTGTTCTATTTGTGCTACTGCTTCTTAATCCATGTACAAGTTTCACATGAGCAAGACAAAGTGTTCTGGAATTCCCTTCTCAAAACTATCCATGTTTTGTTATGATCCACACAGTCAGATACCTTGGGTGTTAATAAAACATAAATAAACATCTTTTGGGTATTCACTGCTTTCAGGCAAGATCCATCTGATACCTGATATCCTTTGTTCCACATCCTCTTCTGAATCTGGATTAAATCTCTGGGAAACCAAACTCACTGCCTTGTAGTTGATGACAACTCATCCTGACCCTATAGTATAGGGTAGAACTAACTGCCCCTGTTAGTTTCTGAGACTGTAACTCATTATGGGAGTAGAAAACCTTGCCTTTCTCCCACGGAGTGACTGGTGGTTTTGAACTGCTGACCTTGGGGTTTGCAATCCAACCTGTAACCACTGTGCCACGATGGCTCTTGAATGCTGAATATGGTAACTTTCTGTCAATGAATTAATGCAACTGTTGTTGTATTAGCTTCAGTACAATTTGACTCACATGTGATGCCAATGATAGGGTTACATAATTTGACCATTCCGTTGGTCTCCCTTCTTTGGTATGTATACACATATGGATCTCTTCCAGTCCGTTAGCCAAGTAGCTGTATTCCAAATTTCCTGACATAGATGAGTGAGTGCTGCCAGTGCTTTATCGGCTTGTGGAAACATTTCAATAGATATCCCAGCAATTCCTGGCATCTTTTTTTTGGGCTAGTGCTTTCCATGCATCTTGGATTTCTTCTTTCCTGACCATTGGTTCTTGCTCATATGTTACCTCCTGAAATGGTTGAATGTTGGTCTATTCTTTTTGATACAGTGACTCCATATTGTTTCCATCTTCCTCAGATGTTTCCTTCATTATTCAATATTTTGCCCATAGAATTTTTTAATATTGCACCTCGATACTTGACATTTTTCTTCAGTTCTTTCAGTTTAAGATATGCTGAATATGTTCTGTTTTGGTTTTCTAACTCTAGGCCTTTGCACATTTTGTGATAATATTTTACTTTGTATTCTCGAGTTGTCCTTTGAAATTTTCTTTTTAGCTCTTTACTTCATCATTTCTTCCATTTGCCTTGGCTACTCTCTGATTAAGAGTAAGTTTCAGAGTCTCTTCTGATAAGCACTTGTATCTTTTCTTTATTTCCTTTTTTTAAAAATGACACTGTGCTTTATTCAGAGATGTTCTCAAAATTTGGTGGGTTATTATCAAGGTTGTATATTGACTCTCGTGTACTTGTTTGCATTTTCTTGAACTTCAACTAGAGCTCACATATGAACAATTGCTGATCTGTTCCACAATCAGCCCCAGGACTGGTTTCAGTTGCTGATATTGAGCTTCTTTTATTGTCTCTTCCCACAGTTGTAGTCAATTTGATTTCTGTGTATTCCATCTGGAGAAGTCCACATTTATGGTCACCTTTTTTGTTGTTGATCATATGTTTGAAGAAATCATTAATCATGCAAAATTCTAACATACAATCAAAATAAATTGGTAATTATTGGTGATTGGAGTGCAAATGTAGGAACCAAAGAGGAAAGAACAGAAGTTGGAAAATATAGTATATGCTATCAGCAATTTATTGGTCTTGCAAACTCTCTCATGCGATCTCCAGCTTGGTTTCTATCACCAAGACCATATTTTTCAACTACTGATCCTTCCTCTTTGTTTTCAACTTTTGCATTCCAATAGCATTTTGATAGCAAGTCTGACAAATTTGGGACTGAATATGGTGGTAGAATTATTCAATTTCTGCGTCACCAGCTTTGGGTGGTTGGTGCATAAATTTGAACAATAGTTGTATTGATTGGTTCTCCTTGAAGGGGGCTAGATAGCATCCTATCAAAGATAGCATTGTACATTAAAATAGATCTTAAAATGTCCTTTTGATGATGAATGCAATGTTGTTTCTCTTGATTGTGTCATTTCCAGCAGAGTAAACCATAAGATTTTCTGTTTCAAAATGGTCGATATCAGTCCATTTCAGCTAACTAATGCTTACAATATCAATCTTTATGTATTCCATTTCATTTTTAATGACTTATAATGTCCCTAGATTCATATTTCATACATCCCAAGTTTCAATTATTAATGACGATTTGAACTGTTTCTCCTCATTTTGAGTTGTGCCCCATCAGCAAATGAAGGTCCTGATAACTATACTCGATTTGCATCATTATGGTCGACTTGCCTATGAAAAGTCAGCTCTTCCTCTTCCTCAGCCGTATTTTGAGTACTTTCCAAGTTGAAGAGCTCATCTTCTGGCACACGTTCTGACAATGTTCTTCTGTTGTTTATGGGGGGTCTAGTAACTGACAGTGTTGCTGCTATCCATAGGGTTTTCAATGGCTCATTCTTCCCATGCGGGCAGCCAATTCCTTCTTCATGGTCTGTTCTTTGTCTGGAAGCTCTTTGGGTGACCCTGCTGGTATATGAAATGCCAATCACATAGCTCCCAGTATCACACAAAACAAAAGTCACCACAGTACCACAAAATGCCAGACAAGTGATGGACCTCTATTCTTAGTGAGGCGTGGCCTGGTGGGAGGAGTGTGCCCTTAGTTGGTTCTGATCCACTTACTGGAACAAATACTGTTAGTGCTTATTTCGTAAATGTGAAATGCATAAAAGAGACCCCCCAAAATATCCTCCAATTCAGACTTTCTGCCTTTTAAAAGAGGATAACCCACTCTGATTCAAAGTAATTGAGGTGTTTTGTTTTCCCCTCCCTCTGAGGCTACAGAGACTAGACTAATCACAGCTGAGGTGGAGCGACTGAAATGACTTAAAGCACCAGCTAGACTGGCTGTCAGAAGCAGCTACAGTCAACAGCTACAGACTGACAGAGCTGCTCAGCCAAGAGCTGAGGGTTCTCAACTCCCACTTCTACTGATGGGCACAGCCAGTGGCCTCTGGGAGTTGACTGGAACCCAGCAGCCAGCTGTGAGGAGCAAGCTAATTCATCTCAGCCTGGCCCAGGTCATCAAGTCACTGAAGGAGTATCGGGAAAGAGGGAAGAAATTTGGGGTCCCACATTTGGCCACAGACAAAAGTTGTTCTGTGTTTAGACAGTAGTTCTGGGCCTGAGTTTGGGGCAGGTGTGATGAAGGAAAGTGGGCTCCCTCCCTGCATCTGGGAACAGATGGTGGGGCTGCCCTGGAAACAGCAGGCCAGTCAGCTGGAGCAAAAAAGGCTTGGACTCTAAAGCCCTGGCAGGGCAGACTGAAGCTACCTCAACTGTTTTTTCTTAACCCAATGGCTCCTGCTACCCTCACCACCCCCAACTAGGTAAAAGGGAAGAAAGATGCATTTTCTTTACAGAGGCAACTTTCTAGAAAGGAGACCAGCCCACCAGCTGTGAAAGGTCCCCTTAAACCATTTTACTTTGAGCAGGAGGAAGAAATGTTGAGATTCCCAGAGCCACGTGGAATTGTGGATCCTCTAGTTTATGTTCCAGTGATGCAAGATCGATTTTTCTAGAGAAAGTCAAAATTCCTGTTTTCTTAAAAACCTCCTGATTTTTTCAAAGGCGATTCAATAACATTGGATAGAAGCCAGGTAGGCCAAAGAGCCCTGGTGGCACAGTGGGTTATGTGTTGGGCAGCTAACTAGAAGGTCAGTAGTTTGAAACCACCAGTCACACTGGGGGAGCGGGGGGGGGGGATAGGGTGGGGGTTGTGCAGAGATGAGACTTTCTAGTCCATATAGAATTTCAACCTCGGAAACCCACAGGGGCAGTTCTGCTTGGTCTTACAGGGTCACGGTGAGTTGGAATCTTCTAGATGGCAGTGAATAAGCAGGCCAACCAGAGTCCACATAGGTCCTCATTTGGCTATGGGAGTCCCAAGTCTGTGACCCTCACAGAATCGACCTTTGTGTATCGATGTTAAAAGTGAGATCCAGAGAGGGGAGCGCCTGTCCCCTTGAGGAGCAACGAGTTGACTTTCCAGTCTCCAATCTGTAGCAGACACTCCCGGTGCTCCTTCTCTTCACTCCCAAATTCCTGATTCTGTGTACTCGCCTCAGTCACCAAGGGCCAGCTCTGAAGGTCCCTTTGCTGGTGCTAGCTGAATGTGCTGAGGAACATATGCCCCTGGGAACAGCCCTGACCAGGCCCCTCACTCCTTGGATGGCAAAACTCTGAGAGGCGTTTGCTACACCCTACCCCTGGAGACTTCCTAAGTGATTAAGCAGCAGTTTCCCAGGTTTGTAATTGGATTCACAATCTATTTGTTATCGGTGGCCCTTCCCTCCACTGGCTCACAACCCCACATCATTACCTGCATGCTCAGAGTTTCCTAAATAAGCTCATTGCCTTTAAGTCTTTGACCAGGGTCTGCTTCAGTGAGAACCCAAACTAAGCCCAGGTCTGAATCGTTATGTGTCCTTCCTGCCATCCAGTTGATGCCGACTCATGGCAACTCTATAGTTTGGGGTAGAACTGCACCTGTGAGTTTCTGAGACTGGAACTCTTTTTTTTTAAACATTTTATTAGGGACTCATACAACTCTTATTACAATCCATACATATACATACATCAATTGTATAAAGCATATCCGTACATTCTTTGCCCTAATCACTCTCAAAGCATTTGCTCTCCACTTAAGCCCTTTGCATCAGGTCCTCTTTTTTTTAACCTCCCTCCCCACTCCCCACTCCATCATGAGCCCTTGATAATCTACAGATTGTTATTTTGTCATATCTTGCCCTCTCCGGAGTCTCCCTCCCCACCTTCTCTGCCGTCTGTCTCCCAGGGAGGAGGTTACATGTGGATCCTTGTAATCTGTTCCCCGTTTCCAACCCACTCACCCTCTACTCTCCCAGTATCGCCCTTCACACTCCTGGTCCTGAAGGTATCATCCACCCTGGATTCCCTATGCCTCCAGCTCCTATATGTACCAGTGTACAACCTCTGCCCTATCCAGTCCTGCAAGGTAGAATACGGATCATGGTAGTTGTGGGGAGGAAGCATCCAGGATCTAGGGAAAAGCTGTGTTTTTCATCAGTACTACATCACACCCTGACTGACCCATCTCCTCTCCTAAACCCCTTTGTGAGGGGATCTCCAGTGGCCATAAATGGGCTTTGGGTCTCCACTCTGCACTTCCCCCTTCATTCACTATTATATATATATATATATATTTATATATATTTACACATATATACCATATACATACCATATATATGGTATATATATATTTTTTGCATAATACCTTATACCTGGTCCCTTTGGCACCATGTGATCGCACAGGCTGGTGTGCTTCTTCCATGTGGGCTTTTTTGCTTCTGAGCTAGATGGCCGCTTTTTCACCTTCAAGCCTTTAAGACCCCAGACACTATCTCTTTTGATAGCCAGGCACCATCAGCTTTCTTCGCCACATTTGCTTATGCACCCGTTTGTCTTTGCCAATCGTATCATGGAGGTGTGCAGCCAATACTGTGATTTTTTTTGTTTTTTGATGCCTGATAACTGATCCCTTCGGGACCTCGTGATCACACAGGCTGGTGTGCTCTTCCATGTGGGCTTTGTTGCTTCTGAGCTAGATGGCCGCTTGTTTATCTTCAAGTCTTTAAGACCCCAGACACTATCTCTTTTGATAGCCGGGCACCATCAGCTTTCTTCACCACATTTACTTGTTCACAAGCTTTGGCTTCAGCAGTTGTGTCGGGAGGATGAGCACTGTAGAGTGCCAATTTAATAAAAGAAAGTATTCATGCATTGAGGGAGTGCTTGAGTTAAGGCCCAAGGTCCTATCACCACCTTAATACTAAACCTATAATTATAGACACAGAGACCTATTTCCCCATACATATATATATATATAATATATTTGCATGAAAATGTCTTTGTCTAGACCTCTATAAATGCACTTTGACTCCTAGCTCTCTCCTCCATCTCCCTTGACTTTCCTCCTGTCCCACTACCATGCTCCGTCCCAACCTGGGTTACAGCTATACCTCTTCTTTACGTAATCTTACCCTTGATCATTCCCTACCAGGCCTGCCACTTCCCCCTCACTACCATTTTGAGTCCCATGTTGTTCCCTTGTCCCTGTGTTTGTTAACACCACTTCCTTGCCCCCCCCGCACCTCCCCCTATCCCAAGTGCCCCCGGAACTGTTGGTGCTGTTGTTTTTCCTCCAGATAGTTCATCCAGCCTGTCTTATTTAGACAGACCTGTGGAGACACTAACATGCACGAAAACAAGACAGAGGAAAACAGAGCAACAGTATACAACCAGACAACAAAACAACAAAAACAAACCACTGACAAAGAACAAAACAAAACACATCAAGAAAGTAGAGCTTATAGTTAGTTCAAGGATCATTTGTTGGACCTTAGGAGTGTTTTCCAATCCAGTCTGTTGAGGCACCACAACCTGGCCCCAAAGTCCACTTTCAGCATTCCCTGGGGACCTTGACACTCCATTCCCTTGCTGTTCCACTGCACTCCACCACACTTTGCCTCGGTGTGGTGGAATCAGGTTAGGTGCAATTCGCACACTGTGTCTCCAGTGTTGTCCCCTGTATCACCCTTGGTCACTGAGGGGCATCATGTCTCATAGTGGGGCCAGCCATGTTGTTCTCTTTGTGGACTGGCTGCTCTGAGACTAGAACTCTTTAGGGGAGTAGAAAGCCTCATCTTTCTCCCTTGGAGTGGCTGGGGATTTCAAATTTGCCATTTCAGACATTGCGTTTAGCAGCCCAACACATAACCCCTATACCCCACCATAGCTACAGAAAACAATAAAGAAACAAAATCCAACAACACTCATTGCCATTGGGTGCATAACAATCCTATCGAGAGAAAATACTCTGGCCTCCTGGGTTTCCAAGGCTATAACTCTTTGTAAAAATAAAATTGTGTTATGTTTACAGTGAAAGTTTACATAACCGATTAGATTCTCATTTAACAAATTCTCTACTTGGTTAGTGACATTAGTTACTTTTTTCAATAAAAAGGAAAGCAGAATATTAAAAAAAGAACAAATGAAAACGTGTTAAAAGTAAAGACAAATGATAAGATGTTAATGTTTAACCTAATCATATCTGCAACAATACACTTTCTGATGTACTGACGGTGAGCAGGGTTTAATCCCAGCCCTGGTGAATGGTCCCAGGGGATTTAATGGAGGCTTATTCTATGTGGAATCTCTGCCAATGCATTTTGAGTTTTTATACTCATCTAAGGCTATAACTCTTTATGGGAGAAGAAAGCCTCATCTTTCTCCAAAGGAGCGACTGGTGAATTCCAACTGCTGACCTTGCAGTTAATAGCCCAACACATAACCCATTATGCCACCAGATGAGAGATTTGTCTCTGGGTGCCTTCCAATGCAAGCACTACAATTATGCAAGGAGGATATTTTTTTCTGTACTGGAGCCAGGCCAAGTCAGAACCAGTGTGTCCATGGTTTGCAGCGAAATCAGAGGAAGAAGAGGGTAGACTGTCTATAACTTCTCATAATCCAGGGAAATGCTAGGCCTGGAAGGGGGCATGCTGGCTCAACCATGTTCAGAAAGTCTGCACACTAACCTCCCCGGCTCAAATAATTACCAGCACCATGTCTCTGAATATCACCTAAAAGCAAAATAGTGAAAGCACCATTTCCATTTCATAATACTTTTATTAAAAGTAAAGTTCAATTCAGTGATGTGAAGAAGCTGGGAAAATTATCTTTTCATTTCTTTCTTTTTCTTTCCCTCCCTTTCCCCTTCTTCTCCACAGAACTGAGAGGCAGAGGGAATAAAGGCAGCATGGCACCAACTGGAGGATACCGTGGGGTCAAGGTCACCATTTAACTCATGCTTGTCCAGTTTGGAGGGGCAACTGGATGTCCTCATTTGTGAAATTGCTTGTTAATCTTTTTGAGTTAACAAGGTATGGTAAAAAATGATTGTTGGGGTTTTTGTTAGGAACCTTCTAGTCCAGTCCAACTCATAGTGACTCAATGCATCAGTGCAGAGCTCTCTAGACCAATGGTTCTCCACCTGTGGGACCCTTGCACAGGGTGACTGTAACAAAATTACAGTTATGAAGTAGCAATGAGAATATTTTTATGGTTGTGGAGGTCACCACAACATGAGGAACTGTATGAAAGGGTTGTGGCATTAGGAAGTTTGAGAACCACTGCTCTAGGCTTTTCTATGCTGTAATCTTTACAAGAATGAGTTGCCTGGCTTTTCTTCCAAGAACAGAGCCACTGGTGGGTTCAAACCTTCAACCTTTTGGATAGCAGCTGAGCACTTAACCATTGTGCCTCCAGGGCTCTTTGATAAACTCTATTAGAGGGTCTTAACCATTGCAACCCCATGGATCCTTTTGGCATTTAGGAAAGGCTATGGAACACCTGCCCACTCCCCAGAATAATATTTCCAAATACCTCCAATGAAATACAGAATCACAAAGGCACAAATTGTATTGAAATGCAGTGATAAAAATAAAAGACATTGGATTTGTGGCAAATATACATGTTAATAAAAACATTAAATAAGATCTGATAGTGGGTCTAATAAACCAAACCAACACCATTGAGTTGATCCTGACTCACTGTGACCCTATATAAAATTCCTCAGGCTAAATCTGTACAGGAGCAGATCATCTCACCTTCCTCTCAGTGAACAACTGGTGCCTTTGAACTGCCAACCTTGAGGTTACCTGCCCAACGGCTCACCCACAGCGTCACCGTGAGTTCTAGATAGTGATGAGCATGAACTGTACTCAACGATGGCTGCAACGACTAGCATGGGGTGTGAAAGCATGTAGAATTTCTCTCGGTGGTAATCGCATGGCTATTCTGAACACAGCTGTGGACATGCTAAACTGCCCTGCGAGCTTAGGGAAACTAACTCAACCAGGATTGTCCCTCATCCAATTTGACATTGCTCCCCAGCCTGCTGGGGCTCAGTGGCTCAGTGTTAGGGTCCCTTGTCTAGATACCAGGGCTGGCATGGAGAAAGTCATTCCTCTGCAGCCTTCTAGTGTGTGGGGGAAGATATTAGTGTTAAGCCTTGGCAGGAAATTGCTGGATTTTCCTGGCAGCCACATTCTTAATAACCATTTACTGGATACATATTATATTCTGAGGGTAAATTGGTGGTTCCGTTGTAGAATTCTCCTTTTTCATGTGGGAGATCTGGGTTTGAGTCCAAGACAATAAAACTCATGTGCATCCAACACTTATTTGTCAGGGGGATGCTTGGTTATTGCTGAGGTACTGAACTGATTCTGTGTTGCTATGATACTGAAATGGGGAAGCTTGGTTGGGTGCGGCTTTGAGACTGAACCTGTTTCTGTGATGTGTCCAGGCTAAGATGAGCGATGAAGAAAAGCGTGGCTTTCTTCTTCTGAAAACCAGTTAACGAAAACCCCTGTGAATCACAATCTGATGCACAACCAAAGAGATGGTGCAGGACCAGAGAGAATATTGCCCATGGAGTCACTGGGAGCTGGTTGTCACAGTGAGTTGGAATGGAGGCTGACTCAACAGCAGCTAACAACCATTGTGTTCCAGCCACTCGATTTGCTTTAAAAATCTAGCTCAGCCTTCTGGTACATGGAAGTGATTAATCATGCCTACTTTATAGCACACCGTGAACCCTGATCAATGTCAGGCCCTGCTTGTGTTTTGTCCCTCCTTTTCCACATTCACATCACTTCCATTCCCCTCTTCAGACTAATACCCTCTGCTGGGTGCTTGGTGTGTGTGTGTCCTTATAGGCATACAGCCATGTGCACTAGACCATGCTGCTTGGTGAATGGGCTTTCAGCTTCCATGAATGGTACTGCAATATAAATCTCATTCCGTTTTTGACCTTTTCAACTCCTTGCAATGTCATTAAGAGTTATTGCCATGCTGCATATCAATTGTATGTGCTGCTGCGTGCCACTTGGTCATGAGCAATCATCATCTTTCTTTTGTTTCCTTCTTCAGTTGTCTGTTGATTGGCATCCAATTCAGCTCCAACTCTTCTCTACTGCAGGTATCAGTGTGGTGACCATTCTTGTAAAAATGTCCCAAGGGCCCTGTGAATTGGATAAATAGCTTGGCCTATATACCCAGGAATTATGTGTTGGGCTGCTAACCCCAAGGTGAGCAGTTCCAACCCACCAGCTATTCCATGGAGCAAAGAGAGGCTGTCTGCTGTCGTAAGAATTTAGTTTTGTTAACCTAAAGCAGCAATTCTACTGTGCCTTGTAGGGTTGCTAATGAGGAAGAATCAACTGGGGTTTTGTTTGTTTTTCTACATCCAGGAGAGAGCTTTGATGGGGGAGATATTAAGTGCTTGGCTGCTAACCCAAAGGTCAGTAGTTTGAAGCCGTCTTCCACGCACTGTGGGATAAAGGCATGGCTGTCTACTTCCCAATAGAAGCCTTGAAAACATCATGGGACCATTCAGCTTTGTTTGATATGGTCACGAGGAATGAAAGTCAACTCAGTGACTGCGCTTCTTTGGTTGTACGCCCAGGAGGGGCTCACTAGGTCCTAGGGTCCATTCAATGGACTTTCACTAAGCTCTGCCAGATTGCTGTGCAGCAAACCTGCATCATTAGCAGTGTTTCTCTGCTTTCTCCGGATCTCCAATGACACTTGGTATGTTTGACTTTCTAACTGTTGCCCGTTTGATGGTTTTAAAAGGCCAAGCACAATAAACTCATCTATCCCAGGCACTTTCTGGTTCTGTAGCAGATTCTTAGGGTTGCCATGCCACATTCCTTTGATCCATCTCTGACACCATCTCACTGCCTTCCAGTCAATACCGACTCATAGCGATCCTGTGGGGCAGTGTACAATTGCCCCCTGCGAGTTTCAAACACTACAACTCTTTATTGGAGTAGAAAACCCCATCTTTCTTCCTTGGAGCTAGTAGTTTTGAGCTGCTGACCTTGAAGTTAGCAAACCAACTTGTAACCACTGCACTTCCAGGGCTCCTCCTGATATCCATCATAGCAGTGGCGAACGGCTCTATGTAAGTGCAGGCTCCTGCTGAAATGGTGTCTTATCACAACTGTGCAGCACGCAGCTCTCCATGTCCTTCTGACTCGAAGCCTTTTCAAAGGCATGGAAAGCCAAACCCAGGAAGGTAGGAGAGGTCACCTTACTAGGAGGAATGCTCAACACCACTACAGGCGAAGAAGAGCCCAGCCTCCTGTTTCTGGTAGACAATTCTAGGACAGAACCCATGTTCCTCAGAAGTCCTGGGGGAATCAAGCCCCTGTATCCTACATTAAAAGCCTCAACACCCCGTTCCCATTGTGATTGCTTGTCCCCCTAACTCAGTCTTGCGTCCGCTTTCCTATTCCCACTCCCTGCCATCAGATCTCAAATAGACTCCCTGCACCCAGGCCTGAGGAATAAGCTCGGCATGCACGGGCACTCAGTCAAAGACACACATATTACTCTGAATCTCCAAAAGAACCCTGTGGGCTACGTGTGTAATCCCCAGTTCACAGATGAGAAATGGATTGAAAAACAGTGACACACCAATGATCACACAGGCAAGGGTTCAAGTCTGTGTCTATCAGTTATTCTTTTATTCAAGTATGCCTGAGAAGACTGGGTCTTAACACTTGAGCAATCTTCTTGGAAGAATAAGGCAAACTACAGAAAACACAAAATGAATATCGCTTTTGTTCGTTTATCCATTTGCAAAAGACATAATACCTATAGTGCTAAGAATAGTATTCAAAGTATCTATTACTACCCCCTCAAAGCTTACATACTAGTCACCAAACTCAAACAAATACAATGCTATCAAGTTGATTACAACTTATAGCAACCCCATATAGGACTTCCAAGACTGTAAATCTTTACAGAAGCAGAGAGTTTCACTTTTCTCCCGCTGAGTGACTGGTGCATTTGAACTACTGACCTTGTGGTTAGCAGCCCATTGCTAAATGATTAGTTCCATAATCATTACGCTTACTTAACTCTACATTCTTTTAATTATTTCTCTATCAGTCCAAATTGCATCTGCATACATGGGAAAAAAACAAACCGACTCTAGTGGTCTAATCACAAAAGCTTCATTTTTCTTATATTAACAGAAAAAATACCAAACCAGTTGCCACTGAATTGATTCTGATTTACAGTTACCCCATATGATTCAGGGTAGAACTGTGCTCCATGAAGTTTTCAAGGGCTGAATTTTTAAATGTAGATTGCCAGGTTTTTCTTCCAAGGCATCTTTGGCTTAGCAGTGAATTGTGTTAACCCTTTGCACCACACAGGGGTTTGTCTTATACAATAGTAAGTTGTGAAATAGGTAGCCTAGGTCTGGCATATTTGCTCAGGGACTCATCTTGGATATAGGAGAATGCATGCTTTTTGGTCTGCCAAACTCATGTAGCCTATGTGACTCTCCCATCTTTCAATATTCTGACTAGGGAGCATGACAGCAGAAGAGCCAAGGACAAAAATGAAATGGGTTATGCCAGACAAGTGTTTTGCCTTAAACAACAACAAAAACTTTCTGGGGAGTCCTACTCAGTATCTTTCACCTACACATATTTGGCCCAAACTGGGTCAAATGTTTATGCATAGCTGCAAGGCAGCCTAGGAGTGAGCGATTTAAGTAGGTACATTATCACCCTAAACAAAATTGAGCTTCTATTAGTAGTAAGAATGAGAAAAATGGATACTGTTTAGGCATATAGCAGGGTTGGGTAGAATTCTATTTTGTGTCTTAATTTATATTTTGAATGAACTCAGAAAAAGTCATAGAGAGTAGAACAAAGGGATGGATGTGCATCCAACCACCTCAACTACTCATTTCTTTTCATGCTCTCCCTCTAGCTTCCCTGAATAGTTCTTGGTTACACATTGGGCTGCTAATTGCACGGTCGGTATTTTGAAATCACCGGCTGCTCTTCGGGAGAAAGATGGGACTCTACTCTGTAAAGAGGTACAGTCTCAGAACCTCACAGGTACAATTTTACCCATGTCCTGTAGGGTCGATATGAGTTAGCATTGATTCAATGGCAGTGAGCTTGGTTTGGATAGATCTGTAGAATCTTAGGATGGAATAGTTTGAATACACAGAAAAAAATTCAGTGGAATCATAACCCTCCAAATAATTACCCTCTAAAGCCACAAAGATCAACTGTGTCCAGCATGGTGACAGTTTAGCATATGACATGGGGACATTGCTCATATCCCAGTGTTGTTAATCAACAAAAACTCACACACTGCCACTTATAGTGACCCTATGCACAATAGAATAAAAGCCTTTCTAGTCCTGTGACATCCTCACAATGGTCATATTTTAGCCTATTGTTACAGCCACTGTGTTGATCCATCTCATTCCGGGTTTACCTGTTTTTTGATGATGCTCTACCAAGTATTTTGTCCTTTTCTAGGGACTAATTTCTCCTGATACCATGTTCAAAGTATATGAAATGAAGTTTTACCATCCTCACTTCTAAAACACATTGTGGCTGTACTTCTTCAGGGACAGACCTCTTTGTTCTGCTGGGCATTCGTGGTATATTCAATATTATTTGCAACATCATATTTTAAAGGCATCATATTTTCTTCAGTCTTCCTTAATTATGGTCCATATTTCACATGCATATGTCAAACATTACCATCAAGTCTATTGTTATTCATAGTGACCATATAGGGTTTCCAAGGCTGTAAATCTTTACAGGGTCAAATAGCTTCCTCTTTCTTCTGTGGAGCAGCAAGTGGGTTGAACCACCAACCTTGCTGTGAGTCATCCAACCCATACCAGACACTGAAATTAAGACTCCTTTCACATGCATCTAAGGTGATTAAAAATATCAAGGCTAAAAGCAGGCATAACTTGCTAATCCCCAGAGTAAAACATTTGCTCTTTCACATTTTAAAGAGGTCTTTTACAACAGATTTTTCCAATGAAATACGTTGATTTATTGACTGCTGCTTCTGTGAGTATTGATTGTGGGTCCAAGTAAAATAGAGTTTAGCTACATTTCTCTATTTGTAATGATGTTGTGTGTTTATATTTGTCAAGTTGAGAAGACATTTGTATTCTTAGTGTTGAAGACTAATTTATATGAGCTTTATCAGTAAGTACTTCAAGGCCTATTGACTTTCAGCCAGTAAGATTGGGTCATCTGCATAACACAGGTTGTTAATGATTATTCCTCCAATTCAGATGCCTCAACTTCTTCATACAGAGCAGCTTCTCAGATTATTTGAATAAGTATAGTGTGATAGATAGGTAGGTTTATAGTGCCAACCTGGCCAATAAGAACATGTGGGATTAATAAATTCGCAGTTTGATTAGTGGGCAAAGAGATAAATGGCTCAGCAAGCCACACCTATCTCTCAGTTGCTCTCTGGTGATCAGACCAGTGTGTGGCTGCCTTACCTAGTTCTGCAGTTTGCTGCCTGGCTGTACTGCCATATTTACTGTTGCATGGAAGTGAGTTAAACTGAGTCCTCTGTACTGCTATGTGGACTAATTAGCTGTTATATTCCTTCGTGTTCTATCTATCTATCAAATCATAAATGTCCTGGTTTTGTTTCTCTAGAGAACCCTGTCTAACACATATGGTGAAAGGATATAACCACAACACACACTCTCCTGATTTTAAACCACGCAGTATCCCCTTGTTCTATTCGAACCACTTCCTGTTGGTTTATGTACAGGTACCACAGGAGCACAATTAAATGTACGGGAATTCCCATTGTTCTCATATGTATTCATATGCTACCCAAAGTTTGTTATGATACACAGTAAAATCCTCTGCATAGTCAATAGTACATAAGTAAGCATTTTCCTTGTATCCTCTGTTTTCAGCCAAGGTCCATCTGAAATCAGCATTGATATACCTTGCCTCATGCCCTCTTTTAATACAGCCTGGATTTCTGGCAGCTTCCTGTTGACATATTGCTATAACTACTTTTAAAGTTATCTTCAATAAAATTGTACTTGCATGTCATATTAATGTTACTTTAAATTAATTTGCAGATTTTGTTGCATCATATTTCTTTAGAATGGACACAAATATTAATCACTTCCAGTTGGTTGGCCAGATAGCTATCTTCCAAATTTCTTGACATGGACTATCACTGCATGAGCGTGTTGAAATATTTCCATTCCTATCCCTTCCTTGCTTTTCACTAATGCTTACATTGCAGCTTCAACTTCTTCTTGGCCTTTTGAACTAGTAGAACCTCAACTAATTCTTGGGTACAGAGACTCTGTATACTCCTTCCATGTTCTTTGGATTCTCCCTGCATCATTCAATAGTTTGATAAATAATCCTTCAACATTTTAGTCCAAGGCTTGGATTTTTTCTTCTGTTCTTTCAATTTATGATATGCTGACTGTACTCATTCCTTTTGCTTTCCTAATTCCAGGTCTTTACACGTTACAATATAATTCTTTACTTTATCTTCTCAAGCTGGCCTTTCAAATTTTTCTGTTCAACTCTTTTATTTCATCATTTCTTCCATTTGCTTTAGCTGCTTTAGGTTCAAGAGCAAGTTTCACAATCTCCTCTGATATCCACTGTAGTATTTTCTTTCTTTCCTCTATTATTAATGATCTTTTTGAGGAGCCCCCAATAAAATAATTTATGATAAATAAATAATAGCCCCAGTTGACATGACAAAAAAAAAAAAAGATTGATGACCTTGATGCTATTTCACAAGTCTTCTGGTAGCTGATCATTAATGTTCAATATGTCCGAACCATTCTTGAGATAGGCTCTAAATTCAGGTGAGATATTGTGATAGTAAGGTTTGGTGTCAATTTAGTTTGACCAGGATCTTCAGAAGGTGCAGGTCACAGTCTCCTTGGGGGTGTGACCTATTTCATAGCTATAAGTAGACTGTGGAGAATGGGCTCACTCTTTTTCTTCCTGATGAAAAGACCCTGGACCCTACGTCTGGCTTCTTGGGATGGCAATCACCATGAGACCTGCTGACCCTAAGAGCTGTCTGTGGCCTGCCAACTGCCTGTTGACTTTGGATTCTCCCAACTCTGCCTCCACCAACCTGTGGTTTTCCTGTTTCTTGGGCTATTCCTCCAACAGCTTCATGAGTCTGGAAGGGCCTCTAGTTTGCATCTGATTTATGGGCTGGAGTTGGACTGGGGTTTCTTGTTGTGTGGACTTCTTAATGTAAAATTCTTTATTGATATAAATTTCCTTCTTCTACATGTATCAGTATCACTGGTTTGTTTCTCTAGAAACCCCAACCGACCACAGATATAATGTAGGCTGTATTTGGGCTCTTTTGCGTTCTTATTTTAATTTTCTTCAGGTATGACTTGAACTTGCATATTAGTAATTGATAGTCTGTTACATAGTTGGCCCCTGGTCTTATTTTGTCTCAATGATATTGAGCTTCTCTATCATGTCTTCCCACAGATTTAATCAGTTCCATTCCTGTGTATTCCACATGTATATATGCCGCTCCTGTTGTTGAATAAAGATGTTTGCAATGAGGCAGTTATTGCTCTTGCAGAATTTTTTCATGCATTCTTCAGCTTCTTTTCGATCCCCAAAGCCATAGTTTCTAATTACTCTTCCTTCCTTTTTGTTTCCATGTGTGCATTCCAATTGTCAGCAATTATTAATGCATTTTCAGTACATGTGTGATCAATTTCAGACTAAAGAAGTTGGTACAATTCTTCATTGGCTTTAGTGGTTTGTGAGAAAATTTGAATAATGGTTCTATTAACCGGCCTTCCTTGTGTGTGAAGATAGATATTATTCTGTCACAGGCAGCATTGCATTTCAAGATAGATCTAGAAATGCTCTTTTTGAGGATGAAAGAGACATTCTTTTGAATTTGTCATTGTCAGCATAGTCATTCTTATCATTTTAAGATTCAAAGGGACTATTTCAACTCACCAATGCCTAGGATATGATCTTTATAGGTCAGATTCCGTTTTTTATGATTTCCAATTTTCCTAGATTCTTATTTTTCACGTTTCATGTTCTGATTATTAATGAATGGTTGCAATGATTTTTCTCATTTTGCATTATAATCCATCAGCAAATGAAGGTGCCAGAAAGCTTTAGTACACTTTGTTGCTAGATGCCTTCAAGTCAGTTCTGTCTCATAATAATGCCTACACAACAGAATGAAACATTGCCTGGTCCTGCTCCATACTCAAAAATTTTGTTATGTTTGAGCCCATTGTTGTAGGAATTGTCTCGATCCATTTGATCGGGTGTCTTCCTCTTTTTGCAACCCCTCCACTGTAATGTGTATGATGTCCTCCAGGGACTGGTCTGTCCTGATAACATCTGCAAAGTACAGGAGATGAAGTCTCGCCATCCTATCTGCCAAGGAACATTTAGCTGCACTTCTTCTCAGACAGATTTGTTTGTTCTTCTCTCCACCCATGGTACTTTCAGTATTTTTTTTGTCAGTACCTTAATTCAAATGCACCAGTTCTCCTTCAGTCGTTCTCATTCAATGTTCAAATTTCACATGCATAAGATGTGGCAGAAAATACCATGCCTTGGGCCAGGCGCAACTTAATCCTAAGTGAAATTCTTGATCTTCCGTACTTTAAAGTGGTTATGTGCAGTAGATTTGCCTAATGCAATATGTTATTTAGTTTCTTGATTGTTGTTTCCATGAGCATTAGTTGTGAATCTAAGCAACACCAAATTCTTGATAACTTCAATATTTTCTCCATTTATTATGATGTTATCTCCAGCTCCTGTTGTGAGGTTTTGAGTTATCATTAAGGTGGACTCTACTTTGAGGAAGCTCTCTTTCTCGGTGATATTTTGATTGTTTTGCAATCTGAGGGGCTCATTTTCTGGCATTATATCAGACAATATTTTACTGCTATGCAGAAAGTTTTCAATGGTGAATCCCTCAGAAGTGGACTGATTGTTTTGTCGTCCTGTCAGTTCTTAGTCTGGAAGCTGTGTTGAAATCTGTTCACCGTGGGTGATCCTGCCTGGTATTTGAAGTACTAGTGGACTAACTCCCAGCATTACAGCAAAGCACAAGCTACCACAGTGCAGCAAATTGACAGATGGGGCGGGGGAGGGGAGTTGTCATTGTTAGACACTGTTAATTTGGCTCTAACTCATAGCACCCACATCCTGTTTCCTCACAGTGAATGTTGGAGACCGTTTTTGCAGCCAGTATGCCAATTCATCCCATTGAGGACCTTCTTCTTTTTTTCACCACTCCAATTTATCAAGTATGATATCCTTCTCTAGGGACTATGCTCAGCTGTTAACATGACCAAAGTATGTGATATGAAGTCTTGCCATTCTCACGTCTAGGAAGCATTCTGGCTCTACTTCCGCCAAGAAAGATTTGTTCCTTCTTCTGAAAGTCCATGGAATATTCAATATTCTTCACCAGCATCATAATTCAAAGACATCAACTTTTATTTTACCTTTCATAATTATTGTCCATTTTCAAGTACATATGAGGTGATTGAAAATGCCATAGTATGATAGTTATATAATTTTATGTCAGTTTGAAGATATGTAAAAGTGTAAGGTTGGTATCCAATCTGTCAATCACACCATAGCCTGATGGTGCCTCTTTGTGGCCATGGCCTTCTCATAAGGAGGGCCCTGGGAACCTCCCCTTCTTTTTGCATTCACCTGACTGCTCCCTGCCCACGTTGAGAGCTGCCAGAGTCTTGCCACGCTTCCATCGACCTTGGGTCCACAAGACATTGCAATCACTGGCCTTTGACATCCCTGCATTCTGCATCATTGCATGTAACTGCGTAAGTTGGAAAGGAACTTATGGGCTAGTGTTGGACTAAGGACTTGAGTTGGACTGGCCTGGGATATTTCCTTGAAATAGAAATACTATAATGACTTCTTTATAGAAAACTATTTATTGCACATATATGAGTGGCACTTGATTTGTGTCTCTAGTCAGCCTGGCTTACATCCAGTTCACTGCCATCAAGTTGATTCCAACCCTTAGCAACTCTATAGGACAGGGGAGAGATATCCCTGTGGGTTTCCAATACTGGAACTTTGTATGGGAGCTGAACTGTTGATCTTGTGTTGAGCTACCCAACTGGGTTGGTTCTGACGCATTATATTTGTAACCACTATACCACTAGGGCTCAGCTGTGCCTTATTCTTCAAAGTGACATCTTTTAACACTGGAAATTGGTTTTCAGCAAGATCTACCAGTGTACTCGGTCATATGACTAATTTTCTTTTTACACTGTTTTGATTGTGATGTGAGGGAAAATCTACAGAGTATATTGATTTTCCTTACAATTCATGCAATGTTTTATGATATTGATTGCAATACCTACAATGCAATACTACTTTTCCTATTCCCTCCCTTTGTTTGTCGTTTCCATTGGTCTTTCGTTCCCATTCCTTCCTGCCTTCTGAGTAACTCCCTGACAAATGCTGGGCTCTGAATTGTACATCGTTGACAGTATAGGTCTCCTATTTGGGGGCTGAAAGTTGAGCCATGGAGGTGAGGTCAGGTGTCAAATGGGAATTCCACTAGTGCCTATCATATCCTAAGGTTAGTCTTCTTATTTTGAGTTCTACATTTTCCCCAGTTGATCCAGGGCCTACTACTGTGAGCACTTTCAGAGCAATCTGCAGTGAGAACCCTATGCTACCTTGGTCTTCTGGACTCAGCGCTGTGGAGCCTGGGCTTCATGTGGTCAGTGAATCCCTTTCATCTTCTTTTGATGCTATCTGTGTAATTCTGTATTTTGAATTTCTCTTCAATTTTTTCAGCTAGTGAAATGCACATGCTTTTCATTTTTGCTGTCCTAATTCCAGGTCTTTGCACCTTTTAATATAATTCTTTATTCCATCTTTTTGAATTCCCCTTTGAAATTTTATGTTCAGCTTCTTTATTCAGCGTCTTTACGTCATCAATTATTTCTATATTTCTCTCTCTCTCTTTTTCGTACTTCATCATTTCTTTCATTGGCTTCAGCTACTCCACATTCAACGTGACATCCATTTTGTCTTTTCTTTAGTTTCTATCTTTTTAATTATCTTTGAATTTCTTTATTTATGATGTTCTTGATATTATTGCAGAACTCGTATCATCTCAGGTGATTTGTGTTCAATGTGTCAACTTTCTTCTTGAAGTATCCTCTAATTTAGATGAGATATACTCAAATTCATACTTTGACTCTTGGGGACTTGTTTTAATTTTATTTGAATTCAAGTTGAATTTGCCATTGATGGTTTGTTCCACAGTTGGTCTCCAGTCTCGTGACTGATGATATTGAACTTCTTTATACCGTAAATACTTGAGTATAAGCCGAGTTTTTTTCTGCACATTTTTTATGCTGAAAAAGCACCCCAGCTTTGGGGGGTAAAATTAGTTGCCTTGGGTTATACTCGAGTATATATAGTAGTTTATTTCAACAGATGTAGTTGATTTAATTCCTGTGTATTTCTATCCAATATACATGATCCATGTCTATGGTTACTGTTTACATCACTGAAAAATAAATGTTCAATCAATAAGCCATCCTTATTGGAATATTCTGTCATGAGATCTCCCATGTGGCTTCCATCCCCATGGCCATATTTTCTAACTAGTGATCCTCCTCCTTAGTTTCCAATTTTTGCATTCAAGTCATCAGTAATCTTGATTGCATGTTTCATCAATTTCAGACTGAAAAGGTTGGTAAAAATCCTCAATGGCTTTATTGTTAGCATTAGTGGTTGGTGTGTCAATTTGAATAATAACTTTATTAATTATTCATCCTTGTAGGTGTAATATATCCTACACCTAACAATGGTGAACATTGGAATCGATGTTGAAACATTCTCTTTTTTAACATGAAAGTCATCCATTCCTTTCAAATTTGTTTCTCTGGTATGTAAACCATATTATTATGACATTCAAAATGGCCAATACCAGTCTATTTCAGTTCAATAACACCTAGAGTGTTTGATCTTTATGTGTTCCATTTTGTCATGGGTTCCAATTTTTCTAGATCCATATTTCATGCATCCCATCTTCTTGTTAGTGGTTATTGCAGTACTGCTGTTTCTTCTCATTTTGAGTCATTGCCACATCAACAAATATAGGTCCTGAAAACTTTATATCACTAAGGTCAACTCTACTTTGAGGAGACAGCTCTTCCCCAATTATATTTTGAGTGTCTTCCAACTTGAGGGGTTCATCATCCTGCACTATATGAAAAAATATTCCACTGCTATCAATGTGCTCCACAAACACCACTATTTTTTTCAGATGTAGATTGGCAGGTTATTCTTTCTAGTCTATTTAGCTTGTAAGCTTTTCTGAAAATTTTCCACCACGGGTAACTATGCTTGTGTTTGAAATACCAGTGGTATATCTCACAAGTTATGATAGTGCAAGAACCTGACATGTCTGACAACTTGGCATGCTAGCCTAATTCCGAATGGCCAGCATATCTCTCTTCCTGCTTTCTCTAGTTTCTGTAGACCACTGTACCTGAGCATGCATGGCTTAGGAGGTTGTGGAGTTAATTCTTGCTTCCTGGAGTAACCCTTAACCAATGACCCATAGGAGTTGTTGGACAAATAGCCACACTCCCTCACATTCTGGGCAGAATAACTAGTGGATTTTCTAGAGTGTCTCCAATAAGATTAACCTCCAGTTGCTCACTATTTTAAATTGTTTGATAATGTACTTTTCATTGGCTGCCTTCTTTCCCTTTTCTGTTTCCCATTTCCTTATTGATATCTCCCCCAAAAATGGCTTAATTAAAACCTTTGTCTCAGGATCTAATCCTATGGGGAACCAAAACTCAATCACACAAGACATTTGTCAAATCATGGACTTAGTGGTTATATCTATTATATGTGTAGGTCATGGAAGAGGAGAATTCATACCATCACTTTGAATAGTCATTCGGAGTGCCAACTGGGTCCCCAGCATAGATCCTGGACATCAAAACTCACTGTTTCCTGCATCATAACACTTCCTTTTAGACTTCTGTCATTCAAAAAACTCAACAAATAGCTTGCTGTCTCACTTCAAATTGTGTAGTGTGCAAATATGGCTATGTTTTCATTGTGTGTTTAGCACTGGACAAATCAGCTTTGACCAGGAAGGTGAAGTCATGTGGAGAAAAAAACCAAAAACACTAGCAGCTGTGTGTTGTGGAAGAAAACCCTGTGGATAAAGTGCAATTTTTAGGGAACAGAGACCAGCAAGAAAAACCAATAAGTGTCCACTGTTCTGATGTTAAGGAGAACCCTGGTGAGGCAGTAATTAAGCACTTAAGGGCTAATCAATCAGCAGTTCAAACCCCCCATCTTCCCCAAGGAAGAGTTACGATGTGGCAGTCTGACCCCCTTAAGATTTACATTTATTACCACTACCAACTGATCTGAGAGGGATAGCATTAGGGAATCCTGAATAGCATTCTTAACGAGCTCTAATGGCAGAGTGGACTCCTCATTGAGCTCCTAAACACAAAGTAAGTGGTTCTAACCTATCAGTTGGTCCATGTGAGATATATGAGTTTGTCTGCTCTGGTAAAGATTTAAGCCTTGGAAAATGAAAGGGTGAAGTTCTATTCTATCTTGTAGGGTCTCTATGAGTCAGCTTCAACACAATGATAATGAGTTTGCATTGGAATTTTGGGATAGAAAGGAGAAATATGTGCAACAAAGTTTAAACTTATTTTAAAAGTTCAGGGGTATTGCTCAGAGAGAGATTCTTGGAACCCACAAGACTGTTGTCCTTAGGCACCTTCAGATCTGGAACTGAACTCACTCCCTTGGCTCAATCTTCAGCCAAACAATAGGTAGATCTATAAGGTAAAAAGTAACACTAATCAACTCTTTGAATCAAAAGGATATAATTTATTCAAAGATAAAGTTCAGAACGGTCAGGAAAGAAGGGGGAATGGAAACAGGAACTACAAGGAGGAAGTGCAATAAGTGATATTACGTTGAGCAGACTGCAGTCAATATCATGAAGCAAAATATGTGTGAACTGTCACATGGAAAACGGATGTATTCTGTAAACCTTCACTCATCTCACAATAAAGAGATTTTTTTTCAGCCTTGGAAACCTATGAGGCAATACTATTCTGTCCTATAGGGTACCCATGAGTTGAAATCAACTCAGTGGCAATGGGATATTGATGCTGATGCTTTCTTCCGATTCTAAAAAATAGGGTTATTAGCAATTATTGTGGAAATAGCATGAATGAGACTATGTAAATGGGGTTGGTTACAGATAAATTCTTGTAAATGTTAAAGGATAAGTGATTCAGGATGGACTTACCCAAAAAGAGAAAATTATTGCAAGATTTTGTTCCAGGGATAAAATAAAAATAGGCTTCCTGTGGGTAAGACTTAAGCCTATAGATATGGAATTTAAGGAACTGGTATTCCATGATGGTCACCTTCCCGACACAATCACTCAAGACAAAAAGTGGGTGTATAAACAAATGAGGTGAAGAAAGCTTATGGAGCCTATCTATCAAAAGATAGTGTAGGGTTTTAAAGACTAGAAGGTTCAAAAGTGGCCATCTAACTCAGAAGCAATAAAGCGCACATGAAAGAAGCACACCAGCCTGTGTGATCACAAGATGTAGAAGGGATCAGGTATCAGGCATAAAGAACAAAAAGAATCATATCATTGTGAATGGGGGGGGTACAGTTAGGGGATCCAAGATCTATCTGTAGGCAACTGGACAACCCCTTACAAAAGGGTCGCTGGGAAGAGATGAGCCAGTCAGGATGCAGTGTAGCAACGATGAAACATATAACTTTCCTCTCGTTCCTAAATTCTACCGCGCCCACTATCATGATCCCAATTCTACCTTACAAACCTGGCTAGACCAGAGAATATACACTGTTCCATATAGGAACTGGAAACACAGGGAAACCAGGACAGATGACCCCTTCAGGACTGGTGCTGAGAGTAGCAATAACAGGAGGGTGGAGGAAAGGTGGGGTAGAAAGAGGGATCTGATTACAAGGATCTACATATAACCTCCTCCATGAGGGAGGGACAACAAAAAAGTGGGTGACGGTAGATGTCATACAGTGTAAGATAGGACAGAATAATAATTTATAAATTATGAAGGGTCCATGAGGGTGGGGGAGGGGGAAGGAGGGGAAATGAGGAGCTAATACCAAGGGCTCAAGTAGAAAGCAAATGTTTTGAGAATAATGATGGCAACAAATGTACACAGTGGATTTATGTATAGATTGTACTAAGAGTTGTAGGAGCCCCCAATAAAATGATTCTTTTTAAAAAACCTCAAAGAGCAAAACACACTATGGTTTATTGTACACCAATGATACTTAAATAAAATTACATAAAAGAGCGGAAAAAGAAATGGAATTTAAGGTAAAGAAAGTATTCCCTTTGAAGACCATATTGCAAATATATATTTAGGCAGGCAATTAGATAAAGACATTTTAAGTCTGGGCTTCTATACCTGCCATCTGTCTGTTATGAAAAGTATAATTAGCAACTAGAATCTCTCATACAAAATCAACTCAATATGGTCTTTCTGGTCTGACTTCCGTGGTGTTCTACTGTGCTTTGATGGAGCTCATCATATCATGACTCTATAACAAGATTGAGGAGTTATTTGCATTCTTATGTGGAAGGTAAATCTGTTTGGCCATTCTGTTAGACTAGTTCATTTTCTTTCCTACCATCCCATCTGCCATTTTAATTCAAAACAAGGAGAAAGGCATGTATGTGCCTTTTGAGGAAGGAGAAGATTTTGGTGTGGAAGAAATTCTCTTCTAGACTGCAAGGTAAGTATTTACCCCCTCTAGCCCTGTTGGAGGAAGGGAAAAGGAAGAGAGACAAGGCAAAGAGAACAACCTAGTTAGCTTCGTGCCTCCTTACTTTACCTGGTGATTGAGGGGAATATCAGTGACTATGGACCTGTTGTGCTCCCCATTTGGAAGCATGAAGAATAGAGGCTGCCAGGCAGAGCAGCCCTATGGGAAGTCACTGAAGACAAACATATAGAGAGTGCCATCAAGTCTACTGTGATCCATGGAGACCTTATATGAAATGGAATGGAGTGCTGTCTTATCTGGCACCATTGTCACACATTCCTGAATGTTGAAGTCCATTGTTGCAGCGATTAGGTCAATCTGCCTCAACAAGGATCTTCCCTGTCCCTCTATTTCATCAAATATGGTGTCTTCCTCTAGCAATTGTCCACTGATAGTGTGTCCAAAACACATTAGTCAGTCAGTGTTCTCTTGTGATCCATAAGGTTTTCTTTCAGTAATTTTTGGAAGTGGACGGTCAGGCCCCTCTTCCTTGTCTGTCTTAGTCTAGAAGCTTCACTGAAACCTGTCCACCATGGGCAATCCTGCTGGTATTTGAAATTCTGGGAACAGAGCTTCCAGCATCATAACAATACACAAATCATTATAGTACAACCAACTTTCAGATGAGTGGAGGATATCTATATCTAAATCTATATCTAAATCTATATTTAAATCTATATCTAAATCTATATCTAAATCTATATTTAAATCTATATCTAAATCTATATCTATATCTATATCTATATCTATCTCTATCTCTATCTCTATCTCTATCTCTATCTCTATCTCTATCTCTATCTATATCTATATCTATATCTATAGATAGATAGATATATGGAGGGAGAGAGTAAAACTGGCAATGCAGTCTGATTAGGCAGTATTCTGATGATCTGCTGCTAACAGAAAGTATCCCCACAATTAAGATCTTAAAGTAATGATAATATCAATTTTGCTCACAAATCTACAATCTGGGCAGAGCTCAGTGAGGACACTAGTTTTGGCTTCATCAAGCATTAGCTGGGGTAGCTCAAAGACAGAGGCTGCAGCTCTCTTAAGACTCACTCCCTCACACGACTGATACTTCTATTGGTTGGAGCTCAAGAAGAACCCTATATGTGACATTTTCATTTGGCTTGGTCTTCCTTGCAATATCCTGACAGGGTCCCAATGCTGAACAACCCAATACGACCAGGTGGAAGTCACAGAGCAACACTTCTGCCATAGTCAAAGGCCTGCCAAGATGCAAGGAAGAGGGAAAGCAGGCCCTATTTCTGGAAAAATGAACACAAATTCATCTTGTAACAAGAGAATGTGCGATGTGCAACATTAGGACAGTCATCTTTGAAGGACACAACCTGCCACGAGCCAAGATACAGAGACAGATTTCTACGAAAGCGGAAGGGCAGGACTTATACTTAAAGATAAAGCCACAGACTTCATAGGACAAGAGCAATAGGGAGACAAGCAAAGGAAAGCTCTAGGATGCAAGCCTAACATGGCTAAAGATAGGGACAATATCAGGACTGAACTGGAAGCAAGCAGACACCTGTGCAAGGCAGAACCCGTGAAGTTGTGAGTGCCTTCAAAGCTAAGTCAAAGTACCTTGGGGCGTAAGAAGGGAAGGAGCAGGAGAAGGAATGAATGGGTAGGTTTATGGAATTTGTAAGTCTGGGGACAGAGCATCAGGAATAGCTGGGTTCTGGCACTCAGTTGATACCATCAGAGTTTGAACCTTTTCCTTTCAGTGCTGTTTCCTTTTGAGTTTCACGAAGGCTTCCTGATGACAGCTGTAGTTTTATCTAGAAGCTCAGGAATTCTATTAGAGAGAGGCTCTTTTCCTTTCTAATCATTGGTGGTACTATCAGGTAAGCATTGGATTGCTAACTGCAAGGTTGGCAGTGCTACCCTACCAGCTACCTCATAGGGAAAAAGATGGAACTTTCTGCTCACATAAATATTTACAGTCTGAGAAACCCCACAGGGGCCTTCTATGATTCAAAATGGACTCATTAGCAATGGGGTAATTGTTTCTGGGGCATTTTTAGGGTTAGATATCATTAACCTAGCATGATTCACATACTGAGTCTGACCCAGTCCCTTTGGACAGAGGAAAGTCATGCCCTGACTAGGCAGGCCTGGAGCTGGCAGATTGGAACAATGCCAGCAGAAGCATGGAGATGGAGCATGGTGGAAGAGTGATCCCAAAGATACAAGCCATGTGCTGTGAGTGGAAGAAGGGCAAATGAATGCTGCATTAATTAACCAGTTATTGACAAAATGAGGTTGCATAACAAATTGCTCCAAAACCCAGCAGTTCAACAAACACCCCAACCCCTTCCCTCCCACACACACAGTTCTTAAAATTCAGCATCAGGGAGATTAACTGGAACTGTGAACTTGGCACTTCAGGGCTTGGAAGAGATGACAGTGCATGTAAAGGCCTTGGGGCAGGAGAGATCTTGGTGTGACTGAAAGCCCAGAAGAAGACTAATTTGGGGGAGGTGAGATAATAGGATGGAGTTTTCAGTGAGCATTTCCTTGAGAGCCTTCAAGCAAAGGCGATTTTTCTATATTCATGTTTTAGAAGTAGATCTCCACCCATTGGGTAAAGCTTTGGGTAATGGATTGGTGTCGGTATGCAGGGAAAAAATAAATGGGCTTGTTATGGACTAGGAGCCTGTGGTAGTCACCTAATCTTGTGTCGAGTTAAGGATTAGGAGTGTAGGCGTGGAGTCTAGGCTGCCAATCTGGAGATAGTCAGTGAGATTTTTATGTGGGCATAGCCTTCTCCTGAGAACTCTGAGAAATCTGGTACTTCCTCCTTGGAGGTGGAAGACACCTCTCTCTCTCTCTCTCTTTCTCTCTCTCTCTCTCTCTCTCTCTCTCTCTCTCTCTCTCTCTCTCTCTCTCTCTCTCTCTCTCTCTCTCTCTGCTACTCGTTGGGAGACATCACAGAAGGCAAGCCAAATGGATGCGACCAGACCTCTGAAGCCAAAGAAGCCTCAGAGAGATCGCTGCCAGCACTGAGATGCTTACAATGCCACTGGATCCACAAGACTTTCCACCCATTGGCCTGTGATTATCCTGCATTCAGCATCACTGCACACGTTTTATGGGTCTGAAAAGGAATTTATAGATTGGTATCAGACATATGGGCTAATATCAGACTTATGGATTTGATCTGCACTGGGCTGGGACGTTTGCTTAATGTACAATTACTGATTGATATAAAACTCTCTCTCTGGACTTATAAGGTAGAATTAGACCAGAACATGTACTCTGGTACAGACAGGAGCTGGAAACACAGGGAATCCTCGACAGATGATCCCTTCAGGACCAGTGGTGAGAGTGGCAATACCAGGTGGGTGGAGGGAAGGTGGGGTAGAAAGAGTGAACCAATTACAAGGATCTACATAAAACCTCTGCCCTGGGGGACGGACAACAGAAAAGTGGGGGAAGTGAGATGTTTGACGTGTAAGATATGCCAAAATAATTTATATATTATCAAGGATTTATGAGGGAGGGGGAGGAGGATGGAAGTGGGGAAATGAGGAGCTGATACCAAGGGCTCAAGTAGAAAGCAAATATTTTGAGAAGGATGAGGGCAACACATGTACAAATGCACTTGACACACAATGGGTGGATGGATGGATGGATGGATGGATGGATGGATGGATGGATGGATGGATGGATGGATGGATGGAATGACTGTGATAAGAATTGTATGAGCCCCCAATAAAATTATCAAGGGTTCATAAGGAGGGGGGAGTGGGGAGGGAGGAGAAAAATGAGGAGCAGGTGCCAGGGGCTTATGTGGAGAGCAAATGTTTTGACAATGATGAGGGCAATGAATGTATAAATGTGCTTTATAATGGATGGATGGATGGATTGTGATAAGAGTTGTATGAATCCCTAATATAATGATTAAATAATAGGGAAATGATTTTTAAAAACCACCAACTCTCTCTCATACACATGAGTCTCCCTCGATTTTCTCTAGCATACCCAGACTAATACACAGTTCGCCCCTGTCCTATAGGGCGTCTATGAGTTGGCATGGACTTGAGGGCAGTGGGTTTGTTAGGGCTTTGGAGTTCAGCAGGCCTTTGTTGGTGTGTTTGAGTCTATTTTTGTAGCTGTTGTGTGCAGGTCAGTGGCTCATCTTCCAGCACTCTATAGGACCATATTTTGTTGTGACCCATAAGGCTTTCATTTGTTAATATTTGGAAGTAGATCACCAGGTTTTTCTTCCTAGTCTGCCTTAGGCTAGAGCAGTGGTTCTCAATCTGTGGGTTGTGACCCCTTTTGGGGTCCAGCGACCTTTTAACACGAGTCACCTGATTCATGGCAGTAGCAACATTACAGTTATGAAGTAGCAAGGAAAATGATTTTATGGTTGGGGGTCACCACAACATGAGGAATTGTATTAAAGGAAGGTTGAGCACCACAGGGCTCGAGGTTCCACTGAAGCCTGCCCATCATTGCTGACCCTTCTGGGGTTTGTCATATCGGTGGCACGGCTTCCAATTTCACAGCAACACTCTAGCTACCACTGCACCACGAACTGATAGACAGGTGGTGGACTGTTCTTAAAAGCCACCTGAGTTACGATGCTTTGTTTTGACAGCCCTGGAAAATGGATACAGAATCTAGTTTCATAGTCAATGCAAGACACACCTTGGGGCCGTAGGGATGGCATGAAGTGAATAGATTCAAAGTATATTTTAGGGAGAGGAAGGTTGACAGTTAATGCCTGGGGGGGTGTGCAAGAAGGAAGGAAGCAGAGACACCATTGATATTAAGTGCCTGAGTTACGACAGGAATTTCCAGGGAAGCTGGTGAGTCATGATGGGAGAATTTCACACTCCCATGGGACAGGGGGAGCATTGATTAGTTTATATGTCTGCGCATCTTCTCAGACAATAGAGGCTTTGTCATCCTCAAATGAAGCATGCAGTTGGAGCTCAGAGAAGGCATGCAGTGCAAATGAAGACTGGGTTGGTTGAGATGGGTGGACCAGGGCCACTAGTCAATTCTGAGGAGCTTCAGCAAACCTGCCCAGTGTCTCTTGGAGAGTGGGCATGTCTCATAGCCACAAAGGGCCTTTTAATGTTTTACCTCCCACTGCAGCAGCGTGAGGCTCTATCAGCTCATCCTGGAAAGGAAACATACTACCTGCCATCAGGTTCATTTCTTCAAAAAGGATTGAAGAATACAAATGAAAGACTACAATTTGAAGGGGTCTTAGGCAGACTATCAGGCTCATTAAAGCTTCATTTATTAAAATTTCATTATTCAGAGACATTCTCCCAGTAGGATGTATGCTGGGGTGGGGGTGGGCATGAGGAGGAAGGCTTGGAGCAGGGTAGGGGAACAACCCCACACCCCCAAAAAATACCTTCCCACGAAGCATTTCCAGTGGGCACAGATTAGATAGAAGTTTCATCCTCTGGTCACTTGATGTTTGTCCCTCTCTTTTATCTGAATGCTCTTTCCACATTGCTCAGATGAAGCATCAAATTTATATTAAAATGCAAGTTAGGAAGCATCATCCCCAACCAACCCTGTTCATCAAAATGGTAGTGCTCTCGCCAGGTACCCTGAGTTCAGTTTGTCAACTAGTTGAAGCAGTTGAGCTGGGGCTCTGTGAGGCCCAGGAGCATGAGTTCATTAATATCAGACCCATAATGCCTTGCTGTGTTTGTGCCAACAAACACCTGTCACTCCTTACCTAAGGATTTACTCACTCCTTGAAACAGGCATTTATTTACACACAGTTTGACCTCATGATGGTGTTCAGCAGATGTGGATCTTACTTATTTGCATTGTTCTGTGACAGTTGCAAAATTCGTTAGTGGCTCAGGGATCAATCCTCTGTGGACTGCCCTGAAGCTAGATGAAGCAAGCGGGTTCTTGCTGATTCATCCTCCCTCCTTAGGATTGCTTGCTAGTCAGAATAACATAGTGCCCATTAAAGAAACTGCCTGTATCAGTTTAAATTTGTGACATGGGGGGGAGGGAGGGTCATGATCACAAGTGACAGAAACTGACGCTTGACTAACTTAGGGGAAAAGGCCTAATGGTGGATAAATGGTGGGAAGACAAGAACATGTGGCAAATGCCTGGGCAATCTCAGGGCTGTGAAGCAGGTACTGGCGAAACACTCCTCCTGAGGCCAAAGCGTGCCCTCTGTAGTACATTAAATCACATTCACACACACCCATTCATGTTCACATGGAACCTGAGGCTATGGCCTTACTTGGAGAGGAGGTCTTGGCAGATGTGCTTAGTTAAGGATTTCAAGAGCTCCATCTTTCTGGGTTTAGATTTCAGATGGATGCTACATGCACTGATTGGTGTGTTCTTATAAGAAGAGGACTGGGCACACAGAGACCCCGTGTGAAGACACTGGCAGAGATTGGATCTGTGCATCTACAAGCCAAGAAATATCAAGTATTAGCAGCAGTGACCAGAAGCAGAGAGAGGCTACTTTGATTCTCCTTCAGAGCTCTCAGAAGGAATGAATCTTGCCCACACCTTAATTTTAACCCTTGGCCCTTCAGAAAAGTGAGAGAACAAATGCCTGCTGTTTAAGTCACTCGATTGGTAGCCATTTGTTACAGCTACCCAAAAGAACCATTATGGATTGATCTGTAGTCCCCTCAAAATATGTGAGAAATTTGAACCTTGGTGGACATGATCCTGTTTGAAAAGAATGGAGTTCTTTTGTAATATAAATGAGGCCCTATGGCCACTGGAGATCCCCTCATAGAGGGGTTTAGAAGAGGAGATGGGTCAGTCAGGGTGCGAGGTAGTACCGATGAAGAACACAGCTTTCCCCCAGATCCTGGATGCTTCCTGCCCCCAACTACCATGATCCAAATTCTACCTTGCAGGGCTGGATATGGCAGAGGTTGTACACTGGTGCATACGGGGGCGGGAGGCACAGGGAATCCAGGGTGGATGATACCTTCAGGACCAAAGGTTGAGGGGCGATGCTGGGAGAGTGGAGGGTGAGTGGGTTGGAAAGGGGGAACTGATTACGAGGATCCACATGTGACCTCCTCCCTGGGAGATTGACAGCAGAGAAGGGGGGGAAGGAAGACTCGGGATAGGGCAAGATATGACAAAATAACAATGTATAAATTACCAAGGGTACATGAGGGAGGGGGAAGCAGGGAGCGAGAGGAAAAAAAAGGAGAACTGATGCAAAGGGCTTAAGTGGAGAGCAAATGCTTTGAGAAGGATTGGGGCAGGGAATGTGCGGATGTGCATTATACAGTTGATGTATGTATATGTATGAATTGTGATAAGAGTTGTATGAGCCCCTAATAAAATGTAAAAAAAAGAAAATGATTAGGGCAAAGAATGTACAGATGTGCTTTATACAATTGGTGTATGTATATGTATGGATTGTGATAAGAGTTGTATGAGTCCCTAATAAAATGTTAAAAAAAATGAGGCCATATGAGAATAGGCTTGAGCTTAAACCTAAACACTTCTGAGTTAAAGGCCAGGATAGACCCAGTAACACACAGTACGGGGAGAAAAATAGCGAGGAATGCCAAGGAACTTTCTGGTATCCACAAAGAAGGACCCTGACCTAGAGTCGCACCCCAAATTTGAACCTGTAAGCTCCAAAGCAGGGGGAAAAGTGTTTTAAGGCTACTGACTTGTTGGATAATTTTTGGTTAAGGAGATTAAGACAAGAACTTAAGACATCCTCCAATCCTTCCTCTGGCTTCGTTCCATTTTTCTCACATTCAAGAGTCCTCCCAGAGGATTCAGTCAGGTGGTGGTTGTTGTTGTTGTTCAGTGTCATAGGGAGGGTTTGGATTCATTGTGACCATACATACAACATAATCATACACTACCCGGTCCTGTACCATTCTCACAGTTGTTCTTAAGTTTGAGCCCATTGTTGCAGCCACTGTGTCAATCCCTTTTGTTGAGGGCCTTCCTCTTTTTCATTGCCCCTCTACTTTCCAGAACACGATGTCCTGCTCCAGGGACTGATCTCTCCGGACAACATGTCAAAGTTAAGGCGAAGTCTCATTATCCTTGCCATGAGGAACATTCTGGCTGTACTTCATCCAAGTTAGATGGGTTTGTTCTTTTGGCAGTCCATGGTACATTCATTACTCTTTTACATCACTAATAATCAAATATATCTATTCTTCTTTGGTCTTCCTTATTCAGTGTTCAACTTTCACATGAATATGAGACAGTTGAAAATACCATGGCCTGGGTCAACCCGCCCCAGTCCTCAAAGTAATCTCTTGCTTTTCAACACTTTAAAGAGATCTCATGTAGCAGATTTGACTAGGGAAATGTGTCATTTGTTCTCTTCTCTGCTGCTTCCATGAGAATTGATTGTGGATTCAAGCAAGACAAAATCCTTGACAATTTCGATCTTTCCTCCATTTATCATGATGTTATCAATAGGTCCAGTTGTGAGGGTCTGGGCTTTCTTTACATTGAGTCATAATCCAAACTGAAGGCTTTAATCCTTCATCTTCAACAGCAAGTGAATGAAGTCCTTCTCATTTTCAGCAAAATTGTGTCATCTGTATAATGCAGGTTGTTAATAAGCCTTCCTCCAACCTGATGCTCCATCAGGAACTGCCCCTTAATGAGTTTAGGTCATGAAGGATAGTCCTCCATAGGCACATTGATTATTACACTACCCCCCTCACATAATAAATTCAGAGAGAGAAAATTTCCCCAAAGCAATGGAAAGCTTACTAGAGAAGTAGAGGGTGCTCAAAGCCAAAGGTGACACAAAATGGAAGTCAATACTAGTTTTCAATACTTGCAGTTACCTAATAGTTCACTGCACTATCTACAAAAAGGTGAGGAGAACTGGGGCAATTCCATTAAAAAAAGACAATGCAGGGTATATAAGTCCGTCATTCCTTTGGAGAAGAAAAACACATAGTTGGGTTGTAGAGCTTTGTTTGCTAATCAACCGAATGTAGTTGTAAGGCAGGGGTGTGTGTGCACGCATGTGTGTGCGTGTGTGTGTGTGTGTGTGTGTGTGTGTGTGTGTGTGTTGAAGGGAAGGGCTTGCCATTCTATTTCATAGCCAGGAGAAAGATGAGCCTCTTCCCATATCTTTTGCTCTGTGGCAAGTAACTGATCTACAAGGAACTTTTATTTGACAAGGACATTGCCGAGAAAAAAAACGGGGAGCTTGTGTTCATCTCTGCTGAGAGGTGGAGTCAAAGAGATGGGCTTTATGACAGACACCCTGATCGTGCAACCAAACTATGAAATGGCCTCATACATTCAACACACATTTGCTGCACCTCCCCAGTGTGCTGCTCACATATTACCAGGCAGAGTGTTTTATGGGCAGCATTTTAGAGTTAGGCAGGCAGAGGGAGTGTCTTTGTGGGTGTTGCCTTTACCAGTCCTTGGATTGTTCTGGGACAGGCATGTCTTTTTCCTCTAAAGTAACTGATCGCGTGTAAAGAAGGAGTATGTATATACTCAGTAAGACGGGTTAAACCAAACCCAACCTATGACAATCATCTCAATTGGAACACATAGCGACCCTATACAAATACCCGTAGGGTTTGCAAGTTTGTAACTCTTTTGGGGGGTCAACTACCATATCCTTCTCTTGCAGAACCACTACAGAGTTGACCGTTGTGTTAGCAGCTGAATGGTTAATCACTGTGCCCATTTTGTTTGCTGAGCCGCCCTCAAAACACTGAACAGGTTTTCTGGGTACCAAGTATGTCCACTTCTATGTCTGACATAGGGTGTTTGCTGAGCCGCCCTCAAATCACTGAACAGGTTTTCTGGGTACCAAGTATGTCCACTTCTATATCTGGCATAGGGTGTTTTCTCCAAGTTGATAGGAGGTGCAAATCAGTTACTAGGGGTTTGGCAGAGTCAGTATGGAAACTGCGAGGGTGTGTGAAATTTGAACCAGAGTAGAACAATTCCAAGACACTTCCTAGGGATTCCTGGCATATAATATGCAAATGATAGTCAAGATATATAACTGTGTCTCTGTTCTTGGTTCTGTCAGTACCTGGTGTGGCCACAAAGGAGAAACCTGTTCTCCTGCTATTTTGAGCATCTAGTGTGAATGACAGGAGATAAGTCACATGCTAATGAACCCTGGTGGTGTAGTAGTTAAGCACCATGGTGCCCGGCTATCAAAGGATATAGCGTCTGGGGTCTTAAAGACTGGAAGATAAACAGGGGACCATCTAGCTAAGAAACAACAAAGCCCACATAGAAAAAGCACACCAGCCTACCCCAACATGATCGCTGAAGACAAAGCGGGTGCATAAGCACATGCGAGCATGTTTTCGTGATGTGCAATCACCCTTTACAAGCAACTCTCTTATACATACGTGTTTCTGTGGATTTGTTTCTCGAATGCACCCAGATTAACATAAGCAGTGTGGAACGCATTTAAGAAGCCTAGACAAGGGCAGGGAAGGATATTCGGAGGGACTGGATCCAGAATTAGAGAGGAAGGAGCCCTGGTGGCAAAACGGGCTGCTAGCTCCCTGTCCCAAGGGGGACAATGAGACTACTGGCTCCCATGAAGATTTACAGTCTTGAAAACTCCATATAGGGTCACTGTGGTTGGAATCTACTGGACGGCAGTGACCTTTTGGTATTGAAGGTGGAAGCCACCAATGACTTCCTGCCATTGAGCCAAGGAGCCTCCGGAGAGTGTGTGAATTTCGGGAATGTAGTGAACAACCTCTGCACATCTGCTTTTCGTGCTGCCCAAGTCATGCCCTTGGCCTTTGCTTAAACATATTCATCCAGAAGTGAACCATCACAGCTGCTCCCTCGGAAGCTGGGGGCTGAGCTCTCTGGTTCCACTCTGTCAGCATTTCTGGTACGGGTACCTCCCCTCTGCCCCGGCACAGGCAATGTGCTTTTGGAAGCAATGCTCCCTGGGTAGTGGGTGTGATTTGCCTCCTCTAGCCTAACATGATGAATGCTGAGAGGGGGTGGATCCTAGGGGGTTAAACTCTCTGAACTTTACCTAGCCCAGGGGAAAACTTATTATTTAAAGTAAGTTTTAGACAGAATCTTTAGAAAGATAAATTGTTAACTTTATGTACACAATTACTCCCCAACACATAGGCTCAACCTCATAGGCTGTGGATGACCTTGAGCTGGTGCTCAGTCACAATGGGTTTCTATCAGGATTGAGAGTTCAGCTCTCTCAACTCTCCAACTGGTTATTAGCACCATAGTCGCGTTTCTATTTATGTAATTACTTTGTTTTAAGGGGGAAAAGACTCCCAATTCAACTATATTTTATTAGGAACTCCTTTGCTAAGTTTTACACAAGAAAAAGGCACACACTGCTGTTCTGGATGAAGGAGAGCATCCGCATAAGGCCAAAATGGTGTCGGAAGGACCCACAGCCAGTGACTTAAATAAAATGACACCCATTCTGTCCTGCTTACTCTGACTCATAATGACTCTGTGTAGGGATCCTGAAGTTGCTACCTTTACAGGAAGCAATAACCTCATCTTTCTCCTGTGGAATGACTAGTGGCTTTGAACCAGCGACCTTGCTCTTAATAGTCCAACACTATCCAGCATTACCACCTGGGCTCCTGAAAATTTAAACAAAACATAGAATACAAACAACTTTGTCACAAAATTGTGACTGAAGACAGATCAAATCATGGAGTTTCAGGAGGGCCTGTGAGAGCATGAGCGGGACCTTCATTGGGATGTGCACACTACCGTATATCGTTGAGTCTGGCCCGGGGAGTGGACGCAAGCACACTGCCTGAGGGACAAGCTTTCCACTGCCAGTCAGCAGTAGGAAAGAACTCAATGGCGGCTGAATCTGTGGCCCCTCAAAATGGATGTAGGGTCTCCACATAGACTCTCACTGTGAGCCACAGCCTATTGCTCAAAATTTAAGCTCAAGTAAGACTTAAACGCCAAACATTCTGTTTCCTTAAAATAGGGTACTGCCAGGATCAGCTAGAAGTCTGCATGACCTATCAGATCTCAACGCCGATCTCAAATCACTTCACATGATCCCTTCTACCAGTCATGTCAAGGACAACTATAGGTCTGCATGAGCGAGCCCAAATCGCCTCCTCACTTACCCATTCCAGAGGCTGTGCCTGTATAATCTATCGACTAACACATTCCCATATGCCGTGGTTATGAAACCAACCATCATGCTGGAATAAGGACCAATCACGATGCAAGGGTCAGGGTCAATGGGAAAGCAAAATAGGGACTGTGGGGAGCCAAGAGGGGTCCCTTCACTCAATCCCTAAACCTGATCTAATGTCACTAGACTGGGGTCTTCTTCACATCTCAAGGGCACCCGATTCATGATTGAAGTGAATTGTGCTTATTCAATCTTTGTTCTGCTTGCTGTCCTGCTGTGCTGCATCCTCTTCTTGCTTTTTTGTGCATGGCTCCCTCTGTTGTGGTGACAAATGGCCTGAGAGGGATTTGATATAGGGAGAAAGCCCACCCACATCAACTGTCACCAGAAGCAGACACTAAGTCCATTTCTCTCACCTCACAGAACTATGCACACCAGACACTGGTAGGGCTGCCTGGGAGGGGAACACTTAGTGCAGTGGTTCTCAACTTGTGGGTTGCGACCCCTTTGGGAGTCATATGACCCTTTCACAGGGCTCACCCAATTCATAACTGTAGCAAAATTACAGTGATGAAGTAGCAAAAAATCATTTAATGGTTGGGGGAGGGGGGCATCACCACAACAAGAGGACCTGTATTAGGAAGGTTGAGAACCACTGCCAGAGTCTGTTTAGGACTTTGCTGCCCTCAAGGTCATCAGACATTCCTGAAGGCAGAGCCACTGCTGGAAGCCCATCTGGGAAATGGCCTGAAGACAGGTCCAAACCAAATGCACCCTCACCCTCCTAGATCCTAATCATAGGAGGCATAGAAATGCTCCCTGCCACTTCGTAGACTGTAAGTCCATGGGAGCAGAAAGCCTCCTTTTTCTCCCTTTGAGTGGTGGCTGGTGAGTTCAAACTGCTCACTTTCTGGCTAACATAACCCACAGACCAGCTCCCCCTGAGCTCAGTTTGGTTTGCCGCACAGCCTTAGGTTTAGGGAGCCCCTGGCCTGGGGCACCACAGCCCTTAGGCTTAGGGAGCCCCACGCCTGGGGCGCCCCAGCCCTTAGGCTTAGGGAGCCCCGGGCCTGGGGCGCCACAGCCCTTACGCTTAGGGAGCCCCAGGCCTGGGGCTCCCCAGCCCTTAAGCGTAGGGAGCCCCAGGCCTGGGGTGCCCCAGCCCTTAGGCTTCGGGATCCCCAGGCCTTGGGCGCCCCAGCCCTTAGGCTTTGGGAGCCCCAGGACAGGGACGAACCAGCCCTTAGGCTTTGGGAGCCCCAGGCCTGGGGCGTCGCAGCCCTTAGGCTTAGGGAGCCCCAGACCTGGGGCGCCCCAGCCCTGGGTCGCCCCAGCCTTTAGCCTTAGGGAGCCCTAGGCCTGGGGCGCCCAGCCCTTAGGCTTAGTTAGCCCCAGTCCAGGGGCGCCCCAGCCCTTAGGCTTTGGGAGGCCCAAGCCTAGGGTGCCCCAGCCCTTAGGCTTAGGGAGCCTCAGGCATGGGGCGCCCCAGCCCTAAGGCTTAGGGAGCCCCTGGCATGGGGTACCCCATCCCTTAGGCTGTGGGAGCCCAAGGCCTGGGGCGCCGCAGCCCTTAGGCTTAGGGTGCCCCAGGTCTGGGACGCCTCAGCCCTTGGGCTTTGGGAGCCCCTGGCCTGGGGCGCCCCAGCCCTTAGGCTTTGGGAGCCCCAGGCCTGGTGAGCCCCAGCTCTTAGATTAGGGAGCCCCTATCATGGGGCACCCCAGCCCTTAGGCTTAGGGAGCCACAGGCCTGGTGCGCCCCAGCAAATAGGCTTAGGGAGCCCCAGGCCTGGGTCGCCCCAGCCCTTAGGCTTAGAGAGCCCCAGACATGCGGCCCCCAGCAATTAGGCTTAGGGAGCACCAGGCCTGTGGCGCCCCAGCCCTTGGGCTTAGAGAGTCCCAGGCCTGGGGTGCCCCAGCCCTTAGGCTTTGGGAGACCCAGGCCTGGGGCCCCGTAGCCCTAAAGCTTAGGGACCCCCACACCTGGGGCGCACCAGCCCTGGGTCGCCCCAGCACTTAGCATTAGGGAGCCCCAGGCCTGGGGCACCCAGCCCTTAGGCTAAGTTAGCCCCAGTCCTGGGGCACCCCAGCCCTTAGGCTTTGGGAGCCCCAGGCCTTGGGCGCCCCAGCCCTTAGGCTTAGGGAGCCTCAGGCCTGGGGCGCCCCAGCCCTAAGGCTTAGTGAGCCCCTGGCATGGGGCACCACAGCCCTTAGGCTGTGGGAGCCCAAGGCTTGGGGCGCCCCAGCCCTTAGGCTTAGGGAGCCCCAGGCCTGGGGCGCCCCAGCCCTTATGCTTTGGAGCCCCAGGGCTGGGGCATCCCAACCCTTAGGTTTTGGGAGCCTGATGCCGTGGCGCCCAAGCCCTTAGGCTTTTGGAGCACCAGGACTGGGACGCCCCAGCCCATAGGTTTTGGGAGCCCCAGGCCTGGGGCGCCCCAACCCTTAGGTTTGGGAGCCTGAGGCCGGGTCGCCCCAGACCTTAGTCTTCGGGAGCCCCCAGCCTGGTGCGCCTCAGCCCTTAGGCTTTGGGAGCCCCAGGCATGGGACGCCCCAGCCCATAGGTTTTGGGAGCCCCAGGCCTGTGGCGCCCCAGCCCTTAGGCTTTGGAACCCCAGGCATGGGGCGCACCAGCCCTTAGGCTTTGGGAGCCCGAGGCCTGGGGCGCCCCAGCCCTTAAGCTTAGGGAGCCCCAGGCCTGGGACGCCACAGCCCTTAGGCTAAGGGAGCCCCAGGCCTGGGGCGCCCCAACCCTTAGGCTTTGGGAGCCCCAGACCTGGGGCGCCCAAGCCCTTAGGCTTTGGGAGCGCCAGGCCTGGAGCGCCCCCACACTTAGGCTTAGGGAGCCCTCGGCCTGAGGCTCCCCACACCTTAAGCTTAGGGAGCCCCAGGCCTGAGGCGCCCCATTCCTTAGGCTTTGGGAGCCCCAGGCCTGGGGCGCCCCAGCCCTTAGGCTTAGGGAGCCTCAAGCCTGCGTCGCCCCACCCTAAGGCTTAGGGAGCCCCAGGCCTGGGGCGCCCCATCCCTTAGGCTTTTGGAACCCCAGGCTTGGGGCGCCCCAGCCCTTTGGCTTAGGGAGCCCCAGGCCTTTTGAGCCCCAGCTCTTTAACTTAGGGAGCCCCTGGCCAGGGACGCCACAACACTTAGGCTTAGGGAGCCCCAGGCCTGGGGTGCCCCAGCCCTTAGGCTTCGGGATCCCCAGGCCTTGGGCGCCCCAGCCCTTAGGCTTTGGGAGCCCCAGGACTGGGGCGCCCCAGCCCTTAGGCTTTGGGAGCCCCAGGCCTGGGGCGACGCAGCCCTTAGGCTTAGGGAGCCCCAGACCTGGGGCGCCCCAGCCCAGGTTGCCCCAGCCTTTAGCCTTAGGGAGCCCTAGGCCTGGGGCGCCCAGCCCTTAGACTTAGTTAGCCCCTGTCCAGGGGCGGCCCAGCCCTTAGGCTTTGGGAGCCCCAAGCCTAGGGTGCCCCAGCCCTTAGGCTTAGGGAGCCTCAGGCATGGGGCGCCCCAGCCCTAAGGCTTAGGGAGCCCCTGGCATGGGGTACCCCATCCCTTAGGCTGTGGGAGCCCAAGGCCTGGGGCGCCGCAGCCCTTAGGCTTAGGGTGCCCCAGGTCTGGGACGCCTCAGCCCTTGGGCTTTGGGAGCCCCTGGCCTGGGGCGCCCCAGCCCTTAGGCTTTGGGAGCCCCAGGCCTGGTGAGCCCCAGCTCTTAGATTAGGGAGCCCCTATCATGGGGCACCCCAGCCCTTAGGCTTAGGGAGCCACAGGCCTGGTGCGCCCCAGCAAATAGGCTTAGGGAGCCCCAGGCCTGGGGTGCCCCAGCACTTAGGCTTCGGGATCCCCAGGCCTTGGGCGCCCCAGCCCTTAGGCTTTGGGAGCCCCAGGACAGGGACGAACCAGCCCTTAGGCTTTGGGAGCCCCAGGCCTGGGGCGTCGCAGCCCTTAGGCTTAGGGAGCCCCAGACCTGGGGCGCCCCAGCCCTGGGTCGCCCCAGCCTTTAGCCTTAGGGAGCCCTAGGCCTGGGGCGCCCAGCCCTTAGGCTTAGTTAGCCCCAGTCCAGGGGCGCCCCAGCCCTTAGGCTTTGGGAGGCCCAAGCCTAGGGTGCCCCAGCCCTTAGGCTTAGGGAGCCTCAGGCATGGGGCGCCCCAGCCCTAAGGCTTAGGGAGCCCCTGGCATGGGGTACCCCATCCCTTAGGCTGTGGGAGCCCAAGGCCTGGGGCGCCGCAGCCCTTAGGCTTAGGGTGCCCCAGGTCTGGGACGCCTCAGCCCTTGGGCTTTGGGAGCCCCTGGCCTGGGGCGCCCCAGCCCTTAGGCTTTGGGAGCCCCAGGCCTGGTGAGCCCCAGCTCTTAGATTAGGGAGCCCCTATCATGGGGCACCCCAGCCCTTAGGCTTAGGGAGCCACAGGCCTGGTGCGCCCCAGCAAATAGGCTTAGGGAGCCCCAGGCCTGGGGTGCCCCAGCACTTAGGCTTCGGGATCCCCAGGCCTTGGGCGCCCCAGCCCTTAGGCTTTGGGAGCCCCAGGACAGGGACGAACCAGCCCTTAGGCTTTGGGAGCCCCAGGCCTGGGGCGTCGCAGCCCTTAGGCTTAGGGAGCCCCAGACCTGGGGCGCCCCAGCCCTGGGTCGCCCCAGCCTTTAGCCTTAGGGAGCCCTAGGCCTGGGGCGCCCAGCCCTTAGGCTAAGTTAGCCCCAGTCCAGGGGCGCCCCAGCCCTTAGGCTTTGGGAGGCCCAAGCCTAGGGTGCCCCAGCCCTTAGGCTTAGGGAGCCTCAGGCATGGGGCGCCCCAGCCCTAAGGCTTAGGGAGCCCCTGGCATGGGGTACCCCATCCCTTAGGCTGTGGGAGCCCAAGGCCTGGGGCGCCGCAGCCCTTAGGCTTAGGGTGCCCCAGGTCTGGGACGCCTCAGCCCTTGGGCTTTGGGAGCCCCTGGCCTGGGGCGCCCCAGCCCTTAGGCTTTGGGAGCCCCAGGCCTGGTGAGCCCCAGCTCTTAGATTAGGGAGCCCCTATCATGGGGCACCCCAGCCCTTAGGCTTAGGGAGCCACAGGCCTGGTGCGCCCCAGCAAATAGGCTTAGGGAGCCCCAGGCCTGGGTCGCCCCAGCCCTTAGGCTTAGAGAGTCCCAGACATGCGGCCCCCAGCAATTAGGCTTAGGGAGCACCAGGCCTGTGGCGCCCCAGCCCTTGGGCTTAGAGAGTCCCAGGCCTGGGGTGCCACAGCCCTTAGGCTTTGGGAGCCCCAGGCCTGGGGCGCCGCAGCCCTTGGGCTTTGAGAGACCCAGGCCTGGGGCCCCGTAGCCCTAAAGCTTAGGGACCCCCACACCTGGGGCGCACCAGCCCTGGGTCGCCCCAGCACTTAACATTAGGGAGCCCCAGGCCTGGGGCACCCAGCCCTTAAGCTAAGTTAGCCCCAGTCCTGGGGCACCCCAGCCCTGGGGCACCCCAGCCCTTAGGCTTTGGGAGCCCCAGGCCTTGGGCGCCCCAGCCCTTAGGCTTAGGGAGCCTCAGGCCTGGGGCGCCCCAGCCCTAAGGCTTAGTGAGCCCCTGGCATGGGGCACCACAGCCCTTAGGCTGTGGGAGCCCAAGGCTTGGGGCGCCCCAGCCCTTACGCTTTGGAGCCCCAGGGCTGGGGCATCCCAGCCCTTAGGTTTTGGGAGCCTGATGCCGTGGCGCCCAAGCCCTTAGGCTTTTGGAGCACCAGGACTGGGACGCCCCAGCCCATAGGTTTTGGGAGCCCCAGGCCTGTGGCGCCCCAGCCCTTAGGCTTTGGAACCCCAGGCATGGGACGCACCAGCCCTTAGGCTTTGGGAGCCCGAGGCCTGGGGCGCCCCAGCCCTTAAGCTTAGGGAGCCCCAGGCCTGGGATGCCACAGCCCTTAGGCTAAGGGAGCCCCAGGCCTGGGGCGCCCCAACCCTTAGGCTTTGGGAGCCCCAGACCTGGGGCGCCCAAGCCCTTAGGCTTTGGGAGCGCCAGGCCTGGAGCGCCCCCACACTTAGGCTTAGGGAGCCCTCGGCCTGAGGCTCTCCACACCTTAAGCTTAGGGAGCCCCAGGCCTGAGGCGCCCCATTCCTTAGGCTTTGGGAGCCCCAGGCCTGGGGCGCCCCAGCCCTTAGGCTTAGGGAGCCTCAAGCCTGCGTCGCCCCACCCTAAGGCTTAGGGAGCCCCAGGCCTGGGGTGCCCCAGCCCTTAGGCTTCGGGATCCCCAGGCCTTGGGCGCCCCAGCCCTTAGGCTTTGGGAGCCCCAGGACTGGGGCGCCCCAGCCCTTAGGCTTTGGGAGCCCCAGGCCTGGGGCGACGCAGCCCTTAGGCTTAGGGAGCCCCAGACCTGGGGCGCCCCAGCCCGGGTTGCCCCAGCCTTTAGCCTTAGGGAGCCCTAGGCCTGTGGCGCCCAGCCCTTAGACTTAGTTAGCCCCTGTCCAGGGGCGGCCCAGCCCTTAGGCTTTGGGAGACCCAAGCCTAGGGTGCCCCAGCCCTTAGGCTTAGGGAGCCTCAGGCATGGGGCGCCCCAGCCCTAAGGCTTAGGGAGCCCCTGGCATGGGGTACCCCATCCCTTAGGCTGTGGGAGCCCAAGGCCTGGGGCGCCGCAGCCCTTAGGCTTAGGGTGCCCCAGGTCTGGGACGCCTCAGCCCTTGGGCTTTGGGAGCCCCTGGCCTGGGGTGCCCCAGCCCTTAGGCTTTGGGAGCCCCAGGCCTGGTGAGCCCCAGCTCTTAGATTAGGGAGCCCCTATCATGGGGCACCCCAGCCCTTAGGCTTAGGGAGCCACAGGCCTGGTGCGCCCCAGCAAATAGGCTTAGGGAGCCCCAGGCCTGGGTCGCCCCAGCCCTCAGGCTTAGAGAGCCCCAGACATGTGGCCCCCAGCAATTAGGCTTAGGGAGCACCAGGCCTGTGGCGCCCCAGCCCTTGGGCTTAGAGAGTCCCAGGCTTGGGGTGCCCCAGCCCTTAGGCTTTGGGAGCCTGAGGCCGGGTCACCCCAGACCTTAGTCTTCGGGAGCCCCCAGCCTGGTGCACCTCACCCCTTAGGCTTTGGGAGCCCCAGGCATGGGACGCCCCAGCCCATAGGTTTTGGGAGCCCCAGGCCTGTGGCGCCCCAGCCCTTAGGCTTTGGAACCCCAGGCATGGGGCGCATCAGCCCTTAGGCTTTGGGAGCCCGAGGCCTGGGGCGCCCCAGCCCTTAAGCTTAGGGAGCCCCAGGCCTGGGACGCCACAGCCCTTAGGCTAAGGGAGCCCCAGGCCTGGGGCGCCCCAACCCTTAGGCTTTGGGAGCCCCAGACCTGGGGTGCCCCAGCCCTTAGGCTTTGGGAGCGCCAGGCCTGGGGCGCCCCCACACTTAGGCTTAGGGAGCCCTCGGCCTGAGGCTCCCCACACCTTAAGCTTAGGGAGCCCCAGGCCTGAGGCGCCCCATTCCTTAGGCTTTGGGAGCCCCAGGCCTGGGGCGCCCCAGCCCTTAGGCTTTGGGAGGACCAGGCCTGGGACGCCCCTGACCATAGGTTTTGGGAGCCCCAGACCTGCGGCGCCCCAACCCTTAGGCTTTGGAACCCCAGGCCTTGGGCGCCCCAGCCCTTAGGCTTTGGGAGCCCCAGACCTGGCGCGCCCCAGCCCTTAGGCTTTGGGAGCCCCAGACCTGGGGCGCCCCAGCCCTTAGGCTTTGGGAGCCCCAGGCCTGGGGGGCCCCAGCCCTGAGGCTTAGGGAGCGCCAGGCCAGGGTCGCCCCAGCCCTTAGGCTTAGAGAGCCCCAGACCTGGGGCCCCCCAGCAATTAGGCTTAGGGAGCCCAAGGCCTGGGGCATCCCAGCCCTCAGTATTTGGTATGGCCAGACCTGGGGCGCCCCAGGCATTAGTCTTAGGGAGCCCCAGGCCTGGGTCACCCCAGCCCTTAGGCTTAGGGAGCCCCAGGCCTGGGGCGCCCCAGCCCTTAGGCTTAAGAAGCCCAAGGCCTGGGACGCCCCAGTCCTTAGGCTTTGATAGCTCCAGGTCTGGGGCGCCCCAGCCCTTAGTCTTAGTTAGCCCCAGGCCTGGGGTACCCCAGCCCTTAGGCTTTGGGAGCCCCAGGTCTGGGGCGCCCCAGCCCTAACGCTTAGGGAGCCCCAGACCTGGGGCGCCCTAGCCCTTAGATTTTGGGAGCCCGAGGCCAGGTCGCCCCAGCCCTTAGTCTTTGGGAGCCCCAGACCTGGTGCGCCCCAGCCCTTAGGCTTTGGGAGCCCCAGGCCTTGGGTGCCTCAGCCCTTAGGCTTTGGGAGGCCCAGGACTGGGACGCCCCTGACCATAGATTTTGGGAGCCCCAGGCTGCGGCGCCCCAACCCTTAGGCTTTGGAACCCCAGGCATGGGACGCCCCAGCCCTTAAGCTTTGGGAGGCCCCGGCCTCTTGCACCCAGCCCTTAGACTTAGGGAGAACCAGGCCTGGGACGCCACAGCCCTTATGCTTAGGGAGCCCCAGACCTGGGACGCCCCAGCCCTTAAGCTTAGGGAGCCCCAGGCCTGGGGCGCCCCAGCCCTTAGGATTAGGGAACCCTAGGCCTGGGGCGCCCTAGCCCTTAGGCTTAGGGAGTCCCAGCCCTGGGTCGCGCCAGCCCTTAGGCTTTGGGAGCCCCAGGCCTGAGGCGCCCCAGCCATTAGGCTTTGAGAGCCCCAGGTCTGGGGCGCCCCAGCCCTTAGGCTTAGAGAGCCCCAGACCTGGGGCGCCCTAGAAATTAGGCTTAGGGATCCCCATGCCTGGGGCTTCCTAGCCCTTAGGCTTAGGGTGCCCCAGGCCTGGGACGCCTCAGCCCTTGTGCTTTGGGAACCCCAGGCCTGGGGCGCCCCAGCATTTAGGCTTTGGGAGCCCCAGGCCTGGTGAGCCCCAGCTCTTAGACTTAGGGAACCCCTGGCCTGAGGCGTCCCAGCACTTAGGCTTTGGGAGCCCCAGGCCTGGGGCGCCCCAGCCCTTAGACTTGGAGAGCCCCAGACTTGGTGCACCCCAGCAATTAGGCTTAGGGAGCACTAGGCCTGGGTCGCCCCAGCCCTTAGGCTTATAGAGCCCCAGACATGCGCTGCCCCAGCAATTAGGCTTAGGGAGCACTAGGCCTGAGTGCCCCAGCCCTTACGCTTTGGGTGCCCCAGGCCTGGGGCGCCGCAGCCCTTAGGCTTTGGAAGCCCGAGGCCTGGGGCACCGCAGCCCTTAGGCTTAGGGAGCCCCAGACCTGGGGCGCCACAGCCTTTAGCCTTAGGGAGCCCCAGGCCTGGGGCGCCCAGCCCTTATTCTTAGTTAGCCCCAGTCCTGGGGCGCCCCAGCCCTTATTCATAGTTAGCCCCAGGCCTAGGGCGCCCCAGCCCTTAGGCTTAGGGAGCCTCAGGCCTGGGGTGCCCCAGCACTAAGGCTTAGGGAGCCCCTGGCATGGGGCACCCCAGCCCTTAGGCTTAGGGAGCCCCAGGCCTGGGGCGCCCAAGCCCTTAGGCTTTGGGATCCCCAGACCTGGGGCGCCCCAGCCCTAAGACTTTGGGAGTGACAGGCCTGTGGCGCCCCAGGCCTTAGGCATTGGAACCCCAGTCATGGGGCGCCCCAGCCCTTAGGCTTAGGGAGTCCCAGGCCTGGAGCGCCCCAGCCCTTAGGCTTAGGGAGCCCCAGGCCTGGGGTGCCCCAGCCCTTAGGCTTAGGGAGACCCAGGCCTGGAGCGCCCCAGCCCTTAGGCTTTGGGAGCGCCAGGCCTGTGGCGCCACAGCCCTTAGGCTTTGGGAGCCCCAGGCAAGGGACGCCCAAGCCCATAGGTTTTGGGAGCGCCAGGCCTGGGGCGCCCCCGCCATTAGGCGTAGTGAGCCCCAGGCCTACTGAGCCCCAACTCTTAGGCTTAGGGAGACCCAGGCCTGGGTCGCCCCAGCCCTTAGGCTTAGAAAGCCCCAGATCTGGGGAGCCCCAGCAATTAGGCTTACGGAGCCCCAGGCCTGGGGTGCCCCAGCCCATAGGATTAGGGATGCCCAGGCCTGGGGCGCCCCAACCCTTAGGGTTTGGGAACCCCAGTCCTGGGGTCGCCCCAGTCTTTAAGCTTAGGGAACCCCAGGCCTGTGGCGCTCCAGCCCTTAGGCTTAGGGAGCCCCAGGCCTGGGTCGCCCCTGCCCTTAGGCTTTGGGAGCCCCAGGCCTGGGGCGCCCCAGCTCCTCGGCTTAGGTTGCCCCAGGCCTGGGGCGCCCCAGCCCGAAGATTTGGAAGCCCCAGGCCTGGTGTGCCCCAGCCCTTAGGCTTTGGGAACCCCAGGCCAGGGCGCCCCCGCCCTTAGGCGTAGGCATTCCCAAGCCTGGTGAGCCCTAGCTCTTAGACATATGTAGCCCCTGGCCCCGGGTGCCCCAGCACTTAGGCTAAGGGAGCCCCATGCCTGGGGCGCCCCAGCACTTAGGCTTAGGGAGCCCCAGGCCTAGGACGCCTCAGCCCTTAGGTTTTGGGAGCCCCAGGCATCAGGCGCCTCAGCCCTTAGGTTTTGGGAGCCCCAGGCCTGGGGCGCCCCAGCTCTTAAGATTGGGGAGCCTCAGGCCAGGGTCGCCCCAGCAATTAGGCTTAAGGAGCCCCTGGCCTGGGGCGTACAGCCCTTAGGCTTTGGGAACCCCAGTCCTGGGCCGCCCCAGTCTTAGACTTAGGGAGCCTCAGGCCTGTGTCGCCCCAGCCCTTAGGCTTAGGGAGCCCCAGGCCCGTCGCCCCAGCCCTTAGACTTTGGGAGCCCCAAGCCTGGGGCGCCCCAGCCCTTAGGCTTAGGGAGCCCCAGGACTGAGGCGCCCCAGCATTTAGGCTTTGGGAGCTCCAGGCCTGGGGCGCCCCAGCACTTAGGCTTAGGGATCCCGAGGCCTGAGGCGCCCCAGCCCTTAGGCTTAGGGAGCCCCAGGCCTGGGGCGCCCAATCCCTTAGGCTTTGGGAGCCCCAGGCCTGGGACGCCCCAGCCCTTAGGCTTTGGGAACCCCAGGGCTGGGGCGACGCAGCCCTTAGTCTTTGGGATCTCCTGGCCTGGGGCGCCCCAGCCCTTAAGCTTAGGGAGCCCCATCCTGGGGCGCCCCAGCCCTTAGGCTTAGGGTGCCCCAGGCCCGGGGCGCCACAGCCCTTAGGCTTAGGGAGCCCCAGACCTGGGGCACCCCATCCCTTAGACTTAAGGAGCCCCTGGCCTGTGGCGCCCCAGCACTTAGGCTTAGGGAGCCCCAGACCTGGGGCGCCCCAGCCCTTAGGCTTTGAAACCCCAGGCCTGGGGCGCCCCAGCCCTGAGGCTTTGGGAGCGCCAGGCGGGTGGCGCACCAGCCCTTAGGATTTGGGAGCCTCAGGCCTGCGACGCCCCAACCCTTAAGCTTTTGGAGCCCCAGGCATCTGCGCCCCAGCCCTTAGTTTTAGGGAGCCCCAGGCCTGGTGAGCCCCAGCTCTTAGACTTAGGAAGCCCCAGGCCAGGGTCGCCCCAGCCCTTAGGCTTATTGAGCCCCAGACCTGGGGCGCCCCAGCCCTTAGGCTTAGGGAACCCCAGGCCTGTGGCGCTCCAGCCCTTAAGCTTAGGGAGCCCCAGGCCTGGGTCGCCCCAGCCCTTAGGCTTTGGGAGCCCCAAGCCTGGGGCGCCCCAGCCCTTAGAATTAGGGATGCCCAGGCCTGGGGCGCCCCAACCCTTAGGCTTTGGAACCCCAGTCCTGGGGCGCCCCAGCCTTTAAGCTTAGGGAACCCCAGGTCTTGGGGGCCCCAGCCCTTAGGCTTTGAGAGCCCCAGGCCTGGTGAGCCCCAGCTCTTAGACTTAGGGAGCCCCTGATCTGAGGCGCCCCAGCCCTTAGTCTTACAGAGCCCCAGACCTGGTGCGCCCCAGCATTTAGGCTTAGGGAGCTCCAGGCCTGGGCCGCCCCAGGCCTTAGGCTTAGAGAGCCCCAGACATGCGGGGCCCCAGCAATTAAGCTTAGGCAGCCCCAGGCCTGGGGCGCCCCAGCCATTAGACTTAGGGAGCCCCAGGCCTTGGGCGCCCCAGCCCTTAAGCTTTGTGAGCCCCAGGCCTGGGACTCCTCATTCCTTGGGCTTTGGGAGCCCCAGGCCGCGGGCGCCCCAGCCATTGGGCTTAGAGAGTCCCAGGCCTGGGGTGCCCCAGCCCTTAGGCTTAGGGAGCCCCAGGCCAGGTTAGCCCGAGCTCTTTAACTTAGGGAGCCCTTGGCTGGGGCGCCCCAACACTTAGGCTTAGGGAGCCCTAGCCCTGGGGTGCCCCAGCCCTTAGGCTTAGGGAGCCCCAGGCCAGGTTAGCCCGAGCTCTTTAACTTAGGGAGCCCTTGGCCTGGGGCGCCCCAACACTTAGGCTTAGGGAGCCCCAGCCCTGGGGTGCCCCAGCCCTTAGGCTTAGGGAGCCCCACCCTGGGGCGCCCCAGCCCTTATGCTTTGGGAGCCCCAGGCCTGGGGCGCCCCAGCCCTTAGGAGTTGTTGACCCAAGGCCTGGGGCGCCCCAGCCCTTAGGCTTAAGTAGCCCCACACCTGGGGCGCACCAGCCCTTAGGCTTTGGAACCCCAGGCCAAGGGCGCCCCAGCCTTAAGGATTAGCGAACCCCATGCCTGGGGCGCCCCAGCTCTTAGGCTTAGGGAGCCCCAGGCCTGGGGCGCCGCAGCCTTTAGGCTTTTTGAGCCCCAGGCCTGGGGCGCCGCAGCCCTTAGGCTTTGGGAGCCCCAGGCCTGGGGCGCCGCAGCCCTTAGGCTTAGGGAGCCCTAGACCTGGGGCGCCCCAGCCCTGGGTCTCCCCAGCCCTTAGCCTTAGGGAGCCCCAGGCCTCAGGCGCCTAGGCATTAGGCTTAGTTAGCCACAGTCCTGGGGCGCCCCAGCCTTTAGGCTTTGGGAGCCCCAGGCCTAGGGCGCCCCAGTCCTTAGGCTTAGGGAGTCCCAGGCCTGTGGTGCCCGAGCCCTTAATCCTGTTAGCCTCAGGCCTGGGGCGCCCAGCCCTTAAGCCTGGGAGCCTCAGGCCTGGGGCGCCCCAACCCTTAGGCTTTGGGAGTACCAAGACTGGGACGGCCCAGCACATAGGTTTTTTGAGCCCCAGGCCTGGGGCGCCCCAGCCCTTAGGCTTAAGTAAGACCAGACCTGGGGCGCCCCAGCCTTTAGGCTTTGGGAGCCCCATGCCTGCGGCGCCCCTGCCCTTAGGCTTAGGGTGCCCCAGGCCTGGGATGCCTCAGCAATTAGGCTTAGAGAGCCCCAGGCCTGGGTCGCCCCAGACCTTAGGCTTAGAGAGCCCCAGACATGTGGCGCCCCAGCAATTAGGCTTAGGCAGCCCCTGGCCTTAGGCTTTGTGAGCCCCAGGCCTGGGACTCCTCATTCCTTGGGTTTTGGGAGCCCCAGGCCTGGGGCGCCCCCGCCCTTACGCTTTGGGAGCCCCAGGCTTGGGGCGCCCCAGCCCTTAGGCTTAGGGAGCCCCAGGCCTGGTGAGCCCCAGCTCTTTAACTTAGTGAGCCCCAGCCTGGGGAGCCCCAACACTTAGGCTTAGGGAGCCCCAGGACAGTGGTGTCCCAGCCTTTAGGCTTAGGGAGCCCCACCCTGGGTTTGCCCTGCCCTTAGGTTTTAGGAGCCCCAGGCCTGCGGTGCCCCAGCCCTTAAGTTTTGGGAGCCCCAGGCCTGGGGCGCCCTGCCCTTAGGCTTTGGGAGCCCCAGGCCTGGGGCGCCGCAGCCCTTAGGCTTTGGGAGCCCCAGGCTTGGGGCGCCGCAGCGCTTAAGCTTTTGGAGCCCCAGGCATGGGCGCCCCAGACCTTAGTTTTAGGGAGCCCCAGTCCTGGGGCGCCCCAGCCATTAGGCTTTGGGAGCCCCAGGCCAGGGACGCCAAGCCCATAGTTTTTGGAATCGCCAGGCCTGGGGCACCCCCGCCATTAGGCGTAGGGAGCCCCAGGCCTGGTGAGCCCCAGCTCTTAGACTTAGGGAGCCCCAGGCCAGGGTCGCCCCAGCCCTTAGGCTTATTGATCCCCAGACCTGAGGCGCCCCAGCAATTAGGCTTAAGGAGCCCCAGGCCTGGGTTGCCCCATCCCTTAAGCTTAGAAAGCCCCAGACCTGGGGCGCCCCAGCAATTAGGCTTAGGGAGCCCCAGGCCTGGGGCGCCACAGCCCTTAGGATTAGGGATGCCCAGGCCTGGGGCACCCCAGCCCTTAGGCTTTGGGAACCCCAGTCCTGGGGCACCCCAGCCCTTAGGCTTAGGGAACCCCAGGCCTGTGGCGCTACAGCCCTTAGGCTTAGGGAGCCCCAGGCCTGGGTCGCCCCAGCCCTTAGGCTTTGGGAGCCCCAAGCCTGGGGCGCCCCAGCCCTTAGGATTGGGGATGCCCAAGCCTGCAGCGCCCCAGCCTTAAGGCTTTGGGAACCCCAGTCCAGGGCGCCCCAGCCTTTAGGCTTAGGGAACCCCAGGCCTGTGGCGCTCCAGCCCTTAGGCTTAGGGAGCCCCAGGCCTGGGTCGCCCCAGTCCTTAGGCTTTGGGAGCCCCAGTCCTGGGGCGCCCCAGCCCTTAGGATTGGGGATGCCCAAGCCTGCAGCGCCCCAGCCTTAAGGCTTTGGGAACCCCAGTCCAGGGTGCCCCAGCCTTTAGGCTTAGGGAACCCCAGGCCTGGGGCGCCCCAGCCCTTAGGAGTTGTTGACCCAAGGCCTGGGGCGCCCCAGCCCTTAGGCTTAAGTAGCCCCACACCTGGGGCGCACCAGCCCTTAGGCTTTGGAACCCCAGGCCAAGGGCGCCCCAGCCTTAAGGATTAGCGAACCCTATGCCTGGGGCGCCCCAGCTCTTAGGCTTAGGGAGCCCCAGGCCTGGGGCGCCGCAGCCTTTAGGCTTTTTGAGCCCCAGGCCTGGGGCGCCGCAGCCCTTAGGCTTTGGGAGCCCCAGGCCTGGGGCGCCGCAGCCCTTAGGCTTAGGGAGCCCTAGACCTGGGGCGCCCCAGCCCTGGGTCTCCCCAGCCCTTAGCCTTAGGGAGCCCCAGGCCTCAGGCGCCTAGGCATTAGGCTTAGTTAGCCACAGTCCTGGGGCGCCCCAGCCTTTAGGCTTTGGGAGCCCCAGGCCTAGGGCGCCCCAGTCCTTAGGCTTAGGGAGTCCCAGGCCTGTGGTGCCCGAGCCCTTAATCCTGTTAGCCTCAGGCCTGGGGCGCCCAGCCCTTAAGCCTGGGAGCCTCAGGCCTGGGGCGCCCCAACCCTTAGGCTTTGGGAGTACCAAGACTGGGACGGCCCAGCACATAGGTTTTTTGAGCCCCAGGCCTGGGGCGCCCCAGCCCTTAGGCTTAAGTAAGACCAGACCTGGGGCGCCCCAGCCTTTAGGCTTTGGGAGCCCCATGCCTGCGGCGCCCCTGCCCTTAGGCTTAGGGTGCCCCAGGCCTGGGATGCCTCAGCAATTAGGCTTAGAGAGCCCCAGGCCTGGGTCGCCCCAGCCCTTAGGCTTAGAGAGCCCCAGACATGTGGCGCCCCAGCAATTAGGCTTAGGCAGCCCCTGGCCTTAGGCTTTGTGAGCCCCAGGCCTGGGACTCCTCATTCCTTGGGTTTTGGGAGCCCCAGGCCTGGGGCGCCCCCGCCCTTACGCTTTGGGAGCCCCAGGCTTGGGGCGCCCCAGCCCTTAGGCTTAGGGAGCCCCAGGCCTGGTGAGCCCCAGCTCTTTAACTTAGTGAGCCCCAGCCTGGGGAGCCCCAACACTTAGGCTTAGGGAGCCCCAGGACAGTGGTGTCCCAGCCTTTAGGCTAGGTTTTAGGAGCCCCAGGCCTGCGGTGCCCCAGCCCTTAAGTTTTGGGAGCCCCAGGCCTGGGGCGCCCTGCCCTTAGGATTTGGGAGCCCCAGGCCTGGGGCGCCGCAGCCCTTAGGCTTTGGGAGCCCCAGGCTTGGGGCGCCGCAGCGCTTAAGCTTTTGGAGCCCCAGGCATGGGCGCCCCAGACCTTAGTTTTAGGGAGCCCCAGTCCTGGGGCGCCCCAGCCATTAGGCTTTGGGAGCCCCAGGCCAGGGACGCCAAGCCCATAGTTTTTGGAATCGCCAGGCCTGGGGCACCCCCGCCATTAGGCGTAGGGAGCCCCAGGCCTGGTGAGCCCCAGCTCTTAGACTTAGGGAGCCCCAGGCCAGGGTCGCCCCAGCCCTTAGGCTTATTGAACCCCAGACCTGAGGCGCCCCAGCAATTAGGCTTAAGGAGCCCCAGGCCTGGGTTGCCCCATCCCTTAAGCTTAGAAAGCCCCAGACCTGGGGCGCCCCAGCAATTAGGCTTAGGGAGCCCCAGGCCTGGGGCGCCACAGCCCTTAGGATTAGGGATGCCCAGGCCTGGGGCACCCCAGCCCTTAGGCTTTGGGAACCCCAGTCCTGGGGCACCCCAGCCCTTAGGCTTAGGGAACCCCAGGCCTGTGGCGCTACAGCCCTTAGGCTTAGGGAGCCCCAGGCCTGGGTCGCCCCAGCCCTTAGGCTTTGGGAGCCCCAAGCCTGGGGCGCCCCAGCCCTTAGGATTGGGGATGCCCAAGCCTGCAGCGCCCCAGCCTTAAGGCTTTGGGAACCCCAGTCCAGGGCGCCCCAGCCTTTAGGCTTAGGGAACCCCAGGCCTGTGGTGCTCCAGCCCTTAGGCTTAGGGAGCCCCAGGCCTGGGTCGCCCCAGTCCTTAGGCTTTGGGAGCCCCAGTCCTGGGGCGCCCCAGCCCTTAGGCTTTGGGAGCCCCAGGCCTGGGGCTCCGCAGTCCTTAGGCTTTGGGAGCCCCAGGCCTGGGGCTCCGCAGCCCTTAGGCTAAGGGATCCCCAGACCTTGGCCGCCCCAGCCGTGCGTCGCCCCAGCCCTTAGCCTTAGGGAGCCCCAGGCCAGGGGCTCCCAGCACTTAGGCTTAGTTAGCCCCAGTCCTGGGGCGCCACAGCCCTTAGGCTTAGGAAGCCCCAGGCCAGGGGCGCCCCAGCCCTTAGGCTTTGGGAGCCCGAGGCCGTGGCGCCCAAGCCCTTAGGCTTTTTGAGCCCCAGGCCTGGTGAGCCCCAGCTCTTAGACTTAGGGAGCCCCTGATCAGAAGCGTCCCAGACCTTAGTCTTACAGAGCCCCAGACCTGGTGCGCCCCAGCATTTAGGCTTAGGGAGTCCCAGGCCTGTGGCGCCCCCGCCCTTAAGCCTGTTAGCCTCAGGCCTGGGGCGCCCCAGCCCTTAAGCCTGGGAGCCTCAGGTCTGGGGCGCCCCAACCCTTAGGCTTTGGGAGCACCAGGACTGGGACGGCCCAGCACATAGGTTTTTTGAGCCCCAGGCCTGGGGCGCCCCAGCCCTTAGGGTTAAGTAAGCCCAGACATGGGGCGCCCCAGCCTTTTGGCTTAGGGAGCCCCATGCCTGCGGCGCCCCACCCCTTAGGCTTAGGGTGCCCCAGTCCTGGGACGCCTCAGCAATTAGGCTTAGGGAGTCCCAGGCCTGGGTCACCCCAGCCCTTAGGCTTAGAGAGCCCCAGACATGCGGCGCCCCATCAATTAGGCTTAGGCAGCCCCAGGCCTGGGGCGCCCCAGCCATTAGACTTAGGGAGCCCCAGGCCTGGGGCGCCCCAGCCCTTAGGCTTTGTGAGCCCCGGGCCAGGGACTCTTCATTCCTTGGGTTTTGGGAGCCCCAGGGCTCGGGCGCCCCAGCCCTTGGGCTTAGAGAGTCCCAGACCTGGGGTGCCCCAGCCCTTACGCTTTGGGAGCCCCAGGCCTTGGGGCGCCCCAGCCCTTAGGCTTAAGTAGCCCCACACCTGGGGCGCCCCAGCCCTTAGGCTTAGGGAGCCCCATGCCTGCGGCGCCCCAGCCCTTAGGCTTAGGGTGCCCCAGGTCTGGGACGCCTCAGCCCTTGTCTTTGGGAGCCCCAGGCCTGGGGCACCCCAGCCCTTAGGCTTTGGGAGCCCCAGGCCTGGTGAACCCCAGGTCTTAGACTTAGGGAGCCCCTGGCCTGTGGCACCCCAGCACTTAGGCTTAGGGAGCCCCAGGCCTGGGTCGCCCCAGCCCTTAGGCTTAGAGAGCCCCAGTCATGCGGCACCCCAGCAATGAGGCTTAGGCAGCCCCAGGCTTGGGACTCCTCATTCCTTGGGCTTTGGGAGCCCCAGGCCTCGGGAGCCCCAGCCCTTAGGTTTAGAGAGTCCCAGGCCTGGGGTGCCCCAGACCTTAGGCTTTTCAAGCCCCAGGCCTGGGGCGCCCCCGCCCTTACACTTTGGGAGCCCCAGGCTTGGGGTGCCCCAGCCTTTAGGCTTAGGGAGCCCCACCCTGGGGCGCCCCAGCCCTTAGGCTTTAGGAGCCCCAGGCATGGAGCGCCCCAGCCCTTAGGTTTTGGGAGCCCAAGGCCTGGGGCGTCCCCGCCCTTAGGCTTTGGGAGCCCCAGGCCTGGGGCGCCGCAGCCCTTAGGCTTTGGGAGCCCCAGGTGGGGCTCCGCAGCCCTTAGGCTAAGTGATCCCCAGACCTTGGCCGCCCCAACCGTGGGTCGCCCCAGCCCTTAGCCTTAGGGAGCCCCAGGCCAGGGGCTCCCAGCACTTAGGCTTAGTTAGCCCCAGTCCTGGGGCGCCCCAGCCCTTAGGCTTTGGGAACCCCAGGCCTAGGGCACCCCTGCCATTAGGCTTAGGGAGCCTCAGGCCAGGGGCGCCCCAGCCCTTAGGCTTTGGGAGCCCAAGGACTGGGGCGCCCCAGCCCTTAGGCTTTGGGAGCACAAGGACTGGGATGCCCCAGCCCATAGGTTTTGGGAGGCCCAGCCCTGGGGCGCCCCAGCCCTTAGGCTTAAGTAACCCCAGACCTGGGGCGCCCCAGCCCTTAGGCTTTGAAACCCCAGGCCTGGGGCGCCCCAGCCCTGAGGCTTTGGGAGCGCCAGGCCTGTGGCGCACCAGCCCTTAGGATTTGGGAGCCCCAGGCCTGCGACGCCCCAACCCTTAAGCTTTTGGAGCCCCAGGCATCTGCGCCCCAGCCCTTAGTTTTAGGGAGCGCCAGGCCTGGGGCGCCCCCGCCATTAGGCGTAGGGATCCCCAGGCCTGGTGAGCCCCAGCTCTTAGACTTAGGAAGCCCCAGGCCAGGGTCGCCCCAGCCCTTAGGCTTATTGATCCCCAGACCTGGGGCGCCCCAGCCCTTAGGCTTAGGGAACCCCAGGCCTGTGGCGCTCTAGCCCTTAGGCTTAGGGAGCCCCAAGCCTGGGGCGCCCCAGCATTTAGGATTAGGGATGCCCAGGCCTGGGGCGCCCCAGCCCTTAGGATTAGGGATGCCCAGGCCTCGGGCGCCCCAGCCCTTAGGCTTTGGGAACCCCAGTCCTGGGGCGCCTCAGCCCTTATGCTTAGGGAACCCCAGGCCTGTGGCGCTCCAGCCCTTAGTCTTAGGGAGCCCCAGGCCTGTATCGCCCCAGCCCTTAGGCTTTGGGAGCCCCAAGCCTGGGGCGCCCCAGTCCTTAGGCTTAGGGAGCCCCAGGCCTGAGGTGCCCCAGCCTTTAGGCTTTGGGAGCCCCAGGACTGGGGCGCCCCAGCCCTTAGGCTTTGGGAGCCCCAGGCCTGGGTCTCCGCAGCCCTTAGGCTTTGGGAGCCCCAGCCTTGGGGCACCCCAGCCCTTAGGCTTAGGGAGTCCCAGGCCTGGGGCGCCCCACACTTTAGGCTTAGGGTGCCCAAGGCCAGGGATGCCTCAGCCCTTGGGCTTTGGGAGCCCCAGGCCTTGGGCGCCCCAGCCCTTAGGCTTTGAGAGCCCCAGGCCTGGTGAGCCCCAGCTCTTAGACTTAGGGAGCCCCTGATCTGAGGTGCCCCAGCCCTTAGTCTTACAGAGCCCCAGACCTGTTGCGCCCCAGCCCTTAGGCTTAGGGAGTCCCAGGCCTGGGGCGCCCCAGCCCTTAAGCCTGTTAGCCTCAGGCCTGGGGCGCCCCAGCCCTTAAGCCTGGGAGCCTCAGGCCTGGGGCGCCCCAACCCTTAGGCTTTGGGAGCACCAGGACTGGGACGGCCTAGCACATAGGTTTTTTGAGCCCCAGGCCTGGGGCGCCCCAGCCCTTAGTCTTAAGTAAGCCTAGACCTGGGGCGCCCCAGCCTTTAGGCTTAGGGAGCCCCATGCCTGTGGCGCCCCAGCCCTTAGGCTTAGGGTGCCCCAGGCCTGGGACGCCTCAGCAATTAGGCTTAGGGAGCCAAGGCCTGGGTCTCCCCAGCCAATAGGCTTATAGAGCCCCAAACATGCGGCGCCCTAGCAATTCTGCTTAGGCAGCCCCAGGCCTGGGGTGCCCCAGCCATTAGACTTAGGGAGCCCCAGGCCTGGGGCGCCCCAGCCCTTAGGCTTTGTGAGCCCCAGGCCAGGGACTCCTCATTCCTTGGGTTTTGGGAGCCCCAGGCCTCGGGCGCCCCAGCCCTTGGGCTTAGAGAGTCCCAGACCTGGGGTGCCCCAGCCCTTAGGCTTTTTGAGCCCCAGGCCTGGGGCGCCTCCGCCCTTACGCTTTGGGAGCCCCAGGCCTTGGGGCGCCCCAGCCCTTAGGCTTAAGTAGCCCCACACCTGGGGCGCCCCAGCCCTTAGGCTTAGGGAGCCCCTGGCCTGTGGCGCCCCAGCACTTAGGCTTAGGGAGCCCCAGGCCTGGGTCGCCCCAGCCCTTAGGCTTAGAGAGCCCCAGACATGCGGCGCCCCAGCAATTAGGCTTATGCAGCCCCAGCCCTGGGGCGCCGCAGCCCTTAGGCTTAAGTAGCCCCAGACCTGGGGCGCCCCAGCCCTTTGGCTCTGAAACCCCAGGCCTGGGGCGCCCCAGCCCTGAGGCTTTGGGAGCGCCAGGCCTGTGGCGCACCAGCCCTTAGGATTTGGGAGGCCCAGGCCTGCGACGCCCCAACCCTTAAGCTTTTGGAGCCCCAGGCATCTGCGCCCCAGCCCTTAGTTTTAGGGAGCGCCAGGCCTGGGGCGCCCCCGCCATTAGATGTAGGGAGCCCCAGGCCTGGTGAGCCCCAGCTCTTAGACTTAGGAAGCCCCAGGCCAGGGTCGCCCCAGCCCTTAGGCTTATTGAGCCCCAGACCTGGGGCGCCCCAGCCCTTAGGCTTAGGGAACCCCAGGCCTGTGGCGCTCCAGCCCTTAGGCTTAGGGAGCCCCAGGCCTGGGTCGCCCCAGCCCTTAGGCTTTGGGAGCCCCAAGCCTGGGGCGCGCAAGCCCTTAGAATTAGGGATGCCCAGGCCTGGGGCGCCCCAGCCCTTAGGCTTTGGAACCCCAGTCCTGGGGCGCCCCAGCCTTTAAGCTTAGGGAACCCCAGGCCTGTGGCGCTCCAGCCCTTAGGCTTAGGGAGCCCCAGGCCTGTGTCGCCCCAGCCCTTAGGCTTTGGGAGCCCCAAGCCAGGGGCGCCCCAGTCCTTAGGCTTAGGGAGCTCCAGGCCTGAGGCGCCCCAGTCTTTAGGCTTTGGGAGCCCCAGCACTGGGGTGCCCCAGCCCTTAGGCTTTGGGAGCCCCAGGCCTGGGGCTCCGCAGCCCTTAGGCTTTGGGAGCCCCAGGCCTGGGGTACCCCAGCCCTTAGGCTTAGGGAGTCCCAGGCCTGGGGCGCCCCACATTTTAGGCTTAGGGTGCCACAGGCCAGGGACGCCTCAGCCCTTGGGCTTTGGGAGCCCCAGGCCTTGGGCGCCCCAGCCCTTAAGCTTTGTGAGCCCCAGGCCTGGGACTCCTCATTCCTTGGGCTTTGGGAGCCCCAGGCCTCGGGCGCCCCAGCCATTGGGCTTAGAGAGTCCCAGGCCTGGGGTGCCCCAGCCCTTAGGCTTAGGGAGCCCCAGGCCAGGTTAGCCCGAGCTCTTAAACTTAGGGAGCCCTTGGCCTGGGGCGCCCCAACACTTAGGCTTAGGGAGCCCCAACCCTGGAGTGCCCCAGCCCTTAGGCTTAGGGAGCCCCACCCTGGGGCGCCCCAGCCCTTATGCTTTGGGAGCCCCAGGCCTGGGGCGCCCCAGCCCTTAGGCTTTGGGAGCTGAGGCGTGGCGCCCAAGCCCTTAGGCTTTGGGAGCCCCAGGCCTGGGGCGCCCCAGCCCTTAGGAGTTGGTGACCCAAGGCCTGGGGCGCCCCAGCCCTTAGGCTTAAGTAGCCCCACACCTGGGGCGCACCAGCCCTTAGGCTTTGGAACCCCAGGCCTAGGGCGCCCCAGCCTTAAGGATTAGTGAACCCCATGAATGGGGCGCCACAGCCCTTAGGCTTAGGGAGCCCCAGGCCTGGGGGGCCGCAGCCTTTAGGCTTTTTGAGCCCCAGGCCTGGGGCGCCGCAGCCCTTAGGCTTTGGGAGCCCCAGGCCTGGGGCGCCGCAGCCCTTAGGCTTAGGGAGCCCTAGACCTGGGGCGCCCCAGCCCTGGGTCTCCCCAGCCCTTAGCCTTAGGGAGCCCCAGGCCTCAGGCGCCTAGGCATTAGGCTTAGTTAGCCACAGTCCTGGGGCGCCCCAGCCTTTAGGTTTGGGAGCCCCAGGCCTAGGGCGCCCCAGTCCTTAGGCTTAGGGAGTCCCAGGCCTGTGGCGCCCGAGCCCTTAATCCTGTTAGCCTCAGGCCTGGGGCGCCCAGCCCTTAAGCCTGGGAGCCTCAGGCCTGGGGCGCCCCAACCCTTAGGCTTTGGGAGTACCAAGACTGGGACGGCCCAGCACATAGGTTTTTTGAACCCCAGGCCTGGGGCGCCCCAGCCCTTAGGCTTAAGTAAGACCAGACCTGGGGCGCCCCAGCCTTTAGGCTTTGGGAGCCCCATGCCTGCGGCGCCCCAGCCCTTAGGCTTAGGGTGCCCCAGGCCTGGGACGCCTCAGCAATTAGGCTTAGGGAGCCCCAGGCCTGGGTCGCCCCAGCCCTTAGGCTTAGAGAGCCCCAGACATGTGGCGCCCCAGCAATTAGGCTTAGGCAGCCCCAGGCCTTAGGCTTTGTGAGCCCCAGGCCAGGGACTCCTCATTCCTTGGGTTTTGCGAGCCCCAGGCCTCGGGCGCCCCAGCCCTTGGGCGTAGAGAGTCCCAGACCTGGGGTTCCCCATCCCTTAGGCTTTTCGAGCCTCAGGCCTAGGGCGCCCCCGCCCTTACGCTTTGGGAGCCCCAGGCTTGGGGCGCCCCAGCCCTTAGGCTTAGGGAGCCCCAGGCCTGGTGAGCCCAGCTCTTTAACTTAGTGAGCCCCAGCCTGGGGAGCCCCAACACTTAGGCTTAGGGAGCCCCAGGACAGGGGTGTCCCAGCCTTTAGGCTTAGGGAGCCCCACCCTGGGTTTGCCCAGCCCTTAGGTTTTAGGAGCCCCAGGCCTGGGGTGCCCCAGCCCTTAAGTTTTGGGAGCCCCAGGCCTGGGGCGCCCTGCCCTTAGGCTTTGGGAGCCCCAGGCCTGGGGCGCCGCAGCCCTTAGGCTTTGGGAGCCCCAGGCTTGGGGCGCCGCAGCGCTTAAGCTTTTGGAGCCCCAGGCATGGGCAGCCCAGACCTTAGTTTTAGGGAGCCCCAGTCCTGGGGCGCCCCAGCCATTAGGTTTTGGGAGCCCCAGGCCAGGGACGCCAAGCCCATAGTTTTTGGAAGCGCCAGGCCTGGGGCACCCCCGCCATTAGGCGTAGGGAGCCCCAGGACTGGTGAGCCCCAGCTCTTAGACTTAGGGAGCCCCAGGCCAGGGTCGCCCCAGCCCTTAGGCTTATTGATCCCCAGACCTGAGGCGCCCCAGCAATTAGGCTTAAGGAGCCCCAGGCCTGGGTTGTCCCATCCCTTAAGCTTAGAAAGCCCCAGACCTGGGACGCCCCAGCAATTAGGCTTAGGGAGCCCCAGGCCTGGGGCGCCACAGCCCTTAGGATTAGGGATGCCCAGGCCTGGGGCACCCCAGCCCTAAGCTTTGGGAACCCCAGTCCTGGGGCGCCCCAGCCCTTAGGCTTAGGGAACCCCAGCCCTGTGACGCCACAGCCCTTAGGCTTAGGAAGCCCCAGGCCTGGGTCGCCCCAGCCCTTAGGCTTTGGGAGCCCCAAGCCTGGGGCGCCCCAGCCCTTAGGATTGGGGATGCCCAAGCCTGCAGCGCCCCAGCCTTAAGGCTTTGGGAACCCCAGTCCAGGGCGCCCCAGCCTTTAGGCTTAGGGAACCCCAGGCCTGTGGCGCTCCAGCCCTTAGGCTTAGCGAGCCCCAGGCCTGGGTCGCCCCAGTCCTTAGGATTTGGGAGCCCCAGTCCTGGGGCGCCCCAGCCCTTAGGCTTTGGGAGCCCCAGGCCTGGGGCTCCGCAGCCCTTAGGCTTTGGGAGCCCCAGGCCTGGGGCTCCGCAGCCCTTAGTCTAAGGGATCCCCAGACCTTGGCCGCCCCAGCCGTGGGTCGCCCCAGCCCTTAGCCTTAGGGAGCCCCAGGCCAGGGGCTCCCAGCACTTAGGCTTAGTTAGCCCCAGTCCTGGGGCGCCACAGCCCTTAGGCTTTGGGAGCCACAGGCCTGGTGAGCCCCAGCTCTTAGACTTAGGGAGCCCCTGATCTGAGGCGTCCCAGCCCTTAGTCTTACAGAGCCCCAGACCTGGTGCGCCCCAGCATTTAGGCTTAGGGAGTCCCAGGCCTGGGGCACCCCAGCCCTTAAGCCTGTTAGCCTCAGGCCTGGGGCCCTCAGCCCTTAAGCCTGGGAGCCTCAGGTCTGGGGCGCCCCAACCCTTAGGCTTTGGGAGCACCAGGACTGGGACGGCCCAGCACATAGGTTTTTTGAGCCCCAGGCCTGGGGCGCCCCAGCCCTTAGGCTTAAGTATGCCCAGACATGGGGCGCCCCAGCCTTTAGGCTTAGGGAGCCCCATGCCTGCGGCGCCCCAGCCCTTAGGCTTAGGGTGCCCCAGGCCTGGGACGCCTCAGCAATTAGGCTTAGGGAGCCCCAGTCCTGGGTCACCCCAGCCCTTAGGCTTAGAGAGCCCCAGAAATGCGGCGCCCCAGCAATTAGGCTTAGGCAGCCCCAGGCCTGGGGCGCCCCAGCCATTAGACCTAGGGAGCCCCAGGCCTGGGGTGCCCCAGCATTTAGGCTTTGTGAGCCCCGGGCCAGGGACTCTTCATTCCTTGGGTTTTGGGAGCCCCAGGCCTCGGGCGCCCCAGCCCTTGGGCTTAGAGAGTCCCAGACCTGGGGTGCCCCAGCCCTTAGGCTTTTCGAGCCCCAGGCCTGGGGCGCCTCCGCCCTTACGCTTTGGGAGCCCCAGGCCTTGGGGCGCCGCAGCCCTTAGGCTTAAGTAGCCCCACACCTGGGGCTCCCCAGCCCTTAGGCTTAGGGAGCCCCATGCCTGCGGCGCCCCAGCCCTTAGGCTTAGGGAGCCCCAGGCCTGGGTCGCCCCAGCCCTTAGGCTTAGAGAGCCCCAGTCATGCGGCGCCCCAGCAATGAGGCTTAGGCAGCCCCAGGCTTGGGACTCCTCATTCCTTGGGCTTTGGGAGCCCCAGGCCTCGGGCGCCCCAGCCCTTGGGCTTAGAGAGTCCCAGGCCTGGGGTGCCCCAGACCTTAGGCTTTTCAAGCCCCAGGCCTGGGGCGCCCCCGCCCTTACACTTTGGGAGCCCCAGGCTTGGGGCGCCCCAGCCCTTAGGCTTAGGGAGGCCCAGGCCTGGTGAGCCCTAGCTCTTTAACTTAGGGAGCCCCTGGCCTGGGGCGCCCCAACACTTAGGCTTAGGGAGCCCCAGGCCTGGGGTGCCCCAGCCTTTAGGCTTAGGGAGCCCCACCCTGGGGCGCCCCAGCCCTTAGGCTTTAGGAACCCAGGCATGGGGCGCCCCAGCCCTTAGGTTTTGGGAGCCCAAGGCCTGGGGCGCCCCCGCCCTTAGGCTTTGGGAGCCCCAGGCCTGGGGCGCCGCAGCCCTTAGGCTTTGGGAGCCCCAGGTGGGGCTCCGCAGCCCTTAGGCTAAGGGATCCCCAGACCTTGGCCGCCCCAGCCGTGGGTCGCCCCAGCCCTTAGCCTTAGGGAGCCCCAGGCCAGGGGCTCCCAGCACTTAGGCTTAGTTAGCCCCAGTCCTGGGGCGCCCCAGCCCTTAGGCTTTGGGAGCCCCAGGCCTAGGGCACCCCTGCCATTAGGCTTAGGGAGCCTCAGGCCAGGGGCGCCCCAGCCCTTAGGCTTTGGGAGCCCAAGGACTGGGGCGCCCCAGCCCTTAGGCTTTGGGAGCACAAGGACTGGGATGCCCCAGCCCATAGGTTTTGGGAGGCCCAGCCCTGGGGCGCCCCAGCCCTTAGGCTTAAGTAACCCCAGACCTGGGGCGCCCCAGCCCTTAGGCTTTGAAATCCCAGGCCTGGGGCGCCCCAGCCCTGAGGCTTTGGGAGCGCCAGGCCTGTGGCGCACCAGCCCTTAGGATTTGGGAGCCCCAGGCCTGCGACGCCCCAACCCTTAAGCTTTTGGAGCCCCAGGCATCTGCGCCTCAGCCCTTAGTTTTAGGGAGCGCCAGGCCTGGGGCGCCCCCGCCATTAGGCGTAGGGAGCCCCAGGCCTGGTGAGCCCCAGCTCTTAGACTTAGGAAGCCCCAGACCAGGGTCGCCCCAGCCCTTAGGCTTATTGAGCCCCAGTCCTGGGGCGCCCCAGCCCTTAGGCTTAGGGAACCCCAGGCCTGTGGGGCTCCAGCCCTTAGGCTTAGGGAGCCCCAGGCCTGGGTCGCCCCAGCCCTTAGGCTTTGGGAGCCCCAAGCCTGGGGCGCCCCAGCCCTTAGGATTAGGTATGCCCAGACCTGGGGCGCCTCAGCCCTTAGGCTTTGGGAACCCCAGTCCTGGGGAGCCCCAGCCCTTAAGCTTAGGGAACCCCAAGCCTGGGGCGCCCCAGTCCTTAGGCTTAGGGAGCCCCAGGCCTGAGGCGCCCCAGCCTTTAGGCTTTGGGAGCCCCAGGACTGGGGCGCACCAGCCCTTAGGTTTTGGGAGCCCCAGGCCTGGGGCTCCGCAGCCCTTAGGCTTTGGGAGCCCCAGGACTGGGGCGCCCCAGCCCTTAGGCTTTGGGAGCCCCAGGCCTGGGGCTCCGCAGCCCTTAGGCTTTGGGAGCCCCAGGCCTGGGGCACCCCACACTTTAGGCTTAGGGTGCCCCAGGCCTGGGACGCCTCAGCCCTTGGGCTTTGGGAGCCTCAGGCCTTGGGCGCCCCAGCCGTTAGGCTTTGAGAGCCCCAGGCCTGGTGAGCCCCAGCTCTTAGACTTAGGGAGCCCCTGATCTGAGGCATCCCAGCCCTTAGTCTTACAGAGCCCCAGACCTGGTGCGCCCCAGCATTTAGGCTTAGGGAGCCCCAGGCCTGGGCCGCCCCAGGCCTTAGGCTTAGAGAGCCCCAGACATGCGGGGCCCTAGCAATTAGGCTTAGGCAGCCCCAGGCCTGGGGCGCCCCAGCCATTAGACTTAGGGAGCCCCAGGCCTTGGGCGCCTCAGCCCTTAGGCTTTGTGAGCCCCAAGCCTGGGACTCCTCATTCCTTGGGCTTTGGGAGCCCCAGGCCTCGGGCGCCCCAGCCATTGGCCTTAGAGAGTCCCAGGCTTGGGGTGCCCCAGCCCGTAGGCTTAGGGAGCCCCAGGCCTGGTGAGCCCGAGCTCTTTAACTTAGGGAGCCCCAGCCCTGGGGTGCCCCAGCCCTTATGCTTAGGGAGCCCCACCCTGGGGCGCCCCAGCCCTTATGCTTTGGGAGCTCGAGGCGTGGCGCCCAAGCCCTTAGGCTTTGGGAGCCCCAGGCCTGGGGCGCCCCAGCCCTTAGGAGTTGGTAACCCAAGGCCTGGGGCGCCCCAGCCCTTAGGCTTAAGTAGCCCCAGACCTGGGGCGCACCAGCCCTTAGGCTTTGGAACCCCAGGCCTAGGGCGCCCCAGCCTTAAGGATTAGGGAACCCCATGCCTGGGGCGCCCCAGCCCTTAGGCTTAGGGAGCCCCAGGCCTGGGTCGCCCCAGCCCTTAGGCTTTGGGAGCCCCAGGCCTGGGGCGCCGCAGCCCTTAGGCTTAGGGAGCCCCAGACCTGGGGAACCCCAGCCCTGGGTCTCTCCAGCCCTTAGCCTTAGGGAGCCCCAGGCCTGAGGCGCCTAGCCATTAGGCTTAGTTAGCCACAGTCCTGGGGCGCCCCAGCCTTTAGGCTTTGGGAGCCCCAGGCCTAGGGCGCCCCAGTCCTTAGGCTTATGGAGCCTCAGGCCTGGGGCTCCCCAGCCCTAAGGCTTAGGGAGCCCCTGGCATGGGGCACCCCAACCCTTAGGCTGTGGGAACCCAAGGCCTGGGGCGCCCCAGCCCTTAGGCTTAGGGAGTCCCAGGCCTGTGGCGCCCGAGCCCTTAAGCCTGTTAGCCTCAGGTCTGGGGTGCCCCAGCCCTTAAGCCTGGGAGTCTCAGGCCTGGGGCGCCCCAACCCTTAGGCTTTGGGAGCACCAGGACTGGGACGGCCCAGGATATAGGTTTTTTGAGCCCCAGTCCTGGGGCGCCCCAGCCCTTAGGCTTAAGTAAGCCCAGACCTGGGGCGCCCCAGTCTTTAGGCTTAGGGAGCCCCATGCCTGCGGCACCCCAGCCCTTAGGCTTAGGGTGCCCCAGGCCTGGGACGCCTCAGCAATTAGGCTTAGGGAGCCCCAGGCCTGGGTCGCTCCAGCCCTTAGGCTTAGTGAGCCCCAGACATGTGGCGCCCCAGCAATTAGGCTTAGGCAGCCCCAGACCTGGGGCGCCCCAGCCCTTAGGCTTTGTGAGCCCCAGGTGGGACTCCTCATTCCTTGGGTTTTGGGAGCACCAGGCCTCGGGCGCCCCAGCCCTTGGGCTTAGAGAGTCCCAGACCTGGGGTGCCCCATCCCTTAGGCTTTTCGAGCCCCAGGCCTGGGGCGCCCCCGCCCTTACGCTTTGGGAGCCCCAGGCTAGGGGTGCCCCAGCCCTTAGGCTTAGGGAGCCCCAGGCCTGGTGAGCCCCAGCTCTTTAACTTAGTGAGCCCCAGCCTGGGGAGCCCCAGCCCTTAGGCTTTGGGAGCGCCAGGACAGTGGCGCCCCAGCCTTTAGTATTTGGGAGCCCCAGGCGTGCGACGCCCCAACCCTTAAGCTTTTGGAGCACCAGGCATGGGCGCCCAAGACCTTAGTTTTAGGGAGCCCCAGGCCTGGGGCGCCCCAGCCATTAAGCTTTGGGAGCCCCAGGCCAGGGACGCCAAGCCCATAGTTTTTGGAAGCGCCAGGCCTGGGGCGCCCCCGCCATTAGGCGTAAGGAGCTCCAGGCCTGGTGAGCCCCCGCTCTTAGACTTAGGGAGCCCCAGGCCAGGGTCGCCCCAGCCCTTAGGCTTATTGAGCCCGAGACCTGAGGCGCCCCAGCAATTAGGCTTAAGGAGCCCCAGGCCTGGTGAGCCCCAGCTCTTAGACTTAGGGAGCCCCAGGCCAGGGTAGCCCCAGCCCTTAGCCTTATTGAGCCCGAGACCTGAGGCGCCCCAGCAATTAGGCTTAAGGAGCCCCAGGTCTGGGTTGCCCCAGCCCTTAAGCTTAGAAAGCCCCAGACCTGGGGCGCCCCAGCAATTAGGTTTAGGGAGCCCCAGGCCTGGGGCGCCACAGCCCTTAGGATTAGGGATGCCCAGGCCTGGGGCACCCCAGCCCTTAGGCTTTGGGAACCCCAGTCCTGTGGCGCCCCAGCCCTTAGGCTTAGGGAACCCCAGGCCTGTGGCGCTACAGCCCTTAGGCTTAGGGAGCCCAGGCCTGGGTCGCCCAAGCCCTTAGGCTTTGGGAGCCCCAAGCCTGGGGCGCCCCAGCCCTTAGGATTGGGGATGCCCAAGCCTGGAGCGCCCCAGCCTTAAGGCTTTGGGAACCCCAATCCTGGGGCGCCCCAGCCTTTAGGCTTAGGGAACCCCAGGCCTGTGGCGCTCCAGCCCTTAGGCTTAGGGAGCCCCAGGCCTGGGTCGCCCCAGCCCTTAGGCTTTGGGAGCCCCAGTCCTGGGGCGCCGCAGCCTTTAGGCTTTGGGAGCTCCAGGGTAGGGCGCCCCAGCCCGTAGACTTATGGAGTCCCAGGCCTGTGGCGCCGCAGCCCTTATGCTTAGGGAGCCCCAGACCTTGGCCGCCCCAGCCGTGGGTTGCCCCAGCCCTTAGCCTGAGATAGCCCCAGGCCTGAGGCTCCCAGGCTTAAGGGCTGGGGCGCCCCAGGCCTTAGGCTTTGGGAGCACCAGGACTGGGACAGCCCAGCACATAGGTTTTTTGATCCCCAGGCCTGGGGCGCCCCAGCCCTTAGGCTTAAGTAAGCCCAGAACTGGGGTGCCCTAGCCTTTAGGCTTAGGGAGCCCCATGCCTGTGGCGCCCCAGCCCTTAGGATTAGGGTTCCCCAGGCCTGGGATGCCTCAGCAATTAGGCTTAGGGAGCCCCAGGCCTGGGTCGCCCCAGCCCTTAGGCTTAGACAGCCCCAGACATGCGGCGCCCGAGCAATTAGGCTTAGGCAGCCCCAGTCCTGGGGCGCCCCAGCCCTTAGGCTTTGTGAGCCCCAGGCCTGGGACTCCTCATTCCTTGGGTTTTGGGAGCCCCAGGCCTCGGGCGCCCCAGCCCTTGGGCTTAGAGAGTCCCAGACCTGGGATGCCCCAGCCCTTAGGCTTTTCGAACCCCAGGCCTGGGGCGCCCCCTCACTTACGCTTTGGGAGCCCCAGGTTTGGGGCGCCCCAGCACTTAGGCTTTGGGAGCCCCAGTACTGGGGCGCCCCCCCTCTTAGGCTTAGGGAGCCCCAGGCCTGGTGAGCCCCAGCTCTTTAACTTAGTGAGCCCCTGGCCTGGGGCGCCCCAACACTTAGGCTTAGGGAGCCCCAGGACAGGGGTGCCCCAGCCTTTAGGCTTAGGGAGCCCCACCCTGGGGCGCCCCAGCCCTTAGGCTTTAGGAGCCCCAGGCCTGGGGTGCCCCAGCCCTTAAGTTTTGGGAGCCCCAGGCCTGGGGCGCCCCAGTCCTTAGGCTTTGGGAGCCCCAGGCCTGGGGCGCCGCAGCCCTTAGGCTTTGGGAGCCCCAGGCCTGGGGCGCCGCAGCCCTTATGCTTAGGGAGCCCCAGACCTTGGCCGCCCCAGCCGTGGGTCGCCCCAGCCCTTAGCCTGAGATAGCCCCAGGCCTGGGGCGCCCAGCACTTAGGCTTAGTTAGCCCCAGTCCTGGGGCGCCCCAACCCTTAGGCTTTGGGAGCCCCAGGCCTAGGGCGACCCAGCATTTAGGCTTAGAAAGCCTCAGGCCAGGGGCGCCCCAGCCCTTAGGCTTTGGGAGGCCGAGGCCGTGGCGCCCAAGCCCTTAGGCTTTGGGAGCCCCAGGCCGGGGGCGCTACAGCCCTTAGGCTTTGGGAGCCCAAGGACTGGGGCGCCCCAGCCATTAGGCTTTGGGAGCACCAGGACTGGGATGCCCCAGCCCATAGGTTTTGGGAGCCCCAGGCTGGAGCGCCCCAGCCCTTAGGCTTAAGTAGCCCCAGACCTGGGGCACCCCAGCATTTAGACTTTGGAACCCCAGGACTGGGGCGCCCCAGCCTTAATGCTTAGGGAGACCCAGGCCTGGGGCGCCCCAGACCTTAGGCTTTGGGAGCGCCAGGTCTTTGGCGCCCCAGCCCTTAGGCTTAGGGAGCCCAAGGCCAGGGTCGACCCAGCCCTTAGGCTTATTGAGCCCCAGACCTGAGACGCCCCAGCAATTAGGCTTAGGGAGCCCCAGGCCTGGTTTGCCCCAGCCCTTAGGCTTAAAAAGCCCCAGACCTGGGGCGCCCCAGCAATTAGGCTTAGGGAGCCCCAGGCCTGGGGCGCCCCAGCCCTTAGGATTAGATATGCCCAGGCCTGGGGCACCCCAGCCCTTAGGCTTTGGGAACCCCAGTCCTGGGGCGCACCAGCCCTTAGGCTTAGGGAACCCCAGGCCTGTGGCGCTACAGCCCTTAGGCTTAGGGAGCCCCAGGCCTGGGTCGCCCCAGCCCTTAGGCTTTGGGAGCCCCAAGCCTGGGGCGCCCCAACACTTAGGATTGGGATGCCCAGGCCTGGGGCGCCCCAGCCTTAAGGCTTTGGGAACCCCAGTCCTGGGGCGCCCCAGCCTTTAGGCTTAGGGAACCCCAGGCCTGTGGCGCTCCAGCCCTTAGCCTTAGGGAGCCCCAGGCCTGGGTCACCCCAGCCCTTAGGCTTTGGGAGCCCAAGGCCTAGGGCGCCCCAGGCCTTAGGCTTATGGAGCCTCAGGCCTGGGGAGACCCAGCCCTAAGGCTTAGGGAGCCCCTGGCATGGGGCACCCCAACCCTTAGGCTGTGGAAGCCGAAGGCCTGGGGTGCCCCAGCCCTTAGGCTTAGGGAGCACCAGGACTGGGACGGCCCAGTACATAGGTTTTTTGAGCCCCATGCCTGCGGCGCCCCAGCCCTTAGGCTTAGGGTGCTCCAGGCCTGGGACGCCTCAGTCCTTGGGCTTAGAGAGCCCCAGGCCTGGGGCGCCCCAGCCCCTAGGGTTTGGGAGTCCCAGGCCTGGTGAGCCCCACCTCTTAGATTTAGGGAGCCCCCGGCCTGAGGCGCCCCAGCACTTATGATTAGGGAGCCCCAGGCCAGGGTCGCCCCAGCCCTTAGGCTTAGAGAGCCCCAGACATGTGGCGCCCCAGCAATTAGGCTTAGGCAGCCCCAGGCCTGGGGCGCCCCAGCCATTAGACTTAGGGAGCCTCATGCCTGGGGCGCCCCAGCCCTTAGGCTTTGTGAGCCCCAGGCCTGGGACTGCTCATTCCTTGGGTTTTGGGAGCCCCAGGCTCGGGCGCCCCAACCCTTGGGCTTAGAGAGTCACAGGCCTGGGGTACCCCAGCACTTAGGCTTAGGGAGCCCCACCCTGGGGCGCCCCAGCCCTTAGGCTTTGGGAGCCCCAGGCCTGGGGCGCCGCAGCCTTTAGGCTTAGGGAGCCCCAGGCCTGGGGTACCCCAGCCCTCAGGCTTAGGGAGCCTCACTCCTGGGGCGCCCCAGCCCTGGGTCTCCCCAGCCTTTAGCCTTAGGGAGCCCCAGGCCTGAGGCGCCCAGCCATTAGGCTTAGTTAGCCACAGATGGGGCGCCCCAGGCTTTAGGCTTTGGGAGCCCCAGGCCTAGGGCGCCCCAGCCCTTAGGATTGGGGATGCCCAGGCCTGGGGCGCCCATGCCCTTTCACTTTGGGAACCCCAGACTTTGGCCGTCCCAGCCGTGGGTCGCCCCAGCCCTTAGGCTTTGTGAGTCCCAGGCCTGGGACTCCTCATTCCTTGGGCTTTGGGAGCCCCGGGCCTCGGGCGCCCCAGCCCTTGGGCTTAGAGAGTCCCAGGCCTGGGGTGCCCCTGCCCTTAGGCTTTTCAAGCCCCAGGCCTGGGGCGCCCCCGCCCTGACACTTTGGGAGCCCCAGGCTTTGGGCGCCCCAGCCCTTAGGCTTAGGGAGCCCCAGGCCTGGTGAGCCCTAGCTCTTTAACTTAGGGAGCCCCTGGGCTGGGGCGCCCCAACATATAGGCTTAGGGAGCCCCAGGCCTGGGGTGCCCAAGCCTTTATGCTTAGGGAGCCCCAACCTGGGGTGCCCCAGCCCTTTGGCTTTAGGAGCCCCAGGCATGGGGCGTCCCAGCCCTTAGGTTTTGGGAGCCCAAGGCCTGGGGCGCCGCAGCCCTTAGGCTTTGGGAGCCCCAGGACTGGGGCTCCGCAGCCCTTAGGCTAAGTGATCCCCAGACCTTGGCCGCCCCAGCCGTGGGTCGCCCCAGCCCTTAGCCTTAGGGAGCCCCAGGCCAGGGGCTCCCAGCACTTAGGCTTAGTTAGCCCCAGTCCTGGGGCGCCCCAGCCCTTAGGCTTTGGGAGCCCAAGGACTGGGGCGCCCCAGCCCTTAGGCTTTGAGAGCACCAGGACTGGGATGCCCCAGCCCATAGGTTTTGGGAGCCCCAGCCCTGGGGCGCCCCAGCCCTTAGGCTTAAGTAGCCCCAGACCTGGGGCGCCCCAGCCCTTAGGCTTTGAAACCCCAGGCCTGGGGCGCCCCAGCCCTGAGGCTTTGGGAGCGCCAGACCTGTGGCGCACCAGCCCTTAGGATTTGGGAGCCCCAGGCCTGCGACGCCCCAACCCTTAAGCTTTTGGAGCCTCAGGCATCTGCGCCCCAGCCCTTAGTTTTAGGGAGCACCAGGCCTGGGGTGCCCCAGCCCTTCGGCTTTGGGAGCCCCAGGACGGGGACGCCCCAGCCATTAGGCTTAGGGAGCCTCAGGCAAGGGGGGCCCCAGCCCTTAGGCTTTGGGAGCCCGAGGCCGTGGCACCCAAGCCCTTAGGCTTTGGGAGCCCCAGGCCTGGGGCGCTCCAGTCCTTAGGCTTTGGGAGCCCAAGGACTGGGGCGCCCCAGCCCTTAGGCTTATTGAGCCCCAGACCTGGGGCGCCCCAGCCCTAAGGCTTAGGGAACCCCAGGCCTGTGGCGCTCCAGCCCTTAGGCTTAGGGAGCCCCAGGCCTGGGTCGCCCCAGCCCTTAGGCTTTGGGAGCCCCAAGCCTGGGGCGCCCCAGCCTTAGGTTTAGGGATGTCAGGCCTGGGGCGCCCCAGCCCTTAGGATTTGGGAACCCCAGTCCTGGGGCGCCCCAGCCCTTAGGCTTAGGGAACCCCAGGCCTGTGGCGCTCCAGCCCTTAGGCTTAGGGAGCCCCAAGCCTGGGGCGCCCCAGCCTTTAGGATTAGGGATGCCCAGGCCTGGGTCGCCCCAGCCCTTAGGCTTTGGGAACCCCAGGCCTGTGGTGCTCCAGCCCTTAGGCTTAGGGAACCCCAGTCCTGTGTCGCCCCAGCCCTTAGGCTTTGGGAGCCCCAAGCCTGGGGCGCCCCAGTCCTTAGGCTTAGGGAGCCCCAGGCCTGAGGCGCCCCAGCCTTTAGGCTTTGGGAGCCCCAGGACTGGGGCGCCCCAGCCCTTAGGCTTTGGGAGCCCCAGGCCTGGGGCTCCGCAGCCCTTAGGCTTTGGGAGCCCCAGGCCTGGGGCAACCCAGCCCTTAGGCTTAGGGAGTCCCAGGCCTGGGGCGCCCCACACTTTAGGCTTAGGGTGCCCCAGGCCAGGGACGCCTCAGCCCTTGGGCTTTGGGAGCCCCAGGCCTTGGGCGCCCCAGCCCTTAGGCTTTGAGAGCCCCAGGCCTGGTGAGCCCCAGCTCTTAGACTTAGGGAGCCCCTGATCTGAGGCGCCCCAGCCCTTAGTTTTACAGAGCCCCAGACCTGTTGCGCCCCAGCCCTTAGGCTTAGGGAGTCACAGGCCTGGGGCGCCCCAGCCCTTAAGCCTGTTAGCCTCAGGCCTGGGGCGCCCCAGCCCTTAAGTCTGGGAGCCTCAGGCCTAGGGCGCCCCAACCCTTAGGCTTTGGGAGCACCAGGACTGGGACGGCCCAGCACATAGGTTTTTTTGAGCCCCAGGCCTGGGGCGCCCCAGCCCTTAGGCTTAAGTAAGCCCAGACCTGGGGCGCCCCAGCCTTTAGGCTTAGGGAGCCCCATGCCTGCAGCGCCCCAGCCCTTAGGCTTAGGGTGCCCCAGGCCTGGGACGCCTCAGCAATTAGGCTTAGGGAGCACCAGGCCTGGGTCGCCCCAGCCCTTAGGCTTAGAGAGCCCCAGACATGCGGCGCCCCAGCAATTAGGCTTAGGCAGCCCCAGGCCTGGGGCGCCCCAGCCATTAGACTTAGGGAGCCCCAGGTCTGGGGCGCCCCAGCCCTTAGGCTTTGTGAGCCCCAGGCCAGGGACTCCTCATTCCTTGGGTTTTGGGAGCCCCAGGCCTCGGGCGCCCCAGCCCTTGGGCTTAGAGTCCCAGACCTGGGGTGCCCCAGCCCTTAGGCTTTTCGAGCCCCAGGCCTGGGGCGACTCCGCCCTTACGCTTTGGGAGCCCCAGGCCTTGGGGCGCCCCAGCCCTTAGGCTTAAGTAGCCCCACACCTGTGGCGCCCCAGCCCTTAGGCTTAGGGAGCCCCTGGCCTGTGGCGCCCCAGCACATAGGCTTAGGGAGCCCCAGGCCTGGGTCGCCCCAGCCCTTAGGCTTAGAGAGCCCCAGACATGCGGCGCCCCAGCAATTAGGCTTAGGCAGCCCCAGCCCTGGAGCGCCCCAGCCCTTAGGCTTAAGTAGCCCCAGACCTGGGGCGCCCCAGCCCTTAGGCTTTGAAACCCCAGGCCTGGGGCGCCCCAGCCCTGAGGCTTTGGGAGCGCCAGGCCTGTGGCGCACCAGCCCTTAGGATTTGGGAGCCCCAGGCCTGCGATGCCCCAACCCTTAAGCTTTTGGAGCCCCAGGCATGGGCGCCCCAGCCCTTAGTTTTAGGGAGCGCCAGGCCTGGGGCGCCCCCGCCATTTGGGGTAGGGAGCCCCAGGCCTGGTGATCCCCAGCTCTTAGACTTAGGAAGCCCCAGGCCAGGGTCGCCCCAGCCCTTAGGCTTATTGAGCCACAGACCTGGGGCGCCCCAGCCCTTAGGCTTGGGAACCCCAGGCCTGTGGCGCTCCAGCCCTTATGCTTAGGGAGACCCAGGCCTGGGTCGCCCCAGCCCTTAGGCTTTGGGAGCCCCAAGCCTGGGGCGCCCCAGCCCTTAGGATTAGGGATGTCAGGCCTGGGGCGCCCCAGCCCTTAGGATTTGGGAACCCCAGTCCTGGGGCGCCCCAGCCCTTAGGCTTAGGGAATCCCAGGCCTGTGGCGCTCCAGCCCTTAGGCTTAGGGAGCCCCAGGCCTGGGTCACCCCAGCCCTTAGGCTTTGGGAGCCCCAAGCCTGGGGCGCCCCAGCCCTTAGGATTAGGTATGCCCAGGCCTGGGGCGCCTCAGCCCTTAGGCTTTGGGAACCCCAGTCCTGGGGAGCCCCAGCCCTTAAGCTTAGGGAACCCCAGGCCTGTAGCGCTCCAGCCCTTAGGCTTAGGGAGCCCCAGGCCTGTGTCTCCCCAGCCCTTAGGATTTGGGAGCCCCAAGCCTGGGGAGCCTCAGTCCTTAGGCTTAGGGAGCCCCAGGCCTGAGGCTCCCCAGCCTTTAGGCTTTGGGAGCCCCAGGACTGGGGCGCACCAGCCCTTAGGTTTTGGGAGCCCCAGTCCTGGGGCTCCGCAGCCCTTAGGCTTTGGGAGCCCCAGGACTGGGGCGCCCCAGCCCTTAGGCTTCGGGAGCCCCAGGCCTGGGGCTCCGCAGCCCTTAGGCTTTGGGAGCCCCAGGCCTGGGGCACCCCACACTTTAGGCTTAGGGTGCCCCAGGCCTGGGACGTCTCAGCCCTTGGGCTTTGGGAGCCTCAGGCCTTGGGCGCCCCAGCCGTTAGGCTTTGAGAGCCCCAGGCCTGGTGAGCCCCAGCTCTTAGACTTAGGGAGCCCCTGATCTGAGGCATCCCAGCCCTTAGTCTTACAGAGCCCCAGACATGGTGCGCCCCAGCATTTAGGCTTAGGGAGCCCCAGACCTGGGCCGCCCCAGGCCTTAGGCTTAGAGAGCCCCAGACATGCGGGGCCCCAGCAATTAGGCTTAGGCAGCCCCAGGCCTGGGGCGCCCCAGCCATTAGACTTAGGGAGCCCCAGGCCTTGGGCGCCCCAGCCCTTAGGCTTTGTGAGCCCCAAGCCTGGGACTCCTCATTCCTTGGGCTTTGGGAGCCCCAGGCCTCGGGTGCCCCAGCTATTGGCTTTAGAGAGTCCCAGGCCTGGGGTGCCCCAGCCCGTAGGCTTAGGGAGTCCCAGGCCTGGTGAGCCCGAGCTCTTTAAATTAGGGAGCCCCAGCCCTGGGGTGCCCCAGCCCTTATGCATAGGGAGCCCCACCCTGGGGCGCCCCAGCCCTTATGCTTTGGGAGCTCGAGGCGTGGCGCCCAAGCCCTTAGGCTTTGGGAGCCCCAGGCCTTGGGCGCCCTAGCCCTTAGGAGTTGGTAACCCAAGGCCTGGGGCGCCCCAGCCCTTAGGCTTAAGTAGCCCCAGACCTGGGGCGCACCAGCCCTTAGGCTTTGGAACCCCAGGCCTAGGGCGCCCCAGCCTTAAGGATTAGGGAACCCCATGCCTGGGGCGCCCCAGCCCTTAGGCTTAGGGAGCCCCAGGCCTGGGTCGCCCCAGCCCTTAGCCTTAGGGAGCCCCAGGCCTGAGGCGCCTATCCATTAGGCTTAGTTAGCCACAGTCCTGGGGCGCCCCAGCCTTTAGGCTTTGGGAGCCCCAGGCCTAGGGCGCCCCAGTCCTTAGGCTTATGGAGCCTCAGGCCTGGGGCTCCCCAGCCCTAAGGCTTAGGGAGCCCCTGGCATGGGGCACCCCAACCCTTAGACTCTGGGGGCCCAAGGCCTGGGGCGCCTCAGCCCGTAGGCTTAGGGAGTCCCAGGCCTGTGGCGCCCGAGCCCTTAAGCCTGTTAGCCTCAAGCCTGGGGCGCCCCAGCCCTTAAGCCTGGGAGCCTCAGGCCTGGGGCGCCCCAACCCTTAGGCTTTGGGAGCACCAGGACTGGGACGGCCCAGCATATAGGTTTTTTGAGCCCCAGGCCTGGGGCGCCCCAGCCCTTAGGCATAAGTAAGCCCAGACCTGGGGCGCCCCAGTCTTTAGGCTTAGGGAGCCCCATGCCTGCGGGGCCCCAGCCCTTAGGCTTAGGGTGCCCCAGGCCTGGGACGCCTCAGCAATTAGGCTTAGGGAGCCCCAGGCCTGGGTCGCTCCATCCCTTAGGCTTAGAGAGCCCCAGACATGTGGCGCCCCAGCAATTAGGCTTAGGCAGCCCCAGGCCTGGGGCGCCCCAGCCCTTAGGCTTTGTGAGCCCCAGGTGGGACTCCTCATTCCTTGGGTTTTGGGAGCCCCAGGCCTCGGGCGCCCCAGCCCTTGGGCTTAGAGAGTCCCAGACCTGGGGTGCCCCATCCCTTAGGCTTTTCGAGCCCCAGGCCTGGGGCGCCCCTGCCCTTACGCTTTGGGAGCCCCAGGCTAGGGGCGCCCCAGCCCTTAGGCTTAGGGAGCCCCAGGCCTGGTGAGCCCCAGCTCTTTAACTTAGTGAGCCCCAGCCTGGGGAGCCCCAGCCCTTAGGCTTTAGGAGCCCCAGGCCTGGGGTGCCCCAGCCCTTAAGTTTTGGGAGCCCCAGGCCTGGGGCGCCCCAGCCCTTAGGCTTTGGGAGCCCCAGGCCTGGGGCGCCGCAGCCCTTAGCCTTAGATAGCCCCAGGCCTGGGGCGCCCAGCACTTAGACTTAGTTAGCCCCAGTCCTGGGGTGCCCCAGCCCTTAGGCTTTGGGAGCCCCAGGACTAGGGCACCCCAGCCCTTAAGCTTAGAGAGTCTCAGGCCAGGGGCGCCCCAGCCCTTAGGCTTTGGGAGACCGAGGCCGTGGCGCCCAAGCCCTTAGGTTTTGGGAGCCCTAGGCCTGGGGCGCTACAGCCCTTAGGCTTTGGGAGCTCAAGGACTGGGGCGCCTCAGCCATTAGTCTTTGGGAGCACCAGGATTGGGATGCCCCAGCTCATAGGTTTTCGGAGCCCCAGGCTGGAGCGCCCCAGCACTTAGGCTTAAGTAGCCCCAGACCTGGGGCACCCCAGCACTTAGGCTTTGGAACCCCAGGCCTGGGGCGCCCCAGCCTTAAGGCTTAGGGAGCCCCAGGCCTGGGGCGCCCCAGACCTTAGGCTTTGGGAGCGCCAGGACAGTGGCGCCCCAGCCTTTAGTATTTGGGAGCCCCAGGCCTGGGACGCCCCAACCCTTAAGCTTTTGGAGCCCCAGGCATGGGCGCCCAAGACCTTAGTTTTAGGGAGCCCCAGTCCTGGGGCGCCCCAGCCATTAAGCTTTGGGAGCCCCAGGCCAGGGACGCCAAGCCCATAGATTTTGGAAGCGCCAGGCCTGGGGCGCCCCCGCCATTAGGCGTAGGGAGCTCTAGGCAAAGTGAGCCCCAGCTCTTAGACTTAGGGAGCCCCAGGCCAGGGTCGCCCCAGCCCTTAGGCTTATTGAGCCCGAGACCTGAGGCGCCCCAGCAATTAGGCTTAAGGAGCCCCAGGCCTGGTGAGCCCCAGCTCTTAGACTTAGGGAGCCCCAGGCCAGGGTCGCCCCAGCCCTTAGGCTTATTGAGCCCGAGACCTGAGGCGCCCCAGCAATTAGGCTTAAGGAGCCCCAGGCCTGGGTTGCCCCAGCCCTTAAGCTTAGAAAGCCCCAGACCTGGGGCGCCCCAGCAATTAGGCTTAGGGAGCCCCAGGCCTGGGGCGCCACAGCCCTTAGGATTAGGGATGCCCAGGCCTGGGGCACCCCAGCCCTTAGGCTTTGGGAACCCCAGTCCTGGGGCGCCCCAGCCCTTAGGCTTAGGGAACCCCAGGCCTGTGGCGCTACAGCCCTTAGGCTTAGGGAGCCCAGGCCTGGGTCGCCCAAGCCCTTAGGCTTTGGGAGCCCCAAGCCTGGGGCGCCCCAGCCCTTAGGATTGGGGATGCCCAAGCCTGGAGCGCCCCAGCCTTAAGGCTTTGGGAACCCCAGTCCTGGGGCGCCCCAGCCTTTAGGCTTAGGGAACCCCAGGCCTGTGGCGCTCCAGCCCTTAGGCTTAGGGAGCCCCAGGCCTGGGTCGCCCCAGCCCTTAGGCTTTGGGAGCCCCAGTCCTGGGGCGCCCCAGCCTTTAGGCTTTGGGAGCTCCAGGGTAGGGCGCCCCAGCCCTTAGGCTTATGGAGCCTCAGGCCTGGGGCGCCCCAGCCCTAAAGCTTAGGGAGCCCCTTGCATGGGGCACCCCAACCCTTAGGCTGTGGGAGCCCAAGGCCTAGGGTGACCCAGCCCTTAGGCTTAGGGAGTCCCAGGCCTGGGGCGCCGCAGCCCTTATGCTTAGGGAGCCCCAGACCTTGGCCGCCCCAGCCGTGGGTCGCCCCAGCCCTTAGCCTGAGATAGCCCCAGGCCTGAGGCTCCCAGGCTTCAGGGCTGGGGCGCCCCAGGCCTTAGGCTTTGGGAGCACCAGGACTGGGACGGCCCAGCACATAGGTTTTTTGATCCCCAGGCCTGGGGCGCCCCAGCCCTTAGGCTTAAGTAAGCCCAGAACTGGGGCGCCCCAGCCTTTAGGCTTAGGGAGCCCCATGCCTGTGGCGCTCCAGCCCTTAGCCTTAGGGAGCCCCAGGCCTGGGTCACCCCAGCCCTTAGGCTTTGGGAGCCCAAGGCCTATGGCGCCCCAGCCCTTAGGCTTATGGAGCCTCAGGCCTGGGAGCCCCAGCCCTATGGCTTAGGGAGCCCCTGGCATGGGGCACCCCAACCCTTAGGCTGTGGAAGCCGAAGGCCTGGGGTGCCCCAGCCCTTAGGCTTAGGGAGTCCAAGGCCTGGGGCGCCCCAGCCCTTAAGCCTGGGAGCCTCAGGCCTGGGGCGCCCCAGCATTTAGGCTTTGGGAGCACCAGGACTGGGACGGCCCAGTACATAGGTTTTTTGAGCCCCATGCCTGCGGCGCCCCAGCCCTTAGGCTTAGGGTGCCCCAGGCCTGGGACGCCTCAGTCCTTGGGCTTAGAGAGCCCCAGGCCTGGGGCGCCCCAGCCCTTAGGGTTTTGGAGTCCCAGGCCTGGTGAGCCCCAGCTCTTAGATTTAGGGAGCCCCCGGCCTGAGGCGCCCCAGCACTTATGATTAGGGAGCCCCAGGCCAGGGTCGCCCCAGCCCTTAGGCTTAGAGAGCCCCAGACATGTGGCGCCCCAGCAATTAGGCTTAGGCAGCCCCAGGCCTGGGGCGCCCCAGCCATTAGACTTAGGGAGCCTCATGCCTGGGGCGCCCCAGCCCTTAGGCTTTGTGAGCCCCAGTCCTGGGACTCCTCATTGCTTGGGTTTTGGGAGCCCCAGGCTCGGGCGCCCCAACCCTTGGGCTTAGAGAGTCACAGGCTTGGGGTACCCCAGCCCTTAGGCTTAGGGAGCCCCACCCTGGGGCGCCCCAGCCCTTAGGCTTTGGGAGCCCCAGGCCTGGGGCGCCGCAGCCTTTAGGCTTAGGGAGCCCCAGGCCTGGGGTACCCCAGCCCTCAGGCTTAGGGAGCCTCACTCCTGGGGCGCCCAAGCCCTGGGTCTCCCCAGCCTTTAGCCTTAGGGAGCCCCAGGCCTGAGGCGCCCAGCCATTAGGCTTAGTTAGCCACAGTTGGGGCGCCCCAGGCTTTAGGCTTTGGGAGCCCCAGGCCTAGGGCGCCCCAGCCCTTAGGATTGGGGATGCCCAGGCCTGGGGCGCCCACGCCCTTTCACTTTGGGAGCCCCAGACTTTGGCCGCCCCAGCCGTGGGTCGCCCCAGCCCTTAGGCTTCGTGAGTCCCAGGCCTGGGACTCCTCATTCCTTGGGCTTTGGGAGCCCCAGGCCTCGGGCGCCCCAGCCCTTGGGCTTAGAGAGTCCCAGGCCTGGGGTGCCCCAGCCCTTAGGCTTTTCAAGCCCCGGCCTGGGGCGCCCCCGCCCTGACACTTTGGGAGCCACAGCCTTTGGGCGCCCCAGCCCTTAGGCTTAGGGAGCCCCAGGCCTGGTGAGCCCTAGCTCTTTAACTTAGGGAGCCCCTGGCCTGGGGCGCCCCAACATTTAGGCTTAGGGAGCCCCAGGCCTGGGGTGCCCCAGACTTTATGCTTAGGGAGCCCCACCCTGGGGTGCCCCAGCCCTTTGGCTTTAGGAGCCCCAGGCATGGGGCGCCCCAACCCTTAGGTTTTGGGAGCCCAAGGCCTGGGGCGCCGCAGCCCTTAGGCTTTGGGAGCCCCAGGCCTGGGGCTCCGCAGCCCTTAGGCTAAGTGATCCCCAGACCTTGGCCGCCCCAGCTGTGGGTCGCCCCAGCCCTTAGTCTTAGGGAGCCCCAGGCCAGGGGCTCCCAGCACTTAGGCTTAGTTAGCCCCAGTCCTGGGGCGCCCCATCCCTTAGGGTTTGGGATCCCCAGGCCTAGGCCACCCCAGACATTAGGCTTAGGGAGCCGCAGGCCAGGGGCGCCCCAGCCCTTAGGCTTTGGGAGCCCAAGGACTGGTGCGCCCCAGCCCTTAGGCTTTGGGAGCACCAGGACTGGGATGCCCCAGCCCATAGGTTTTGGGAGCCCCAGCCCTGGGGCGCCCCAGCCCTTAGGCTTAAGTAGCCCCAGACCTGGGGCGCCCCAGCCCTTAGGCTTTGAAACCCCAGGCCTGGGGCGCCCCAGCCCTGAGGCTTTGGGAGCGCCAGGCCTGTGGCGCACCAGCCCTTAGGATTTGGGAGCCCCAGGCCTGCGACGCCCCAACCCTTAAGCTTTTGGAGCCTCAGGCATCTGCGCCCCAGCCCTTAGTTTTAGGGAGCACCAGGCCTGGGGCGCCCCAGCCCTTCGGCTTTGGGAGCCCCAGGACGGGGACGCCCCAGCCATTAGCCTTAAGTAGCCCCAGACATGGGGCGTCCCAGCTCTTTGGCTTTGAAACCCCAGGACTGGGGCGCCCCAGCCCTGATGCTTTGGGAGTGCCAGGCCTGTGGCGCACCAGCCCTTAGGATTTGGGAGCCCCAGGCCTGCGACGCCCCAACCCTTAAGCTTTTGTAGCTCCAGGCATCTGCGCCCCAGCCCTTAGTTTTAGGGAGCGACAGGCCTGGGGCGCCCCAGCCCTTAGGCTTTGGGAGACCGAGGCCGTGGCGCCCAAGCCCTTAGGTTTTGGGAGCCCTAGGCCTGGGGCGCTACAGCCCTTAGGCTTTGGGAGCTCAAGGACTGGGGCGCCTCAGCCATTAGTCTTTGGGAGCACCAGGATTGGGATGCCCCAGCTCATAGGTTTTCGGAGCCCCAGGCTGGAGCGCCCCAGCACTTAGGCTTAAGTAGCCCCAGACCTGGGGCACCCCAGCACTTAGGCTTTGGAACCCCAGGCCTGGGGCGCCCCAGCCTTAAGGCTTAGGGAGCCCCAGGCCTGGGGCGCCCCAGACCTTAGGCTTTGGGAGCGCCAGGACAGTGGCGCCCCAGCCTTTAGTATTTGGGAGCCCCAGGCCTGGGACGCCCCAACCCTTAAGCTTTTGGAGCCCCAGGCATGGGCGCCCAAGACCTTAGTTTTAGGGAGCCCCAGTCCTGGGCGCCCCAGCCATTAAGCTTTGGGAGCCCCAGGCCAGGGACGCCAAGCCCATAGATTTTGGAAGCGCCAGGCCTGTGGCGCCCCCGCCATTAGGCGTAGGGAGCTCTAGGCAAAGTGAGCCCCAGCTCTTAGACTTAGGGAGCCCCAGGCCAGGGTCGCCCCAGCCCTTAGGCTTATTGAGCCCGAGACCTGAGGCGCCCCAGCAATTAGGCTTAAGGAGCCCCAGGCCTGGTGAGCCCCAGCTCTTAGACTTAGGGAGCCCCAGGCCAGGGTCGCCCCAGCCCTTAGGCTTATTGAGCCCGAGACCTGAGGCGCCCCAGCAATTAGGCTTAAGGAGCCCCAGGCCTGGGTTGCCCCAGCCCTTAAGCTTAGAAAGCCCCAGACCTGGGGCGCCCCAGCAATTAGGCTTAGGGAGCCCCAGGCCTGGGGCGCCACAGCCCTTAGGATTAGGGATGCCCAGGCCTGGGGCACCCCAGCCCTTAGGCTTTGGGAACCCCAGTCCTGGGGCGCCCCAGCCCTTAGGCTTAGGGAACCCCAGGCCTGTGGCGCTACAGCCCTTAGGCTTAGGGAGCCCAGGCCTGGGTCGCCCAAGCCCTTAGGCTTTGGGAGCCCCAAGCCTGGGGCGCCCCAGCCCTTAGGATTGGGGATGCCCAAGCCTGGAGCGCCCCAGCCTTAAGGCTTTGGGAACCCCAGTCCTGGGGCGCCCCAGCCTTTAGGCTTAGGGAACCCCAGGCCTGTGGCGCTCCAGCCCTTAGGCTTAGGGAGCCCCAGGCCTGGGTCGCCCCAGCCCTTAGGCTTTGGGAGCCCCAGTCCTGGGGCGCCCCAGCCTTTAGGCTTTGGGAGCTCCAGGGTAGGGCGCCCCAGCCCTTAGGCTTATGGAGCCTCAGGCCTGGGGCGCCCCAGCCCTAAAGCTTAGGGAGCCCCTTGCATGGGGCACCCCAACCCTTAGGCTGTGGGAGCCCAAGGCCTAGGGTGACCCAGCCCTTAGGCTTAGGGAGTCCCAGGCCTGGGGCGCCGCAGCCCTTATGCTTAGGGAGCCCCAGACCTTGGCCGCCCCAGCCGTGGGTCGCCCCAGCCCTTAGCCTGAGATAGCCCCAGGCCTGAGGCTCCCAGGCTTCAGGGCTGGGGCGCCCCAGGCCTTAGGCTTTGGGAGCACCAGGACTGGGACGGCCCAGCACATAGGTTTTTTGATCCCCAGGCCTGGGGCGCCCCAGCCCTTAGGCTTAAGTAAGCCCAGAACTGGGGCGCCCCAGCCTTTAGGCTTAGGGAGCCCCATGCCTGTGGCGCTCCAGCCCTTAGCCTTAGGGAGCCCCAGGCCTGGGTCACCCCAGCCCTTAGGCTTTGGGAGCCCAAGGCCTATGGCGCCCCAGCCCTTAGGCTTATGGAGCCTCAGGCCTGGGGAGCCCCAGCCCTATGGCTTAGGGAGCCCCTGGCATGGGGCACCCCAACCCTTAGGCTGTGGAAGCCGAAGGCCTGGGGTGCCCCAGCCCTTAGGCTTAGGGAGTCCAAGGCCTGGGGCGCCCCAGCCCTTAAGCCTGGGAGCCTCAGGCCTGGGGCGCCCCAGCATTTAGGCTTTGGGAGCACCAGGACTGGGACGGCCCAGTACATAGGTTTTTTGAGCCCCATGCCTGCGGCGCCCCAGCCCTTAGGCTTAGGGTGCCCCAGGCCTGGGACGCCTCAGTCCTTGGGCTTAGAGAGCCCCAGGCCTGGGGCGCCCCAGCCCTTAGGGTTTTGGAGTCCCAGGCCTGGTGAGCCCCAGCTCTTAGATTTAGGGAGCCCCCGGCCTGAGGCGCCCCAGCACTTATGATTAGGGAGCCCCAGGCCAGGGTCGCCCCAGCCCTTAGGCTTAGAGAGCCCCAGACATGTGGCGCCCCAGCAATTAGGCTTAGGCAGCCCCAGGCCTGGGGCGCCCCAGCCATTAGACTTAGGGAGCCTCATGCCTGGGGCGCCCCAGCCCTTAGGCTTTGTGAGCCCCAGTCCTGGGACTCCTCATTCCTTGGGTTTTGGGAGCCCCAGGCTCGGGCGCCCCAACCCTTGGGCTTAGAGAGTCACAGGCTTGGGGTACCCCAGCCCTTAGGCTTAGGGAGCCCCACCCTGGGGCGCCCCAGCCCTTAGGCTTTGGGAGCCCCAGGCCTGGGGCGCCGCAGCCTTTAGGCTTAGGGAGCCCCAGGCCTGGGGTACCCCAGCCCTCAGGCTTAGGGAGCCTCACTCCTGGGGCGCCCAAGCCCTGGGTCTCCCCAGCCTTTAGCCTTAGGGAGCCCCAGGCCTGAGGCGCCCAGCCATTAGGCTTAGTTAGCCACAGTTGGGGCGCCCCAGGCTTTAGGCTTTGGGAGCCCCAGGCCTAGGGCGCCCCAACCCTTAGGATTGGGGATGCCCAGGCCTGGGGCGCCCACGCCCTTTCATTTTGGGAGCCCCAGACTTTGGCCGCCCCAGCCGTGGGTCGCCCCAGCCCTTAGGCTTCGTGAGTCCCAGGCCTGGGACTCCTCATTCCTTGGGCTTTGGGAGCCCCAGGCCTCGGGCGCCCCAGCCCTTGGGCTTAGAGAGTCCCAGGCCTGGGGTGCCCCAGCCCTTAGGCTTTTCAAGCCCCGGCCTGGGGCGCCCCCGCCCTGACACTTTGGGAGCCACAGCCTTTGGGCGCCCCAGCCCTTAGGCTTAGGGAGCCCCAGGCCTGGTGAGCCCTAGCTCTTTAACTTAGGGAGCCCCTGGCCTGGGGCGCCCCAACATTTAGGCTTAGGGAGCCCCAGGCCTGGGGTGCCCCAGACTTTATGCTTAGGGAGCCCCACCCTGGGGTGCCCCAGCCCTTTGGCTTTAGGAGCCCCAGGCATGGGGCGCCCCAACCCTTAGGTTTTGGGAGCCCAAGGCCTGGGGCGCCGCAGCCCTTAGGCTTTGGGAGCCCCAGGCCTGGGGCTCCGCAGCCCTTAGGCTAAGTGATCCCCAGACCTTGGCCGCCCCAGCTGTGGGTCGCCCCAGCCCTTAGTCTTAGGGAGCCCCAGGCCAGGGGCTCCCAGCACTTAGGCTTAGTTAGCCCCAGTCCTGGGGCGCCCCATCCCTTAGGGTTTGGGATCCCCAGGCCTAGGCCACCCCAGACATTAGGCTTAGGGAGCCGCAGGCCAGGGGCGCCCCAGCCCTTAGGCTTTGGGAGCCCAAGGACTGGTGCGCCCCAGCCCTTAGGCTTTGGGAGCACCAGGACTGGGATGCCCCAGCCCATAGGTTTTGGGAGCCCCAGCCCTGGGGCGCCCCAGCCCTTAGGCTTAAGTAGCCCCAGACCTGGGGCGCCCCAGCCCTTAGGCTTTGAAACCCCAGGCCTGGGGCGCCCCAGCCCTGAGGCTTTGGGAGCGCCAGGCCTGTGGCGCACCAGCCCTTAGGATTTGGGAGCCCCAGGCCTGCGACGCCCCAACCCTTAAGCTTTTGGAGCCTCAGGCATCTGCGCCCCAGCCCTTAGTTTTAGGGAGCACCAGGCCTGGGGCGCCCCAGCCCTTCGGCTTTGGGAGCCCCAGGACGGGGACGCCCCAGCCATTAGCCTTAAGTAGCCCCAGACATGGGGCGTCCCAGCTCTTTGGCTTTGAAACCCCAGGACTGGGGCGCCCCAGCCCTGATGCTTTGGGAGTGCCAGGCCTGTGGCGCACCAGCCCTTAGGATTTGGGAGCCCCAGGCCTGCGACGCCCCAACCCTTAAGCTTTTGTAGCTCCAGGCATCTGCGCCCCAGCCCTTAGTTTTAGGGAGCGACAGGCCTGGGGCGCCCCAGCCCTTAGGCTTTGGGAGACCGAGGCCGTGGCGCCCAAGCCCTTAGGTTTTGGGAGCCCTAGGCCTGGGGCGCTACAGCCCTTAGGCTTTGGGAGCTCAAGGACTGGGGCGCCTCAGCCATTAGTCTTTGGGAGCACCAGGATTGGGATGCCCCAGCTCATAGGTTTTCGGAGCCCCAGGCTGGAGCGCCCCAGCACTTAGGCTTAAGTAGCCCCAGACCTGGGGCACCCCAGCACTTAGGCTTTGGAACCCCAGGCCTGGGGCGCCCCAGCCTTAAGGCTTAGGGAGCCCCAGGCCTGGGGCGCCCCAGACCTTAGGCTTTGGGAGCGCCAGGACAGTGGCGCCCCAGCCTTTAGTATTTGGGAGCCCCAGGCCTGGGACGCCCCAACCCTTAAGCTTTTGGAGCCCCAGGCATGGGCGCCCAAGACCTTAGTTTTAGGGAGCCCCAGTCCTGGGGCGCCCCAGCCATTAAGCTTTGGGAGCCCCAGGCCAGGGACGCCAAGCCCATAGATTTTGGAAGCGCCAGGCCTGTGGCGCCCCCGCCATTAGGCGTAGGGAGCTCTAGGCAAAGTGAGCCCCAGCTCTTAGACTTAGGGAGCCCCAGGCCAGGGTCGCCCCAGCCCTTAGGCTTATTGAGCCCGAGACCTGAGGCGCCCCAGCAATTAGGCTTAAGGAGCCCCAGGCCTGGTGAGCCCCAGCTCTTAGACTTAGGGAGCCCCAGGCCAGGGTCGCCCCAGCCCTTAGGCTTATTGAGCCCGAGACCTGAGGCGCCCCAGCAATTAGGCTTAAGGAGCCCCAGGCCTGGGTTGCCCCAGCCCTTAAGCTTAGAAAGCCCCAGACCTGGGGCGCCCCAGCAATTAGGCTTAGGGAGCCCCAGGCCTGGGGCGCCACAGCCCTTAGGATTAGGGATGCCCAGGCCTGGGGCACCCCAGCCCTTAGGCTTTGGGAACCCCAGTCCTGGGGCGCCCCAGCCCTTAGGCTTAGGGAACCCCAGGCCTGTGGCGCTACAGCCCTTAGGCTTAGGGAGCCCAGGCCTGGGTCGCCCAAGCCCTTAGGCTTTGGGAGCCCCAAGCCTGGGGCGCCCCAGCCCTTAGGATTGGGGATGCCCAAGCCTGGAGCGCCCCAGCCTTAAGGCTTTGGGAACCCCAGTCCTGGGGCGCCCCAGCCTTTAGGCTTAGGGAACCCCAGGCCTGTGGCGCTCCAGCCCTTAGGCTTAGGGAGCCCCAGGCCTGGGTCGCCCCAGCCCTTAGGCTTTGGGAGCCCCAGTCCTGGGGCGCCCCAGCCTTTAGGCTTTGGGAGCTCCAGGGTAGGGCGCCCCAGCCCTTAGGCTTATGGAGCCTCAGGCCTGGGGCGCCCCAGCCCTAAAGCTTAGGGAGCCCCTTGCATGGGGCACCCCAACCCTTAGGCTGTGGGAGCCCAAGGCCTAGGGTGACCCAGCCCTTAGGCTTAGGGAGTCCCAGGCCTGGGGCGCCGCAGCCCTTATGCTTAGGGAGCCCCAGACCTTGGCCGCCCCAGCCGTGGGTCGCCCCAGCCCTTAGCCTGAGATAGCCCCAGGCCTGAGGCTCCCAGGCTTCAGGGCTGGGGCGCCCCAGGCCTTAGGCTTTGGGAGCACCAGGACTGGGACGGCCCAGCACATAGGTTTTTTGATCCCCAGGCCTGGGGCGCCCCAGCCCTTAGGCTTAAGTAAGCCCAGAACTGGGGCGCCCCAGCCTTTAGGCTTAGGGAGCCCCATGCCTGTGGCGCTCCAGCCCTTAGCCTTAGGGAGCCCCAGGCCTGGGTCACCCCAGCCCTTAGGCTTTGGGAGCCCAAGGCCTATGGCGCCCCAGCCCTTAGGCTTATGGAGCCTCAGGCCTGGGGAGCCCCAGCCCTATGGCTTAGGGAGCCCCTGGCATGGGGCACCCCAACCCTTAGGCTGTGGAAGCCGAAGGCCTGGGGTGCCCCAGCCCTTAGGCTTAGGGAGTCCAAGGCCTGGGGCGCCCCAGCCCTTAAGCCTGGGAGCCTCAGGCCTGGGGCGCCCCAGCATTTAGGCTTTGGGAGCACCAGGACTGGGACGGCCCAGTACATAGGTTTTTTGAGCCCCATGCCTGCGGCGCCCCAGCCCTTAGGCTTAGGGTGCCCCAGGCCTGGGACGCCTCAGTCCTTGGGCTTAGAGAGCCCCAGGCCTGGGGCGCCCCAGCCCTTAGGGTTTTGGAGTCCCAGGCCTGGTGAGCCCCAGCTCTTAGATTTAGGGAGCCCCCGGCCTGAGGCGCCCCAGCACTTATGATTAGGGAGCCCCAGGCCAGGGTCGCCCCAGCCCTTAGGCTTAGAGAGCCCCAGACATGTGGCGCCCCAGCAATTAGGCTTAGGCAGCCCCAGGCCTGGGGCGCCCCAGCCATTAGACTTAGGGAGCCTCATGCCTGGGGCGCCCCAGCCCTTAGGCTTTGTGAGCCCCAGTCCTGGGACTCCTCATTCCTTGGGTTTTGGGAGCCCCAGGCTCGGGCGCCCCAACCCTTGGGCTTAGAGAGTCACAGGCTTGGGGTACCCCAGCCCTTAGGCTTAGGGAGCCCCACCCTGGGGCGCCCCAGCCCTTAGGCTTTGGGAGCCCCAGGCCTGGGGCGCCGCAGCCTTTAGGCTTAGGGAGCCCCAGGCCTGGGGTACCCCAGCCCTCAGGCTTAGGGAGCCTCACTCCTGGGGCGCCCAAGCCCTGGGTCTCCCCAGCCTTTAGCCTTAGGGAGCCCCAGGCCTGAGGCGCCCAGCCATTAGGCTTAGTTAGCCACAGTTGGGGCGCCCCAGGCTTTAGGCTTTGGGAGCCCCAGGCCTAGGGCGCCCCAGCCCTTAGGATTGGGGATGCCCAGGCCTGGGGCGCCCACGCCCTTTCACTTTGGGAGCCCCAGACTTTGGCCGCCCCAGCCGTGGGTCGCCCCAGCCCTTAGGCTTCGTGAGTCCCAGGCCTGGGACTCCTCATTCCTTGGGCTTTGGGAGCCCCAGGCCTCGGGCGCCCCAGCCCTTGGGCTTAGAGAGTCCCAGGCCTGGGGTGCCCCAGCCCTTAGGCTTTTCAAGCCCCGGCCTGGGGCGCCCCCGCCCTGACACTTTGGGAGCCACAGCCTTTGGGCGCCCCAGCCCTTAGGCTTAGGGAGCCCCAGGCCTGGTGAGCCCTAGCTCTTTAACTTAGGGAGCCCCTGGCCTGGGGCGCCCCAACATTTAGGCTTAGGGAGCCCCAGGCCTGGGGTGCCCCAGACTTTATGCTTAGGGAGCCCCACCCTGGGGTGCCCCAGCCCTTTGGCTTTAGGAGCCCCAGGCATGGGGCGCCCCAACCCTTAGGTTTTGGGAGCCCAAGGCCTGGGGCGCCGCAGCCCTTAGGCTTTGGGAGCCCCAGGCCTGGGGCTCCGCAGCCCTTAGGCTAAGTGATCCCCAGACCTTGGCCGCCCCAGCTGTGGGTCGCCCCAGCCCTTAGTCTTAGGGAGCCCCAGGCCAGGGGCTCCCAGCACTTAGGCTTAGTTAGCCCCAGTCCTGGGGCGCCCCATCCCTTAGGGTTTGGGATCCCCAGGCCTAGGCCACCCCAGACATTAGGCTTAGGGAGCCGCAGGCCAGGGGCGCCCCAGCCCTTAGGCTTTGGGAGCCCAAGGACTGGTGCGCCCCAGCCCTTAGGCTTTGGGAGCACCAGGACTGGGATGCCCCAGCCCATAGGTTTTGGGAGCCCCAGCCCTGGGGCGCCCCAGCCCTTAGGCTTAAGTAGCCCCAGACCTGGGGCGCCCCAGCCCTTAGGCTTTGAAACCCCAGGCCTGGGGCGCCCCAGCCCTGAGGCTTTGGGAGCGCCAGGCCTGTGGCGCACCAGCCCTTAGGATTTGGGAGCCCCAGGCCTGCGACGCCCCAACCCTTAAGCTTTTGGAGCCTCAGGCATCTGCGCCCCAGCCCTTAGTTTTAGGGAGCACCAGGCCTGGGGCGCCCCAGCCCTTCGGCTTTGGGAGCCCCAGGACGGGGACGCCCCAGCCATTAGCCTTAAGTAGCCCCAGACATGGGGCGTCCCAGCTCTTTGGCTTTGAAACCCCAGGACTGGGGCGCCCCAGCCCTGATGCTTTGGGAGTGCCAGGCCTGTGGCGCACCAGCCCTTAGGATTTGGGAGCCCCAGGCCTGCGACGCCCCAACCCTTAAGCTTTTGTAGCTCCAGGCATCTGCGCCCCAGCCCTTAGTTTTAGGGAGCGACAGGCCTGGGGCGCCCCAGCCCTTAGGCTTTGGGAGCCCCAGGACTGGGGTGCCCCAGCCATCAGTCTTTGGGAGCACCAGGACTGGGATGCCCCAGCCCATAAGTTTTGGGAGGCCCAGCCCTGGGGCGCCCCAGCCCTTAGGCTTAAGTAGCCCCAGACCTGGGGCGCCCCAGCCCTTAGGCTTTGAAACCCCAGGCCTGGGGCACCCCAGCCCTGAGGCTTTGGGAGCGCCAGGCCTGTGGCGCACCAGCCCTTAGGATTTGGGAGCCCCAGGCCTGCGACGCCCCAACCCTTAAGCTTTTGGAGCCCCAGGCATCTGCGCCCCAGCCCTTAGTTTTAGGGAGCGCCAGGCCTGGGGCGCCCCAGCCCTTAGGCTTTGGGAGCCCCAGGACAGGGGCGCCCCAGCCATTAGGCTTTGGGAGCACCAGGACTGGGATGCCCCAGCCCACAGGTTTTGGGAGCCCCAGCCCTGGGGCGCCCCAGCCCTTAGGCTTAAGTAGCCCCAGACCTGGGGCGTCCCAGCCCTTAGGCTTTGAAACCCCAGGACTGGGGCGCCCCAGCCCTGATGATTTGGGAGCGCGAGGGCTGTGGCGCACCAACCTTTAGGATTTGGGAGCCCCAGGCCTGCGACGCCCCAACCCTTAAGCTCTTGGAGCCCCAGGCATCTGCGCCCCAGCCCTTAGTTTTAGGGAGCGCCAGGCCTGGGGCGCCCCAGCCCTTAGGCTTTGGGAGCCCCAGGACTGGGGTGCCCCAGCCCTCAGTCTTTGGGACACCAGGAAAGGGATGCCCCAGCCCATAGGTTTTGGGAGGCCCAGCCCTGGGGCGCCCCAGCCCTTAGGCTTAAGTAGCCCCAGACCTGGGGCGCCCCAGCCCTTAGGCTTTGAAACCCCAGGCCTGGGGCAACCCAGCCCTGAGGCTTTGGGAGCGCCAGGCCTGTGGCGCACCAGCCCTTAGGATTTGGGAGCCCCAGGCCTGCGACGCCCCAACCCTTAAGCTTTTGGAGCCCCAGGCATCTGCGCCCCAGCCCTTAGTTTTAGGGAGCGCCAGGCCTGGGGGGCCCCCGCCATTAGGCGTAGGGAGCCCCAGGCCTGGTGAGCCCCAGCTCATAGACTTAGGAAGCCCCAGGCCAGGGTCGCCCCAGCCCTTAGGCTTATTGAGCCCCAGACCTGCGGCGCCCCAGCCCTTAGGCTTAGGGAACCCCAGGCCTGTGGCGCTCCAGCCCTTAGGCTTAGGGAGCCCCAAGCCTGGGGTGCCCCAGCCTTTAGGATTAGGGATGCCCAGGCCTGGGGCGCCCCAGCCCTTAGGCTTTGGGAACCCCAGTCCTGGGGCGCCCCAGCCGTTAGGCTTAGGGAACCCCAGGCCTGTGGCGCTCCAGCCCTTAGGCATAGGGAGCCCCAAGCCTGGGTCGCCACAGCCCTTAGGCTTTGGGAGCCCCAAGCCTGGGGCGCCCCAGCCCTTAGGATTAGGGATGCCCAGGCCTGGGGCGCCCCAGCCCTTAGGCTTTGGGAACCCCAGTCCTGGGGCGCCCCAGCCCTTAGGCTTTGAAACCCCAGGCCTGGGGCACCCCAGCCCTGAGGCTTTGGGAGCGCCAGGCCTGTGGCGCACCAGCCCTTAGGATTTGGGAGCCCCAGGCCTGCGACGCCCCAACCCTTAAGCTTTTGGATCCCCAGGCATCTGCGCCCCAGCCCTTAGTTTTAGGGAGCGCCAGGCCTGGAGGGCCCCCGCCATTAGGCGTAGGGAGCCCCAGCCTGGTGAGCCCCATCTCTTAGACTTAGGAAGCCCCAGGCCAGGGTCGCCCCAGCCCTTAGGCTTATTGAGCCTCAGACCTGCGGCGGCCCAGCCCTTAGGCTTAGGGTGCCCCAGGCCTGGGACGCCTCAGCAATTAGGCTTAGGGAGCCCCAGGCCTGGGTCGCCCCAGCCCTTAGGCTTAGAGATCCCCAGACATGCGGCGCCGCAGCAATTAGGCTTAGGCAGCCCCAGGCCTGGGGCGCCACAGCCATTAGACTTAGGGAGCCCCAGGCCTGTGGCGCCCCAGCCCTTAGGCTTTGTGAGCCCCAGGCCTGGGACTCCTCATTCCTTGGGCTTTGGGAGCCCCAGGCCTCGGGGGCCCCAGCCCATGGGCTTAGAGAGTCCCAGTCCTGGGGTGCCCCAGCCCTTAAGCTTAGGGAACCCCAGGCCTGTGGCGCTCCAGCCCTTAGGCTTAGGGAGCCCCAGGCCTTTGTCGCCCCAGCCATTAGGCTTTGGGAGCCCCAAGCCTGGGGCGCCCCAGTCCTTAGGCTTAGGGAGCCCCCGGCCTGAGGCACCCAAGCTTTTAGGCTTTGGGAGCCCCAGGACTGGGGCGCCCCAGCACTTAGGCTTGGGGAGCCCCAGGCCTGGGGCTCCGCAGCCCTTAGGCTTTGGGAGCCCCAGGCCTGGGGCACCCCAGCCCTTAGGCTTAGGGAGTCCCAGGCCTGGGGCGACCCACACTTTAGGATTAGGGTGCCCCAGGCCAGGGACGCCTCAGCCCTTGGGCTTTGGGAGCCTCAGGCCTTGGGCGCCCCAGCTCTTAGGCTTTGAGAGCCCCAGGCCTGGTGAGCCCCAGCTCTTAGACTTAGGGAGCCCCTGATCTGAGGCGCCCCAGCCCTTAGTCTTACAGAGCCCCAGACCTGGTGCGCCCCAGCATTTAGGCTTAGGGAACTCCAGGCCTGGGCCGCCCCAGGCCTTAGGCTTAGAGAGCCCCAGACATACGGGGCCCCAGCAATTAGGCTTAGGCAGCCCCAGGCCTGGGGCGCGCCAGCCATTACTTAGGGAGCCCCAGGCCTTGGGCACCCCAGCCCTTAGGCTTTGAGAGCCCCAGGCCTGGTGAGCCCCAGCTCTTAGACTTAGGGAGCCCCTGATCTGAGGATCCCCAGCCCTTAGTCTTACAGAGACCCAGACCTGTTGCGCCCCAGCCCTTAGGCTTAGGGAGTCCCAGGCCTGGGGCGCCCCAGCCCTTAAGCCTGTTAGTCTCAGGCCTGGGGCGCCCCAGCCCTTAAGCCTGGGAGCCTCAGGCCTGGGGCGCCCCAACCCTTAGGCTTAGGGAGCCCCTGATCTGAGGCGCCCCAGCCCTTAGTCTTACAGAGCCCCAGACCTGTTGCGCCCCAGCCTTTAGGCTTAAGGAGCCCCATGGCTGTGGCGACCCAGCCCTTAGGCTTAGGGTGCCCCAGGCCTGGGACGCCTCAGCAATTAGGCTTAGGGAGCCCCAGGCCTGGGTAGCCCCAGCCCTTAGGCTTAGAGAGCCCCAGACATGCGGCACCCCAGCAATTAGGCTTAGGCAGCCCCAGGCCTGGGGCGCCCCAGCCATTAGACTTAGGGAGCCCCAGGCCTGGGGCGCCCCAGCCCTTAGGCTTTGTGAGCCCCAGGCCAGGGACTCCTCATTCCTTGGGTTTTGGGAGCCCCAGGCCTAGGGCGCCCCAGCCCTTGGGCTTAGAGAGTCCCAGACCTGGGGTGCCCTAGCCCTTAGGCTTTTCGAGCCCCAGGCCGGGGCGCCTCCGCCCTTACGCTTTGGGAGCCCCAGGCCTTTGGGCGCCCCAGCCCTTAGGCTTAAGTAGCCCTACACCTGGGGCGCCCCGGCCCTTAGGCTTAGGGAGCCCCATGCCTGCGGCGCCCCAGCCCTTAGGCTTAGGGTGCCCCAGGCCTGGGACGCCTCAGCCCTTGGGCTTTGGGAGCCCCAGGCCTGGGGCGCCCCAGCCCTTAGGCTTTGGGAGCCCCAAGCCTGGTGAATCCCAGCTCTTAGACTTAGGGAGCCCCTTGCCTGTGGCACCCCAGCACTTAGGCTTAGGGAGCCCCAGGCCTGGGTCGCCCCAGCCCTTAGGCTTAGAGATCCCCAGACATGCGGCGCCCCAGCAATTAGGCTTAGGCAACACCAGGCCTGGGGTGCCACAGCCATTAGACTTAGGGAGCCCCAGGCCTGTGGCGCCCCAGCCCTTAGGCTTTGTGAGCCCCAGGCCTGGGACTCCTCATTCCTTGGGCTTTGGGAGCCCCAGGCCTCGGGGGCCCCAGCCCATGGGCTTAGAGAGTCCCAGTCCTGGGGTGCCCCAGCCCTTAAGCTTTGGGAACCCCAGGCCTGTGGCGCTCCAGCCCTTAGGCTTAGGGAGCCCCAGGCCTTTGTCGCCCCAGCCCTTAGGCTTTGGGAGCCCCAAGCCTGGGGCGCCCCAGTCCTTAGGCTTAGGGAGCCCCCGGCCTGAGGCACCCAAGCCTTTAGGCTTTGGGAGCCCCAGGACTGGGGCGCCCCAGCCCTTAGGCTTGGGGAGCCCCAGGCCTGGGGCTCCGCAGCCCTTAGGCTTTGGGAGCCCCAGGCCTGGGGCACCCCAGCCCTTAGGCTTAGGGAGTCCCAGGCCTGGGGCGCCCCACACTTTAGGATTAGGGTGCCCCAGGCCAGGGACGCCTCAGCCCTTGGGCTTTGGGAGCCCCAGGCCTTGGGCGCCCCAGCCCTTAGGCTTTGAGAGCCCCAGGCCTGGTGAGCCCCAGCTCTTAGACTTAGGGAGCCCCTGATCTGAGGCGCCCCAGCCCTTAGTCTTACAGAGCCCCAGACCTGGTGCGCCCCAGCATTTAGGCTTAGGGAACTCCAGTCCTGGGCCGCCCCAGGCCTTAGGTTTAGAGAGCCCCAGACATACGGGGCCCCAGCAATTAGGCTTAGGCAGCCCCAGGCCTGGGGCGCGCCAGCCATTACTTAGGGAGCCCCAGGCCTTGGGCGCCCCAACCCTTAGGCTTTGTGAGCCCCAGGCCTGGGACTCCTCATTCCTTGGGCTTTGGGAGCCCCAGGCCTCGGGCGCCCCAGCCATTGGGCTTAGAGAGTCCCAGGCCTGGGGTGCCCCAGCCCTTAGGCTTAGGGAGTCCCAGGCCAGGTGAGCCCGAGCTCTTTAACTAAGGGAGCCCTTGGCCTGGGGCGCCCCAACACATAGGCTTAGGGAGCCCTCGCCCTGGGGTGCCCCGGCCCTTAGGCTTAGGGATCCCCACCCTGGGGCGCCCCAGCCCTTATGCTTTGGGAGCCCCAGGCCTGGGGCGCCCCAGCCCTTAGGCTTTGGGAGCTCGAGGCGTGGCGCCCATGCCCTTAGGCTTTGGGAGCCCCAGGCCTGGGGCGCCCCAGCCCTTGGGAGTTGGTAACCCAAGTCCTGGGGCGCCCCAGCCCTTAGGCTTAAGTAGCCCCAGACCTGGGGCGCAGCAGCCCTTAGGCTTTGGAACACCAGGCCTAGGGCGCCCCAGCCTTAAGGATTAGGGAACCCCATGCCTGGGGTGCCCCAGCCCTTAGGCTTAGGGAGCCCCAGGCCTGGGGCGCCGCAGCCTTTAGGCTTTGGGAGCCCCAGGCTTGGGGCAGCCCAGCCCTTAGACTTAGGGAGTCCCAGGCCTGGGGCGACCCACACTTTAGGATTAGGGTGCCCCAGGCCAGGGACGCCTCAGCCCTTGGGCTTTGGGAGCCTCAGGCCTTGGGCGCCCCAGCCCTTAGGCTTTGAGAGCCCCAGGCCTGGTGAGCCCCAGCTCTTAGACTTAGGGAGCCCCTGATCTGAGGCGCCCCAGCCCTTAGTCTTACAGAGCCCCAGACCTGGTGCGCCCCAGCATTTAGGCTTAGGGAACTCCAGGCCTGGGCCGCCCCAGGCCTTAGGCTTAGAGAGCCCCAGACATACGGGGCCCCAGCAATTAGGCTTAGGCAGCCCCAGGCCTGGGGCGCGCCAGCCATTACTTAGGGAGCCCCAGGCCTTGGGCACCCCAGCCCTTAGGCTTTGAGAGCCCCAGGCCTGGTGAGCCCCAGCTCTTAGATTTAGGGAGCCCCTGATCTGAGGATCCCCAGCCCTTAGTCTTACAGAGACCCAGACCTGTTGCGCCCCAGCCCTTAGGCTTAGGGAGTCCCAGGCCTGGGGCGCCCCAGCCCTTAAGCCTGTTAGTCTCAGGCCTGGGGCGCCCCAGCCCTTAAGCCTGGGAGCCTCAGGCCTGGGGCGCCCCAACCCTTAGGCTTAGGGAGCCCCTGATCTGAGGCGCCCCAGCCCTTAGTCTTACAGAGCCCCAGACCTGTTGCGCCCCAGCCTTTAGGCTTAAGGAGCCCCATGGCTGTGGCGACCCAGCCCTTAGGCTTAGGGTGCCCCAGGCCTGTGACGCCTCAGCAATTAGGCTTAGGGAGCCCCAGGCCTGGGTCGCCCCAGCCCTTAGGCTTAGAGAGCCCCAGACATGCGGCACCCCAGCAATTAGGCTTAGGCAGCCCCAGGCCTGGGGCGCCCCAGCCATTAGACTTAGGGAGCCCCAGGCCTGGGGCGCCCCAGCCCTTAGGCTTTGTGAGCCCCAGGCCAGGGACTCCTCATTCCTTGGGTTTTGGGAGCCCCAGGCCTAGGGCGCCCCAGCCCTTGGGCTTAGAGAGTCCCAGACCTGGGGTGCCCTAGCCCTTAGGCTTTTCGAGCCCCAGGCCTGGGGCGCCTCCGCCCTTACGCTTTGGGAGCCCCAGGCCTTTGGGCGCCCCAGCCCTTAGGCTTAAGTAGCCCTACACCTGGGGCGCCCCGGCCCTTAGGCTTAGGGAGCCCCATGCCTGCGGCGCCCCAGCCCTTAGGCTTAGGGTGCCCCAGGCCTGGGACGCCTCAGCCCTTGGGCTTTGGGAGCCCCAGGCCTGGGGCGCCCCAGCCCTTAGGCTTTGGGAGCCCCAAGCCTGGTGAATCCCAGCTCTTAGACTTAGGGAGCCCCTTGCCTGTGGCACCCCAGCACTTAGGCTTAGGGAGCCCCAGGCCTGGGTCGCCCCAGCCCTTAGGCTTAGAGATCCCCAGACATGCGGCGCCCCAGCAATTAGGCTTAGGCAACACCAGGCCTGGGGTGCCACAGCCATTAGACTTAGGGAGCCCCAGGCCTGTGGCGCCCCAGCCCTTAGGCTTTGTGAGCCCCAGGCCTGGGACTCCTCATTCCTTGGGCTTTGGGAGCCCCAGGCCTCGGGGGCCCCAGCCCATGGGCTTAGAGAGTCCCAGTCCTGGGGTGCCCCAGCCCTTAAGCTTTGGGAACCCCAGGCCTGTGGCGCTCCAGCCCTTAGGCTTAGGGAGCCCCAGGCCTTTGTCGCCCCAGCCCTTAGGCTTTGGGAGCCCCAAGCCTGGGGCGCCCCAGTCCTTAGGCTTAGGGAGCCCCCGGCCTGAGGCACCCAAGCCTTTAGGCTTTGGGAGCCCCAGGACTGGGGCGCCCCAGCCCTTAGGCTTGGGGAGCCCCAGGCCTGGGGCTCCGCAGCCCTTAGGCTTTGGGAGCCCCAGGCCTGGGGCACCCCAGCCCTTAGGCTTAGGGAGTCCCAGGCCTGGGGCGCCCCACACTTTAGGATTAGGGTGCCCCAGGCCAGGGACGCCTCAGCCCTTGGGCTTTGGGAGCCCCAGGCCTTGGGCGCCCCAGCCCTTAGGCTTTGAGAGCCCCAGGCCTGGTGAGCCCCAGCTCTTAGACTTAGGGAGCCCCTGATCTGAGGCGCCCCAGCCCTTAGTCTTACAGAGCCCCAGACCTGGTGCGCCCCAGCATTTAGGCTTAGGGAACTCCAGTCCTGGGCCGCCCCAGGCCTTAGGTTTAGAGAGCCCCAGACATACGGGGCCCCAGCAATTAGGCTTAGGCAGCCCCAGGCCTGGGGCGCGCCAGCCATTACTTAGGGAGCCCCAGGCCTTGGGCGCCCCAACCCTTAGGCTTTGTGAGCCCCAGGCCTGGGACTCCTCATTCCTTGGGCTTTGGGAGCCCCAGGCCTCGGGCGCCCCAGCCATTGGGCTTAGAGAGTCCCAGGCCTGGGGTGCCCCAGCCCTTAGGCTTAGGGAGTCCCAGACATGCGGGTCCCCAGCAATTAGACTTAGGCAGGCCCAGGCCTGGGGCGCCCCAGCCATTAGACTTAGGGAGCCCCAGGCCTTGGGCGCCCCAGCCCTTAGGCTTTGTGAGCCCAGGCCTGGGACTCCTCATTCCTTGGGCTTTGTGAGCCCCAGGCCTCGAGCGCCCCAGCCATTGGGCTTAGAGAGTCCCAGGCCTGGGGTGCCCCAGTCCTTAGGCTTAGGGATCCCCACCCTGGGGCGCCCCAGCCCTTACGCTTAGGGTGCCCCAGGCCAGGGACGCCTCAGCCCTTGGGTTTTGGGAGCCCCACGCCTTGGGCGCCCCAGTCCTTAGGCTTTGAGTGCCCCAGGCCTGGTGAGCCCCAGCTCTTAGACTTAGGGAGCCCCTGATCTGAGGCGCCCCAGCCCTTAGTCTTACAGAGCCCCAAACCTGGTGCGCCCCAGTATTTAGGCTTAGGGAACTCCAGGCCTGGGCCGCCCCAGGCCTTAGGCTTAGAGAGCCCCAGACATGCGGGTCCCCAGCAATTAGACTTAGGCAGGCCCAGGCCTGGGGCGCCCCAGCCATTAGACTTAGGGAGCCCCAGGCCTTGGGCGCCCCAGCCCTTAGGCTTTGTGAGCCCAGGCCTGGGACTCCTCATTCCTTGGGCTTTGTGAGCCCCAGGCCTCGAGCGCCCCAGCCATTGGGCTTAGAGAGTCCCAGGCCTGGGGTGCCCCAGTCCTTAGGCTTAGGGATCCCCACCCTGGGGCGCCCCAGCCCTTATGCTTTGGGAGCCCCAGGCCTGGGGCGCCCCAGGCCTTAGGCTTTGGGAGCTCGAGGCGTGGCGCCCAAGACCTTAGGCTTTGGGAGCCCCAGGCCTGGGGAACCCCAGCCCTTAGGAGTTGGTAACCCAAGGCCTGTGGCGCCCCAGCCCTTAGTCTTAAGTAGCCCCAGACCTGGGGTGCACCAGCCCTTAGGCTTTGGAACCCCAGGCCTAGGGAGCCCCAACCTTAAGGATTAGGGAACCCCAGTCCTGGGGCGGCCCAGCCGTTAGGCTTAGGGAACCCCAGGCCTGTGGCGCTCCAGCCCTTAGGCATAGGGAGCCCCAAGCCTGGGTCGCCCCAGCCCTTAGGCTTTGGGAGCCCCAAGCCTGGGGCGCCCCAGCCCTTAGGATTAGGGATGCCCAGGCCTGGGGCGCCCCAGCCCTTAGGCTTTGGGAACCCCAGTCCTGGGGCGCCCCAGCCCTTAGGCTTTGAAACCCCAGGCCTGGGGCACCCCAGCCCTGAGGCTTTGGGAGCGCCAGGCCTGTGGCGCACCAGCCCTTAGGATTTGGGAGCCCCAGGCCTGCGACGCCCCAACCCTTAAGCTTTTGGATCCCCAGGCATCTGCGCCCCAGCCCTTAGTTTTAGGGAGCGCCAGGCCTGGGGGGCCCCCGCCATTAGGCGTAGGGAGCCCCAGCCTGGTGAGCCCCAGCTCTTAGACTTAGGAAGCCCCAGGCCAGGGTCGCCCCAGCCCTTAGGCTTATTGAGCCCCAGACCTGTGGCGCCCCAGCCCTTAGGTTTAGGGAACCCCAGGCCTGTGGCGCTCCAGCCCTTAGGCTTAGGGAGCCCCAAGCCTGGGTTGCCGCAGCCTTTAGTATTAGGGATGCCCAGGCCTGTGGCGCCCCAGCCCTTAGGCTTTGGGAACCCCAGGCCTGTGGCGCTCCAGCCCTTCGGCTTAGGGAGCCCCAGGCCTGTGTCGCCCCAGTCCTTAGGCTTTGGGAGCCCCAAGCCTGGGGCGCCCCAGTCCTTAGGCTTAGGGAGCCCCAGGCCTGTGGTGCCCCAGCCTTTAGGCTTTGGGAGCCCCAGGACTGGGGCGCCCCAGCCCTTAGGTTTTGGGAGCCCCAGGCCTGGGGCTCCACAGCCCTTAGGCTTTGGGAGCCCCAGGCCTGGGGCACCCCAGCCCTTAAACTTAGGGAGTCCCAGGCCTGAGGCGCCCCACACTTTAGGCTTAGGGTGCCCCAGGCCAGGGACGCCTCAGCCCTTTGGCTTGGGGAGCCCCAGGCCTTGGGCACCCCAGCCCTTAGGCTTTGAGAGCCCCAGGCCTGGTGAGCCCCAGCTCTTAGACTTAGGGAGCCCCTGATCTGAGGATCCCCAGCCCTTAGTCTTACAGAGACCCAGACCTGTTGCGCCCCAGCCCTTAGGCTTAGGGAATCCCAGGCCTGGGGCGCCACAGCCCTTAAGCCTGTTAGTCTCAGGCCTGGGGAGCCCCAGCCCTTAAGCCTGGGAGCCTCAGGCCTGGGGCGCCCCAACCCTTAGGCTTAGGGAGCCCCTGTCTGAGGCGCCCCAGCCCTTAGTCTTACAGAGCGCCAGACCTGTTGCGCCCCAGCCTTTAGGCTTAGGGAGCCCCATGGCTGTGGCGACCCAGCCCTTAGGCTTAGGGTGCCCCAGGCCTGGGACGCCTCAGCAATTAGGCTTAGGGAGCCCCAGGCCTGGGTCGCCCCAGCCCTTAGGCTTAGAGAGCCCCAGACATGCGGCGCCCCAGCAATTAGGCTTAGGCAGCCCCAGGCCTGGGGCGCCCCAGCCATTAGACTTAGGGAGCCCCAGGCCTGGGGCGCCCCAGCCCTTAGGCTTTGTGAGCCCCAGGCCAGGGACTCCTCATTCCTTGGGTTTTGGGAGCCCCAGGCCTCGGGCGCCCCAGCCCTTGGGCTTAGAGAGTCCCAGACCTGAGGTGCCCTAGCCCTTAGGCTTTTCGAGCCCCAGGCCTGGGGCGCCTCCGCCCTTACGCTTTGGGAGCCCCAGGCCTTTGGGCGCCCCAGCCCTTAGGCTTAAGTAGCCCTACACCTGGGGTGCCCCGGCCCTTAGGCTTAGGGAGCCCCATGCCTGCGGCGCCCCAGCCCTTAGGCTTAGGGTGCCCCAGGCCTGGGACGCCTCAGCCCTTGGGCTTTGGGAGCCCCAGGCCTGGGGCGCCCCAGCCCTTAGGCTTTGGGAGCCCCAGGCCTGGTGAATCCCAGCTCTTAGACTTAGGGAGCCCCTTGCCTGTGGCACCCCAGCACTTAGGCTTAGGGAGCCCCAGGCCTGGGTCGCCCCAGCCCTTAGGCTTAGAGATCCCCAGACATGCGGCGCCCCAGCAATTAGGCTTAGGCAGCCCCAGGCCTGGGGCGCCACAGCCATTAGACTTAGGGAGCCCCAGGCCTGTGGCGCCCCAGCCCTTAGGCTTTGTGAGCCCCAGGCCTGGGACTCCTCATTCCTTGGGCTTTGGGAGCCCCAGGCCTCGGGGGCCCCAGCCCATGGGCTTAGAGAGTCCCAGTCCTGGGGTGCCCCAGCCCTTAAGCTTAGGGAACCCCAGGCCTGTGGCGCTCCAGCCCTTAGGCTTAGGGAGCCCCAGGCCTTTGTCGCCCCAGCCCTTAGGCTTTGGGAGCCCCAAGCCTGGGGCGCCCCAGTCCTTAGGCTTAGGGAGCCCCCGGCCTGAGGCACCCAAGCCTTTAGGATTTGGGAGCCCCAGGACTGGGGCGCCCCAGCCCTTAGGCTTGGGGAGCCCCAGGCCTGGGGCTCCGCAGCCCTTAGGCTTTGGGAGCCCCAGGCCTGGGGCACCCCAGCCCTTAGGCTTAGGGAGTCCCAGGCCTGGGGCGCCCCACACTTTAGGATTAGGGTGCCCCAGGCCAGGGACGCCTCAGCCCTTGGGCTTTGGGAGCCCCAGGCCTTGGGCGCCCCAGCCCTTAGGCTTTGAGAGCCCCAGGCCTGGTGAGCCCCAGCTCTTAGACTTAGGGAGCCCCTGATCTGAGGCGCCCCAGCCCTTAGTCTTACAGAGCCCCAGACCTGGTGCGCCCCAGCATTTAGGCTTAGGGAACTCCAGGCCTGGGCCGCCCCAGGCCTTAGGCTTAGAGAGCCCCAGACATACGGGGCCCCAGCAATTAGGCTTAGGCAGCCCCTGGCCTGGGGCGCGCCAGCCATTACTTAGGGAGCCCCAGGCCTTGGGCGCCCCAACCCTTAGGCTTTGTGAGCCCCAGGCCTGGGACTCCTCATTCCTTGGGCTTTGGGAGCCCCAGGCTTCGGGCGCCCCAGCCATTGGGCTTAGAGAGTCCCAGGCCTGGGGTGCCCCAGCCCTTAGGCTTAGGGAGCCCCAGGCCAGGTGAGCCCGAGCTCTTTAACTAAGGGAGCCCTTGGCCTGGGGTGCCCCAACACATAGGCTTAGGGAGCCCTCGCCCTGGGGTGCCCCGGCCCTTAGGCTTAGGGATCCCCACCCTGGGGCGCCCCAGCCCTTATGCTTTGGGAGCCCCAGGCCTAGGGAGCCCCAGCCTTAAGGATTAGGGAACCCCATGCCTGGGGCGCCCCAGCCCTTAGGCTTAGGGAGCCCCAGGCCTGGGGCGCCGCAGCCTTTAGGCTTTGGGAGCCCCAGGCCTGGGGCGCCGCAACCCTTAGGCTTTGGGGGCCCCAGGCCTGGGGCGCCGCAGCCCTTAGGCTTAGGGGGCCCCAGAACTGGTCCGCCCCATCCCTGGGTCTCCCCAGCCCTTAGCCTTAGGGAGCCCCAGGTCTGAGGCGCCTAGCCATTAGGCTTAGTTAGCCACAGTCCTGGGGCGCCCCAGCCTTTAGGCTTTGGGAGCCCCAGGCCTAGGGCGCCCCAGTCCTTAGGCTTATGGAGCCTCAGGCCTGGGGCTCCCCAGCCATAAGGCTTAGGGAGCCCCTGGCATGGGGCACCACAACCCTTAGGGTGTGGGAGCCCAAGGCCTGGGGCGCCCCAGCCCTTAGGCTTAGGGAGTCCCAGGCCTGTGGGGCCTGAGCCCTTAAGCCTGTTAGCCTCAGGCCTGGGGCGCCCCAGCCCTTAAGCCTGGGAGCTTCAGGCCTGGTGCGCCCCAACCCTTAGGCTTTGGGAGCACCAGGACTGGGACGGCCCAGCACATAGGTTTTTTGAGCCCCAGGCCTGGGACTCCCCAGCCCTTAGGCTTAAGTAAGCCCAGACCTGGGGCGCCCCAGCCTTTAGGCTTAGGGAGCCCCATGCCTGCGGCGCCCCAGCCCTTAGGCTTAGGGTGCCCCAGGCCTGGGACGCCTCAGCAATTAGGCTTAGGGAGCCCCAGGCCTGGGTCGCCCCAGCCCTTAGGCTTTGTGAGGCCCAGGCCTGTGACTCCTCAATCCTTGGGTTTTGGGAGCCCCAGGCTTCGGGCGCCCCAGCCCTTGGGCTTAGAGAGTCCCAGACCTGGGGTGCCCCAGCCCTTAGGCTTTTCGAGCCCCAGGCCTGGGGCGCCCCCGCCCTTACGCTTTGGGAGCCCTAGGCTTGGGGCGCCCCAGCCCTTAGGCTTAGGGAGCCCCAACCTGGTGAGCCCCAGCTCTTTAACTTAGTGAGCCCCTGGCCTGGGGAGCCCCAACACTTAGGCTTTGGGAGCCCCAGGACAGGGGTGCCCCAGCCTTTAGGCTTAGGGAGCCCCACCCTGGGGTTCCCCAGCCCTTAGGCTTTAGGAGCCCCAGGCCTGGGGCGCCCCAGCCCTTTAATTTTGGGAGCCCCAGGCCTGGGGCGCCCCAGCCCTTAGGCTTTGGGAGCCCCAGGCCTAGGGCGCCCCAGTCCTTAGGCTTATGGAGACTCAGGCCTGGGGCTCCCCAGCCCTAAGGCTTAGGGAGCCCCTGGCATGGGGCACCACACCCCTTAGGGTGTGGGAGCCCAAGGCCTGGGGCGCCCCAGCCCTTAGGCTTAGGGAGTCCCAGGCCTGTGGGGCCTGAGCCCTTAAGCCTGTTAGCCTCAGGCCTGGGGCGCCCCAGCCCTTAAGCCTGGGAGCTTCAGGCCTGGGGCGCCCCAACCCTTAGGCTTTGGGAGCACCAGGACTGGGACGGCCCAGCACATAGGTTTTTTGAGCCCCAGGCCTGGGGCTCCCCAGCCCTTAGGCTTAAGTAAGCCCAGACCTGGGGCGCCCCAGCCTTTAGGCTTAGGGAGCCCCATGCCTGCGGCGCCCCAGCCCTTAGGCTTAGGGTGCCCCAGGCCTGGGACGCCTCAGCAATTAGGCTTAGGGAGCCCCAGGCCTGGGTCGCCCCAGCCCTTAGGCTTAGAGAGCCCCAGACATGTGGCGCCCCAGCAATTAGGCTTAGGCAGCTCCAGGCCTGGGGCGCCCCAGCCATTAGACTTAGGGAGCCCCAGGCCTGGGGCGCCCCAGCCCTTAGGCTTTGTGAGCCCCAGGCCTGTGACTACTCAATCCTTGGGTTTTGGGAGCCCCAGGCCTCGGGCGCCCCAGCCCTTGGGCTTAGAGAGTCCCAGACCTGGGGTGCCCGAGCCCTTAGGCTTTTCGAGCCCCAGGCCTGGGGCGCCCCCGCCCTTATGCTTTGGGAGCCCCAGGCTTGGGGCGCCCCAGCCCTTAGGCTTAGGGAGCCCCAACCTGGTGAGCCCCAGCTCTTTAACTTAGTGAGCCCCTGGCCTGGGGAGCCCCAACACTTAGGCTTAGGGAGCCCCAGGACAGGGGTGCCCCAGCCTTTAGGCTTAGGGAGCCCCACCCTGGGGTTCCCCAGCCCTTAGGCTTTAGGAGCCCCAGGCCTGGGGCGCCCCAGCCCTTTAATTTTGGGAGGCACAGGCCTGGGGCGCCCCAGCCCTTAGGCTTTGGGAGCCCCAGGCCTGGGGCCCCGCAGCCTTAGGCTTTGGGAGCCCCAGGCCTGGGGCGCCGCAGCCCTTAGGCTTAGGGAGCCCCAGACCTTGGCTGCCCCAGCCGTGGGTCGCCGCAGTCCTTAGCCTTAGATAGCCCCAGGCCTGGGGCGCCCAGCTCTTAGACTTAGTTAGCCCAAGTCCTGGGGCGCCCCAGCTCTTAGGCTTTGGGAGCCCCAGGACTAGGACGCCCCAGCACTTAGGCTTAGAGAGCCTCAGGCCAGGGGCGCCCCAGCCCTTAGGCTTTGGGAGCCCGAGGCCGTGGCGCCCAAGCCCTTAGGCTTTGGGAGCCCTAGGCCTGGGGCGCCCCAGCCCTTAGGATTGGGGATGCCCAAGCCTGGAGCGCCCCAGCCTTAAGGCTTTGGGAACCCCAGTCCTGGGGCGCCCCAGCCTTTAGGCTTAGGGAACCCCAGGCCTGTGGCGCTCCAGCCCTTAGGCTTAGGGAGCCCCAGGCCTGGGTCGCCCCAGCCCTTAGGCTTTGGGAGCCCCAGTCCTGGGGCGCCCCAGCCTTTAGGCTTTGGGAGCTCCAGGGTAGGGCGCCCCAGCCCTTAGGCTTATGGAGCCTCAGGCCTGGGGCGCCCCAGCCCTAAGGCTTAGGGAGCCCCTGGCATGGGGCACCCCAACCCTAAGGCTGTGGGAGCCCAAGGCCTGGGCGCCCCAGCCCTTAGGCTTAAGGAGTCCCAGGCCTGGGGCGCGCCAGCCCTTAAGCCTGGGAGCCTCAGACCTGGGGCGCCCCAGCCCTTAAGCCTGGGAGCCTCAGGCCTGCGGCGCCCCAGCCCTTAGGCTTTGGGAGCACCGGGACAGGGACGGCCCAGCACATAGGTTTTTTGAGCCCCAGGTCTGGGGCGCCCAAGCCCTTAGTCTTAAGTAAGCCCAGAACTGGGGCGCCCCAGCCTTACGCTTTGGGAGCCCCAGGCTTGGGGCGCCCCAGTCCTTAGACTTTGGGAGCCCCAGGTCTCGGGCGCCCCCCCTCTTAGGTTTAGGGAGCCCCAGGCCTGGTGATCCCTAGCTCTTTAACTTAGTGAGCCCCTGGCCTGGGGCGCCCCAACACTTAGGCTTAGGGAGCCCCAGGACAGGGGTGCCCCAGCCTTTAGGCTTAGGAAGCCCCACCTTGGGGTGCCCCAGCCCTTAGGCTTTAGGAGCCCCTGGCCTGGGGCGCCCCAGCCCTTAAGTTTTGGGAGCCCCAGGCCTGGGGCGCCCCAGCCCTTAGGGTTTGGGAGCCCCAGGCCTGGGGCGCCGCAGCCCTTAGGCTTAGGGAGCCCCAGACCTTGGCCGCCCCAGCCGTGGGTCGCCCCAGCCCTTAGCCTTAGATAGCCCCAGGCCTGGGGCTCCCAGCACTTAGGCTTAGTTAGCCCCAGTCCTGGGGCGCCCCAGTCCTTAGGCTTTGGGAGCCCCAGGCCTAGGGCGACCCAGCATTTAGGCTTAGAGAGCCTCAGGCCAGGGGCGCCCCAGCCCTTAGGCTTTGGGAGCCCGAGGCCGTGGCACCCAAGCCCTTAGGCTTTGGGAGCCCCAGGCCGGGGGCGCTACAGCCTTTAGGTTTTGGGAGCCCAAGGACTGGTGCGCCCCAGCCACTAGGCTTTGGGAGCACCAGGACTGGGATGCCCCAGCCCATAGGTTTTGGGAGCCCCAGGCTGGAGCGTCCCAGCCCTTAGGCTTAAGTAGCCCCAGACCTGGGGCACCCCAGCACTTAGGCTTTGGAACCCCAGGACTGGGGCGCCCCAGCCTTAATGCTTAGGGAGCCCCAGGCCTGGGGCGCCCCAGACCTTAGGCTTTGGGAGCGCCAGGCCTGTGGCGCCCCAGCCCTTAGGCTTAGGGAGCCCCAGGCCAAGGTCGACCCAGCCCTTAGGCTTATTGAGCCCCAGACCTGAGGCGCCACAGCAATTAGGCTTAGGGAGCCCCAGGCCTGGGTTGCCCCAGCCCTTAGGCTTAGAAAGCCCCAGAACTGGGGTGCCCTAGCAATTAGGCTTAGGGAGCCCCAGGCCTGGGGCGCCCCAGCCCTTAGGATTAGGGATGCCCAGGCCTGGGGCACTCCAGCCCTTAGGCTTCGGGAACCCCAGTCCTGGGGCGCACCAGCCCTTAGGCTTAGGGAACCCCAGGCCTGTGGCGCTACAGCCCTTAGGCTTAGGGAGCCCCAGGCCTGGGTCGCCCCAGCCCTTAGGCTTTGGGAGCCCCAAGCCTGGGGCGCCCCAACCCTTAAGATTGGGGATGCCCAGGCCTGGGGCGCCCAAGCCTTAAGGCTTTGGGAACCCCAGTCCTGGGGCGCCTCAGCCTTTAGGCTTAGGGAACCCCAGGCCTGTGGCGCTCCAGCCCTTAGCCTTAGGGAGCCCCAGGCCTGGGTCGCCCCAGCCCATAGGCTTTGGGAGCCCCAGTCCTGGGGCGCCCCAGCCTTTAGGATTTGGGAGCCCCAGGCCTAGGGTGCCCCAGCCCTTAGGCTTATGGAGCCTCAGGCCTGGGGCGCCCCAGCCCTAAGGCTTAGGGAGCCCCTGGCATGGGGCACCCCAACCCTTAGGCTGTGGAAGCCCAAGACCTGGGGCGCCCCAGCCCTTAGGTTTAGGGAGTCCAAGGCCTGGGGCGCCCCAGCCCTTAAGCCTGGGAGCCTCAGGCCTGGGGCGCCCCAGCACTTAGGCTTTGGGAGCACCAGGACTGGGACGGCCCAGTACATAGGTTTTTTGAGCCCCATGCCTGCGGCGCCCCAGCCCTTAGGCTTAGGGTGCCCCAGGCCTGGGACGCCTCAGTCCTTGGGCTTAGGGAGCCCCAGGTCTGGGGCGCCCCAGCCCTTAGGGTTTGGGAGTCCCAGGCCTGGTGAGCCCCAGCTCTTAGATTTAGGGAGCCCCCAGCCTGAGGCGCCCCAGCACTTATGCTTAGGGAGCCCCAGGCCAGGGTCGCCCCAGTCCTTAGGCTTAGAGAGCCCCAGACATGTGGCGCCCCAGTAATTAGGCTTAGGCAGCCCCAAGCCTGGGGCGCCCCAGCCCTTAGGCTTTGTGAGCCCCAGGCCTGGGACTCCTCATTCCTTGGGTTTTGGGAGCCCCAGGCCTCGGGTGCCCCAACCCTTAGGCTTAGGGAGCCCCAGGCCTGGGGTACCCCAGCCCTTAGGCTTAGGGAGCCTCAGTCCTGGGGCACCCCAGCCCTGGGTCTCCCCAGCCTTTAGCCTTAGGGAGCCCCAGGCCTGAGGCGCCCAGCCATTAGGCTTAGTTAGCCACAGTTGGGGCGCCCCAGGCTTTAGGCTTTGGGAGCCCCAGGCCTAGGGGGCCCCAGCCCTTAGGATTGGGGATGCCCAGGCCTGGGGCGCCCACGCCCTTTCACTTTGGGAGCCCCAGACTTTGGCCGCCCCAGCCGTGGGTCGCCCCAGCCCTTAGACTTAGAGAGCCCCAGTCCTGGGGATCTCAGCACTTAGGCTTAGTTAGCCCCAGTCCTGGGGCGCCCCAGCCCTTAGGCTTTGGGGGCCCCAGGCCTTGGGCGCCCCAGCCCTTAGGCTTAGGGAGCCTCAGGCCAGGGTCGCCCCAGCCCTTAGGCTTTTGGAGCCCAAGGACTGGGGCGCCCCAGCCCTTAGGCTTTGGGAGCACCAGGACTGGGATGCCCCAGCCCATAGGTTTTGGGAGCCCCAGGCCTGGGGCGACCCAGCCCTTAGGCTTAAGTAGCCCCAGACCTGGGGCACCCCAGCACTTAGGCTTTCGAACCCCAGGCCTGGGGCGCCCCAGCCATAAGGCTTAGGGAGCCCCAGGCCTGGGGCGCCCCAGCCCTTAGGCTTTGGAATCACCAGGGCTGTGGCGCCCCAGCCCTTAGTATTTGGGAGTCCCAGGCCTGCGACGCCCCAACCTTTAAGCTTTTGGAGCCCCAGGCATGGGCGCCCCAGCCCTTAGTTTTAGGGAGCCCCAGGCCTGGGGCGCCCCAGCCATTAGGCTTTGGGAGCCGCCGGCGAGGGTCGCCAAGCCCATAGGTTTTGGGAGCCCCAGGCCTGGGTCGCTACAGCCCTTAGGCTTTGGGAGCCCCAGGCCTGGGTCGCCCCAGCCCTTAGGCTTAGAGAGCCCCAGACATTCGGCGCCCCAGAAATTAGGCTTAGGGAGCCCCATGCCTGGGGCGCCCCCGCCATTAGACTTAGGAGCCCCTGGCCTGGGGTGCCCCAGCCCTTAGGCTTTGTGAGTCCCGACCTGGGACTCCTCATTCCTTGGGCTTTGGGAGCTTCAGGTGGGGTGCCCCAGCCCTTAGGCTTTGGGAGCCCCAGGCCTGGGGCCCCCCACCCTTTCGCTTTGGGAGCCCCAGTCTAGGGCCCCCCCCCCTCTTAGGCTTAGGGAGCCCCAGGCCTGGTGAGCCCCAGCTCTTTAACTTAGGGAGCCCCTGGCCTGGGGCGCCCCAACACTTAGGCTTAGGGAGCCCCAGGCCTGGGGTACCCCAGCCCTTAGGCTTAGGGAGCCCCAACCTGGGGCACCGCCGCCCTTAGGCTTTCGGAGCCCCAGGCCTGGGGCGCCGCAGCCCTTAGGCAAGGGAGCCCCAGACCTGGGGCGCCCCAGCCGTGGGTCGCCCCAGCCCTTAGCCTTAGGGAGCCCCAGGCCTGGTGCGCCCAGCCCTTAGGCTTAGTTAGCCCCAGTCCTGGGGCGTCCCAGCCCTTAGGCTTTGGGAGCCCCAGGCCTAGGGCGCCTCAGCCCTTAGGCTTAGGGAGCCTCAGGCCTGGTGCGCCCCAGCCCTAAGTCTTAGGGGTCACCTGGCATGGGGCATCACAGCCCTTAGGCTGTGGGAGCCCAAGGCGTGGGATGCCCCAGCCCTTAGGCTTTGGGAGCCCGAGACCGTGGCGCCCAAGCCCTTAGGCTTTGGGAGCCCCAGGCCTGGGACGCCCCAGCCCTTAGGCTTTGGGAGCCCAAGGCCTGGGGCGCCCTGTCCTTAGGCTTTGGGAGCACCAGGACTGGGAAGCTCAGCCCATAGGTTTTGGGAGCTCCAGTCCTGGGACGCCCCAGCCCTTAGGCTTAAGCAGCCCCAGACCTGGGGCGCCCCAGCCTTTAGGATTTGGAACCCCAGGCCTGAGGTGCCCCAGCCCTTAGGCTTTGGGAGCCCCAGGCCTGCGACGCCCCAACCCTTAAGATTTTGGAGCCAAAGGCCTGTGGCGCCCCAGCCCTTAGTTTTAGGGAGCCCCAGGCCTGGGGCGCCCCAGCCATTAGGCCTTGGGAGCCCAAGGCCAGGGATGCCCAAGCCCATAGGTTTTGGGAGCGCCAGGCCTGGGGTGCCCCCGCCATTAGGCGTAGCGAGCCCCAGGCCTGGTGAGCCACAGCTCTTAGACTTAGGGAGCCCCAGACCTGGGGCGCCCCAGCAATTAGGCTTAGCGAACCCCTGGCCTTGGGCGCCCCAACCCTTAGGATTAGGGAATCCCAGTCCTGGGGCGCCCCAGCCCTTAGGCTTCAGGAGTCCCAGATTGGGGTGCCCCAGCCCTTAGGCTTAGGAGGCCCAGGTTGGGGCGGCCCAGCCCTTACGCTTAAGGAGTCCTAGGCATTGGGAGCCCCAGGGCAGGGACGCCCAAGCCCATAGGTTTTGGGAGCGCCTGGTCTGGGGCGCCCCCGCCCTTAGGCTTTGGGAGCCCCAGAACTGCGGCGCCCAAACCCTTAGGCTTTGGGAGCCCTAGGCCTGGGGCTCCCCAGCCCTTAGGCTTAGGGAGCCCTAGGCCTGGGACACCATAGCCCTTGGGCTATGGGAGCCCTAGGCCTGGGGCGCCCCAGCTCTGAGGCTTAGGGTGCCCCAGGCCTGTGGCGCCCTAGCCCTTAGACATTGGGAGCCCCAGGCCTGGGGCGCCCCAGCCCTTAGGATTTGGGAGCCCCTGGCCTGAGGCGCCCCAGCCCTTAGGTTTTGGGAGCCCCAGCCTGGGGCGCCCCAGCCTTTAGGATTTGGGAGCCCCAGGCCTGGGGCGCCCCACCCTTAGGCTTAGGGAGCCCCAGGCCTGGGGCGCCCCAGCCCTTAGGATTAGGGATGCCCAGGCCTGGGGCGCCCAAGCCCTTAGGCTTTGGGAACCCCAGTCCTGGGGCGCCCCAGTCCTTAGGCTTAGGGAGCCCCAGGCCTGTGTCGCCCCAGCCCTTAAGCCTGGGAGCCTCAGGCCTGGGGCGCCCCAGCCCTTAAGCCTGGGAGCCTCAGATCTGGGGCGCCCCAGCCCTTAGGCTTTGGGAGCACCAGGACTGGGACAGCCCAGCACATAGGTTTTTTGAGCCCCAGGCCTGGGGCGCCCCAGCCCTTAGGCTTAAGTAAGCCCAGAACTGGGGCGCCCCAGCGCTTAGGCTTAGGGTGCCCCAGGCCTGGGATGCCTCAGCAATAAGGCTTAGGGAGCCCCAGACCTGGGTCGCCCCAGCCCTTAAGTTTTGGGAGCCCCAGGCCTGGGGCTCCCCAGACTTTAGGCTTTGGGAGCCCCAGGCCTGGGGCGCCGCAGCCCTTAGGCTTTGGGAGCCCCAGGCTTGGGCGCCCCAGCCCTTAGCCTTAGATAGCCCCAGGCCTGCGGCACCCAGCACTTAGGCTTAGTTAGCCCCAGTCCTGGGGCGCCCCAGCCCTTAGGCTTTGGGAGCCCCAGGCCTGGAGCGCTACAGCCCTTAGGCTTTGGGAGCCCAAGGACTGGGGCGCCCCAGCCATTAGGCTTTGGGAGCACCAGGACTGGGATGCCCCAGCCCATAGGTTTTGGGAGCCCCAGGCTGGAGCCCCCCAGCCCTTAGGCTTAAGTAGCCCCAGACCTGGGGCACCCCAGCACTTAGGCTTTGGAACCCCAGACCTGGGGCGCCCCAGCCTTAATGCTTAGGGAGCCCCAGGCCTGGGGTGCCCCAGACCTTAGGCTTTGGGAGCGCCAGGCCTGTGGCGCCCCAGCCCTTAGTATTTGGGAGCCCCAGGCCTGCGACGCCCCAACCCTTAAGCTTTTGGAGCCCCAGGCATGGGCTACCCAGCCCTTAGTTTTAAGGAGCCCCAGGCCTGGGGCGCCCCAGCCATTAGGCTTTGGTAGCCCCAGGCCAGGGACGCCAAGCCCATAGGTTTTGGAAGCGCCAGGCCTGGGGCGCCCCCGCCATTAGACGTAGGGAGCCCCAGGACTGGTGAGCCCCAGCTCTTAGACTTAGGGAGCCCCAGGCCAGGGTCGCCGCAGCCCTTAGGCTTATTGAGCCCCAGACCTGAGGCACCCCAGCAATTAGGCTTAGGGAGCCCCAGGCCTGGGTTGCCCCAGCGCTTAGGCTTAGAAAGCCCCAGACCTGGGGCGCCCTGGCAATTAGGCTTAGGAAGCCCCAGGCCTGTGTCGCCCCAGCCCTTAAGCCTGGGAGCCTCAGGCCTGGGGCGCCCCAGCCCTTCAGCCTGGGAGCCTCAGACCTGGGGCGCCCCAGCCCTTAGGCTTTGGGAGCACCAGGACTGGGACAGCCCAGCACATAGGTTTTTTGAGCCCCAGGCCTGGTGCGCCCCAGCCCTTAGGCTTAAGTAAGCCCAGAACTGGGGCGCCCCAGCCCTTAGGCTTAGGGTGCCCCAGGGCTGGGATGCCTCAGCAATTAGGCTTAGGGAGCCCCAGACCTGGGTCGCCTCAGCCCTTAGGCTTAGACAGCCCCAGACATGCGGCGCCCCAGCAATGAGGATTAGGCAGCCCCAGGCCTGGGGCGCCCCAGCCATTAAACTTTGGGAGCCCCAAGCCTGGGGTGCCCCAGCCCTTAGGCTTTGTGAGCCCCAGGCCTGGGACTCCTCATTCCTTGGGTTTTGGGAGCCCCAGGCCTCGGGCGCCCAGCCATTGGGCTTAGAGAGTCCCAGACCTGGGGTGCCCCAGCCCTTAGGCTTTTCGAGCCCCAGGCATGCGGCGCCCCCGCCCTTACGCTTTGGGAGCCCCAGGCTGGGGGCGCCCCAGCCCTTAGGCTTAGGGAGCCCCAGGCCTGGTGAGCCCCAGCTCTTTAACTTAGTGAGCCCCTGGCCTGGGGCGCCCCAACACTTAGGCTTACGGAGCCCCAGGACAGGGGTGCCCCAGCATTTAGGCTTAGGGAGCCCCACCCTGGGGCGCCCCAGCCCTTAGGCTTTAGGAGCCCCAGGCCTGGGGCGCCCCAGCCCTTAAGTTTTGGGAGCCCCAGGCCTGGGCCTCCCCAGCCCTTAGGCTTTGGGAGCCCCAGGCCTGGGGCTCCCCAGCCCTTAGGCTTTGGGAGCCCCAGGCCTGGGGCGCCGCAGCCCTTAGGCTTTGGGAGCCCCAGGCTTGGGCGCCCCAGCACTTAGCCTTAGATAGCCCCAGGCCTGCGGCACCCAGCACTTAGGCTTAGTTAGCCCCAGTCCTGGGGCGCCCCAGCCCTTAGGCTTTGGGAGCCCCAGGCCTGGGGCGCTACAGCCCTTAGGCTTTGGGAGCCCAAGGACTGGGGCGCCCCAGCCATTAGGCTTTGGGAGCACCAGGACTGGGATGCCCCAGCCCATAGGTTTTGGGAGCCCCAGGCTGGAGCGCCCCAGCCCTTAGGCTTAAGTAGCCCCAGACCTGGGGCACCCCAGCACTTAGGCTTTGGAACCCCAGACCTGGGGCGCCCCAGCCTTAATGCTTAGGGAGCCCCCGGCCTGGGGCGCCCCAGCCCTTAGTATTTGGGAGCCCCAGGCCTGCGACGCCCAAACCCTTAATCTTTTGGAGCCCCAGGCATGGGCTACCCAGCCCTTAGTTTTAAGGAGCCCCAGGCCTGGGGCGCCCCAGCCATTAGGCTTTGGTAGCCCCAGGCCAGGGACGCCAAGCCCATAGGTTTTGGAAGCGCCAGGCCTGGGGCGCCCCCGCCATTAGACGTAGGGAGCCCCAGGACTGGTGAGCCCCAGCTCTTAGACTTAGGGAGCCCCAGGCCAGGGTCGCCACAGCCCTTAGGCTTATTGAGCCCGAGACCTGAGGCGCCCCAGCAATTAGGCTTAGGGAGCCCCAGGCCTGGGTTGCCCCAGCGCTTAGGCTTAGAAAGCCCCAGACCTGGGGCGCCCCAGCAATTAGGCTTAGGAAGCCCCAAGCCTGGGGCGCCCCAGCCCTTAGGATTAGGGATTCCCAGGCCTGGTGCACCCCAGCCGTTAGGCTTTGGGAACCCCAGTCCTGGGGCGCACCAGCCCTTAGGCTTAGGGAACCCCAGGCCTGTGGCGCTACAGCCCGTAGGCTTAGGGAGCCCCAGGCCTGGGTCGCCCCAGCCCTTAGGCTTTGGGAGCCCCAAGCCTGGGGCGCCCCAGCCCTTAGGATTGGGGATGCCCAGGCCTGGGGCGCCCCAGCCTTAAGGCTTTGGGAACCCCAGTCCTGGGGCGCCCCAGCCTTTAGGCTTAGGGATCCCCAGGCCTGTGGCGCTCCAGCCCTTATGCTTAGGGAGCCCCAGGCCTGGGTCGCCCCAGCCCTTAGGCTTTGGGAGCCCCAGTCCTGGGGTGCCCCAGCCTTTAGGCTTTGGGAGCCCCAGGACAAGGGCGCCCCAGCCCTTAGGCTTATGGAGCCTCAGGCCTGGGGCGCCCCAGCCCTAAGGCTTAGGGAGCCACTGGCATGGGGCATCCCAAGCCTTAGGCTGTGGAAGCACCAGGACTGGGACGGCCCAGCACATAGGTTTTTTGAGCCCCAGGCCTGTGGCGCCCCAGCCCTAAGGCTTAAGTAGCCCCAGACCTGGGGCGCCCCAGCCCTTAGGCTTTGGGAACCCCAAGCCTGGGGCTCCCCAGTCCTTAGGTTTAGGGAGCCCCAGGCCTGTGGCGCCCCAGCCTTTTGGCTTTGGGAGCCCCAGGCCTGGGTCCCCCCAGCTCTTAGGATTTGGGAGTCCCAAGCCTGGGGCGCCTCAGCCTTTAGGTATAGGAACCCCAGTCCTGGGGTGCCCCAGTCATTAGGCTTAGGGAGCCCCAGGCCTGTGTCGCCCCAGTCCTTAGGCTTAGGGAGCCCCAGGCCCGTCGCCCCAGCCCTTAGGCTTAGGGAGCCCCATGCCTGAGGCGCCCCAGCCTTTAGGCTTTGGGAGCTCCAGGCCTGGGGCCCCCCAACACTTAGGCTTAGGGATCCCCAGGCCTGGTGCGCCCCAGCCCTTAGGCTTTGGGAGCCCCAGGCCTGGGTCGCCCCAGCCCTTAGGATTTGGGAGCCCCTGGCCTGAGGCGCCCCAGCCCTTAGGTTTTGGGAGCCCCAGCCAGGGGGGCCCCAGCCTTTAGGATTTGGGAGCCCCAGGCCTGGGGCGCCCCACCCTTAGGCTTAGGGAGCCCCAGACCTGGGGCGCCCCAGCCCTTAGGATTAGGGATGCCCAGGCCTGGGGCGCCCAAGCCGTTAGGCTTTGGGAACCCCAGTCCTGGGGCGCCCCAGTCCTTAGGCTTAGGGAGCCCCAGGCCTGTGTCGCCCCAGCCTTTAAGCCTGGGAGCCTCAGGCCTGGGGCGCCCCAGCCCTTAAGCCTGGGAGCCTCAGATCTGGGGCGCCCCAGCCCTTAGGCTTTGGGAGCACCAGGACTGGGACAGCCCAGCACATAGGTTTTTTGAGCCCCAGGCCTGGGGCGCCCCAGCCCTTAGGCTTAAGTAATCCCAGAACTGGGGCGCCCCAGCCCTTAGGCTTAGGGTGCCCCAGGGCTGGGATGCCTCAGCAATTAGGCTTAGGGAGCCCCAGACCTGGGTCGCCCCAGCCCTTAGGCTTAGACAGCCCCAAACATGCGGCGCCCCAGCAATTAGGCTTAGGCAGCCCCAGGCCTGGGGCGCCCCAGCCATTAGACTTAGGGAGCCCCAGGCCTGGGGTGCCCCAGCACTTAGGCTTTGTGAGCCCCAGGCCTGGGACTCCTCATTCCTTGGGTTTTGGGAGCCCCAGGCCTCGGGCGCCCAGCCCTTGGGCTTAGAGAGTCCCAGACCTGTGGTGCCCCAACCCTTAGGCTTTTCGAGCCCCAGGTATGGGGCGCCCCCGCCCTTACGCTTTGGGAGCCCCAGGCTTGGGGCGCCCCAGCCCTTAGGCTTAGGGAGCCCCAGGCCTGGTGAGCCCCAGCTCTTTAACTTAGTGAGCCCCTGGCCTGGGGCGCCCCAACACTTAGGCTTAGGGAGCCCCAGGACAGGGGTGCCCCAGCCTTTAGGCTTAGGGAGCCCCACCCTGGGGCGCCCCAGCCCTTAGGCTTTAGGAGCCCCAGGCCTGGGGCGCCCCAGCCCTTAAGTTTTGGGAGCCCCAGGCCTGGGGCTCCCCAGCCCTTAGGCTTTGGGAGCCCCAGGCCTGGGGCGCCGCAGCCCTTAGGCTTTTGGAGCCCCAGGCTTGGGCGCCCCAGCCCTTAGCCTTAGATAGCCCCAGGCCTGCGGCGCCCAGCACTTAGGCTTAGTTAGCCCCAGTCCTGGGGCGCCCCAGCCCTTAGGCTTTGGGAGCCCCAGGCCTGGGGCGCTACAGCCCTTAGGCTTTTGGAGCCCAAGGACTGGGGCACCCCAGCCATTAGGCTTTGGGAGCACCAGGACTGGGATGCCCCAGCCCATAGGTTTTGGGAGCCCCAGGCTGGAGCGCCCCAGCCCTTAGGCTTAAGTAGCCCCAGACCTGGGGCACCCCAGCACTTAGGCTTTGGAACCCCAGACCTGGGGCGCCCCAGCCTTAATGCTTAGGGAGCCCCAGGCCTGGGGCGCCCCAGACCTTAGGCTTTGGGAGCGCCAGGCCTGTGGCGCCCCAGCCCTCAGTATTTGGGAGCCCCAGGCCTGCGACGCCCCAACCCTTAAGCTTTTGGAGCCCCAGGCATGGGCTACCCAGCCCTTAGTTTTAAGGAGCCCCAGGCCTGGGGCGCCCCAGCCATTAGGCTTTGGTAGCCCCAGGCAAGGGACGCCAAGCCCATAGGTTTTGGAAGCGCCAGGCCTGGGGCGCCCCCGCCATTAGACGTAGGGAGCCCCAGGACTGGTGAGCCCCAGCTCTTAGACTTAGGGAGCCCCAGGCCAGGGTCGCCCCAGCCCTTAGGCTTATTGAGCACCAGACCTGAGGCGCCCCAGCAATTAGGCTTAGGGAGCCCCAGGCCTGGGTTGCCCCAGCGCTTAGGCTTAGAAAGCCCCAGAACTGGGGCGCCCCAGCAATTAGGCTTAGGAAGCCCCAAGCCTGGGGCGCCCCAGCCCTTAGGATTAGGGATGCCCAGGCCTGGTGCACCCCAGCCGTTAGGCTTTGGGAACCCCAGTCCTGGGGCGCACCAGCCCTTAGGCTTAGGGAACCCCAGGCCTGTGGCGCTACAGCCCGTAGGCTTAGGGAGCCCCAGGCCTGGGTCGCCCCAGCCCTTAGGCTTTGGGAGCCCTAGTCCTGGGGCGCCCCAGCCTTTAGGCTTTGGGAGCCCCAGGACAAGGGCGCCCCAGCCCTTAGGCTTATGGAGCCTCAGGCCTGGGGCGCCCCAGCCCTAAGGCTTAGGGAGCCCCTGGCCTAGGGCACCCCAACCCTTATGCTGTGGAAGCACTAGGACTGGGACGGCCCAGCACATAGGTTTTTTGAGCCCCAGGCCTGTGGCGCCCCAGCCCTTAGGCTTAAGTAGCCCCAGACCTGGGGCGCCCCAGCCTTTAGGCTTAGGGAGCCCCATGCCTGCGGCGCCCCAGCGATTAGGCCTTGGGAGCCCCAGGCCAGGGACGCCCAAGCCCATAGGTTTTGGGAGCGCCAGGCCTGGGGCGCCACCGCCATTAGGCTTTGGGAGCCCCAGGCCTGGGGCGCTACAGCCCTTAGGCTTTTGGAGCCCAAGGACTGGGGCACCCCAGCCATTAGGCTTTGGGAGCACCAGGACTGGGATGCCCCAGCCCATAGGTTTTGGGAGCCCCAGGCTGGAGCGCCCCAGCCCTTAGGCTTAAGTAGCCCCAGACCTGGGGCACCCCAGCACTTAGGCTTTGGAACCCCAGACCTGGGGCGCCCCAGCCTTAATGCTTAGGGAGCCCCAGGCCTGGGGCGCCCCAGACCTTAGGCTTTGGGAGCGCCAGGCCTGTGGCGCCCCAGCCCTCAGTATTTGGGAGCCCCAGGCCTGCGACGCCCCAACCCTTAAGCTTTTGGAGCCCCAGGCATGGGCTACCCAGCCCTTAGTTTTAAGGAGCCCCAGGCCTGGGGCGCCCCAGCCATTAGGCTTTGGTAGCCCCAGGCAAGGGACGCCAAGCCCATAGGTTTTGGAAGCGCCAGGCCTGGGGCGCCCCCGCCATTAGACGTAGGGAGCCCCAGGACTGGTGAGCCCCAGCTCTTAGACTTAGGGAGCCCCAGGCCAGGGTCGCCCCAGCCCTTAGGCTTATTGAGCACCAGACCTGAGGCGCCCCAGCAATTAGGCTTAGGGAGCCCCAGGCCTGGGTTGCCCCAGCGCTTAGGCTTAGAAAGCCCCAGAACTGGGGCGCCCCAGCAATTAGGCTTAGGAAGCCCCAAGCCTGGGGCGCCCCAGCCCTTAGGATTAGGGATGCCCAGGCCTGGTGCACCCCAGCCGTTAGGCTTTGGGAACCCCAGTCCTGGGGCGCACCAGCCCTTAGGCTTAGGGAACCCCAGGCCTGTGGCGCTACAGCCCGTAGGCTTAGGGAGCCCCAGGCCTGGGTCGCCCCAGCCCTTAGGCTTTGGGAGCCCTAGTCCTGGGGCGCCCCAGCCTTTAGGCTTTGGGAGCCCCAGGACAAGGGCGCCCCAGCCCTTAGGCTTATGGAGCCTCAGGCCTGGGGCGCCCCAGCCCTAAGGCTTAGGGAGCCCCTGGCCTAGGGCACCCCAACCCTTATGCTGTGGAAGCACTAGGACTGGGACGGCCCAGCACATAGGTTTTTTGAGCCCCAGGCCTGTGGCGCCCCAGCCCTTAGGCTTAAGTAGCCCCAGACCTGGGGCGCCCCAGCCTTTAGGCTTAGGGAGCCCCATGCCTGCGGCGCCCCAGCGATTAGGCCTTGGGAGCCCCAGGCCAGGGACGCCCAAGCCCATAGGTTTTGGGAGCGCCAGGCCTGGGGCGCCACCGCCATTAGGCGTAGCGAGCCCCAGGCCTGGTGAGCCACAGCTCTTAGACTTAGGGAGCCCCAGACCTGGGGTGCCCCAGGAATTAGGCTTAACGAACCCCTGGCCTGGGGCGCCCCAACCCTTAGGATTAGGGAACCCCAGTCCTGGGGCGCCCCAGCCCTTAGGCTTCGGGAGTCCCAGGTTGGGGTGCCCCAGTCCTTAGGCTTAGGAGGCCCAAGTTGGGGCACCCCAGCCCTTAGGCTTAAGGAGGCCTAGGCATTGGGAGCCCCATGGCAGGGACGCCCAAGCCCATAGGTTTTGTGAGCGCCTGGTCTGGGGCGCCCCCGCCCTTAGGCTTTGGGAGCCCCAGACCTGCGGCACCCAAACCCTTAGGCTTTGGGAGCCCCAGGCCTGGGGCGCCCCAGCCCTTAGGCTTAGGGAGCCCCAGGCCTAGGACACCATAGCCCTTGGGCTTTTGGAGCCCTAGGCCTGGGGCGCCCCAGCTCTGAGGCTTAGGGTGCCCCAGGCCTGTGGCGCCCCAGCCCTTAGACATTGGGAGCCCCAGGCCTGGGGCGCCCCAGCCCTTAGGCTTTAGGAGCCCCAGGCCAGGGCGCCCCCGCCCTTAGGCGTAGGGAGGCCCAGGCCTGGTGAGCCCCAGCTCTTAGACTTAGGGAGCCCCTGGCCTGGGGCACCACAGTACTTAGGCTTAGTGAGCCCCAGGCCTGGAGCGCCCCAGCCCTTTGGCTTATGGAGCCCCAGGCCTGGGGCGCCGCAGCCCTTAGGATTTGGGAGCCCCAGGCCTGAGGTGCCCCAGCCCTTAGGTTTTGGGAGCCCCAGGCCTGGGGGCCCCAGCCATTAGGATTTGGGAGCTCCAGGCCTGGGGTGCCCCACCCTTAGGCTTAGGGAGCCCCAGGCCTGGGGCGCCCCAGCCCTTAGGATTAGAGATGCCCAGGCCTGGGGCGCCCCAGCCCTTAGGCTTTGGGAACCCCAGTCCTGGGGCGCCCCAGGCCTTAGGCTTTGGGAACCCCAGTCCTGTGTCGCCCCAGCCCTTAGGCTTAGGGAGTCCCAGGCCTGGGGCGCCCCAGCCCTTAAGCCTGGGAGTCTCAGGCCTGGGGCGCCTCACCCCTTAAGCATGGGAGCCTCATGCCTGGGGCGCCCCAGCCCTTAGGCTTTGGGAGCACCAGGACTGGGATGGCCCAGCACATAGGTTTTTTGAGCCCCAGGCCTGGGGCGCCCCAGCCCTTAGGCTTAAGTAAGGCCAGAACTGGGGCGCCCCAGCCTTTAGGCTTAGGGAGCCCCATGCCTGCGGCACCCCAGCCCTTAGGCTTAGGGTGCCCCAGGCCTGGGATGCCTCATCAATTAGGCTTAGGGAGCCCCAGACCTGGGTCACTCCAGCCCTTAGGTTTAGACAGCCTCAGACATGCGGCGCCCCAGCAATTAGGCTTAGGCAGCCCCAGGCCTGGGGCGCCCCAGCCATTAGACTTAGGGAGCCCCAGGCCTGGGGCGCCCCAGCCCTTAGGCTTTGTGAGCCCCAGGCCTGGGACTCCTCATTCCTTGGCTTTTGGGAGCCCCAGGCCTCGGGCGCACCAGCCCTTGGGCTTAGAGAGTTCCAGACCTGGGGTGCCCCAGCCCTTAGGTTTTCGAGCCCCAGGCCTGGGGCGCCCCCGCCCTTACGCTTTGGGAGCCCCAGGTTTGGGGCGCCCCAGCCCTTAGATTTAGGGAGCCCCAGGCCTGGTGAGCCCCAGCTCTTTAACTTAGTGAGCCCCTGGCCTGGGGCGCCCCAACACTTAGGCTTAGGGAGCCCCAGGACAGGGGTGCCCCAGCCTTGCAGCTTAGGGAGCCCCACCCTGGGGCGCCCCAGCCCTTAGGCTTAAGGAGCCCCAGGCCTGGGGCACCCCAGCCTTTAAGTTTTGGGAGCCCCATGCCTGGGGCGCCCCAGCCCTTAGGCTTTGGGAGCCCCAGGCCTGGGGCGCCGAAGCCCTTAGGCTTTGGGAGCCCCAGGCCTGGGGCGCCGCAGCCCTTAGGCTTAGGGAGCCCCAGATCTTGGCCGCCCCAGCCGTGGGGCGCCCCAGCCCTTAGCCTTAGATAGCCCCAGGCCTGGGGCGCCCAGCACTTAGGCTTAGTTAGCCACAGTCCTGGGGCACCCCAGCCCTTAGGCTTTGGGAGCCCCAGGCCTAGGGCGCCCCAGCACTTAGGCTTAGAGAGCCTCAGGCCAGGGGCGCCCCAGCCCTTAGGCTTTGGGAGCCCGAGGCCGTGGCGGCCAAGCCCTTAGGCTTTGGGAGCTCCAGGCCTGGGGCGCTACAGCCCTTAGGCTTTGGGAGCCCAAGGACTGGGGCGCCCCAGCCATTAGGCTTTGGGAGCACCAGGACTGGGATGCCCCAGCCCATAGGTTTTGGGAGCCCCAGGCTGGAGCGCCCCAGCCCTTAGGCTTAAGTAGCCCCAGACCTGGGGCACCCCAGCACTTAGGCTTTGGAACCCCAGTCCTGGGGCGCCCCAGCCTTAATGCTTAGGGAGTCCCAGGCTTGGGGCGCCCCAGACCTTAGGCTTTGGGAGCGTGAGGCCTGTGACGCCCCAGCCCTTAGTATTTTGGAGCCCCAGGCCTGCGACGCCTCAACCCTTAAGCTTTTGGAGCCCCAGGTATGGGCGCCCCAGCCCTTAGTTTTAAGGAGCCCCAGGACTGGTGAGCCCCAGCTCTTAGACTTAGGGAGCCCCAGGCCAGGGTCGCCAAGCCCTTAGGCTTATTGAGCCACAGAACTGAGGCGCCCCAGCAATTAGGCTTAGGGAGCCCCAGGCCTGGGTTGCCCCAGCCCTTAGGCTTAGAAAGCCCCAGACCTGGGGCGCCCCAGCAATTAGGCTTAGGGAGCCCCAGGCCTGGGGCGCCCCAGCCTTTAGTTTTAGGGATGCCCAGGCCTGGGGCACCCCAGCCCTTAGGCTTTGGGAACCCCAGTCCTGGGGCGCACCAGCCCTTAGGCTTAGGGAACCCCAGGCCTGTGGCGCTACAGCCTTTAGGCTTTGGGAGCCCCAGGCCTGGGTCGCCCCAGGCCTTAGGCTTTGGGAGCCCCAAGCCTGGGGCGCCCCAGCCCTTAGGATTGGGGATTACCAGGCCTGGGGCGCCCCAGCCTTAAGGCTTTGGGAACCCCAGTCCTGGGGCGCCCCAGCCTTTAGGCTTAGGGAACCCCAGGCCTGTGGCGCTCCAGCCCTTAGGCTTAGGGAGTCCCAGGCCTGGGTCGCCCCAGCCCTTAGGCTTTGGGAGCCCCAGTCCTGGGGCACCCCAGCCTTTAGGCTTTGGGAGCCCCAGGCCTAGGGCGCCCCAGCCCTTAGGCTTATGGAGCCTCAGGGCTGGGACGCCCCAGCGCTAAGGCTTAGGGAGCCCCTGGCATGGGGCACCCCAACCCTTAGGCTGTGGAAGCCCAAGGCCTGGGGCGCCCCAGCCCTTAAGCCTGGGAGCCTCAGGCCTGGGGCGCCCCAGCCCTTAGGCTTTGGGAGCACCAGGACTGGGACGGCCCAGCACATAGGTTTTTTGAGCCCCAGGCCTGGGGCGCCCCAGCCCTTAGGCTTAGGGTGCCCCAGGCCTGGGACGCCTCAATCCTTGAGCTTAGGGAGCCCCAGGCCTGGGGCGCCCCAGCCGTTAGGCTTTGGGAGTCCAAGCCTGGTGAGCCCCATCTCTTAGACCTAGGGAGCCCCCGGCCTGAGGCGTCCCAGCACTTATGCTTAGGGAGCCCCAGGCCAGGGTCGCCCTAGCCCTTAGGCTTAGAGAGCCCCAGACATGTGGCGCCCCAGCTATTAGGCTTACGCTGCCCCAGGCCTGGGGTGCCCCAGCCATTAGACTTAGGGAGCCCCATGTCTGGGGCGCCCCAGCCCTTAGGCTTTGTGAGCCCCAGGCCTGGGACTCCTCATTCCTTGGGTTTTGGGAGCCCCAGGCCTCGGGTGCCCCAACCCTTGGGCTTAGAGTGTCCCAGTCCTGGGGTGCCCCAGCCTTTAGGCTTTTCGAGCCCCAGGCCTGGGGCGCCCCCGCCCTTACGCTTTGGGAGCCCCAAGCTTGGGTCGCCCCAGCCCTTAGGCTTAGGGAGCCCCAGGCCTGGTGAGCCACAGCTCTTTAACTTAGGGAGCCCCTGGCCTGGGGCGCCCCAACACGTAGGCTCAGGGAGCCCCAGGCCCTGGGGGCCCCAACATTTAGGCTTAGGGAGTCCCACCCTGGATCGCCCCAGCCCTTAGGCTTTAGGAGCCCCAGTCCTGGGGCTCCCCAGCCCTTAGGTTTTGGGAGCCCCAGGCCTGGGGCGCCCCAGCCCCTAGGCTTTGGGTGCCCCAGGCCTGGGGCGCCGCAGCCCTTAGGCTTTGGGAGCCCCAGGCCTGGGGCGCCCCAGCCCTTAGATTTTGGGAGCCCCAGGCCTGGGGTGCCCCAGCCCTTAGGCTAAAGGAGCCCCAGGCCTTGGGCGCCCCAGCCCTTAGGCTTAGGGAGCACCAGGCCTTGGGCGCCCCAGCCCTTAGGCTTAGGGAGCCCGAGGCCGTGGCGCCCAAGCCCTAAGGCTTTGGGAGCCCAAGGCCTGGGGCGCTCTAGCCCTTAGGCTTTGGGAGCCCAAGTACTGGGACGCCCCAGCCCTTAGGCTTTGGGAGCACCAGGACTGGGATGCCCCACCACATAGGTTTTGGGAACCCCAAGCCTGGGGCGCCCCAGTCCTTAGGCTTAGGGAGCCCCAGGCCTGAGGCGACACAGCCTTTTGGCTTTGGGAGCCCCAGGCCTGGGTCACCCCAGCCCTTAATATTTGGGAGCCCCGACCTGGGGCGCCTCAGCCTTTAGGTTTGGGAACCCCAGTGCTGGGGCTCCCCAGTCCTTAGGCTCAGGGAGCCCCAGGCCTGTATCGCCCCAGCCCTTAGGCTTAGGGAGCCCCAGGCCTGAGGCGCCCAAGCCTTTAGGCTTTGGGAGCTCCAGGCCTGGGGCGCCCCAGCACTTAGGCTTAGGGATCCCCAGGCCTGGTGCGCCCCAGCCCTTAGGCTTTGGGAGCCCCAGGCCTGGGTCGCCCCAGCCCTTAGGCTTAGAGAGCCCCAGACATTCGGCGCCCCAGAAATAAGGCTTAGGGTGCCCCAGGCCTAGGGCGCCCCAGCCATTAGACTTAGGAGCCCCAGGCCTGGGGTGCCCCAGCCCTTAAGCTTTGTGAGTCCCGACCTGGGACTCCTCATTTCTCTGGGCTTTGGGAGCCCCAGGTGGGTTGCCCCAGCCCTTAGGCTTTGGGAGCCCCAGGCCTGGGGTACCCCAGCTCTTTAAATTAGGGAGCCCCTGGCCTTGGGCGCCCCAACACTTAGGCTTAGGGAGCCCCAGGTCTGGGGTACCCCAGCCCTTAGGCTTAGGGAGCCCCACCCTGGGGTGCCCCAGCCTTTAGGCTTTGGGAGCCCCAGGCCTGGGGCGCCGCAGCCCTTAGGCTTAGGGAGCCCCAGACCTGGGGTACCCCAGCCCTTAGGCTTACGGAGCCCCAGTCCTGGGGCGCCCCAGCCCTGGGTCTCCCCAGCCTTTAGCCTTAGGGAGCCCCAGGCCTGAGGCGCCCAGCCATTAGGCTTAGTTAGCCACAGTTGGGGCGCCCCAGCCTTTAGCCTTTGGGAGCCCCAGACTTTGGCCGCCCCAGCCGTGGGTCGCCCCAGCACTTAGCCTTAGAGAGCCCCAGGCCTGGGGCGCCCAGCACTTAGGATTAGTTAGCCTCAGTCCTGGGGCGCCCCAGCCCTTAGGCTTTGGGAGCCCCAGACCTTGGGCGCCCCAGCCCTTAAGCTTAGGGAGCCTCAGGCCAGGGGCGCCCCAGCCCTTAGGCTTTGGGAGCCCGAGGCCGTGGCGCCAAAGCCCTAAGGCTTTGGGAGCCCCAGGCCTGGGGAGCTACAGCCCTTAGGCTTTGGGAGCCCAAGGACTGGGACGCCCCAGCCCTTAGGCTTTGGGAGCACCAGGACTGGGATGCCCCAGCCCATAGGTTTTGGGAGCCCCAGGCTGGGGCGACCCAGCCCTTAGGCTTAAGTAGCCCCAGACCTGGGGCAACCCAGCACTTCGCTTTGGAACCCCAGGCCCGGGGCGCCCCAGCCGTAAGGCTTAGGGAGCCCCTGGCCTGGGGCGCCCCAGACCTTAGGCTTTGGGAGTGCCAGGCCTGTGGCGCCCCAGCCCTTAGTATTTGGGAGCCCCAGGCCTGCGACGCCCCAACCCTTAAGCTTTTGGAGCCCCAGGCATGGGCGCCCCAGCCCTTAGTTTTAGGGAGCCCCAGGCCTGGGGCGCCCCAGCCATTAGGCTTTGGGAGCCCCAGGCCAGGGACGCCAAGCCCATAGGTTTTGGGAGCGCCAGGCCTGGGGTGCCCCCGCCATTAGGCGTAGGGAGCCCCAGGCCTGGGTTGCCCCAGCCCTTAAACTTAGAAAGCCCCAGACCTGGGGCGCCCCAGCAATTAGGCTTAAGGAGCCCCAGGCCTGGGGCGCCCCAGCCGTAGGATTAGGGATGCCCAGGCCTGGGGCACCCCAGCCCTTAGGCTTTGGGAACCCAAGTCCTAGGGCGGCCCAGCCCTTAGGCTTAGGGAACCCCAGGCCTGTGGCACTCCAGCCCTCAGGTTTAGGGAGCCCCAGGCCTGAGTCGCCCCAGCCCTTAGGCTTTGGGAGCCGCAAGCCTGGGGCGCTCCAGCCCTTAGGATTGGGGATGCCCAGGCCTGGGGCGCCCCAGCCTTTAGGCTTTGGGAACCCCAGTCCTGGGACGCCCCAGCCTTTAGGCTTAGGGAGCCCCAGGCCTGAGGCTCCCCAGCCTTTTGGCTTTGGGAGCCCCAGGCCTGGGTCGCCCCCGCCCTTAGGATTTGGGAGCTCCAGGCCTGGGGCGCCTCCGCCTTTAAGTATGGGAACCCCAGTCCTGGGGCGCCCCAGTGCTTAGGCTTAGGGAGCCCCAGGCCTGTGTCGTCCCAGTCCTTAAGCTTAGGGAGCCCCAGGCCCGTCGCCCCAGCCCTTAAGCTTAGGGAGCCCCAGGCCTGAAGCGCCCCAGCCTTTAGGCTTTGGGAGCTCCAGGCCTGGGGCGCCCCAGCACTTAGGCTTAGGGATCCCCAGGCCTGGTGCGCTCCAGCCCTTAGGCTTTGGGAGCCCCAGGCCTGGGTCGCCCCAGCCCTTAGGCTTAGAGAGCCCTAGACATTCGGCGCCCCAGAAATTATGCTTACGGAGCCCCAGGCCTGGGGCGCCCCAGCCATTAGACTTAGGAGCCCCAGGCCTGGGGTGCCCCAGCCCTTAGGTTTTGTGAGTCCCGACCTGGGACTCCTCATTCCTTGGGCTTTGGGAGCTCCAGGTGGAGTGCCCCAGCCCTTAGGCTTTGGGAGCCCCAGGCCTGGGGCGCCCCCGCCCTTTCGCTTTGGGAGCCCCAGTCTAGGGGCGCCCCCGCTCTTAGGCTTAGGGAGCCCCAGGCCTGGTGAGCCCCAGCTCTTTAATTTAGGGAGCCCCAGGCCTGGTGAGCCCCAGCTCTTTAATTTAGGGAGCCCCTGGCCTGGGGCGCCGCAACACTTAGGTTTAGGGAGCCCCAGGCCTGGGGTACCCCAGCCCTTAGGCTTCGGGAGCCCCATTCTGGGGCGCCCCAGCCCTTAGGCTTTGGGAGCCCCAGGTTTGGGGCGCCCCAGCCCTTAGGCTTTCGGAGCCCCAGGCCTGGGGCGCCGCAGCCCTTAGGCAAGGGAGCCCCAGACCTGGGACGCCCCAGCCGTGGGTCGCCCCCGCACTTAGCCTTAGGGAGCCCCAGGCCTGGGGCGCCCAGCCCTTAGGCATAGTTAGCCCCAGTCCTGGGGTGCCCCAGCCTTTAGGCTTTGGGAGCCCCAGGCCTAGGGCGCCTCAGCCCTTAGGCTTAGGGAGCCTCAGGCCTGATGCGCCCCAGCCCTAAGTCTTAGGGGGCACCTGGCATGGGGCATCACAGCCCTTAGGCTGTGGGAGCCCAAGGCGTGGGATGCCCCAGCCCTTAGGCTTTGGGAGCCCGAGACCGTGGCGCCCAAGCCCTTAGGCTTTGGGAGCCCCAGGCCTGGGACGCCCCAGCCCTTAGGCTTTGGGAGCCCAAGGCCTGGGGCGCCCTGTCCTTAGGCTTTGGGAGCACCAGGACTGGGAGGCCTCGGCCCATAGGTTTTGGGAGCCCCAGTCCTGCGACGCCCCAGCCCTTAGGCTTAAGTAGCCCCAGACCTGGGGCGCCCCAGTCTTTAGGCTTTGGAACCCCAGGCCTGGGGCGCCCCAGCCCTTAGGTTTTGGGAGCCCCAGGCCTGCGATGCCCCAACCCTTAAGCTTTCGGAGCCAAAGGCCTGGGGCGCCCAAGCGCTTAGTTTTAGGGAGCCCCAGGCCTGGGGCGCCCCAGCCATTAGGCCTTGGGAGCCCAGGCCAGGGACGCCCAAGCCCATAGGTTGTGGGAACGCCAGGCCTGGGGCGCCCCCGCCATTAGGCGTAGCGAGCCCCAGGCCTGGTGAGCCACAGCTCTTAGACTTAGGGAGCCCCAGACCTGGGGCGCCCAAGCAATCAGGCTTAGGGAACCCCTGGCCTGGGGCGCCCCAACCCTTTGGATTAGGGAACTCCAGTCCTGGGGCGCCCCAGCCCTTAGGCTTCGGGAGTCCCAAGCCTGGGGTGCCCCAGCCCTTAGGCTTAGGAGGCCCAGGTTGGGGCGCCCCAGCCCTTAGGACTAAGGAGGCCTAGGCATTGGGAGCCCCAGGGCAGGGACGCCCAAGCCCATAGGTTTTGTGAGCGCCTGGTCTGGGGCGCCCCCGCCCTTAGGCTTAGGGAGCCCCAGGCCTGAGTCGCACCAGCCTTTAGGCTTTGGGAGATCCAGGCTTGGGGCGCCCCAGCCCTTAGGATTTGGGAGCCCCAGTCCTGGGGCGCCCCAGCCCTTAGGCTTTAGGAGTCCCAGGGTGGGGCGCCCCAGCCCTTAGGCTTAGGGAGCCCCAGGCCTGAGGTACCCCAGCCTTTAGGCTTAGGTAGCTCCAGGCCTGGGGCGCCCCAGGCCTTAGGATTAGGGAGCCCCAAGTTTGGACTCCGCAGCCTTAGGTTTAGGGAGCCCCAGGCCTGGGGTGCCCCAGCCCTTAAGTTTAGGGAGCCCCAGACCTGGGACGCCCCAGCCCTTAGACTTAGGGAGCCCCAGGCCTGGTGAGCCCAACTCTTAGACTTTGGGAGATTTGCCTCCTCTGGCCTAACATGATGAATGCTGAGAGGGGGTGGTGACTAGGGTGTTAAACTCCCTGAACTTTACCTATCCCAGGGGAAAACTTATTATTTAAAGTAAGCTTTAGACAGAATCTTTAGAAAGAGAAATGGTTAACTTTATGTACACAATTACTCCCCAACACATAGGTTCAAGCTCATAGGCTGTGGATGACCTTGAGCAGGTGCTCAGTCACAATGGGTTTCTATCAGGATTGAGAGTTCAGCTCTCTCAACTCTCCAACTGGTTTTTAGCACCATAGTCTCGTTTCTATTTTGGTATTTACTTTGTTTTTAGGGGGAAAAGACTCCCAATCCAACTATATTTTATTAGGAACTCCTTTGCTAAGTTTTACACAAGAAAAAGGCACAAACTTCTGTTCTGGATGAAGGAGAGCATCCGCATGAGGCCACAATGGTGTCGGAAGGACCCACAGCCACAGTGACTTAAATAAAATGACACCCATTCTGTCCTGCTGCCTCTGACTCATAGTGAGTCTGTGTAGGGATCCTGAAGTTGCTACGCTTACAGGAAGCAATAACCTCATCTTTCTCCTGTGGAATGACTAGTGGCTTTATACCAGCAACCTTGCTCTTAATAGTCCAACACTATCCAGCATTACCACCTGGGCTCCTGAAAACTTAAATAAGACATAGAAAACAAAGAACTTTGTAACAAAATTGTGACTGAAGACAGATCAATTCATGGAGTTTCAGGAGGGCCTGTGAGAGCATGAGCGGGACCTTCATTGGGATGTGCACACTACCGTATATCGTTGAGTGTGGCCCGGGGAGTGGACGCAAGCACACTGGCTGAGGGACAAGCTTTCCACTGCCAGTCAGCAGTAGGAAAGAACTCAATGGCGGCTGAATCTGTGGCCCCTCATAATGGATGTAGGGTCTCCACATAGACTCTCACTGTGAGCCACAGCCTATTGCTCAAAATTTAAGCTCAAATAAGACTTAAACGCCAAACATTCTGTTTCCTTAAAATAGGATACTGCCGGGATCAGCTAGAAGTCTGCATGACCTATCAGATCTCAACGCCGATCTCAAATCACTTCACATGATCCATTCTACCAGTCATGTCAAGGACAACTAGAGGTCTGCATGAGCGAGCCCAAATCGCCTCCTCACTTACCCATTCCAGAGGTTGTGCCTGTATAACCTATCGACTAACACATTCCCATATGCCGTGGTTATGAAACCAACCATCATGCTGGAATAAGGACCAATCACGATGCAAGGGTCAGGATCAATGGGAAAGCAAAATAGGGGCTGAGGGGAGCCAAGAGGGGTCGCTTCACTCAATCCTTAAACCTGATCTAATGTCACTAGACTGGGGTCTTCCTCACATCTCAAGGGCACCCGATTCATGATTGAAGTGAATTGTGCTTATTCAATCTTTGTTCTGCTTGCTGTCCTGCTGTGCTGCATCCTCTTCTTGCTTTTTTGTGCATGGCTCCCTCTGATGTGGTGACAAATGGCTTGAGAGGGATTTGACATAGGGAGAAAGCCCACCCACATCAACTGTCACCAGAAGCAGACACTAAGTCCATTTCTCTCACCTCACAGAACTATGCACACCAGACACTGGTAGGGCTGCCTGGGAGGGGAACCCTTAGTGCAGTGGTTCTCAACCTGTGGGTTGCGACCCCTTTGGGAGTCATATGACCCTTTCACAGGGCTCTACCAATTCATAACTGTAGCAAAATTACAGTGATGAAGTAGCAAGAACATCATTTAATGGTTGGGGGAGGGGGGCATCACCACAACAAGAGGACCTCTATTAGGAAGGTTGAGAACCACTGCCCGAGTGTGTTTAGGACTTTGCTGCCCTCAAGGTCATCAGACATTCCTGAAGGCAGAGCCACTGCAGGAAGCCCTTCTGGGAAATGCCCTGAAGACAGGTCTCAATCAACTCCACCCTCACCCTCTGAGATCCTAATCATAGGACGAATGGAAATGCTCCCTGCCACTTTGAAGGCTGTAAGTCCATGGGAGCAGAAAGCCTCCTCTTTCTCCCTTGGAGTGGTGGCTGGTGAGTTCAAACTGCTCACTTTCTGGATAACATAACCCACAGACCAGCTCCCCCTGAGCTCAGTTTGGTTTGCCGCACAGCACACATTGTTTGGAACCTTCTGAAATAGCTATGCACATGTGCAGGTTGGGGGGATTTCGCACAAGATGCAGTTTCCACCCTCTCTTGGCAAAAATATTTTTTCCAAAAGGCTTGTATTCTCTTCTGGATCTGAGTAGCAGCTACTCTCATGAAGTCATAGCACATACATTCATGCTACAGTCCTCCCAACTCCCTAATGTCTTACGCCGAGTCTGCTCCATGCTTTTCTGTGTCCTACATGGCAGCTGTAGGCACCCAAGGCATGGGCTCTGCAGCCTGGGTCCAAATATCTCCTTCCCACTTCCTTACTGTGTGGTCCTAGGCTCATGACTTCATCATTCTGTGCCATTGATTTTTCATCTGTAAAAGGAGGCCAAATAGAGTCCACACATAGGCTTGTTAAGTGGAATAATTGAATTATTATACACAAAAAGCTTAGAACGGTGCTTGGCATCTTGCAAATACTATTAGGTGGTTTAGCATAGGGACTGGGTCATCCATTACATATGCTCAGGTTCAAACTTCCGGCCAGGAAGGGGTGGTACACCTAGGTGGGCATTACACCTGGATTGGCCCATCTGGGCCAGGTGAATTCAATCCAGCCATTGGGGTTGACCATGACCGTCAACCATGCCTCCCTATGGAGGAATTGAAAAGGCAGGATCTTGACCGCTCCGATGTCTCCCTTCACCCACTTTTCTGTTGTCCGTCCCCCAGGGAGGAGGTCACATGTAGATACTTGTAATCAGTTCCCTCTTTCCAATCCACCCTCCCACAACCCTCTCAGTATCACCACTCACAAATGTGATGTTTCCAGACTGAAATAGAATAAGGACGAAAGACCTGATCATCTCCATCCACACATCGACCTCTGGCCCGCCACGGTTGGCTTCCCCCCCCCGACCTGGTGATAGCACAGACTGGCATAGTTTGCTCCGCTTCCCATGAGGTGCCCATGAGAGGCTGACTCGACAACCACGGTCAAGATCAACAGCTTGAACTCCTTTATGGGTCTACAGAAACAAGAACAACCTTCTGAAAGGAGGTCGCATTGCTATTTGGGACTGGGAGAATGCCTTTGTGACAAGGATTGTGCTCTGGATCCCAAAGGCGACTTTTAAACACAGCCACATAGCAACTCCGGAAATTGCCATAGTAGAAGCCAGGTTTAAAAAAAAAAAAGTACTACTGGCTTGCTCAAAGGAGGCCAGAGTTGGATGGGGGTGGGGTGGGGTGGGGTGGGGTGGGAGACTCCTCTAAAAATGAACAAATTTGTTTCCTTACATATTTGTCATGTCTTTTGGTCCTGAAAGAAAGGGGGGGAAAAGCAGACGAGAGGAGGAAACGGCGACTGACAGTCACCTTGTTGGTATTCCCACAGCATCCCCTCCTTAGGCACTTGCTGCCATCTCATCCAACTCCACTCAGTATATTTTCACCCAGCAATGATGCAGAAATGTCTGTGTATTCCAGTGTTATTGTAGTCGGGCAGCGTTTACGCGTTTGACTTTCAACTCAGCATGGCAGGACGTCTAGAAGCAATTATAACCAGCACCTGCTCTGTCTGTGCGGTGGGCAGGCAGTGACGGATCCCCAGCTTCCAGAACACTAGTGCCCCCTCCCAGCTCAGGATAATGACGGTGACACTCGGCCTCCTTGTTGTCTGGGGGAGCTCTAGGAGCTCTCCTCTGGAACCTCATATTATTGGCATTTCTTTGAGTGAACACATCAAATTAGTGACTGTAAAGGAAGGTGTAGGAGATGATTATTGGTGACCAGACAAGCCTCAACCACCTCCAGAGAGCATGTCTCCTAAGTGCAAAGTATGGAGAGGGAGGAAACAATTGACCACAAATGGAGTAGGCTCTGAGTCGTGCCACTCAATGTATGTGCGTGGTCACTGAGGCGCCAACATTATGGCTGGAGGACGGATATGGTTTGTGCAGCCGTGATTGCCATCCAGAACGTGCCGTGCTATTGTGAAAAACGATTTTTTTATTCTGAGCAAATCTCTGTTTCCACTTGCTTTAATGCTTTGCCAGGGAGCCAGGGACTCTGGGAGGGGTGGGGACGCACAGGGCTGGGCTGACCTCAGGAACTCATGTGTAAAGGGCTTTTTCTCACTTGGAAGCAGGCTGGGTTCACAGCTGTTCTTTCTGGTAAAGCTTGTTTCTGAACCTTGCCACGTCTGAGTCCGAAGAGGGAAATGAAGGTGACAAATGCTGCTATTAGCCCTGGGCACATCTTGGCTATGGTCCTGCTTAAGTCTGTTTCACTTGAATCCCAGTTTTACCTTTCTTCCTTTTTGGGTTCTGAAGCATCAGATGGGTGCCAAACGCTTCCACGGACAACTAAAGCTGAACAAGGTGCAGGCAGATGAAGAGCAACGGGAGGTTGGTGTTTGGGAGAATGAATACTTGGGCTTCCTAGGCCAGTCCAGCTGGTGGTTAGAGCCCTGTTTCAGATTCCACTGAAATCTCCTAGTGTCCAAGGACCAAGTGGCTCCTAAGTCCAGAATTTCTGTTACATGTCTCACCAAGGAGAAGCTGGGCCCAAATGCATTGAAGAATAAAGCAGGAGCTTGGCTTATGAATCCACTCTCTGATTCTGAAATTTCAAAGGCTCCGTGCACAGACATTTCAACACTGAAAGCACAGCAGGGAAAATCAAAGACTTGGGCTTCCTCCTTGCCCCTCTTTTAGGGCTTTTATGGTTTTCCAAGGCGCTTCCCAGAGCCGAGTGTTGTATAGGTCATGTTTAAAAATGTCGTAGTTCTGAGGGACTTGCTGTTCTGCTTTCTTTTGCAAGGAGACCCGGTTTCTTGTCTTGTGGCCAAACACAGAGCACAGATGTCTGTGGGCCCCTCCCTTTCCCCTGACCTTTGCTCTCTTCTCTGGATACCCTACTGACCTGTTCCCCCTTACAAGATCTGAACTGCTCACACACTTCGTTAAATTCTCATCCTAGCGAGAAGCATCCGAGCATCTTATTAGAGCCTGTATGAGTTCTGTTCTGGATGCCTATTTGTGTAACTCCAGGTCTCTGGCATGGAAACGTGCCATGCCCACAGACCCACACAGGTAATATAAACTCCAACAGTAGTTTAAGGTTTAAGGTGGTCACAGGGAACACTGGGGCCCGTGTCTCCTGGTGAACCCCTCAGGCTGTCTAAAGGGGCTAGTTCCATCTCAATGTAGCCATGCAGGAATGTAGACCGGTTAGGTAGCAAGACAAGGGGTTGTTCCTCTCCATGCTTAGGGGGCCCCCTACAGGAGGTTGGAAGCCAATGTGGGCTAAGCCCAAGCCAGGAGAGCTTACTTGACGCCTCCCAGCTGAAAGCCCTTAAAAGGCTGGAATCTGCAGACCACCGCCCCTTCCCTTCAGCTGCTTCTCTGCCTTCCACTCAGCAGGGCTGAGTGTGCAGTGTCATGAGGGTGCCCGTGTTCAGTTTAGTGTAACGCCGGAACCTTCAACCAGGCTTTGGTGTGAATTTCTTTCCAGTGTGTAGCCAAGGACCGAGACATTTCCCACCCGAGAAACCTAACAGACCCAGACTTACAATAAACCCATATTTTTATTTATAAGGCAAGAGGTGACCAGGTCTAGACAATAATGGTGAAGAGGGCCCTGGGTTTGAGAAAGATTCTGAAGTAGAATCCATAACCCTTAGAAATGCATTGGACTTAGGGGAGGGGCAAAGAGGGCTGGATTGAGAAAGTCTCTGGCATCCAGTTCTGACTTGACTTCTGGATCCTGAAACCTTCAGGACAATGACCTTGCCCTCCAGCCAGACCTTCCAATAGCCATCTTCTCAGAGCTTTGTTAATTTCTCAAAATACATTACACCTGCCATCCTGTGAGCGGCTACCAAACCCAGGCACTTTTTTTCAAAGACAAGCTCGCTCTTTCTACCCCTAAGAGCAGGTAGTTTGGGGATGATGGATATGAGATACCACAGAAGACAAATCTGTTATCTTCCATGGTGCACAAAACATGCTGTCACAACCAGGACTCGTGACAATCCCTCAGTTTCCTAAATTGCTTCACTGCTACTTTTTAATTAAGCCTCATTAGATTGTCATATATTGATAAGAGGGATGACCCTGAACTAGATGCATAAATTAAAGCTATCCTCATCCTGTGCTTTTATATGAATGTATTAATTATTTTTGTCATTAGGGAGAATAATGGAGGGATGGAGCAATACCAAACGGAGTTTGACAAAGTGTTGGTGTTTGCTGCGGCAAACGTGGTGCGTGTCAGATACAATCCGTCACCCAGTGAGTCTGCAATTAACACCAAGGGACAAAGGTAGGATTCCCTGTAATAAATAACCTTCCTCCCAGATGCTAATGGAGACCCAGCAGGACCCACTGTTGTGTTGTCGCAGTTGTACACGGGCCCTTAGAGGAGACCGAGCTGGTGTTTGAAACGAATCTTGTTTGCTCCCAGTTGGCTCACACATTTTTTTTAAGTGGCATAATCACTAACATTTAAACACAGGGTGATGTCACGTAACAATCTGCAGCTTCTGAGAAATGGAGAGGCCCGACTTTGCTGGTTGACAGTGCAGAGGGACTGGGGGAGCAGTCAGATATGGTGATCAGAGTTTGGAATCCTTGCTTTCCAAGTACATGTGTCAAGGAGTTCAAGGGTTCAGAAATTTAGGAGGGAAGTTCCAGAAGACAAGTTTGTGTGGTCGATAATAAACCAATATAGGGGTTGAGATTTCAATCTGTTGGCTATTTATTTTGTGCTTGGTAGCCAACCAGCCCAGAATTCCTGACCTCGCCAACCTGTGAAACAAGGACCATTCCAGAATGACATAGAAGCAAGCACGGAAGCGAGGGCATCCATTACCCCGAATGCGTAGGGGTCAGGAACTAAGTGCTTTCTGTAGAACAGCTCCAGAAGGCAGACCTTTGGCTGGAAAACCTGTTAGGGAGCTAGCATAGGGACTGGCAGGCCTATTACACATGCTCAGAGGTCTGAGCTACCGGCTCATGAAGCAGTGGCTCACTGCATGCTCAGAAGTTCAGGTTTCCAGCCAGGAGGGGGAGCTATGCCTGGGTGGGGCTGTACCTGCATTGGCTCACCTAGGCCAGGTGAATTCAATTCAACAATTCAGCCAATGGGGTCGACCCACGTCATCGACCACGCCTCCCTAACCGCTCATAAAACTCACGGGGATCCCAAACCAGGCCTCAGCGTGAGCTGTTTCTCGCGTGGAGCCGAGGACCGAGGCACACCTGTCCCCGGAGAGGTCGAAAAGAAGCGGTGCTGTGTGATTCGGAGCTATGAGGTAAGCCGGCCCCAGGAGTGGGCCCTCCCATGTTGGTCTCACGGATTGGGGGCCCCTCTGGGCTCCTTTTACCTCACCACCCTCGGGAGAATTGTTGGGTTGAATTCACGGTGTCCGTCTTTGCGCCGTTTCTTGCTGGTGTCCGTCTTTGCGCCGTTTCTTGCTGGTGTCCGTCTTTGCGCCGTTTCTTGCTGGTGTCCGTCTTTGCGCCGTTTCTTGCTGGTGTGCGGGACATGACGTGCCTGCTTTCCCGGGAACTCGCCTGCCTTCCCGGGCTGCATTTGTGAGGGGGCTGGGACGCTGCTGCCTGGAGGCTGGGAGGATTTTGACTCCCAAAGCCTTCTCGAGGCTCAGTGTATAAGGTTTATTTGGACGTGAAAACAGAATCAAAGATGCAATTAACGAAGTTTTAGAAGCAGGCTTTATTGAGAAGCTTGCGGGCGGGTTCAGCAACTCAGGGTATTGAGCTATTGAAGCCGCGCAGGGGGAAAAAATCCTGGCAGCGTTTTTATGCCCACTGCTGGCAGGCACAGCTGGGGAGGATCAAAGCTGGGGAGGATCTGCGCACACAGGTGCTTCAGAAGGGAGAAGGTCGTTAATCTTACCTATATGTCAGGGACGCGTGGAGTGACCATATCTTCAGAAAACATTCTGGCTTTGGGATGAGCTGGTTCCAGGAATTTGGGGTTGAGCAGGGGAGGGGAGGTCGGTTAGGGGTCAGCCTTGAGAGCTAAGATGGAGGTGCAGGACTCAAAATGGAGTCTGTTGTGCCAAGACCGGACATTTTAGACTGTGCCCTATAGGGAAAAGGGATGTAACCGTTTCTGTAACTGCTTCCTGTGGGTAGTGGGTAAAAAGCAAGGGGAGGGGCTTTTCAGGCAGAGTACTGACAGTTGCGGCCTAGCACAGGGTGGAGAGGTTGGTATTGCTGGTGAACTGCTATACGGGTAATTTCGCGGAGTCGACTTTGCCGGAGCTGGATGAGACAAGGAGCAATTAAGAGCAAAATTAAAACTAAAATTATGGGTCCTAGTATGAGGGCTAGGAAGGAGTACAGAGAAGAGTTCCACCAGGAGGAAGATCCATCTGTTCTGAATCTGTTGTTTTGCAGCTCTCGGTTTAGCTTGTTGAGGATCTGGACTCTAGTTTCCACAATCCCCAGTTTATTGATATAATAACAGCCTTCCTCCTGGAGGAAGAGGCAGGTTCCTCCTTTTTCAGCCGTGATGAGGTGTAAAGCGCGGTGGTTCTGCAAGGCAACTTGGGCAACAGAGGTTATTTGTCTTTGCAGGGAGGCTAGAGACTTGGCAGAGGCATCGACTGCCAGCTGGAAGCATGCGGTTAACTTGTCTGCTGTGATGATAGTGTCCAAGGGCTCCGCCGCTGAGTCCTACTGCAATTGCTGCTGAGGCGAAGGAGATTCTCACTGCTATCAGGAGAAAAACTGCTCTTTTAGTTTGACGACTGTATACTTGGATGTATTTGTCCTGGAACTCAGCCGGAGTGTATATAGGGAGCTGCGGAACCAGAGTGACGGGTAGAGGTAGAACTGATGTTTATATGCATAGTGAGTGTATGGTTGCACCAAAAGAAAATTTTTTCTGGCCCTGTTAGTGGTTTGGAGGGGATTTGGGTGACATTACATGTCTGTGTCGATGGATTGGAGTAGCAAAAGGGCACTTGAGGGTTTTCTGGTTGGATGTACAGAGGGACGTTGGGGATGGTTATGGCTTTTGTGGTCTTTACGTTGGATGAAAATGACAGGGCAGGACCTGGTACTGCTACCAGAGGAGGGCGTTCTAGGGCCGCACACCTGAAGCAGGTGGAGAGGTTGCCTAGTCCAGCAAAGTGGCGATGGCCAGTCCCTGCTGTAGCAGGGTGAGCCAGGAGAAGGGAGACTCAGAAGGTTTAGAAATTTAGTTAGTGAGTTGAAGGTCTTGGATCTGAATATTACGGTGGATGGTGGATTGGACCTGGAGTAGCGACCTCCATACATACAGTTTGGCGTCCAGAAATTTCTCTCGGCGAGTGGTGCACTAGGCTCCTGGAACCGGAGACGTCCACCGGCTATCCCAGGGGTCTGGGATTGTGAGAGTGTATTTAGATTGATGGTAGTATAATCATCCCTGGGGACGAAGGGAAAGGTAATGTATCTGGCAGGAAGACCAAGGACACCCTACATTTTTCTGCATTCACTTTTTTGCACATTGGGTAGTTGCCTTCTGGTCATACAGGAAGCGTTTTAAAATCAGTGAAATTTAAGTATATGCGTGCTCTGCCTCCTGTGGGTGGGCAGTTAGCGGTGGCCAGCAAATAATCATAACACTTAGTGCAGGCGTAATTGGTATAGTTTTCAGTCAAGTAAAATCGCCAGGCAAAAGGGGAAATTATACTACGTTTAGCTGGCTGGCTTGGTGAGGTGAGTGAGGCAGAGAGACATAGGACCAGTAGACTGAGCAGACCACTGGGAGCCATGGTCAGGGTTTACTGCCATCTGGACTCGGGACAAATGTACCCAGGAATCTAGTCTAAGAACCTTGATTGCTGAGGGAGTGGTAAGGGACAGTGTAAGGGCCTTTCCACCGGGGTGCTAAGGGTTTGGGTGCAAGGGATTTAATTAACACAGCATCTCCAGGATGCACTGGTTTTTGGTGATCAGCAGAGGTCAGAGAGGGTTCAGAGATGGCAGAGTTGGCGTGTTGTCTAAGAAGGTTGTGGAGCAAGCACAAGTATGGAAGGTAAAAAGCTAGCAGAGGGCAATCGGTTGCAGGAAGAGGCGAGAAAAGGAAAGGTTGTCTGTAGAGTATTTTGAAAGGACTGAGGCCGGACGGCTCCTGAGGGGCTGCGCCAAGGCGAGTATAAGAGCAAATGGTAATAGTTGAGGCCAAGAAAGTTGCAGTTCTAGGGAGAGTTTGGTGAGCTGTTGTTTTATGAGACCGTTAGCTCGTTCAACCTTACCAGAAGACTGGGGGTGGTAGGCTGCGTGGAGTTTCCAGCAGATGCCCAGTGAGGCGCAAACTGCCTGCTGCACCATAGATATGAAGTCTGGACCATTGTCCGACTGAATTGAAGCAGGCTGGCCAAAACGAGTAATGATGTCTTGAAGAAGGTGAGTGGCGACTATGCTTGCACTCTCAGAGGAGGTGGGAAAGGCTTTGATCCATCCTGAAAATGTGTTCACCATAGTGAGGAGATATTTAAACCGCTTATGCTTTGGCATGTGGGTAATGTTTATCTGCCAGTCCTGTCCCAGTAGGTGCCCTTACATCTGGTGGAGCTGTTTATGAGGGTGTTGAGCTTTCTGGCTATTGGAGAGGGCACCGATGTTGCATTTTGCATGTACTGTGTTGATAGTACTCCATAGTCCAGTGGGGTGAAATATGGGGTTAGAAACGTGTTGAGAGCTTTTGGCCCGATGTGTGGAGAATTGTGAATATTGGTGATGATTGTTTCCTCTTGTAACTTTGGGAGAATGAGTAAGTTCTATTTGTGTACCCACCATTTTTGTTGAGGAAGAGAGCAATACTGGGTGTTTTCCTGATCAGTGTAAGTTGGAGTGTAAGTGGGAGGTAAAAAGCATACTGAGCTAGGAGCGGGAAAGTTGTTGGGCTAAGTCAGTAACAGGATCTGCAGAGTGGGAGGGGGGCCTGTCTATTCCCATAACCGAGACCAGGGAAGGGGAAGTAGGGCCTGAGTGAGAGGGCGAAATGGAGAAGGTAGTCCGCTACCTGGAGCACAACCCTGGGCTCGGCGAGGGTTACCGGAGTCGAGGAGCCAGGACCTCTTCAGTCCATGAACCCCAGCAGCTCCATACCTTGCAGCTATGTGTCTGGAGTTTCCAGGATCTCGGCACCTCGGCTTTGCAGAGCCGGTGGCAGAGCCAGGGTCGGGCAGTTCGACTTCCAGTGGCCTGGCTGTTTTCACTGCGGGCAGGGCTTGGTAGGAGGCTTGGGATTGGGGCAAACTTTTGCCCAGTGGCCGACCCATCCACATTTGAAGCAGGCTCCTGGCGGTAGGTGCCGGCTCCCCTGGGGAGCGTGGCGATGGACGGGATTGCCTGCCGGCCTTAGGGCTGCTACCAGGGCTTGGGAATGGAGGCTAACTATCTGTTGGACCCTCACCTGGCATGTGGCCTCAGCTGGCTCCTACCAAGCGTTGAAAACTTTAAATGCCATTTTTACCAGATCCTGTATAGGGGTTTCAGGGCCCTCCTCAGCCTTCTTTAGCTTTTCTTTCTGATGTCAGGGACTGACTGGAAGGTGAAGTGAGAGGCCAAAATAGAGGCCCCACTTTTTAGACCCTGGGTCTAAACGAGTGTACTTTGTGAGTGCCTCCTGGAGGCGGTTAAGAAAAAGAGCAGTAACTTCTCTCAGTTTGTCATAGTTAACAACCTTGTTGGAGACTGTTTCCAGACCTCTAATGAGTTACCTGAGCATGAGGTTTCTATAAGGAAGATCAGACGCCCGGCCGGGCTGGTAACTCCAACTGGGGTCCTCTATTGGGATGGCATGCGCCCCCAAGGGGACATTTGGGTCGATAGCGTGGTTTTTGTCTGTGTACGGTCCTCGGCAGTAAGGGTAGAAGCAAGGATAATTTGGATGCCATGCCAGGTTAAATCATACGTTTGGGAAATGTAGGTAAATTCTTTAATAAACTTAGAGGGGTCTGCTGAGAAAGAGCCCAGGCGGGTCTCTATCTGCGACAGGTCCTTTAAGGAAAAAGGGACGTGGACTTGAATGAGTCCCTATACACCTGCAACCTCTCTTAATGGACAAAGGGCAGCTGGAGGGTTGTGGGAGCGGGTATGAAAGGCAAGCGGTGAGGACAGGAGAGAGCGATGGGGTGGCGCAGCGGGCGGGGGAGACTGATAGGGCAGCGGGAGAGGCGCGCTGAGGAGCTTGGCTGGCTCTTCTGGGGTTTGAATGGCAGGTTCTTTCCGCTGAGGAGATAGAGCTAACCGTATTTGGCGGGCGGAACAATGGCTACAGAGGTCAGGGCGGGAAGGCAAGTCCCAAAAAGCCCGCACATAGGGGACTTCAGAATCCTTACCAGTCCTCCTGCAGAAATTGTCCAGGTCCTGTAGAACGTTGAAATAAAAAATGCCCGTCGGAAGCCAATGTGCGTGGTTGTTAAGCTGGGACTAGGGCCAGGCAACTTGGGAGAGAAAAACAAGTCTTTTCTTTCACAAGGTCTGAGTGAGAGGGAGAGACTCATCAGGGCAGCCATAGACTGATTTTGAATGTAGGCAAGCGCCGCGCCTAAAGGTCCTGGAGATTTGGGGAATATGGGTGGCTCTTAGGGGACCCCAAAAGAAGTGGGGATCCACACACCTATCCCGGGTTTTTGGCACCAAAACACAAGGTCTATTTGGATGTGAAAACAGAATGAAAGACCCAATTAACGAAGTTTTAGAAGCAGGCTTTATTGAGAAGCTTGCGGGCGGGTTCAGCAACTCAGGATATTGAGCTATTGAAGCTGCGCCGGGGGAAAGAATCCTGGCGGCGTTTTTATGCCCACTGTTGGCAGGCAGAGCTGGGGAGGATCATAGCTGGGGAGGTTCTGCACACACAGGTGCTTCAGAAGGGAGAAGGTCGTTAATCTTATCTATATGTCAAGGAAGGATGGAGTGACCATATCTTCAGAAAACATTCTGGCTTTGGGACGAGCTGGTTCCAGGAATTTGGGGTTGAGCAGGGGAGGGGAAGTCGGTTAGGGGTCAGCCTTGAGAGCTAAGATGGAGGTGCAGGACTCAAAATGGAGTCTGTTGTGCCAAGACTGGGACACAGCGTTGTGCCGCGGCTCCGGCAAGCAGCAGGCCTGGGGGCGCCTGCGTCCACCCTGTTGGTTTGGGCAGGACTCTGGCTGGGTGGCCGGCTCCAGGCTGGCTTTCGGCTAGGCCGCAACTTGCGGCCTCCATTTTCCCAGCCACGTGACTCCACTCTCAGGCAGAATGGCACCACCTGTGTCTGTTGTAGCTACACCCCATTCCCAGACAGCAAACCGCCCAGACTGCCGGAAAGTTCAGCAGAACAAGTTTCATTTCCTGCGCAGGGACCAGACCATCTGCTCTCTTGAGGGGAGACTGAGCGGCCTCCCCAGTCTAATTTTCCAAAGGTTTTTATACTTTTGCAATGTGCAGGTGTGCAAGCAGGCAGAGCTCAGAAGCGGGGTATTGTGGTTAGCCATTCTTAGTTGAACCAAAACTGCTCTGGTCCTTCTCACAAGCCTTCTGAACATCCATTTCCTTCTGTACGTTCCCTTGGGCTACGTCTGCACAGCCTAACTCCACAGTATCAGCTAGTTCATTGGCAGTTCATAGCTAGTTTATTTACCATTCATAATGGCTTCTGAAAGCTCAAAATGACTTCTCTTGTCAAGGCTATTTAAGCTTTGCCCAGAGCTGCTATATTCTCTCCTGTTCTTAGCCAAGTTCAAATCATTGAATCTTTGGTAGCCAGCCCAGTGTATGGTGGGCTCAGCACTAAGAGTTTTGTGGCTTGTACTTTCTGTGTAAGGAATGCCACTAGCTTATTGGTTATTACTGGGCCAAATGTGAGGCTTAGCAGGAGGAGGATTAGGGGCCGGCTAGGGCCGTTCATAGGGTGTTAGCCAGGCTGACCAATTAAGTAGCTTTTCAAACCAATTGGTTCCTCCATTTCTTTTCTTGACTCTTTGTTCTAATCCTTTCCTAACCAGGGCTCATCTATCTTTATTGATTCCCGAATGCTTTGCATACAATTAGTTTCTCTCAATGCTGTGCACAGCATTCCTTGTTTCCAAAAGAGCAAGTCAAGCCCTCGGCGGGTTTGCAACACAACTGCTACAAGGGAGTCTAGGGATCTTTCTAAATGGGAGACAGGTTTTTTTTAATCCCTGTAGATCTAAAGCAATTTGCTGACTAAGAGTCTGATAGTTTAAGTTTCCTTGTATTAAAGCAACTGACCCGACTGCAGCTAATCCCATAATCCCAAGCCCTGTTACCAGTGGGACCAATACTGGGGCTCTTTGAACTCATCTGGAAATTCCAAAGTTATCCCTACACCTCCTTCACCAGAACACAGGTACACTTGAGGACTAACATGCACTAGCACACAAATACCCGGGTCCACTATGAATACTGGGGAAAAGAGACAGGGTGTTCGTCCTGTGGAACAAGTAAAGAAAGTACTCATTGGAGCAGATAACAAATTAGGATCACCATTTGGTTCAATGGGAACAGCTTGAAGGCAAAAATCTCGATATCTTGATATATTAAAGGGATACTTAGATGAATAAAAACACAGTCCTTGCCCTTGCAAATATTTTAAAGTGAGCTTAGACTTGAGTCCATACTAACATCACCTATAGACTGCTGCTTCGTGTAATCCTTTTCACTAACATTTCTAATTGGATTACACTCTGTACCAATAGTGCTATTTGTACCTGTGCCTACATAGTAAGGGGAAGCTGGGTTCAGACAAAGCCAACAATCAGCTGTGAGGTGAGGATTTGAGTTCATAAATTGGAATAAAGCATCCCAAGAATCAAACACAGAACCTTGAGGTGGCTCCTGAATGAGAAGGGCCCTGTGAGTTGGGCTGGCAGTAAACGGGAAAGTTACTGGAGAGTCTGGAGGGTGCGGCAAAGGAATCTTAATGACACCAGCTGTGGCTCTTCAGGATTTATCCCGAGGTTTGGGCCTTTGTACGGATGGCAGTTTGCCATATTTTACTTTGCTGGATAGAAAAGGTTGTCCCGGGATCTCTATCATTTACATAATGTTGAATTCCCCATGTTTTCCCAGTGAACCCAATAACGCTTGAATCCAATTCTTATTGGGCTACATTTGGAAACCATACACATAGTGGGATCAAACCCTTCCGACTTGAGTCTCATTCTTGTAAAAATAATAGGGTCATCTTTAACAAGTTTCCACCCTGAAAATGATAGTTTCACAACCCCAAGCTGCACAATGGTAATGTCCCTCCCCTTGGCAGTTAGGGAGTCCATGAGCCGGGCATATATAGACATGGTTTGTTTGGAGCCTTCTTTCTATAGAGGGTATTCCGCACCTATAGGACAGGATTCCAGTATAGGTCCCATTGTGCCCTTTACCTTTAAAGGATCCAGAATGCCAATTCTTTCCTAGCAAATCAAACAAATCAAAATGAAAACAGGGGGTCATACCCAGTATAAGAGGTTACATATTCACTGCTGGAGGTTAGAATAGCAGTCCACAGATATGTTTGTACTTGGGGGAAACAGTGGGTGCTGTCAGCAATACTCGGAGAAAAACAATTAAGTTCTGTAAAGCCTTAATTTTGAGGGATTTTCCGTCTTTCTGGGTGTCTATCTTTTCAGGATATGCTCAGGGAGGGCTTTTTTTAACTTATGACTGATGAATCCACGGCCCCCTCCCCACTATTTTAACAGCAGTTGGTGTTGTAAGTATCACCTGGAATGGGTCAGTCCACCTAGGTTCTAAGGTGTCAGGTTGGTGCTTCTTTACCCATGTCCAGTTTCCTGGTTGCACGTTGTTGGCTGCCTGTTCCCTTTCCCTTGGTTAGGCCCAAAATGAAGGTGTCAGAGCAGATGATTTGTCTCTCACCTGTTGCACAGGCTGCAGGCACTCGATGAGGGAACGATTAGTGACTTCCATTATTTCTACTTCCTTCAATCTTGGGAGGATTTGGAGAAGGTCTGTCAAACATAAATTCAAATGGGGACATGCTTTTCACATAGGGAGTGCATCAGACTTGAAGTAGGGCAAAAGGTAAAGTAAGGATCAACCCAGTTCTCGCCAGGTCCTAAATGCAACTTAACGAACAATTCCTTTAGGGTTCTGTTTATTTTTTTCTACTTGCCCTGAAGAGCATTGCTAAGACTTTAGTAATTTGAGCAATAAATGTTCGGCCATTGTTGGACCCCAAAGTGGTGGGAAGGCCAAATCTAGGGACGATTTTAGTTACTAATAATTTACACACAGTGGCAGCAGTTTCCTTCTTGGTTGGGAAGGCCTTCCACCCATCCAGAATAGGTGTCTACGAACACCAGCAAATATCGGTAGCCATACTTTCTAAGTTTGATATCCATAAAGTCCACCTCCCAGAATTCTCCAGGACTACTACCTCGAGCTCGTGGTTGGGGTTGCTTCATTTCTTTCTGGGGTTGTTTACCCGAGCACAGTGCAATCAACGGTGGGTGACATCTGCCACCCAGTGTCCAAGCCTGGGTATGTAAAAGTGCCTGAGAAGCAACTGAGACAGTTTAGAGAGGATCCCAAATGCATACCTTCATGTAGTCCTAGAATCAGATCTCTCCCAGAGCTTCTGGCATGAATCTTCTTCCATCAGGATGGAGCAGCCACCCTGGATGCTCCCAGTCTTTTTGGCAGGCCAGCTCTTGCCTTATCTTTAGATCATTTTCTGAGTATGTAGGTTGTGGCTGTAACACTGGGGATGGCATGGTCACAGCCACTACCTTGGGGATTTGTGGTATAATCCTGGCATTCGAGATCCACCGGTCCGGGGGACTGGTTAGGAGTGGTTCAACCATAGGTCCCCCTACCACAGCAATATCCTGTCCCAGTGTAAGCTTCCTAGCTTCTATGACTAGGATGGCCGTGGCAACCTCAGCTCGCATGCAGCTCAGCCATCCTGCAGCTACAGAGTCCAGTTTCTTTGAAAGATAGGCCACAGGTCTCTTCCATGGCCGCATGTTCTCAGTTAGCACTTCTTTTGCTGTGCCTCTGGCCTCACATAGACAATTGGAAGGGCTTTACTATGTCTAGTAGGGCAAGAGAGGTTGCCCATATGAGCGACTTTTTGAAGGACTCAAATGCTTGTTGTTCTACTTCAGACCATTTAAGTTCTTTTTCCTTTCCCCAGTACTTGCATATAGGGGTTTCGTTGTTTTTGCAAATCCCAAATTCCACAATGGACAGTACCCCACAGCTCCTAGAAACTCTTGCAACTGCCTCTTAGTCTCAGGGACTGGGATTTTGAGGATCACCTCAGTGCAGCTGGGGGACAAGGTCCGTTTTCCCTCCTCCAGTTGGTAGCCTAGGTATACAGCTTTATGGACACACAGTTGAGCCTTTCTTGCAGATACCCTGTACCCCAATGGGCCAAGGACTATTATCAGGTCCTTGGTAGCCCGTTGGCATTCCTCCATGGTTTCGGAGGCCAGGAGGAGGTCATCTGCCTACTGGAGCAAGGTGGTTTGAGGGTGTATCTCCTTGTGTCCCTGTAAGTCTTCACTGGGTTGATGTGCAGGGGACACGGGTATGGAGAACAAAGCATCCTTTAAGTCCAAAACAGTATAACAAATTCAGTTTGACGCAATAGTACTCAGGAGGGTCTCGGGGTTTGGCATGTGGGGTGGCCAGTTTCTATCCTCTCATTTGCCTCTCTGAGATCCTGCACCGGTTGGAAGTCCTCAGTTCCCGGCTTCTGCATGTGCAGCAGGGGAGCATTCCATGTGGACTTGCAGAGGACCCAAATGCCTGTCCTCTTTAGTCTGCAAATGGGAACAGAAATACCCACCTTTGCTATACAGGGAGTAGGGTTAGCTTGACACACCAGTGTAGCTGAGCTCAGAAGTTGTACGACCCCAGGCACCTGAAGTTCAGAAAGGTCTGGCAGGTTGTTCTCTGCCCAAACAAAAGGAATATCTTTTAGCGATTTATCAAGAAGTTCCTTTGAGGAGGTCTCTTCTGCTCCTTGATAAAACACATATCACTCTGACATTGGAGCGGTGAGCAAAATTTTTGGCTTTTCAAGTTCAAGGGTTAAGGTGGTTGTAGCAGATGAGAAAGTAATTATGGCTGCCATTTTTCATAATAAGTAACGATCAATTAGGGGAAAGGGGCATTGAGGCATTACCAGGAAGGAGAGTGTGTGTAACTGTCTCTTGTGCTAAATCTGTTATTCTGGTCGTTGTCCATGGGTGTGCTTGGGTCTGCCCTGGGGCCCCTGTAATGAAAGCCTTTCCTTTTGACAAGGCACCTGTAGTCTTTTCTGAAACCAAGAAGGTGACCCCTTTGTCCACCTAGAAATTTACTGGCTGGCTCCCTACATGGAGAGTGAGCATGGGCTCTTTGGGGTCAAGTGAAACAGAGCCTGGACACCTTTATTCAGCTTCGAGCATTATTGTCTGTAGCCTTGATTTTTCTAGGCGAGGACTAGGCCCGTTCTCTCTAGTGGTGGCTCGTCCGCCTCTCCTGGGCTTTTCAAGGCACTGATTTTTCCAATGTCACTGTTTTGTATAGTAGGTACATGGATATTTCCTCGGGACTAGGCGAGTGAGAAGCGTGGTATTAGGGTTAGCCATTCTTAGTTGAACCACAACTGCTCTGGTCGTTCTCGCAAGCCTTCTGAACACCCATTTCCTTCATGACATTCCCTTGGGCGACGTCTGCACAGCCTACCTCCCCAATATCAGCTAGTTCATTTACACTTCCTAGCTACTTTATTTTCTTTTCATGGTGGCTTCTGTCAGCCCCAAATGGCTTCACTCTTGTCAAAGCTGTTTCAGCTTTTCCCAGAGATCCTACACAGTCGCCATTGTAGCCGAGAGGTAACAGGATCTGTGACCATGGCCAAGATGGCACCCACCAGTCCAAACATGTGGAAGGGCGCTGCCTAGGGAGCTGGGTGAAGAGGCCTGGGAGTTAGCCCTGCCTGGTCCCGGGAGCCAAAAGTTTCCCTTTTCCCCTCCATTCCCTTTGCCTTTCTCCTGGTTTTTCAAACAAGCTGCTCTAGCCCTATAACGCCAAGCACAAAATTGTCATAATTCTTAATGAAAACGTATCTGGTACCCAAATTATAAATGTGACAATTTGGTCACATTTCAAAAACACTGAAAATTTTATGCTTTTATAATATATTTTAAATTCCATATATATTGATAACTATGAAAGTAAAGAATAAAAACAAAAAAAATATTTTCAAAATTTAAAACTTGAGGCGTTATAGGGCTAGTGTTCTTCCAGATTTGGTTTGTTCCTTCTTACAAGGTGATTTTCCGTGGCCCAGGCTTAGGCCAATGGCGTTCGGAAGCCTAGGCGGAGTCACTGTTACCTTTAGGCTTTCAGCGATGCTGCTTCAGGCACTTTTGGGGACAGCTCTTACTTAATACACAGCTCCTCTGCCATGATGTTCCAGCCAGAAATTCCAATTTCCCTTAAGGTTCCCTCAGCTGCCACGTGTCCCTTCCCTTCAGAGATTTGAGCGTCAGCCCCGCCAGCAGGCGTCTTGGAGGGCCTTGGGGCCATCCCAAGCAGTGGTCCTCCTAGCCTGTTGTCCAGAAAAATGGTTGGACCTAAAGGTCGCCCTCGGCGACTAGTCCTTGACCCCTTCCCTCGGGCTGAGGCATGAGATTCAGGGCAACCCAGGGGTGCGCTCTCAAGTAGGGGTTATTAACCTGGAGGCAGCAAGCTGTCAATCGCCTCCTTGTTTTGTGCTTTCTAGATGGGACTTAGCAGCTTGATGCTCAGGAATTGCCCCCTTGCATGAATCATGTCCAATTGGGATAGAGTTGATACAGAGAGGCTGGGCAAACAAAAGCTGATAGATTCACTTTGCAACTCTATTTGGCCACAGTATCGTTTTGAGAAAGGAGAATGATGGCAGAGAATGGTACACTTTCCCTTCCAACCGTGATTCACCGGGAACAGTTCGGTAGAGTGCCGGGAAAGTGGGGGGAGATGCCAGAACTTAGAGCATTTCTCCTCTCAAGGAGCAGTAGGAGACCTTCATCCCCAGTGCACCCAGGAACCCCTAAGGCAGGCGTCCTCAAACTGTGGTCCATGGGGCACATGTGGCGCGATGCCATTTATCCCACCCTCGGGGTGTTTTTGCTGCCACTGCCTGTCCTGCTTAGCAGCCGACTCGTGCAGTGTGCATAGGAATTTGACCATAGGTTTTTTGAAAACCATAGTCTGGCCCTCCAACGGTCGGAGAGACAATGAACTGGCCCCCTGTGTAAACAATTTGAGGACCCCTGCCCTAAGGGATCCTGGACTTCAGGTCACTATTGTCCCAGCCCTGAACCCTCCCTGAACATTCTACCCCTAGTAGAGGCACCAGGGGCATTTGGTCCCAGGGTAACTTACAAGCCTTTTACTGAAATGGAACCCGAGAAAATTAAAAATGACACAGGCAGTTACTCTACTTTTGATCCCTGTGGAATCCGCCTGTAGCATCTCAATATTACAATTTAACCCTACAACGCCGAGCATGACCTTTCCCTAACATTTAATGAAATGAATATAAATGTATATATATTGATAACTATGAAAGTAATGAATCAAAACGAAAATTTTTTTTGCCCCAAAATTTAAAAGTGAGGCGTTATAGGGTTAAAAAAGAAGGATGGTTCTTATCAGAGGGGCCAATTCCTTAGGATCATAAGTGAAGCGGTGATCCCACTGCACCCAGTAGTGCCCAAACCCTGGACCCCCCTAGGGGAAATTGTGAATGCTTTTACCCCCGTGCCGGTACTTAGAATGAACAAACACACACGCCTGATAATCCTAAGATTTTTACTTACTTCCTGTGATACTCATCTACTTTCAAGGGCACTCCCACCTCACAATCCTAGCCTTGTCTCAGTTAAACTGTTCACCCTTTTGTGCGTTTGTTGGTTTTTCCAGAAGTTCTCAAGTTACCAAAGCCCCTAATCCAAGTGTGCCAGCTCCAGGACCACCATCTCCTGAACCACTTCAACCTTATCCATCCTAGCGCTGAATAGACAACCCCTCCCAGCAGAGCAGGAAGGGTGTGGACCCAAAGCCCCACCTCGCCCCTTTGCCAGCAGGAAGTAGCTAGAGATGTCGTCGCCCAGTACCCCAAAGATTTGGGTCCACATCTCTTCAGGGTGGAAATGTTAGGTAACTAGCATAGGGACTGGGGTGTCCATTACACATGCTCAGAGGGCCCAGTGAGCGGCCCAGGAAAGAGAGGCACACTGTGCGTGCTCAGAGGTCCAGGTTTCCGGCCAGGAAGGGCAGGTCCACCTGGGTGGGCGCTGCACCTGCATCGACCCACCTAGGCCAAGTATGTTCAATTCAGCCACTAGGATCGACCATGGTTGCCCACCACACCTCCCTAACTCTCCTAAACCTCACTTGGATCACAAACCAGGCCTTGGCGTGAATTCTTTCTCACGCAGAACCAAGGACCGAGGGATATCTGTCCCCAGAGATATCTGACCAACCCAGGAAAGCTCTTTGGAGGCAGCAGGAGTGGACGTGAGTGCCTGGTGGATACTGGTCAGATGCATGGCTTTCTGCTTGGAAGGGTTTTTAGTCTCGGCTGACAGGATCAGAGGAGGTAGTATGTCTGGATCACATAGTATCCATGTCCACAAATGAGCTGCCCATTCCAAAGTCCTGACAGTGCCTTTGGAAAACACTGTGCTTTGGAATGTCACTCCTTGCAGAGGGCATTGGGTGGGCCTGGGACCCAGGTATGCTGCCCCTTGCTCCCAGTTGCCGGTTTCTGGATCCTGATTATATCTCTCACAGGATCAGTTAGTGGGCTTGTTGTCTGCCTCAGGCTTTGTTCACCGAGGTCCTCCAGCTAGGTGGTGGTGTGTGTGCATGAGCAGAGGCTTCCTGCCAATCCCCCATGAGTTGAAGAGCTCCCCTGGTGTGGGCTCCGTGAAAGAGGTGCCCCAGACAGCAGGACTACCCAGGAGGGTGGGCCCTGCAGGAACCGGAGGGCCATTCCCCCTGTGGAATGACCTCAGAGCCCCGCCTCTCTCACTGTCCAGCTGCCGGGGCTGTGGACCCTAAGCTTCATGCCCCACAATGGAATAGACACAGGGTGAGGCGACTGCAGCACCTGCTTTTGCTGGTCTAATCCAGCCTGAGATATTCCTAGCATCAGCCCTCTGCCAGGGTCTTTTTTTTTCTCTCCTTTTATAGGGGCTCATACAACAATAACCATAATACGTGCAAACATCACTGATATAAGGCACATTTGTACATTCATTGCCCTCATTATTCTCAAAATATCTTCTCTCCACCCAAGCCCCTGGCCTCAGCTCCTCATTCCCCCCGCCCCCATTCTCACTACCCCTCCTCATAAATCCTTCATCATTTACTAATTATTATTTTGTCATATCTTGCACTGTCTGATGTCCCCCTTCACCCCCTTTTCTTTTGAGATTTTATGTAGATCCTTGTCATCGGTTCCCTGGTGCCAGCCTACCCTCCATCCATCCTCCCAGCATCCCCATTCATAACACTGGTCCTAAAGGGCTCATCCACCTTGAATTCCCTGTGTTTCTAGTTCCTATCTGTCCAAGTGTACATTCTCTGATCTAGTCAGATTTGAAAGTTATAATTGGGATCTTGATAGTGAGGGGAGAGGAAGCATTGAGGAGCTAGAGGAAAGTTGTGTTTCACCATTGCTGTCTAGTACCCTGTGTAGGCTTGTCTCTTCCCCAAGACCTTACTTAAGGGAATGTCCAGTGTACTGCAAATGGGCTTTGGCTCTCTACCCAGCATTCCCTGCTCATTCACAATGAGATTTTTTTGTGCTGATGATGCCTGATCCCTTTGATACCTCATGATCACACAGGCTGGTAGGCGTATTCCATGTGGGCTCTGTTGTTTCTGAGCTACATGGCCGCTTGCTTACCCTTCAGGCCTTTAAGACCTCAGACGCCATATCTTTTGATAGCAGGGCACCATCAGCTTTCTTGACCACATTTGCTTATGCAACCGCTTAGACTTCAGGGAACGTGTCGGGAAGGTGAGCATCATAGAATGCCAATGTAATAGAACAAGGTATTCTTGCAATGAGAGAGTCCTTGAGTGGAGGCCCAAAGGCCATCTGCTACCTTAATAGGAAACCTATAAAGATATGGACATAGGTGTATTTCCCCATGCTCACAGATAAATATATTTACATCTGTGCGTGCCTTTCTTTAGACCTCTATAACTGGTCCGTGCTTCCTAGGTCGCTCTGCTATTCCCTTTCATTTCCCTCTTGTGCCCACTGCCATGCTCAGTCTTCATTTGGGTTTCAGTAAATCCTCTTGGTTCCTTCACCCTTGATCACGCCCTACCAGGATTCCTACATCGCCCTCACCACGGATTTGTATCCACTTGTTGTTCCCTTGTCTCTGGGTTTCTTGACATCACTCCCTTTCCCCCCAACTCCCTCTTTCCCGTGGCCCTCCCGCGAAGCATTGGTCCCCTTTTTCTCTCCTGCAGATTGTGCATCCAGCATCTCTTTTTAGACATACAGTAGAGGTAATAACATGCACAAACACAAGACAGAGCAAAAGCAAGCACCAAAAGAAAGGAAACAGCCAAAATCCAATGACCATCAAAGAAAACACAACTCCTCAAGAAAGGAAAGCTCATATTTAGTTCACGGACTGTTTGTTGTCCCTTAGCAGTGTTTTCCAGTCCAGTCTGTGCCAGCACCAAGTCCTGCCCCCAAAGTCCTCCTTTGGCATTCCCTGGGAATCTTGTTGCTCCACTTCCTTGCTCTTCTGCTGCAACCCCTTAGTGCTATGCCTCGGTGTGGCGGGATCCGTTCCCGCATTGTGTCTCCAGTGTTGTCCCTTCTAGGGCTATGGGTCTTTGAGGGACGTCGTGACACATCTTGGGCTGGCCATGTGGTCTTCTGTGTGGACTGTCTTCTCTGAGTGGGAACATCATCCTCAAGGCAGGATCCCGGAGCAAACTGAGTGATTTTCTCTCCAGCAGCTTCTAGGTAGGCTGTGCCCCATGAGGGGCCCTAGGGGCCTGTGTAAACCTGAGACTGCTAGAGGTTAGAATAGCAGTCCACAGGTGTGTTTGTGCTTGGGGGAAACAGTGGGTGCTGTCAGCAATACTCGGAGAAAAACAATTAAGTTCTGTAAAGCCTTAATTTTGAGGGATTTTCCGTCTTTCTGGGTGTCCATCTTTTCAGGATATGCACAGGGAGGGCTTTTTTTTTTTAACTTATGACTGATGAATCCACGGCCCCCTCCCCACTATTTTAACAGCAGTTGGTGTTGTAAGTATCACTTGGTATGGGCCAGTTCACCTAGGTTCTAAGGTGTCAGGTTGGTGCTTCTTTACCCATGTCCAGTTTCCTGGTTGCACGTTGTTGGCTGCCTGTTCCCTTTCCCTTGGTTAGGCCCAAAATGAAGGTGTCAGAGCAGATGATTTGTCTCTCACCTGTTGCACAGGCTGCAGGCACTCGATGAGGGAACGATTAGTGACTTCCATTATTTCTACTTCCTTCAAACTTGGGAGGATTTGTGGAAGGTCTGCCAAACATAAATTCAAATGGGGTCATGCTTTTCACATAGGGAGTGCATCGGACTTGAAGTAGGGCAAAATGTAAAGTAAGGATCAACCCAGTTCTCGCCAGGTCCTAAATGCAACTTAACGAACAATTCCTTTAGGGTTCTGTTTTTTTTTTTTACTTGCCCTGCAGAGCTTCCAGTTAATATTTATAAGCATTGCTAAGACTTTAGTAATTTGAGCAATAAATGTTGGGCCATTGTTGTTCCCCAAGGTGGTGGGAAGGCCAAATCTAGGGACAATTTTAGTTACTAATAATTTACACACAGTGGCAGCAGTTTCCTTCTTTGTTGGGAAGGCTTCCACCCATCCAGAATAGGTGTCTACGAACACCAGCAAATATCGGTAGCCATACTTTCTAAGTTTGATATCCATAAAGTCCACCTCCCAGAATTCTCCAGGACTACTACCTCGAGCTCGTGGTTGGGGTTGCTTCTTTTCTTTCTGGGGTTGTTTACCCGAGCACAGTGCAATCAACGGTGGGTGACATCTGCCACCCAGTGTCCAAGCCTGGGTATGTAAAAGTGCCTGAGAAGCAACTGAGACAGTTTAGAGAGGATCCCAAATGCATACCTTCATGTAGTCCTTGAATCAGATCTCTCCCAGAGCTTCTGGCATGAATCTTCTTCCATCAGGATGGAGCAGCCACCCTGGATGCTCCCAGTCTTTTTGGCAGGCCAGCTCTTGCCTTATCTTTAGATCATTTTCTGAGTATGTAGGTTGTGGCTGTAACACTGGGGATGGCATGGTCACAGCCACTACCTTGGGGATTTGTGGTATAATCCTGGCATTCGAGATCCACCGGTCCGGGGGACTGGTTAGGAGTGGTTCAACCATAGGTCCCCCTACCACAGCAATATCCTGTCCCAGTGTAAGCTTCCTAGCTTCTATGACTAGGATGGCCGTGGCAGCCTCAGCTCGCATGCAGCTCAGCCATCCTGCAGCTACAGAGTCCAGTTTCTTTGAAAGATAGGCCACAGGTCTCTTCCATGGCCGCAAGTTCTCAGTTAGCACTTCTTTTGCTGTGCCTCTGGCCACACATAGACAATTGGAAGGGCTTTACTATGTCTAGTAGGGCAAGAGAGGTTGCCCATATGAGCGACTTTTTGAAGGACTCAAATGCTTGTTGTTCTACTTCAGACCATTTAAGTTCTTTTTCCTTTCCCCAGTACTTGCATATAGGGGTTTCGTTGTTTTTGCAAATCCCAAATTCCACAATGGACAGTACCCCACAGCTCCTAGAAACTCTTGTAACTACCTCTTAGTCTCAGGGACTGGGATTTTGAGGATCGCCTCAGTGCGGCTGGGGGACAAGGTCCGTTTTCCCTCCTCCAGTTGGTAGCCTAGGTATACAGCTTTATGGACACACAGTTGAGCCTTTCTTGCAGATACCCTGTACCCCAATGGGCCAAGGACTATTATCAGCTCCTTGGTAGCCCGTTGGCATTCCTCCATGGTTTCAGAGGCCAGGAGGAGGTCATCTGCATACTGGAGCAAGGTGGTTTGGGGGTGTTCCTCCTTGTATCCTTCTAAGTCTTCACTGGGTTGATGTGCAGGGGATACGGGTATGGTGAACAAAGCATCCTTTAAGTCCAAAACAGTATAACAAATTCAGTTTGACGGGATTGTACTCAGGAGGGTCTCAGGGTTTGGCACGTGGGGTGGCCAGTTTCTATCCTCTCATTTGCCTCTCTGAGATCCTGCACCGGTTGGAAGTCCTCAGTTCCCGGCTTCTGCATGTGCAGCAGGGGAGCATTCCATGTGGACTTGCAGAGGACCCAAATGCCTGTCCTCTTTAGTCTGCAAGTGGGAACAGAAATACCCACCTTTGCTATCCAGGGTGTAGGGTTAGCTTGACACACCAGTGTAGCTGAGCTCAGAAGTTGTACGACCCTAGGCACCTGAAGTTCAGAAAGGTCTGGCAGGTTGTTCTCTGCCCAAACAAAAGGAATATCTTTTAGCGATTTATCAAGAAGTTCCTTTGAGGAGGTCTCTTCTGCTCCTTGATAAAACACATATCACTCTGACATTGGAGCGGTGAGCAAAACTTTTGGCTTTTCAAGTTCAAGGGTTAAGGTGGTTGTAGCAGATGAGAAAGTAATTATGGCTGCCATTTTTCATAATAAGTAACGATCAATTAGGGGAAAGGGGCATTGAGGCATTACCAGGAAGGAGCGTGTAACTGTCTCTTGTGCTAAATCTGTTATTCTGGCCGTTGTCCATGGGTGTGCTTGGGTCTGCCCTGGGGCCCCTGTAATGAAAGCCTTTCCTTTTGACAAGGCACCTGTAGTCTTTTCTGAAACCAAGAAGGTGACCCCTTTGTCCACCTAGAAATTTACTGGCTGGCTCCCTACATGGAGAGTGAGCATGGGCTCTTTGGGGTCAAGTGAAACAGAGCCTGGACACCTTTATTCAGCTTCGAGCATTATTGTCTGTAGCCTTGATTTTTCTAGGCGAGGACTAGGCCCGTTCTCTCTAGTGGTGGCTCGTCCGCCTCTCCTGGGCTTTTCAAGGCACTGATTTTTCCAATGTCACTGTTTTGTATAGTAGGTACCTGGATACTTCCTCAGGACTAGGCGAGTGAGAAGCGGGGTATTAGGGTTAGCCATTCTTAGTTGAACCACAACTGCTCTGGTCGTTCTCGCAAGCCTTCTGAACACCCATTTCCTTCATGACATTCCCTTGGGCGACGTCTGCACAGCCTACCTCCCCAATATCAGCTAGTTCATTTACACTTCCTAGCTACTTTATTTTCTTTTCATGGTGGCTTCTGTCAGCCCCAAATGGCTTCACTCTTGTCAAAGCTGTTTCAGCTTTTCCCAGAGATCCTACACAGTCGCCATTGTAGCCGAGAGGTAACAGGATCTGTGACCATGGCCAAGATGGCACCCACCAGTCCAAACATGTGGAAGGGCGCTGCCTAGGGAGCTGGGTGAAGAGGCCTGGGAGTTAGCCCTGCCTGGTCCCGGGAGCCAAAAGTTTCCCTTTTCCCCTCCATTCCCTTTGCCTTTCTCCTGGTTTTTCAAACAAGCTGCTCTAGCCCTATAACGCCAAGCACAAAATTGTCATAATTCTTAATGAAAACGTATCTGGTACCCAAATTATAAATGTGACAATTTGGTCACATTTCAAAAACACTGAAAATTTTATGCTTTTATAATATATTTTAAATTCCATATATATTGATAACTATGAAAGTAAAGAATAAAAACCAAAAAAAAATATTTCCTAAATTTAAAACTTGAGGCGTTATAGGGTTAGTGTTCTTCCAGATTTGGTTTGTTCCTTCTTACAGGCTGGTTTTCCGTGGCCCAGGCTTAGGCCAATGGCGTTCGGAAGCCTAGGCGGGGTCACTGTTACCTTTAGGCTTTCAGCGATGCTGCTTCAGGCACTTTTGGGGACAGCTCTTACTTAATACACAGCTCCTCTGCCATGATGTTCCAGCCAGAAATTCCAATTTCCCTTAAGGTTCCCTCAGCTGCCACGTGTCCCTTCCCTTCAGAGATTTGAGCATCAGCCCCGCCAGCAGGCGTCTTGGAGGGCCTTGGGGCCATCCCAAGCACTGGTCCTCCTAGCCTGTTGTCCAGAAAAATGGTTGGACCTAAAGGTCGCCCTCGGCGACTAGTCCTTGACCCCTTCCCTCGGGCTGAGGCATGAGATTCAGGGCAACCCAGGGGTGCGCTCTCAAGTAGGGGTTATTAACCTGGAGGCAGCAAGCTGTCAATCGCCTCCTTGTTTTGTGCTTTCTAGATGGGACTTAGCAGCTTGATGCTCAGGAATTGCCCCCTTGCATGAATCGTGTGCAATTGGGATAGAGTTGATACAGAGAGGCTGGGCAAACAAAAGCTGATAGATTCACTTTGCAACTCTATTTGGCCACAGTATCGTTTTGAGAAAGGAGAATGGTGGGCAGAGAATGGTACGCTTTCCCTTCCAACCGTGATTCACCGGGAACAGTTCGGTAGAGTGCCGGGAAAGTGGGCGGAGATGCCAGGACTTAGAGCATATCTCCTCTCGAGGAGCAGTAGGTGACCTTCATCCCCAGTGCACCCAGGAACCCCTAAGGCAGGCGTCCTCAAACTGTGGTCCATGGGGCACATGTGGCGCGATGCCATTTATCCCACCCTCGGGGTGTTTTTGCTGCCACTGCCTGTCCTGCTTAGCAGCCGACTCGTGCAGTGTGCATAGGAATTTGACCATAGGTTTTTTGAAAACCATAGTCTGGCCCTCCAACGGTCGGAGAGACAATGAACTGGCCCCCTGTGTAAACAATTTGAGGACCCCTGCCCTAAGGGATCCTGGACTTCAGGTCACTATTGTCCCAGCCCTGAACCCTCCCTGAACATTCTACCCCTAGTAGAGGCACCAGGGGCATTTGGTCCCCGGGTAACTTACAAGCCTTTTACTCAAATGGAACCCGAGAAAATTAAAAACGACACAGGCAGTTACTCTACTTTTGATCCCTGTTGATTCCGCCTGTAGCATACCATAAACTGGTACTGGCAGTTAGTAAATCGTCTGGATTTGTCAGAAATTTCTGCTACAAGTAAGACCACTGGACTTACACTGAATATGTAAGCAACGTGCTCAGTGCGAGGCCAGGTTGGAATTCAGTGGAATGCCTCTGAGGTAGTGGTTCTCAGCCTTCCTCATGCCGCGACCCTTTAATACAGGTCCTCATGTTGTGGTGATCTCCAACCACAACATTATTTTCGTTGCTACTTCATCACTTATTTTTCTTCTCTTATGAATCATAATGTAAATATCTGATATGCAGGATGTATTTTCATGGGTAAAAATTGAATATAATTAAAGCATAGTGATAATCACAAAACAATATATAATTATAGATTGTGAAATATTTATTTCTAATAACAATTAAATGAAACTTTGTCGTGAAGCATGGTGTAGCATGGGTAACAGTCTATGCGGGCGGACCTGCCTGGAGACAGAGGAGCTGTGTCTCAGTTCCTATAACCATGTGTTTTCTGATGGTCTTGAGCGACCTCTGTGAAAGGGTTGTTTGACCCCCAAAGGGGTCACGACCCACAGGTTGAGAACTGCTGCTCCAAGTCCTTCCCCTGGATTAAAAGCTCAAGATTTGAATCAACCAAAAGGATAGTGAAACTGTCTTTCCTCGGGTTTGTCTTCGCTGGCGACTTCTATTTCAGTTCCAGCTCTTTAGAAGCCTGGTAAAGCTTGACAAGCCATCACCCCTGTCTCTCCTGCTCATTATTCCTCATGGCTGTCTCCTCCTGTATGTTTTCCAGGAGCTTCTAAGCTTGGTCCCTCAACCCAGAAATGTTTTAAGCTTTATGGTTGTGCCTTCCCAGGGACAGCTACTCCGTGTCACCACTGCAGGGCACCCACCATTTATTCCATCCCCTCACCTTTCACCTGCTATTCGTACATATGAGCAGCCTTCCAAGAGTTGGTGGACAATTTCTTTGTTCTTTCAATTTCGTGTGTCTGTGAACGTCCTGAAGCACCCTCATCTACGGAATGGCTGCAGCTCCCAGAGATGTGCACGTGTGAGGGACAGGGACGGGGACAGGGACGGGGACAGGGACAGAGAGTGGGTGCATGCGGGGAGAGCAGAACACCCAACCTCACTGCCATCAAGTCCATGCTAGCTCCGGGGAGCAGGAGAAGGAAGCACTGCCTTTCTGCCCTGGGGCCATTGGTGGTTTTGAACTATCGACCATACGGCTAGCAGCCCAGGGTGTAACCAGTATGCGGCCGGGGCTCCTGAACGAGTGCAGGTGGGGAGAACTACATTGCTCCCTGGAAAGTACTAGCAGTCTCCAAAAGTGAAATACCTTCGCTAGAGTATGGAGACAGTCAGAACCCTAGTGACAAGACCCCAGCTTATATTTTTTCATGTATTTCCATGACTAATTCAATCAAAAAGGATGGAGGGGAAGATGGGAAATAAATCCAACGCCCAGCAAAGACAGAGTAGATGACCCAGTTTTTGAGCAGCGGCTCTCAACCTGTGGGTTGTGATGAAGTAGCAATGAAAATAATTGTATGGTTGCGGGGTCACCACAACAGGAGGAACTAGGAAAGGGCCGCAGCATTAGGAAGGTTGAGAACCACTCTTTTAGATGGCGGAGGTTGGGTCAGTGGCCTTACACCTTGTGCTAATAGCCCCTGAGAAATCCTTGCTGATGTGATATGATAGCTATCCTTATTGTCTCCATTGAGTTGAGCCGAGTTTTCTGTTCACTGTCTTCAGTGACAGTTTAGCAGAAGAAAGATAATTATAACAGTTGCAAAATTAAAATTGGAGCTGTGAAGGAGGGAGCCAGCACAACGCATAATCGAAAAAAACGAGACGTTCTTGAAACGTGTCAAGGAGAAGACAGCCATGAGGGATGTTGAGAGACAGTGCCCTGGGTGTGCCAAGGTGCACAGGAGCCCCTGAAGCTCGAGCTGAAATAGAAGCGGTCATCAAAGACATGCCGGAGGAAAGCCTTTCTGAGTTGCGCCTGGAATTAGGGGCACACATAGAACAGCTGCATTGTGCTTCCAAGCAGGTCTGTGAAAACAGCACCTCACCTCTGGGGAAAAGTTTTTAATGAGCAAGACAAAGAAAAATGTATTCATTCTGGTTTAAAATCTGCCCTCCACCTAAGCCCCTGGCATCAGCTCCTCATTTTTTCCCCTCTCTCCTTCATGAACCCTTGATAATTTAGAAATTATTATTTTGTCATATCTTGCCCTGTCCAACACCTCCCTTCACCTAATTTCCTGTTGTCCATCCCCCAGGGAGGAGGTTATATGTAGATGCTTGTAATCGGTTCCTCCTTTCCACCCCACCCTCCCTCCACTCTCCCAGTATCGCCACTCACACCACTGGTCCTGAAGGGATCATCTGCCCTGGATTCCCTGTGTTTCCAGTTCCTATCTGTGCCAGTGTACATCCTCTGGTCTAGCCAGATTTGTAAGGCAGAATTGGGATCATGATAGTGGGAGGAAGAGGGAGGAAGCATTTAGGAACTAGAGGAAAGTTGTATGTTCCATCATTGCTACACGACACCCTGACTGGCTCATCTCCTCCCCAAGATCCTTCTGTAAGGGGATGTCCAGTGGCCTACAAATGGGCTTTCTTCTTGAGGAGTTCTTGACCTCCTTGCTCTCCTGCTACCGCTTTCCACCCACATTCAAATTCAACTCTGAAAGTGCATGAGGACAGGGCCTGTCCAATGTTACCTAATATTTATCGAGCTTTCAATTATATGCGAGGTACTGTGCTGAGTGTTGTTTAGGTATTATTTTCATTCCCATGTAAACCTGAGGTAGGCGCTGTTGCCTCTACCCTCATTTGGTATGTGAGGAAACAGAAGCACAGAGAGGCTGAGAAACTAGAACCAGATAAAGGATGCATGGTTGAGACCAAGTAGGACTCTAGAAAGCACCATGCCATGTTGCTCTTTCTTTCTGCATTCCAAGGAAGGCCGTTCATAGCTCAATAGCTTCTGGGGCTGGTCAGTGGGGGGGACTTAGCCATGTAGATTGAAAACACTTACTTCAGCCCAGGAGGGGACAGACTAAAGGTAATGGAAGGAAGGATGTGAATGGAAGGCCAATTCCTAGTTTCAGAGTTAGGCCACCTAGGGAAGTCCACTCAGAGATGCTGTCATATGACAAAGGAAAAGTCAAGGAAAAGGCCATATGTGAAAATCCACATGGACCACCAACAGAGAGATCTGGAAAGACCTATGAGCAAAGCAAAAGCCCTTAGAAGAACTAGACTGACAGGCAGATTATTGACACTAAATTTCAGTTGTTATGGATGTGAAGCCCCAAACTAATTCCTTATTTACCACCTGAGCTTGAATTTCCTTGTGAGACAGATAGAAATCAGGCAGATAGTTTAAAATATAGTTTAATAGAGATAGAAGAATAAGCCTTCGCTCTGCAGATGAAGCTTTCTAATAGTGAAACCTAGAATAAGGCAGGTGTACCCCGTAGTCATAGCAGTCCTGGGCCACCATCGGCCTCTTCCAGGGGGAGAGGGACAGTTTGGTGTAAGTAAGAAAGTGGAGCAGAAATCCTATTGTCTTCAGGCAGGGGGCTCCCAAGAACTGACAGAGAGCTGAGGTAGGTAGGTTCAGAGGTATATTATCCCCAAAGAAGTTACCCACGTCCCTAAAGTGGAGCTTGTCCACATACGACGAGCAGCAGAAATGAGGCGGAAACTTTCCTTCTTCCTGCTCCTGATAACACAGGACACTGGGGCACAAGGTGGAGAGAAAATTGCTGAGACCAAGAAGCACAGTTAGGGGTAAGCAAGGAGACAAGCAGGAGGTCCAGTTACGGGAACTGGAACAAAAGACAGGAAGTTAATGACAGTGGTGCAAGGTAAGTTTCTCCTAGTAGGCTAAATTCCCAATCAGGAAAAACCACCGATTGCAACAGTCTCTTACTTGGTTGTTCCTTTTCCACTCTTGCCCCATGACAGTGCGTTTGCCACACGGCTGCTGGAAGATCTTTCAAAGTTCAGATAATATCCACTATCGATTTAGAAGGTTTCACTGGCCATTCTCTGCATGGGCCCCCCAGCACCACACAACAGACCCTTACTCAACTCTCTTCGTTCATCTCCTCTCTTCTCTGCTCATTTATCAAAGCACCAGCTTTTAATGATGACCCAATTTTGGTCTCTTGAACACTCTACACTCATTTCCTATCTCATTTTGCACCGATCCTTTTCTTGGACTGTTTTCTAGTATTCCATGGTTGCACATCATTCAATGCCTTAACATTGAATGGCTTCAAACAGCAACCCTTTTACCATCCGTCAGTGTTGTAGGTCAGTGTGATGGATTGCTTGTGTTCTCCCTAAAGATATGTTGAAGTCGAAGTCCCTGAGCCCGTGATTGTGATCCTGTTTTGAAAGTGGGGGTTTCTTTGGCTAAACAGCTAAGTCAAATGAGATCCTATCAAAGTTGGGTGGGATTTGCTTCATGATGAGCATCTTATAAAAAGAAGAGGACGAACAGAAAGTCACACTCCGCGTGAGGACAGCATGGCACATCCTTCTAAAGCCAAGGGATGCCGATGGTTGCTCAGAGTCACCAGGAACTAAGGGAGACACAGGAAACAACTCTTCTCTCAAACGTCTCAGGAGACAGCATGGCAGACACTCTGAATTGTACTTTTAGCCTCCAGAACTGTGAGGAATACATTTCTGTGCTATCTTGTTATCACAGCCCTGGAAGACTAAGTCAGGCAGAACTCAACTATACATCTTTTGTTCCAAATGGCATTGACTAGGGTCACATGCTGGTATGCACTTGACAGCTAGTCTGGAGGGTCTACGACGGTTTTGCTAAATGTTCCTCATTGCCAAAGATGATGAGAAGGTTGGGCTCAGCTGGGCGCCTCTCCCTGTCTGTGTGTTCTCAAGGCTTCTCCACATGGGCTCTGCAGCAGGGCACACAGGCTTCTTACCTGGCAGTTAAAAGTTCTGAGTGAGGACTCTTCAGAGTCAGGAAGTGGAAGCAGCCAGTTTCTTACAGACTGGATACGGGCACTGTGTCAACTCTGCTGTATTCTATTGATCAAGGCCCTCAGGGAGGCCAGCTACTTCAAAGTGCTTAGATTCCTTCCAGCTCTCACTGGGAAGGAAGGCAACTAATTTCCGAGCCTCTTTTAGTTTGCTGCATCCTGAAATGTCCTTCCCCGAGATCTTGCCTCCAACATTCAGGCCTCAGCTCAGATGATTTTCACATGGTCCGCCATCAATCCTCTTAGGCTGTCTTCTTCAGAATTCTCATCAACATTTGAAATTAGTCTACTTGTCTTTTCCCACTGAAATCGAAGCTCTTTGTTCGGTCTACTGTTTCATCCAAGGACCTAGAACAGTGTCTGTCATGTTGTTGTTGTTAATTGCCCCTCGTCATCACCAACTTATGGTGCCTGAGATAGTTAACATTTATTGTGCCGACCTGGCTGATTAACACATGTGCGGTTAATTGAAGAGCAGAGGGATAAATAGTTCCGTGAGCCTGGCGTTTCTAGTTCTCGGGTCTCTTGCTTTCTGATGGTTGGAGCAGGGTGCAGCTGCCTTAACTAGCTCCCTGTTCACCTAGCCGGGCTCACTTCCTTCAAGACATTGCTGAGGAGAAGCCGTATGGACCTACCCCGATGCAGCCCTGGGTGCTGGAGCAGCCGCGTGGTGACCCCTGCCAGCGCTGAGATGCTTACACGCTCACTGATTCAACTTTCCTCCTGCAGTCGGCCACATAGGTGTGTTTTGTGAAATCGAGGAGGACTTTGTGGATTGTTGTTGGACATATGGGTTAATGTTGAACTTACAGGCTTGGGCAGCACTGAGTTGGGATTGTTTTCTTGATGTGCACTTACCCTTTATATAAAACTCTCTCTTATATCCTTTATATAAAACTCCCCCTCTCTCTGGATTTGTTTCTCTAATGTGCCCAGATTAACACATAATGGTACCTTGGGAGTGGGGTACTGGAGAAACAAATCCTAAGATAGAGAGTAGATGTTTGACCTCTCCCTCATGGTAGTTCTTCTTCCTTGTCTAGCCAGAGGCCAGACAAAGCCACCCTTTACTCGGTTGTTTTCTGGGGAAAATATGGGAAGTATGAAAATAGAAAGTTTGTAAGTCCACTTGATTTGAGCCATTAAAATTTGATCTTTAGGTAGATTTAGCCCATGCCTGTAAAGAAAACTTTGAAAATATATGCCCCACCCAGTGCTTTGGAGGATTCAGGAACCAATGGTTTTTGTTAGAAGCTGGATAAAATCTGGAGCCATGAAGAAAACTCCTCTCTGGGACAGAATGTTAAAGGGAGCCTGAGAGAAGGCCGAAAGGCTTGCTAGGGGACCAGCTGAATCTACTAGTTGAGTGGAAGTGGGAGAAAGGCAGCAATAAAGAGACGGGTTGAGTTTGACCACTGACACCTGTGGACTCGGTTTACAGGAAAAAGGGGAGAAGAGAACGGGTTGACTGGTCTAAAGTTCATGACCTAGCACGAGGGGGCTAGGCTTGCTGAGTATTGGTGAGAGCCTATGGTCTTAAAGACAGAATGACCATATGGGCCCCCTGTGGAGGCGGAGTGAGGCAGCCACACGGAGTTGACCTTGTGGTTAGCAGCCCAGTGCTTGCTTGACAGCACCAGCTCCGGGGACAGTTTTCTGTGCTTCCCATTGGTTCTCAAGCCTATCAAGAGACCACCTACACTAGAACAATTTAGTGTGCTTCATAAGAATACAGATTGTTAACTCAATCCTGAGCAGTGAATCTGAATCATTTGGGTCAGAGGTCAGTTAACTAGGACTTGTGGTTGTCCTGTGAACTGAGAACTCCTGCCTCAGGTGCACTGTGAACATTAATAGTCTATATTAAACTATGTCAGTGGATAGATTATATCACCATATTAAAGCTCCCTAAAGTAAGGGGTTATGTCTAGATGATTTTGATTCTCTGATTTATACTGAAAATCATTTCCTTCAGTCAATAACTCATAGGTTTTACTTATAATTTGCATACTTGTCTAAAAATAGGGATTATAAAACTCAGTTATGTAATTCCCTGACAAAGTATATGATTGTTATCTGAAAATATATTCGTATCCCAAAAAGTTACCAGAATATTTTTATCCAAATGATTTTGTATTCTCAAGAAATTTTTGAGGGGAACTGATAGCAACGATGGATGTTTCCACCCCACCTCGGATGGGGGCAAATAATGGAAATGCGGGTGAAGGGGATACAGTGGATGGTGTAAGATATGGAAACAAAAAAGGGAGAAATTCACCTTTTCTGTTTGTAGTGGAGCTGTTATTCTTGTGGGATGGCAAACGGTGTCTACTACCTGTGTTAAATGTCATGCCACTCTGCTTCTGCACCTCCGCGGTCGGCAGCTTATTCCCCACCAGGTGCCACTCCTTTACCAAAGCACCAGGCTGTCTCTCCCCACTCCTCAGGCCCTACACCTCAAATCGGGAAAGAGTACACAGGGGCCTATCAATTGCATTGGTTTATTGTTCTGAAATTGGTTCTTATTGTGTGTCCATGTATTAATGTGGAAATAATCTGAACCTCTCAGATTTCTTTGAAATTTGTTTAGTGAAATAATACTTTATTGGGTTTATGTGAAAGTTTACAAAGTAAATTAGGTTCCCAGTTAATATTTTTAATGCAAATTGTTCCATAACATTGGTTATATTTTTCACAAAATATCAACATTTTTGTTATTTCTATTCTGTTTGTTCTTTTTCAATTAATTGAACTTCCTTGCGTCTTCCTACCATCTGATTTTTGCTTTAGGGTAAATGTTTATCATTTGGTTGATTACGTACGGGAGCTCAGCACTCAGGGGTGAGATTGTTTGTTATTAGAGAATGTATTGATTGATGAAACGTGGCCTCCAGGAGTGACTTCTGCTTCAAGGTCAAATGGAGTTCCTTTAGGCGATCAGTCCAATAAAGGAATTTGAATTTTGTTCTTCCTTTTTCTCCCGTTTTATATGACATCTACTTGGATGGAACGGTAGGTCAGTATAAGGCATCATTTAGTTCTGAGCTCAGGATAAATGAAGTGATGGTTCCTGTGGACAATTAGACTGTGGACTAGTTTCTTCTTTGAGTCTTTGGTTTCTTTAATTCTCTGGTGTCTGAGTTGGATTCTTGGAAGCTTTTAAAGGACAGGTGCTACTCACCAAACTAGGAGGGAGACAATTAACTTCAAGAACTATGTATGTCAATTGACTAAGTTTGTCCCACAGAACTATGGTCCCATAGTTTTTTAAATCGCTTTATTAGGGGCTCATACAACTCTTATCATAATCCACACATACATCAGTTTTGTAAAACACATCTGTATATTCATTGCCCTCATCATTCTCAAAACATGTGATCTCTACTTAAGCTCCTGGCATCAGGTCCTCATTTTCCCCCTCCCTCCCTGCTTCCCCTCCCCCTCCCTCATGAACCCTTGATAATTTATAAATTATTATTTTGTTATATCTTGCCCTGTCCGACGTCTCCCAAGTTCACCCACTTTTCTGTTGTCCATCCCCCAGGGAGGAGGTCACATGTAGATCCTTGTAATCGGTCCCGTAGTTTTTAACTGAACAATTTAACCAAGGATTTGTTCAATTCTGAAAGGTGTGTGGAGATGCCTAGACAATGTCTGTAACAGTGCCTGCGCTTTTTCCTTCTAAATTGTGTTTATGGTTTTGTGGTTCTTGAGAAGACACACAGCAAACCATATACTGTTGGGTTTCTACATGTATGACAGTTTCTACATGTATGAGAGCCTCTACATGTAGAGAAACTGATGACATGCTTCCAGCTGTGGGAGCATTAGCACCCTTCTTTTCTGAGTTGTTCCTTCCTTAGTAATACACACCCACTCCCCTCGAACTTTTCTACTTAATCTTTGTAGTTACTGTTCGCAATGTGATTCCATATAGGTCGTTCTCAAAAGAGCATCATGCTCAAGTTCATGAAGCTCACTACAAGGAGATTTTAAGATGGTGCTCGGGGATACTTTGGTTTCAGTCTTTAAAATTATCTCAGGGCAATGGTTCCAGAGCTTTATCCCTCTTCTTGGCTCCAGAAAGACTAGACTCTAGGAGAGTTTGAAATTCTGCTTGGTTTTTGTTTTGTTTTATTGAGTTGTAGGACAGGATTCTTCTATAAAATCCATGACCAAATTGTGCAGTAATGAGAGGGGGGCACCAGCCCAGTTTCTGGCCTCAAAGGGAGGCAGTTGTTTAGAGAGGTAATTAGCCAGACCCTTCATATCCGCCTACGTCCAGTTCTTTCTCTCCCTCTGTTTCTCTGGGTCAATAGAGCTACATTATCGTGCCTTGGATGACTGCTTGCAAGCTTTAAAGAGTCCAGAGGGTATTCAGTGAAGCGGGAAGTAAATCAGTAGCTCTGCACACTTTACCAGGCAAAATGAACAACAACAACTACTGGGATGTTCCATGAAACCATGTCCCTAAACCTCCAAACTAAGGAACCAAATATCAGTTTTGATTGAATATAAGCAGGGTCAGCAGCTACTCTTATTTAACTTGTTATTGTAAACATACTTCTTGTACAACGTTTGCCAATTCTACTTTTACAGCTATATAAATCATTGACAGCAATTACAATAATTGGGTGTGCAACGTACCCGTAATCAATTCTATTGTTTTATTCAATCCTTCCCCCCTCCTTCCTGCCTCTGGTAGCCACTAGTAAACTTTGGTGTTTATATATTTGCCTTTTCTTTCTTGTAAGTGAAGTCATACAGTATTTATCCTGTAATTGGCTTATTTTGCTCAGCTTAGTTCCTCAAGTTCCACTCATACGTAGCATGTATTAAGACTTCTCCTAAAGGCTGAGTAGTATTCCTGTATGAGGGGGTACAAAAAGTACATCACAGGAAAAAGCTCCTCTGGGCAGACCTTTCGTAGTAGGCTTTTCCCCCTGCTAGGACAGCATCTACTTGTTCTGAGTTAGTGCACCCAGTAGCATCTCTTGGGAAGCTTCTCTCTGATCACAGTGAATTTTTTTCATAAAGCTGTTTTGCTCTAATCTCGTTTTCTTTCTTTTTTTTGTGTGATGGCTGGTTTAAGAGAACAGTGTGTGGCTGTGAAATTTGTTTCCTCCTTGGGGAAAAATGCGGCAGACACTGTTGTGATGTTGCACACAGCTTATACGGAGAGCACTATGGGAAAAACTCGTGTACAAGTGGTTTGCTCGTTTCAAAAAAGGTGAAATGTTGACTGATGACAAACCTTGTTCTGCATGTCCATCAACTTCTGAAAGAGACAAAAATGCCAAATTGTGGGGCATTTGGTGTTCGTTTCACCAGCTCACACTGTTGACTAAGCTTTCTATTTAGAGGTTCTGAAAAGATTGCATAACAGTGTGCAACAAAAAAGGCCTGATTTGTGGCAGATGGGGGATGGTTTTTGCCACCACGATAATGTACCTGCTCATGCAGCCATCTCAGTGCACCAGTTTTTAGCTAAAAGAGCATGCCTCTCTCGCCCCATGCACCTGGCTCACCTGACCTCACTCTGAGGGACTTCTTTTCATTTCCACGAATGAAAAGGGGCATGAAAGGCCAGCAATTTGATGATGTAGAAGAAATGAAGAAAAAACTAAGGAAGTGCTGTCAGCCACCCAAATAGGAGTTTGAAAAGGGTTTCCAAGGAAGGAATGGCAGATTTGTCAAATGTATTAAGTATAATGGAAAGTACTTTGAAAGTGATAGGTGTCTTGTCAAAAAATTAAGTACACAGCTTTGGAAAATTTTTGTTTCTTTATGGGGGTTCTATATATATGCATGCATTTATATGTGTATATATACATACACAGCACGTTCTTGATATAAATCTGTGTGTGTGTGTGTGTGTGTGTGTGTGTGTGTGTGTGTGTGTGTACATACATAACAGAGCTCATACAGCTGTAGAAGTAGGTAAGGACAGTGTGGCTTTAAGTCAGCCAGTCAGATTTTAAACTGGAAGCTTCTCCTGACATGAGTAGCTTCAGCTTCTATACCACAGGCTGTAGAAGTAGATGAATCTCGGGTCAGCAAATCAGGCTGTGACAGGAGAGAGAAACGAAGTCAAGGTTGGCAGGTCAGATAGCAGGTTGCTGATTGCTCTATGGATCGGCAGCCATTATGGTAGGCCGCTGGTTCAAGTACAAAGAATAAGAGACAGACAAGTCAGATACAGGACTCAGACGCAAAAAAGCCAGCAAGTGTCTCCTCAACCTTCGCTTAAATATGAATTAGGCCCCACTCTGAGTAAACTTCCTCTCAGGTGTATTGGTGCTGTTACCTGAGTAAGAGGATTGTACTCCACCTTAATCTGATTAGCTGATCACAGCAGATCCCATTATGGGATACATTGTGTTATACAACATCATAGGGATTACTAGGCCTCAGTTACCAACCCCCTGAGAATTCTGATCTGGTCAAGGTGATACAAAACCTAACTATGACAGTTAGTTCTCTATTTTTGGTTGTTTTCTTTGTCACTAGCTAGAGTTTTGTTATTCTTAATGATTGTTTCAAAGAAACAACTTCTGATTTTATTGGTTCTATTATCTTTCTGTTTTTAATTTTATTTCTGGGTGATCTTTGCTATTTCCCTTTTTCTGGTACATTAAGGCTTCTTTTTGGTCTCCTCTTTCTAGTTTCTAGAATTATCAAGTTAGGCTGTTAATTGGAGATCCCTTCACCCTCTCCTTCCTGTTTATTGCTGTAAGTTTCCCTCTGCACACTGTCTTCTCTGAATATTGTATGTTGTGCTTTCATTTTCATCAGATTTTTAAAATGTGTGATTTCTCTTTTGATATTTACCGTGACCCACTATTAGTTTCATAGTATGTTAATTAATTTCCATATTTTCAGGGTTTTTTCTGTTACTGATTTCTGGTTTCACTCACTTGTGATCAGAGAAAATACTTCATATGATTTCAATTTTTAAAAATTTATCAAGACTTGCTTGGATTTGACTCAATGGCAATGGGGTAGAACAAGATCTCTCAATTTTATCTTAGTCAGTAAAATTGCTGGCATTACCCTTAATGAAGACTCTCTTTAGGATACCTGGTCATTCATTCTCCAGGAGACCTTTTGTTTCTCATCAACCTTTCCTCTTCCACTTCCAGAATTATATTTTTCCTTTCTCCTGAGGCCTGTTTTTGAGCCCATCATTTGCATATTTACTCAGTTTATGAGTGGTGTCATTGACTACTTCATTTCCATGCAGTTTGTTATTTCTAGCTTCCAGCTACTGGATCTAATAGTTTACACACCCAGATCTGTGCCTAAATTGTGAGTAATATCCACAACAGTATCCCCAACATTCCACTCATGAGGAGGAGTCCAGGGTCCCAGCACGAGCTCCCAGATACAGTCTACCTGGTTCCCAGGGTTGGACCAATCCTCACCACTGGGATCCTGTTTGGCCTCACTTTTCATCGTTTTTCCACCTGCTATTTGCCAAGGGTTCTGCCTCCCTCCTTCGTTCTTGCTGCGTCCTCTTCTGTGGTGGGAAAGCAATAAAAGGCTGGATCATCTTCACGTGCTGGTGATCTGGTGCTTCACAGCAGATCTCCCAGAATGACCACAGTGTTCTCCTTGCATCTCCATTATTGCCCAACACGTTCACTTCCATGTGTTGCTACATAATACCCAGGCTTTCTTAATCATGCCGTGTTTTTATTTTTAAACTTCCTTGCCCCTTTATCTGAGCGTTCTCTGTTGCTGTTGATGCTTGTTTAGTTCAGTTTACATAAAAGCTCCAGCGGGTCAGTTTTGCTTTGTGTTATGTATGTGTTTTGGTGGTTCCTAAGGCTTAATAAACCAATACTAGGGAGTATCTTACAACATATAAAGAAAGATTAGCATTGAGGGTCTCAGAAACAGACCAAAACTCAACTTCAGAAAAGCTCCCTGCTTGAGCAAATCTCCCAGAATTTGGTGAATTCTTCTGTACTTGCTGAGGATTATTTGAAAACCAGCACATTGTTAGGCTCACTCTTTTCTGGTGCTTTTGCGTAGTCAATAAAACACAAATAAGCATCTCTCTGCCATTTTATAGTTTCATCCACCATCTATCTCATGTCAGCAAGAATTCTCTTTGTATCATATCTGCTTCTGAATCCAGCTTGAATTTCTGGCAGCTCACCGTTGATGTCCTGTTGTAACCATTTTTGAAATATTTTCATCAAAATTTTACCGGCATGTGTTATCAGTGAAAATTTTATCATTTCCATTCTGTTGCATCACTTCATTTTTCTTTGGAATGGCCAGAAGTATGGATTTCTTCCAGTGGGTTGACCGGGCAGCTGTCTTCCAGATTTCTTGGTGAGTGAGTGTTTCCTGTATTTTGTCAGTTCCCAGAGCCTGGTGTTTCTCTAGTGCCTTTAATGCAGCTTGGGCTTCTTCCTTCAGTACTATTGGTTCTTGGTCCGATGCCACCTCTGGAAATGGTTGAATGTCAACCTATTCTTTTGATACCATAACTCTGTGTATTCTTTCCATCTTTATTTAAATGATTTTATTGGGGGCTCATACAACTCTTATCACAATCCATACATAAATCTATTGTTTCAAGCACATTTTTATGTTTGTTTCCTTCATCAATCTCAAAACATGTTCTTTCTACTTGAGCCTATGGTATCTGCTCCACATGTTTTCCCTCCCTCCTGCCACACCCTCCCTCATGAACACTTGATAATTTAGCACTGTCCAACATCTATCTGCCTTCACTGACTTTTCTCTTGTCCATCCTGCAGGGAGGGGTGTTATATGTAGATTCTTGTTACTGGTTCCCCCTTTTTACCCCATCTTCCTTCTACCCTCCTGGTTTTGCCACTCTCATCACTGGTCCTGAAGGGATTCCCTGTGTTTCCAGTTCCTGTCTGTATCAGTGTAAATCCTGTGGGTCTAGCTGGATTTGTAAGGTAGAATTGGAATCATGATAGTGGGGGTGGGGATCGGGGAGAGGAAGCATTTAAGAACTAGAGGAAAGTTGTATGTTTCATCGTTGACTGGCTCTTCTCCTCCCTGTGACCCTTCTGTAAGGCGTTCCCAATCTGTACTCCGCCTCATTCACAATAATTTGATTTTTTGTTCTTTGATACCTTAAACCTGATCACACAGGCTGCTGTGCTTTTTCCATGTGGGCTTTGTTGTTTCTGAGCTAGAGGGCCACTTGTATACCTTCAAGACTTTATGACTTCAGATGCTATATCTTTTGATAGTCGAGCACTATCAGCTTTCTTCACCACATTTGCTTATGCACACATTTTTCTTCAGTGATCATGTCAGGAAGGTGAGCATCATGGAATGCCAATTTAACAGAACAAAATGTTCTTGCATTGAGGGAGTACTTGAGTGGAAGCCCAATGTCCATTTGCTAACTTAATACTAAACCTATAATATGTGCACATAGATCTATTTTCCCATTGTCATATATAAATATATTTACATATGTCCATGCCTGTATTTAGACCTCTGTAAGTGCCCTTTGCCTCCTGGACACCCCCTTACTGAAGGGTTGTGGAAAGTAGATGAGCCAGTCTGGGTTCAGGGTAGCAACGATGAAACATATAACTTTCCTCTAGTTCTTAATGCTTCCTTCCCACAATATCATAATCCCAATCCCACCTTACAAAGCTGGCTAGACCAGAGGATGTACATTGGTACAGATAGAAACTGGAAACACAGGGAATCCAGGGTAGATGACCCCTTCAGGACCAATGGTGAGAGTGGCGATGCCTGGAGGGTAGAAGGAATGTGGGGTGGAAAGGGGGAACCGACTACAAGAATCTACGAATAGCCTCCTCCCTTGGGGATGGACAGCAGAGAAGTGGGCAGGGGGAGATGTCAGACAGTGTAACATATGACATAATAATTTATGAATTATGAAGGATTCATGAGGGAGGGGAAGGAGGCAGGAGGGGCACAAAAGGAGGAGCCAATATTAAGGACTGAAGTAGAAGGCAAATTTTTTGAGAATGATGATGGCAACAAATGTATATATGTGCTTGACACAATGGATGGATGTATAGATTGTGATAAGAATTGTATGAGCTCCCAGTAAAATGATTAAAAAAAAGATTAAGTGACTGGTCACTACACATACACTGGGAATAGGATAAAATTTTCAATAACATTCATTCACAAAGCCAGGACTATACCTTCCAGATTAACATATGTGACAAAAAAGCAAAGAGAGAATACAAACAGTAACTATATGATAGTCCTGGGACACCATTCACAGGGTATTCCCAAAGCAAGAGATCCAGACTGAAATCCAACAAACTCAAATTCCAGAGTATTAAGATAGCAGTCATCTGCATCTTTGGACACTAGAGCACTTTGCCCTAAGTCCAAGGGAGTATGTTTTAAAGCACTTTCTTAAACCTGTTTCAGGCGAATCTAAGGTAAATCCCACTGATTTGGAAAGCCACTAAGGAGCTAATAAGGTCTAGTGGGCTTTATCTTATCAGCTCCTTAGTGACTTTCCAAATCGGATCCTTCTGATGTGGCCCATGGAGGATGTTGTGAGCCTGGAAAGAACAGAGTCTAAAATCCTAGATGACTACAGCATCCAGTCTGTATCACCAAGGAGTGGATAGAAACCAGGTCAAAAGTGTCCAGTTAGGAATGTAATACCAGGCGTATTCTCTCCTTGGGTTCTATAAGTACCGTTAAGCATGTTTCCCCCCAGATGGCATCTTGCTCTACCCAGTTTACCCATCAACGAAAGTGTAATTGCCTTTTCCAAGACAGACCCGTCTCCCCCTCATGTCTTGACTTGAGTTTCCAGGATGGTTTGCTAATCACTCTCGTAGGAGTATCTGTTGAATTTGGGTGACCGTAGGACAATGTTGTATGGCAGCAACTGATTGGTCGTCTCCCTCCTTCCTCCCTTCCCATCTTGAGAAATTGATCCCAGTGGAGGGGACGTGTCTTCCGTTGAAGTGGTTTGTAAGATGCAATTGTAAAGAGGGCAATATATAGTGCACGGGTACTATACTGGCTCACTACCTTGTTTGGGAGGCCAGATTTCATGACAAAAAGATGATTACATGACCCAAGAGCAGAATTCTGCCTTTATCTTGGTGTTTATCCTTATAGTAGTGTGCCAGTCCTTTTGTGATTGACTAACTTTACGAAGCATAATCATTTCCAGGCCCATCTATGTAATGGGGTGTTTCATGGTTTCATCACTGTTTTTCAGGGGCACATAATTTCCATGTGTACCAGAGTTTCTTCCTCCATTCTTTTACTGATGGGCATTTGGGCTCTTTCCAGCCTCTTGCTATTGTGAACAGTGCTACGGTGAATGTAGGAGAACACATGTCTGGGGTCTGTCTCTTACTTCTTTGGGGTATATGACAAGCAGAGGTGTTGCTGGGTCTAATGCTACTTGCTTCAGGTAGTCTCATAGCGTTCCCCACTGGTTGTAAATGTTTACAAGACTACCAGCCATGTATAAGAGTTTCAAATGCTCCACGCCCTCTCTAGCATTTGTCATTCTCTGTTGTGTGTTTCAATTGCTATTGTGAGGAGTGTACGGTAATAACTCATTGTTGTTTTGATTTGCATTTCCTGGGTGGCTAGGAAATGGTGAGCATATCTTCATGTATGTGTTAGTCATTCACAAGCCAGCTTTGGTGAATGTCTATTTTATGTCCTTTGCCCACCTTTCAATTGGACTAATTTTTTTCTTAGAAAAATTCCATAGATTTTGGTAACAAGTCTCTCGTTAGTTGTGTCATTGTTACCCCACCACCCCAATCTGTGAGTTCTCATTTTACTATTTTGATGAAATTTTTTGAGGTGCATAAGTGTTTTATTTTAGTAGGTCCCAGGCATCTGTGTTGTCTTTTGCTCTGTGTGCTTCCTTTATTAGATTTGCTAGTCCATGTATGCCCTGCAATAGACCCCTTAAGTTTCTAATTGATGATCCTGATAGCTCTGGGGTTTACATTTAGGTCTGTAATCCAGTTTAAGTTTGTTTTTGTACATGGAGTGAGGTATGGGTCCTGTTTCATTCTTCTGCAGATGGAGATCCAAGTTTTCACCCACTTTCCTGTTGCCCATCCTCCAGGGAGGAGGTTATATGTAGATCACTGAGGGGTCTATGGGGCCATCCCCAATCAAAGCCAAACTGACAACCCCGCTTCCATTTCCCCTAGAAGTATGCGCTACAGAGGACAACACTTAGCCTACAGGTTGGAGAGAGGGGCTGGCCCGCCATGCCCATATGGAAGTGTAAACCCAAAGGAAAAAGGGAGTGAGGGTTTAGACTGGATACTGGCACACCAAGTCCTGAGGAGGACGGCCCTGCATGCTGCTGCTAAGGCACAGAGAGGACTGTAGGGATGACAACAGCTTGAGACATGGTGTCCCCTCACTGGAACATATTGTGAATGAGGACAATACTCGGGACACCCAGCAGGGAGTGAGTCGGGCCTGACCATCCCCACAATGGGATGAACCAGGAAGGAAACAGAACAGATCAGCAATGGGAGCATTGCCAAGCCACGAAGCCCTTGAAGTGTCCCTACAATAGATTTCAGGCTAGGAGGGGCAGTTCTCAGAACCCCTCTAGACTGGTGGGGAGATAATCATAAAGGTCAGCAGACAGATTTGGAATTTTGTATGTGTTTTCAGGGGGGTTTTCTAGGTTTCCCCCCTTTTGTTGTTTTCCCTTTTTATTCAGTCTTTTGTTTTCTTTTTGCTTTGTCTCTTTTATTGCTTTGCCTACCAATATAAGATAGGTTTGGGAAGAAATCCCAAGGAGAAAGTAAAGGGACCGGCATTTCTGGAGGCACTTGGGAGAGGAGACAGTGGGAGGAAAGGAGTGGTGAGCAAACGATGCCATAGACAGGAAACAACTAGGGAATTAAAAGGAACAACAAGGAGGACATAGAGATCCTGGTGGTGGTGGTGGAGCAACGGCAATCTAGCTGAGAGAAGAAGGGCACGCATGATGTTGGGAAAGGAGGAAGGTAAAAAGAAAACAGGAACGATCTAGGAAGCAAATCTAAGGATACAGGAATAAACATAGGTGTGCACTTATGAAAATATATTAATAAAAATCGAGGTATTGGCCTATGTACATATATTTACATAGCGATAAATTAAGGAAGTGGATGGACTTTGGGCCTCTGCTTAAGCCCTCCCTCAACACAAGAACACTTTGTTCTAACAACCCAGCATTCAGTGATGCTCACCCTCCCAGCATAATAGCTGAAGGCAAAATGAATGCATAAGCAAATGAGGTAAAGAAAGCTGATGATGCCCAGCTATAAAAAGATAAAACATCTGGATTCTTAAAAAACTGATGGTAAACTTGCAGCCATCTAGCAAAGAAGCAACAAATCCCATATGAAAGGGCCCTAGCCTGTAAGATCATGAGGTGTTGACAGAATCAGGTAGGCACCAGAAGACTGCAAACAAACAAAAACCCCCATATTGTTTAGGATAAAGGGGTTGGAGCAGAGCCCCAAAAACCATCTGTAGACGGGAGGACATACCCTCACAGAAGGGTCACAACAAAAGGATGAGGCAACCAGAGCACAGTATAACACTAATGAAATGTACAACATACCTCTGTATCTTTAAGGCTTCCTCACCCCCCTCTATCATGATCCCAGTTCTGCCAATCAGTTGTGCGTAGGCAAGAGCATGTATACAGGTACAGATAAAGGATCATGACACACAGAATCAAGGTCAGACCAACCCCTCAGGAACAGAAACCGAAGGGTACCAGGAGGGTAGATGGAAGGTAGGGGTAGAAAGGGGAAACCGATCACAATGATTGCTGTATAATACTGCTCCCCAGGGGGGTAAACAACATGAATGTGGTGAAGGGACACAGCACTCAGTATAAGATAGGAAATCAAGGGGTCACGAGAGTGGGAGTGTAGGAAAAGAGAAGAATTGAACCAAGAGTTCAAAAAGAAAGTAACTGTTTAGAAAATGATGGCAACAAATGATAGTGGTATAAATGAGCTTGATACAATTGATGTCATGGACTGTTAGAAGAGCTGTGAGGTAGTTAGTTTGCTGTGACAAGCTGGCCGATAAACACATGTGGGGCGAATTGAAAGGGAGAGGGATAAGTGGTTCAGGGATCCACGCCTTTCTAATGCTGGGGTGCCTTGCTTTATGATGGTCAGATCCGGATGCAGCTCCCTTAGCCAGTTCCCTGCTTTAGCTCCCAAGAATAATTTCCTGAAAGACATCCCTGAGGAGAAGCCACATGGACCTAGTAGACACGATGCCAGTGCAGAGATGCTTACACATTCACTGAATCGGCTTTCCTCCTCCAGTCAACATCATGGTGTCTGGTTTGTGAGATGGAGGAGGACTTTGTGGTTTGATACTGGATAAAGGGGTTGAGGGATTAATTTTGGACTTGTGGGTTTTGGCAGGACAGGTTTGGGATTTTTGCTTGATGCACACTATATATAAACTATATAAAGCACTTTATATAAACTATATAAAACTCTCCCTTAGACATGAGTTTCACTGTAGTTCTTTCCCTAAAGTACCCTGACTAACACATTGTGGTACCTTAGCAGTGGTGTACTGGAGAAACTAGCCATAAGATGGAGAGTAGATGTTTGTCTGACCTCTCCCTCATGGTAGTTTTCCTTCTCTGTCTAGCCAGTGGTCAGACAAAGCCACCCTATATTCAATAGATTACTGGGGAAACTATGGGAAGTATGAGAGCAGAAAGTTTGTAAGCCCACTTGCTTTGAGCCGACAAAATTTGATCTTTACATGGGCTTAGGAAACACCTTAGAAGACAGCTATGCAGAGAATTGATTTATATGCGAAACAGTGCTTTCCTGTACTCAGGAACCACAAGTCTTTGCCAACACTAAAAAAATCTGGGAGTACAAAGAAAATACCTCCCAGGGAATGGGTGTAAAAGGGAGCTTATGAGCAGGCTGACGGTTTTGCAAGGTGACCACGTGAATCTACTTGCTCAGTAGAAGTTGGAGAAATGTAGTAATAAAAACACTAATTGAGTTTGGCCTCTGACACTTGTGTATTTGGTTTACAGGAGAAATGGAGAATATGAGAGTGAATCAACAAAAATTCATGATCTAGCATGAGTAACCCAAGCTTCTTGAATATTGGAGAGAGCTCATGGTCTACAAGCAAGGTGATCGGTGGACACCGTAGAGCTGAGGAAGGCATGGGTTGACCAGAACCCAAACAGATGGCGGATTGTCGAGGCTGTGAACTGGAGTGGATCATGGCTGACTTTATGAATGGCTTGTTCGGTTTTGACATTGTTGATGGACGCAAAATTCAATAGGTTCCTATTGGAATGAAGATTTATTCAGGTCGAAAATGATATTTTCCTCTGAGAAAAGGTTTGATCTAAGAGGGCCGTAGATTAAGCAAACAGCGAAAATATGAGGTACAAGTGCACGGAGTAGATGGCTTAAAAACATTCCAGCGGGAGAAACATAATCAGAGGCTTATAGAATTAAGTTATTGGTGTCACGTAATTTCAATTCTGAATGGGTGCCAGGATGGCATGTTTGGATATAGTTCGTGGATTGTGCCAACCTGGGCGATACACACGTGCGATTAAATGAAGGGCGGAGGGATCAATGGCTCCTTGAGCATTGCCATTCTAGTTGGGTCTCTTCATTTCTGAATGTGGGAGCAGGGTGCAGCTGCCTAAGCTTCTTACCTGCTTTAGCTGTCAAGGCTCCTTTCCGGCAAGACGTCCCTGAGCCGAAGACACATGGACCTACCCAAAGGAAGCCCGGGCTGTTGGAGTAGCCGTGCAGAGATATGCTGACATATCCAATGCCCACGCTGCTCTGCTTACACATTCAATGCCTCAGCTCTCCTCCTTCAGCCAGCAACATGTCATCTGTTTTGAAAGATGGAGGAGGACATTGCAATTGGTGTTGGACATGTGGGTTAATGGGTTATTGTCGGACTTGTGGGTTTGGGCCACAAAGCTTTCGGATGTCTGCTTGATGAACACTTAACCTTTATATATGAGTGTCACTTAGACATGAGTTTCTGTGCCCCTGTTTCTCTACGAGAGCCAGAGTCACAAATAGGATACCTAGCAGTGGGGCAATGGAAAAACTCATCTTAAGATGGAGAGTAGCTATTTGTTTGACCTTGCCCTCATGGTAATTCTTCTTCCTTGTCTATGTAGAGGTCAGACAAAGCCACCCTGTACTCGGTTGTTTTCTGGGGAAAACATGGGAAGTGGGAAAAATGAAAGTATGTAAGCCCACTTGCTTTGAACCACTAAAATGGGGTTATCTTTAGCTGGGTTTAGACCACCTCTGGGTAGACAGCTATGCAGTGAAATAGATGCCCACCAGTGCTTTCGTGTACTTAGGAACCATAAGTCTTTGCCAGAATTTAAAAAAAATCTGGGAGTAGGGAGAAAACATCTTCCTAGGATGGTGTGTTAAAGAGAGCCTGTGAGCAGGCTGAATTGCTTTCTGGGTGACCACGGGGATCTACATATGGAGTGGAGGTCGGAGAAATGCAGCAATAAAAGTACTGCTTGTGTATGGGCCCGGATACCTGTGGATTTGGTTTACCTAACAAGGAGGAGAACACGAGGGTAACTCGATTAAAGTTCACCAGGCCGCATCAGGAGCCCAGTCTTGTTGAACATTGGCGAGAGCCCATGGTCTACAAGCAAGGTGACTGGTGGACACCCCGAGAAGGCTGAGTGAGGTAGCTGGCACGGGTCGACCTGAAGCCCACCAAAGGACGATATTGGAGACTGTGAACTGGTGCCTAAGAGTGCTGACTTTATGCACGGCCTGTCCGGCTTTGATTTTGCCGATGGACACAGACATTGAAAGGTTCCTATTGGAATGAAGATTTCTTCATGGCGAGCAATGATTGTTTCCTCTGAGCACTGGGTTTATATTAGAGGGCCATAGATAAAGTGAATAGCTAAAATTAAGGGTATAAAGGCACAGAGCAGTTGGCTTACAAACTTTCTGAGTGGGGGAACATTCCATAAGGTTTAGAATTAAGGTCCTGATGTTACTTAATTCCATGTTGGGGTTAAAGAATTATGAACGAGTACCAGGTTCACAAATGTGGATTTAGTTCGTGGATTGTGCCAACCTGCGTGATACACACGTGCAGTTAAATGAAGGGCGGAGGGATCAATGGCTCCTTGAGCATTGCCATTCTAGTTGGGTATCATCATTTCTGAACGTGGGAGCAGGGTGCAGCTGCCTCAGCTTGTTCCCTGCTTTACCTGTCAAGGCTCCTTTCCGGCAAGACGTCCCTGAGCCGAAGACACGTGGAACTACCCAGAGGAATCCCAGGTTGTTGGAGTAGCCGGGAAGAGATATGCTGACATATGCACTGCCCACGTTATTCTGCTTACACATCCTCTGTCTTGGATCTCCTCCTTCACCAGCAACATGTCGTCTGTTTTGAAAGATGGAGGAGGATAATGCAATTGGTTTGGACATGTGGGTTAATGGGTTATTGTCGGACTTGTGGGTTTGGACCACACTGCTTTCGGATGTCTGCTTGATGAACACTTAACCTTTATATATGAGTCTCATGAAGACATGAGTTTCTGTGCCCCTGTTTCTCTATGAGAGCCAGAGTCACAAATAGGATACATAGCAGTGGGGCAATGGAAAAACTCATTTTAAGATGGAGAGTAGCTATTTGTTTCACCTTGCCCTTGTGGTAATTCTTCTTCCTTGTCTATCCAGAGGTCAGACAAAGCCACCCTTTACTCGGTTGTTTTCTGGGGAAACTATGGGTAGTGGGAAAAATGAATGATTGTGAGCCCACTTGCTTTGAGTCACCAAAATGGGGTTACTTTCGCTGGGTTTAGAACACCTCTTGGAAGACAGCTGTGCTGTGAAATAGATGCGCATCAGTGCTTTCGTGAACTCAGGAACCATAAGTCTTTGCTAGAAGTTAAAAAAAAAATCTGGGAGTAGGGAGAAAACATCTCCCAGGGACTGTGTGTAAAAGAGAGAATGTGAGCAGGCTGAATTGCTTCCTGGGTAACCTCGGGGATCTACATATGGAGTGGAGGTCAGAGAAATGCAGCAATAAAAGGAATGCTTGCGTATGGGCACGGATACCTGTGGATTTGGTTTACCTGAAAAGGAGAACACGAGGGTGACTCGAGTAAAGTTCACCATGTGCATCAGGACCCCAGGCTTGTTGAATAGTGGCGAGAGGCCATGGTCTACAAGCAAGGTGACCGGTGGATACCCATTGAAGGCTGAGCGAGGTCCCCGGTACGGGTCGACAAGCACACCAGAGGACGATATTGGAGACTGTGAACTGGTGCCTAAGCGTGCTGACTTTATGCACGGCCTGTCCGGCTTTGATTTTGCCGATGGACACAGACTGTGAAAGGTTCCTATTAGAATGAAGATTTCTGCATGGAGAGCAATAAGTGTTTCCGCTGAGCACTGGTTTTATATTAGTGGGCCATACATAAAGTGAATAGCTAAAATTAGGGGTATAAAAGCACAGAGCAGTTGGCTTACAAACTTTCGGAGTGGGGGAACATTCCATAAGGCTTTGAATTAAGTTCCTGATGTTACTTAGTTCCATGTTGTGGTTAAAGAATTTTGAACGGGTGCCAGGTTCACAAATGTGGATTTAGTTCGTGGATTGTGCCAACCTGGGTGATACACACGTGCAGTTAAATGAAGGGCGGAGGGATCAATGGCTCCTTGAGCATTGCCATTCTAGTTGGGTCTCTTCTTTTCTGAACGTGGGAGCAGGGTGCAGCTGCCTCAGCTTGTTCCCTGCTTTAGCTGTCAAGGCTCCTTTCCGGCAAGACGTCCCTGAGCCGAAGACACATGTACTTACCCAAAGGAAGCCCGGGTTGTTGGAGTAGCCGTGCAGAGATATGCTGATATATCCACAGACCATGCGGCTCTGCTTACACATTCACTGCCTCGGCCCCCCTCTTTCAGCCTGCAACATGTCGTCTGTTTTGAGAGATGGAGGAGGACATTGCAATTGGTTTCGACATGTGGGTTAATGGGTTAATGTCTGACTTGTGGGTTTGGACCACACTGCTTTCAGATGTCTGCTTGATGAACACTTAACCTTTATATATGAGTCTCACTTAGACATGAGTTACTGTGCCCCTGTTTCTCTACGAGAGCCAGAGTCACAAATAGGATACCTAGCAGTGGGGCAATGGAAAAACTCATCTTAAGATGGAGAGTAGCTATTTGTTTGACTTTGCCCTCATGGTAATTCTTCTTCCTTGTCTATCCAGAGGTCAGACAAAGCCACCCTTTACTCAGTTGTTTTCTGGGGAAACTAGGGTAAGGGGGAAAAATGAAAGTTTGTAAGCCCATTTGCTTGAACCACCAAAATGGGGTGATCTTTAGCTGGGTTTTGACCACCTCTGGGAAGACAGGTATGCAGTGAAATAGATGCCCACCAGTTCTTTGGTGTACTCAGGAATCATAAGACTTGGCCAGAAGTAAAAAAAAAATATCTGGGATTAGGGAGAAAACATCTCCCTGGGAGTGAGTGTTAAAGAGAGCCTGTGAGCAGGCTGAAATGCTTGCTGGGTGTCCACGTGGATCTACATATTGTGTGGAGGTCGGAGAAATGCAGCAATAACAGGATTGCTTGCGTATGGGCACGGATACCAGTGGATTTGTTTACCTGTAAAGGGGAACACAAGGGTGACTCGAGGAATATTCACCACGTCGCATCAGGAGCCCAACTTGTTGAATAGTGGCAAGAGCCCATGGTCTACAAGCAAGGTGACCGGTGGACACCCCGTGGAGGTTGAGTGAGGTAGCCGGCACGGGTCGACCAGAAGCCCACCAGAGGGCCATATTGGAGACTGAACTGGTGCCTAAGAGTGCTGACTTTATGCACGGCCTGTCCGGCTTTGATTTTGGCGATGGACACAGACTGTGAAAGGTTCCTATTAGAATGAAGATGTCTTCATGGCGAGCAATGATTGTTTCCTCTGAGCACTGGGTTTATATTACTGGGCCATACATAAAGTGAATAGCTAAAATTAGGGGTATAAAGGCACAGAGCAGTTGGCTTACAAACTTTCGGAGTGGGGGAACATTCCATAAGGCTTTGAATTAAGGTCCTGATGTTACTTAATTCCATGTTGGGGTTAAAGAATTTTGAACGGGTGCCAGGTTCACAAATGTGGATTTAGTTCGTGGATTGTGCCCACCTGGGTGATACACACGTGCAGTTAAATGAAGGGCGGAGGGATAAATGGCTCCTTGAGCATTGCCATTCTAGTTGGGTCTCTTCATTTCTGAACGTGGGAGCAGGGTGCAGCTGCCTCAGCTTGTTCCCTGCTTTAGCTGTCAAGGCTCCTTTCCGGCAAGACGTCCCTGAGCCGAAGAAACATGTACTTACCCAAAGGAAGCCCGGGTTGTTGGAGTAGCCGGGAAGAGATACGCTGACATATGCACTGCCCACGTTACTCTGCTTACACATCCTCTGTCTTGGATCTCCTCCTTCACCAGCAACATGTCGTCTGTTTTGAAAGATGGAGGAGGATAATGCAATTGGTTTGGACATGTGGGTTAATGGGTTATTGTCGGACTTGTGGGTTTGGACCACACTGCTTTCGGATGTCTGCTTGATGAACACTTAACCTTTATATATGAGTCTCATGAAGACATGAGTTTCTGTGCCCCTGTTTCTCTACGAGAGCCAGAGTCACAAATAGGATACCTAGCAGTGGGGCAATGGAAAAACTCATCTTAAGATGGAGAGTAGCTATTTGTTTCACCTTGCCCTTGTGGTAATTCTTCTTCCTTGTCTATCCAGAGGTCAGACAAAGCCACCCTTTACTCGGTTGTTTTCTGGGGAAACTATGGGTAGTGGGAAAAATGAATGATTGTGAGCCCACTTGCTTTGAGTCACCAAAATGGGGTTACTTTCGCTGGGTTTAGAACACCTCTTGGAAGACAGCTGTGCTGTGAAATAAATGCGCATCAGTGCTTTCGTGAACTCAGGTCCATAAGTCTTTGCTAGAAGTTAAAAAAAAAATCTGGGAGTAGGGAGAAAACATCTCCCAGGGACTGTGTGTTAAAGAGAGAATGTGAGCAGGCTGAATTGCTTCCTGGGTAACCTCGGGGATCTACATATGGAGTGGAGGTCAGAGAAATGCACCAATAAAAGGAATGCTTGCGTATGGGCACGGATACCTGTGGATTTGGTTTACCTGAAAAGGAGAACACGAGGGTGACTCGAGTAAAGTTCACCATGTGCATCAGGACCCCAGGCTTGTTGAATAGTGGCGAGAGGCCATGGTCTACAAGCAAGGTGACCGGTGGATACCCCATGAAGGCTGAGCGAGGTCCCCGGTACGGGTCGACAAGCACACCAGAGGACAATATTGGAGACTGTGAACTGGTGCCTAAGCGTGCTGATTTTATGCACGGCCTGTCCGGCTTTGATTTTGCCGATGGACACAGACTGTGAAAGGTTCCTATTAGAATGAAGATTTCTTCATGGAGAGCAATCAGTGTTTCCGCTGAGCACTGGTTTTATATTAGTGGGCCATACATAAAGTGAATAGCTAAAATTAGGGGTATAAAGGCACAGAGCAGTTGGCTTACAAACCTTCGGAGTGGGGGAACATTCCATAAGGCTTTGAATTAAGTTCCTGATGTTACTTAATTCCATGTTGGGGTTAAAGAATTTTGAACGGGTGCCAGGTTCACAAATGTGGATTTAGTTCGTGGATTGTGCCAACCTGGGTGATACACAGGTGCAGTTAAATGAAGGGCGGAGGGATCAAAGGCTTCTTGAGCATTGCCATTCTAGTTGGGTCTCTTCTTTTCTGAACGTGGGAGCAGGGTGCAGCTGCCTCAGCTTGTTCCCTGCTTTAGCTGTCAAGGCTCCTTTCCGGCAAGACGTCCCTGAGCCGAAGACACATGTACTTACCCAAAGGAAGCCCGGGTTGTTGGAGTAGCCGTGCAGAGATATGCTGATATATCCACAGACCACGCGGCTCAGCTTACACATTCACTGCCTCGGCCCCCCTCTTTCAGCCTGCAACATGTCGTCTGTTTTGAAAGATGGAGGAGGACATTGCAATTGGTTTCGACATGTGGCTTAATGGGTTAATGTCTGACTTGTGGGTTTGGACCACACTGCTTTCAGATGTCTGCTTGATGAACACTTAACCTTTATATATGAGTCTCACTTAGACATGAGTTTCTGTGCCTCTGTTTCTCTACGAGAGCCAGAGTCACACATAGGATACCTAGCAGTGGGGCAATGGAAAAACTCATCTTAAGATGGAGAGTAGCTATTTGTTTGACTTTGCCCTCATGGTAATTCTTCTTCCTTGTCTATCCAGAGGTCAGACAAAGCCACCCTTTACTCGGTTGTTTTCTGGGGAAAATATGGGAAGTGGGAAAAATGAAAGTTTGTAAGCCCACATGCTTAGAGCCACCAAAATTGGGTGATCTTTAGCTGGGTTAAGCTACCTCTGGGAAGACTGCTGTGCAGTGAATTAGATGCCCACCAGTGCTTTCGTGTACTCAGGAACCAAAAGCCTTTGCCAGAAGTTAAAATAAAATCTGAGTGTAGGGAGAAAACATCTCCCTGGACCGTGTGTTAAAGAGAGTCTGTGAGCAGGCTGAATTGCTTGCTGGGCGACCACGTGGAGCTTCATATGGAGTGGAGGTCGGAGAACTGCAGCAATAAAAGGACTGTTTGTGTATGGGCCCAGATACCTGTGGATTTGGTTTACCTGAAAAGGAGAAAAAGAGGGTGATTCGACTAAAGTTCACCACGTCGCATCAGGAGCCCAGGCTTGTTGAACATTAGCGAGAGCCCATGGTCTACAAGCAAGGAGACCGGTGGACACCCCGTGGAGGCTGAGTGAGGTAGCTGGCACGGGTCGACCAGAAGCGCACCATAGGGCGATATTGGAGACTGTGAACTGGTGCCTAAGAGTGCTGACTTTATGCACGGCCTGTACGGGTTTGATTTTGCCGATGGACACAGAGTTTGAAAGGTTCCTATTGGAATGAAGATTTCTTCATAGCGAGCAATGATTGTTTCTTCTGAGCACTGGTTTTATATTAGTGGGCCATAGACAAAGTGGATAGCTAACATTTGGTGTATAAAGGCACAGAGTAGTTGGCTTACAAACTTTCCGAGTGGGGGAACATTCCATAAGTTTTAGAATTAAGGTCTGATGTAACTTAATTCTATGTTGGGTTTAAAGAATTTTGAACGGGTGCCTGGTTAGCAAATGTGAATTTAGTTCGTGGATTGTGCCAACCTGGGCGATACACACGTGCGTTTAAATGAAGGGTGGAGTGATCAATGGCTCCTTGATCATTGCCATTCTAGTTGGGTCTCTTCATTTCTGAATGTGGGAGCAGGGTGCAGCTGACTCAGCTTGTTCCCTGCTTTAGCTGTCAAGGCTCCTTTCTGGCAAGACGTCCCTGAGCCGAAGACACATGGACCTACAAAGAGGAAACCCGGGCTGCTGGAGTAGCCATGCAGAGATATGCTGACATATCCACTGCCCAGGCTGCTCTGCTTACACATTCACTGCCTGGGCTCTCCTCCTTCAGCCAGCAACATGTCGAATGTTTTGAAAGATGGAGGAGGACATTGCAATTGGTGTTGGACATGAGGGTTAATGGGTTATTGTCGGACTTGTGGGTTTGGACCACATTGCTTTCGGATGTCTGCTTGATGAACACTTAACCTTGATATATGAGTCTCACTTAGACATGAGTTTCTGTGTCCCTTTTTCTCTACGAGAGCCAGAGTCACAAATAGGATACCTAGCAGTGGGGCAATGGAAAAACTCATCTTAAGATGGAGAGTAGCTATTTGTTTGACCTTGCCTCATGGTAATTCTACTTCCTTGTCTATCCAGAAGTCAGACAAAGTTACCCTGTACTCGGTTGTTTCCTGGGGAAACTATGGAAAGGTGGAAAAATGAAAGTTTGTAAGCCCACTTGCTTTGAACCACTAAAATGGGGTTATCTTTAGCTGGGTTTAGACCACCTCTGGGTAGACAGCTATGCAGTGAAATAGATGCCCACCAGTGCTTTCGTGAACTCAGGAACCATAAGCCTTTGCCAGAAGTTAAAAAAACATCTGGGAGTAGGGAGAAAACAACTCCCAGGGACTGCGTGTTAAAGAGAGACTGTGAGCAGGCTGAATTGCTTTCTGGGTGACCTCGGGGATCTACATATGGAGTGGAGGTCGGAGAAATGCAGCAATAAAAGGACTGCTTGCGTATGGGCACGGATACCTGTGGATTTGGTTTACCTGAAAAGGAGAACACGAGGGTGACTCGAGTAAAGTTCACCATGTGCATCAGGACCCCAGGCTTGTTGAATAGTGGCGAGAGCCCATGGTCTACAAGCAAGGTGACCGGTGGATACCCCATGAAGGCTGAGCGAGGTCCCCGGTACGGGTCGACAAGAAGCACACCAGAGGACGATATTGGAGACTGTGAACTGGTGCCTAAGAGTGCTGATTTTATGCACGGCGTGTCCGGCTTTGATTTTGCCGATGGACACAGACTTTGAATGGTTCCTATTGGAATGAAGATTTCTTCATGGCGAGCAATGATATTTCCTCTGAGCACTTGTTTTATATTTTGGGCCATAGATAAAGTGAATAGCTAAAATTTGGCGTATGATGGCACAGAGTAGTTGGCTTCCAATCTTTCCGAGTGGGGAAACATTCCATAAGTTTTAGAATTAAGGTCCTGGTGTTACTTAATTCCATGTTGTGGTTAAAGAATTTTGAACGGGTGCCAGGTTCGCAAATGTGGATTTAGTTCGTGGATTGTGCCAACCTGGGCGATACACACGTGCGGTTAAATCAAGGGCGGAGGGATCAAGGGCTCCTTGAGCATTGCCATTCTAGTTTGGTCTCTTCTTTTCTGAACGTGGGAGCAGGGTGCAGCTGCCTCAGCTTGTTCCCTGCTTTAGCTGTCAAGGCTCCTTTCCGGCAAGACGTCCCTGAGCCGAAGACACATGTACTTACCCAAAGGAAGCCCGGGTTGTTGGAGTAGCCGTGCAGAGATATGCTGATATATACACAGACCACGCGGCTCTGCTTACACATTCACTGTCTCGGCCCCCCTCCTTCAGCCTGCAACAAGTCGTCTGTTTTGAAAGATGGAGGAGGACATTGCAATTGGTCTTGGACATGTGGGTTAATGGGTTAATGTCGGACTTGTGGGTTTGGACCACACTGCTTTCAGATGTCTGCTTGATGAACACTTAACCTTTATATATGAGTCTCACTTAGACATGAGTTTCTGTGCCCCTGTTTCTCTACGAGAGCCAGAGTCACAAATAGGATACCTAGCAGTGGGGCAATGGAAAAACTCATCTTAAGATGGAGAGTAGCTATTTGTTTGACCTTGCCATTGGGGTAATTCTTCTTCCTTGTCTATCCAGAGGTCAGACAAAGCCACCCTATTCTCGGTTGTTTTCTGGGTAAAATATGGGAAGTGGGAAAAATGAAAGTTTGTAAGCCCACATGCTTAGAGCCACCAAAATTGGGTGATCTTTAGCTGGGTTAAGCTTCCTCTGGGAAGACAGCTATGCAGTGAAATAGATGCCCACCAGTGCTTTGTTGTACTCAGGAACCATAAGTCTTTGCCAGAAGTTAAAAAAATATCTGGGATTAGGGAGAAAACATCTCCCTGGGAGTGTGTGTTAAAGAGAGCCTGTGAGCAGGCTGAATTGCTTGCTGGGTGTCCACGTGTATCTACATATGGTGTGGAGGTCGGAGAAATGCAGCAATAAAAGGACTGCTTGTGTATGGGCACGGATACCTGTGGATTTGTTTACCTGAAAAGGAGAACACAAGGGTGACTCGAGTAAAGTTCACCAAGTCGCATGAGGAGCCCAACTTGTTGAATAGTGGCGAGAGCGCATGGCCTAAAAGCAAGGTGACCAGTGGACACCCAGTGAAGGCTGAGTGAGGTACTGGCACGGGTCGACCAGAAGCCCACCAGAGGGCGATATTGGGGACTGTGAACTGGTGCCTAAGAGTGCTGACTTTATGCACAGCCAGTCCGGCTTTGATTTTGCCGATTAACACAGACTTTGAAAGGTTCCTATTAGAATGAAGATTTCTTCATGGCGAGCAATGATTGTTTCCTCTGAGCACTGGTTTTATATTAGTGGGCCAAAAATAAAGTGAATAGCTAAAATTTGGCGTATAAAGGCACAGGGTAGTTGGCTTACAAACATTCTGAGTCTGGGAACATTCCATAAGTTTTAGAATTAAGGTCCTGATGTTACTTAATTCCATGTTGGGGTTAAAGAATTTTGATCGGGTGCCAGGTTTGCAAATTTGGATTTAGATCATGGATTGTGCCAACCTTGGCGATACACACGTGCGGTTAAATCAAGGGCGGAGGGATCAATGGCTCCTTGAGCATTGCCATTCTAGTTGGGTCTTTTCATTTCTGAACGTGGGAGCAGGGTGCAGCTGCTTCAGCTTCTTACCTGCTTTAGTTGTCAAGGCTCCTTTCCGGCAAGACGTCCTGAACCGAAGACACATGGACCTACACAGAGGAAGCCCGGGCTGTTGGAGTAGCCGTGCAGAGATATGCTGACATATTCACTGCCCACGCGGCTCTGCTTACACATTCACTGCCTCGGCTCTCCTCCTTCAGCCGGCAACATGTCGTCTGTTTTGAAAGATGGAGGAGGACATTGCAATTGGTGTTAGACATGCGGGTTAATGGGTAAATGTCGGACTTGTGGGTTTGGACCACACTGCTTTCGGATGTCTGCTTGATGAACACTTAACCTTTATATATGAGTCTCACTTAGACATGATTTTCTGTGCCCCTTTTTCTCTACGAGAGCCAGAGTCACAAATAGGATACCTAGCAGTGGGGCAATGGAAAAACTCATCTTAAGATGGAGAGTAACTATATGTTTGACCTTGCCCTCATGGTAATTCTTCTTCCTTGTCTATGTAGAGGTCGGACAAAGCCACCCTTTACTCGGTTGTTTTCTGGTGAAACTATGGCAAGTGGGAAAAATGAAAGTTTGTAAGCCGACTTGCTTTGAGCCACCAAAATGGGGTGGTCTTCAGCTGGGTTTAGACCACCTCTGGGAAGACAGCTATGCAGTGAAATTGATGCCCACCAGTGCTTTCCTGTACTCTGGAACCATATGTCTTTGCCTGAAGTTAAAAAAAATCTGGGAGTATGGAGAAAACATCTCCCTGGGACTGTGTGTTAAAGAGAGCCTGTGAGCAGGCTGAATTGCTTCCTGAGAGTCCACGTGGATCTACATGTGGTGTGGAGGTCGGAGAAATGCAGCAATAAAAGGACTGCTTGCATGTGGGCACGGATACCTGTGGATTTGATTTACCTGAAAAGGAGAACACGAGAGTGACTCGAGTAAAATTCACCACATCGCATCAGGAGCCCAACTTGTTGAATAGTGGCGAGAGCCCATGGTCTACAAGCAAGGTGACCGGTGGATACCCCGTGAAGGCTGAGCGAGGTAACTGGCACGGGTCGACCCGAAGCCCACCAGAGGACGATATTGGAGACTGTGAACTGGTGCCTAAGAGTGCTGAGTTTATGCACGGCCTGTCCAGCTTTGATTTTGCCGATGGAGACAGACTTTGAATGGTTCCTATTGGAATGAAGATTTCTTCATAGCGAGCAATAATTGTTTCCTCTGAGCACTTGTTTTATATTTTGGGCCATAGATAAAGTGAATAGCTAAATTTTGGCGTATAATGGCACAGAGTAGTTGGCTTACAAACTTTCTGAGTGGGGGAACATTCCATAAGTTTTAGAATTAAGGTCCTGATGTTACTTAATTCCATGTTGGTGTTAAAGAATTTTGATCGGGTGCCAGGTTTGCAAATTTGGATTTACATCTTGGATTGTGCCAACCTGGGCGATACACACGTGCGGTTAAATGAAGGGCGGAGTGATCAATGGCTCCTTGAGCATTGCCATTCTAGTTGGGTCTCTTCATTTCTGAACGTGGGAGCAGGGTGCAGCTGCCTGACCTTGTTCCCTGCTTTAGCTGTCAAGGCTCCTTCCCGGCAAGACGTCCCTGAGCCGAAGACACATGGACCTACCCAGAGGAAGCCCAGGCTGTTGGAGTAGCCGTGTAGAGATATGCTGACATATCCACTGCACACGCTGCTCTCCTTACACATTCACTGCCTCATCTCTCCTCCTTCAGACAGCAACATGTCATCTGTATTGAAAGATGGAGCAGTACACTGCAATTGGTGTTAGACATGTGGGTTAATGGGTTAATGTCGGACTTGTGGGTTTGGACCACACTGCTTTCGGATGTCTGCTTGATGAACACTTAACCTTTATATATGAGTCTCACTTAGACATGATTTTCTGTGCCCCTTTTTCTCTATGAGAGCCAGAGTCACAAATAGGATACCTAGCAGTGGGGCAATGGAAAAACTCATCTTAAGATGGAGAGTAACTATATGTTTGACCTTGCCCTCATGGTAATTCTTCTTCCTTGTCTATGTAGAGGTCAGACAAAGCCACCCTTTACTCGGTTGTTTTCTGGGGAAACTATGGGAAGTGGTGAAAATGAAAGTTTGTAAGCCCACTTGCTTTGAGCCACCAAAATGGGGTGATCTTCAGCTGGGTTTAGACCACCTCTGGGAAGACAGCTATGCAGTGAATTTGATGCCCACCAGTGCTTTCCTGTACTCTGGAACCATATGTCTTTGCCTGAAGTTAAAAAAAATCTGGGAGTATGGAGAAAACATCTCCCTGGGACTGTGTGTTAAAGAGAGCCTGTGAACAGGCTGAATTGCTTCCTTAGTGTCCACGGGGATCTACATGTGGTATGGAGGGCAGAGAAATGCAGCAATAAAAGGACTGCTTGCGTATGGGCACGGATACCTGTGGATTTGGTTTACCTGAAAAGGAGAACACGAGGGTGACTCGAGTAAAGTTCACCACATCGCATCAAGAGCCCAACTTGTTGAATAGTGGCGAGAGCCCATGGTCTACAAGCAAAGTGACCGGTGGATACCCCGTGAAGGCTGAGCGAGGTAACTGGCACGGGTCGACCCGAAGCCCACCAGAGGACGATATTGGAGACTGTGAACTGGTGCCTAAGAGTGCTGAGTTTATGCACGGCCTGTCCGGCTTTGATTTTGCCGATGGGAGACAGACTTTGAATGGTTCTTATTGGAATGAAGATTTCTTCATAGCGAGCAATTATTGTTTCCTCTGAGCACTTGTTTTATATTTTGGGCCATAGATAAAGTGAATAGCTAAATTTTGGCGTATAATGGCACAGAGTAGTTGGCTTACAAGCTTTCTGAGTGGGGGAACATTCCATAAGTTTTAGAATTAAGGTCCTGATGTTACTTAATTCCATGTTGGAGTTAAAGAATTTTGAACGGGTGCCAGTTTCGCAAATGTGGATTTAGTTCGTGGATTGTGCCAACCTGGGCGATACACACGTGTGGTTAAATGAAGGGCGGAGTGACAATGGCTCCATGAGCATTTCCATTCTAGTTGGGTCTCTTCATTTCTGAACGTGGGAGCAGGGTGCAGCTGCCTCAGCTTGTTCCCTGCTTTAGCTGTCAAGGCTCCTTTCCGGCAAGACGACCCTGAGCCGAAGACACATGTACTTACCCAAAGGAAGGCCGGGTTGTTGGAGTAGCCGTGCAGAGATATGCTGATATATCCACAGACCACGCGGCTCTGCTTACACATTCACTGTCTCGGCCCCCCTCCTTCAGCCTGCAACATGTCATCTGTTTTGAAAGATGGAGGAGGACATTGCAATTAGTCTTCGACATGTGGGTTAATGGGTTAATGTCGGACTTGTGGGTTTGGACCACACTGCTTTCAGATGTCTGCTTGATGAACACTTAACCTTTATATATGAGTCTCACTTAGACATGAGTTTCTGTGCCCCTGTTTCTCTACGAGAGCCAGAGTCACAAATAGGATACCTAGCAGTGGGGCAATGGAAAAACTCATCTTAAGATGGAGAGTAGCTATTTGTTTGACCTTGCCATTGTGGTAATTCTTCTTCCTTGTCTATCCAGAGGTCAGACAAAGCCACCCTTTACGCGGTTGTTTTCTAGGGAAAATATGGGAAGTGGGAAAATTGAAAGTTTGTAAGTCCACTTGCCTTGAGCCACCAAAATGGGGTGATCTTTAGCGGGGTTTTGACCACCTCTGGGAAGACAGCTATGCAGTGAAATAGATGCCCACCATTGCTTTGTTGTACTCAGGAACCATAAGTCTTTGCCAGAAGTTAAAAAAATATCTGGGATTAGGGAGAAAACATCTCCCTGGGAGTGTGTGTTAAAGAGTGCCTGTGAGCAGGCTGAATTGCTTGCTGGGTGTCCACGTGTATCTACATATGGTGTGGAGGTCAGAGAAATGCAGCAATAAAAGGACTGCTTGCGTATGGGCACGGATACCTGTGGATTTGTTTACCTGAATAGGAGAACACAAGGGTGACTCGAGTAAAGTTCACCAAGTCGCATCAGGAGCCCAAATTGTTGAATAGTGGTGAGAGCCCATGGTCTAAAAGCAAGGTGACCAGTGGACACCCCGTGAAGGCTGAGTGAGGTACCGGCACGGGTCGACCAGAAGTCCACCAGAGGGTGATATTGGGGACTGTGAACTGGTGCCTAAGAGTGCTGACTTTATGCACAGCCAGTCCGGCTTTGATTTTGCCGATTAACACAGACTTTGAAAGGTTCCTATTAGAATGAAGATTTCTTCATGGCGAGCAATGATTGTTTCCTCTGAGCACTGGTTTTATATTAGTGGGCCAAAAATAAAGTGAATAGCTAAAATTTGGCGTATAAAGGCACAGAGTAGTTGGCTTACAAACATTCTGAGTCTGGGAACATTCCATAAGTTTTAGAATTAAGGTCCTGATGTTACTTAATTCCATGTTGGGGTTAAAGAATTTTGATCGGGTGCCAGGTCTGCAAATTTGGATTTAGATCATGGATTGTGCCAACCTTGGCGATACACACGTGCGGTTAAATCAAGGGCGGAGGGATCAATGGCTCCTTGAGCATTGCCATTCTAGTTGGGTCTTTTCATTTCTGAACGTGGGAGCAGGGTGCAGCTGCTTCAGCTTCTTACCTGCTTTAGTTGTCAAGGCTCCTTTCCGGCAAGACGTCCTGAACCGAAGATACATGGACCTACACAGAGGAAGCCCGGGCTGTTGGAGTAGCCGTGCAGAGATATGCTGACATATTCACTGCCCACGCGGCTCTGCTTACACATTCACTGCCTCGGCTCTCCTCCTTCAGCCGGCAACATGTCGTCTGTTTTGAAAGATGGAGGAGGACATTGCAATTGGTGTTAGCCATGCAGGTTAATGGGTAAATGTCGGACTTGTGGGTTTGGACCACACTGCTTTCGGATGTCTGCTTGATGAACACTTAACCTTTATATATGAGTGTCACTTAGACATGAGTTTCTGTGCCCCTGTTTCTCTACGAGAGCCAGAGTCACAAATAGGATACCTAGCAGTGGGGCAATGGAAAAACTCATCTTAAGATGGAGAGTAGCTATTTGTTTGACCTTGCCCTCATGGTAATTCTTCTTTCTTGTCTATCGAGAGGTCAGACAAAGCCACCCTTTACTCGGTTGTTTTCTGGGGAAACTATGGGAAGTGGTGAAAATGAAAGTTTGTAAGCCCACTTGCTTTGAGCCACCAAAATGGGGTGATCTTCAGCTGGGTTTAGACCACCTCTGGGAAGACAGCTATGCAGTGAAATTGATGCCCAGCAGTGCTTTCCTGTACTCTGGAACCATATGTCTTTGCCTGAAGTTAAAAAAAATCTGGGAGTATGGAGAAAACATCTGCCTGGGACTGTGTGTTAAAGAGAGCCTGTGAGCAGGCTGAATTGCTTCCTGAGTGTCCACGTGGATCTACATGTGGTATGGAGGTCGGAGAAATGCAGCAATAAAAGGACTGCTTGCGAATGGGCACGGATACCTGTGTATTTGGTTTACCTGAAAAGGAGAACACGAGGGTGACTCGAGTAAAGATCACCACGTCGCATCAGGAGCCCAACTTGTTGAATAGTGGCGAGAGCCCATGGTCTACAAGCAAGGTGACCGGTGGATACCCCGTGAAGGCTGAGCGAGGTAACTGGCACGGGTCGACCCGAAGCCCACCAGAGGACGATATTGGAGACTGTGAACTGGTGCCTAAGAGTGCTGACTTTATGCACGGCCTCTCCGGCTTTGATTTTGCTAATGGACACAGACTGTGAAAAGTTCCTATTAGAATGAAGATTTCTTCATGGCGAGCAATGATTGTTTCCTCTGAGCACTGGTTTTATATTAGTGGGCCATACATAAAGTGAATAGCTAAAATTAGGGGTATAAAGGCACAGAGCAGTTGGCTTACAAACTTTCGGAATGGGGGAACATTCCATAAGGCTTTGAATTAAGGTCCTGATGTTACTTAATTCCATGTTGGGGTTAAAGAATTTTGAACGGGTGCCAGGTTCACAAATGTGGATTTAGTTCGTGGATTGTGCCCACCTGGGTGATACACACGTGCAGTTAAATGAAGGGCGGAGGGATCAATGGCTCCTTGAGCATTGCCATTCTAGTTGGGTCTCTTCATTTCTGAACGTGGGAGCAGGGTGCAGCTGCCTCAGCTTGTTCCCTGCTTTAGCTGTCAAGGCTCCTTTCCGGCAAGACGTCCCTGAGCCGAAGACACATGTTCTTACCCAAAGGAAGGCCGGGTTGTTGGAGTAGCCGTGCAGAGATATGCTGATATATCCACAGACCACGCGGCTCTGCTTACACATTCACTGTCTCGGCCCCCCTCCTTCAGCCTGCAACATGTCGTCTGTTTTGAAAGATGGAGGAGGACATTGCAATTGGTCTTCGACATGTGGGTTAATGGGTTAATGTCGGACTTGTGGGTTTGGACCACATTGCTTTCAGATGTCTGCTTGATGAACACTTAACCTTTATATATGAGTCTCACTTAGACATGAGTTTCTGTGCCCCTGTTTCTCTACGAGAGCCAGAGTCACAAATAGGATACCTAGCAGTGGGGCAATGGGAAAACTCATCTTAAGATGGAGAGTAGCTATTTGTTTGACCTTGCCATTGTGGTAATTCTTCTTCCTTGTCTATCCAGAGGTCAGACAAAGCCACCCTTTACGCGGTTGTTTTCTGGGTAAAATATGGGAAGTGGGAAAAATGAAAGTTTGTAAGCCCACATGCTTAGAGCCACCAAAATTGGGTGATCTTTAGCTGGGTTAAGCTTCCTCTGGGAAGACAGCTATGCAGTGAAATAGATGCCCACCAGTGCTTTGTTGTACTCAGGAACCATAAGTCTTTGCCAGAAGTTAAAAAAATATCTGGGATTAGGGAGAAAACATCTCCCTGGGAGTGTGTGTTAAAGAGAGCCTGTGAGCAGGCTGAATTCCTTGCTGGGTGTCCACGTGTATCTACATATGGTGTGGAGGTCGGAGAAATGCAGCAATAAAAGGACTGCTTGCGTATGGGCACCGATACCTGTGGATTTGTTTACCTGAAAAGGAGAACACAAGGGTGACTCGAGAAAAAGTTCACCAAGTCGCATCAGGAGCCCAACTTGTTGAATAGTGGCGAGAGCCCATGGTCTAAAAGCAAGGTGACCAGTGGACACCCCGTGAAGGCTGAGTGAGGTACCGGCACGGGTCGACCAGAAGCCCACCAGAGGGCGATATTGGGGACTGTGAAATGGTGCCTAAGAGTGCTGAATTTATGCACAGCCAGTCCGGCTTTGATTTTGCCGATTAACACAGACTTTGAAAGGTTCCTATTAGAATGAAGATTTCTTCATGGCGAGCAATGATTGTTTCCTCTGAGCACTGGTTTTATATTAGTGGGCCAAAAATAAAGTGAATAGCTAAAATTTGGCATATAAAGGCACATAGTAGTTGGCTTACAAACATTCTGAGTAGGGGAACATTCCATAAGTTTTAGAATTAAGGTCCTGATGTTACTTAATTCCATGTTGGGGTTAAAGAATTTTGATCGGGTGCCAGGTTTGCAAATTTGGATTTAGATCATGGATTGTGCCAACCTGGGCGATACACACATGCGGTTCAATCAAGGGCAGAGGGATCAATGGCTCCTTGAGCATTGCCATTCTAGTTGGGTCTTTTCATTTCTGAATGTGGGAGCAGGGTCCAGATGCCTCAGCTTCTTACCTGCTTTAGTTGTCAAGGCTCCTTTCCGGCAAGACGTCCTGAACCGAAGGCACAGGGACCTACACAGAGGAAGCCCGGGCTGTTGGAGTAGCCGTGCAGAGATATGCTGACATATTCACTGCCCACGCGGCTCTGCTTACACATTCACTGCCTCGGCTCTCCTCCTTCAGCCGGCAACATGTCGTCTGTTTTGAAAGATGGAGGAGGACATTGCAATTGGTGTTAGACATGCTGGTTAATTGGTAAATGTCGTACTTGTGGGTTTGGACCACACTGCTTTTGGATGTCTGCTTGATGAACACTTAACCTTTATATATGTGTGTCACTTAGACATGAGTTTCTGTACCCCTGTTTCTCTACGAGAGCCAGAATCACAAATAGGATACCTAGCAGTGGGGCAATGGAAAAACTCATCTTAAGATGGAGAGTAGCTATTTGTTTGACCTTGCCCTCATGATAATTCTTCTTTCTTGTCTATCGAGAGGTCAGACAAAGCCACCCTTTACTCGGTTGTTTTCTGGGGAAACTATGGGAAGTGGTGAAAATGAAAGTTTGTAAGCCCACTTGCTTTGAGCCACCAAAATGCGGTGATTTTTTGCTGGGTTTAGACCACCTCTGGGAAGACAGCTATGCAGTGAAATAGATGCCCACCAGTGCTTTCCTGTACTCTGGAACCATATGTCTTTGCCTGAAGTTAAAAAAAAATCTGGGAGTATGGAGAAAACATCTCCCTGGGACTGTGTGTTAAAGAGAGCCTGTGAGCAGGCTGAATTGCTTCCTGAGTGTCCACGTGGACCTACATGTGGTGTGGAGGTCAGAGAAATGCAGCAATAAAAGGACTGCTTGCATATGGACACGGATACCTGTGGATTTGGTTTACCTGAAAAGGAAAACACGAGGGTGACTCGAGTAAAGTTCACCACGTCGCATCAGGAGCCCAACTTGTTGAATAGTGGCGAGAGCCCATGGTCTACAAGCAAGGTGACCGGTGGATACCCCGTGAAGGCTGAGCGAGGTAACTGGCACGGGTCGACCCGAAGCCCACCAGAGGACGATATTGGAGACTGTGAACTGGTGCCTAAGAGTGCTGAGTTTATGCACGGCCTGTCCAGCTTTGATTTTGCCGAAGGAGACAATCTTTGAATGGTTCCAATTGGAATGAAGATTTCTTCATAGCGAGCAATAATTGTTTCCTCTAAGCACTTGTTTTATATTTTGGGCCATAGATAAAGTGAATATCTAAATTTTGGCGTATAATGGCACAGAGTAGTTGGCTTACAAACTTTCTGAGTTGGGGAACATTCCATAAGTTTTAGAATTAAGGTCCTGATGTTACTTAATTCCATGTTGGGGTTAAAGAATTTTGATCGGGTGCCAGGTTTGCAAATTTGGATTTAGATCATGGAATGTGCCAACCTGGGCGATAAACACGTGCGGTTAAATCAAGGGCGAAGGGATCAATGGCTCCTTGAGCATTGCCATTCTAGTTGGGTCTCTTCATTTCTGAACGTGGGAGCAGGGTGCAGCTGCCTCACCTTGTTCCCTGCTTTAGCTGTCAAGGCTCCTTCCCGGCAAGACGTCCCTGAGCCGAAGACACATGGACCTACCCAGAGGAAGCCCAGGCTGTTGGAGTAGCCGTGTAGAGACATGCTGACATATCCACTGCACACGCTGCTCTGCTTACACATTCACTGCCTCGTCTCTCCTCCTTCAGACAGCAACATGTCATCTGTATTGAAAGATGGAGGAGGACATTGCAATTGGTGTTAGACATGTGGGTTAATGGGTTAATGTCGGACTTGTGGGTTTGGACCACACTGCTTTCGGATGTCTGCTTGATGAACACTTAACCTTTATATATGAGTCTCACTTAGACATGATTTTCTGTGCCCCTTTTTCTCTACGAGAGCCAGAGTCACAAACAGGATACCTAGCAGTGGGGCAATGGAAAAACTCATCTTAAGATGGAGAGTAACTATATGTTTGACCTTGCCCTCATGGTAATTCTTCTTCCTTGTCTATGTAGAGGTCAGACAAAGCCACCCTTTACTCGGTTGTTTTCTGGTGAAACTATGGGAAGTGGGAAAAATGAAAGTTTGTAAGCCGACTTGCTATGATCCACCAAAATGGGGTGATCTTTAGCTGGGTTTACACCACCTCTGGGAAGACAACTATGCAGTGAAATAGATGCCCACCAGTGCTTTCGTGTACTCAGGAACCATAAGACTTGGCCAGAAGTTAAAAAAAAATCTGGGATTATGGAGAAAACATCTCCCTGGGAGGGTGTGTTAAAGAGAGCCTGTGAGCAGGCTGAATTGCTTGCTGGGTGTCCACGTGTATCTACATATGGTGTGGAGGTCGGAGAAATGCAGGAATAAAAGGACTGCTTGAGTATGGGCACGGATACCTGTGGATTTTTTTACCTGAAAAGGAGAACACAAGGGTGACTCGAGTAAAGTTCACCAAGTCGCATCAGGAGCCCAACTTGTTGAATAGTGGCGAGAGCCCATGGTCTAAAAGCAAGGTGACCAGTGGACACCCCGTGAAGGCTGAGAGAGGTACCGGCACGGGTCGACCAGAAGCCCACCAGAGGGCGATATTGGGGACTGTGAACTGGTGCCTAAGAGTGCTGAGTTTATGCACGGCCTGTCCAGCTTTGATTTTGCCGATGGAGACAGACTTTGAATGGTTCCTATTGGAATGAAGATTTCTTCATAGCGAGCAATAATTGTTTCCTCTGAGCACTTGTTTTATATTTTGGGCCATAGATAAAGTGAATAGCTAAATTTTGGCGTATAATGGCACAGAGTAGTTCGCTTACAAACTTTCTGAGTGGGGGAACATTCCATAAGTTTTAGAATTAAGGTCCTGATGTTACTTAATTCCATGTTGGTGTTAAAGAATTTTGATCGGGTGCCAGGTTTGCAAATTTGGATTTAGATCATGGATTGTGCCAACCTGGGCGATACACACGTGCGGTTAAATGAAGGGCGGAGTGATCAATGGCTCCTTGAGCATTGCCATTCTAGTTGGGTCTCTTCATTTCTGAACGTGGGAGCAGGGTGCAGCTGCCTCACCTTGTTCCTTGCTTTAGCTCTCAAGGCTCCTTCCCGGTAAGACGTCCCTGAGCCGAAGACACATGGACCTACCCAGAGGAAGCCCAGGCTGTTGGAGTAGCCGTGTAGAGATATGCTGACATATCCACTGCACACGCTGCTCTCCTTACACATTCACTGCCTCATCTCTCCTCCTTCAGACAGCAACATGTCATCTCTATTGAAAGATGGAGCAGGACAATGCAATTGGTGTTAGACATGTGGGTTAATGGGTTAATGTCGGACTTGTGGGTTTGGACCACACTGCTTTCAGATGTCTGCTTGATGAACACTTAACCTTTATATATGAGTCTCACTTAGACATGAGTTTCTGTGCCCCTGTTCCTCTACGAGAGCCAGAGTCACAAATAGGATACCTAGCAGTGGGGCAATGGAAAAACTCATGTTAAGATGGAGAGTAGCTATTTGTTTGACCTTGCCATTGTGGTAATTCTTCTTCCTTGTCTATCCAGAGGTCAGACAAAGCCACCCTTTACGCGGTTGTTTTCTAGGGAAAATATGGGAAGTGGGAAAAATGAAAGTTTGTATGCCCACTTGCCTTGAGCCACCAAAATGGGGTGATCTTTAGCCGGGTTTTGACCACCTCTGGGAAGACAGCTATGCAGTGAAATAGATGCCCACCATTGCTTTGTTGTACTCAGGAACCATAAGTCTTTGCCAGAAGTTAAAAAAATATCTGGGATTAGGGAGAAAACATCTCCCTGGGAGGGTGTGTTAAAGAGAGCCTGTGAGCAGGCTGAATTGCTTGCTGGGTGTCCACGTGTATCTACATATGGTGTGGAGGTCGGAGAAATGCAGGAATAAAAGGACTGCTTGCGTATGGGCACGGATACCTGTGGATTTGTTTACCTGAAAAGGAGAACACAAGGGTGACTCGAGTAAAGTTCACCAAGTCGCATCAGGAGCCCAACTTGTTGAATAGTGGCGAGAGCCCATGGTCTAAAAGCAAGGTGACCAGTGGACACCCCGTGAAGGCTGAGCGAGGTACCGGCACGGGTCGACCAGAAGCCCACCAGAGGGCGATATTGGGGACTGTGAACTCGTGCCTAAGAGTGCTGACTTTATGCACAGCCAGTCCGGCTTTGATTTTGCCGATTAACACAGACTTTGAAAGGTTCCTATTAGAATGAAGATTTCTTCATGGCGAGCAATGATTGTTTCCTCTGAGCACTGGTTTTATATTAGTGGGCCAAAAATAAAGTGAATAGCTAAAATTTGGCGTATAAAGGCACAGAGTAGTTGGCTTACAAACATTCTGAGTCGGGGAACATTCCATAAGTTTTAGAATTAAGGTCCTGATGTTACTTAATTCCATGTTGGGGTTAAAGAATTTTGATCAGGTGCCAGGTTTGCAAATTTGGATTTAGATCATGGATTGTGCCAACCTTGGCGATACACACGTGCGGTTCAATCAAGGGCGGAGGGATCAATGGCTCCTTGAGCATTGCCATTCTAGTTGGGTCTTTTCACTTCTGAACGTGGGAGCAGGGTGCAGCTGCTTCAGCTTCTTACCTGCTTTAGTTGTCAAGGCTCCTTTCCGGCAAGACGTCCTGAACCGAAGACACATGGACCTACACAGAGGAAGCCCGGGCTGTTGGAGTAGCCGTGCAGAGATATGCTGACATATTCACTGCCCACGCGGCTCTGCTTACACATTCACTGCCTCGGCTCTCCTCCTTCAGCCGGCAACATGTCGTCTGTTTTGAAAGATGGAGGAGGACATTGCAATTGGTGTTAGACATGCGGGTTAATGGGTAAATGTCGGACTTGTGGGTTTGGACCACACTGCTTTCGGATGTCTGCTTGATGAACACTTAACCTTTATATATGAGTGACACTTAGACATGAGTTTCTGTGCCCCTGTTTCTCTACGAGAGCCAGAGTCACAAATAGGATACCTAGCAGTGGGGCAATGGAAAAACTCATCTTAAGATGGAGAGTAGCTATTTGTTTGACCTTGCCCTCATGGTAATTCTTCTTTCTTGTCTATCGAGAGGTCAGACAAAGCCACCATTTACTCGGTTCTTTTCTGGGGAAACTATGGGAAGTGGTGAAAATGAAAGTTTGTAAGCCCACTTGCTTTGAGCCACCAAAATGGGGTGATCTTCAGCTGGGTTTAGACCACCTCTGGGAAGACAGCTATGCAGTGAAATTGATGCCCACCAGTGCTTTGCTGTACTCTGGAACCATATGTCTTTGCCTGAAGTTAAAAAAATCTGGGAGTATGGAGAGAACATCTCCCTGGGACTGTGTGTTAAAGAGAGCCTGTGAGCAGGCTGAATTGCTTCCTGAGTGTCCACGTGGATCTACATGTGGTGTGGAGTTCGGAGAAATGCAGCAATAAAAGGACTGCTTGCGTGTGGGCACGGATACCTGTGGATTTGGTTTAACTGAAAAGGAGAACACGAGGGTGACTCGAGTAAAGTTCACCACATCGCATCGGGAGCCCAACTTGTTGAATAGTGGCTAGAGCCCATGGTCTACAAGCAAGGTGACCGGTGGATACCCCGTGAAGGCTGAGCGAGGTAACTGGCACGGGTCGACCCGAAGCCCACCAGAGGACGATATTGGAGACTGTGAACTGGTGCCTAAGAGTGCTGAGTTTATGCACGGCCTGTCCAGCTTTGATTTTGCCGATGGGAGACAGACTTTGAATGGTTCCTATTGGAATGAAGATTTCTTCATAGTGAGCAATAATTGTTTCCTCTGAGCACTTGTTTTATATTTTGGGCCATAGATAAAGTGAATAGCTAAATTTTGTCGTATAATGGCACAGAGTAGTTGGCTTACAAACTTTCTGAGTGGGGGAACATTCCATAAGTTTTAGAATTAAGGTCCTGATGTTACTTAATTCCATGTTGGGGTTAAAGAATTTTGATCGGGTGCCAGGTTCGCAAATGTGGATTTAGTTCGTGGATTGTGCCAACCTGGGCGATACACACGTGCGGTTAAATGAAGGGCGGAGTGACAATGGCTCCATGAGCTTTGCCATTCTAGTTGGGTCTGTTCATTTCTGAACGTGGGAGCAGGGTGCAGCTGCCTCAGCTTGTTCCCTGCTTTAGCTGTCAAGGCTCCTTTCCGGCAAGACGACCCTGAGCCGAAGACACATGTACTTACCCAAAGGAAGCCCGTGTTGTTGGAGTAGCCGTGCAGAGATATGCTGATATATCCACAGACCACGCGGCTCTGCTTACACATTCACTGTCTCGGCCCCCCTCCTTCAGCCTGCAACATGTCGTCTGTTTTGAAAGATGGAGGAGGACATTGCAATTGGTCTTGGACATGTGGGTTAATGGGTTAATGTCGGACTTGTGGGTTTGGACCACACTGCTTTCAGATGTCTGCTTGATGAACACTTAACCTTTATATATGAGTCTCACTTAGACATGAGTTTCTGTGCCCCTGTTTCTCTACGAGAGCCAGAGTCACAAATAGGATACCTAGCAGTGGGGCAATGGAAAAACTCATCTTAAGATGGAGAGTAGCTATTTGTTTGACCTTGCCATTGTGGTAATTCTTCTTCCTTGTCTATCCAGAGGTCAGACAAAGCCACCCTTTACGCGGTTGTTTTCTAGGGAAAATATGGGAAGTGGGAAAATTGAAAGTTTGTAAGTCCACTTGCCTTGAGCCACCAAAATGGGATGATCTTTAGCCGGGTTTTGACCACCTCTGGGAAGACAGCTATGCAGTGAAATAGATGCCCACCATTGCTATGTTGTACTCAGGAACCATAAGTCTTTGCCAGAAGTTAAAAAAATATCTGGGATTAGGGAGAAAACATCTCCCTGGGAGTGTGTGTTAAAGAGAGCCTGTGAGCAGGCTGAATTGCTTGCTGGGTGTCCACGTGTATCTACATATGGTGTGGAAGTCAGAGAAATGCAGCAATAAAAGGACTGCTTGCGTATGGGCACGGATACCTGTGGATTTGTTTACCTGAAAAGGAGAACACAAGGGTGACTCGAGTAAAGTTCACCAAGTCGCATCAGGAGCCCAACTTGTTGAATAGTGGCGAGAGCCCATGGTCTAAAAGCAAGGTGACCAGTGGACACCCCGTGAAGGCTGAGTGAGGTACCGGCACGGGTCGACCAGAAGCCCACCAGAGGGCGATATTGGGGACTGTGAACTGGTGCCTAAGAGTGCTGAGTTTATGCACGGCCTGTCCAGCTTTGATTTTGCCGATGGAGACAGACTTTGAATGGTTCCTATTGGAATGAAGATTTCTTCATAGCGAGCAATAATTGTTTCCTCTGAGCACTTGTTTTATATTTTGGGCCATAGATAAAGTGAATAGCTAAATTTTGGCGTATAATGGCACAGAGTAGTTGGCTTACAAACTTTCTGAGTGGGGGAACATTCCATAAGTTTTAGAATTAAGGTCCTGATGTTACTTAATTCCATGTTGGTGTTAAAGAATTTTGATCGGGTGCCAGGTTTGCAAATTTGGATTTAGATCATGGATTGTGCCAACCTGGGCGATACACACGTGCGGTTAAATGAAGGGCGGAGTGATCAATGGCTCCTTGAGCATTGCCATTCTAGTTGGGTCTCTTCATTTCTGAACGTGGGAGCAGGGTGCAGCTGCCTCACCTTGTTCCCTGCTTTAGCTCTCAAGGCTCCTTCCCTGCAAGACGTCCCTGAGCCGAAGACACATGGACCTACCCAGAGGAAGCCCAGGCTGTTGGAGTAGCCGTGTAGAGATATGCTGACATATCCACTGCCCACGCTGCTCTGCTTACACATTCACTGCCTCGTCTCTCCTCCTTCAGACAGCAACATGTCATCTGTATTGAAAGATGGAGCAGGACACTGCAATTGGTGTTAGACATGTGGGTTAATGGGTTAATGTCGGACTTGTGGGTTTGGACCACACTGCTTTCAGATGTCTGCTTGATGAACACTTAACCTTTATATATGAGTCTCACTTAGACATGAGTTTCTGTGCCCCTGTTTCTCTACGAGAGCCAGAGTCACAAATAGGATACCTAGCAGTGGGGCAATGGAAAAACTCATCTTAAGATGGAGAGTAGCTATTTGTTTGACCTTGCCATTGTGGTAATTCTTCTTCCTTGTCTATCCAGAGGTCAGACAAAGCCACCCTTTACGCGGTTGTTTTCTAGGGAAAATATGGGAAGTGGGAAAAATGAAAGTTTGTAAGCCCACTTGCCTTGAGCCACCAAAATGGGATGATCTTTAGCCGGGTTTTGACCACCTCTGGGAAGACAGCTATGCAGTGAAATAGATGCCCACCATTGCTTTGTTGTACTCAGGAACCATAAGTCTTTGCCAGAAGTTAAAAAAATATCTGGGATTAGGGAGAAAACATCTCCCTGGGAGGGTGTGTTAAAGAGAGCCTGTGAGCAGGCTGAATTGATTGCTGGGTGTCCACGTGTTTCTACATATGGTGTGGAGGTCGGAGAAATGCAGGAATAAAAGGACTGCTTGCGTATGGGCATGGATACCTGTGGATTTGTTTACCTGAAAAGGAGAACACAAGGGTGACTCGAGTAAAGTTCACCAAGTCGCATCAGGAGCCCAACTTGTTGAATAGTGGCGAGAGCCCATGGTCTAAAAGCAAGGTGACCAGTGGACACCCCGTGAAGGCTGAGTGAGGTACCGGCACGGGTCGACCAGAAGCCCACCAGAGGGCGATATTGGGGACTGTGAACTGGTGCCTAAGAGTGCTGAGTTTATGCACGGCCTGTCCAGCTTTGATTTTGCCGATGGAGACAGACTTTGAATGGTTCCTATTGGAATGAAGATTTCTTCATAGCGAGCAATAATTGTTTCCTCTGAGCACTTGTTTTATATTTTGGGCCATAGATAAAGTGAATAGCTAAATTTTGGCGTATAATGGCACAGAGTAGTTGGCTTACAAACTTTCTGAGTGGGGGAACATTCCATAAGTTTTAGAATTAAGGTCCTGATGTTACTTAATTCCATGTTGGTGTTAAAGAATTTTGATCGGGTGCCAGGTTTGCAAATTTGGATTTAGATCATGGATTGTGCCAACCTGGGCGATACACACGTGCGGTTAAATGAAGGGCGGAGTGATCAATGGCTCCTTGAGCATTGCCATTCTAGTTGGGTCTCTTCATTTCTGAACGTGGGAGCAGGGTGCAGCTGCCTCACCTTGTTCCCTGCTTTAGCTCTCAAGGCTCCTTCCCGGCAAGACGTCCCTGAGCCGAAGACACATGGACCTACCCAGAGGAAGCCCAGGCTGTTGGAGTAGCCGTGTAGAGATATGCTGACATATCCACTGCCCACGCTGCTCTGCTTACACATTCACTGCCTCGTCTCTCCTCCTTCAGACAGCAACATGTCATCTGTATTGAAAGATGGAGCAGGACACTGCAATTGGTGTTAGACATGTGGGTTAATGGGTTAATGTCGGACTTGTGGGTTTGGACCACACTGCTTTCAGATGTCTGCTTGATGAACACTTAACCTTTATATATGAGTCTCACTTAGACATGAGTTTCTGTGCCCCTGTTTCTCTACGAGAGCCAGAGTCACAAATAGGATACCTAGCAGTGGGGCAATGGAAAAACTCATCTTAAGATGGAGAGTAGCTATTTGTTTGACCTTGCCATTGTGGTAATTCTTCTTCCTTGTCTATCCAGAGGTCAGACAAAGCCACCCTTTACGCGGTTGTTTTCTAGGGAAAATATGGGAAGTGGGAAAAATGAAAGTTTGTAAGCCCACTTGCCTTGAGCCACCAAAATGCGGTGATCTTTAGCCGGGTTTTGACCACCTCTGGGAAGACAGCTATGCAGTGAAATAGATGCCCACCATTGCTTTGTTGTACTCAGGAACCATAAGTCTTTGCCAGAAGTTAAAAAAATATCTGGGATTAGGGAGAAAACATCTCCCTGGGAGGGTGTGTTAAAGAGAGCCTGTGAGCAGGCTGAATTGCTTGCTGGGTGTCCACGTGTATCTACATATGGTGTGGAGGTCGGAGAAATGCAGGAATAAAAGGACTGCTTGCGTATGGGCATGGATACCTGTGGATTTGTTTACCTGAAAAGGAGAACACAAGGGTGACTCGAGTAAAGTTCAACAAGTCGCATCAGGAGCCCAACTTGTTGAATAGTGGCGAGAGCCCATGGTCTAAAAGCAAGGTGACCAGTGGACACCCCGTGAAGGCTGAGTGAGGTACCGGCACGGGTCGACCAGAAGCCCACCAGAGGGCGATATTGGGGACTGTGAACTGGTGCCTAAGAGTGCTGACTTTATGCACAGCCAGTCCGGCTTTGATTTTGCCTATTAACACAGACTTTAAAAGGTTCCTATTAGAATGAAGATTTCTTTATGGCGAGCAATGATTGTTTCCTCTGAGCACTGGTTTTATATTAGTGGGCCAAAAATAAAGTGAATAGCTAAAATTTGGCGTATAAAGGCACAGAGTAGTTGGCTTACAAACATTCTGAGTCGGGGAACATTCCATAAGTTTTAGAATTAAGGTCCTGATGTTACTTAATTCCATGTTGGGGTTAAAGAATTTTGATCAGGTGCCAGGTTTGCAAATTTGGATTTAGATCATGGATTGTGCCAACCTTGGCGATACACACGTGCGGTTCAATCAGGGCGGAGGGATCAATGGCTCCTTGAGCATTGCCATTCTAGTTGGGTCTTTTCACTTCTGAACGTGGGAGCAGGGTGCAGCTGCTTCAGCTTCTTACCTGCTTTAGTTGTCAAGGCTCCTTTCCGGCAAGACGTCCTGAACCGAAGACACATGGACCTACACAGAGGAAGCCCGGGCTGTTGGAGTAGCCGTGCAGAGATATGCTGACATATTCACTGCCCACGCGGCTCTGCTTACACATTCACTGCCTCAGCTCTCCTCCTTCAGCCGGCAACATGTCGTCTGTTTTGAAAGATGGAGGAGGACATTGCAATTGGTGTTAGACATGCGGGTTAATGGGTAAATGTCGGACTTGTGGGTTTGGACCACACTGCTTTCGGATGTCTGCTTGATGAACACTTAACCTTTATATATGAGTGTCACTTAGACATGAGTTTCTGTGCCCCTGTTTCTCTACGAGAGCCAGAGTCACAAATAGGATACCTAGCAGTGGGGCAATGGAATAACTCATCTTAAGATGGAGAGTAGCTATTTGTTTGACCTTGCCCTCATGGTAATTCTTCTTTCTTGTCTATCGAGAGGTCAGACAAAGCCACCATTTACTCGGTTCTTTTCTGGGGAAACTATGGGAAGTGGTGAAAATGAAAGTTTGTAAGCCCACTTGCTTTGAGCCACCAAAATGGGGTGATCTTCAGCTGGGTTTAGACCACCTCTGGGAAGACAGCTATGCAGTGAAATTGATGCCCACCAGTGCTTTCCTGTACTCTGGAACCATATGTCTTTGCCTGAAGTTAAAAAAATCTGGGAGTATGGAGAAAACATCTCCCTGGGACTGTGTGTTAAAGAGAGCCTGTGAGCAGGCTGAATTGCTTCCTGAGTGTCCACGTGGATCTACATGTGGTGTGGAGGTCGGAGAAATGCAGCAATAAAAGGACTGCTTGCGTGTGGGCACGGATACCTGTGGATTTGGTTTAACTGAAAAGGAGAACACGAGGGTGACTCGAGTAAAGTTCACCACATCGCATCGGGAGCCCAACTTGTTGAATAGTGGCTAGAGCCCATGGTCTACAAGCAAGGTGACCGGTGGATACCCCGTGAAGGCTGAGCGAGGTAACTGGCACGGGTCGACCCGAAGCCCACCAGAGGACGATATTGGAGACTGTGAACTGGTGCCTAAGAGTGCTGAGTTTATGCACGGCCTGTCCAGCATTGATTTTGCCGATGTGAGACAGACTTTGAATGGTTCCTATTGGAATGAAGATTTCTTCATAGCGAGCAATGATTGTTTCCTCTGAGAACTTGTTTTATATTTTGGGCCATAGATAAAGTGAATAGCTAAATTTTGGCGTATAGTGGCACAGAGTAGTTGGCTTACAAACTTTCTGAGTGGGGGAACATTCCATAAGTTTTAGAATTAAGGTCCTGATGTTACTTAATTCCATGTTGGGGTTAAAGAATTTTGATCGGGTGCCAGGTTTGCAAATTTGGATTTAGATCATGGATTGTGCCAACCTTGGCGATACACACGTGCGGTTAAATGAAGGGCGGAGTGATCAATGGTCCGTGAGCATTGCCATTCTAGTTGGGTCTCTTCATTTCTGAACGTGGGAGCAGGGTGCAGCTGCCTCACCTTGTTCCCTGCTTTAGCTCTCAAGGCTCCTTCCCGGCAAGACGTCCCTGAGCCGAAGACACATGGACCTACCCAGAGGAAGCCCAGGCTGTTGGAGTAGCCGTGTAGAGATATGCTGACATATCCACTGCCCACGCTGCTCTGCTTACACATTCACTGCCTCGTCTCTCCTCCTTCAGACAGCAAAATGTCATCTGTATTGAAAGATGGAGGAGGACACTGCAATTGGTGTTAGACATGTGTGTTAATGGGTTAATGTCGGACTTGTGGGTTTGGACCACACTGCTTTCGGATGTCTGCTTGATGAACACTTAACGTTTATATATGAGTCTCACTTAGACATGATTTTCTGTGCCCCTTTTTCTCTACGAGAGCCAGAGTCACTAATAGGATACCTAGCAGTGGGGCAATGGAAAAACTCATCTTAAGATGGAGAGTAGCTATTTGTTTGAACTTGCCCTCGTGGTAATTCTTCTTCCTTGTCTATCCAGAGGTCAGACAAAGCCACCCTTTACTCGGTTGTTTTCTAGGGAAAATATGGGAAGTGGGAAAAATGAAAGTTTGTAAGCCGACTTGCTTTGAGCCACCAAAATGGGGTGATCTTTAGCTGGGTTTACACCACCTCTGGGAAGACAGCTATGCAGTGAAATAGATGCCCACCAGTGCTTTCATGTACTCAGGAACCATAAGACTTGGCCAGAAGTTAAAAAAAAAAAAAATCTGGGATTATGGAGAAAACATCTCCCTGGGACTGTGTGTTAAAGAGAGCCTGTGAGCAGACTGAATTGCTTGCTGGATGTCCACATGGATCTACATATGGTGTGGAGGTCGGAGAAATGCAGCAATAACAGGATTGCTTGCGTATGGTTACGGATACCTGTGGATTTGGTTTACCTGAAAAGGAGAACACAAGGGTGACTCGAGTAAAGTTCACCACGTCGATAAGGAGCCTAACTTGTTGAATAGTGGCGAGAGCCCATGGTCTACAAGCAAGGTGACCAGTGGACACCCCGTGAAGGCTGAGCGAGGTAGCCGGCACGGGTCGACCAGAAGCCCACCAGAGGGCGATATAAGGGGCTGTGAACTTGTGCCTAAGAGTGCTTACTTTATCCACGGCCTGTCCGTCTTTGATTTTGCCGATGGACACAGACTTTGAAAGGTTCCAATTAGAATGAAGATTTCTTCATAGCGAGCAATGATTGTTTCCTCTGAGCACTGGTTGTATATTAGTGGGCAATACATAAAGTGAATAGCTAAAATTTGGCGTATATAGGCACAGAGTAGTTGGCTTACAAACATTCTGAGTGGGGAACATTCCATAAGTTTTAGAATTAAGGTCCTGATGATACTTAATTCCATGTTGGGGTTAAAGAATTTTGAACGGGTGCCAGGTTCGCAAATGTGGATTTAGTTCGTGGATTGTGCCAACCTGAACGATACACACGTGCGGTTAAATGAAGGGCGGAGTGACAATGGCTCCTTGAGCATTGCCATTCTAGTTGGGTCTCTTCATTTCTGAACGTGGGAGCAGGGTGCAGCTGCCTCAGCTTGTTCCCTGCTTTAGCTGTCAAGGCTCCTTTCCGGCAAGACGTCCCTGAGCCGAAGACACATGTACTTACCCAAAGGAAGCCCGGGTTGTTGGAGTAGCCGTGCAGAGATATGCTGATATATCCACAGACCACGCGGCTCTGCTTACACATTCACTGTCTCGGCCCCCCTCCTTCAGCCTGCAACATGTCGTCTGTTTTGAAAGATGGAGGAGGACATTGCAATTGGTCTTGGACATGTGGGTTAATGGGTTAATGTCGGACTTGTGGCTTTGGACCACACTGCTTTCGGATGTCTGCTTGATGAACACTTAACCTTTATATATGAGTCTCACTTAGACATGATTTTCTGTGCCCCTTTTTCTCTACGAGAGCCAGAGTCACAAACAGGATACCTAGCAGTGGGGCAATGGAAAAACTCATCTTAAGATGGAGAGTAACTATATGTTTGACCTTGCCCTCATGGTAATTCTTCTTCCTTGTCGATCCAGAGGTCAGACAAAGCCACCCTTTACTCGGTTGTTTTCAGGGGAAACTAGGGTAAGGGGGAAAAATGAAAGTTTGTAAGCCCATTTGCTTGAGCCACCAAAATGGGGTGATCTTTAGCTGGGTTTTGACCACCTCTGGGAAGACAGGTATGCAGTGAAATAGATGCCCACCAGTTCTTTGGTGTACTTAGGATTCATAAGACTTGGCCAGGAGTAAGAAAAAAAATCTGGGAGTAGGGAGAAAACATCTCCCTGGGACTGTGTGTTAAAGAGAGCCTGTGTGCAGGCTGAATTGCTTCTTGAGTGTACACGTGGATCTTCATGTGGTGTGGACGTCGGAGAAATGCAGCAATAAAAGGACTGCTTGCATATGGGCACGGATACCTGTGGATTTGGTTTACCTGAAAAGGAGAACACGAGGGTGACTCGAATAAAGTTCACCACGTCGCATCAGGAGCCCAACTTGTTGAATAGTGGCGAGAGCCCATGGTCTACAAGCAAGGTGACCGGTGGATACCCCGTGAAGGCTGAGCGAGGTCCCCGGTACGGGTCGACAAGAAGCCCACCACAGGACGATATTGGAGACTGTGAACTGGTGCCTAAGAGTGCTGACTTTATGCACGGCATGTCCTGCTTTGATTTTGCCGATGTACACAGACTTTGAATGGTTCCAATTGGAATGAAGATTTCTTCATGGCGAGCCATGATTGTTTCCTCTGAGCACTTGTTTTATATTTTGGGCCATAGATAAAGTGAATAGCTAAATTTTGGCGTATAATGGCACAGAGTAGTTGGCTTACAAACTTTCTGAGTGGGGGAACATTCCATAAGGCTTTGAATTAAGGTCCTGATGTTACTTAATTCCATGTTGGGGTTAAAGAATTTTGAACGGGTGCAAGGTTCGCAAATGTGGATTTAGTTCGTAGATTGTGCGAACCTGGGCGATACACACGTGCGGTTAAATGAAGGGCGGTGTGATCAATGGCTCCTTGAGCACTGCCATTCTAGTTGGGTCTCTTCATTTCTGAAAGTGGGAGCATGGTGCAGCTGCCTCACCTTGTTCCCTGCTTTAGCTGTCAAGGCTCTTTTCCGGCAAGGCGTCCCTGAGCCGTAGACACATGGACCTACCCAGAGGAAAACCGGGCTGTTGGTGTAGCCATGTAGAGATATGCTGACATATCCACCGCCCACGCTGCTCTGCTTACACATTCACTGCCTCATCTCTCCTCCTTCAGCCAGCAACATGTCATCTGTTTTGAAAGATTGAGGAGGACACTGCAATTGTTGTTAGACATGTGGGTTAATGCGTTAATGTCGGACTTGTGGGTTTGGACCACACTGCTTTCGGATGTCTGCTTGATGAACACTTAACGTTTATATATGAGTCTCACTTAGACATGAGTTTCTGTGCCCCCGTTTCTCTACGAGATCCAGAGTCACAAATAGGATACCTAGCAGTGGGGCAATGGAAAAACTCATCTTAAGATGGAGGGTAACTATATGTTTGACCTTGCCCTCATGGTAATTCTTCTTCATTGTCTATCCAGAGGTCAGACAAAGCCACCCTTTACTCGGTTGTTTTCTGGGGAAACTATGGGAAGGGGGAAAAATGAAAGTTTGTAAGCCCATTTGCTTGAGCCACCAAAACGGGTTGATCTTTAGCTGGGTTTTGACCACTTCTGGGAAGACAGCTATGCAGTGAAATAGATGCCCACCAGTGCTTTGGTGTATTCAGGAACCATAAGACTTGGCCAGAAGTAAAAAAAAAAAAAATCTGGGATTAGGGAGAAAACATCTCCCTGGGAGTGTGTGTTAAAGAGAGCCAGTGAGCAGGCTGAATTGCTTGCTGAGTGTCCACGTGGATCTACATATGGTGTGGAGGTCGGAGAAATGCAGCAATAAAAGGACTGCTTGCGTATGGGCACGGATACCTGTGGATTTGTTTACCTGAAAAGGAGAACACGAGGGTGACTCGAGTAAACTTCACCACGTCGCATCAGGAGCCGAACTTGTTGAATAGGGGCGAGAGCCCATGGTCTACAAGCAAGGTGACCGGTGGATACCCCGTGAAGGCTGAGCGAGGTCCCCGGTACGGGTCGACAAGAAGCACACCAGAGGACGATATTGGAGACTTTGAACTGGTGCCTAAGAGTGCTGACTTTATGCACAGCCTGTCCGGCTATTATTTTGCCGATTGACACAGACTTTGAAAGGTTCTTATTGGAATGAAGTTTTCTTCATGGCGAGCAATGATATTTCCTCTGAGCACTTGTTTTATATTTTGGGCCATAGATAAAGTGAATAGCTAAAATTTGGTGTATAAAGGCACAGAGCAGTTGTCTTACAAACTTTTCGAGTGGGGGAACATTCCATAAGTTTTAGAATTCAGGTCTGATGTAACTTAATTCCATGTTGTGATTAAAGAATTCTAAACGGGTGCCAGGTTCACAAATGTGGATTTAGTTCGTGGATTGTGCCAACCTGGGTGATACACACGTGCGGTAAAATGAAGGGCGGAGGGATCAATGGCTTCTTGAGCATTGCCATTCTAGTTGGGTCTCTTAATTTCTGAACTTGGGAGCAGAGTGCAGCTGCCTCAGCTTGTTCCCTGCATTAGCTGTCAAGGCTCCTTTCCTGCAATACGTCCCTAAGCTGAGACACATGGACCTACCCAGAGGAAGCCGGGGCTGTTGAGTAGCCGTGCAGAGTTATGCTGACATATCCACGGCCCACGCTGCTTACACATTCACTGCCTCGGCTCTCCTCCTTCACCCGGCAACATGTCGTCTGTTTTGATAGATGGAGGAGGACATTGCAATTGGTGTTAGACATGCGGGTTGATGGGTTAATGTCGGACTTGTGGGTTTGGACCACTCTGCTTTCAGATGTCTGCTTGATGAACACTTAACCTTTATATATGAGTCTCACTTAGACATGAGTTTCTGTGCCCCTGTTTATGTACGAGAGCCAGAGTCACAAATAGGATACCTAGCAGTGGAGCAATGGAAAAACTCATCTTAAGATGGAGAGTAGCTATATGTTTGACCTTGCCCTCATGGTAATTCTTCTTCATTGTCTATCCAGAGGTCAGACCAAGCCACCCTTTACTCGGTTGTTTACTGGGGAAACTATGGGAAGTGGGAGCAATGAAAGTTTGTAAGCCCACTTGCTTTGAGTCACCAAAATGGGGTGATCTTTAGCTGAGTTTAGACCACCTCTGGGAAGACAGCTATGCAGTGAAATAGATGCCCACCAGAGCTTTCGTGTACTCAGGAACCATAAGCCTTTGCCAGAAGTTAAAAAAAAAATCGGAGTAGGGAGAAAACATATCCCTGGGACTGTGTGTTAAAGAGAGCCTGTGAGCAGGCTGAATTGCTTGCTGGGTGTCCACGTGGATCTACATATGGTGTGGAGGTCGGAGAAATGCAGCAATAAAAGGACTGCTTGCATATGGGCACGGATACCTGTGGATTTGGTTTACGTGAAAAAGAACACGAGAGTGACTCGAGTAAAGTTCACCACGTTGCATCAGGAGCCCATCTTGTTGAATAGTGGCGAGAGCCCATGGTCTACAAGCAAGGTGACCGGTGGACACCCCGTGAAGGCTGAGCGGGGTTAGTGGCACGGGTCGACCAGAAGCCCACCAGAGGGCGATATTGGAGACTTAAGGGCTGGGACGCCCCAGGCCTGCGGCTCACAAAGCCTAAGGGCTGGGGCGCCCCAGGACTAGGGCTCCCAAAGCCTAAGAGCTGATGTGCCCCAGGCCTGGGGCTCCCAAAGCCTAAGGGCTGGGTACCCCAGGCCTTTGGCTCCCGAAGGCTAAGGGATGGGGCGCCCCAGGCCTGGGGCTCCCAAAACCTAAGGGCTGGGGCGCCCAGGCCAGGGGATCCCTAATTCTAAGAGCTGGGGCGCACCAGGCTTGGGGCTCCCTAAGCCTTAAGGCTGGGGCGCCCAAGGCTTGAGGCTCCCTAAGCCTAAGGTCTGGGGCGCACTAGGCCTGGGGCTCCCAAAGCCTAAGGGCTGGGGCGCCACAGGCCTGGGGCTAACTAATCCTAAGGGCTGGGTGCCCCAGGCCTAGGGCTCCCTAAGTCTAAGGGCCGGGGGGACCCTGGCCTGGCGCTCCCTAAGCCTATGTGTTGGGGTGCCCTAGGCCTGGGGCTCCCAAACCAAAGTGCTGAGGCGCCCCAGGCCTGGGGCTCCAAAAGCCTAATGGTTGGGGCGCCCCAGACCTGGGCATCCCAAATACTAAGGGCTGTGGCGCCCCAGGCCTGGGGCTCCCAAAGCCTAAGGGCTGGGGCGCCCCAGAGCTGGGGCTACCAAAACCTAATGGCTGGGACTCCTCTGGCCTAGGGCTCCCTAAGATTAAGGGCTGTGGCGCCCCAGGCCTGGGGCTCCCTAAGGCTAAGGGCTGGGGTGCCCTAGACCTGGGTCTCCCAAAGCCTAAAGCATGGGTGTCCCAGGCCTGGGGCTCCCAAAGCCTAAGAGGTGGTGCACCACAGCCCTGGGGCTCCCAAAGTCTAAGTGCTGGGGTGCCCCAGGCCTGGTGCTCCCTAAAATTAAGGGCTGTGGCGCCCCAGGCCTGCGGCTTGCAAATTCTAAGGGCTGGGGCGCCCCAGTCCTGGGGCTCCCAAAGCCTAAGGGCTGGGGCGCACCAAGCCTGGTGCTCCCTAAACTTAAGGGCTGGGGCGCCCCAGGCCTGCGGCTCCCAAAGTCTAAGGGCTGGGGCGCCCCAGACCTGCGGCTCCCAAATCCTAAAGGCTGGGGCGCCACAGGCCTGGCGCTCCCAAAGCCTAAGGCCTGGGGCACCCCAGGTCTGGGGCTCCCAAAGCCTAAGTGCTGGGGTGCCCCAGGCCTGGTGTTCCCTAAACTTAAGGGCTGTGGCGCACCAGGCCTGCGGCTCGCAAATTCTAAGGGCTGGGGCGCCCCAGTCCTGGGGTTCCCTAAGCCTAAGGGCTGGGGCGTCCCAGGCCTGGGGCTCCCTAAACTTAAGGGCTTTGGCGCCCCAAGCCTGGGTCTCCCAAAGCCTAAGGGCTGGGCCCCCCAGGCCTGGGGCGCCCTAAGGCTAAGGGTTGGGGCGCCCCAGCCCTGGACTCCCTAAACCTAAGGTTTGGGGCACCCCAGGCCTGGGGCTCCCTAAGCCTAAGTGCTGGGGCGCCCCAAACCAGGGGCTCCCTAAGCCTAAGGGCTGGGGCGCCCCAAGTTGGGGCACCCTAAGCCTAAGGGCTGGGTCACCCCAGGCTTGGAGCTCCCTAATCCGAAGGGCAGGAGCGTCCCAGGCCAAGGGCTCCCAAAGCCTAAGGGCTGGGGCGGCCCAGGCCTGGGGCTCTCTAAGCCCAAGAGCTGCGGCGCCCCAGGCCTGGGCCTCCCTAAACCGAAGGGCTAGGGTGTCCCAGGCCTGGGGCTCCCTAAGGCAAGGGCTGGGTCGCCCCTGGCCTGGGGCTCTCAAAGCCAAAGGGCTGGGGCGCCCCAGGCCTGGGCCTCACAAAGCCCAATGGCTGGGGCGCCTCAGGCATGGGCCTCCCAAAACCCAAGGACTGGGGCGCCCCAGGCTTGGAGCTCCCTAAGCCGAGGGCTGGCGCTTCTAAGGCCTGGGGTTCCCAAAGCCTAAGGGCTGTGGTGCCCCTGGCCTGGGGCTCCCAAAGCCTAAGGGCTGGGGCGCCGCAGGCCTGGGGCTCACAAAGCCTAAGGGCTGGGGCACCCCGGGCTTGCGGCTCCCAAAGCATAAGGGCTGGGGAACCCCAGGCCTGGGGCTCCCAAACCTAATGCCTGGGGCGCCCCAGGCCTTGGGATCCCAAAGCCTAAGGCCTGGGGCGCCTCAGGCCAGGGGCTCCCAAAGCCTATGGGCTAGGGTGCCCCAGGCCTGGGGCTTCATAAGCCTAAGGGCTGGGGCTCCCCACGCCTGGGGCTCCCAAAGCCTAAGAGCTGGTACGCCACAGGCCTGGGGCTCCCAACGTCTAAGGGCTGGGGCAACCCAGGCCTGGGGCTCCCTAAACGTAAGGTCTGGGGCGCCACAGGCTGCGTCTCCCAAATCTTAAGGGCTGGGGCGCCACAGGCCTGGCGCTCCCAAAGCCGAAGGGCTGGGGTGCCCCAGGTTGGGGCTCCCAAACCTAAGGGCTGGGGCAACCCAGGCCTGGGGCTCCCTAAGCCTAACGGCTGGGGAGTCTCAGGCCTGGGGCTCCCTAAACTTAAGTGCTGGGGCGCCCCAGGCCTGCGGCTCACAAAACCTAAGGGCTGGGGTGCCCCAGGCCAGGGGATCCCTAATTCTAAGAGCTGGGGCGCACCAGGCTTGGGGCTCCCTAAGCCATAAGGCCGAGGCGCCCCAGGCCAGGGGCTCCCAAAGCCTAAGGGCTGGGGCGCCCCAGAGCTGGGGCTACCAAAACCTAATGGCTGGGACTCCTCTGGCCTAGCGCTCCCTAAGATTAAGGGCTGTGGCGCCCCAGGCCGGGGACTCCCTAAGCCTAAGGGCTGGGGCGCCCCAGGCCTGCGGCTCCCAAATCCTAAAGGTTGGGGCGCCACAGGCCGGACGCTCCCAAAGCCTAAGGCCTGGGGCGCACCAGGTCTGGGGCTCCCAATGCCTAAGTGCTGGGGTGCCCCAGGCCTGATGCTCCCTAAACTTAAGGGCTGGGGCGCCCCAGGCCTGCGGCTACCAAAGTATAAGGGCTGGGGCGCCCCAGTCCTGGGGCTCCCAAAGCCTAAGGGCTGGGGCGCCCCAGGCCTGCGGCTCCCAAAGTCTACGGGCTGGGGCGCCCCAGTCCTGGGGCTCCCTAAGCCTAAGGGCTTGGGCGTCCCAGGCCTGGGGCTCCCTAAACTTAAGGGCTGGGGCGCCCCAAGCCTGGGGCTCCCTAAGCCTAAGAGCTGATGCGACCCAAGCCTGGGTCTCCCAAAGCCTAAGGGCTGGGCCCCCCAGGCCTGGGGCTCCCTAAGGCTAAGGGTTGGGGCGCCCCAGGCCTGGACTCCCTAAACCTAACGTTTGGGGCACCCCAGGCCTGGGGCTCCCTAAGCCTAAGTGCTGGGGCGCCCCAAACCAGGGGCTCCCTAAGCCTAAGGGCTGGGGCGCCCCAGGCCTGGGGCACCCTAAGCCTAAAGGCTGGGGCACCCCAGGCTTGGAGCTCCCTAATCCGAAGGGCAGGAGCGTCCCAGGCCAAGGGCTCCCAAAGCCTAAGGGCTAGGACGGCGCAGGCCTGGGGCTCTCTAAGCCCAAGCGCTGGGGCGCCCCAGGCCTGGGCCTCCCTAAGCCGAAGGGCTAGGGTGTCCCAGGTCTGGGGCTCCTTAAGGCAAGGGCAGGGGCGCCCCTGGCCTGGGGCTCCCAAAGCCAAAGGGCTGGGGCGCCCCAGGCCTGGGGCTCACAAAGCCCAATGGCTGGGGCGCCTCAGGCCTGGGCCTCCCAAAACCCAAGGACTGGGACGCCCCAGGCTTGGAGCTCCCTAAGCCGAAGGGCTGGCGTTTCTAAGGCCTGGGGCTCCCAAAGCCTAAGGGCTGGGGCGCCCCTGGCCTGGGGCTCCCAAAGCCTAAGGGCTGGGGCGCCCCTGGCCTTGGGCTCCCAAAGACTAAGGGCTGGGGCTCCGCAGGCCTGGGGCTCACAAAGCCTAAGGGCTGGGGCGCCCCGGGCTTGCGGCTCCGAAAGCATAAAGGCTGGGGAACCCCGGGCCTGGGGCTCCCAAACCTAATGCCTGGGGCGCCCCAGGCCTTGGGATCCCAAAGCCTAAGGGCTGGGGCGCCTCAGGCCAGGGGCTCCCAAAGCCTATGGGCTAGGGTGCCCCAGGCCTGGGGCTTCCTAAGCCTAAGGGCTGGGGTTCCCCAGGCCTGGGGCTCCCAAAGCCTAAGGCCTGGGGGACCCTAAACCTAAGGGCTGGCTCGACCCAGGCCTTGGGCTCCCTCTACCTAATTGCTGTGGCACCCCAGGTCTGGGGCTCTCTAAGCCTAAGGGCTGGGGCGACCCTGGCCTAGGGCTCCCTAAGCCTGAGGGCTGGGTACCCCCAGGCCTGGGGCTCCTAAGCCTAAGGGCTGGGGCGCCCCAGGCCTGGTGCTCCCTAAACTTAAGGGCTGGGGCGCCCCAGGCCTGCGGCTCCCAAAGTCTAAGGGCTGGGGCGCCCCAGTCCTGGGGCTCCCTAAGCCTAAAGGCTGGGGCGTCCCAGGCCTGGGGCTCCCTAAACTTAAGGGCTTTGGCGCCCCAAGCCTGGGTCTCCCAAAGCCTAAGGGCTGGGCCCCGCAGGCCTGGGGCGCCCTAAGGCTAAGGGTTGGGGAGCCCCAGCCCTGGATTCCCTAAACCTAAGGTTCGGGGCACCCCAGACCTGGGGCTCCCTAAGCCTAAGTGCTGGGGCGCCCCAAACCAGGGGCTCCCTAAGCCTCAGGGCTGGGGCGCCCCAAGTTGGGGCACCCTAAGCCTAAGGGCTGGGTCACCCCAGGCTTGGAGCTCCCTAATCCGAAGGGCAGGAGCGTCCCAGGCCAAGGGCTCCCAAAGCCTAAGGGCTGGGGCGGCCCAGGCCTGGGGCTCTCTAAGGCAAGGGCTGGGGCGCCCCTGGCCTGGGGCTCCCAAAGCCAAAGCGCTGGGGCGCCCCAGGCCTGGGGCTCACAAAGCCCAATGGCTGGGGCGCCTCAGGCATGGGCCTCCCAAAACCCAAGGACTGGGGCGCCCCAGGCTTGGAGCTCCCTAAGCCGAGGGCTGGCGCTTCTAAGGCCTGGGGTTCCCAAAGCCTAAGGGCTGTGGTGCCCCTGGCCTGGGGCTCCCAAAGCCTAAGGGCTGGGGCGCCGCAGGCCTGGGGCTCACAAAGCCTAAGGGCTGGGGCACCCCGGGCTTGCGGCTCCCAAAGCATAAGGGCTGGGGAACCCCAGGCCTGGGGCTCCCAAACCTAATGCCTGGGGAGCCCCAGGCCTTGGGATCCCAAAGCCTAAGGGCTGGGGCGCCTCAGGCCAGGGGCTCCCAAAGCCTATGGGCTAGGGTGCCCCAGGCCTGGGGCTTCCTAAGCCTAAGGGCTGGGGCTCCCCACGCCTGGGGCTCCCAAAGCCTAAGGGCTGGGGCTCCCTAAGCCTAAGTGCTGGAGCGCCCCAGGCCTGGGGCTCCCAAAGCCTAAGGGCTGGGGCCCCCCAGGCCTGTGGCTCCCTAAGGCTAAGGGCTGGGGTGCCCCAGACCTGGGGCTCCCAAAGCCTAAAGCTGGGGCGTCCCAGGCTTGGGGCTCCCAAAGCCTAAGAGCTGTTACGCCACAAGCCTGGGGCTCTCAACGTCCAAGGGCTGGGGCACCCCAGGCCTGGGGCTCCCTAAGCTTAAGGTCTGGGGCGCCACCGGCCTGCGTCTCCCAAATCTTAAGGGCTGGGGCGCCACAGGCCTGGCGCTCCCAAAGCCTAAGGGCTGGGGCGCCGCAGGTTGGGGCTCCCAAACCTAAGGGCTGGGGCACCCCAGGCCTGGGGCTCCCTAAGCCTAAGGGCTGGGGCCCCAAGGCCTGGTGCTCCCTAAGTCTAAGGGCTGGGTGCACCAGGCCTTGGGTTCCCAAAGCCTAAGGGCTGGGGCGCCCCATGCCTGGGGTTCCAAAGCCTAAGGGTTGGGAAGCCCCAGGCCTGGGACTCCCAAAGCCTATGGGCTGGGGCGCCTCAGGCCTAGGGCACCCTAAGCGTAAGGACAGGGGCACCCAGGCCTGGGGCTTTCTAAGCCTAATTGCTGGGGCGCCCTAGGTCTGGGGCTCTCTAAGCCTAAGGTTTGGGGAGCCTCAGGCCTGGGGCTCTCTAAGCCTAAGGGTTTGGGCGCCCCTGGCCTGGGGCTCCCTAAGCCTAAGTACTGGGGCGCCCCAGACCAGGGGCTCCCTAAGCCTAAGTGCTGGGGCGCCTCAGACCAGGGGCTCCCTAAGCCTAAGTGTGGTTGCGCCCCAAGCTTGGAGTTCCCTAAGCCGAAGGGTTGAGGCGTCCCAGGCCTTGGGCTCCCTAAGCCCAAGGACTGAGGCGTCCCAGGCCTGGGGCTTCCTAAGGCTAAGGGCTGGGTTGCCCCAGACCTGGGGCTCCCAAAGCCTAAAGCTGTGGCGCCCCAGGCTTGGGGCTCCCAAAGCCTAAGAGCTGGTACGCCACAGGCCTGGGGCTCCCAACGTCTAAGGGCTGGGGCAACCCAGGCCTGGGGCTCCCTAAACGTAAGGTCTGGGGCACCACAGGCTGCGTCTCCCAAATCTTAAGGGCTGGGGCGCCACAGGCCTGGCGCTCCCAAAGCCTAAGGGCTGGGGCGCCCCAGGTTGGGGCTCCCAAACCTAAGGGCTGGGGCAACCCAGGCCTGGGGCTCCCTAAGCCTAACGGCTGGGGAGTCTCAGGCCTGGGGCTCCCTAAACTTAAGTGCTGGGGCGCCCCAGGCCTGCGGCTCACAAAACCTAAGGGCTGGGGCGCCCCAGGCCAGGGGATCCCTAATATTAAGAGCTGGGGCGCACCAGGCTTGGGGCTCCCTAAGCCTTAAGGCTGGGGCGCCCCAGGCCTGGGGCTCCCAAAGCCTAAGGGCTGGGGCGCCCCAGAGCTGGGGCTACCAAAACCTAATGGCTGGGACTCCTCTGGCCTAGCGCTCCCTAAGATTAAGGGCTGTGGCGCCCCAGGCCGGGGACTCCCTAAGACTAAGGGCTGGGGCGCCCCAGGCCTGCGGCTCCCAAATCCTAAAGGTTGGGGCGCCACAGGCCGGACGCTCCCAAAACCTAAGGCCTGGGGCGCCCCAGGTCTGGGGCTCCCAAAGCCTAAGTGCTGGGGTGCCCCAGGCCTGGTGCTCCCTAAACTTAAGGGCTGGGGCGCCCCAGGCCTGCGGCTACCAAAGTATAAGGGCTGGGGCGCCCCAGTCCTGGGGCTCCCAAAGCCTAAGGGCTGGGGCGCACCAGGCCTGGTGCTCCCTAAACTTAAGGGCTGGGGCGCCCCAGGCCTGCGGCTCCCAAAGTCTACGGGCTGGGGCGCCCCAGTCCTGGGGCTCCCTAAGCCTAAGGGCTGGGGCGTCCCAGGCCTGGGGCTCCCTAAACTTAAGGGCTGGGGCGCCCCAAGCCTGGGGCTCCCTAAGCCTAAGAGCTGATGCGACCCAAGCCTGGGTCTCCCAAAGCCTAAGGGCTGGGCCCCCCAGGCCTGGGGCTCCCTAAGGCTAAGGGTTGGGGCGCCCCAGGCCTGGACTCCCTAAACCTAACGTTTGGGGCACCCCAGGCCTGGGGCTCCCTAAGCCTAAGTGCTGGGGCGCCCCAAACCAGGGGCTCCCTAAGCCTAAGGGCTGGGGCGCCCCAGGCCTGGGGCACCCTAAGCCTAAAGGCTGGGGCACCCCAGGCTTGGAGCTCCCTAATCCGAAGGGCAGGAGCATCCCAGGCCAAGGGCTCCCAAAGCCTAAGGGCTAGGACGGCCCAGGCCTGGGGCTCTCTAAGCCCAAGCGCTGGTGCGCCCCAGGCCTGGGCCTCCCTAAGCCGAAGGGCTAGGGTGTCCCAGGCCTGGGGCTCCTTAAGGCAAGGGCAGGGGCGCCCCTGGCCTGGGGCTCCCAAAGCCAAAGGGCTGGGGCGCCCCAGGCCTGGGGCTCACAAAGCCCAATGGCTGGGGCGCCTCAGGCCTGGGCCTCCCAAAACCCAAGGACTGGGACGCCCCAGGCTTGGAGCTCCCTAAGCCGAAGGGCTGGCGTTTCTAAGGCCTGGGGCTCCCAAAGCCTAAGGGCTGGGGCGCCCCTGGCCTGGGGCTCCCAAAGCCTAAGGGCTGGGGCGCCCCTGGCCTTGGGCTCCCAAAGACTAAGGGCTGGGGCTCCGCAGGCCTGGGGCTCACAAAGCCTAAGGGCTGGGGCGCCCCGGGCTTGCGGCTCCGAAAGCATAAAGGCTGGGGAACCCCGGGCCTGGGGCTCCCAAACCTAATGCCTGGGGCGCCCCAGGCCTTGGGATCCCAAAGCCTAAGGGCTGGGGCGCCTCAGGCCAGGGGCTCCCAAAGCCTATGGGCTAGGGTGCCCCAGGCCTGGGGCTTCCTAAGCCTAAGGGCTGGGGTTCCCCAGGCCTGGGGCTCCCAAAGCCTAAGGGCTGGGGCTCCCTAAGCCTAAGGGCTGGAGCGCCCCAGGCCTGGGGCTCCCAAAGCCTAAGGGCTGGGGCCCCCCAGGCCTGGGGCTCCCAAGCCTAAGAGCTGGGGCGCCCCAGGCCTGGGGGACCCTAAACCTAAGGGCTGGCTCGACCCAGGCCTTGGGCTCCCTCTACCTAATTGCTGTGGCACCCCAGGTCTGGGGCTCTCTAAGCCTAAGGGCTGGGGCGACCCTGGCCTAGGGCTCCCTAAGCCTGAGGGCTGGGTACCCCCAGGCCTGGGGCTCCTAAGCCTAAGGGCTGGGGCGCCCCAGGCCTGTGGCTGCCAAACCTAAGGGCTGGGGCGCCCCAGGCCTGGGGCACCCAAAACCTCAAGGCTGGAGCGCCTCAGGCCTGGGGCTCCCTAAGCCTAAAGGTTGGGGCACCCCAGGCCTGGGGCTCCCTAAGCCTAAGTGCTGGGGTGCCCCAAACCGGGGCTCCCTAAGCCTAAGGGCTAGGGTGCCCCAGGCCTGGGGCTCCCAAAGCCTAAGGACTGGGGCTCCCTAAGCCTAAGGGCTGGAGCGCTCCAGGCCTGGGCCTTCCAAAGACCAAGGACTGAGGCGTCCCAGACCTGGGGCTCCCTAAGCCGAAGGGCTAGGGTGTCCCAGGCCTGGGACTCCCTAAGGTCAAGGGCTGGGGCGCCCCAGGCTGGGGCTGCCTAAGGTCAAGGTTGGGGCGCCCCAACCTGGGGCTTCCAAAGTCTAAGAGCTGGGGCTAACCAGGCCTGGGGCTCCCTAAGCCTAATTGCTGGTGCGCCCCAGGTCTGGGGATCTCTAAGCCCAAGGACTGGGGCGCCCCAGGCCTGGGCCTCCCAAAGCCCAAGGACTGGGGCGCCCCAGGCTTGGAGCTCCCTAAGCCGAAGGGCTGGCGCTTCCGAGGCCTGGGGCTCCCAAAGCCTAAGGGCTGGGTCGCCACAGGCATGGGGCTCCCTATTCCTAATTGCTAGGGCAATCCAGGTCTGTGGCTCTCTAAGCCTAAGGACTGGGGAGAACCAGGCCTGGGGCTCCCTAAGCCTAAGGGCTGGGGCGCCCCAAGCCTGGGGCTCCCAAAGCCTAAGGTCTGGGGAGTCCGAGGCCTGGGGCTCCCAAAGCGTAAGAGCTGGGGCGACCCAAGCCTGGGTCTCCCAAAGCCTAAGGGCTGGGCGCCCCAAGCCTGGGGCTCCCTAAGGCTAAGGGTTGGGGCGCCCCAGGCCTGGGACTCCCAAAACTTAAGGCCTGTGGCGCCCCATGGCAGGGGCTCCCTAAGTCAAAGAGCTGGGAATCACCAGGCCTGGGACTCCCAAAGCCTAAGGGCTGGGGCGTCTCAGGCCTGGGATCCCTAATCTTAAGGGCTGGGGCGCCCCAGGTCTGCGGCTCACAAAGCCTAAGGGATGGGGCGCCCCAGGACTGGGGCTCCCTAAGCCTAAGGGCTGGGGCACCCCAGGCCTGGGGCTCCCAAAGCCTAAGGGCTGGGGCGCCCAGGCCTGGGACTCCCAAAGCCAAAGGGCTGGGGCGCCACAGGCCTGGGGCTCCCTAAGCCTAAGGGCTGGGGCGCCTCAGGCCTAGGGCACCCTAAGTGTAAGTGCAGGGGCACCCAGGCCTGGGTCTTTCTAAGCCTAATTGCTGGGGCACCACAGGTCTGGGGCTCTCTAAGCCTAAGGGTTGGGGAGCCTCAGGCCTGGGGCTCTCTAAGCCTAAGAGTTTGGGCGCCCCTGGCCTGGGGCTCCCTAAGCCTAAGTGCTGGGGCGCCCCAGGCCTTGGGATCCCAAAGCATAAGGGCTGGGGCGCCTCAGGCCAGGGGCTCCCAAAGCCTATGGGCTAGGGTGCCCCAGGCCTGGGGCTTCCTAAGCCTAAGGGCTGGGGTTCCCCAGGCCTGGGGCTCCCAAAGCCTAAGGGCTGGGGCTCCCTAAGCCTAAGGGCTGGAGCGCCCCAGGCCTGGGGCTCCCAAAGCCTAAGGGCTGGGGCCCCCCAGGCCTGGGGCTCCCAAGCCTAAGAGCTGGGGCGCCCCAGGCCTGGGGGACCCTAAACCTAAGGGCTGGCTCGACCCAGGCCTTGGGCTCCCTCTACCTAATTGCTGTGGCACCCCAGGTCTGGGGCTCTCTAAGCCTAAGGGCTGGGGCGACCCTGGCCTAGGGCTCCCTAAGCCTGAGGGCTGGGTACCCCCAGGCCTGGGGCTCCTAAGCCTAAGGGCTGGGGCGCCACAGGCCTGTGGCTGCCAAACCTAAGGGCTGGGGCGCCCCAGGCCTGGGGCACCCAAAACCTCAAGGCTGGAGTGCCTCAGGCCTGGGGCTCCCTAAGCCTAAAGGTTGGGGCACCCCAGGCCTGGGGCTCCCTAAGCCTAAGTGCTGGGGTGCCCCAAACCGGGGCTCCCTAAGCCTAAGGGCTAGGGTGCCCCAGGCCTGGGGCTCCCAAAGCCTAAGGACTGGGGCTCCCTAAGCCTAAGGGCTGGAGCGCTCCAGGCCTGGGCCTTCCAAAGACCAAGGACTGAGGCGTCCCAGACCTGGGGCTCCCTAAGCCGAAGGGCTAGGGTGTCCCAGGCCTGGGACTCCCTAAGGTCAAGGGCTGGGGCGCCCCAGGCTGGGGCTGCCTAAGGTCAAGGTTGGGGCGCCCCAACCTGGGGCTTCCAAAGTCTAAGAGCTGGGGCTAACCAGGCCTGGGGCTCCCTAAGCCTAATTGCTGGTGCGCCCCAGGTCTGGGGATCTCTAAGCCCAAGGACTGGGGCGCCCCAGGCCTGGGCCTCCCAAAGCCCAAGGACTGGGGCGCCCCAGGCTTGGAGCTCCCTAAGCCGAAGGGCTGGCGCTTCCAAGGCCTGGGGCTCCCAAAGCCTAAGGGCTGGGTCGCCACAGGCATGGGGCTCCCTATTCCTAATTGCTAGGGCAATCCAGGTCTGTGGCTCTCTAAGCCTAAGGACTGGGGAGAACCAGGCCTGGGGCTCCCTAAGCCTAAGGGCTGGGGCGCCCCAAGCCTGGGGCTCCCAAAGCCTAAGGTCTGGGGAGTCCGAGGCCTGGGGCTCCCAAAGCGTAAGAGCTGGGGCGACCCAAGCCTGGGTCTCCCAAAGCCTAAGGGCTGGGCGCCCCAAGCCTGGGGCTCCCTAAGGCTAAGGGTTGGGGCGCCCCAGGCCTGGGACTCCCAAAACTTAAGGCCTGTGGCGCCCCATGGCAGGGGCTCCCTAAGTCAAAGAGCTGGGAATCACCAGGCCTGGGACTCCCAAAGCCTAAGGGCTGGGGCGTCTCAGGCCTGGGATCCCTAATCTTAAGGGCTGGGGCGCCCCAGGTCTGCGGCTCACAAAGCCTAAGGGATGGGGCGCCCCAGGACTGGGGCTCCCTAAGCCTAAGGGCTGGGGCACCCCAGGCCTGGGGCTCCCAAAGCCTAAGGGCTGGGGCGCCCAGGCCTGGGACTCCCAAAGCCAAAGGGCTGGGGCGCCACAGGCCTGGGGCTCCCTAAGCCTAAGGGCTGGGGCGCCTCAGGCCTAGGGCACCCTAAGTGTAAGTGCAGGGGCACCCAGGCCTGGGTCTTTCTAAGCCTAATTGCTGGGGCACCACAGGTCTGGGGCTCTCTAAGCCTAAGGGTTGGGGAGCCTCAGGCCTGGGGCTCTCTAAGCCTAAGAGTTTGGGCGCCCCTGGCCTGGGGCTCCCTAAGCCTAAGTGCTGGGGCGCCCCAGAGCAGGGGCTCCCTAAGCCTAAGTGTGGGGGCGCCCCAAGCTTGGAGCTCCCTAAGCCAAAGGGCTGGGGCACCCCAGGCCTGGGGCTCCCTAAGCTTAAGGTCTGGGGCGCCACAGGCCTGCGTCTCCCAAATCTTAAGGGCTGGGGCGTCTCAGGCCTGGGGCCCCCTAAACTTAAGGGCTGGGGCAAACCAGGCCTGCGGCTCACAAAGCTTAAGGGCTGGGGCACCCCAGGACTGGGGCTCCCAAAGCCAAAGGGCTGATGCGCCCCAGGCCTGGGGCACCCAAAGTCTAAGGGCTGGGGCACCCCAGGCCTGGGGCTCCCAAAGCCTAAGGGCTGGGGCGCCCAGGCCTGGGACTCCCAAAGCCAAAGGGCTGGGGCACCCCAGGCCTGGGGCTCCCTAAGCCTAAGGGCTGGGGCGCCTCAGGCCTAGGGCACCCTAAGTGTAAGTGCAGGGGCACCCAGGCCTGGGGCTTTCTAAGCCTAATTGCTGGGGCACCACAGGTCTGGGGCTCTCTAAGCCTAAGGGTTGGGGAGCCTCAGGCCTGGGGCTCTCTAAGCCTAAGAGTTTGGGCGCCCCTGGCCTGGGGCTCCCAAAGCCTAAGGGCTGGGGCGCCGCAGGTTGGGGCTCCCAAACCTAAGGGCTGGGGCACCCCAGGCCTGGGGCTCCCTAAGCCTAAGGGCTGGGGCCCCAAGGCCTGGTGCTCCCTAAGTCTAAGGGCTGGGTGCACCAGGCCTTGGGTTCCCAAAGCCTAAGGGCTGGGGCGCCCCATGCCTGGGGTTCCAAAGCCTAAGGGTTGGGACGCCCCAGGCCTGGGACTCCCAAAGCCTAAGGGCTGGGGCGCCTCAGGCCTAGGGCACCCTAAGCGTAAGGACAGGGGCACCCAGGCCTGGGGCTTTCTAAGCCTAATTGCTGGGGCGCCCTAGGTCTGGGGCTCTCTAAGCCTAAGGTTTGGGGAGCCTCAGGCCTGGGGCTCTCTAAGCCTAAGGGTTTGGGCGCCCCTGGCCTGGGGCTCCCTAAGCCTAAGTACTGGGGCGCCCCAGACCAGGGGCTCCCTAAGCCTAAGTGCTGGGGCGCCCCAGACCAGGGGCTCCCTAAGCCTAAGTGTGGTTGCGCCCCAAGCTTGGAGTTCCCTAAGCCGAAGGGTTGAGGCGTCCCAGGCCTTGGGCTCCCTAAGCCCAAGGACTGAGGCGTCCCAGGCCTGGGGCTTCCTAAGCCTAAGGGCTGGGGCGCCCCAGGCCTGGGGCTCCCTAAGGCTAAGGGCTGGGTTGCCCCAGACCTGGGGCTCCCAAAGCCTAAAGCTGTGGCGTCCCAGGCTTGGGGCTCCCAAAGCCTAAGAGCTGGTACGCCACAGGCCTGGGGCTCCCAACGTCTAAGGGCTGGGGCAACCCAGGCCTGGGGCTCCCTAAACGTAAGGTCTGGGGCGCCACAGGCTGCGTCTCCCAAATCTTAAGGGCTGGGGCGCCACAGGCCTGGCGCTCCCAAAGCCTAAGGGCTGGGGCGCCCCAGGTTGGGGCTCCCAAACCTAAGGGCTGGGGCAAACCAGGCCTGGGGCTCCCTAAGCCTAACGGCTGGGGAGTCTCAGGCCTGGGGCTCCCTAAACTTAAGTGCTGGGGCGCCCCAGGCCTGCGGCTCACAAAACCTAAGGGCTGGGGCGCCCCAGGCCAGGGGATCCCTAATATTAAGAGCTGGGGCGCACCAGGCTTGGGGCTCCCTAAGCCTTAAGGCTGGGGCGCCCCAGGCCTGGGGCTCCCAAAGCCTAAGGGCTGGGGCGCCCCAGAGCTGGGGCTACCAAAACCTAATGGCTGGGACTCCTCTGGCCTAGCGCTCCCTAAGATTAAGGGCTGTGGCGCCCCAGGCCGGGGACTCCCTAAGCCTAAGGGCTGGGGCGCCCCAAGCCTGCGGCTCACAAAGCCTAAGGGATGGGGCGCCCCAGGACTGGGACTCCCTAAGCCTAAGGGCTGGGGCACCCCAGGCCTGGGGCTCCCTAAGCCTAAGGGCTGGGGCGCCCCAGGCCTGGGACTCCCAAAACTTAAGGCCTGTGGCGCCCCATGGCAGGGGCTCCCTAAGTCAAAGAGCTGGGAATCACCAGGCCTGGGACTCCCAAAGCCTAAGGGCTGGGGCGTCTCAGGCCTGGGATCCCTAATCTTAAGGGCTGGGGCGCCCCAGGTCTGCGGCTCACAAAGCCTAAGGGATGGGGCGCCCCAGGACTGGGGCTCCCTAAGCCTAAGGGCTGGGGCACCCCAGGCCTGGGGCTCCCTAAGCCTAAGGGCTGGGGCGACCCTGGCCTAGGGCTCCCTAAGCCTGAGGGCTGGGTACCCCCAGGCCTGGGGCTCCTAAGCCTAAGGGCTGGGGCGCCCCAGGCCTGTGGCTGCCAAAGCCTAAGGGCTGGGGCGCCCCAGGCCTGGGGCACCCAAAACCTCAAGGCTGGAGCGCCTCAGGCCTGGCGCTCCGTAAGCCTAAAGGTTGGGGCACCCCAGGCCTGGGGCTCCCTAAGCCTAAGTGCTGGGGTGCCCCAAACCGGGGCTCCCTAAGCCTAAGGGCTAGGGTGCCCCAGGCCTGGGGCTCCCAAAGCCTAAGGACTGGGGCTCCCTAAGCCTAAGGGCTGGAGCGCCCCAGGCCTGGGCCTTCCAAAGACCAAGGACTGAGGCGTCCCAGACCTGGGGCTCCCTAAGCCGAAGGGCTAGGGTGTCCCAGGCCTGGGACTCCCTAAGGTCAAGGGCTGGGGCGCCCCAGGCTGGGGCTGCCTAAGGTCAAGGTTGGGGCGCCCCAACCTGGGGCTTCCAAAGTCTAAGAGCTGGGGCTAACCAGGCCTGGGGCTCCCTAAGCCTAATTGCTGGTGCGCCCCAGGTCTGGGGATCTCTAAGCCCAAGGACTGGGGCGCCCCAGGCCTGGGCCTCCCAAAGCCCAAGGACTGGGGCGCCCCAGGCTTGGAGCTACCTAAGCCGAAGGGCTGGCGCTTCCGAGGCCTGGGGCTCCCAAAGCCTAAGGGCTGGGGCGCCACAGGCATGGGGCTCCCTATTCCTAATTGCTAGGGCAATCCAGGTCTGTGGCTCTCTAAGCCTAAGGACTGGGGAGAACCAGGCCTGGGGCTCCCTAAGCCTAAGGGCTGGGGCGCCCCAAGCCTGGGGCTCCCAAAGCCTAAGGTCTGGGGAGTCCGAGGCCTGGGGCTCCCAAAGCCTAAGGGCTGGGCGCCCCAAGCCTGGGGCTCCCTAAGGCTAAGGGTTGGGGCGCCCCAGGCCTGGGACTCCCAAAACTTAAGGCCTGTGGCGCCCCATGGCAGGGGCTCCCTAAGTCAAAGAGCTGGGAATCACCAGGCCTGGGACTCCCAAAGCCTAAGGGCTGGGGCGTCTCAGGCCTGGGATCCCTAATCTTAAGGGCTGGGGCGCCCCAGGTCTGCGGCTCACAAAGCCTAAGGGATGGGGCGCCCCAGGACTGGGGCTCCCTAAGCCTAAGGGCTGGGGCACCCCAGGCCTGGGGCTCCCAAAGCCTAAGGGCTGGGGCGCCCAGGCCTGGGACTCCCAAAGCCAAAGGGCTGGGGCGCCACAGGCCTGGGGCTCCCTAAGCCTAAGGGCTGGGGCGCCTCAGGCCTAGGGCACCCTAAGTGTAAGTGCAGGGGCACGCAGGCCTGGGGCTTTCTAAGCCTAATTGCTGGGGCACCACAGGTCTGGGGCTCTCTAAGCCTAAGGGTTGGGGAGCCTCAGGCCTGGGGCTCTCTAAGCCTAAGAGTTTGGGCGCCCCTGGCCTGGGGCTCCCTAAGCCTAAGTGCTGGGGCGCCCCAGAGCAGGGGCTCCCTAAGCCTAAGTGTGGGGGCGCCCCAAGCTTGGAGCTCCCTAAGCCGAAGGGCTGGGGCACCCCAGGCCTGGGGCTCCCTAAGCTTAAGGTCTGGGGCGCCACAGGCCTGCGTCTCCCAAATCTTAAGGGCTGGGGCATCTCAGGCCTGGGGCCCCCTAAACTTAAGGGCTGGGGCAAACCAGGCCTGCGGCTCACAAAGCTTAAGGGCTGGGGCACCCCAGGACTGGGGCTCCCAAAGCCAAAGGGCTGATGCGCCCCAGGCCTGGGGCACCCAAAGTCTAAGGGCTGGGCACCCCAGGCCTTTGGCTCCCGAAGGCTAAGGGATGGGGTGCCCCAGGCCTGGGGCTCCTAAAACCTAAGGGCTGGGGCGCCCCAGGCCAGGGTATCCCTAATTCTAAGAGCTGGGGCGCACCAGGCTAGGGGCTCCCTAAGCCTTAAGGCTGGGGCGCCCAAGGCTTGAGGCTCCCTAAGCCTAAGGGATGGGGCGCACTAGGCCTGGGGCTCCCAAAGCCTAAGGGCTGGGGCGCCCCAGGCCAGGGGATCCCTAATTCTAAGAGCTAGGGCGCACCAGGCTTGGGGCTCCCTAAGCTTTAAGGCTGGGGCGCCACAGGCCTGGGGCTAACTAAGCCTAAGGGCTGGTCGCCCAAGGCCTAGGGCTCCCTAAGCCTAAGGGCTGGGGCACCCCAGGCCTGGCGCTCCCTAAGCCTATGGGTTGGGGTGCCCTAAGCCTGGGGCTCCCAAACCTAAGTGCTGGGGCGCCCCAGGCCTGGGGCTACCTAAGCCTAATGGTTGGGGCGCCCCAGTCCTGGGCATCCCAAATACTAAGGGCTGTGGCGCCCCAGGCCTGGGGCTCCCAAAGCCTAAGGGCTGGGGCGCCCCAAAGCTGGGGCTACCAAAACCAAATGGCTGGGGAGTCCCAGACCTGGGGCTTCCAAAGCCTAAGAGCTGGTGCGCCACAGCCCTGGGGCTCCCAAGCCTAAGGGCTGGGGCGCCCCAGGCCTGGAGCTCCCTAAGCCTAAGGGCTGGGGCGCCCCAGGCCTGCGGCTTCCAAATCTTAATGGCTGGGGCGCCACAGGCCTGGCGCTCCAAAAGCCTAAGGCCTGGGGCGCCCCAGGTCTGGGGCTCCCAAAGCCTAAGGGCTGGGGCACCCCAGGCCTGGGGTTCCCAAGCACAAGGGCTGGGGCCCCCCTACCCTGGGGCTCCCTAAGCTTAAGGGCTGGGGTCCCAAGGCCTGGGGCTCCCAAAGCCTAAGTGCTGGGGCGCCCCAGGCCTGGGGCTCCCTAAGCCTAAGGGCCGGGGTGCCCCATGCCTTGGGTTCCCTAAGCCTAAGGGCTGGGGCGCCCCAGGCCTGGGGCTCCCTAAGCCTAAGGGCAGGGGCGACGAGGCCTGGGGGTCCCTAATCCTAAGGGATGGGGCTCCCCTGGCCTGGGGCTCCCTAAGCCTAAGTGCTTTGGCGCCCCTGGCCAGGTGATCCCTAAGCCTAAGGGCTGGGGCCCTCCAGGCTGGGTCTCCCAAATCCTAAGGGCTGGGGCGTCCCAGGCCTGGGGCTCCTTAAGCCTAAGGGCTGGGGAACCCTAGGCATGAGGCTCCCTAAAACTAAGGGCTAGGGCGCCGTAGGCCTGGGGCTCCCTACTCTAAGGGCTAGGGCGCCGAAGGCCTGGGGCTCCCTAAGCCTAAGTGCTGGGGCGCCCCATGCCTGGGGCTCCCTAAACCTAAGGGCTGGGGCGCCCGAGGCCTGTGGTTCCCAAAGACTAAGGGATGGGGAGCCACAGGCCTGGGGCTCACAAAGCCTAAGGGCTGAGGTGTCCCAGACTGGGGCTCCCAAAGCCTAAGGTATGGGGCGCCCCAGGACTGGGACTCCCTAAGCCTAAGTTCTGGGGCGCCCCAGGCCAGGTGCTTCCTAAGTGTGGACGCCATTACAAGATGGCGCTGGACCGCGCCCTTATCTTCAGGGTTAGTGATAACAAGTTATGCCACGCATGCGCTCAGTCTGGACTTTGACGCAGGAGAGCTTTGCGCCTATCTGAGAGAGCCCCGTCACCCCGAAGCATATATAAGCCAGGGTTTTTAGCCTGCCCGGGGTCTTCCATAGCTGACCTCGGATCTAGAGGCAGCTCTCAATAAACTCCGCTTATCACGCTATCAGAAGGATCCTGGTCAATTTGTCTCGTCGTGTGTCGCGTTCATCCTCTTATCTTCCGCCGTGGGAGGGTCGCGCGTGACAGCTGGTGCCGAAAACCCGGGATTTCGAGTCCTTAACAAGGCGACGAGACGGTTGAGTGGAGACCCCCGAAAGGCAGGATTCAGAACTGATCAGCGCTGCGGAGAGGGTGAGTTCTGCAAGGCCACTGCTGTGTGAATGTTTATCCGTTACGGCTGCGGCGGCCTTGGCTGAGTGTGAGAGAGAGTGCTGCTTCCGCTTTCGGTTTAGACTGAGAAGAAAATCCTGTGCTTAAGTCCCATGTAGATAAACAGGCGACATGGGAAATGTTCCAATAAAACAGATGGTTAAAACTTTGCAGCAAATCTTGCTAGCTCGTAAACTGAAGATATCAGAAGGCACGCTTAGCAAATTTGTGAGGGAAATAGACCAGATTGCACCATGGTTTCTAACAACGGGCTCTCTGACTGTCCCATGTTGGGACAAATTGGGAAGAGACATTGATCGAGCAAAAGAAGAGGGACAGATAAGACCGGGCACGAGACCGGTCTGGAAACTAGTTAGAAGTTGCTTAGTGGACGAAGCTTGTGCAGAAGTGATACGTCAGGGGCAGCGTGAGTGGATTGACTTTCAAGACAGCATGTCAGAAGCAGGACAGGAACACACCCGAGGAAACGGGACGTCCGAAAAGGACGATCCGGGAATAGATCGATCTAAAAGGAAAAAACACAGGAGCTCAAAATTGGAGACAAATACGGAGTCAGAGGAAACCTCCGTGACCGGCTCGGAATCAGAGACCGGAGAGGAAACGGAGACAAAACAGCCAAAAACAGGAGGGACCACAAGAGAGAGGGGGGCTGCCGCGCGGGCACGGCAGGAAGCCCCTACTGAGATTAAGCTTAAAGACAAATCCAAAGTGCCAGGAAGTATTTATCCCTGGAAGGAATTAGGGGCTTTAGGCCTTACCGAAAGTGATGAGGAGGAATTGGAGGAGGCGGCGGCTGCATATGACAGAGGGAGGTACGATGAGTTTGCTGCTATTAAGTCTATACCTCCGGCACCTCAGATACCTCCCCCCTATAGCTTAGGGGGACAAAATTATTCTCTTTTGACGCTGAAGAGCCAACGGATGCTTAGTCAGATGTTCCCGGTTTTTGAAAATGCCAACCAACAGCGATATCATGAACCTTTAGATTATAAAATTGTCAAGGAATTGGCCGAGGCAGTAAGATCTTACGGAGTCAATGCTAATTACACACAATCTTTAATAGATCGTGTCTGTGCGCATTGTATGACTCCTACTGACTGGTGTTCAGTCACCAAGGCGGTCCTAACCACAGGACAGTACCTAGAGTGGAAGTCTATGTGGATGGAAAACAGCATGACCCAAGCAAGACAAAATGCAGCCCATGGGGATTATACAAAGAGGTATGCCTTACCTAAAGACTGGAGAGTCATTATCCTGGACATCAAGGACTGTTTTTTCTCTATTCCATTACATCCGCTTGATGTGCCACGATTCGCATTCACCCTACCTTCCATTAATCAAGAAAAGCCAGATGAAAGATATCAGTGGTTAAACCTCCCTCAAGGAATGCAAAATTCTCCAACTATGTGTCAACTTTATGTTAGTACCGCCATCCAGCCTGCCCGAGAAAAGTTTCCATAGGCAAAAATTGTACATTATATGGATGACATTCTTTTAGCAGCCCCGACAGAACTTATGGTGGAACAATTGTTTTTGGAAATAACTCGACTTCTTCAAAAAAGGGGGCTAGAGATTGCCCCCGAAAAGATTAAAAAACAGTCTGTAGGAAAATTTTTAGGCGCAAGAATAGAGCATACAGTTGTTAGCCCACAAAAGATATCAATTAGGTGTGACCAATTGACTACTTTGAATGATTTTCAAAAACTATTAGGAGATATTAATTGGATTCGACCTTATTTAAAATTGCCTACTGTTGTTTTAGAACCCCTTTTCAAAATCTTAGAAGGAGATTCTGACTTAAACTCTCCTAGAGAATTATCAGAAGAAGCTAGGAAAAGTTTAATGAAAGTTGAAGAGGCCCTTAGCAAGGCTCAGGTCCTTAGGTTCGATCCTAAAAAGGAATTACAGGTCTGTGTAATCCAGACCCCACATAGCCCCACAGCCGCTTTATGGCAAGAGGGTCCTTTGTTATGGGTTCACATGCCCTCTCACACAGGGAGAACAATTAGCTATTATCCTAACCTGGTAGCTACCATAGCTTTAAACACCATTATTACCTGTATAAAGCATTTTGGAACACAGCCTAAAAAGCTAGTTGTACCATACACCAAAGACCAAGTAGATACGTTAAGTGCCTTGTTAGATGATTGGGCTATATTAGTATGCTCCTTTACTGGTATGATAGATAACCACTACCCCAAACACCCTGTGTTAAGTTTTATCCAACAGCATCCTGTTATTTTTCCCAAACTTACTAGAGTTAAACCCATTCTTGGTGCGAAAACTATATATACTGATGGATCTAAATCTGGGATCGGAAGCATGGACATTGACACAAAAGTTCAGACCTTTCACTTTGAGAAAGGAGTACCTCAAAAAGTAGAATGTCAAGTAGTTTTAGAAGTTTTTAAAGCAATAAAAGAACCCTTTAATTTAATTTCCGATTCTCAATATGTAGTTAATGCAGTGCAGCAATTAGAAGTCGCTGGAAAAATAAGCGCCAAGAGTAACGTTTCTAGAATTTTGAGTTGCATTCAGGAGTGTATTCTTAATAGAACCAACCCTTTTTACATAGGGCATATCCGTGCTCACTCGGGCCTCCCGGGACCCATGAGTCAGGGCAATGACCTAGCTGATAAGGTCACAAGAACATTAGCCCTTGTGATACTAATGCCTGTCCAACAGGCCGTGGATTTTCACAAACTTTTTCATGTCCCTTCCCGAACTTTGAGTCATAAATTTAATATATCCCGAGAAGAGGCTTGAAAAATTGTCCGAGCCTGTCCTAGTTGTATCCCATTTATTCATGAACCACATACGGGAGTCAACCCTAGAGGACTACGTCCTTTAGACGTGTGGCAAATGGATGTCACACATGAAAATTCGTTTGGAAAAATGAAATATATTCACGTGTCCGTTGACACCTGCTCTGGCATCCTGGTAGCCACCCCGTTGACGGGAGAAAAGGTGCAACATGTGATCCAGCACTGTTTAGAAGCTTGGAGTGCGTGGGGAAAACCCCAATGCATAAAAACAGACAATGGCCCAGCCTACACAGCTCGGTCCTTTCAACAGTTTTGTGAACGTATGCAAGTTAAACATATTACTGGTCTACCTTACAATCCCCAAGGACAAGGTATTGTAGAACGTGCCAATCAAACGCTTAAACATTATTTACAAAAACAAAAAGGGGGAGATGGTCAGTCTTCAGTCATCTGTTTAGTAACCCCTCGACAAAAACTGGCATTAGCCTTATTTACTATAAATTTTTTAAAATTGGATATCAATAATCAGTCGGCTGCTGAGCGCCATGGACAATGGCCAACACCAACCAAGGAAATGGTTAAATGGAAAAACGTGCTAGATAATAAATGGTATGGTCCGGATCCGGTGTTGATCAGATCCAGAGGAAGTCTTTGTGTTTTTCCGCAGAATGAAAGACAGCCTGTGTGGGTGCCATCGCGATTGACCAGAGAAGTGACGAGGACGTCAGAGACAAAGGAGGAGATAAGAAAAGAAGAGAAACAAACAGAGATTGTTGAAAAGCCTGATGTGGCCCCATAGCCATTGTTTTGGCCTCAATTTTTGAGCATTATCCCCATTGCTTTATTTTTTGCAATTGCCCTTGTTGCCTCCGCGCCAAACGATTGGTCTTGGCAGGACAGGATTTGGCTAGGACTTTTTTATTGTTTTTGGGTTCTTGTTTTTGCAGGAACACAGTGCTTTTAACATTTGAAGATAGAAAATTACTATGATCATGATACAGGTCATATTTAGTTTGATTATTATAGTAGAAGCAACCCGGGCAGAAAAATTGTGGGGAGTGGTGAGAACCTGGCCTATACCCCATCCAGTAAATAGACAAGCCCCAGTTCTCCGAGTATTTTTTGCTCAAAAATGTGATAGATTGGGAGTCCCTTGTAGTCCTCCTGTGAGTAAAGTATCAAAATTTTATAATGTCACAAATTTTACTTTAGTTAATAGCTTATGTTTCCATATCGTAAAAAATTCTTCCAGTAATCAGTGCATAAATTTGAGAAAGATAAATGTTACAACATGGCTTGATCCTGAAGTTACCCCAGGGTCGACTGTCAAGGTAGAGGTTGATCAAGAAGGTGAGATGATTTTTAGTGGCTCGCCCCCAGCCCCGCAACTAGGCGAATGGTCGACACCAGCAACTCTGCCGGTGACGCGTGTCGAGACATATGTCTGGCAAGAAGAATTGCTAGCACCAGTGGAGACGGGCGAAGAACATGAGGAAAGAACTCGATGCAATGGTACTCTGGAAAGAGTGAGGGTATTCCCTCCCTGTCGTCCTAGAGAAAGATTTCCACCAGAGTTTGAAAACTGTGACCCAGGGGTACAGGATAAATTGTATTTATCTAAACTAAACCTCAATTTTTCCCCAAAATTATATAACAGCACCCAGAATGTGAGAAAGAATACATGGCCGTGGCATCAGTGGATTCTAAATAACAGATTGAATGCTGCCACTATTATGTCCCCTTTTGCTGGCTTGTTGGGAAGCGTCATACGTCTCAAAAGAGCTAATGTAGTTATTGTGGAAAATATGGCAAACGTTAGTGAAGGCTTGAGTTATAGCCATAATTATATTTATGATTATAATCCAGTTTGCGTAAAAAGTCCTTTTTTATTTTTAGTTTTTAATGATACATGTATTATAAATGATGTTGTTAGTTGCAATAGTAGTAAATGTAGATGTAAAATTAGAGAGTGTTGGTCTGGAAACCGAACGCATAATGCTATGGTCATTCGCATTCCCACCTTAGTTCCTATACCTGTGGAAGCGGATCCGAATCAATTCCCCATTACTACTCTATTGAGACATAAAAGAGATTTTTGGCATAACAGCTGCAATTGTTACAGCAATAGCGATATCAGCAACAGCGGCCGTAACTGCGGGTATCGCTATGGCCAATCAAGTGCAGACAGCTAAAGTTATAAATGAAGTTGTGGAAAAAACCGCGGATGCACTAATGGAAGCCCGCAATGCCCAAGCTCATTCAGCGGCGGGAATAATTCTGTTGAATCAAAAAACGGATTTATTGCAACAAGAAATTGAGCAACTTACCAGCTTGGTACAACGGAGCTGTGTATTATCAACACCTGCGGTTTGTGTCACCCCTATTGTATATAATGAATCAAGCAGCATTATTAAAAACATTTCAGATTTTTTGACAGGCCAATGGAGTGAAGAGCTGGAAGCGATACAGGACCAGATGTTGTTGAAGATTTTGAAATTGAATGGCACACGTACTAAGCCTATCACGCTTGGAGATTACACCTCTTGGTTGTCCTCTGCTTTTTCCTATTTCAAGGAGTGGGTGGGAACATTTTTATTTTGGGGCTTAATCTGCTTCGGTGGCATAATTCTTCTCTGGATGATTTGCAAGCTCAAGCGCAATCAGGCTAGCGAAAAGCGTGTGATATTACAAGCCCTCATGGCTCTTGAAAAGGGCGAGCAGCCAGAGATTTGGCTTTCCCTCCTCAAGCGCTAGACCATGCGCAAGTTGAGTCCGCAGCCAAAGACGGGAAAGACCAGTGGGACATGGTACCAACCTAAGACAGGAGCCTGCCGCTAGAGGGCAGGAGTTCCGATGACGGGTAAGGACCATGTGGCATGCTAGGTCACCTAAGACAGGCGGGATTCCAAAATCTTATTATATAAAAAGGGAGGAGATGTGGATGCCATTACAAGATGGCACTGGACCGCGCCCTTATCTTCAGGGTTAGTGATAACAAGTTATGCCACGCATGCGCTCAGTCTGGACTTTGACGCAGGAGAGCTTTGCGCCTATCTGAGAGAGCCCCGTCACCCCGAAGCATATATAAGCCAGGGTTTTTAGCCTGCCCGGGGTCTTCCATAGCTGACCTCGGATCTAGAGGCAGCTCTCAATAAACTCCGCTTATCACGCTATCAGAAGGATCCTGGTCAATTTGTCTCGTCGTGTGTCGCGTTCATCCTCTTATCTTCCGCCGTGGGAGGGTCGCACGTGACACCTAAGCATAAGGGCTGGGGCACGCCAGGCCTAGGGCTCCCTAAGCCTAAGGGCTGGGGCGCCCCAGGCCTGGGGCTCCCTTTTCCTAAGGACTTGGGCACCCCAGGTCTGGGGCTCCCAACGCCTAAGAGCTGGGGCGCCCCCGGCCTGGGGCTCCCTAAGCCTAAGCGCTGGGGCACCCCAGGACTGGGGTCCCAAAGCCTAAGGGCTGGGGCGCCACAGGCCTGGGACTCCCTAAGAGTAAGGGCTGGGGCACCCAGTCCTGGGGCTCACTAACCCTAAAGGTGGGGGCGGCCCAGGCCTGAGGCTAAAAAAGCTTAAGGGCTGGGGCGCGCCAGACTTGGGGCTCCCTAAGTCTAAGGGCTGGTGCGCCCCAAGCCTTGGACTCTATAAGCCTAAGGGATGGGGCGCCCCATGCCTTGGGCTCCTAAAGCATAAGGAATGGGGCGCCCCGGGCCTGGGGCCCCCAAAGCCTAAGGGCTGGGGATCCCCGGTCCTGAGGCTCCCTTCGCCTAAGGGCTGGGGCGTCCCGGGCCTGGGGCTTCCTAAGCCTAAGGGCTGAGGCGCCCCAAGCCTGGGGCTTCCAAACCTAAGGGTTGGGGAGTCCCAGGCCTGGGGCTCCCAAATCCTAAGGGATGGGGCGCCCCAATCCTGGGGCTCTTTAGCCTATCGGCTTGAACGCCCCAGGCCTGGGGCTCACAAGACCTAATGGCTGGGGCGCCCCAGGCCTGGGGCTCCCAAAGCCTAAGCTCTGGGCAACCCAGGCCTGGGGCTCCCTAAGCCTAAGGGCTGGGGCCCACCAGGCCTGGGAGTCCCTAAGCCTAAGGGCAGGGGCGCCCCAGGCCAGGGGCTCCCTAAGCCTAAGTGCTGGGGCGCCCCTAGCCAGGTGCTCCCTAAGCCTAAGGGCTGTGGCGCCCCAGGACTGGGGTCCCATATCCTAAGGGCTGGGGCGCCCCAGGCCTGGCGATCTCAAAGCCTAAAGGCTGGGGCGCCACAGGCCTGGGGCTCCCTAAGACTACGGGCTGGAGCGGCCCAGGCCTGGGGCTCCGAAGCCTAAGGGCTGGGGCGCCCCAGGCCTGGGGCTTCCAAATTCCAAGCGCTGGGGCGTCCCAGTCTTGGGGCTCCTTAGCCTAACGGCTGGGGACCCCCAGGCCTGGGGCTCCCTAAGGCTAAGGGTTGGGGCGCCCCAGGCCTGGACTCCCTAAACCTAACGTTTGGGGCACCCCAGGCCTGGGGCTCCCTAAGCCTAAGTGCTGGGGCGCCCCAAACCAGGGGCTCCCTAAGCCTAAGGGCTGGGGCGCCCCAGGCCTGGGGCACCCTAAGCCTAAAGGCTGGGGCACCCCAGGCTTGGAGCTCCCTAATCCGAAGGGCAGGAGCGTCCCAGGCCAAGGGCTCCCAAAGCCTAAGGGCTAGGACGGCCCAGGCCTGGGGCTCTCTAAGCCCAAGCGCTGGTGCGCCCCAGGCCTGGGCCTCCCTAAGCCGAAGGGCTAGGGTGTCCCAGGCCTGGGGCTCCCTAAGGCAAGGGCAGGGGCGCCCCTGGCCTGGGGCTCCCAAAGCCAAAGGGCTGGGGCGCCCCAGGCCTGGGGCTCACTAAGCCCAATGGCTGGGGCGCCTCAGGCCTGGGCCTCCCAAAACCCAAGGACTGGGACGCCCCAGGCTTGGAGCTCCCTAAGCCGAAGGGCTGGCGTTTCTAAGGCCTGGGGCTCCCAAAGCCTAAGGGCTGGGGCGCCCCTGGCCTGGGGCTCCCAAAGCCTAAGGGCTGGGGCGCCCCTGGCCTTGGGCTCCCAAAGACTAAGGGCTGGGGCTCCGCAGGCCTGGGGCTCACAAAGCCTAAGGGCTGGGGCGCCCCGGGCTTGCGGCTCCGAAAGCATAAAGGCTGGGGAACCCCGGGCCTGGGGCTCCCAAACCTAATGCCTGGGGCGCCCCAGGCCTTGGGATCCCAAAGGCTAAGGGCTGGGGCGCCTCAGGCCAGGGGCTCCCAAAGCCTATGGGCTAGGGTGCCCCAGGCCTGGGGCTTCCTAAGCCTAAGGGCTGGGGTTCCCCAGGCCTGGGGCTCCCAAAGCCTAAGGGCTGGGGCTCCCTAAGCCTAAGGGCTGGAGCGCCCCAGGCCTGGGGCTCCCAAAGCCTAAGGGCTGGGGCCCCCCAGGCCTGGGGCTCCCAAGCCTAAGAGCTGGGGCGCCCCAGGCCTGGGGGACCCTAAACCTAAGGGCTGGCTCGACCCAGGCCTTGGGCTCCCTCTACCTAATTGCTGTGGCACCCCAGGTCTGGGGCTCTCTAAGCCTAAGGGCTGGGGCGACACTGGCCTAGGGCTCCCTAAGCCTGAGGGCTGGGTACCCCCAGGCCTGGGGCTCCTAAGCCTAAGGGCTGGGGCGCCCCAGGCCTGTGGCTGCCAAAGCCTAAGGGCTGGGGCGCCCCAGGCCTGGGGCACCCAAAACCTCAAGGCTGGAGCGCCTCAGGCCTGGGGCTCCCTAAGCCTAAAGGTTGGGGCACCCCAGGCCTGGGGCTCCCTAAGCCTAAGTGCTGGGGTGCCCCAAACCGGGGCTCCCTAAGCCTAAGGGCTAGGGTGCCCCAGGCCTGGGGCTCCCAAAGCCTAAGGACTGGGGCTCCCTAAGCCTAAGGGCTGGAGCGCCCCAGGCCTGGGCCTTCCAAAGACCAAGGACTGAGGCGTCCCAGACCTGTGGCTCCCTAAGCCGAAGGGCTAGGGTGTCCCAGGCCTGGGACTCCCTAAGGTCAAGGGCTGGGGCGCCCCAGGCTGGGGCTGCCTAAGGTCAAGGTTGGGGCGCCCCAACCTGGGGCTTCCAAAGTCTAAGAGCTGGGGCTAACCAGGCCTGGGGCTCCCTAAGCCTAATTGCTGGTGCGCCCCAGGTCTGGGGATCTCTAAGCCCAAGGACTGGGGCGCCCCAGGCCTGGGCCTCCCAAAGCCCAAGGACTGGGGCGCCCCAGGCTTGGAGCTCCCTAAGCCGAAGGGCTGGCGCTTCCGAGGCCTGGGGCTCCCAAAGCCTAAGGGCTGGGGCGCCACAGGCATGGGGCTCCCTATTCCTAATTGCTAGGGCAATCCAGGTCTGTGGCTCTCTAAGCCTAAGGACTGGGGAGAACCAGGCCTGGGGCTCCCTAAGCCTAAGGGCTGGGGCACCCCAGGCCTGGGGCTCCCTAAGCCTAAGGGCTGGGGCACCCCAGGCCTGGGGCTCCCTAAGCCTAAGGGCTGGGGCCCCAAGGCCTGGTGCTCCCTAAGTCTAAGGGCTGGGTGCACCAGGCCTTGGGTTCCCAAAGCCTAAGGGCTGGGGCGCCCCATGCCTGGGGTTCCAAAGCCTAAGGGTTGGGACGCCCCAGGCCTGGGACTCCCAAAGCCTAAGGGCTGGGGCGCCTCAGGCCTAGGGCACCCTAAGCGTAAGGACAGGGGCACCCAGGCCTGGGGCTTTCTAAGCCTAATTGCTGGGGCGCCCTAGGTCTGGGGCTCTCTAAGCCTAAGGTTTGGGGAGCCTCAGGCCTGGGGCTCTCTAAGCCTAAGGGTTTGGGCGCCCCTGGCCTGGGGCTCCCTAAGCCTAAGTACTGGGGCGCCCCAGACCAGGGGCTCCCTAAGCCTAAGTGCTGGGGCGCCCCAGACCAGGGGCTCCCTAAGCCTAAGTGTGGTTGCGCCCCAAGCTTGGAGTTCCCTAAGCCGAAGGGTTGAGGCGTCCCAGGCCTTGGGCTCCCTAAGCCCAAGGACTGAGGCGTCCCAGGCCTGGGGCTTCCTAAGCCTAAGGGCTGGGGCGCCCCAGGCCTGGGGCTCCCTAAGGCTAAGGGCTGGGTTGCCCCAGACCTGGGGCTCCCAAAGCCTAAAGCTGTGGCGTCCCAGGCTTGGGGCTCCCAAAGCCTAAGAGCTGGTACGCCACAGGCCTGGGGCTCCCAACGTCTAAGGGCTGGGGCAACCCAGGCCTGGGGCTCCCTAAACGTAAGGTCTGTGGCGCCACAGGCTGCGTCTCCCAAATCTTAAGGGCTGGGGCGCCACAGGCCTGGCGCTCCCAAAGCCTAAGGGCTGGGGCGCCCCAGGTTGGGGCTCCCAAACCTAAGGGCTGGGGCAACCCAGGCCTGGGGCTCCCTAAGCCTAACGGCTGGGGAGTCTCAGGCCTGGGGCTCCCTAAACTTAAGTGCTGGGGCGCCCCAGGCCTGCGGCTCACAAAACCTAAGGGCTGGGGCGCCCCAGGCCAGGGGATCCCTAATATTAAGAGCTGGGGCGCACCAGGCTTGGGGCTCCCTAAGCCTTAAGGCTGGGGCGCCCCAGGCCTGGGGCTCCCAAAGCCTAAGGGCTGGGGCGCCCCAGAGCTGGGGCTACCAAAACCTAATGGCTGGGACTCCTCTGGCCTAGCGCTCCCTAAGATTAAGGGCTGTGGCGCCCCAGGCCGGGGACTCCCTAAGCCTAAGGGCTGGGGCGCCCCAGGCCTGCGGCTCACAAAGCCTAAGGGATGGGGCGCCCCAGGACTGGGGCTCCCTAAGCCTAAGGGCTGGGGCACCCCAGGCCTGGGGCTCCCTCAGCCTAAGGGCTGGGGCGCCCCAGGCCTGGGACTCCCAAAACTTAAGGCCTGTGGCGCCCCATGGCAGGGGCTCCCTAAGTCAAAGAGCTGGGAATCACCAGGCCTGGGACTCCCAAAGCCTAAGGGCTGGGGCGTCTCAGGCCTGGGATCCCTAATCTTAAGGGCTGGGGCGCCCCAGGTCTGCGGCTCACAAAGCCTAAGGGATGGGGCGCCCCAGGACTGGGGCTCCCTAAGCCTAAGGGCTGGGGCACCCCAGGCCTGGGGCTCCCTAAGCCTAAGGGCTGGGGCGACCCTGGCCTAGGGCTCCCTAAGCCTGAGGGCTGGGTACCCCCAGGCCTGGGGCTCCTAAGCCTAAGGGCTGGGGCGCCCCAGGCCTGTGGCTGCCAAAGCCTAAGGGCTGGGGCGCCCCAGGCCTGGGGCACCCAAAACCTCAAGGCTGGAGCGCCTCAGGCCTAGGGCTCCCTAAGCCTAAAGGTTGGGGCACCCCAGGCCTGGGGCTCCCTAAGCCTAAGTGCTGGGGTGCCCCAAACCGGGGCTCCCTAAGCCTAAGGGCTAGGGTGCCCCAGGCCTGGGACTCCCAAAGCCTAAGGACTGGGGCTCCCTAAGCCTAAGGGCTGGAGCGCCCCAGGCCTGGGCCTTCCAAAGACCAAGGACTGAGGCGTCCCAGACCTGGGGCTCCCTAAGCCGAAGGGCTAGGGTGTCCCAGGCCTGGGACTCCCTAAGGTCAAGGGCTGGGGCGCCCCAGGCAGGGGCTGCCTAAGGTCAAGGTTGGGGCGCCCCAACCTCCGGCTTCCAAAGTCTAAGAGCTGGGGCTAACCAGGCCTGGGGCTCCTTAAGCCTAATTGCTGGTGCGCCCCAGGTCTGGGGATCTCTAAGCCCAAGGACTGGGGCGCCCCAGGCCTGGGCCTCCCAAAGCCCAAGGACTGGGGCGCCCCAGGCTTGGAGCTCCCTAAGCCGAAGGGCTGGCGCTTCCGAGGCCTGGGGCTCCCAAAGCCTAAGGGCTGGGTCGCCACAGGCATGGGGCTCCCTATTCCTAATTGCTAGGGCAATCCAGGTCTGTGGCTCTCTAAGCCTAAGGACTGGGGAGAACCAGGCCTGGGGCTCCCTAAGCCTAAGGGCTGGGGCGCCCCAAGCCTGGGGCTCCCAAAGCCTAAGGTCTGGGGAGTCCGAGGCCTGGGGCTCCCAAAGCGTAAGAGCTGGGGCGACCCAAGCCTGGGTCTCCCAAAGCCTAAGGGCTGGGCGCCCCAAGCCTGGGGCTCCCTAAGGCTAAGGGTTGGGGCGCCCCAGGCCTGGGACTCCCAAAACTTAAGGCCTGTGGCGCCCCATGGCAGGGGCTCCCTAAGTCAAAGAGCTGGGAATCACCAGGCCTGGGACTCCCAAAGCCTAAGGGCTGGGGCGTCTCAGGCCTGGGATCCCTAATCTTAAGGGCTGGGGCGCCCCAGGTCTGCGGCTCACAAAGCCTAAGGGATGGGGCGCCCCAGGACTGGGGCTCCCTAAGCCTAAGGGCTGGGGCACCCCAGGCCTGGGACTCCCAAAGCCTAAGGGCTGGGGCGCCCAGGCCTGGGACTCCCAAAGCCAAAGGGCTGGGGCGCCACAGGCCTGGGGCTCCCTAAGCCTAAGGGCTGGGGCGCCTCAGGCCTAGGGCACCCTAAGTGTAAGTGCAGGGGCACCCAGGCCTGGGGCTTTCTAAGCCTAATTGCTGGGGCACCACAGGTCTGGGGCTCTCTAAGCCTAAGGGTTGGGGAGCCTCAGGCCTGGGGCTCTCTAAGCCTAAGAGTTTGGGCGCCCCTGGCCTGGGGCTCCCTAAGCCTAAGTGCTGGGGCGCCCCAGAGCAGGGGCTCCCTAAGCCTAAGTGTGGTTGCGCCCCAAGCTTGGAGCTCCCTAAGCCGAAGGGCTGGGGCACCCCAGGCCTGGGGCTCTCTAAGCTTAAGGTCTGGGGCGCCACAGGCCTGCGTCTCCCAAATCTTAAGGGCTGGGGCGTCTCAGGCCTGGGGCCCCCTAAACTTAAGGGCTGGGGCAAACCAGGCCTGCGGCTCACAAAGCTTAAGGGCTGGGGCACCCCAGGACTGGGGCTCCCAAAGCCAAAGGGCTGATGCGCCCCAGGCCTGGGGCACCCAAAGTCTAAGGGCTGGGCACCCCAGGCCTTTGGCTCCCGAAGGCTAAGGGATGGGGCGCCCCAGGCCTGGGGCTCCCAAAACCTAAGGGCTGGGGCGCCCCAGGCCAGGGGATCCCTAATTCTAAGAGCTGGGGCGCACCAGGCTAGGGGCTCCCTAAGCCTTAAGGCTGGGGCGCCCAAGGCTTGAGGCTCCCTAAGCCTAAGGGATGGGGCGCACTAGGCCTGGGGCTCCCAAAGCCTAAGGGCTGGGGCGCCCCAGGCCAGGGGATCCCTAATTCTAAGAGCTAGGGCGCACCAGGCTTGGGGCTCCCTAAGCCTTAAGGCTGGGGCGCCACAGGCCTGGGGCTATCTAAGCCTAAGGGCTGGGCGCCCAAGGCCTAGGGCTCCCTAAGCCTAAGGGCTGGGGCACCCCAGGCCTGGCGCTCCCTAAGCCTATGGGTTGGGGTGCCCTAAGCCTGGGGCTCCCAAACCTAAGTACTGGGGCGCCCCAGGCCTGGGGCTACCTAAGCCTAATGGTTGGGGCGCCCCAGTCCTGGGCATCCCAAATACTAAGGGCTGTGGCGCCCCAGGCCTGGGGCTCCCAAAGCCTAAGGGCTGGGGCGCCCCAAAGCTGGGGCTACCAAAACCTAATGGCTGGGGAGTCCCAGACCTGGGGCTTCCAAAGCCTAAGAGCTGGTGCGCCACAGCCCTGGGGCTCCCAAGCCTAAGGGCTGGGGCGCCCCAGGCCTGGAGCTCCCTAAGCCTAAGGGCTGGGGCGCCCCAGGCCTGCGGCTTCCAAATCTTAATGGCTGGGGCGCCACAGGCCTGGCGCTCCAAAAGCCTAAGGCCTGGGGCGCCCCAGGTCTGGGGCTCCCAAAGCCTAAGGGCTGGGGTGCCCCAGGCCTGGGGCTCCCTAAGCCTAAGGGCTGGGGCGTCCCAGGCCTGGTGCTCCCAAACTTAAGGCCTGGGGCGCCCCAGGCCTGTGGCTCCCAAAGTCGAAGGGCTGGGGCGCTCCAGTCCAGGGGCTCCCTAAGCCTAAGAGCTTGGGCGTCCCAGGCCTGGGGCTCCCTAAGGCTAAGGGTTGGGGCTCCCCAGGCTTGGGCTCCCTAAACCTAAGGTTTGGGGCACCCCAGGCCTGGGGCTCCCTAAGCCTAAGTGCTGGGGCGCCCCAAACCAGGGGCTCCCTAAGCCTAAGGGCTGGGGCGCCCCAGGCCTGTTGCACCCTAAGCCTAAGGGCTGGGGCACCCCAGGCTTGGAGCTCCCTAATCCGAAGGGCAGGAGCGTCCCAGGCCTATGGCTCCCAAAGCCTAAGGGCTGGGGCGCCCCAGGCCTGCGGCTCCCAAATCTTAAGGGCTGGGGTGCCACAGGCCTGGCGCTCCAAAAGCCTAAGGCCTGGGGTGCCCCAGGTCTGGGGCTCCCAAAGCCTAAGGGCTGGGGTGCCCCAGGCCTGGGGGACCCTAAACCTAAGGGCTGGCTCGACCCAGGCCTTGGGCTCCCTCTACCTAATTGCTGTGGCACCCCAGGTCTGGGGCTCTCTAAGCCTAAGGGCTGGGGCGACCCTGGCCTAGGGCTCCCTAAGCCTGAGGGCTGGGTACCCCCAGGCCTGGGGCTCCTAAGCCTAAGGGCTGGGGCGCCCCAGGCCTGTGGCTGCCAAAGCCTAAGGGCTGGGGCGCCCCAGGCCTGGGGCACCCAAAACCTCAAGGCTGGAGCGCCTCAGGACTGGGACTCCCTAAGCCTAAGTTCTGGGGTTCCCCAGGACACGTGCTCCACAAGCCTAAGGGCTGGGGCGCCCCAGGCCTGTGGCTCCCTTTTCCTAAGGACTTGGGCACCCCAGGCCTGGGGCACCCAAACCCTAAGGGCTGGGGCGCCCCTGCCCTGGGCCTCCCTAAGCTTAAGGGTTGGGGCGCCCAACGCCTGGGGCTCCCAAAGCCTAAGTGCTGGGGCGCCCCAGGCCTGGGGCTCCCTAAGCCTAAGGGCCGGGGTGGCCCAGGCCTTGGGCTCCCACATCCAAAGGGCTGTGGCGACACAGGCCAGGTCCTCCCTTATCGCAAGGGTTGGGGTGCCCCAGGCCTTAGGCTCCCAAATCCTAAGGGCTGGGGCGCCCCGGGCCTGGGGCACCCTAAACCTAAGGGCTGGGGCACCCCGGGCCTGGGGCTCGCAAAGCCTAAGGGCTGGGGTGCTACGGGCTTGGGGCTCCCTTAACCTAAGGGCCGGGGCACCCCGGGCCTGGGAGTCCCTAAGCCTAAGGGCTGGGGCGCCCAAGGCCTGGGGCTCCCAAAGCCTAAGGGCTCGGGAGCCATAGGCCTGGCGCTTTTAAAGCCTAAAGCTGGGACGCCACAGGCCTGGGGTTCCCTAAGCATAAGGGCTGGGTAACCCTGGCCTGGGATTCCCTAAGCCTAAGGGCTGGGGCCCCCCGGCCTGGGAGTCCCTAAATTAAGGGCTGGGATGCCCCAGGCCTGGGGCTCCCTAAGCCTAAGGGCTGGGGCGCCCCAGGCCTGGGGCTTCCAAAGTGAAGGGCTGTGGAGTCCCAGGCCTGGGGCTCCCAAATTCTAAGGGCTGGGGCGCCCCAATCCTGGGGCTCCATAGCCTAACGGCTGGGGCGCCCCAGGCCTGGGGCTCCAAGACCTAATGGCTGGGGCGCCCGAGGCCTGGGGCTCCCAAAGCCTAAGATCTGAGGCAACCCGACCAGGGCTTCCCTAAGCCTAAGGATTGGGGCGCCCAGGCCTGGAGCTCCCAAAGCCTAAGGGCTGGGGAGCCCCAGGCCTGGGGCTCCCAAAGCCTAAGGGCATCCGAGCCACAAGCCTGGCGCTTTCAAAGCCTAAAGTTGGGGAGCCACAGGTCTGGAGCTCCCAAAGCCAAAGGGCTGGGGCGCCCCAGGCCTGGGGCTCCCAAAGCCTAAGGGCTGGGGCGCTCCAGTCCTGGGGCTCCCTAAACCTAAGGGCTGGGGTGCCCCAGGCCTGGGGCTCCCTAAGCCTAAGGGTTGGGGCTCCCTAGGCTGGGGCTCCCAAAGCCTAAGGGCTGAGGCGCCCCAGGCCTGAGGTTCCCTGAGCCTAAGGGCTGGGGCTCCCCAGGCATGGGGCTCTCTAAGCCTAAGGGCTGGGGCGCCCCAGGCCTGGGGCTCCCAAAATCTAAGGGCTTGGGCGCCCCAGGTCTGGGGCTCCCTAAACCTACGCTCTGGCGCACCAGGCCTGGGGCTACCAAAGCCTAAGGGCTGGGGCGCCCCAGGCTTTGGCTCCCAAAGCCTAAGGGCATCCGAGCCACAAGCCTGGCGCTTTCAAAGCCTAAAGCTGGGGAGCCACAGGTCTGGGGCTCCCTAAACCTAAGGGCTGGGGTGCCCCAGGCCTGGGGCTCCCTAAGCCTAAGGGTTGGGGATTCCTAGGCTGGGGCTCCCTAAGCCTAAGGGATGGGGCACCCCGGGCCTGGGCCTCCCTAAGCGTAAGGGCTGGGGCGCCCCAGTCGTGGGGCTCCCAAAGCCTAAGGGCTGGGGATACCCGGGCCTGGGGCTCCCTAAGCCTAAGGGCTGGGGTACCCGGGCCTGGGGCTTCCTAAGCCTAAAGGCTGGGGCGCCCCAGGCCTGGGGCTTCCCAACATAAGGGTTGGGGAGTCCCAGGCCTGGGGCTCCCAAGTCCTAAGGGATGGGGCGCCCCAATCCTGGGGCTCCTTAGCCTATCGGCTGGGACGCCCCAGGCCTGGGGCTCCCAAGACCTAATGGCTGGGGCGCCCCAGGCCTGGGGTTCCCAAAGCCTAAGCTCTGGGGCAACCCAGGCCTGGGGCTCCCTAAGCCTAAGGGCTGGGGCCCACCAGGCCTGGGAGTCCCTAAGCCTAAGGGCTGGGCGCCCCAGGCCTGGGGCTCCCTAAGCCTAAGGGCTGTGGCGCCCCAGGACTGGGGTCCCATATCCTAAGGGCTGGGGCGCCCCAGGCCTGGGGTTCCAAAAGCCTAAGGTCTGGGGCAACCCAGGCCTGGGAGTCCCTAAGCCTAAGGGTTGGGTCGCCCCAGTCCTGGGGCTCCCTAAGACTAAGGGCTTGGGCGCCCCAGGCCTGGGGCTACCTAAGCCTAAGTGCTGGGGCGCCCCTGGCCAGGTGCTCCCTAAGCCTAAGGGCTGTGGCGCCCCAGGACTGGGGTCCCAAATCCTAAAGGCTGGGGCACTCCAGGCCTGGGGCTCCCAAAGCCTAACGGCTGGGGCGCGCCAAGCCTGGCGCTCTCAAAGCCTAAAGGCTGGGGCGCCACAGGCCTGGGGCTCCCTAAGCCTAAGGGCTGGGTTGCCCCAGACATGGGGCTGCCAAAGCCTAAGGGCTGGGGCGCCCCAGACCTGGGACTCCCAAAGCCTAAGGGCTGGGCCGCCCGAGGCCTGGGTTCCCAAAGCCTAAGGGCTGGGGCGCCCTACCCTGGGGCTCCCAAAGCCTAAGTGCTGGGGCTACCCAGGCCAGGGGCTCCCTAATCCTAAGGGCTGGGGAATCCAAGGCCTAGGGCTCCCTAAGCCTAAAGTCTGGGGCGCCCACCTGGGGCTCCCTTATCCTAAGTGCTGGGGCGCCCAGGCCTGGGGCTCCCTAAGCCTAAGGGCTGGGGCGCACCAGGCCTGAGACTCCCAAAGCCTAAGGCCTGGGGCGTCTCAGGCCTTGGGCTCCCTAAGCCTAAGGGCTGGGGCGCCCCAGGCCTTGGCTCCATAAGCCTAAGGGCTGGGGCGCCTCAGGCCTGGAGCTCCCAAAGCTTAAGGGCTGGGGAGCCCCAGGCCTGGGGTTCCCAAAGCCTAAGGGCATCCGAGCCACAAGCCTGGCGCTTTCAATGCCTAAAGCTGGGGCGCCACAGGCCTGGGGCCCCCTAAGCCAAAGGGCTGGGGCGCCCCAGGCCTCGGGCTCCGAAAGCCTAAGGACTGGGGCGCCCCAGGCCTGGGGCTCCCAAAGCCTAAAGGCTGGGGTGCCCCAGGCCTGGGGATCCCAAAGCCTAAGGGCTGAGGCGCCCAAGGCCTGGGGCTCCCTAAGCCTAAATGCTTTGGAGCCCCACCTGGGGCAACCTAAGCCTAAGTGCTAGGGCGCCCCAGGCCTTGGTCTCCCTAAGCCTAAGGGCTGGGGTGCCCCAGGCCTGGGGCTCCCTAAGCCTAAGGGTTGGGGCTCCCTAGGCTGGGGCTCCCAAAGCCTAAGGGCTGAGGCGCCCCAGACCTGGGGCTCCCTGAGCCTAAGGGCTATGGCTCCCCAGGCATGGGGCTCTCTAAGCCTAAGGGCTGGGGCGCCCCAGGCCTGGGGCTCCCAAAGTCTATGGGCTTGGGCGCCCCAGGTCTGGGGCTCCCTAAACCTGGGCTGGGGCGCCCCAGGCTTTGAGTCCCAAAGCCAAAGGGCTGGGGCACCCCAGGCCTGGGGCTCCCAAGCCCAAGGGCTTGGGTGCCCCTACCCTGGGTCTCCTTAAGCTTAAGGGCTGGGGCCCCCAAGGCCCGGGGCTCCCAAAGCCTAAGTGCTGGGGCGCCCCTGGCCTGGGGCTCCCTAAGCCTAAGGGCAGGGGCGACCCAGGCCTGGGGCTCCCTAAGCCTAAGTGCTTGGGCGCGCCTGGCCAGGTGATCCCTAAGCCTAAGGGCTGGGGCCCTCCAGGCCTGGGGCTCCTTAAGCCTAAGGGCTGGGCATCCCTAGGCATGAGGCTCCCTAAGCCTAAGGGCTGGGGCGCCCTAGGCTTGGGGCTCCCTACTCTAAGGGCTGGGGCGCCGAAGGCCTGGGGCTCCCTAAGCCTAAGTGCTGGGGCGCACCATGCCTGGGGCTCCCTAAACCTAAGGGCTGGGGTGCCCGAGGCCTGTGGTTCCCAAAGACTACGGGATGGGGAGCCACAGGCCTGAGGCTCCCAAAGCCTAAGGGCTGGGGCGCCCCAGGCCTCGGGCTCCCAAAGCCTAAGGGATGGAGCGCCCCAGGACTGGGACTCCCTAAGCCTAAGTTCTGGGCCTCCCCAGGCCACGTGCTCCACAAGCCTAAGGGCTGGGACGCCCCAGGCCTGGGGCTTCCTTTTCCTAAGGACTTGGGCACCCCAGGCCTGGGGCACCCAAACCCTAAGGGCTGGGGCGCCCCTGCCCTGGGGCTCCCTAAGCTTAAGGGTTGGGGCGCCCAACGCCTGGGGCTCCCAAAGCCTAAGTGCTGGGGCGCCCCAGGCCTGGGGCTCCCTAAGCCTAAGGGCCGGGGTGCCCCAGGCCTTGGGCTCCCAAATCCAAAGGGCTGTGGCGACACAGGCCAGGTCCTCCCTTATCCTAAGGGTTGGGGTGCCCCAGGCCTTAGGCTCGCAAATCCTAAGGGCTGGGGCGCCCCGGGCCTGGGGCACCCTAAACCTAAGGGCTGGGGCACCCCGGGCCTGGGGCTCCAAAATCCTAAGGGCTGGGGTGCTACGGGCTTGGGGCTCCCTTAACCTAAGGGCTGGGGCACCCCGGGCCTGGGAGTCCCTAAGCCTAAGGTCAGTGGCGCCCCAGGCCTGGGGCTCCCAAAGCCTAAGGGCTCGGGAGCCATAGGCCTGGCGCTTTTAAAGCCTAAAGCTGGGATGCCACAGGCCTGGGGCTCCCTAAGCATAAGGGCTGGGTAACCCAGGCCTGGGATTCCCTAAGCCTAAGGGCTGGGGCCCCCCGGCCTGGGAGTCCCTAAATTAAGGGCTGGGATGCCCCAGGCCTGGGGCTCCCTAAGCCTAAGGGCTGGGGCGCCCCAGGCCTGGGGCTTCCAAAGTGAAGGGCTGTGGAGTCCCAGGCCTGGGGCTTCCAAATTCTAAGGGCTGGGGCGCCACAATCCTGGGGCTCCATAGCCTAACGGCTGGGGTGCCCCAGGCCTGGGGCTCCAAGACCTAATGGCTGGGGCGCCCGAGGCCTGGGGCTCCCAAAGCCTAAGATCTGGGGCAACCCGACCAGGGCTTCCCTAAGCCTAAGGATTGGGGCGCCCAGGCCTGGAGCTCCCAAAGCCTAAGGGCTGGGGAGCCCCAGGCCTGGGGCTCCCAAAGCCTAAGGGCATCCGAGCCACAAGCCTGGCGCTTTCAAAGCCTAAACCTGGGGCGCCACAGGTCTGGAGCTCCCAAAGCCAAAGGGCTGGGGCGCCCCAGGCCTGGGGCTCCCAAAGCCTAAGGGCTGGGGCGCTCCAGTCCTGGGGCTCCCTAAACCTAAGGGCTGGGGTTCCCCAGGCCTGGGGCTCCCTAAGCCTAAGGGTTGGGGCTCCCTAGGCTGGGGCTCCCAAAGCCTAAGGGCTGAGGCGCCCCAGGCCTGAGGTTCCCTGAGCCTAAGGGCTGGGGCTCCCCAGGCATGGGGCTCTCTAAGCCTAAGGGCTGGGGCACCCCAGGCCTGGGGCTCCCAAAGTCTAAGGGCTTGGGCGCCCCAGGTCTGGGGCTCCCTAAACCTACGCTCTGGCGCACCAGGCCTGGGGCTACCAAAGCCTAAGGGCTGGGGCGCCCCAGGCTTTGGCTCCCAAAGCCTAAGGGCATCCGAGCCACAAGCCTGGCGCTTTCAAAGCCTAAAGCTGGGGAGCCACAGGTCTGGGGCTCCCTAAACCTAAGGGCTGGGGTGCCCCAGGCCTGGGGCTCCCTAAGCCTTAGGGTTGGGGATTCCTAGGCTGGGGCTCACTAAGCCTAAGGGATGGGGCGCCCCAGGCCTTGGGCTCCTAAAGCCTAAGGGATGGGGCACCCCGGGCCTGGGCCTCCCTACGTGTAAGGGCTGGGGCGCCCCAGGCCTGGGGCTCCCAAAGCCTAAGGGCTGGGGATCCCCGGGCCTGGGGCTCCCTAAGCCTCAGGGCTGGGGCACCGGGCCTGGGGCTTCCCAACATAAGGGTTGGGGAGTCCCAGGCCTGGGGCTCCCAAGTCCTAAGGGATGGGGCGCCCCAATCCTGGGGCTCCTTAGCCTATCGGCTGGGACGCCCCAGGCCTGGGGCTCCCAAGACCTAATGGCTGGGGCGCCCCAGGCCTGGGGCTACCAAAGCCTAAGCTCTGGGGCAACCCAGGCCTGGGGCTCCCTAAGCCTAAGGGCTGGGGCCCACCAGGCCTGGGAGTCCCTAAGCCTAAGGGCTGGGGCACCCTAAGCCTAAGGGCTGGGGCGCCCCAGGCCTGGGGCACCCTAAGCCTAAGGGCTGTGGCACCCCAGGACTGGGGTCCCATATCCTAAGGGCTGGGGCGCCCCAGGCCTGGGGTTCCAAAAGCCTAAGGTCTGGGGCAACCCAGGCCTGGGAGTCCCTAAGCCTAAAGGTTGGGGCGCCCCAGGCCTGGGGCTCCCTAAGCCTAAGGGGTGGGGTGCCCAAGGTTGGGGCTCCCTAAGCCTAAGTGCTGGGGCGCCCCTGGCCAGGTGCTCCCTAAGCCTAAGGGCTGTGGCGCCCCAGGACTGGGGTCCCAAATCCTAAAGGCTGGGGCACTCCAGACCTGGGGCTCCCAAAGCCTAACGGCTACGGCGCCCCAAGCCTGGCGCTCTCAAAGCCTAAAGGCTGGGGCGCCACAGGACTGGGGCTCCCAAAGCCAAAGGGCTGATGCGCCCCAGGCCTGGGGCACCCAAAGTCTAAGGGCTGGGCACCCCAGGCCTTTGGCTCCCGAAGGCTAAGGGATGGGGCGCCCCAGGCCTGGGGCTCCCAAAACCTAAGGGCTGGGGCGCCCCAGGCCAGGGGATCCCTAATTCTAAGAGCTGGGGCGCACCAGGCTAGGGGCTCCCTAAGCCTTAAGGCTGGGGCGCCCAAGGCTTGAGGCTCCCTAAGCCTAAGGGATGGGGCGCACTAGGCCTGGGGCTCCCAAAGCCTAAGGGCTGGGGCGCCCCAGGCCAGGGGATCCCTAATTCTAAGAGCTAGGGCGCACCAGGCTTGGGGCTCCCTAAGCCTTAAGGCTGGGGCGCCACAGGCCTGGGGCTAACTAAGCCTAAGGGCTGGGCGCCCAAGGCCTAGGGCTCCCTAAGCCTAAGGGCTGGGGCACCCCAGGCCTGGCGCTCCCTAAGCCTATGGGTTGGGGTGCCCTAAGCCTGGGGCTCCCAAACCTAAGTACTGGGGCGCCCCAGGCCTGGGGCTACCTAAGCCTAATGGTTGGGGCGCCCCAGTCCTGGGCATCCCAAATACTAAGGGCTGTGGCGCCCCAGGCCTGGGGCTCCCAAAGCCTAAGGGCTGGGGCGCCCCAAAGCTGGGGCTACCAAAACCTAATGGCTGGGGAGTCCCAGACCTGGGGCTTCCAAAGCCTAAGAGCTGGTGCGCCACAGCCCTGGGGCTCCCAAGCCTAAGGGCTGGGGCGCCCCAGGCCTGGAGCTCCCTAAGCCTAAGGGCTGGGGCGCCCCAGGCCTGCGGCTTCCAAATCTTAATGGCTGGGGCGCCACAGGCCTGGCGCTCCAAAAGCCTAAGGCCTGGGGCGCCCCAGGTCTGGGGCTCCCAAAGCCTAAGGGCTGGGGTGCCCCAGGCCTGGGGCTCCCTAAGCCTAAGGGCTGGGGCGTCCCAGGCCTGGTGCTCCCAAACTTAAGGCCTGGGGCGCCCCAGGCCTGTGGCTCCCAAAGTCGAAGGGCTGGGGCGCTCCAGTCCAGGGGCTCCCTAAGCCTAAGAGCTTGGGCGTCCCAGGCCTGGGGCTCCCTAAGGCTAAGGGTTGGGGCTCCCCAGGCTTGGGCTCCCTAAACCTAAGGTTTGGGGCACCCCAGGCCTGGGGCTCCCTAAGCCTAAGTGCTGGGGCGCCCCAAACCAGGGGCTCCCTAAGCCTAAGGGCTGGGGCGCCCCAGGCCTGTTGCACCCTAAGCCTAAGGTGCTGGGGCACCCCAGGCTTGGAGCTCCCTAATCCGAAGGGCAGAGCGTCCCAGGCCTATGGCTCCCAAAGCCTAAGGGCTGGGGCGCCCCAGGCCTGCGGCTCCCAAATCTTAAGGGCTGGGGTGCCACAGGCCTGGGCTCCAAAAGCCTAAGGCCTGGGGTGCCCCAGGTCTGGGGCTCCCAAAGCCTAAGGGCTGGGGTGCCCCAGGCCTGGGGGACCCTAAACCTAAGGGCTGGCTCGACCCAGGCCTTGGGCTCCCTCTACCTAATTGCTGTGGCACCCCAGGTCTGGGGCTCTCTAAGCCTAAGGGCTGGGGCGACCCTGGCCTAGGGCTCCCTAAGCCTGAGGGCTGGGTACCCCCAGGCCTGGGGCTCCTAAGCCTAAGGGCTGGGGCGCCCCAGGCCTGTGGCTGCCAAAGCCTAAGGGCTGGGGCGCCCCAGGCCTGGGGCACCCAAAACCTCAAGGCTGGAGCGCCTCAGGACTGGGACTCCCTAAGCCTAAGTTCTGGGGTTCCCCAGGACACGTGCTCCACAAGCCTAAGGGCTGGGGCGCCCCAGGCCTGTGGCTCCCTTTTCCTAAGGACTTGGGCACCCCAGGCCTGGGGCACCCAAACCCTAAGGGCTGGGGCGCCCCTGCCCTGGGCCTCCCTAAGCTTAAGGGTTGGGGCGCCCAACGCCTGGGGCTCCCAAAGCCTAAGTGCTGGGGCGCCCCAGGCCTGGGGCTCCCTAAGCCTAAGGGCCGGGGTGGCCCAGGCCTTGGGCTCCCACATCCAAAGGGCTGTGGCGACACAGGCCAGGTCCTCCCTTATCGCAAGGGTTGGGGTGCCCCAGGCCTTAGGCTCCCAAATCCTAAGGGCTGGGGCGCCCCGGGCCTGGGGCACCCTAAACCTAAGGGCTGGGGCACCCCGGGCCTGGGGCTCGCAAAGCCTAAGGGCTGGGGTGCTACGGGCTTGGGGCTCCCTTAACCTAAGGGCCGGGGCACCCCGGGCCTGGGAGTCCCTAAGCCTAAGGGCTGGGGCGCCCAAGGCCTGGGGCTCCCAAAGCCTAAGGGCTCGGGAGCCATAGGCCTGGCGCTTTTAAAGCCTAAAGCTGGGACGCCACAGGCCTGGGGTTCCCTAAGCATAAGGGCTGGGTAACCCTGGCCTGGGATTCCCTAAGCCTAAGGGCTGGGGCCCCCCGGCCTGGGAGTCCCTAAATTAAGGGCTGGGATGCCCCAGGCCTGGGGCTCCCTAAGCCTAAGGGCTGGGGCGCCCCAGGCCTGGGGCTTCCAAAGTGAAGGGCTGTGGAGTCCCAGGCCTGGGGCTCCCAAATTCTAAGGGCTGGGGCGCCCCAATCCTGGGGCTCCATAGCCTAACGGCTGGGGCGCCCCAGGCCTGGGGCTCCAAGACCTAATGGCTGGGGCGCCCGAGGCCTGGGGCTCCCAAAGCCTAAGATCTGAGGCAACCCGACCAGGGCTTCCCTAAGCCTAAGGATTGGGGCGCCCAGGCCTGGAGCTCCCAAAGCCTAAGGGCTGGGGAGCCCCAGGCCTGGGGCTCCCAAAGCCTAAGGGCATCCGAGCCACAAGCCTGGCGCTTTCAAAGCCTAAAGTTGGGGAGCCACAGGTCTGGAGCTCCCAAAGCCAAAGGGCTGGGGCGCCCCAGGCCTGGGGCTCCCAAAGCCTAAGGGCTGGGGCGCTCCAGTCCTGGGGCTCCCTAAACCTAAGGGCTGGGGTGCCCCAGGCCTGGGGCTCCCTAAGCCTAAGGGTTGGGGCTCCCTAGGCTGGGGCTCCCAAAGCCTAAGGGCTGAGGCGCCCCAGGCCTGAGGTTCCCTGAGCCTAAGGGCTGGGGCTCCCCAGGCATGGGGCTCTCTAAGCCTAAGGGCTGGGGCGCCCCAGGCCTGGGGCTCCCAAAATCTAAGGGCTTGGGCGCCCCAGGTCTGGGGCTCCCTAAACCTACGCTCTGGCGCACCAGGCCTGGGGCTACCAAAGCCTAAGGGCTGGGGCGCCCCAGGCTTTGGCTCCCAAAGCCTAAGGGCATCCGAGCCACAAGCCTGGCGCTTTCAAAGCCTAAAGCTGGGGAGCCACAGGTCTGGGGCTCCCTAAACCTAAGGGCTGGGGTGCCCCAGGCCTGGGGCTCCCTAAGCCTAAGGGTTGGGGATTCCTAGGCTGGGGCTCCCTAAGCCTAAGGGATGGGGCACCCCGGGCCTGGGCCTCCCTAAGCGTAAGGGCTGGGGCGCCCCAGTCGTGGGGCTCCCAAAGCCTAAGGGCTGGGGATACCCGGGCCTGGGGCTCCCTAAGCCTAAGGGCTGGGGTACCCGGGCCTGGGGCTTCCTAAGCCTAAAGGCTGGGGCGCCCCAGGCCTGGGGCTTCCCAACATAAGGGTTGGGGAGTCCCAGGCCTGGGGCTCCCAAGTCCTAAGGGATGGGGCGCCCCAATCCTGGGGCTCCTTAGCCTATCGGCTGGGACGCCCCAGGCCTGGGGCTCCCAAGACCTAATGGCTGGGGCGCCCCAGGCCTGGGGTTCCCAAAGCCTAAGCTCTGGGGCAACCCAGGCCTGGGGCTCCCTAAGCCTAAGGGCTGGGGCCCACCAGGCCTGGGAGTCCCTAAGCCTAAGGGCTGGGCGCCCCAGGCCTGGGGCTCCCTAAGCCTAAGGGCTGTGGCGCCCCAGGACTGGGGTCCCATATCCTAAGGGCTGGGGCGCCCCAGGCCTGGGGTTCCAAAAGCCTAAGGTCTGGGGCAACCCAGGCCTGGGAGTCCCTAAGCCTAAGGGTTGGGTCGCCCCAGTCCTGGGGCTCCCTAAGACTAAGGGCTTGGGCGCCCCAGGCCTGGGGCTACCTAAGCCTAAGTGCTGGGGCGCCCCTGGCCAGGTGCTCCCTAAGCCTAAGGGCTGTGGCGCCCCAGGACTGGGGTCCCAAATCCTAAAGGCTGGGGCACTCCAGGCCTGGGGCTCCCAAAGCCTAACGGCTGGGGCGCGCCAAGCCTGGCGCTCTCAAAGCCTAAAGGCTGGGGCGCCACAGGCCTGGGGCTCCCTAAGCCTAAGGGCTGGGTTGCCCCAGACATGGGGCTGCCAAAGCCTAAGGGCTGGGGCGCCCCAGACCTGGGACTCCCAAAGCCTAAGGGCTGGGCCGCCCGAGGCCTGGGTTCCCAAAGCCTAAGGGCTGGGGCGCCCTACCCTGGGGCTCCCAAAGCCTAAGTGCTGGGGCTACCCAGGCCAGGGGCTCCCTAATCCTAAGGGCTGGGGAATCCAAGGCCTAGGGCTCCCTAAGCCTAAAGTCTGGGGCGCCCACCTGGGGCTCCCTTATCCTAAGTGCTGGGGCGCCCAGGCCTGGGGCTCCCTAAGCCTAAGGGCTGGGGCGCACCAGGCCTGAGACTCCCAAAGCCTAAGGCCTGGGGCGTCTCAGGCCTTGGGCTCCCTAAGCCTAAGGGCTGGGGCGCCCCAGGCCTTGGCTCCATAAGCCTAAGGGCTGGGGCGCCTCAGGCCTGGAGCTCCCAAAGCTTAAGGGCTGGGGAGCCCCAGGCCTGGGGTTCCCAAAGCCTAAGGGCATCCGAGCCACAAGCCTGGCGCTTTCAATGCCTAAAGCTGGGGCGCCACAGGCCTGGGGCCCCCTAAGCCAAAGGGCTGGGGCGCCCCAGGCCTCGGGCTCCGAAAGCCTAAGGACTGGGGCGCCCCAGGCCTGGGGCTCCCAAAGCCTAAAGGCTGGGGTGCCCCAGGCCTGGGGATCCCAAAGCCTAAGGGCTGAGGCGCCCAAGGCCTGGGGCTCCCTAAGCCTAAATGCTTTGGAGCCCCACCTGGGGCAACCTAAGCCTAAGTGCTAGGGCGCCCCAGGCCTTGGTCTCCCTAAGCCTAAGGGCTGGGGTGCCCCAGGCCTGGGGCTCCCTAAGCCTAAGGGTTGGGGCTCCCTAGGCTGGGGCTCCCAAAGCCTAAGGGCTGAGGCGCCCCAGACCTGGGGCTCCCTGAGCCTAAGGGCTATGGCTCCCCAGGCATGGGGCTCTCTAAGCCTAAGGGCTGGGGCGCCCCAGGCCTGGGGCTCCCAAAGTCTATGGGCTTGGGCGCCCCAGGTCTGGGGCTCCCTAAACCTGGGCTGGGGCGCCCCAGGCTTTGAGTCCCAAAGCCAAAGGGCTGGGGCACCCCAGGCCTGGGGCTCCCAAGCCCAAGGGCTTGGGTGCCCCTACCCTGGGTCTCCTTAAGCTTAAGGGCTGGGGCCCCCAAGGCCCGGGGCTCCCAAAGCCTAAGTGCTGGGGCGCCCCTGGCCTGGGGCTCCCTAAGCCTAAGGGCAGGGGCGACCCAGGCCTGGGGCTCCCTAAGCCTAAGTGCTTGGGCGCGCCTGGCCAGGTGATCCCTAAGCCTAAGGGCTGGGGCCCTCCAGGCCTGGGGCTCCTTAAGCCTAAGGGCTGGGCATCCCTAGGCATGAGGCTCCCTAAGCCTAAGGGCTGGGGCGCCCTAGGCTTGGGGCTCCCTACTCTAAGGGCTGGGGCGCCGAAGGCCTGGGGCTCCCTAAGCCTAAGTGCTGGGGCGCACCATGCCTGGGGCTCCCTAAACCTAAGGGCTGGGGTGCCCGAGGCCTGTGGTTCCCAAAGACTACGGGATGGGGAGCCACAGGCCTGAGGCTCCCAAAGCCTAAGGGCTGGGGCGCCCCAGGCCTCGGGCTCCCAAAGCCTAAGGGATGGAGCGCCCCAGGACTGGGACTCCCTAAGCCTAAGTTCTGGGCCTCCCCAGGCCACGTGCTCCACAAGCCTAAGGGCTGGGACGCCCCAGGCCTGGGGCTTCCTTTTCCTAAGGACTTGGGCACCCCAGGCCTGGGGCACCCAAACCCTAAGGGCTGGGGCGCCCCTGCCCTGGGGCTCCCTAAGCTTAAGGGTTGGGGCGCCCAACGCCTGGGGCTCCCAAAGCCTAAGTGCTGGGGCGCCCCAGGCCTGGGGCTCCCTAAGCCTAAGGGCCGGGGTGCCCCAGGCCTTGGGCTCCCAAATCCAAAGGGCTGTGGCGACACAGGCCAGGTCCTCCCTTATCCTAAGGGTTGGGGTGCCCCAGGCCTTAGGCTCGCAAATCCTAAGGGCTGGGGCGCCCCGGGCCTGGGGCACCCTAAACCTAAGGGCTGGGGCACCCCGGGCCTGGGGCTCCAAAATCCTAAGGGCTGGGGTGCTACGGGCTTGGGGCTCCCTTAACCTAAGGGCTGGGGCACCCCGGGCCTGGGAGTCCCTAAGCCTAAGGTCAGTGGCGCCCCAGGCCTGGGGCTCCCAAAGCCTAAGGGCTCGGGAGCCATAGGCCTGGCGCTTTTAAAGCCTAAAGCTGGGATGCCACAGGCCTGGGGCTCCCTAAGCATAAGGGCTGGGTAACCCAGGCCTGGGATTCCCTAAGCCTAAGGGCTGGGGCCCCCCGGCCTGGGAGTCCCTAAATTAAGGGCTGGGATGCCCCAGGCCTGGGGCTCCCTAAGCCTAAGGGCTGGGGCGCCCCAGGCCTGGGGCTTCCAAAGTGAAGGGCTGTGGAGTCCCAGGCCTGGGGCTTCCAAATTCTAAGGGCTGGGGCGCCACAATCCTGGGGCTCCATAGCCTAACGGCTGGGGTGCCCCAGGCCTGGGGCTCCAAGACCTAATGGCTGGGGCGCCCGAGGCCTGGGGCTCCCAAAGCCTAAGATCTGGGGCAACCCGACCAGGGCTTCCCTAAGCCTAAGGATTGGGGCGCCCAGGCCTGGAGCTCCCAAAGCCTAAGGGCTGGGGAGCCCCAGGCCTGGGGCTCCCAAAGCCTAAGGGCATCCGAGCCACAAGCCTGGCGCTTTCAAAGCCTAAACCTGGGGCGCCACAGGTCTGGAGCTCCCAAAGCCAAAGGGCTGGGGCGCCCCAGGCCTGGGGCTCCCAAAGCCTAAGGGCTGGGGCGCTCCAGTCCTGGGGCTCCCTAAACCTAAGGGCTGGGGTTCCCCAGGCCTGGGGCTCCCTAAGCCTAAGGGTTGGGGCTCCCTAGGCTGGGGCTCCCAAAGCCTAAGGGCTGAGGCGCCCCAGGCCTGAGGTTCCCTGAGCCTAAGGGCTGGGGCTCCCCAGGCATGGGGCTCTCTAAGCCTAAGGGCTGGGGCACCCCAGGCCTGGGGCTCCCAAAGTCTAAGGGCTTGGGCGCCCCAGGTCTGGGGCTCCCTAAACCTACGCTCTGGCGCACCAGGCCTGGGGCTACCAAAGCCTAAGGGCTGGGGCGCCCCAGGCTTTGGCTCCCAAAGCCTAAGGGCATCCGAGCCACAAGCCTGGCGCTTTCAAAGCCTAAAGCTGGGGAGCCACAGGTCTGGGGCTCCCTAAACCTAAGGGCTGGGGTGCCCCAGGCCTGGGGCTCCCTAAGCCTTAGGGTTGGGGATTCCTAGGCTGGGGCTCACTAAGCCTAAGGGATGGGGCGCCCCAGGCCTTGGGCTCCTAAAGCCTAAGGGATGGGGCACCCCGGGCCTGGGCCTCCCTACGTGTAAGGGCTGGGGCGCCCCAGGCCTGGGGCTCCCAAAGCCTAAGGGCTGGGGATCCCCGGGCCTGGGGCTCCCTAAGCCTCAGGGCTGGGGCACCGGGCCTGGGGCTTCCCAACATAAGGGTTGGGGAGTCCCAGGCCTGGGGCTCCCAAGTCCTAAGGGATGGGGCGCCCCAATCCTGGGGCTCCTTAGCCTATCGGCTGGGACGCCCCAGGCCTGGGGCTCCCAAGACCTAATGGCTGGGGCGCCCCAGGCCTGGGGCTACCAAAGCCTAAGCTCTGGGGCAACCCAGGCCTGGGGCTCCCTAAGCCTAAGGACTGGGGCCCACCAGGCCTGGGAGTCCCTAAGCCTAAGGGCTGGGGCACCCTAAGCCTAAGGGCTGGGGCGCCCCAGGCCTGGGGCACCCTAAGCCTAAGGGCTGTGGCACCCCAGGACTGGGGTCCCATATCCTAAGGGCTGGGGCGCCCCAGGCCTGGGGTTCCAAAAGCCTAAGGTCTGGGGCAACCCAGGCCTGGGAGTCCCTAAGCCTAAAGGTTGGGGCGCCCCAGGCCTGGGGCTCCCTAAGCCTAAGGGGTGGGGTGCCCAAGGTTGGGGCTCCCTAAGCCTAAGTGCTGGGGCGCCCCTGGCCAGGTGCTCCCTAAGCCTAAGGGCTGTGGCGCCCCAGGACTGGGGTCCCAAATCCTAAAGGCTGGGGCACTCCAGACCTGGGGCTCCCAAAGCCTAACGGCTACGGCGCCCCAAGCCTGGCGCTCTCAAAGCCTAAAGGCTGGGGCGCCACAGGACTGGGGCTCCCTAAGCCTAAGGGCTGGGTTGCCCCAGACATGGGGCTCCCAAAGCCTACGGGCTGGGGCGCCCCAGACCTAGGACTCCCAAAGCCTAAGGGCTGGGCCGCCCGAGGCCTGGGTTCCCAAAGCCTAAGGGCTGGGGCGCCCTACCCTGGGGCTCCTAAAGCCTAAGTGCTGGGGCACCCCAGGCCAGGGGCTCCCTAATCCTAAGGGCTGGGGAATCCAAGGCCTAGGGCTCCCTAAGCCTAAAGTCTGGGGCGCCCATGTGGGGCTCCCTTATCCTAAGTGCTGGGGCGCCCAGGCCTGGGGCTCCCTAAGCCTAAGGGCTGGGGTGCCCCAGGCCTGAGACTCCCAAAGCCTAAGGCCTGGGGCGTCGCAGGCCTTGGGCTCCCTAAGCCTAAGGGCTGGGGCGCCCCAGGTCTTGGCTCCATAAGCCTAAGGGCTGGGGCACCTCAGGCCTGGGGCTCCCTAAGCCTAAGGGCTGGGGCGCCCCAGGCCTGAGACTCCCTAAGCCTAAGGGCTTGGGCGCCCCAAGCCTGAGGCTCCAAAATCCTAAGGACTGGGACGCCCCGGGTCTGGGACCCCCTAAGCCTAAGGGCTGGGGAGCCCCAGCCTGGGGCTACCAAAGCCTACGGGCTGGGGAGCTTCAGGACAGGGGTTCCAAAGCCTAAGGGCTGGGGCGACCCCGGCCTGGGGCTCCCAAAACCGAAGGGAAAGGGGGGCCCAGACCAAGGGCTCAAAAAGCCTAAGGCCTGGGGTGCCCTGACCTGGGGCTCCCAAAGCCTAAGGGCTGGGCTGCCCCAGGCCTGGGGCTCCCAAATCCAAAGGGCTGGGGCGACACAGGCCAGGTCCTCCCTTATCCTAAGGGTTGGGGCGCCCCAGGCCTGGGGCCCCCAAAACCTAAGGGAAAGCTGCCTCCAGACCTGCGGCTCCAAAGCCTAAGGGTTCGGGCGCCCCAGGCCTGAGGCTCCCAAATCCTAAGGGCTGGGGCGCCCCGGGCCTGGGGCTCCCTAAACCTAAGTGCTGGGGCGCCCCAGCCTGTTGCTACAAAAGCCTACGGGCTGCGGCGCCCCAGGACTGGGATTCCAAAGCATAAGGGCTGGGGCACCCCAGGCCTTAGGTCCCTAAGCCCAAGGGCTGGGGCGACCCAGGCCTGGGCCTCCCTAAGCCTAAGGGCTGTGGCGCCCCAGGATTGGGGCTCCCAAAACCGAAGGGAAAAGGGCGCCCCACCTGAGGCTCAAAAAGCCTAAGGGCTCGGGCGCCCGAGGCCTGGGGCTCCCAAATCCTAAGGGCCTGAGCGCCCCAGGCCTAGGGCTCCCAATGCCTAAGGGCTGGGGAGTCCCTGGCCTAGGGCTCCATAAGCCTAAGGGCTGGGGCGCCCCAGGCCTGGGTCTCCCAAAGCCTAAGGGCTGGGGTTCCCCAGGCCTGGGCTCCCTAAGCCTAAGGGCTGGGTTCCCCGGGCCTGGGGCTTCCTAAGCCTAAAGGATGGGGCTCCCCAGGCCTGGAGCTCGCTAAGCCTAAGGGCTGGGTCGCCCCAGGCCTAGGGTTCCCAAGCCTAAGGGCTGGGGAGCCCCAGGCCTGGGGCTCCCAAAGCCTAAGGGCTGGGGCGCCCCAGACCTGGGGCTCCCAAAGCCTAAGGGCTGGGGCGCCCAGGCCTGGGGTTCCCAAATGCAAAGGGCTGGGGCGACACAGGCCAGGTGCTCCCTTATCCTAAGGGTTGGGGCGCCCCAGGCCTGGGGCTCCCGAAACCTAAGGGAAATGGGCCCCCAGACCTGCGGCTCCCAAAGCCTAAGGGCTCGGGCGCCCCAGGCATGAGGCTCCCAAATCCTAAGGGCTGGGGCCCCCCGGGTCTGGGACTACCTAAGACTAAGGGCTGGGGCGCCCCAACACAGGGGTTCCAAAACCTAAGGGCTGGGGCACCCCATGCCATATTTCCCAAATCCTAAGGGCTGGGGCGCCCCAGGCCTGGTGCTCCCAAAGCCTAAGGGCTGAGGATCCCCGGACCTGGGGCTCCCTAAGCCTAAGGGCTGGGGCACCCGGGCCTGGGGCTTCCTAAGCATAAGGGCTGGGGCGCCCCAAGCCTGGGGCTTCCAAACCTAAGGGTTGGGGAGTCCCATGCCTGGGGCTCCCAAATCCTAAGGGATGGGCGCCCCAATCCTGGGGCTCCTTAGCCTATCGGCTGGGACGCCCCAGGCCTAGGGCTCCCAAGACCTAATGGCTGGGGCGCCCCAGGCCTGGGGCTCCCAAAGCCTAAGCTCTGGGGCAACCCAGGCCTGGGGCTCCCTAAGCCTAAGGGCTGGGGCCCACCAGGCCTGGGAGTCCCTAACCCTAAGGGCTGGGGCGCCCCAGGCCTGGGGCTCCCGAAGCCTAAGGGCTGGGGCGCCCCAGGCCTGGGGCTTCCAAAGTTAAGGCCTGGGGAGTCCCAGGCCTGGGGCTCCCAAATTCTAAGCGCTGGGGCGCTCCATTCCTGGGGCTCCTTTGCCTAACGGCTGGGGCGCCACATGCCTGGGGCACCCAAGACCTAATGGCTGGGGCGCCCGAGGCCTGGGGCTCCCAAAGATTAAGGTCTGGGGCAACACAGGCCTGGGAGTCCCTAAGCCTAAGGGCTGGGGCGCCCCAGGACTGGGGTCCCAAATCCTAAGGCCTGGGGCACTCCAGGCCTGGGGCTCCTAAAGCCTAACGGCTGGGGCGCGCCAGGCCTGGCTCTCTCAAAGCCTAAAGGCTGGGGCGCCACAGGACTGGGGATCCCTAAGCCTAAGGGCTGGGTTGCCCCAGACCTGGGGCTCCCAAAGCCTAAAGGCTGGGGCTCCCCAGACCTGGGACTCCCAAAGCCTAAGGGCTGGTCCCCCCGAGGCCTGGGTTCCCAAAGCCTAAGGGCTGGGGCGCCCTACCCTGGGACTCCCAAAGCCTAAGTGCTGGGGCTCCCCAGGCCTGGGGCTACCTAATCCTAAGGGATGGGGAGTCCAAGGCCTAGGGCTCCCTAAGCCTAAAGTCTGGGGCGCCCATGTGGGGCTCCCTTATCCTAAGTGCTGGGGCGCCCAGGCCTGGGGCTCCCTAAGCCTAAGTGCTGGGGCGTCCAAGGCCTGGGACGCCCAAAGCCTAAGGCCTCGGGCGTCCCATGCCTGGGGCTCCCTAAGCCTAAGGGGTGGGGCTCCCCAGTCCTGGGGCTCCCTAAGCCTAAGTGCTGGGGCGCCCCAGGACTGGGGTCCCAAATCCTAAGGCCTGGGGCACTCCAGGCCTGGGGCTCCTAAAGCCTAACGGCTGGGGCGCACCAGGCCTGGCACTCTCAAAGCCTAAAGGCTGGGGCGCCACAGGCCTGGGGCTCCCTAAGCCTAAGGGCTGGGTTGCCCCAGACCTGGGGCTCCCAAAGCCTAAAGGCTGGGGCGCCCCAGACCTGGGACTCCCAAAGCCTAAGGGCTGGTCCCCCCGAGGCCTGGGTTCCCAAAGCCTAAGGGCTGGGGCGCCCTACCCTGTGACTCCCAAAGCCTAAGTGCTGGGGCTCCCCAGGCCTGGGGCTACCTAATCCTAAGGGATGGGGAGTCCAAGGCCTAGGGCTCCCTAAGCCTAAAGTCTGGGGCGCCCACCTGGGGCTCCCTTATCCTAAGTGCTGGGGCGCCCAGGCCTGGGGCTCCCTAAGCCTAAGTGCTGGGGCGTCCAAGGCCTGGGACTCCCAAAGCCTAAGGCCTCGGGCGTCCCAGGCCTGGGTCTCCCTAAGCCTAAGGGCTGGGACGCCCCAGGCCTTGGCTCCATAAGCCTAAGTGCTGGGGCGCCTCAGGCCTGGGGCTCCCTAAGCCTACGGGCTGGGGCGCCCCAGGCCTTGGCTCCCTAAGCCTAAGGGCTCGGGCGCCCCAGGCCTGAGGCTCCCAAATCCTAAGGACTGGGGCGCCCGGGGCCTGGGACTCCCTAAGCATAAGGGCTGGGTCGCCCCAGCCTGGGGCTACCAAAGCCTAAGGGCTGGGGAGCTCCAGGACAGGGGTTCCAAAGCCTAAGGCCTGGGGCGACCCAGGCCTAGGGTTACCAAAGGCTAAGGCCTGGGGCTCGCTAAGCCTAAGGCCTGGGGCACCCCAGACCTGGGGCTCCCAAAGCCTAAGGGCTGGGGTGCCCCAGGCCTGGGGCTCCCAAAGCCTAAGGGCTGGGGCACCCCAGGCCTGGAGCTCCCTAAGCCTAAGGGCTGGGGCACCCCAGGCCTAGGGCTCCCAAATCCAAAGGGCTGGGGCGACACAGGCCAGGTCCACCCTTATCATAAGGGTTGGGGCGCCCCAGGCCTGGGTCTCCCAAAGCCTAAGGGCTGGGGTTCCCCGGGCCTGGGGCTCCCTTAGCCTAAGGGCTGGGGCGCCCCAGGCCTTGGGCTCCTAAGACTAAGGGCTGGGGAGTCCCAGGCCTGGGGCTCCCTAAGCCTAAGGGCTGGGTTCCCCGGGCCTGGGGCTTCCTAAGCCTAAAGGATGGGGCTCCCCAGGCCTGGAGCTCGCTAAGCCTAAGGGCTGGTTCGCCCCAGGCCTAGGGTTCCCAAGCCTAAGGGCTGGGGCGCCCCAGGCCTGGGGCTTCCAAAGCCTAAGGGCTGGGGCGCCCCAGACCTGGGGTTCCCAAATCCAAAGGGCTGGGGCGACACAGGCCAGGTCCTCCCTTATCCTAAGGGTTGGGGCGCCCCAGGATGTGGCTCCCAAATCCTAAGGGAAATGGGCCCCCAGACCTGCGGCTCCCAAAGCCTAAGGGCTTGGGCGCCCCAGGCCTGAGGCTCCCAAATCCTACGGGCTGAGGCCCCCAGGGTCTGGGACTCCCTAAGCCTAAGGCTGGGGCGCCCCAACACAGGGGTTCCAAAACCTAAGGGCTGGGGCACCCCATGCCTTATTTCCCAAAGCCTAAGGTCTGGGGCGACCCAGGCCTGGGTCTCCCAAAGCCTAAGGACTGGGGAGCCCCAGGCATGGGGCTCCCGAATCCTAAGGGCTGGGGCGCCCCAGGCCTAGGGTTCCCAAAGCCTAAGGCCTGGCGCTCGCTAAGCCTAAGGGCTGAGGGGCCCCAGGCCTGGGGCTCCCAAAGCCTAAGGGCTGGGGCGCACCATGACTGGGGTTCTAAAGCCTAAGGGCTGGGGCACCCCAGACCTTAGGTCCCAAAGCCCAAGGGCTGGGACGACACAGGCCTGGGCCAACCTAAGACTAAGGGCTGTGGCGCCCCAGGATTGGGCCTCCCGAAACCGAAGGGAAAGGGGCGCCCCAGACCTGGGGCTCAAAATGCCTAAGGGCTCGGGCGCCCGAGGCCTGGGGCTCCCAAATCCTATGGGCCTGAGCGCCCCAGGAATAGGGCTCCCAATGCCTAAGGGCTGGGGCACCCCAGGCCTGGGGCTCCCAAAGCCTAAGGGCTGGGGCGTCCCAGGCCTGGGCCTCCCTAAGCCTAAGGGCTGGGGCACCCCAGGCCTGGGGCTCCCTTAGCCTAAGGGCTGGGGCGCCCCCGGCTTGGGGCTCCCTAAGCCTAAGGGCTGGGGTGCTCCAGGCCGGGGGCTCCCTAAGCCTAAGGGCTGGGGCTTCCCAGGCCGGGGGCTCCTTAAGGCTAAGGGCTGGGGCGCCCCAAGCCTGGGGCTCCCTAGCCTATGGGCAGGGGCGCCACAGGCCTGGGGCTCCCTAAGACTAAGGACTGGGGCGCCCTAGGCCTTGAGCTCCCTAAGCCTAAGGGCTGAGGCGCCCCAGACCTGGGGTTCCAAAGCCTAAGGGATGGGGCAACCCAGGCCTAGGGCTCCCTAAGCCTAAGGGCTGGGTCTCCCCATGCCTTCGGCTCCCAAAGCCTAAGGGCTGGGGCACCCCAGGCCTGAGGCTCCCAAATCCTAACGACTAGGTCGCCCCAAGCCTGAGGCTCCCTAAGCCTAAGGGCAGGGGCGCCCCAGGCCTGGGGCTCCCAAGGCCTAAGGGCTGGGGCACCCCATGCCTGGCGCACCCTAAGCCTAAGGGCTGGGGCACCCCAGGTATGGGGCTCCCAAAGCCTAAGTGCTGGGGCGCTTCAGGGCTGGAATCCCAAAGACTAAGGGCTGGGGCGCTCCAGGCCTGGGGCTGCCAAAGCCTAACGGCTGGGGTGTCCCAGGCCTGGGCTCCCTAAGACTAAGGGCAGGGGCGCCCCGAGCCTTGGGCTCCCTACGCCTAAGGGATGGGGCGCCCCAGGCCTTGGGCTCCTAAAGCCTAAGGGATGGGGCGCCCCGGGCCTGGGGCTCCCAAATCCAAACGGCTGGGGCGACACAGGCCAGGTCCTCCCTTATCCTAAGGATTGGGGCGCCCCAGGCCTGGGGCTCCCAAAATCTAAGGGAAAGAGGCCCCCAGACCTGCGGCTCCTAAATCCTAAGGGCTGGGGCGCCCCAGGCCTGAGGCTCCCAAATCCTAAGGGCTGGGGCGCCCCGGGCCTGGGGCTCCCTAAGCCTAAGGGCTGGGTCACCCCGGGCTTGGGGCTCCCAAAGCCTAAGGGCTGGGGTGCCACGAGCTTGGGGCTCCCTTACCTAAGGGCCGGGGCATCCTGAGCCTGGGACTCCCTAAGCCTAAGGGCTGGGGCGCCCCAGCTTGGGGCTGCCAAAGCCTACGGGCTGGGGCGCCACAGGACTGGGTTTCCAAAATCTAACGGCTGGGGCACCCCAGGCCTTAGGTCCCAAAGCCCAAGGGCTGGGGTGACCCAGGCCTGGGCCTCCCTAAAACTAAGGGTTGTGGCGCCCCTGGATTGGGGCACCCAAAACCGAAGGGAAAGGGGCGCCCCAGACCTGGGGCTCAAAAACCCTAAGGGCTCGGGCGCCCGAGGCCTGGGGCTCCCAAATCCTAAGGGCCTGAGCGCCCCAGGCCTAGGGCTCCCAATGCCTAAGGGCTGGGGTTCCCCAAGCCTGGGGCTCCCTAAGCCCAAGGGCTGGGGCTCCCCGGGCCTGGGGCTTCCTAAGCCTAATGGCTGGGGCTCCCCAGGCCTGGAGCTCACTAAGCCTAAGGGCTGGGTCGCCCCAGGCCTAGGGTTCCCAAGCCTAATGGCTGGGGCACCCCAGGCCTGGGGCACCCTAAGCCTAAGGGTTGGGGCGCCCCAGTCCTGGGGCTCCCAAAGCCTAAGGGCTGGGGCATCCCAGGCCTGGGCCTCCCTAAGCCTAAGGGCTGGGGCACCCCAGGCCTGTGGCTCCCTTAGCCTAAGGGCTGGGGCGCCCCAGGCCTTGGGCTCCCTAAGCCTAAGGGCTCAGGTGCCCCAGGCCTGGGGTTCCAAAGCCTAAGGGCTGGGGCACCCCAGGCCTAGGGCTCCCTAAGCCTAAGGGCTGGCGGTCCCCATGCCTTCGGCTCCCAAATCCTAAGGGCTGGGGCGCCCCAAGCCTGGTGTTCCAAAGCCTAAGTGCTGGGGCGCCCCAGGAATGGGGCTCCCAAAACCTAAGGGAAAGGGGCCCCCAGACCTGTGGCTCCCAAAGCCTAAGGGCTCGGGCGCCCCAGGCATGAGGCTCCCAAATCCTGAGGACTAGGTCGCCCCAGGCCTGGGGCTCCCAAGGCCTAAGGGCTGGGGTGCCCCATGCCTGGGGCACCCTTAGCCTAAGAGCTGGGGCACCCAAGGTATGGGGCTCCCAAAGCCTAAGTGCTGGGGCGCTCCAGGCCTGGGACTCCCAAAGACTAAGGCTGGGGTGCTCCAGGCCTGGGGCTGCCAAAACTAAGGGCTGGTGTGTCCCAGGCCTGGGGCTCCCTAAGCCTAAGGGGAGGGGCGCCCCAAGCCTTGGGCACCCTAAGCCTAAGGGATGGGGCGCCCCAGGCCTTGGGCTCCTAAAGCCTAAGGGATGGGGCGCCCCGGGCCAGGGGCTCCGTAAGCCTAAGGGCTGTGGCGCCCCAGGCCTGGGGCTCCCAAAGCCTAAGGGCTGGGGAGCCCCGAGCTTGGGGCTCCCTAAGCCTAAGGGCTGGGGTAGCCCTGGCCTGGGGCTCCAAAGCCTAAGGGCTTGGGAGCCCCGGTCCAGGGGCTCCCTTCGCCTAATGGCTGGGGCGTCCCGGGCTTGGGGCTTCCTAAGCCTAAGACTGGGGCGCCCCAAGCATAGGGCTTCCAAACATAAGGGTTGGGGAGTCCCAAGCCTGGGGCTCCCAAATCCTAAGGGGTGGAACGCCCCAGTCAGGGGCTCCTTAGCCTAAAGGCTGGGACGCCCCAGGCCTGGGGCTCCCAAGACCAAATGGCTGGGGCACCCCATGCTTTGAGCTCCCAAAGCCTAAGGTCTGGGGCAACCCAGGCCTGGGATTCCCAAAGCCTAAGGGCTTGGGCACCCCAGGCCTGGTAGTCCCTAAGCCTAAGGGCTGGGGCGCCCCAGGCCTGGGGCTCCCTAAGCCTAAGTGCTGGGGGCCCCTGGCCAAGTGCTCCCTAAGCCTAAGGGCTGTGGCGACCCAGGACTAGGGTCCCAAATCCTAAGGGCTGGGGCGCCCCAGGCCTGGCGTTCTCAAAGCCTAAAGGCTGGGGCACCACAGGCCTGGGGCCCCCTAAGACTAAGGGCTGGGGCGCCCCAGGCCTGGGGCTTACAAAGCTAAGGCCTGGGGCGCCGCAGGCCTAGGGTTCCCAAAGCCTAAGACCTGGGGCTCGCTAAGCCTAAGGGATGGGGCGACGAAGGCCTGGGGCTCCCAAAGCCTAAGGGCTTGGTCGCCCCAGGCCTGGAGCTACCAAATCCTAAGGGCTGGGGCGCCACGGGCCTGGGACGCCCTAAGCCTAAGGGCTGGGGCGTCCCAGGTCGGGGCTCCTTAATGCTAAGGGCTGGGGCGCCACAGGCCTGGGGCTCCCTAAGCCTAAGGGTTGGGGCGCCCCAGGCCTGGGGCTCCCTTAGCCTAAGGGCTGGGGCGCCCCAGGTCTTGGGCTCCCTAAGACTAAGGGCTGGGGTGCTCCAGGCCGGGGGCTCCCTAAGCCTAAGGGCTGGGGCGTCCCAGGTCGGGGCTCCTTAATGCTAAGGGCTGGGGCGCCACAGGCCTGGGGCTCCCTAGCCTATGGGCTGGGGGACCACAGGCCTGGGGCTCCCTAAGATTAAGGGCTGGGGCGCCCCAGGTCTTGGGCTCCCTAAGACTAAGGGCTGAGGCGCCGCAGGCTTGGGGTTCCAAAGCCTAATGGCTGGGGCAACCCAGGCCTAGGGCTCCCTAAGCCTAAGGGCTGGGGCTCCCCATGCCTTCGGCTCCCAAAGCCCAAGGGCTGGGGCCCCCCAAGCCTGGTGTTCCAAATCCTAAGTGATGGGGCGCCCCAGGCCGGGGGTACCAAACCTATGGGAAAGGGGCCCGCAGACCTGCGGCTCCCAAAGTCTAAGGGTTCGGTCGCCCCAGGCATGAGGCTCCCAAATCCTAAGGACTAGGTCGCCCCAGGCCTGGGGCTCCCTAAGACTAAGGGCTGGGGCGCCCCAGGCTTGGGGCTCCCAAGGCCTAAGGGCTGGGGCGCCCCATGCCTGGGGCACCCTAAGCCTAAGGGCTTGGTCACCCCAGGTCTGGGGCTCCCGAAGCCTAAGGGCTGGGGCGCCCCAGGACAGGGGTCCCAAATGCTAAGGGCTGGGGCACTCCAGGGTTGGGGCTCCCAAAGCCTATGGGCTGGGGCGCGCCAGGCCTGGCGCTCTCAAAACCTAAAGGCTGGGGCGCCACAGGCCTGGGGCTCCCTAAGCCTAAGGGCTGGGTTGCCCCAGACTTGGGGCTCCCAAAGCCTAAGGGCTGGGGCGCCCCAACCTGGGACTCCCAAAGCCTAAGGACTGGGCAGCCCCAGGCTTGGGTTCCCAAAGCCTAAGGGCTGGGGCGCCCTAGGCCTGGGGCTCTCAAAGCCTAAGGGCTGGGGCAGCCCAGGCCTGGGTCTCCCTAATCCTAAGGGCTGGGGAGTCCACGGCCTAGGGCTCTCTAAGCCTAAAGGCTGGGGCGCCCACCTGGGGCTCCCTTATCCTAAGTGCTGGGGCGCCCAGGCCTGTGGCTCCCTAAGCCTAAGGGCTGGGGCGCCCCAAGCCTGGGGCTCCCTAAGCCTAAGTGTTGGGGCGCCCCGGGCCTGGAGCTTCCTAAGTCTAAGGACTGGGGCGCAACAAGCCTGGGGCTCCCAAAGCCAAAGGGCTGGGGCGCCCCAGGCACGGGGCTACCAAAGCCTAGGGGCTGCGGCGCCCCAGGCACGGGGCTACCAAAGCCTACGGGCTGCGGCGCCCCAGGACTGGGGTTCCAAAGCCTAAGGGCTGGGGCACCCCAGGCCTTAGGTCCCAAAGCCTAAATGATGGGGCGACCAAGGCCTGGGCCTCCCTAAGACTAAGGGCTGTGGCGCCCCAGGACTGGGGCTCCCTAAGACTAAAGTCTGGGGCACTCCAGGCCTGGGCTCCCTAAGCCTAAGGGCTGGGGTGCGCCCGGCCCAGGGGCTCCCAAAGCCCAAGGGCTGGGAAGCCCTGGGCCTGGGGCTCCCTAAGCCTAAGGGTTGGGGCGCCCCGGGCCTGGGGCTTCCTAAGCCTAAGGACTGGGGCGCCACAAGCCTGGGGCTCCCAAAGCCTAAGGGCTGGGGCGCCCCAGGCCTAGGGTTCCCAAAGCCTAAGGCCTGGGGCTCGCTAAACCTAAGGGCTGGAGCGCCCCAGGCCTAGGGTTCCCAAAGCCTAAGGCCTGGGGCTCGCTAAACCTAAGGGCTGGAGCGCCCCAGGCCTGGGGCTCCCAAAGCATAAGGGCTGGGGCGCCCCAGGTATGGGGCTCCCAAAGCCTAAGTGCTGGGGCGCTCCAGGCCTGGGGCTCACTAAGCCTAAGGGATGGGGCGCCCCAGGATTTGGGCTACTAAAGCCTAAGGGATGGGGCGCCCCGGGCCTGGGGCTCCCAAAGCCTAAGGGCTGGAGAGCCACGAGCCTGGGGCTCCCTAAGCCTAAGGGCTGGGGCAGCCCAGGCCTGGGGCTCCAAAGCCTAAGGGCTGGGGAGCCCCGGGCCTGGAGCTCCCTTCGCCTAAGGGCTGGGACGCCCGGGCCTGGGGCTCCCTAAGCCTAAGTGCTGGGGGCCCCTGGCCAGGTGCTCCCTAAGCCTAAGGGCTATGGCGCCCCAGGACTAGGGTCCCAAATCCTAATGCTGGGGCTCCCCAGGCCTGGCGCTCTCAAAGCCTAAAGGCTGGGGCACCACAGGCCTGGGGCTCCCTAAGCCTAAGGGCTGGGTTGCCCCAGACTTGGGGCTCCCAAAGCCTAAGGGCTGGGGCGCCCCAACCTGGGACTCCCAAAGCCTAAGGACTGGGCAGCCCCAGGCTTGGGTTCCCAAAGCCTAAGGGCTGGGGCGCCCTAGGCCTGGGGCTCTCAAAGCCTAAGGGCTGGGGCAGCCCAGGCCTGGGTCTCCCTAATCCTAAGGGCTGGGGAGTCCACGGCCTGGGGCTCTCTAAGCCTAAAGGCTGGGGCGCCCACCTGGGGCTCCCTTATCCTAAGTGCTGGGGCGCCCAGGCCTGTGGCTCCCTAAGCCTAAGGGCTGGGGCGCCCCAAGCCTGGGGCTCCCTAAGCCTAAGTGTTGGGGCGCCCCGGGCCTGGAGCTTCCTAAGTCTAAGGACTGGGGCGCAACAAGCCTGGGGCTCCCAAAGCCAAAGGGCTGGGGCGCCCCAGGCACGGGGCTACCAAAGCCTAGGGGCTGCGGCGCCCCAGGCACGGGGCTACCAAAGCCTACGGGCTGCGGCGCCCCAGGACTGGGGTTCCAAAGCCTAAGGGCTGGGGCACCCCAGGCCTTAGGTCCCAAAGCCTAAATGATGGGGCGACCAAGGCCTGGGCCTCCCTAAGACTAAGGGCTGTGGCGCCCCAGGACTGGGGCTCCCTAAGACTAAAGTCTGGGGCACTCCAGGCCTGGGCTCCCTAAGCCTAAGGGCTGGGGTACGCCCGGCCCAAGGGGCTCCCAAAGCCCAAGGGCTGGGAAGCCCTGGGCCTGGGGCTCCCTAAGCCTAAGGGTTGGGGCGCCCCGGGCCTGGGGCTTCCTAAGCCTAAGGACTGGGGCGCCACAAGCCTGGGGCTCCCAAAGCCTAAGGGCTGGGGCGCCCCAGGCCTAGGGTTCCCAAAGCCTAAGGCCTGGGGCTCGCTAAACCTAAGGGCTGGAGCGCCCCAGGCCTAGGGTTCCCAAAGCCTAAGGCCTGGGGCTCGCTAAACCTAAGGGCTGGAGCGCCCCAGGCCTGGGGCTCCCAAAGCATAAGGGCTGGGGCGCCCCAGGTATGGGGCTCCCAAAGCCTAAGTGCTGGGGCGCTCCAGGCCTGGGGCTCACTAAGCCTAAGGGATGGGGCGCCCCAGGATTTGGGCTACTAAAGCCTAAGGGATGGGGCGCCCCGGGCCTGGGGCTCCCAAAGCCTAAGGGCTGGAGAGCCACGAGCCTGGGGCTCCCTAAGCCTAAGGGCTGGGGCAGCCCAGGCCTGGGGCTCCAAAGCCTAAGGGCTGGGGAGCCCCGGGCCTGGAGCTCCCTTCGCCTAAGGGCTGGGACGCCCGGGCCTGGGGCTCCCTAAGCCTAAGTGCTGGGGGCCCCTGGCCAGGTGCTCCCTAAGCCTAAGGGCTATGGCGCCCCAGGACTAGGGTCCCAAATCCTAATGCTGGGGCTCCCCAGGCCTGGCGCTCTCAAAGCCTAAAGGCTGGGGCACCACAGGCCTGGGGCTCTCTAAGACTAAGGGCTAGAGCGCCCCAGGTCTGGGGCTCCCGAAGCCTAAGGGCTGGGGCGCCCCAGGACAGGGGTCCCAAATCCTAAGGGCTGGGGCACTCCAGGCCTGGGGCTCCCAAAGCCTATGGGCTGGGGCGCGCCAGGCCTGGCGCTCTCAAAACCTAAAGGCTGGGGCGCCACAGGCCTGGGGCTCCCTAAGCCTAAGGGCTGGGTTGCCCCAGACTTGGGGCTCCCAAAGCCTAAGGGCTGGGGCGCCCCAACCTGGGACTCCCAAAGCCTAAGGACTGGGCAGCCCCAGGCTTGGGTTCCCAAAGCCTAAGGGCTGGGGCGCCCTAGGCCTGGGGCTCTCAAAGCCTAAGGGCTGGGGCAGCCCAGGCCTGGGTCTCCCTAATCCTAAGGGCTGGGGAGTCCACGGCCTAGGGCTCTCTAAGCCAAAATGCTGGGGCGCCCACCTGGGGCTCCCTTATCCTAAGTGCTGGGGCGCCCAGGCCTGTGGCTCCCTAAGCCTAAGGGCTGGGGCGCCCCAAGCCTGGGGCTCCCTAAGCCTAAGTGTTGGGGCGCCCCGGGCCTGGGGCTTCCTAAGTCTAAGGACTGGGGCGCAACAAGCCTGGGGCTCCCAAAGCCAAAGGGCTGGGGCGCCCCAGGCACGGGGCTACCAAAGCCTACGGGCTGCGGCGCCCCAGGCACGGGGCTACCAAAGCCTACGGGCTGCGGCGCCCCAGGACTGGGGTTCCAAAGCCTAAGGGCTGGGGCACCCCAGGCCTTAGGTCCCAAAGCCTAAATGATGGGGCGTCCCAGGCCTGGGCCTCCCTAAGCCTAAGGGCTGGGGCACCCCAGGCCTGGGGCTCCCTTAGCCTAAGGGCTGGGGCGCCCCCGGCTTGGGGCTCCCTAAGCCTAAGGGCTGGGGTGCTCCAGGCCGGGGGCTCCCTAAGCCTAAGGGCTGGGGCTTCCCAGGCCGGGGGCTCCTTAAGGCTAAGGGCTGGGGCGCCCCAAGCCTGGGGCTCCCTAGCCTATGGGCAGGGGCGCCACAGGCCTGGGGCTCCCTAAGACTAAGGACTGGGGCGCCCTAGGCCTTGAGCTCCCTAAGCCTAAGGGCTGAGGCGCCCCAGACCTGGGGTTCCAAAGCCTAAGGGATGGGGCAACCCAGGCCTAGGGCTCCCTAAGCCTAAGGGCTGGGTCTCCCCATGCCTTCGGCTCCCAAAGCCTAAGGGCTGGGGCACCCCAGGCCTGAGGCTCCCAAATCCTAACGACTAGGTCGCCCCAAGCCTGAGGCTCCCTAAGCCTAAGGGCAGGGGCGCCCCAGGCCTGGGGCTCCCAAGGCCTAAGGGCTGGGGCACCCCATGCCTGGGGCACCCTAAGCCTAAGGGCTGGGGCACCCCAGGTATGGGGCTCCCAAAGCCTAAGTGCTGGGGCGCTTCAGGGCTGGAATCCCAAAGACTAAGGGCTGGGGCGCTCCAGGCCTGGGGCTGCCAAAGCCTAACGGCTGGGGTGTCCCAGGCCTGGGCTCCCTAAGACTAAGGGCAGGGGCGCCCCGAGCCTTGGGCTCCCTACGCCTAAGGGATGGGGCGCCCCAGGCCTTGGGCTCCTAAAGCCTAAGGGATGGGGCGCCCCGGGCCTGGGGCTCCCAAATCCAAACGGCTGGGGCGACACAGGCCAGGTCCTCCCTTATCCTAAGGATTGGGGCGCCCCAGGCCTGGGGCTCCCAAAATCTAAGGGAAAGAGGCCCCCAGACCTGCGGCTCCTAAATCCTAAGGGCTGGGGCGCCCCAGGCCTGAGGCTCCCAAATCCTAAGGGCTGGGGCGCCCCGGGCCTGGGGCTCCCTAAGCCTAAGGGCTGGGTCACCCCGGGCTTGGGGCTCCCAAAGCCTAAGGGCTGGGGTGCCACGAGCTTGGGGCTCCCTTACCTAAGGGCCGGGGCATCCTGAGCCTGGGACTCCCTAAGCCTAAGGGCTGGGGCGCCCCAGCTTGGGGCTGCCAAAGCCTACGGGCTGGGGCGCCACAGGACTGGGTTTCCAAAATCTAACGGCTGGGGCACCCCAGGCCTTAGGTCCCAAAGCCCAAGGGCTGGGGTGACCCAGGCCTGGGCCTCCCTAAGACTAAGGGTTGTGGCGCCCCTGGATTGGGGCACCCAAAACCGAAGGGAAAGGGGCGCCCCAGACCTGGGGCTCAAAAACCCTAAGGGCTCGGGCGCCCGAGGCCTGGGGCTCCCAAATCCTAAGGGCCTGAGCGCCCCAGGCCTAGGGCTCCCAATGCCTAAGGGCTGGGGTTCCCCAAGCCTGGGGCTCCCTAAGCCCAAGGGCTGGGGCTCCCCGGGCCTGGGGCTTCCTAAGCCTAATGGCTGGGGCTCCCCAGGCCTGGAGCTCACTAAGCCTAAGGGCTGGGTCGCCCCAGGCCTAGGGTTCCCAAGCCTAATGGCTGGGGCACCCCAGGCCTGGGGCACCCTAAGCCTAAGGGTTGGGGCGCCCCAGTCCTGGGGCTCCCAAAGCCTAAGGGCTGGGGCATCCCAGGCCTGGGCCTCCCTAAGCCTAAGGGCTGGGGCACCCCAGGCCTGTGGCTCCCTTAGCCTAAGGGCTGGGGCGCCCCAGGCCTTGGGCTCCCTAAGCCTAAGGGCTCAGGTGCCCCAGGCCTGGGGTTCCAAAGCCTAAGGGCTGGGGCACCCCAGGCCTAGGGCTCCCTAAGCCTAAGGGCTGGCGGTCCCCATGCCTTCGGCTCCCAAATCCTAAGGGCTGGGGCGCCCCAAGCCTGGTGTTCCAAAGCCTAAGTGCTGGGGCGCCCCAGGAATGGGGCTCCCAAAACCTAAGGGAAAGGGGCCCCCAGACCTGTGGCTCCCAAAGCCTAAGGGCTCGGGCGCCCCAGGCATGAGGCTCCCAAATCCTGAGGACTAGGTCGCCCCAGGCCTGGGGCTCCCAAGGCCTAAGGGCTGGGGTGCCCCATGCCTGGGGCACCCTTAGCCTAAGAGCTGGGGCACCCAAGGTATGGGGCTCCCAAAGCCTAAGTGCTGGGGCGCTCCAGGCCTGGGACTCCCAAAGACTAAGGCTGGGGTGCTCCAGGCCTGGGGCTGCCAAAACTAAGGGCTGGTGTGTCCCAGGCCTGGGGCTCCCTAAGCCTAAGGGGAGGGGCGCCCCAAGCCTTGGGCACCCTAAGCCTAAGGGATGGGGCGCCCCAGGCCTTGGGCTCCTAAAGCCTAAGGGATGGGGCGCCCCGGGCCAGGGGCTCCGTAAGCCTAAGGGCTGTGGCGCCCCAGGCCTGGGGCTCCCAAAGCCTAAGGGCTGGGGAGCCCCGAGCTTGGGGCTCCCTAAGCCTAAGGGCTGGGGTAGCCCTGGCCTGGGGCTCCAAAGCCTAAGGGCTTGGGAGCCCCGGTCCAGGGGCTCCCTTCGCCTAATGGCTGGGGCGTCCCGGGCTTGGGGCTTCCTAAGCCTAAGACTGGGGCGCCCCAAGCATAGGGCTTCCAAACATAAGGGTTGGGGAGTCCCAAGCCTGGGGCTCCCAAATCCTAAGGGGTGGAACGCCCCAGTCAGGGGCTCCTTAGCCTAAAGGCTGGGACGCCCCAGGCCTGGGGCTCCCAAGACCAAATGGCTGGGGCACCCCATGCTTTGAGCTCCCAAAGCCTAAGGTCTGGGGCAACCCAGGCCTGGGATTCCCAAAGCCTAAGGGCTTGGGCACCCCAGGCCTGGTAGTCCCTAAGCCTAAGGGCTGGGGCGCCCCAGGCCTGGGGCTCCCTAAGCCTAAGTGCTGGGGGCCCCTGGCCAAGTGCTCCCTAAGCCTAAGGGCTGTGGCGCCCCAGGACTAGGGTCCCAAATCCTAAGGGCTGGGGCGCCCCAGGCCTGGCGTTCTCAAAGCCTAAAGGCTGGGGCGCCACAGGCCTGGGGCCCCCTAAGACTAAGGGCTGGGGCGCCCCAGGCCTGGGGCTTACAAAGCTAAGGCCTGGGGCGCCGCAGGCCTAGGGTTCCCAAAGCCTAAGACCTGGGGCTCGCTAAGCCTAAGGGATGGGGCGACGAAGGCCTGGGGCTCCCAAAGCCTAAGGGCTTGGTCGCCCCAGGCCTGGAGCTACCAAATCCTAAGGGCTGGGGCGCCACGGGCCTGGGACGCCCTAAGCCTAAGGGCTGGGGCGTCCCAGGTCGGGGCTCCTTAATGCTAAGGGCTGGGGCGCCACAGGCCTGGGGCTCCCTAAGCCTAAGGGTTGGGGCGCCCCAGGCCTGGGGCTCCCTTAGCCTAAGGGCTGGGGCGCCCCCGAATTGGGGCTCCCTAAGCCTAAGGGCTGGGGTGCTCCAGGCCGGGGGCTCCCTAAGCCTAAGGGCTGGGGCGTCCCAGGTCGGGGCTCCTTAATGCTAAGGGCTGGGGCGCCACAGGCCTGGGGCTCCCTAGCCTATGGGCTGGGGGACCACAGGCCTGGGGCTCCCTAAGATTAAGGGCTGGGGCGCCCCAGGTCTTGGGCTCCCTAAGACTAAGGGCTGAGGCGCCGCAGGCTTGGGGTTCCAAAGCCTAATGGCTGGGGCAACCCAGGCCTAGGGCTCCCTAAGCCTAAGGGCTGGGGCTCCCCATGCCTTCGGCTCCCAAAGCCCAAGGGCTGGGGCCCCCCAAGCCTGGTGTTCCAAATCCTAAGTGATGGGGCGCCCCAGGCCGGGGGTACCAAACCTATGGGAAAGGGGCCCGCAGACCTGCGGCTCCCAAAGTCTAAGGGTTCGGTCGCCCCAGGCATGAGGCTCCCAAATCCTAAGGACTAGGTCGCCCCAGGCCTGGGGCTCCCTAAGACTAAGGGCTGGGGCGCCCCAGGCTTGGGGCTCCCAAGGCCTAAGGGCTGGGGCGCCCCATGCCTGGGGCACCCTAAGCCTAAGGGCTTGGTCACCCCAGGTCTGGGGCTCCCGAAGCCTAAGGGCTGGGGCGCCCCAGGACAGGGGTCCCAAATGCTAAGGGCTGGGGCACTCCAGGGTTGGGGCTCCCAAAGCCTATGGGCTGGGGCGCGCCAGGCCTGGCGCTCTCAAAACCTAAAGGCTGGGGCGCCACAGGCCTGGGGCTCCCTAAGCCTAAGGGCTGGGTTGCCCCAGACTTGGGGCTCCCAAAGCCTAAGGGCTGGGGCGCCCCAACCTGGGACTCCCAAAGCCTAAGGACTGGGCAGCCCCAGGCTTGGGTTCCCAAAGCCTAAGGGCTGGGGCGCCCTAGGCCTGGGGCTCTCAAAGCCTAAGGGCTGGGGCAGCCCAGGCCTGGGTCTCCCTAATCCTAAGGGCTGGGGAGTCCACGGCCTAGGGCTCTCTAAGCCTAAAGGCTGGGGCGCCCACCTGGGGCTCCCTTATCCTAAGTGCTGGGGCGCCCAGGCCTGTGGCTCCCTAAGCCTAAGGGCTGGGGCGCCCCAAGCCTGGGGCTCCCTAAGCCTAAGTGTTGGGGCGCCCCGGGCCTGGAGCTTCCTAAGTCTAAGGACTGGGGCGCAACAAGCCTGGGGCTCCCAAAGCCAAAGGGCTGGGGCGCCCCAGGCACGGGGCTACCAAAGCCTAGGGGCTGCGGCGCCCCAGGCACGGGGCTACCAAAGCCTACGGGCTGCGGCGCCCCAGGACTGGGGTTCCAAAGCCTAAGGGCTGGGGCACCCCAGGCCTTAGGTCCCAAAGCCTAAATGATGGGGCGACCAAGGCCTGGGCCTCCCTAAGACTAAGGGCTGTGGCGCCCCAGGACTGGGGCTCCCTAAGACTAAAGTCTGGGGCACTCCAGGCCTGGGCTCCCTAAGCCTAAGGGCTGGGGTGCGCCCGGCCCAGGGGCTCCCAAAGCCCAAGGGCTGGGAAGCCCTGGGCCTGGGGCTCCCTAAGCCTAAGGGTTGGGGCGCCCCGGGCCTGGGGCTTCCTAAGCCTAAGGACTGGGGCGCCACAAGCCTGGGGCTCCCAAAGCCTAAGGGCTGGGGCGCCCCAGGCCTAGGGTTCCCAAAGCCTAAGGCCTGGGGCTCGCTAAACCTAAGGGCTGGAGCGCCCCAGGCCTAGGGTTCCCAAAGCCTAAGGCCTGGGGCTCGCTAAACCTAAGGGCTGGAGCGCGGCAGGCCTGGGGCTCCCAAAGCATAAGGGCTGGGGCGCCCCAGGTATGGGGCTCCCAAAGCCTAAGTGCTGGGGCGCTCCAGGCCTGGGGCTCACTAAGCCTAAGGGATGGGGCGCCCCAGGATTTGGGCTACTAAAGCCTAAGGGATGGGGCGCCCCGGGCCTGGGGCTCCCAAAGCCTAAGGGCTGGAGAGCCACGAGCCTGGGGCTCCCTAAGCCTAAGGGCTGGGGCAGCCCAGGCCTGGGGCTCCAAAGCCTAAGGCCTTGGGAGCCCCGGGCCTGGAGCTCCCTTCGCCTAAGGGCTGGGACGCCCGGGCCTGGGGCTCCCTAAGCCTAAGTGCTGGGGGCCCCTGGCCAGGTGCTCCCTAAGCCTAAGGGCTATGGCGCCCCAGGACTAGGGTCCCAAATCCTAATGCTGGGGCTCCCCAGGCCTGGCGCTCTCAAAGCCTAAAGGCTGGGGCACCACAGGCCTGGGGCTCTCTAAGACTAAGGGCTAGAGCGCCCCAGGTCTGGGGCTCCCGAAGCCTAAGGGCTGGGGCGCCCCAGGACAGGGGTCCCAAATCCTAAGGGCTGGGGCACTCCAGGCCTGGGGCTCCCAAAGCCTATGGGCTGGGGCGCGCCAGGCCTGGCGCTCTCAAAACCTAAAGGCTGGGGCGCCACAGGCCTGGGGCTCCCTAAGCCTAAGGGCTGGGTTGCCCCAGACTTGGGGCTCCCAAAGCCTAAGGGCTGGGGCGCCCCAACCTGGGACTCCCAAAGCCTAAGGACTGGGCAGCCCCAGGCTTGGGTTCCCAAAGCCTAAGGGCTGGGGCGCCCTAGGCCTGGGGCTCTCAAAGCCTAAGGGCTGGGGCAGCCCAGGCCTGGGTCTCCCTAATCCTAAGGGCTGGGGAGTCCACGGCCTAGGGCTCTCTAAGCCAAAATGCTGGGGCGCCCACCTGGGGCTCCCTTATCCTAAGTGCTGGGGCGCCCAGGCCTGTGGCTCCCTAAGCCTAAGGGCTGGGGCGCCCCAAGCCTGGGGCTCCCTAAGCCTAAGTGTTGGGGCGCCCCGGGCCTGGGGCTTCCTAAGTCTAAGGACTGGGGCGCAACAAGCCTGGGGCTCCCAAAGCCAAAGGGCTGGGGCGCCCCAGGCACGGGGCTACCAAAGCCTACGGGCTGCGGCGCCCCAGGCACGGGGCTACCAAAGCCTACGGGCTGCGGCGCCCCAGGACTGGGGTTCCAAAGCCTAAGGGCTGGGGCACCCCAGGCCTTAGGTCCCAAAGCCTAAATGATGGGGCGACCAAGGCCTGGGCCTCCCTAAGACTAAGGGCTGTGGCGCCCCAGGACTGGGGCTCCCTAAGACTAAAACCTGGGGCACTCCAGGCCTGGGCTCCCTAAGCCTAAGGGCTGGGGTGCCCCAGGCCCAGGGGCTCCCAAAGCCCAAGGGCTGGGAAACCCTGGGACTGGGGCTCCCTAAGCCTAAGTGTTGGGGCGCCCCGGGCCTGGGGCTTCCTAAGCCTAAGGACTGGGGCGCCACAAGCCTGGGGCTCCCAAAGCCTAAGGGCTGGGGCATCCCAGGCCTGGGCCTCCCTAAGCCTAAGGGTTGGGGCGCCCCAGTCCTGGGGCTCCCAAAGCCTAAGGGCTGGGGCATCCCAGGCCTGGGCCTCCCTAAGCCTAAGGGCTGGGGCACCCCAGGCCTGTGGCTCCCTTAGCCTAAGGGCTGGGGCGCCCCAGGCCTTGGGCTCCCTAAGCCTAAGGGCTCAGGTGCCCCAGGCCTGGGGTTCCAAAGCCTAAGGGCTGGGGCACCCCAGGCCTAGGGCTCCCTAAGCCTAAGGGCTGGCGGTCCCCATGCCTTCGGCTCCCAAATCCTAAGGGCTGTGGCGCCCCAAGCCTGGTGTTCCAAAGCCTAAGTGCTGGGGCGCCCCAGGAATGGGGCTCCCAAAACCTAAGGGAAAGGGGCCCCCAGACCTGTGGCTCCCAAAGCCTAAGGGCTCGGGCGCCCCAGGCATGAGGCTCCCAAATCCTGAGGACTAGGTCGCCCCAGGCCTGGGGCTCCCAAGGCCTAAGGGCTGGGGTGCCCCATGCCTGGGGCACCCTTAGCCTAAGAGCTGGGGCACCCAAGGTATGGGGCTCCCAAAGCCTAAGTGCTGGGGCGCTCCAGGCCTGGGACTCCCAAAGACTAAGGCTGGGGTGCTCCAGGCCTGGGGCTGCCAAAACTAAGGGCTGGTGTGTCCCAGGCCTGGGGCTCCCTAAGCCTAAGGGGAGGGGCGCCCCAAGCCTTGGGCACCCTAAGCCTAAGGGATGGGGCGCCCCAGGCCTTGGGCTCCTAAAGCCTAAGGGATGGGGCGCCCCGGGCCAGGGGCTCCGTAAGCCTAAGGGCTGTGGCGCCCCAGGCCTGGGGCTCCCAAAGCCTAAGGGCTGGGGAGCCCCGAGCTTGGGGCTCCCTAAGCCTAAGGGCTGGGGTAGCCCTGGCCTGGGGCTCCAAAGCCTAAGGGCTTGGGAGCCCCGGTCCAGGGGCTCCCTTCGCCTAATGGCTGGGGCGTCCCGGGCTTGGGGCTTCCTAAGCCTAAGACTGGGGCGCCCCAAGCATAGGGCTTCCAAACATAAGGGTTGGGGAGTCCCAAGCCTGGGGCTCCCAAATCCTAAGGGGTGGAACGCCCCAGTCAGGGGCTCCTTAGCCTAAAGGCTGGGACGCCCCAGGCCTGGGGCTCCCAAGACCAAATGGCTGGGGCACCCCATGCTTTGAGCTCCCAAAGCCTAAGGTCTGGGGCAACCCAGGCCTGGGATTCCCAAAGCCTAAGGGCTTGGGCACCCCAGGCCTGGTAGTCCCTAAGCCTAAGGGCTGGGGCGCCCCAGGCCTGGGGCTCCCTAAGCCTAAGTGCTGGGGGCCCCTGGCCAAGTGCTCCCTAAGCCTAAGGGCTGTGGCGCCCCAGGACTAGGGTCCCAAATCCTAAGGGCTGGGGCGCCCCAGGCCTGGCGTTCTCAAAGCCTAAAGGCTGGGGCGCCACAGGCCTGGGGCCCCCTAAGACTAAGGGCTGGGGCGCCCCAGGCCTGGGGCTTACAAAGCTAAGGCCTGGGGCGCCGCAGGCCTAGGGTTCCCAAAGCCTAAGACCTGGGGCTCGCTAAGCCTAAGGGATGGGGCGACCAAGGCCTGGGGCTCCCAAAGCCTAAGGGCTTGGTCGCCCCAGGCCTGGAGCTACCAAATCCTAAGGGCTGGGGCGCCACGGGCCTGGGACGCCCTAAGCCTAAGGGCTGGGGCGTCCCAGGTCGGGGCTCCTTAATGCTAAGGGCTGGGGCGCCACAGGCCTGGGGCTCCCTAAGCCTAAGGGTTGGGGCGCCCCAGGCCTGGGGCTCCCTTAGCCTAAGGGCTGGGGCGCCCCCGAATTGGGGCTCCCTAAGCCTAAGGGCTGGGGTGCTCCAGGCCGGGGGCTCCCTAAGCCTAAGGGCTGGGGCGTCCCAGGTCGGGGCTCCTTAATGCTAAGGGCTGGGGCGCCACAGGCCTGGGGCTCCCTAGCCTATGGGCTGGGGGACCACAGGCCTGGGGCTCCCTAAGATTAAGGGCTGGGGCGCCCCAGGTCTTGGGCTCCCTAAGACTAAGGGCTGAGGCGCCGCAGGCTTGGGGTTCCAAAGCCTAATGGCTGGGGCAACCCAGGCCTAGGGCTCCCTAAGCCTAAGGGCTGGGGCTCCCCATGCCTTCGGCTCCCAAAGCCCAAGGGCTGGGGCCCCCCAAGCCTGGTGTTCCAAATCCTAAGTGATGGGGCGCCCCAGGCCGGGGGTACCAAACCTATGGGAAAGGGGCCCGCAGACCTGCGGCTCCCAAAGTCTAAGGGTTCGGTCGCCCCAGGCATGAGGCTCCCAAATCCTAAGGACTAGGTCGCCCCAGGCCTGGGGCTCCCTAAGACTAAGGGCTGGGGCGCCCCAGGCTTGGGGCTCCCAAGGCCTAAGGGCTGGGGCGCCCCATGCCTGGGGCACCCTAAGCCTAAGGGCTTGGTCACCCCAGGTCTGGGGCTCCCGAAGCCTAAGGGCTGGGGCGCCCCAGGACAGGGGTCCCAAATGCTAAGGGCTGGGGCACTCCAGGGTTGGGGCTCCCAAAGCCTATGGGCTGGGGCGCGCCAGGCCTGGCGCTCTCAAAACCTAAAGGCTGGGGCGCCACAGGCCTGGGGCTCCCTAAGCCTAAGGGCTGGGTTGCCCCAGACTTGGGGCTCCCAAAGCCTAAGGGCTGGGGCGCCCCAACCTGGGACTCCCAAAGCCTAAGGACTGGGCAGCCCCAGGCTTGGGTTCCCAAAGCCTAAGGGCTGGGGCGCCCTAGGCCTGGGGCTCTCAAAGCCTAAGGGCTGGGGCAGCCCAGGCCTGGGTCTCCCTAATCCTAAGGGCTGGGGAGTCCACGGCCTAGGGCTCTCTAAGCCTAAAGGCTGGGGCGCCCACCTGGGGCTCCCTTATCCTAAGTGCTGGGGCGCCCAGGCCTGTGGCTCCCTAAGCCTAAGGGCTGGGGCGCCCCAAGCCTGGGGCTCCCTAAGCCTAAGTGTTGGGGCGCCCCGGGCCTGGAGCTTCCTAAGTCTAAGGACTGGGGCGCAACAAGCCTGGGGCTCCCAAAGCCAAAGGGCTGGGGCGCCCCAGGCACGGGGCTACCAAAGCCTAGGGGCTGCGGCGCCCCAGGCACGGGGCTACCAAAGCCTACGGGCTGCGGCGCCCCAGGACTGGGGTTCCAAAGCCTAAGGGCTGGGGCACCCCAGGCCTTAGGTCCCAAAGCCTAAATGATGGGGCGACCAAGGCCTGGGCCTCCCTAAGACTAAGGGCTGTGGCGCCCCAGGACTGGGGCTCCCTAAGACTAAAGTCTGGGGCACTCCAGGCCTGGGCTCCCTAAGCCTAAGGGCTGGGGTGCGCCCGGCCCAGGGGCTCCCAAAGCCCAAGGGCTGGGAAGCCCTGGGCCTGGGGCTCCCTAAGCCTAAGGGTTGAGGCGCCCCGGGCCTGGGGCTTCCTAAGCCTAAGGACTGGGGCGCCACAAGCCTGGGGCTCCCAAAGCCTAAGGTCTGGGGCGCCCCAGGCCTAGGGTTCCCAAAGCCTAAGGCCTGGGGCTCGCTAAACCTAAGGGCTGGAGCGCCCCAGGCCTAGGGTTCCCAAAGCCTAAGGCCTGGGGCTCGCTAAACCTAAGGGCTGGAGTGCCCCAGGTTTGGGGCTCCCAAAGCATAAGGGCTGGGGCGCCCCAGGTATGGGGCTCCCAAAGCCTAAGTGCTGGGGCGCTCCAGGCCTGGGGCTCACTAAGCCTAAGGGATGGGGCGCCCCAGGATTTGGGCTACTAAAGCCTAAGGGATGGGGCGCCCCGGGCCTGGGGCTCCCAAAGCCTAAGGGCTGGAGAGCCACGAGCCTGAGGCTCCCTAAGCCTAAGGGCTGGGGCAGCCCAGGCCTGGGGCTCCAAAGCCTAAGGGCTGGGGAGCCCCGGGCCTGGAGCTCCCTTCGCCTAAGGGCTGGGACGCCCGGGCCTGGGGCTCCCTAAGCCTAAGTGCTGGGGGCCCCTGGCCAGGTGCTCCCTAAGCCTAAGGGCTATGGCGCCCCAGGACTAGGGTCCCAAATCCTAATGCTGGGGCTCCCCAGGCCTGGGGCTCTCAAAGCCTAAAGGCTGGGGCACCACAGGCCTGGGGCTCTCTAAGACTAAGGGCTAGAGCGCCCCAGGTCTGGGGCTCCCGAAGCCTAAGGGCTGGGGCGCCCCAGGACAGGGGTCCCAAATCCTAAGGGCTGGGGCACTCCAGGCCTGGGGCTCCCAAAGCCTATGGGCTGGGGCGCGCCAGGCCTGGCGCTCTCAAAACCTAAAGGCTGGGGCGCCACAGGCCTTGGGCTCCCAAAGCCTAAGGGCTGGGGCGCCCCAACCTGGGACTCCCAAAGCCTAAGGACTGGGCAGCCCCAGGCTTGGGTTCCCAAAGCCTAAGGGCTGGGGCGCCCTAGGCCTGGGGCTCTCAAAGCCTAAGGGCTGGGGCAGCCCAGGCCTGGGTCTCCCTAATCCTAAGGGCTGGGGAGTCCACGGCCTAGGGCTCTCTAAGCCAAAATGCTGGGGCGCCCACCTGGGGCTCCCTTATCCTAAGTGCTGGGGCGCCCAGGCCTGTGGCTCCCTAAGCCTAAGGGCTGGGGCGCCCCAAGCCTGGGGCTCCCTAAGCCTAAGTGTTGGGGCGCCCCGGGCCTGGGGCTTCCTAAGTCTAAGGACTGGGGCACAACAAGCCTGGGGCTCCCAAAGCCAAAGGGCTGGGGCGCCCCAGGCACGGGGCTACCAAAGCCTACGGGCTGCGGCGCCCCAGGCACGGGGCTACCAAAGCCTACGGGCTGCGGCGCCCCAGGACTGGGGTTCCAAAGCCTAAGGGCTGGGGCACCCCAGGCCTTAGGTCCCAAAGCCTAAATGATGGGGCGACCAAGGCCTGGGCCTCCCTAAGACTAAGGGCTGTGGCGCCCCAGGACTGGGGCTCCCTAAGACTAAAACCTGGGGCACTCCAGGCCTGGGATCCCTAAGCCTAAGGGCTGGGGTGCCCCAGGCCCAGGGGCTCCCAAAGCCCAAGGGCTGGGAAACCCTGGGACTGGGGCTCCCTAAGCCTAAGTGTTGGGGCGCCCCGGGCCTGGGGCTTCCTAAGCCTAAGGACTGGGGCGCCACAAGCCTGGGGCTCCCAAAGCCTAAGGGCTGGGGCATCCCAGGCCTGGGCCTCCCTAAGCCTAAGGGTTGGGGCTCCCCAGTCCTGGGGCTCCCAAAGCCTAAGGGCTGGGGCATCCCAGGCCTGGGCCTCCCTAAGCCTAAGGGCTGGGGCACCCCAGGCCTGTGGCTCCCTTAGCCTAAGTGTTGGGGCTCCCCGGGCCTGGGGCTTCCTAAGCCTAAGGACTGGGGCGCCACAAGCCTGGGGCTCCCAAAGCCTAAGGGCTGGGGCGCCCCAGGCCTACGGTTCCCAAAGCCTAAGGCCTGGGGCTCGCTAAACCTAAGGGCTGGAGCGCCCAAGGCCTAGGGTTCCCAAAGCCTAAGGCCTGGGGCTCGCTAAACCTAAGGGCTGGAGCGCCCCAGGCCTGGAGCTCCCAAAGCATAAGGGCTGGGGCGCCCCAGGCCTGGGGCTCCCTAAGCCTAAGGGCTAGGGCGCCCCAGGCCTGGGACTCCCAAAGCCTAAGGCCAGGGGCGCCCCAGGCCTGGGGCTCCCTAAGCCTATGGGCTGGGCTGCCCCAGGTCTTGGCTCCCTAAGCCTAAGGGCTAGGGCGCCCCAGGCCTGGGGCTCCCTAAGCCTAAAGGCTGGGGCGCCCCAAGACTGGGCCTCCCTAAGCCTAAGTGTTGGGGCGCCCCGGGCCTGGGCCTTCCTAAGCCTAAGAACTGGGGCGCAACAAGCCTGGGGCTCCCAAAGCCAAACGGCTGGGGCACCCCAGGCACGGGGCTGCTAAAGCCTAAGGGCTGGGGTGACCCAGCCTGGGGCTACCAAAGCCTACGGGCTGGGGCGCCCCAGGACTGGGGTTCCAAAGCCTAAGGGCTGGGGCACCCCAGGCCTTAGGTCCCAAAGCCTAAGGCATGGGGCAACCAAGGCCTGGGCCTCCCTAAGACTAAGGGATGTGGCGCCCCAGGAATGGGGCTCTCTAAGACTAAAGTCTGGGGCGCTGCAGGCCTTGGCTCCCTAAGCCTAAGGTCTGGGGCGCCTCAGGCCCAGGGGCTCCCAAAGCCCAAGGGCTGGGAAGCCCTGGGCCTGTGGCTCCCTAAGCCTAAGTGTTGGGGCGCTCCAAGCTTGGGGCTTCCTAAGCCTAAGGACTGGGGCGCCACAAGCCTGGGGCTCCCAAAGCCTAAGAGCTGCGGCACCCCTGGCACGGGGCTCCCAAAGCCTAAGGGCTGGGGCGCCCCAGGCCTGGGGCTCCCAAAACCAAAGGGCTGGGGCGACACAGTCCTCCCTTATCCTAATGGTTGGGGCGCCCCAGGCCTGGGGCTCCCAAAACCTAAGGGAAAAGGGCCCCCAGACCGGCGTCTCCCAAATCCTAAGGGCTCTGGCGCCCCAGGCCTGAGGCTCAAAATCCTAATGGTTGGGGCGCCCCGGGCCTGGGGCTCCCAAAACCGAAGGGAAAGGAGCGCCCCAGACCTGGGGCTCAAAAAGCCTAAGGGTTCGGGCGCCCGAGGCCTGGGGCTCCCAAATCCTAAGGGCCTGAGCGCCCCAGGCCTAGGGCTCCCAATGAATAAGGGCTGGGAAGCCCCTGGCCTAGGGCTCCATAAGCCTAAGGGCTGGGGTTCCCCAGGCCTGGGGCTCCCAAAGCCTAAGGGCTGGGGTTCCCCAGGCCTGGGGCTCCATAAGCCTAAAGGCTTGGGCTCCCCAGGCCTGGAGCTCGCTAAGCCTAAGGGCTGGGTCGCCGCAGGCCTAGGATTCCCAAACCTAAGGGCTGGGTTCCCCAGGCCTGGGGCTCCCTAAGCCTAAGGGTTGGGGCGCCCCAGGCCTGAGTCTCGCTAAGCCTAAGTGATGGGGCGTCCCCGGCCTCGGCCTCCCTAATCCTACGGGCTGGGTCTCCCCACCCTAGGGCTCCCTTAGCCTAAGGTCTGGGGTGCCCCCGGCTTGGGGCTCCCTAAGCCTAAGGGATGGGGTGCTCCAGGCCGGGGGCTCCCTAAGCCTAAGGGCTGGGGCGTCCCAGGCCGGAGGCTCCCTAAGGCTAAGGGCTGGGGCGCCCCAAGCAGGGGCTCATTAGCCAATGGGCTGGGGCGCCACAGGCCTGGGGTTCTCTAAGAATAAGGGCTGGGGCGCCCCAGGCCTTGTGCGCCCTAAGCCTACGGGCTGGGGCGCCCCAGGCCTGGGGCTCCCTAAGTCTAAGGGCTGAGGCGCCCCAGGCCTGGGGTTCCAAAGCCTAAGGGCTGGGGCAACCCAGGCCAAGGGCTCCCTAAGCCTAAGGGCTGGGGCTCCCCATGCCTTCGGCTCCCTAAGCCTAAGGGCTGGGGCGCCCCAAGCCTGGTGTTCCAAAGCCTAAGTGCTGGGGCGCCCCAGGCCTGGGGTCCCAAACCTAAGTGCTGGGGCGACACAGGCCAGGTCCTCCCTAAGCCTAAGGGCTGGGGCGCCCCAGGCCTAGGGCTCCCAAAACCTAAGGGAAAGCGGCCCCCAGACCTGCGGCTCCCTAAGCCTAAGGGCTGGGGCGCCCCAGGCCTGGGGCTCCAAAAGCCTAAGTGCTGGGGCGCTCCAGGCCTGGGAATCCCAAAGACTAAGGGCTGAGGCTCTCCAGGCCTGGGGCTGCCAAAGCCTAAGGGCTGGGCCGCCCCATGGCTGGGTTCCCAAAGCCTAAGGGCTGGGGCGCCCTAGGCCTGGGGCTCCCAAAGCCTAAGGGCTGGGGCACACCAGGCCTGGGGCTCCTTAATCCTAAGGGCTGGGGAGTCCAAGTCCTAGGGCTCCCTAAGCCTAAAGGCTGGGGGGCCCACCTGGGGCTGCCTTATCCGAAGTGCTGGGGTGCCCAGGCCTGGGGCTCCCTAAGCCTAAAGGCTGGGGCGCCCCAGGCCTTGGGCTCCCTAAGTCTAAGGGCTGGGGCACCCCAAGACTTGGCTCCCGAAGCCTAAGGGCTGGGGCGCCTCAGGCCTGGGTCTCCCAAAGACTAAGGACTGGGGCTCCCCAGGCCTGGGTCTCCCACAGCCTAAGGGCTGTGGCGCCCCAGGCCTGGGGCTCCCTAAGCCTAAAGTCTCCCAAGACAGGGGCTCCCTAAGCCTACGTGTTGGGGCGCCCCGGGCCTGGGGCTTCCTAAGCCTAAGGACTGGGGCGCAACAAGCCTGGGGCTCCCAAAGCCAAAGGGCTGGGGCGCCCCAGGCCTGGGGCTCCCAAATCCTAAGGGCTGGGGCGCCCCAGGCCTGGAGCTACCAAAGCCTAAGGGCTGGGAAGCCACGGGCCTGGGACGCCCTAAGCCTAAGGGCTAGGGCGCCCCAGCCTGGTTTACCAAAGCCTACGGGCTGGGGCGCCCCAGGACTTGGGTTCCAAAGCCTAAGGGCAGGGGAACCCCAGGCCTTATGTCCCAAAGCTTAAGGGATGGGGCGACCCAGGCCTAGGATTCCCAAAGCCTAATGCCTGGAGCTCGCTAAGCCTAAGGGCTGGGGCGCCCCAGGCCTGGGGCTCCCAAAGCCTAAGGGCTGGGGCGCCCCAGGCACGGGGCTCCCAAAGCCTAAGGGCTGGGCCGCCCCAGGCCTAGGGTTCCCAAAGCCTAAGGCCTGGGGCTCACTAAGCCTAAGGGCTGGGGCGCGCCAGGCCTGGGGCTCCCAAAGCCTAAGGGCTGGGGCGCCCCAGGCCTGGGGCTCCCAATTCCTAAGGTCTGGGGCGCCCCAGGCCTGGAGCTACCAAATGTTAAGGGCTGGGGCGCCACGGGCCTGGGACGCCCTAAGCCTAAGGGCTGGGGCGCCCCAGCCTGGGGCTACCAAAGCCTACGGGCTGGGGCGCCCCAGGACTGGGGTTCCAAAGCCTAAGGGATGGGGCACCCCAGGCCTTATGTCCCAAAGATTAAGGGATGGGGCGACCCCGGCCTGGGCCTCCCTAAGACTAAGGGCTATGGCGCCCCAGGACTGGGGCTCCCTAAGACTAAAGTCTGGGGCGCTCCAAGCCTGGGCTCCCTAAGCCTAAGTGTTGGGGCGCCCCGGGCCTGGGGCTCCCAAAGCCTAAGAGCTGCGGCGCCCCAGGCACGCGGCTCCCAAAGCCTAAGGGCTGGGGCGCCCCAGGCCTAGGGTTCCCAAAGCCTAAGGCCTGGGGCTCGCTAAGCCTAAGTGCTGGGGCGCCCCAGGAATGGGGCCCCCAAAGCCTAAGGGCTGGGGCGCCCCATGCCTGCGGCTCCCAAATCCAAAGGGCTGGGGCGACACAGGCCAGGTCCTCCCTTATCCTAAGGGTTGGGGCGCCCCAGGCCTGGGGCTCCCAAAACCAAAGGGAAAGGGGCCCCCACACCTGCGGCTCCCAAAGCCTAAGGGCTCTGGCGCCCCAGGCCTGAGGCTCCCAAATCCTAAGGGCTGGGGCGCCCCGGGCCTGGGGCTCCCTAAGCCTAAGAGCTAGGGCACCTCAGGCCTGGGGCTCCCAAAGCCTAAGGGCTGGGGTGCCACGGGCTTGGGCACCGTAAGCCTAAGGCTTGGGCACCCCGGGCCAGGGGCTCCCAAAGCCTAAGGGCCGAGACGCCCCAGGCCTGGGGCTCCCAAAGCCTAAGGGTTGGAGAGCCACGAGCCTGGGGCTCCCTAAGCCTAAGGGCTGGGGAAGCCCAGGCCTGGGGCTCCCTTCGCCTAAGGGCTGGGACGCCCGGGCCTGGGGCTCCCTAAGCCTAAGTGCTGGGGGCCCCTGGCCAGGTGCTCCCTAAGCCTAAGGGCTATGGCGCCCCAGGACTAGGGTCCCAAATCCTAATGCTGGGGCTCCCCAGGCCTGGCGCTCTCAAAGCCTAAAGGCTGGGGCACCACAGGCCTGGGGCTCTCTAAGACTAAGGGCTAGGGCGCCCCAGGTCTGGGGCTCCCGAAGCCTAAGGGCTGGGGCACCCCAGGACAGGGGTCCCAAATCCTAAGGGCTGGGGCACTCCAGGCCTGGGGCTCCCAAAGCCTATGGGCTGGGGCGCGCCAGGCCTGGCGCTCTCAAAACCTAAAGGCTGGGGCGCCACAGGCCTGGGGCTCCCTAAGCCTAAGGGCTGGGTTGCCCCAGACTTGGGGCTCCCAAAGCCTAAGGGCTGGGGCAACCCAACCTGGGACTCCCAAAGCCTAAGGACTGGGCAGCCCCAGGCTTGGGTTCCCAAAGCCTAAGGGCTGGGGCGCCCTAGGCCTGGGGCTCTCAAAGCCTAAGGGCTGGGGCAGCCCAGGCCTGGGTCTCCCTAATCCTAAGGGCTGGGGAGTCCACGGCCTAGGGCTCTCTAAGCCTAAAGGCTGGGGCGCCCACCTGGGGCTCCCTTATCCTAAGTGCTGGGGCGCCCAGGCCTGTGGCTCCCTAAGCCTAAGGGCTGGGGCGCCCCAAGCCTGGGGCTCCCTAAGCCTAAGTGTTGGGGCGCCCCGGGCCTGGGGCTTCCTAAGTCTAAGGACTGGGGCGCAACAAGCCTGGGGCTCCCAAAGCCAAAGGGCTGGGGCGCCCCAGGCACGGGGCTACCAAAGCCTACGGGCTGCGGCGCCCCAGGCACGGGGCTACCAAAGCCTACGGGCTGCGGCGCCCCAGGACTGGGGTTCCAAAGCCTAAGGGCTGGGGCACCCCAGGCCTTAGGTCCCAAAGCCTAAATGATGGGGCGACCAAGGCCTGGGCCTCCCTAAGACTAAGGGCTGTGGCGCCCCAGGACTGGGGCTCCCTAAGACTAAAGTCTGGGGCACTCCAGGCCTGGGCTCCCTAAGCCTAAGGGCTGGGGTGCCCCAGGCCCAGGGGCTCCCAAAGCCCAAGGGCTGGGAAGCCCTGGGCCTGGGGCTCCCTAAGCCTAAGTGTTGGGGCGCCCCGGGCCTGGGCCTTCCTAAGCCTAAGGACTGGGGCGCCACAAGCCTGGGGCTCCCAAAGCCTAAGGGCTGGGGCGCCCCAGGCCTAGGGTTCCCAAAGCCTAAGGCCTGGGGCTCGCTAAACCTAAGGGCTGGAGTGCCCCAGGCCTAGGGTTCCCAAAGCCTAAGGCCTGGGGCTCGTAAACCTAACGGCTGGAGCGCCCCAGGCCTGGGGCTCCCAAAGCATAAGGGCTGGGGCGCCCCAGGCCTGGGGCTCCCTAAGCCTAAGGGCTGGGGCGCCCCAGGCCTGGGACTCCCACAGCCTAAGGCCAGGGGCGCCCCAGTCCTGGGGCTCCCTAAGCCTATGGGCTGGGCCGCCCCAGGCCTTGGCTCCCTAAGCCTAAGGGCTGGTTTGCCCCAGACTTGGGGCTCCCAAAGCCTAAGTGCTGGGGCGCCCCAACCTGGGACTCCCAAAGCCTAAGGACTGGGCAGCCCCAGGCTAGGGTTCCCAAAGCCTAAGGGCTGGGGCGCCCTAGGCCTGGGGCACTCAAAGCCTAAGGGCTGGGGCAGCCCAGGCCTGGGTCTCCCTAATCCTAAGGGCTGGGGAGTCCACGGCCTAGGGCTCTCTAAGCCTAAAGGCTGGGGCGCCCACCTGGGGCTCCCTTATCCTAAGTGCTGGGGCGCCCAGGCCTCTGGCTCCCTAAGCCTAAGGGCTGGGGCGCCCCAAGCCTGGGGCTCCCTAAGCCTAAGTGTTGGGGCGCCCCGGGCCTGGGGCTTCCTAAGTCTAAGGACTGGGGCACAACAAGCCTGGGGCTCCCAAAGCCAAAGGGCTGGGGCGCCCCAGGCACGGGGCTACCAAAGCCTACGGGCTGCGGCGCCCCAGGCACGGGGCTACCAAAGCCTACGGGCTGCGGCGCCCCAGGACTGGGGTTCCAAAGCCTAAGGGCTGGGGCACCCCAGGCCTTAGGTCCCAAAGCCTAAATGATGGGGCAACCAAGGCCTGGGCCTCCCTAAGACTAAGGGCTGTGGCGCCCCAGGACTGGGGCTCCCTAAGACTAAAGTCTGGGGCACTCCAGGCCTGGGCTCCCTAAGCCTAAGGGCTGGGGTGCCCCAGGCCCAGGGGCTCCCAAAGCCCAAGGGCTTGGAAGCCCTGGGCCTGGGGCTCCCTAAGCCTAAATGTTGGGGCGCCCCGGGCCTGGGGCTTCCTAAGCCTAAGGACTGGGGCGCCACAAGCCTGGGGCTCCCAAAGCCTAAGGGCTGGGGCGCCCCAGGCCTAGGGTTCCCAAAGCCTAAGGCCTGGGGCTCGCTAAACCTAAGGGCTGGAGCGCCCCAGGCCTAGGGTTCCCAAAGCCTAAGGCCTGGGGCTCGCTAAACCTAAGGGCTGGAGCGCCCCAGGCCTGGGGCTCCCAAAGCATAAGGGCTGGGGCGCCCCAGGCCTGGGGCTCCCTAAGCCTAAGGGCTGGGGCGCCCCAGGCCTGGGACTCCCAAAGCCTAAGGCCAGGGGCGCCCCAGGCCTGGGGCTCCCTAAGCCTATGAGCTGGGCCGCCCCAGGCCTTGGCTCCCTAAGCCTAAGGGCTGGGTTGCCCCAGACTTGGGGCTCCCAAAGCCTAAGGGCTGGGGCGCCCCAACCTGGGACTCCCAAAGCCTAAGGACTGGGCAGCCCCAGGCTTGGGTTCCCAAAGCCTAAGGGCTGGGGCGCCCTAGGCCTGGGGCTCTCAAAGCCTAAGGGCTGGGGCAGCCCAGGCCTGGGTCTCCCTAATCCTAAGGGCTGGGGAGTCCACGGCCTAGGGCTCTCTAAGCCTAAAGGCTGGGGCGCCCACCTGGGGCTCCCTTATCCTAAGTGCTGGGGCTCCCAGGCCTGTGGCTCCCTAAGCCTAAGGGCTGGGGCCCCCCAAGCCTGGGGCTCCCTAAGCCTAAGTGTTGGGGCGCCCCGGGCCTGGGGCTTCCTAAGTCTAAGGACTGGGGCGCAACAAGCCTGGGGCTCCCAAAGCCAAAGGGCTGGGGCGCCCCAGGCACGGGGCTACCAAAGCCTACAGGCTGCGGCGCCCCAGGCACGGGGCTACCAAAGCCTACGGGCTGCGGCGCCCCAGGACTGAGGTTCCAAAGCCTAAGGGCTGGGGCACCCCAGGCCTTAGGTCCCAAAGCCTAAATGATGGGGCGACCAAGGCCTGGGCCTCCCTAAGACTAAGGGCTGTGGCGCCCCAGGACTGGGGCTCCCTAAGACTAAAGTCTGGGGCACTCCAGGCCTGGGCTCCCTAAGCCTAAAGGCTGGGGTGCCCCAGGCCCAGGGGATCCCAAAGCCCAAGGGCTTGGAAGCCCTGGGCCTGGGGCTCCCTAAGCCTAAGTATTGGGGCGCCCCGGGCCTGGGGCTTCCTAAGCCTAAGGACTGGGGCGCCACAAGCCTGGGGCTCCCAAAGCCTAAGGGCTGGGGCGCCCCAGGCCTAGGGTTCCCAAAGCCTAAGGCCTGGGGCTCGCTAAACCTAAGGGCTGGAGCGCCCCAGGCCTAGGGTTCCCAAAGCCTAAGGCCTGGGGCTCGCTAAACCTAAGGGCTGGAGCGCCCCAGGCCTGGTGCTCCCAAAGCATAAGGGCTGGGGTGCCCCAGGCCTGGGGCTCCCTAAGCCTAAGGGCTGGGGCGCCCCAGGCCTGGGACTCCCAAAGCCTAAGGCCAGGGGCGCCCCAGGCCTGGGGCTCCCTAAGCCTATGGGCTGGGCCGCCCCAGGCCTTGGCTCCCTAAGCCTAAGGGCTGGAGAGCCACGAGCCTGGGGCTCCCTAAGCCTAAGGGCTGGGGAAGCCCAGGCCTGGGGCTCCAAAGCCTAAGGGCTGGGGAGCCCCGGGCCTGGGGCTCCCTTCGCCTAAGAGCTGGGACGCCCGGGCCTGGGGCTCCCTAAGGCTAAGTGCTGGGGGCCCCTGGCCAGGTGCTCCCTAAGCCTAAGGGCTATGGCGCCCCAGGACTAGGGTCCCAAATCCTAATGCTGGGGCTCCCCAGGCCTGGCGCTCTCAAAGCCTAAAGGCTGGGGCACCACAGGCCTGGGGCTCTCTAAGACTAAGGGCTAGGGCGCCCCAGGTCTGGGGCTCCCGAAGCCTAAGGGCTGGGGCACCCCAGGACAGGGGTCCCAAATCCTAAGGGCTGGGGCACTCCAGGCCTGGGGCTCCCAAAGCCTATGGGCTGGGGCGCGCCAGGCCTGGCGCTCTCAAAACCTAAAGGCTGGGGCGCCACAGGCCTGGGGCTCCCTAAGCCTAAGGGCTGGGTTGCCCCAGACTTGGGGCTCCCAAAGCCTAAGGGCTGGGGCAACCCAACCTGGGACTCCCAAAGCCTAAGGACTGGGCAGCCCCAGGCTTGGGTTCCCAAAGCCTAAGGGCTGGGGCGCCCTAGGCCTGGGGCTCTCAAAGCCTAAGGGCTGGGGCAGCCCAGGCCTGGGTCTCCCTAATCCTAAGGGCTGGGGAGTCCACGGCCTAGGGCTCTCTAAGCCTAAAGGATGGGGCGCCCACCTGGGGCTCCCTTATCCTAAGTGCTGGGGCGCCCAGGCCTGTGGCTCCCTAAGCCTAAGGGCTGGGGCGCCCCAAGCCTGGGGCTCCCTAAGCCTAAGTGTTGGGGCGCCCCGGGCCTGGGGCTTCCTAAGTCTAAGGACTGGGGCGCAACAAGCCTGGGGCTCCCAAAGCCAAAGGGCTGGGGCGCCCCAGGCACGGGGCTACCAAAGCCTACGGGCTGCGGCGCCCCAGGCACGGGGCTACCAAAGCCTACGGGCTGCGGCGCCCCAGGACTGGGGTTCCAAAGCCTAAGGGCTGGGGCACCCCAGGCCTTAGGTCCCAAAGCCTAAATGATGGGGCGACCAAGGCCTGGGCCTCCCTAAGACTAAGGGCTGTGGCGCCCCAGGACTGGGGCTCCCTAAGACTAAAGTCTGGGGCACTCCAGGCCTGGGCTCCCTAAGCCTAAGGGCTGGGGTGCCCCAGGCCCAGGTGGCTCCCAAAGCCCAATGGCTGGGAAGCCCTGGGCCTGGGGCTCCCTAAGCCTAAGTGTTGGGGCGCCCCGGGCCTGGGCCTTCCTAAGCCTAAGGACTGGGGCGCCACAAGCCTGGGGCTCCCAAAGCCTAAGGGCTGGGGCGCCCCAGGCCTAGGGTTCCCAAAGCCTAAGGCCTGGGGCTCGCTAAACCTAAGGGCTGGAGTGCCCCAGGCCTAGGGTTCCCAAAGCCTAAGGCCTGGGGCTCGCTAAACCTAAGGGCTGGAGCGCCCCAGGCCTGGGGCTCCCAAAGCATAAGGGCTGGGGCGCCCCAGGCCTGGGGCTCCCTAAGCCTAAGGGCTGGGGCGCCCCAGGCCTGGGACTCCCACAGCCTAAGGCCAGGGGCGCCCCAGGCCTGGGGCTCCCTAAGCCTATGGGCTGGGCCGCCCCAGGCCTTGGCTCCCTAAGACTAAGGGCTGGGTTGCCCCAGACTTGGGGCTCCCAAAGCCTAAGGGCTGGGGCGCCCCAACCTGGGACTCCCAAAGCCTAAGGACTGGGCAGCCCCAGGCTTGGGTTCCCAAAGCCTAAGGGCTGGGGCGCCCTAGGCCTGGGTCTCTCAAAGCCTAAGGGCTGGGGCAGCCCAGGCCTGTGTCTCCCTAATCCTAAGGGCTGGGGAGTCCACGGCCTAGGGCTCTCTAAGCCTAAAGGCTGGGGCGCCCACCTGGGGCTCCCTTATCCTAAGTGCTGGGGCGCCCAGGCCTGTGGCTCCCTAAGCCTAAGGGCTGGGGCGCCCCAAGCCTGGGGCTCCCTAAGCCTAAGGGTTGGGGCGCCCCGGGCCTGGGGCTTCCTAAGACTAAGGACTGGGGCACAACAAGCCTGGGGCTCCCAAAGCCAAAGGGCTGGGGCGCCCCAGGCACGGGGCTACCAAAGCCTACGGGCTGCGGCGCCCGAGGCACGGGGCTACCAAAGCCTACGGGCTGCGGCGCCCCAGGACTGGGGTTCCAAAGCCTAAGGGCTGGGGCACCCCAAGCCTTAGGTCCCAAAGCCTAAATGATGGGGCAACCAAGGCCTGGGCCTCCCTAAGACTAAGGGCTGTGGCGCCCCAGGACTGGGGCTCCCTAAGAATAAAGTCTGGGGCACTCCAGGCCTGGGCTCCCTAAGCCTAAGGACTGGGGTGCCCCAGACCCAGGGGCTCCCAAAGCCCAAGGGCTGGGAAGCCCTGGGCCTGGGGCTCCCTAAGCCTAAGTGTTGGGGCGCCACGGGCCTGGGGCTTCCTAAGCCTAAGGACTGGGGCGCCACAAGCCTGGGGCTCCCAAAGCCTAAGGGCTGGGGCGCCCCAGGCCTAGGGTTCCCAAAGCCTAAGGCCTGGGGCTCGCTAAACCTAAGGGCTGGAGTGCCCCAGGCCTAGGGTTCCCAAAGCCTAAGGCCTGGGGCTCGCTAAACCTAAGGGCTGGAGCGCCCCAGGCCTGGGGCTCCCAAAGCATAAGGGCTGGGGCGCCCCAGGCATGGGGCTCCCTAAGCCTAAGGGCTGGGGCGCCCCAGGCCTGGGACTCCCAAAGCCTAAGGCCAGGGGCGCCCCAGGCCTGGGGCTCCCTAAGCCTATGGGCTGGGCCGCCCCAGGCCTTGGCTCCCTAAGCCTAAGGGCTGGGTTGCCCCAGACTTGGGGCTCCCAAAGCCTAAGGGCTGGGGCGCCCCAACCTGGGACTCCCAAAGCCTAAGGACTGGGCAGCCCCAGGCTTGGGTTCCCAAAGCCTAAGGGCTGGGGCGCCCTAGGCCTGGGGCTCTCAAAGCCTAAGGGCTGGGGCAGCCCAGGCCTGGGTCTCCCTAATCCTAAGGGCTGGGGAGTCCACGGCCTAGGGCTCTCTAAGCCTAAAGGCTGGGGCGCCCACCTGGGGCTCCCTTATCCTAAGTGCTGGGGCGCCCAGGCCTGTGGCTCCCTAAGCCTAAGGGCTGGGGCGCCCCAAGCCTGGGGCTCCCTAAGCCTAAGTGTTGGGGCGCCCCGGGCCTGGGGCTTCCTAAGTCTAAGGACTGGGGCGCAACAAGCCTGGGGCTCCCAAAGCCAAAGGGCTGGGGCGCCCCAGGCACGGGGCTACCAAAGCCTACGGGCTGCGGCGCCCCAGGCACGGGGCTACCAAAGCCTACGGGCTGCGGCGCCCCAGGACTGGGGTTCCAAAGCCTAAGGGCTGGGGCACCCCAGGCCTTAGGTCCCAAAGCCTAAATGATGGGGCGACCAAGGCCTGGGCCTCCCTAAGACTAAGGGCTGTGGCGCCCCAGGACTGGGGCTCCCTAAGACTAAAGTCTGGGGCACTCCAGGCCTGGGCTCCCTAAGCCTAAGGGCTGGGGTGCCCCAGGCCCAGGGGCTCCCAAAGCCCAAGGGCTGGGAAGCCCTGGGCCTGGGGCTCCCTAAGACTAAGTGTTGGGGCGCCCCGGGCCTGGGCCTTCCTAAGCCTAAGGACTGGGGCGCCACAAGCCTGGGGCTCCCAAAGCCTAAGGGCTGGGGCGCCCCAGGCCTAGGGTTCCCAAAGCCTAAGGCCTGGGGCTCGCTAAACCTAAGGGCTGGAGCGCCCCAGGCCTAGGGTTCCCAAAGCCTAAGGCCTGGGGCTCGGTAAACCTAAGGGCTGGAGCGCCCCAGGCCTGGTGCTCCCAAAGCATAAGGGCTGGGGCGCCCCAGGCCTGGGGCTCCCTAAGCCTAAGGGCTGGGGCGCCCCAGGCCTGGGACTCCCAAAGCCTAAGGCCAGGGGCGCCCCAGGCCTGGGGCTCCCTAAGCCTATGGGCTGGGCCGCCCCAGGCCTTGGCTCCCTAAGCCTAAGAGCTAGGGCGCCCCAGGCCTGGGGCTCCCTAAGCCTAAAGGCTGGGGCGCCCCAAGACTGGGCCTCCCTAAGCCTAAGTGTTGGGGCGCCCCGGGCCTGGGCCTTCCTAAGCCTAAGAACTGGGGCGCAACAAGCCTGGGGCTCCCAAAGCCAAAGGGCTGGGGCGCCCCAGGCACGGGGCTGCCAAAGCCTAAGGGCTGGGGCGACCCAGCCTGGGGCTACCAAAGCCTACGGGCTGGGGCGCCCCAGGACTGGGGTTCCAAAAGCCTAAGGGCTGGGGCACCCCAGGCCTTAGGTCCCAAAACCTAAGGCATGGGGCAACCAAGGCCTGGGCCTCCCTAAGACTAAGGGCTGTGGCGCCCAGGACTGGGGCTCCCTAAGACTAAAGTCTGGGGCGCTGCAGGCCTTGGCTCCCTAAGCCTAAGGTCTGGGGCGCCTCAGGCCCAGGGGCTCCCAAAGCCCAAGGGCTGGGAAGCCCTGGGCCTGTGGCTCCCTAAGCCTAAGTGTTGGGGCGCTCCAGGCTTGGGGCTTCCTAAGCCTAAGGACTGGGGCGCCACAAGCCTGGGGCTCCCAAAGCCTAAGAGCTGCGGCACCCCTGGCACGGGGCTCCCAAAGCCTAAGGGCTGGGGCGCCCCAGGCCTGGGGCTCCCAAAACCAAAGGGCTGGGGCGACACAGTCCTCCCTTATCCTAATGGTTGGGGCGCCCCAGGTCTGGGGCTCCCAAAACCTAAGGGAAAAGGGCCCCCAGACCGGCGTCTCCCAAATCCTAAGGGCTCTGGCGCCCCAGGCCTGAGGCTCAAAATCCTAATGGTTGGGGCGCCCCGGGCCTGGGGCTCCCAAAACCGAAGGGAAAGGAGCGCCCCAGACCTGGGGCTCAAAAAGCCTAAGGGCTCGGGCGCCCGAGGCCTGGGGCTCCCAAATCCTAAGGGCCTGAGCGCCCCAGGCCTAGGGCTCCCAATGAATAAGGGCTGGGGAGCCCCTGGCCTAGGGCTCCATAAGCCTAAGGGCTGGGGCTCCCCAGGCCTGGGGCTCCCAAAGCCTAAGGGCTGGGGTTCCCCAGGCCTGGGGCTCCCTAAGCCTAAAGGCTTGGGCTCCCCAGGCCTGGAGCTCGCTAAGCCTAAGGGCTGGGTCGCCGCAGGCCTAGGGTTCCCAAACCTAAGGGTTGGGGTGCCCCAGGCCTGGGGCTCCCTAAGCCTAAGGGTTGGGGCGCCCCAGGCCTGAGTCTCGCTAAGCCTAAGTGATGGGGCGTCCCCGGCCTCGGCCTCCCTAAGCCTAAGGGCTGGGTCTCCCCAGGCCTAGGGCTCCCTTAGCCTAAGGTCTGGGGTGCCCCCGGCTTGGGGCTCCCTAAGCCTAAGGGATGGGGTGCTCCAGGCCGGGGGCTCCCTAAGCCTAAGGGCTGGGGCGTCCCAGGCCGGGGGCTCCCTAAGGCTAAGGGCTGCGGCGCCCCAAGCAGGGGCTCATTAGCCAATGGGCTGGGGCGCCACAGGCCTGGGGTTCTCTAAGAATAAGGGCTGGGGCGCCCCAGGCCTTGTGCGCCCTAAGCCTAAGGGCTGGGGCGCCCCAGGCACGGGGCTCCCAAAGCCTAAGGGCTGGGGCGCACCAGGCCTAGGGTTCCCAAAGCCTAAGGCCTGGGGCGCACTAAGCCTAAGGGCTGGTAAGCCCCAGGCCTGGGGCTCCCAAAGCCTAAGGCCTGGGGCGCCCCAGGCCTGGGACTCCCAATTCCTAAGGTCTGGGGCGCCCCAGGCCTGGAGCTACCAAATGCTAAGGGCTGGGGCGCCACGGGCCTGGGACGCCCTAAGCCTAAGGGCTGGGGCGCCCCAGCCTGGGGCTACCAAAGCCTACGGGCTGGGGCGCCCCAGGACTGGGGTTCCAAAGCCTAAGGGATGGGGCACCACAGGCCTTATGTCCCAAAGATTAAGGGATGGGGCGACCCCGGCCTGGGCCTCCCTAAGACTAAGGGCTATGGCGCCCCAGGACTGGGGCTCCCTAAGACTAAAGTCTGGGGCGCTCCAAGCCTGGGCTCCCTAAGCCTAAGTGTTGGGGCGCCCCGGGCCTGGGGCTCCCAAAGCCTAAGAGCTGCGGCGCCCCAGGCACGCGGCTCCCAAAGCCTAAGGGCTGGGGCGCCCCAGGCCTAGGGTTCCCAAAGCCTAAGGCCTGGGGCTCGCTAAGCCTAAGGGCTGGGGCGCCCCAGGCATGGGGCCCCCAAAGCCTAAGGGCTGGGGCGCCCCATGCCTGGGGCTCCCAAATCCAAAGGGCTGGGGCGACACAGGCCAGGTTCTCCCTTATCCTAAGGGTTGGGGCGCCCCAGGCCTGGGGCTCCCAAAACCAAAGGGAAAGGGGCCCCCACTCCTGCGGCTCCCAAAGCCTAAGGGCTCTGGCGCCCCAGGCCTGAGGCTCCCAAATCCTAAGGGCTGGGGCGCCCCGGGCCTGGGGCTCCCTAAGCCTAAGAGCTAGGGCACCTCAGGCCTGGGGCTCCCAAAGCCTAAGGGCTGGGGTGCCACGGGCTTGGGCACCCTAAGCCTAAGGCTGGGGCACCCCGGGCCTGGGGCTCCAAAAGCCTAAGGGCCGAGACGCCCCGGGCCTGGGACTCCCTAAGCCTAAGGGCTGGGGCGCCCCAGCCTTCGGCCACAAAAGCCTACGGGCTGGGGCGCCCCAGGACTGGGGTTCCAAAGCCTAAGTGCTTGGGCGCCCCAGGCCTGGGCCTCCCTAAGTCTAAGGGCTGTGGCGCCCCAGGACTTGGGCTCCCAAAACCGAAGGGAAAGGGGCGCCCCAGACCTGGGGCTCAAAAAGCCTAAGGGCTCGGGCGCCTGAGGCCTGGGGCTCCCAAATCCTAAGGGCCTGAGCACCCCAGGCCTAGGGCTCCCAATGCCTAAGGGCTGGGGAGCCCCTGGCCTAGGGCTCCATAAGCCTAAGGGCTGGGGCGCCCCAGGCCTGGGGCTCCCAAAGTCTAAGGGCTGGGGTTCCCCAGGCCTGGGGCTCCCTAAGCCTAAAGGCTGGGGCTCCCCAGGCCTGGAGTTCCCTAAGCCTAAGGGCTGGGTCGCTCCAGGCCTAGGGTTCCCATGTCTAAGGGCTGGGGCGCCCCAGGCCTGGGGCTCCCTAAGCCTAAGGGTTGGGGCGCCCCAGGTCTTAGGTCCCAAAGCCTAAGGGATGGGGCGACCAAGGCCTGGGCCTCCCTAAGACTAAGGGCTGTGGCGCCCCAGAACTGGGGCTCCCTAAGACTAAAGTATGGGGCACTCCAGGCCTGGGCTCCCTAAGCCTAAGGGCTGGGGCGCCCCAGGCCCAGGGGCTCCCAAAGCCCAAGGGCTGGGAAGCCCTGGGCCTGGGGCTCCCTAAGCCTAAGTGTTGGGGCACCCCGGGCCTAGGGCTTCCTAAGCGTAAGGACTGGGGCGCCACAAGCCTGGGGCTCCCAAAGCCTAAGGGCTGGGGCGCCCCAGGCCTAGGGTTCCCAAAGCCTAAGGCCTGGGGCTCGCTGCCCCAGGCCTGGGGCTCCCAAAGCATAAGGGCTGGGGCGCCCCAGTCCTGGGGCTCCCTAAGCCTAAGGGCTGGGGCGCCCCAGGCCTGGGACTCCCAAAGCCTAAGGCCAGGGGCGCCCCAGGCCTGGGGCTCCCTAAGCCTATGGGCTGGGCCGCCCCAGGACTTGGCTCCTTAAGTCTAAGGGCTAGGGCGCCCCAGGCCTGAGCTCCCTAAGCCTAAAGGCTGGGGCGCCCCAAGACTGGGTCTCCCTAAGCCTAAGTGTTGGGGCGCCCCGGGCCTGGGCCTTCCTAAGCCTAAGAACTGGGGCGCAACAAGCCTGGGGCTCCCAAAGCCAAAGGGCTGGGGCGCCCCAGGCACAGGGCTGCCAAAGCCTAAGGGCTGGGGCGACCCAGCCTGGGGCTACCAAAGCCTACGGGCTGGGGCGCCCCAGGACTGGGGTTCCAAAGCCTAAGGGCTGGGGCACCCCAGGCCTTAGGTCCCAAAACCTAAGGCATGGGGCAACCAAGGCCTGGGCCTCCCTAAGACTAAGGGCTGTGGCGCCCAGGACTGGGGCTCCCTAAGACTAAAGTCTGGGGCGCTGCAGGCCTTGGCTCCCTAAGCCTAAGGACTGGGGCGCCTCAGGCCCAGGGGCTCCCAAAGCCCAAGGGCTGGGGCGACACAGGCCAAGTCCTCCCTTATCCTAATGGTTGGGGCGCCCCAGGCCTGGGGCTCCCAAAACCTAAGGGAAAAGTGCCCCCAGACCGGCGTCTCCCAAATCCTAAGAGCTCGGGCGCCCCAGGCCTGACGCTCAAAATCCTAATGGTTGGGGCGCCCCGGGCCTGGGGCTCCCAAAGCCTAAGGGCTGGGGAACCCCGGACCTGGGACTCCCAAACCTAAGGGCTGGGGCGCCCCAGCCTGGGGCTACCAAAGCCTAACTGCCGGGGCGCCCCGAGCCTGGGACTCCCTAAGCCTATGCGCTGGGGCGCCCCAGCCTGGGGCTACCAAAGCCTACGGGCTGGGGCGCCCCAGGACTGGGGTTCCAAAGCCTAAGGGCTGGGGCGCCCCAGGCCTGGGCCTCCCTAAGACTAAGGGCTGTGGCGCCCCAGGACTGGGGCTCCCAAAACCGAAGGGAAAGGGGCGCACCAGACCTGGGGCTCAAAATGCCTAAGGGCTCGGGCGCACGAGGCCTGGGGCTCACAAATCCTAAGGGCCTGAGCGCCCCAGGCCTAGGGCTCCCAATGAATAAGGGCTGGGGAGCCCCTGGCCTAGGGCTCCATAAGCCTAAGGGCTGGGGCTCCCCAGGCCTGGGGCTCCCAAAGCCTAAGGGCTTGGGTTCCCCAGGCCTGGGGCTCCCTAAGCCTAAAGGCTTGGGCTCCCCAGGCCTGGAGCTCGCTAAGCCTAAGGGCTGGGTCGCCGCAGGCCTAGGGTTCCCAAACCTAAGGGCTGGGGTGCCCCAGGCCTGGGGCTCCCTAAGCCTAAGGGTTGGGGCGCCCCAGGCCTGAGTCTCGCTAAGCCTAAGTGATGGGGCGTCCCCGGCCTCGGCCTCCCTAAGCCTAAGGGCTGGGTCTCCCCAGGCCTAGGGCTCCCTTAGCCTAAGGTCTGGGGTGCCCCCGGCTTGGGGCTCCCTAAGCCTAAGGGATGGGGTGTTCCAGGCCGGGGGCTCCCTAAGCCTAAGGGCTGGGAGTCCCAGGCCGGGGGCTCCCTAAGGCTAAGGGCTGGGGCGCCCCAAGCAGGGGCTCATTAGCCAATGGGCTGGGGCGCCACAACCCTGGGGTTCTCTAAGAATAAGGGCTGGGGCGCCCCAGGCCTGGGGCTCCCTAAGTCTAAGGGCTGAGGCGCCCCAGGCCTGGGGTTCCAAAGCCCAAGGGCTGGGGCAACCCAGGCAAAGGGCTCCCTAAGCCTAAGGGCTGGGGCTCCCCATGCCTTCGGCTCCCTAAGCATAAGGGCTGGGGCGCCCCAAGCCTGGTGTTCCAAATCCTAAGTACTGGGGCGCCCCAGGCCTGGGGTCCCAAACCTAAGTGCTGGGGCGACACAGGCCAGGTCCTCCCTAAGCCTAAGGGCTGGGGCGCCCCAGGCCTAGGGCTCCCAAAACCTAAGGGAAAGCGGCCCCCAGACCTGTGGCTCCCTAAGGCTAAGGGCTGGGACGCCCCAGGCCTGGGGCTCCCAAGGCCTAAGGCCTGGGGCGCCCCATGCCTGGGGCACCCTAAGCCTAAGGGCTGGGCCACCCCAGGCATGGGGCTCCAAAAGCCTAAGTGCTGGGGCGCTCCAGGCCTGGGAATCCCAAAGATTAAGGGCTGAGGCTCTCCAGGCCTGGGGCTGCCAAAGCCTAAGGGCTGGGGTGTCCCAGACCTGGGGCTCCCAAAGCCTAAGGGCTGGGCCGCCCCATGGCTGGGTTCCCAAAGCCTAAGGGCTGGGGCGCCCTAGGCCTGGGGCTCCCAAAGCCTAAGGGCTGGGGCACACCAGGACTGGGACTCCCTAATGCTAAGGGCTGGGGAGTCCAAGGCCTAGGGCTCCCTAAGCCTAAAGGCTGGGGGTCCCACCTGGGGCTGCCTTATCCGAAGTGCTGGGGTGCCCAGGCCTGGGGCTCCCTAAGCCTAAAGGCTGGGGCGCCCCAGGCCTTGGGCTCCCTAAGTCTAAGGGCTGGGGCACCCCAAGACTTGGCTCCCGAAGCCTAAGGACTGGGGCTCCCCAGGCCTGGGTCTCCCACAGCCTAAGGGCTGTGGCGCCCCAGGCCTGGGGCTCCCTAAGCCTAAAGTCTCCCAAGCCAGGGGCTCCCTAAGCCTACGTGTTGGGGCACCCCGGGCCTAGGGTTCCCAAAGCCTAAGGCCTGGGGCTCGCTAAGCCTGAGGGTTGGGGCGCCCCAGGCCTGGGGCTCCCAAAGCCTAAGTGCTGGGGCGCCCCAGGCCTGGGGCTCCCAAATCCTAAGGGCTGGGGCGCCCCAGGCGTGGAGCTACCAAAGCCTAAGGGCTGGGGCGCCACGGGCCTGGGACGCCCTAAGCCTAAGGGCTAGGGCGCCCCAGCCTGGTTTACCAAAGCCTACGGGCTGGGCGCCCCAGGACTGGGGTTCCAAAGCCTAAGGGCAGGGGAACCCCAGGCCTTATGTCCCAAAGCTTAAGGGATGCGGCGCCCCAGGCCTAGGGTTCTCAAAGCCTAAGGCCTGGGGCTCACTAAGCCTAAGGGCTGGGGCGCCCCAGGCCTGGGGCTCCCAAAGCCTAAGGGCTGGGGCGCCCCAGCCTGGGGCTACCAAAGCCTACGGGCTGGGGCGCCCCAGGACTGGGGTTCCAAAGCGTAAGGGATGGGGCACCCCAGGCCTTATGTCCCAAAGATTAAAGGATGGGGCGACCCCGGCCTGGGCCTCCCTAAGACTAAGGGCTATGGCGCCCCAGGACTGGGGCTCCCTAAGACTAAAGTCTGGGGCGCTCCAAGCCTGGGCTCCCTAAGCCTAAGTGTTGGGGCGCCCCAGGCCTGGGGCTCCCAAAGCCTAAGAGCTGCGGCGCCCCAGGAACGCGCGTCCCAAAGCCTAAGGGCTGGGGCGCCCCAGGCCTAGGGTTCCCAAAGCCTAAGGCCTGGGGCGCGCTAAGCCTAAGGGCTGGGGCGCCCCAGGCATCGGGCCCCCAAAGCCTTAGGGTTGGGGCGCCCCTTGCCTGGGGCTCCCAAATCCAAAGGGCTGGGGCAACACAGGCCAGGTCCTCCCTTATCCTAAAGGTTGGGGCGCCCCAGGCCTGGGGCTCCCAATACCTAAGGGAAAGGGGCCCCCACACCTGCGGCTCCCAAAGCCTAAGGGCTCTGGCGCCCCAGGCCTGAGGCTCCCAAATCCTAAGGGCTGGGGCGCCCCGGGCCTGGGGCTCCCTAAGCCTAAGAGCTAGGGCACCTCAGGCCTGGGGCTCCCAAAGCCTAAGGGCTGGGGTGCCATGGGCTTGGGCACCCTAAGCCTAAGGCTGGGGCACCCCGGGCCTGGGGCTCCCAAAGCCTAAGGACCGAGACGCCAAGGGCCTGGGACTCCCTAAGCCTAAGGGCTGGGGCGCCCCAGCCTTCGGCCACAAAAGCCTACGGGCTGGGGCGCCCCAGGACTGGGGTTCCAAAGCCTAAGTGCTGGGGCGCCCCAGGCCTGGGCCTCCCTAAGACTAAGGGTTGGGGCGCCCCGGGCCTGGGCCTTCCTAAGCCTAAGAACTGGGGCGCAACAAGCCTGGGGCTCCCAAAGCCAAACGGCTGGGGCGCCCCAGGCACGGGGCTGCCAAAGCCTAAGGGCTGGGGCGACCCAGCCTGGGGCTACCAAAGCCTACGGGCTGGGGCGCCCCAGGACTGGGGTTCCAAAGCCTACGGGCTGGGGCACCCCAGGCCTTAGGTCCCAAAACCTAAGGCATGGGGCAACCAAGGCCTGGGCCTCCCTAAGACTAAGGGCTGTGGCGCCCAGGACTGGGGCTCCCTAAGACTAAAGTCTGGGGCGCTGCAGGCCTTGGCTCCCTAAGCCTAAGGTCTGGGGCGCCTCAGGCCCAGGGGCTCCCAAAGCCCAAGGGCTGGGAAGCCCTGGGCCTGTGGATCCCTAAGCCTAAGTGTTGGGGCGCTCCAGGCTTGGGGCTTCCTAAGCCTAAGGACTGGGGCGCCCCAGGCCTGGGGCTCCCAAAGCCTAAGAGCTGCGTCACCCCTGGCACGGGGCTCCCAAAGCCTAAGGGCTGGGGCGCCCCAGGCCTGGGGCTCCCAAAACCAAAGGGCTGGGGCGACACAGTCCTCCCTTATCCAAATGGTTGGGGCGCCCCAGGTCTGGGGCTCCCAAAACCTAAGGGAAAAGGGCCCCCAGACCGGCGTCTCCCAAATCCTAAGGGCTCTGGCGCCCCAGGCCTGAGGCTCAAAATCCTAATGGTTGGGGCGCCCCGGGCCTGGGGCTCCCAAAACCGAAGGGAAAGGAGCGCCCCAGACCTGGGGCTCAAAAAGCCTAAGGGCTCGGGCGCCCGAGGCCTGGGGCTCCCAAATCCTAAGGGCCTGAGCGCCCCAGGCCTAGGGCTCCCAATGAATAAGGGCTGGGGAGCCCCTGGCCTAGGGCTCCATAAGCCTAAGGGCTGGGGCTCCCCAGGCCTGGGGTTCCCAAAGCCTAAGGGCTGGGGTTCCCCAGGCCTGGGGCTCCCTAAGCCTAAAGGCTTGGGCTCCCCAGGCCTGGAGCTCGCTAAGCCTAAGGGCTGGGTCGCCGCAGGCCTAGGGTTCCCAAACCTAAGGGCTGGGGTGCCCCAGGCCTGGGGCTCCCTAAGCCTAAGGGTTGGGGCGCCCCAGGCCTGAGTCTCGCTAAGCCTAAGTGATGGGGCGTCCCCGGCCTCGGCCTCCCTAAGCCTAAGGGCTGGGTCTCCCCAGGCCTAGGGCTCCCTTAGCCTAAGGTCTGGGGTGCCCCCGGCTTGGGGCTCCCTAAGCCTAAGGGATGGGGTGCTCCAGGCCGGGGACTCCCTAAGCCTAAGGGCTGGGGCGTCCCAGGCCGGGGGCTCCCTAAGGCTAAGGGCTGGGGCGCCCCAAGCAGGGGCTCATTAGCCAATGGGCTGGGGCGCCACAGGCCTGGGGTTCTCTAAGAATAAGGGCTGGAGCGCCCCAGGCCTTGTGCGCCCTAAGCCTACGGGCTGGGGAGCCCCAAGCCTGGGGCTCCCTAAGTCTAAGGGCTGAGGCGCCCCAGGCCTGGGGTTCCAAAGCCTAAGGGCTGGGGCAACCCAGGCCAAGGGCTCCCTAAGCCTAAGGGCTGGGGCTCCCCATGCCTTCGGCTCCCTAAGCCTAAGGGCTGGGGCGCCCCAAGCCTGGTGTTCCAAAGCCTAAGTGCTGGGGCGCCCCAGGCCTGGGGTCCCAAACCTAAGTGCTGGGGCGACACAGGCCAGGTCCTCCCTAAGCCTAAGGGCTGGGGCGCCCCAGGCCTAGGGCTCCCAAAACCTAAGGGAAAGCGGCCCCCAGACCTGCGGCTCCCTAAGCCTAAGGGCTGGGGCGCCCCAGGCCTGGGGTCCCAAACCTAAGTGCTGGGGCGACACAGGCCAGGTCCTCCCTAAGCCTAAGGGCTGGGGCGCCCCAGGCTAGGGCTCCCAAAACCTAAGGGAAAGCGGCCCCCAGACCTGCGGCTCCCTAAGGCTAAGGGCTGGGGGGCCCCAGGCCTGGGGCTCCCAAGGCCTAAGGCCTGGGGCGCCCCATGCCTGGGGCACCCTAAGACTAAGGGCTGGGGCACCCCAGGCATGGGGCTCCAAAAGCCTAAGTGCTGGGGCGCTCCAGGCCTGGGAATCCCAAAGACTAAGGGCTGAGGCTCTCCAGGCCTGGGGCTGCCAAAGCCTAAGGGCTGGGCCGCCCCATGGCTGGGTTCCCAAAGCCTAAGGGCTGGGGCGCCCTAGGCCTGGGGCTCCCAAAGCCTAAGGGCTGGGGCACACCAGGCCTGGGGCTCCTTAATCCTAAGGGCTGGGGAGTCCAAGTCCTAAGCTCCCTAAGCCTAAAGGCTGGGGGGCCCACCTGGGGCTGCCTTATCCGAAGTGCTGGGGTGCCCAGGCCTGGGGCTCCCTAAGCCTAAAGGCTGGGGCGCCCCAGGCCTTGGGCTCCCTAAGTCTAAGGGCTGGGGCACCCCAAGACTTGGCTCCCGAAGCCTAAGGGCTGGGGCGCCCCAGGCCTGGGTCTCCCAAAGACTAAGGACTGGGGCTCCCCAGGCCTGGGTCTCCCACAGCCTAAGGGCTGTGGCGCCCCAGGCCTGGGGCTCCCTAAGCCTAAAGTCTCCCAAGCCAGGGGCTCCCAAAGCCTAAGGGCTGGGGCGCCCCAGGCACGGGGCTCCCAAAGCCTAAGGGCTGGGGTGCCCCAGGCCTAGGGTTCCCAAAGCCTAAGGCCTGGGGCTCACTAAGCCTAAGGGCTGGGGCGCGCCAGGCCTGGGGCTCCCAAAGCCTAAGGGCTGGGGCGCCCCAGGCCTGGGGCTCCCAATTCCTAAGGGCTGGGGAGCCCCAGGCCTGGAGCTACCAAATGCTAAGGGCTGGGGCGCCACGGGCCTGGGACGCCCTAAGCCTAAGGGCTGGGGCGCCCCAGCCTGGGGCTACCAAAGCCTACGGGCTGGGGCGCCCCAGGACTGGGGTTCCAAAGCCTAAGGGATGGGGCACCCCAGGCCTTATGTCCCAAAGATTAAGGGATGGGGCGACCCCGGCCTGGGCCTCCCTAAGACTAAGAGCTATGGCGCCCCAGGACTGGGGCTCCCTAAGACTAAAGTCTGGGGCGCTCCAAGCCTGGGCTCCCTAAGCCTAAGTGTTGGGGCGCCCCGGGCCTGGGGCTCCCAAAGCCTAAGAGCTGCGGCGCCCCAGGCACGCGGCTCCCAAAGCCTAAGGGCTGGGGCGCCCCAGGCCTAGGGTTCCCAAAGCCTAAGGCCTGGGGCTCGCTAAGCCTAAGGGCTGGGGCGCCCCAGGCATGGGGCCCCCAAAGCCTAAGGGCTGGGGCGCCCCATGCCTGGGGCTCCCAAATCCAAAGGGCTGGGGCGACACAGGCCAGGTTCTCCCTTATCCTAAGGGTTGGGGCGCCCCAGGCCTGGGGCTCCCAAAACCAAAGGGAAAGGGGCCCCCACTCCTGCGGCTCCCAAAGCCTAAGGGCTCTGGCGCCCCAGGCCTGAGGCTCCCAAATCCTAAGGGCTGGGGCGCCCCGGGCCTGGGGCTCCCTAAGCCTAAGAGCTAGGGCACCTCAGGCCTGGGGCTCCCAAAGCCTAAGGGCTGGTGTGCCACGGGCTTGGGCACCCTAAGCCTAAGGCTGGGGCACCCCGGGCCTGGGGCTCCAAAAGCCTAAGGGCCGAGACGCCCCGGGCCTGGGACTCCCTAAGCCTAAGGGCTGGGGCGCCCCAGCCTTCGGCCACAAAAGCCTACGGGCTGGGGCGCCCCAGGACTGGGGTTCCAAAGCCTAAGTGCTTGGGCGCCCCAGGCCTGGGCCTCCCTAAGACTAAGGGCTGTGGCGCCCCAGGACTTGGGCTCCCAAAACCGAAGGGAAAGGGGCGCCCCAGACCTGGGGCTCAAAAAGCCTAAGGGCTCGGGCGCCCGAGGCCTGGGGCTCCCAAATCCTAAGGGCCTGAGCACCCCAGGCCTAGGGCTCCCAATGCCTAAGGGCTGGGGAGCCCCTGGCCTAGGGCTCCATAAGCCTAAGGGCTGGGCCGCCCCAGGCCTGGGGCTCCCAAAGTCTAAGGGCTGGGGTTCCCCAGGCCTGGGGCTCCCTAAGCCTAAAGGCTGGGGCTCCCCAGGCCTGGTGTTCGCTAAGCCTAAGGGCTGGGTCGCTCCAGGCCTAGGGTTCCCATGCCTAAGGTCTGGGGCGCCCCAGGCCTGGGGCTCCCTAAGCCTAAGTGTTGGGGCACCCCGGGCCTGGGGCTTCCTAAGCGTAAGGACTGGGGCGCCACAAGCCTGGGGCTCCCAAAGCCTAAGGGCTGGGGCGCCCCAGGCCTAGGGTTCCCAAAGCCTAAGGCCTGGGGCTCGCTGCCCCAGGCCTGGGGCTCCCAAAACATAAGGGCTGGGGCACCCCAGGCCTGGGGCTCCCTAAGCCTAAGGGCTGGGGCGCCCCAGGCCTGGGACTCCCAAAGCCTAAGGCCAGGGGCGCCCCAGGCCTGGGGCTCCCTAAGACTAAGGGCTAGGGCGCCCCAGGCCTGGGGCTCCCTGAGCCTAAAGGCTGGGGCGCCCCAAGACTGGGCCACCCTAAGCCTAAGTGTTGGGGCGCCCCAGGCCTGGGCCTTCCTAAGCCTAAGAACTGGGGCGCAACAAGCCTGGGGCTCCCAAAGCCTCCGGGCTGGGGCGCCCCAGGACTGGGGTTCCAAAGCCTAAGGGCTGGGGCACCCCAGGCCTTAGGTCCCAAAACCTAAGGCATGGGGCAACCAAGGCCTGGGCCTCCCTAAGACTAAGGGCTGTGGCGCCCAGGACTGGGGCTCCCTAAGACTAAAGTCTGGGGCGCTGCAGGCCTTGGCTCCCTAAGCCTAAGGACTGGGGCGCCTCAGGCCCAGGGGCTCCCAAAGCCCAAGGGCTGGGAAGCCCTGGGCCTGTGGCTCCCTAAGCCTAAGTGTTGGGGCGCCCCAGGCTTGGGGCTTCCTAAACCTAAGGACTGGGGCGCCACAAGCCTGGGGCTCCCAAAGCTTAAGAGCTCCGGCACCCCTGGCACGGGACTCCCAAAGCCTAAGGGCTGTGGCGCCCCAGGCCTGGGGCTCCCAAAACCAAAGGGCTGGGGCGACACAGGCCAAGTCCTCCCTTATCCTAATGGTTGGGGCGCCCCAGGCCTGGGGCTCCCAAAACCTAAGGGAAAAGGGCCCCCAGACCGGCGTCTCCCAAATCCTAAGAGCTCGGGCGCCCCAGGCCTGAGGCTCAAAATCCTAATGGTTGGGGCGCCCCGGGCCTGGGGCTCCCAAAGCCTAAGGGCTGGGGAACCCCGGACCTGGGACTCCCAAACCTAAGGGCTGGGGCGCCCCAGCCTGGGGCTACCAAAGCCTAAGTGCCGGGGTGCCCCGAACCTGGGACTCCCTAAGCAATGGGCTGGGGCGCCCCAGCCTGGGGCTACCAAAGCCTACGGGCTGGGGCGCCCCAGGACTGGGGTTCCAAAGCCTAAGGGCTGGGGCGCCCCAGGCCTGGGCCTCCCTAAGACTAAGGGCTGTGGCGCCCCAGGACTGGGGCTCCCAAAACCGAAGGGAAAGGGGCGCACCAGACCTGGGGCTCAAAATGCCTAAGGGCTCGGGCGCCCGAGGCCTGGGGCTCCCAAATCCTAAGGGCCTGAGCGCCCCAGGCCTAGGGCTCCCAATGAATAAGGGCTGGGGAGCCCCTGGCCTAGGGCTCCATAAGCCTAAGGGCTGGGGCTCCCCAGGCCTGGGGATCCCAAAGCCTAAGGGCTGGGGTTCCCCAGGCCTGGGGCTCCCTAAGCCTAAAGGCTTGGGCTCCCCAGGCCTGGAGCTCGCTAAGCCTAAGGGCTGGGTCGCCGCAGGCCTAGGGTTCCCAAACCTAAGGGCTGGGGTGCCCCAGGCCTGGGGCTCCCTAAGCCTAAGGGTTGGGGCGCCCCAGGCCTGAGTCTCGCTAAGCCTAAGTGATGGTGCGTCCCCGGCCTCGGCCTCCCTAAGCCTAAGGGCTGGGTCTCCCCAGGACTGGGGTTCCAAAGCCTAAGGGCAGGGGAACCCCAGGCCTTATGTCCCAAAGCTTAAGGGATGCGGCGCCCCAGGCCTAGGGTTCCCAAAGCCTAAGGCCTGGGGCTCACTAAGCCTAAGGGCTGGGGCGCCCCAGGCCTGGGGCTCCCAAAGCCTAAGGGCTGGGGTGCCCCAGGCCTGGGGTTCCCAAATCCTAAGGTCTGGGGAGCCCCAGGCCTGGAGCTACCAAATGCTAAGGGCTGGGGCGCCACGGGCCTGGGACGCCCTAAGCCTAAGGGCTGGGGCGCCCCAGCCTGGGGCTACCAAAGCCTACGGGCTGGGGCGCCCCAGGACTGGGGTTCCAAAGCGTAAGGGATGGGGTACCCCAGGCCTTATGTCCCAAAGATTAAAGGATGGGGCGACCCCGGCCTGGGCCTCCCTAAGACTAAGGGCTATGGCGCCCCAGGACTGGGGCTCCCTAAGACTAAAATCTGGGGCGCTCCAAGCCTGGGCTCCCTAAGCCTAAGTGTTGGGGCGCCCCGGGCCTGGGGCTCCCAAAGCCTAAGAGCTGCGGCGCCCCAGGCACGCGGCTCCCAAAGCCTAAGGGCTGGGGCGCCCCAGGCCTAGGGTTCCCAAAGCCTAAGGCCTGGGGCTCGCTAAGCCTAAGGGCTGGGGCGCCCCAGGCATCGGGCCCCCAAAGCCTAAGGGTTGGGGCGCCCCTTGCCTGGGGCTCCCAAATCCAAAGGGCTGGGGCAACACAGTCCAGGTCCTCCCTTATCCTAAGGGTTGGGGCGCCCCAGGCCTGGGGCTCCCAATACCTAAGGGAAAGGGGCCCCCACACCTGCGGCTCCCAAAGCCTAAGGGCTCTGGCGCCCCAGGCCTGAGGCTCCCAAATCCTAAGGGCTGGGGCGCCTCGGGCCTGGGGCTCCCTAAGCCTAAGAGCTAGGGCACCTCAGGCCTGGGGCTCCCAAAGCCTAAGGGCTGGGGTGCCATGGGCTTGGGCACCCTAAGCCTAAGGCTGGGGCACCCCGGGCCTGGGGCTCCCAAAGCCTAAGGACCGAGACGCCCCGGGCCTGGGACTCCCTAAGCCTAAGGGCTGGGGCGCCCCAGCCTTCGGCCACAAAAGCCTACGGGCTGGGGCGCTCCAGGACTGGGGTTCCAAAGCCTAAGTGCTGGGGCGCCCCAGGCCTGGGCCTCCCTAAGACTAAGGGTTTTGGCGCCCCAGGACTTGGGCTCCCAAAACCGAAGGGAAAGGGGCGCCCCAGACCTGGGGCTCAAAAAGCCTAAGGGCTCGGGCGCCCGAGGCCTGGGGCTCCCATCCTAAGGGCCTGAGCACCCCAGGCCTAGGGCTCCCAATGCCTAAGGGCTGGGGAGCCCCTGGCCTAGGGCTCCATAAGCCTAAGGGCTGGGGCGCCCCAGGCCTGGGGCTCCCAAAGTCTAAGGGCTGGGGTTCCCCAGGCCTGGGGCTCCCTAAGCCTAAAGGCTGGGGCTCCCCAGGCCTGGAGTTCGCTAAGCCTAAGGGCTGGGTCGCTCCAGGCTTAGGGTTCCCATGCCTAAGGGCTGGGGCGCCCCAGGCCTGGGGCTCCCTAAGCCTAAGGGTTGTGGCGCCCCAGGCCCAGGGGCTCCCAAAGCCCAAGGGCTGGGAAGCCCTGGGCCTGGGGCTCCCTAAGCCTAAGTGTTGGGGTGCCCCCGGCCTGGGGCTTCCTTAGCCTAAGGACTGGGGCGCCACAAGCCTGGGGCTCCCAAAGCCTAAGGGCTGGGGCGCCTCAGACCTGGGACTCCCAAAGCCTAAGGGCTGGGCCGCCCCAGGGCTGGGTTCCCAAAGCCTAAGGGCTGGGGCGCCCTAGGCCTGGGGCTCCCAAAGCCTAAGGGCTGGGGCACCCCAGGCCTGGGTCTCCCTAATCCTAAGGTCTGGGGAGTCCAAGGCCTAGGGCTCCCTAAGCCTAAAGGCTGGGGCGCCCACCTGGGGCTCCCTTATCCTAAGTGCTGGGGCGCCCAGGCCTGGGGCTCCCTAAGCCTGAGTGCTGGGGCGCCCCAGGCCTTGGACTCCCAAAGCCTATGGCCTGGGGCGCCCCAGGCCTTGGGCTCCATAAGTCTAAGGGCTGGGGCACCCCAAGACTTGGCTCCCGAAGCCTAAGGGCTGGGGTGCCCCAGGCCTAGGGTTCCCAAAGCCTAAGGCCTGGGGCTCGCTAAGCCTAAGGGCTGGGGCGCCCCAGGCCTGGGGCTCCCAAAGCCTAAGGGCTGGGGCGCCCCAGGCCTGGGCCTCCCAAAGCCTAATGGCAGGGGCGCCCCAGGCCAAGGGCTCCCTAAGCCTAAGTGCTGGGGCGCCCCTGGCCAGGTGCTTCCCAAGCCTAAGGGCTATGGCGCCCCAGGATTGGGGTCCCAAATCCTAAGTGTTGGGGCACTCCAAGTCTAGGGCTCCCAAAGCCTAAGCACTGGGGCACGCCAGGCCTGGCGCTCTCAAAGCCTAAATGCTGGGGCGCCACAGACCTGGGGCTCCCTAAGCCTAAAGGCTGGGGTGTCACGGGCTTGGGACACCCTAAGCTTAAGGCTGGGGCACACCGGGCCTGTGGCTCCCAGAACCTAAAGGCTGGGGCGCACACCTGGGGCTCCCTTATCCTAAGTGCTGGGGCGCCCAGGCCTGGGACTCCCTAAGCCTAAGGGCTGGGGCGCCCCAGGCCTGGGACTCCCAAAGCCTATGGCCTGGGGCTCGCTAAGCCTAAGGGCTCAGGCGCCCTTGGCTTGGGGCTCCCAAAGCCTAAGGGCTGGGGCACCCCAGGCCTTAGGTCCCAAAGCCTAAGGATGGGGCGACCAAGGCCTGGGCCTCCCTAAGACTAAGGGCTGTGGCGCCCCAGGACTGTGGCTCCCTAAGACTAAAGTCTGGGGCACTCCAGGCCTGGGGCTCCTTAAGCCTAAAGGCTGGGGCTCCCCAGACCTGGAGTTCGCTAAGCCTAAGGGCTGGGTCGCTCCAGGCCTAGGGTTCCCAAGCCTAAGGGCTGGGGCGCCCCAGGCCTAGGGCTCCCTAAAACTAAGGGTTGGGGCGCCCCAGGCCTGGGTCTCGCTAATCCAAAGGGATGGGGCGCCCCTGTCCTGGGGCTCCCAAAGCCTAAACGCTGGGGCGCCCCAGGCATGGGGCAACCAAAGCCTAAGGCCTGGGGCGCCCCTGGCCTGGGGCTCCCAAAGCCTAAGGGCTGGGGAGCCTCAGACCTGGGACTCCAAAGCCTAAGGTCTGGGCCGCCCCAGGGCTGGGTTCCCAAAGCCTAAGGGCTGGGGCGCCCTAGGCTTGGGGCTCCCAAAGCCTAAGGGCTGGGGCACCCCAGGCCTGGGTCTCCCTAATCCTAAGGCCTGGGGAGTCCAAGGCCTAGGGCTCCCTAAGCCTAAAGGCTGGGGCGCCCACCTGGGGCTCCCTTATCCTAAGTGCTGGGGCGCCCAGGCTTGGGCTCCCTAAATCTAAGGGCTGGGGCGCCCCAGGCCTGGGACTCCCAAAGCCTATGGCCTGGGGCTCGATAAGCCTAAGGGCTCGGGCGCCCTAGGCTTGGGGCTCCCAAAGCCTAAGGGCTGGGACACCCCAGGCCTTAAGTCCCAAAGCCTAAGGATGGGGCGACCAAGGCCTGGGCCTCCCTAAGACTAAGGGCTGTGGCGCCCCAGGACTGGGGCTCTCTAAGGCTAAAGTCTGGGGCACTCCAGGCCTGGGGCTCCTTAAGCCTAAAGGCTGGGGCTCCCCAGGCCTGGAGTTCGCTAAGCCTAAGAGCTGGGTCGCTCCAGGCCTAGGGTTCCCAAGCCTAAGGGCTGTGGCGCCCCAGGCCTGGGGCTCCCTAAGCCTAAAGTCTCCCAAGCCAGGGGCTCCCTTAGCCCACGTGTTGGGGCACCCCGGACCTAGGGTTCCCAAAGCCTAAGGCCTGGGGCTCGCTAAGCCTGAGGGTTGGGGCGCCCCAGGCCTGGGGCTCCCAAAGCCTAAGGGCTGGGGCGCCCCAGGCCTGGGGCTCCCAAAGCCTAAGGGCTGGGGCGCCCCAGGCCTGGGGCTCCCAAATCCTAAGGGCTGGGGCGCCCCAGGCCTGGAGCTACCAAAGCCTAAGGGCTGGGGCGCCACGGGCCTGGGACGCCCTAAGCCTAAGGGCTAGGGCGCCCCAGCCTGGTTTACCAAAGCCTACGGGCTGGGCGCCCCAGGACTGGGGTTCCAAAGCCTAAGGGCAGGGGAACCCCAGGCCTTATGTCCCAAAGCTTAAGGGATGCGGCGCCCCAGGCCTAGGGTTCCCAAAGCCTAAGGCCTGGGGCTCACTAAGCCTAAGGGCTGGGGCGCCCCAGGCCTGGGGCTCCCAAAGCCTAAGGGCTGGGGTGCCCCAGGCCTGGGGTTCCCAAATCCTAAGGTCTGGGGAGCCCCAGGCCTGGAGCTACCAAATGCTAAGGGCTGGGGCGCCACGGGCCTGGGACGCCCTAAGCCTAAGGGCTGGGGCGCCCCAGCCTGGGGCTACCAAACCTACGGGCTGGGGCGCCCCAGGACTGGGGTTCCAAAGCGTAAGGGATGGGGCACCCCAGGCCTTATGTCCCAAAGATTAAAAGATGGGGCGACCCCGGCCTGGGCCTCCCTAAGACTAAGGGCTATGGCGCCCCAGGACTGGGGCTCCCTAAGACTAAAGTCTGGGGCGCTCCAAGCCTGGGCTCCCTAAGCCTAAGTGATGGGGCGCCCCAGGCCTGGGGCTCCCAAAGCCTAAGAGCTGCGGCGCCCCAGGAACGCGCGTCCCAAAGCCTAAGGGCTGGGGCGCCCCAGGCCTAGGGTTCCCAAAGCCTAAGGCCTGGGGCTCGCTAAGCCTAAGGGCTGGGGCGCCCCAGGCATCGGGCCCCCAAAGCCTAAGGGTTGGGGCGCCCCTTGCCTGGGGCTCCCAAATCCAAAGGGCTGGGGCAACACAGGCCAGGTCCTCCCTTATCCTAAGGGTTGGGGCGCCCCAGGCCTGGGGCTCCCAATACCTAAGGGAAAGGGGCCCCCACACCTGCGGCTTCCAAAGCCTAAGGGCTCTGGCGCCCCAGGCCTGAGGCTCCCAAATCCTAAGGGCTGGGGCGCCCCGGGCCTGGGGCTCCCTAAGCCTAAGAGCTAGGGCACCTCAGGCCTGGGGCTCCCAAAGCCTAAGGGCTGGGGTGCCATGGGCTTGGGCACCCTAAGCCTAAGGCTGGGGCACCCCGGGCCTGGGGCTCCCAAAGCCTAAGGACCGAGACGCCAAGGGCCTGGGACTCCCTAAGCCTAAGGGCTGGGGCGCCCCAGCCTTCGGCCACAAAAGCCTACGGGCTGGGGCGCCCCAGGACTGGGGTTCCAAAGCCTAAGTGCAGGGGCGCCCCAGGCCTGGGCCTCCCTAAGACTAAGGGTTGGGGCGCCCCGGGCCTGGGCCTTCCTAAGCCTAAGAACTGGGGCGCAACAAGCCTGGGGCTCCCAAAGCCAAACGGCTGGGGCGCCCCAGGCACGGGGCTGCCAAAGCCTAAGGGCTGGGGCGACCCAGCCTGGGGCTACCAAAGCCTACGGGCTGGGGCGCCCCAGGACTGGGGTTCCAAAGCCTAAGGGCTGGGGCACCCCAGGCCTTAGGTCCCAAAACCTAAGGCATGGGGCAACCAAGGCCTGGGCCTCCCTAAGACTAAGGGCTGTGGCGCCCAGGACTGGGGCTCCCTAAGACTAAAGTCTGGGGCGCTGCAGGCCTTGGCTCCCTAAGCCTAAGGTCTGGGGCGCCTCAGGCCCAGGGGCTCCCAAAGCCCAAGGGCTGGGAAGCCCTGGGCCTGTGGATCCCTAAGCCTAAGTGTTGGGGCGCTCCAGGCTTGGGGCTTCCTAAGCCTAAGGACTGGGGCGCCACAAGCCTGGGGCTCCCAAAGCCTAAGAGCTGCGGCACCCCTGGCACGGGGCTCCCAAAGCCTAAGGGCTGGGGCGCCCCAGGCCTGGGGCTCCCAAAACCAAAGGGCTGGGGCGACACAGTCCTCCCTTATCCTAATGGTTGGGGCGCCCCAGGTCTGGGGCTCCCAAAACCTAAGGGAAAAGGGCCCCCAGACCGGCGTCTCCCAAATCCTAAGGGCTCTGGCGCCCCAGGCCTGAGGCTCAAAATCCTAATGGTTGGGGCGCCCCGGGCCTGGGGCTCCCAAAACCGAAGGGAAAGGAGCGCCCCAGACCTGGGGCTCAAAAAGCCTAAGGGCTCGGGCGCCCGAGGCCTGGGGCTCCCAAATCCTAAGGGCCTGAGCGCCCCAGGCCTAGGGCTCCCAATGAATAAGGGCTGGGGAGCCCCTGGCCTAGGGCTCCATAAGCCTAAAGGCTTGGGCTCCCCAGGCCTGGAGCTCGCTAAGCCTAAGGGCTGGGTCGCCGCAGGCCTAGGGTTCCCAAACCTAAGGGCTGGGGTGCCCCAGGCCTGGGGCTCCCTAAGCCTAAGGGTTGGGGCGCCCCAGGCCTGAGTCTCGCTAAGCCTAAGTGATGGGGCGTCCCCGGCCTCGGCCTCCCTAAGCCTAAGGGCTGGGTCTCCCCAGGCCTAGGGCTCCCTTAGCATAAGGTCTGGGGTGCCCCCGGCTTGGGGCTCCCTAAGCCTAAGGGATGGGGTGCTCCAGGCCGGGGACTCCCTAAGCCTAAGGGCTGGGGCGTCCCAGGCCGGGGGCTCCTTAAGGCTAAGGGCTGGGGCGCCCCAAGCAGGGGCTCATTAGCCAATGGGCTGGGGCGCCACAGGCCTGGGGTTCTCTAAGAATAAGGGCTGGGGCGCCCCAGGCCTTGTGCGCCCTAAGCCTACGGGCTGGGGAGCCCCAAGCCTGGGGCTCCCTAAGTCTAAGGGCTGAGGCGCCCCAGGCCTGGGGTTCCAAAGCCTAAGGGCTGGGGCAACCCAGGCCAAGGGCTCCCTAAGCCTAAGGGCTGGGGCTCCCCATGCCTTCGGCTCCCTAAGCCTAAGGGCTGGGGCGCCCCAAGCCTGGTGTTCCAAAGCCTAAGTGCTGGGGCGCCCCAGGCCTGGGGTCCCAAACCTAAGTGCTGGGGCGACACAGGCCAGGTCCTCCCTAAGCCTAAGGGCTGGGGCGCCCCAGGCCTAGGGCTCCCAAAACCTAAGGGAAAGCGGCCCCCAGACCTGCGGCTCCCTAAGCCTAAGGGCTGGGGTGCCACGGGCTTGGGCACCCTAAGCCTAAGGCTGGGGCACCCCGGGCCTGGGGCTCCAAAAGCCTAAGGGCCGAGACGCCACGGGCCTGGGACTCCCTAAGCCTAAGGGCTGGGGCGCCCCAGCCTTCGGCCACAAAAGCCTACGGGCTGGGGCGCCCCAGGACTGGGGTTCCAAAGCCTAAGTGCTTGGGCGCCCCAGGCCTGGGCCTCCCTAAGACTAAGGGCTGTGGCGCCCCAGGACTTGGGCTCCCAAAACCGAAGGGAAAGGGGCGCCCCAGACCTGGGGCTCAAAAAGCCTAAGGGCTCGGGCGCCCGAGGCCTGGGGCTCCCAAATCCTAAGGGCCTGAGCACCCCAGGCCTAGGGCTCCCAATGCCTAAGGGCTGGGGAGCCCCTGGCCTAGGGCTCCATAAGCCTAAGGGCTGGGGCGCCCCAGGCCTGGGGCTCCCAAAGTCTAAGGGCTGGGGTTCCCCAGGCCTGGGGCTCCCTAAGCCTAAAGGCTGGGGCTCCCCAGGCCTGGTGTTCGCTAAGCCTAAGGGCTGGGTCGCTCCAGGCCTAGAGTTCCCATGCCTAAGGGCTGGGGCGCCCCAGGCCTGGGGCTCCCTAAGCCTAAGGGTTGGGGCGCCCCAGGTCTTAGGTCCCAAAGCCTAAGGGATGGGGCGACCAAGGCCTGGGCCTCCCTAAGACTAAGGGCTGTGGTGCCCCAGGACTGGGGCTCCCTAAGACTAAAGTCTGGGGCACTCCAGGCCTGGGCTCGCTAAGCCTAAGGGCTGGGGCGCCCCAGGCCCAGGGGCTCCCAAAGCCCAAGGGCTGGGAAGCCCTGGGCCTGGGGCTCCCTAAGCCTAAGTGTTGGGGCACCCCGGGCCTGGGGCTTCCTAAGCGTAAGGACTGGGGCACCACAAGCCTGGGGCTCCCAAAGCCTAAGGGCTGGGGCGCCCCAGGCCTAGGGTTCCCAAAGCCTAAGGCCTGGGGCTCGCTGCCCCAGGCCTGGGGCTCCCAAAGCATAAGGGCTGGGGCACCCCAGGCCTGGGGCTCCCTAAGCCTAAAGGCTGGGGCTCCCCAGGCCTGGTGTTCGCTAAGCCTAAGGGCTGGGTCGCTCCAGGCCTAGGGTTCCCATGCCTAAAGGCTGGGGCGCCCCAGGCCTGGGGCTCCCAAAGTCTAAGGGCTGGGGTTCCCCAGGCCTGGGGCTCCCTAAGCCTAAAGGCTGGGGCTCCCCAGGCCTGGTGTTCGCTAAGCCTAAGGGCTGGGTCGCTCCAGGCCTAGGGTTCCCATGCCTAAGGGCTGGGGCGCCCCAGGCCTGGGGCTCCCTAAGCCTAAGGGTTGGGGCGCCCCAGGTCTTAGGCCCCAAAGCCTAAGGGATGGGGCGACCAAGGCCTGGGCCTCCCTAAGATTAAGGGCTGTGGCGCCCCAGGACTGGGGCTCCCTAAGACTAAAGTCTGGGGCACTCCAGGCCTGGGCTCGCTAAGCCTAAGGGCTGGGGCGCCCCAGGCCCAGGGGCTCCCAAAGCCCAAGGGCTGGGAAGCCCTGGGCCTGGGGCTCCCTAAGCCTAAGTGTTGGGGCACCCCGGGCCTGGGGCTTCCTAAGCGTAAGGACTGGGGCGCCACAAGCCTGGGGCTCCCAAAGCCTAAGGGCTGGGGCGCCCCAGGCCTAGGGTTCCCAAAGCCTAAAGCCTGGGGCTCGCTGCCCCAGGCCTGGGGCTCCCAAAGCATAAGGGCTGGGGCACCCCAGGCCTGGGGCTCCCTAAGCCTAAGGGCTGGGGCGCCCCAGGCCTGGGACTCCCAAAGCCTAAGGCCAGGGGCGCCCCAGGTCTGGGGCTCCCTAAGCCTATGGGCGGTGCCGCCCCAGGACTTGGCTCCCTAAGACTAAGGGCTAGGGCGCCCCAGGCCTGGGGCTCCCTAAGCCTAAAGGCTGGGGCGCCCCAAGACTGGGCCACCCTAAGCCTAAGTGTTGGGGCGCCCCAGGCCTGGGCCTTCCTAAGCCTAAGAACTGGGGCGCAACAAGCCTGGGGCTCCCAAAGCCTCCGGGCTGGGGCGCCCCAGGACTGGGGTTCCAAAGCCTAAGGGCTGGGGCACCCCAGGCCTTAGGTCCCAAAACCTAAGGCATGGGGCAACCAAGGCCTGGGCCTCCCTAAGACTAAGGGCTGTGGCGCCCAGGACTGGGGCTCCCTAAGACTAAAGTCTGGGGCGCTGCAGGCCTTGGCTCCCTAAGCCTAAGGACTGGGGCGCCTCAGGCCCAGGGGCTCCCAAAGCCCAAGGGCTGGGAAGCCCTGGGCCTGTGGCTCCCTAAGCCTAAGTGTTGGGGCGCCCCAGGCTTGGGGCTTCCTAAACCTAAGGACTGGGGCGCCACAAGCCTGGGGCTCCCAAAGCTTAAGAGCTCCGGCACCCCTGGCACGGGACTCCCAAAGCCTAAGGGCTGTGGCGCCCCAGGCCTGGGGCTCCCAAAACCAAAGGGCTGGGGCGACACAGGCCAAGTCCTCCCTTATCCTAATGGTTGGGGCGCCCCAGGCCTGGGGCTCCCAAAACCTAAGGGAAAAGGGCCCCCAGACCGGCGTCTCCCAAATCCTAAGAGCTCGGGCGCCCCTGGCCTGAGGCTCAAAATCCTAATGGTTGGGGCGCCCCGGGCCTGGGGCTCCCAAAGCCTAAGGGCTGGGGAACCCCGGACCTGGGACTCCCAAACCTAAGGGCTGGGGCGCCCCAGCCTGGGGCTACCAAAGCCTAAGTGCCGGGGCGCCCCGAACCTGGGACTCCCTAAGCCTATGGGCTGGGGCGCCCCAGCCTGGGGCTACCAAAGCCTACGGGCTGGGGCGCCCCAGGACTGGGGTTCCAAAGCCTAAGGGCTGGGGCGCCCCAGGCCTGGGCCTCCCTAAGACTAAGGGCTGTGGCGCCCCAGGACTGGGGCTCCCAAAACCGAAGGGAAAGGGGCGCACCAGACCTGGGGCTCAAAATGCCTAAGGGCTCGGGCGCCCGAGGCCTGGGGCTCCCAAATCCTAAGGGCCTGAGCGCCCCAGGCCTAGGGCTCCCAATGAATAAGGGCTGGGGAGCCCCTGGCCTAGGGCTCCATAAGCCTAAGGGCTGGGGCTCCCCAGGCCTGGGGCTCCCAAAGCCTAAGGGCTGGGGTTCCCCAGGCCTGGGGCTCCCTAAGCCTAAAGGCTTGGGCTCCCCAGGCCTGGAGCTCGCTAAGCCTAAGGGCTGGGTCGACGCAGGCCTAGGGTTCCCAAACCTAAGGGCTGGGGTGCCCCAGGCCTGGGGCTCCCTAAGCCTAAGGGTTGGGGCGCCCCAGGCCTGAGTCTCGCTAAGCCTAAGTGATGGGGCGTCCCCGGCCTCGGCCTCCCTAAGCCTAAGGGCTGGGTCTCCCCAGGACTGGGGTTCCAAAGCCTAAGGGCAGGGGAACCCCAGGCCTTATGTCCCAAAGCTTAAGGGATGCGGCGCCCCAGGCCTAGGGTTCCCAAAGCCTAAGGCCTGGGGCTCACTAAGCCTAAGGGCTGGGGCGCCCCAGGCCTGGGGCTCCCAAAGCCTAAGGGCTGGGGTGCCCCAGGCCTGGGGTTCCCAAATCCTAAGGTCTGGGGAGCCCCAGGCCTGGAGCTACCAAATGCTAAGGGCTGGGGCGCCACGGGCCTGGGACGCCCTAAGCCTAAGGGCTGGGGCACCCCAGCCTGGGGCTACCAAAGCCTACGGGCTGGGGCGCCACAGGACTGGGGTTCCAAAGCGTAAGGGATGGGGTACCCCAGGCCTTATGTCCCAAAGATTAAAGGATGGGGCGACCCCGGCCTGGGCCTCCCTAAGACTAAGGGCTATGGCGCCCCAGGACTGGGGCTCCCTAAGACTAAAGTCTGGGGCGCTCCAAGCCTGGGCTCCCTAAGCCTAAGTGTTGGGGCGCCCCGGGCCTGGGGCTCCCAAAGCCTAAGAGCTGCGGCGCCCCAGGCACGCGGCTCCCAAAGCCTAAGGGCTGGGGCGCCCCAGGCCTAGGGTTCCCAAAGCCTAAGGCCTGGGGCTCGCTAAGCCTAAGGGCTGGGGCGCCCCAGGCATCGGGCCCCAAAGCCTAAGGGTTGGGGCGCCCCTTGCCTGGGGCTCCCAAATCCAAAGGGCTGGGGCAACACAGTCCAGGTCCTCCCTTATCCTAAGGGTTGGGGCGCCCCAGGCCTGGGGCTCCCAATACCTAAGGGAAAGGGGCCCCCACACCTGCGGCTCCCAAAGCCTAAGGGCTCTGGCGCCCCAGGCCTGAGGCTCCCAAATCCTAAGGGCTGGGGCGCCCCGGGCCTGGGGCTCCCTAAGCCTAAGAGCTAGGGCACCTCAGGCCTGGGGCTCCCAAAGCCTAAGGGCTGGGGTGCCATGGGCTTGGGCACCCTAAGCCTAAGGCTGGGGCACCCCGGGCCTGGGGCTCCCAAAGCCTAAGGACCGAGACGCCCGGGCCTGGGACTCCCTAAGCCTAAGGGCTGGGGCGCCCCAGCCTTCGGCCACAAAAGCCTACGGGCTGGGGCGCTCCAGGACTGGGGTTCCAAAGCCTAAGTGCTGGGGCGCCCCAGGCCTGGGCCTCCCTAAGACTAGGGGTTTTGGCGCCCCAGGACTTGGGCTCCCAAAACCGAAGGGAAAGGGGCGCCCCAGACCTGGGGCTCAAAAAGCCTAAGGGCTCGGGCGCCCGAGGCCTGGGGCTCCCATCCTAAGGGCCTGAGCACCCCAGGCCTAGGGCTCCCAATGCCTAAGGGCTGGGGAGCCCCTGGCCTAGGGCTCCATAAGCCTAAGGGCTGGGGCGCCCCAGGCCTGGGGCTCCCAAAGTCTAAGGGCTGGGGTTCCCCAGGCCTGGGGCTCCCTAAGCCTAAAGGCTGGGGCTCCCCAGGCCTGGAGTTCGCTAAGCCTAAGGGCTGGGTCGCTCCAGGCTTAGGGTTCCCATGCCTAAGGGCTGGGGCGCCCCAGGCCTGGGGCTCCCTAAGCCTAAGGGTTGTGGCGCCCCAGGCCCAGGGGCTCCCAAAGCCCAAGGGCTGGGAAGCCCTGGGCCTGGGGCTCCCTAAGCCTAAGTGTTGGGGTGCCCCCGGCCTGGGGCTTCCTTAGCCTAAGGACTGGGGCGCCACAAGCCTGGGGCTCCCAAAGCCTAAGGGCTGGGGCGCCTCAGACCTGGGACTCCCAAAGCCTAAGGGCTGGGCCGCCCCAGGGCTGGGTTCCCAAAGCCTAAGGGCTGGGGCGCCCTAGGCCTGGGGCTCCCAAAGCCTAAGGGCTGGGGCACCCCAGGCCTGGGTCTCCCTAATCCTAAGGCCTGGGGAGTCCAAGGCCTAGGGCTCCCTAAGCCTAAAGGCTGGGGCGCCCACCTGGGGCTCCCTTATCCTAAGTGCTGGGGCGCCCAGGCCTGGGGCTCCCTAAGCCTGAGTGCTGGGGCGCCCCAGGCCTTGGACTCCCAAAGCCTATGGCCTGGGGCGCCCCAGGCCTTGGGCTCCATAAGTCTAAGGGCTGGGGCACCCCAAGACTTGGCTCCCGAAGCCTAAGGGCTGGGGTGCCCCAGGCCTAGGGTTCCCAAAGCCTAAGGCCTGGGGCTCGCTAAGCCTAAGGGCTGGGGCGCCCCAGGCCTGGGGCTCCCAAAGCCTAAGGGCTGGGGCGCCCCAGGCCTGGGCCTCCCAAAGCCTAATGGCAGGGGCGCCCCAGGCCAAGGGCTCCCTAAGCCTAAGTGCTGGGGCGCCCCTGGCCAGGTGCTTCCCAAGCCTAAGGGCTGTGGCGCCCCAGGATTGGGGTCCCAAATCCTAAGTGTTGGGGCACTCCAAGTCTAGGGCTCCCAAAGCCTAAGCACTGGGGCACGCCAGGCCTGGCGCTCTCAAAGCCTAAATGCTGGGGCGCCACAGACCTGGGGCTCCCTAAGCCTAAAGGCTGGGGTGTCACGGGCTTGGGACACCCTAAGCTTAAGGCTGGGGCACACCGGGCCTGTGGCTCCCAGAACCTAAAGGCTGGGGCGCACACCTGGGGCTCCCTTATCCTAAGTGCTGGGGCGCCCAGGCCTGGGGCTCCCTAAGCCTAAGGGCTGGGGCGCCCCAGGCCTGGGACTCCCAAAGCCTATGGCCTGGGGCTCGCTAAGCCTAAGGGCTCAGGCGCCCTTGGCTTGGGGCTCCCAAAGCCTAAGGGCTGGGGCACCCCAGGCCTTAGGTCCCAAAGCCTAAGGATGGGGCGACCAAGGCCTGGGCCTCCCTAAGACTAAGGGCTGTGGCGCCCCAGGACTGTGGCTCCCTAAGACTAAAGTCTGGGGCACTCCAGGCCTGGGGCTCCTTAAGCCTAAAGGCTGGGGCTCCCCAGACCTGGAGTTCGCTAAGCCTAAGGGCTGGGTCGCTCCAGGCCTAGGGTTCCCAAGCCTAAGGGCTGGGGTGCCCCAGGCCTAGGGCTCCCTAAGCCTAAGGGTTGGGGCGCCCCAGGCCTGGGTCTCGCTAATCCAAAGGGATGGGGCGCCCCTGTCCTGGGGCTCCCAAAGCCTAAACGCTGGGGCGCCCCAGGCATGGGGCAACCAAAGCCTAAGGCCTGGGGCGCCCCTGGCCTGGGGCTCCCAAAGCCTAAGGGCTGGGGAGCCTCAGACCTGGGACTCCCAAAGCCTAAGGTCTGGGCCGCCCCAGGGCTGGGTTCCCAAAGCCTAAGGGCTGGGGCGCCCTAGGCTTGGGGCTCCCAAAGCCTAAGGGCTGGGGCACCCCAGGCCTGGGTCTCCCTAATCCTAAGGCCTGGGGAGTCCAAGGCCTAGGGCTCCCTAAGCCTAAAGGCTGGGGCGCCCACCTGGGGCTCCCTTATCCTAAGTGCTGGGGCGCCCAGGCTTGGGCTCCCTAAATCTAAGGGCTGGGGCGCCCCAGGCCTGGGACTCCCAAAGCCTATGGCCTGGGGCTCGCTAAGCCTAAGGACTCGGGCGCCCTAGGCTTGGGGCTCCCAAAGCCTAAGGGCTGGGACACCCCAGGCCTTAAGTCCCAAAGCCTAAGGATGGGGCGACCAAGGCCTGGGCCTCCCTAAGACTAAGGGCTGTGGCGCCCCAGGACTGGGGCTCTCTAAGGCTAAAGTCTGGGGCACTCCAGGCCTGGGGCTCCTTAAGCCTAAAGGCTGGGGCTCCCCAGGCCTGGAGTTCGCTAAGCCTAAGGGCTGGGTCGCTCCAGGCCTAGGGTTCCCAAGCCTAAGGGCTGTGGCGCCCCAGGCCTGGGGCTCCCTAAGCCTAAAGTCTCCCAAGCCAGGGGCTCCCTAAGCCTACGTGTTGGGGCACCCCGGGCCTAGGGTCCCCAAAGCCTAAGGCCTGGGGCTCGCTAAGCCTGAGGGTTGGGGCGCCCCAGGCCTGGGGCTCCCAAAGCCTAAGGGCTGGGGCGCCCCAGGCCTGGGGCTCCCAAATCCTAAGGGCTGGGGCACCCCAGGCCTGGAGCTACCAAAGCCTAAGGGCTGGGGCGCCACGGGCCTGGGACGCCCTAAGCCTAAGGGCTAGGGCGCCCCAGCCTGGTTTACCAAAGCCTACGGGCTGGGCGCCCCAGGACTGGGGTTCCAAAGCCTAAGGGCAGGGGAACCCCAGGCCTTATGTCCCAAAGCTTAAGGGATGCGGCGCCCCAGGCCTAGGGTTCCCAAAGCCTAAGGCCTGGGGCTCACTAAGCCTAAGGGCTGGGGCGCCCCAGGCCTGGGGCTCCCAAAGCCTAAGGGCTGGGGTGCCCCAGGCCTGGGGTTCCCAAATCGTAAGGTCTGGGGAGCCCCAGGCCTGGAGCTACCAAATGCTAAGGGCTGGGGCGCCACGGGCCTGGGACGCCCTAAGCCTAAGGGCTGGGGCGCCCCAGCCTGGGGCTACCAAAGCCTACGGGCTGGGGCGCCCAAGGACTGGGGTTCCAAAGCGTAAGGGATGGGGCACCCCAGGCCTTATGTCCCAAAGATTAAAGGATGGGGCGACCCCGGCCTGGGCCTCCCTAAGACTAAGGGCTATGGCGCCCCAGGACTGGGGCTCCCTAAGACTAAAGTCTGGGGCGCTCCAAGCCTGGGCTCCTTAAGCCTAAGTGTTGGGGCGCCCCAGGCCTGGGGCTCCCAAAGCCTAAGAGCTGCGGCGCCCCAGGAACGCGCGTCCCAAAGCCTAAGGGCTGGGGCGCCCCAGGCCTAGGGTTCCCAAAGCCTAAGGCCTGGGGCTCGCTAAGCCTAAGGGCTGGGGCGCCCCAGGCATCGGGCCCCCAAAGCCTAAGGGTTGGGGCGCCCCTTGCCTGGGGCTCCCAAATCCAAAGGGCTGGGGCAACACAGGCCAGGTCCTCCCTTATCCTAAGGGTTGGGGCGCCCCAGGCCTGGGGCTCCCAATACCTAAGGGAAAGGGGCCCCCACACCTGCGGCTTCCAAAGCCTAAGGGCTCTGGCGCCCCAGGCCTGAGGCTCCCAAATCCTAAGGGCTGGGGCGCCCCGGGCCTGGGGCTCCCTAAGCCTAAGAGCTAGGGCACCTCAGGCCTGGGGCTCCCAAAGCCTAAGGGCTGGGGTGCCATGGGCTTGGGCACCCTAAGCCTAAGGCTGGGGCACCCCGGGCCTGGGGCTCCCAAAGCCTAAGGACCGAGACGCCAAGGGCCTGGGACTCCCTAAGCCTAAGGGCTGGGGCGCCCCAGCCTTCGGCCACAAAAGCCTACGGGCTGGGGCGCCCCAGGACTGGGGTTCCAAAGCCTAAGTGCTGGGGCGCCCCAGGCCTGGGCCTCCCTAAGACTAAGGGTTGGGGCGCCCCGGGCCTGGGCCTTCCTAAGCCTAAGAACTGGGGCGCAACAAGCCTGGGGCTCCCAAAGCCAAACGGCTGGGGCGCCCCAGGCACGGGGCTGCCAAAGCCTAAGGGCTGGGGCGACCCAGCCTGGGGCTACCAAAGCCTACGGGCTGGGGCGCCCCAGGACTGGGGTTCCAAAGCCTAAGGGCTGGGGCACCCCAGGCCTTAGGTCCCAAAACCTAAGGCATGGGGCAACCAAGGCCTGGGCCTCCCTAAGACTAAGGGCTGTGGCGCCCAGGACTGGGGCTCCCTAAGACTAAAGTCTGGGGCGCTGCAGGCCTTGGCTCCCTAAGCCTAAGGTCTGGGGCGCCTCAGGCCCAGGGGCTCCCAAAGCCCAAGGGCTGGGAAGCCCTGGGCCTGTGGATCCCTAAGCCTAAGTGTTGGGGCGCTCCAGGCTTGGGGCTTCCTAAGCCTAAGGACTGGGGCGCCACAAGCCTGGGGCTCCCAAAGCCTAAGAGCTGCGGCACCCCTGGCACGGGGCTCCCTAAGCCTAAAGTCTCCCAAGCCAGGGTCTCCCTAAGCCTACGTGTTGGGGCACCCCGGGCCTAGGGTTCCCAAAGCCTAAGGCCTGGGGCTCGCTAAGCCTGAGGGTTGGGGCGCCCCAGGCCTGGGGCTCCCAAAGCCTAAGGGCTGGGGCGCCCCAGGCCTGGGGCTCCCAAATCCTAAGGGCTGGGGCGCCCCAGGCCTGGAGCTACCAAAGCCTATGGGCTGGGGCGCGCCAGGCCTGGCGCTCTCAAAGCCTAAAGGCTGGGGCCCCACAGGCCTGTGGCTCCCTAAGCCTAAGGGCTGGGTTGCCCCAGACTTCGGGCTCCCAAAGCCTAAGGGCTGGGGCGCCCAAGACCTGGGACTCCCAAAGCCTAAGGGCTGGGCCGCCCCAGGCCTGGGTCTGCCTAATCCTAAAGGCTGGGGCGCCCACCTAGGGCTCCCTTATCCTAAGTGCTGGGGCGCCCAGGCCTGGGGCTCCCTAAGCCTAAGGGCTGGGGCGCCCCAAGCCTGGGGCTCCCTAAGCCTAAGTGTTGGGCCGCCCCGGGCCTGGGGCTTCCTAAGCTTAAGGACTGGGGCGCAACAAGCCTGGGGCTCCCAAGCCTACGGGCTGGGGCGCCCCAGGACTGGGGTTCCAAAGCCTAAGGGCTGGGGCACCCCAGGCCTTAGGTCCCAAAGCCTAAGGATGGGGCGACCAAGGCCTGTGCCTCCCTAAGACTAAGGGTTGTGGCGCCCCAGGACTGGGGCTCCCTAAGACTAAAGTCTGGGGCACTCCAGGCCTGGGGCTCCTTAAACCTAAAGGCTGGGGCTCCCCAGGCCTGGAGTTCGCTAAGCCTAAGGGCTGGGTCGCTCCAGGCCTAGGTTTCCCAACCTAAGGGCTGGGGCGCCCCTGGCCTGGGGCTCCCAAAGCCTAAGGCCTGGGGCGCCACAGACCTGGGGCTCCGTAAGCCTAAGGGCTGGGTTGCCCCAGACCTGGGGCTCCCAAAGCCTAAGGGCTGGGGCGCCTCAGACCTGGGACTCCCAAAGCCTAAGGTCTGGGCCGCCCCAGGGCTGGGTTCACAAAGCCTAAGGGCTCGGGCGCCCTAGGCTTGGGGCTCCCAAAGCCAAAGGGCTGGGGCACCCCAGGCCTGGGTCTCCCTAATCCTAAGGGCTGGGGAGTCCAAGGCCTAGGGCTCCCTAAGCCTAAAGGCTGGGGCGCCCACCTGGGGCTCCCTTATCCTAAGTGCTGGGGCGCCCAGGCCTGGGGCTCCCTAAGCCTAAGGGCTGGGGCGCCCCAGGCTTGGGAATCACAAAGCCTATGGCCTGGGGCTCGCTAAGCCTAAGGGCTGGGTCACCCCGGGCCTGGGGCTCCCAAAGCCTAAGGGCCAGGACGCCCCGGGCCTGGGACTCCCTAAGCCTAAGGGCTGGGGCGCCCCAGCCTTGGGCCACAAAAGCCTACGTGGTGGGGCGCCCCAGGACTGGGGTTCCAAAGCCTAAGGGATGGGGCGCCCCAGGCCTGGGCATCCCTAAGCCTAAGGGCTGTGGCGCCCCAGGACTTGGGCTCCCAAAACCAAAGGGAAAGGGGCGCCCCAGACCTGAGGCTCAAAAAGCCTAAGGGCTCGGGCGCCCGAGGCCTGGGGCTCCCAAATCCTAAGGGCCTGAGCGCCCCAGGCCTAGGGCTCCCAATGCCTAAGGGCTGGGGAGCCCCTGGCCTAGGGCTCCATAAGCCTAAGGGCTGTGGCGCCACAAGCCTTGGGCTCCCAAAGTCTAAGGGCTTGGGTTCCCCAGGCCTGGGGCTCCTTAAGCCTAAAGGCTGGGGCTCCCCAGGCCTGGAGTTCGCTAAGCCTAAGGGCTGGGTCGCTCCAGGCCTAGGGTTCCCAAGCCTAAGGGCTGTGGCGCCCCAGGCCTAGGGCTCCCTAAGCCTAAGGGTTGGGCGCCCCAGGCCTGGGTCTCGCTAATCCAAAGGGATGGGGCGCCCCAGTCCTGGGGCTCCCAAAGCCTAAGGGCTTGAGCGCCCCAGGCCTGTGGCTCCCTAAGCCTAAGCGCTGGGGCGCCCCAGGCATGGGGCTACCAAAGCCTAAGGGCTGAGGCGCCCCATCATGGGGCTACCAAAGCCTAAGGGCTGGGGCTCCCCATCATGGGGCTACCAAAGCCTAAGGGCTGGGGCTCCCCTGGCCTGGGGCTCCCAAAGCCTAAGGCCTGGGGAACAACAGACCTGGGGCTCCGTAAGCCTAAGGACTGGGTTGCCCCAGACCTGGGCCTCCTAAAGCCTAAGGTCTGGGCCGCCCCAGGGCTGGGTTCCCAAAGCCTAAGGGCTCGGGCGCCCTAGGCCTGGGGCTCCCAAAGTTTCAGGGTTGGGGCACCCCAGGCCTGGGTCTCCCTAATCCTAAGGGCTGGGGAGTCCAAGGACTAGGGCTCCCTAAGCCTAAAGGCTGGGGCGCCCACTTGGGGCTCCCTTATCCTAAGTGCTGGGGTGCCCAGGCCTGGGGCTCCCTAAGCTTAAGGGCTGGGGCGCCCCAGGCCTGGGACTCCCAAAGCCTATGGCCTGGGGCGCCCCAGGCCTTGGGCTCCCTAAGTCTAAGTGCTGGGGCACCCCAAGACTTGGCTCCCGAAGCCTAAGGGCTGGGGCGCCCCAGGCCTAAGGTTCCCAAAGCCTAAGGCCTGCGGCTCGCTAGCCTAAGGGCTGGGGCGCCCCAGGCCTAGGGCTCCCAAAGCATAAGGCCTGGGGCGCCCCAAGCCTCGGCCTCCCAAAGCCTAAGGGCTGGGGCGCCCCAGGCCTAGTGCTACCAAAGCCTAAGGACTGGGGGGCCCCAGGCCTGGGGCTCCCTAAGCCTAAGTGCTGGGGCGCCCCTGGCCAGGTGCTTCCTAAGCCTAAGGGCTGTGGCGCCCCAGGATTGGGGTCCCAAATCCTAAGTGTTGGGGCACTCCAGGCCTGGGGCTCCCAAAGCCTAAGCGCTGGGGCGCGCCAGGCCTGGCGTTCTCAAAGCCTAAAGGCTGGGGCGCCAGAGGCCTGGGGTTCGCTAAGCCTAAGGGCTGGGTAGCCGCAGACCTGGGGCTCCCAAAGCCTAAGGGCTGGGGCACCCCAGACCTGGGACTCCCAAAGCCTAAGGGCTGGGCCGCCCCAGGCCTGGGTTTTCAAAGCCTATGGCAGGGGCGCCCTAGGCCTGGGGCTCCCAAAGCCTAAGGGCTGGGGCACCCCAGGCCTGGGGCTCCCTAATCCTAAGGGTTAGGGAGTCCAAGTCCTAGGGCTCCCTAAGCCTAAAGGCTGGGGTGCCCACCTGGGGCTCCCTTATCCTAAGTGCTGGGGCGCCCAGGCCTGGGTCTCCCTAAGACTAAGGGCTGGGGCACCACAGGCCAGGGACTCCCAAAGCCTAATGCCTGGGGCGCCTCAGGCCTGGGGCTCCCTAAGCCTAAGGGCTGGGGCACCCCTGGCCTTGGCCCCTAAGCTTAAGGGCTGGGTCGCCCCAGGCCTGGGGTTACCAAAGACTAAGGAAAGGGGCTCCCCAGGCCTGGGGCTCCCACAACCTAAGGGCTGTGGCGCCCCAGGCCTGGGGCTCCCTAAGCCTAAGTGTTGGGGCGCCACAGGCCAGGGGCTTCCTAAGCCTAAGGACTGGGGCGCAACAAGCCTGGGGCTCCCAAAGCCAAAGGGCTGGGGCGCCCCAAGAACGGGGGTCCCAAAGCCTAAGGGCTGGGGCGCCCCATGCCTAGGGTTCCCAAAGCCTAAGGCCTGGGGCTCTTTAAGCCTAAGGGCTGGGGCGCCCCAAGCATGGGGCTCGCAAAGCCTAAGGGCTGGGGCGCCCCAGCCCTGGGGTCCCAGGCCTAAGGGCTGGGGCGCCCCATGCCTGGGGCTCCCAAATCCAAAGGGCTGGGGCGACATAGGCCAGGTCCTCTGTTATCCTAAGGGTTGGGGCGCCCCAGGCCTGGGGCTCCCAAAACCTAAGGGAAAGGGGCCCCCAGACCTGCGGCTCCCAAAGCCTAAGGGCTGGGGCGCCCCGGGCCTGGGGCTCACTAAGCCTAAGAGCTGGGGCACCCCGGGCCTGGGGCTCCCAAAGCCTAAGGGCTGGGGTGCCACGGGCTTGGGGAACCCTAAGCCTAAAGCTGGGGCACCCCGGGCCTGGGGCTCCCAAAGCCTAAGGGCCGGGACGCCCCGGGCCTGGGACTCCCTAAGCCTAAGGGCTGGGGTGCCCCAGCCTTGGGCCACAAAAGCCTACGGGCTGGGGCGCCCCAGGACTGGGGTTCCAAAGCCTAAGGGATGGGGCGCCCCAGGCCTGGGCCTCCCTAAGACTAAGGGCTGTGGCGCCCCAGGACTGGGGCTACCAAAACCAAAGGGAAAGGGGCGCCCCAGACCTGGGGCTCAAAAAGCCTAAGGGCTCAGGCGCCCGAGGCCTGGGGCTCCCAAATCCTAAGGGCCTGAGCGCCCCAGGCCTAGGGCTCCCAATGCCTAAGGGCTGGGGAGCCCCTGGCCTAGGGCTCCATAAGCCTAAGGGCTGTGGCGCCACAGGCCTAGGGCTCCCAAAGTCTAAGGGCTTGGGTTCCCCAGGCCTGGGGCTCCTTAAGCCTAAAGGCTGGGGCTCCCCAGGCCTGGAGTTCGCTAAGCCTAAGGGCTGGGTCGCTCCAGGCCTAGGGTTCCCAAGCCTAAGGGCTGTGGCGCCCCAGGCCTAGGGCTCCCTAAGCCTAAGGGTTGGGCGCCCCAGGCCTGGGTCTCGCTAATCCAAAGGGATGGGGCGCCCCAGGCCTGGGGCTCCCAAAGCCTAAGGGCTTGAGCGCCCCAGGCCTGTGGCTCCCTAAGCCTAAGCGCTGGGGCGCCCCAGGCATGGGGCTACCAAAGCCTAAGGGCTGAGGCGCCCCATCATGGGGCTACCAAAGCCTAAGGGCTGGGGCTCCTCTGGCCTGGGGCTCCCAAAGCCTAAGGCCTGGGGAACAACAGACCTGGGGCTCCGTAAGCCTAAGGACTGGGTTGCCCCAGACCTGGGCCTCCTAAAGCCTAAGGTCTGGGCCGCCCCAGGGCTGGGTTCCCAAAGCCTAAGGGCTCGGGCGCCCTAGGCCTGGGGCTCCCAAAGTTTAAGGGCTGGGGCACCCCAGGCCTGGGTCTCCCTAATCCTAAGGGCTGGGGAGTCCAAGGACTAGGGCTCCCTAAGCCTAAAGGCTGGGGCGCCCACTTGGGGCTCCCTTATCCTAAGTGCTGGGGCGCCCAGGCCTGGGTCTCCCTAAGACTAAGGGCTGGGGCACCCCAGGCCAGGGACTCCCAAAGCCTAATGCCTGGGTCGCCTCAGGCCTGGGGCTCCCTAAGCCTAAGGGCTGGGGCACCCCTGGCCTTGGCCCCTAAGCCTAAGGGCTGGGTCGCCCCAGGCCTGGGGTTACCAAAGACTAAGGAATGGGGCTCCCCAGGCCTGGGGCTCCCACAACCTAAGGGCTGTGGCGCCCCAGGCCTGGGGCTCCCTAAGCCTAAGTGTTGGGGCGCCACAGGCCAGGGGCTTCCTAAGCCTAAGGACTGGGGCGCAACAAGCCTGGGGCTCCCAAAGCCAAAGGGCTGGGGCGCCCCAGGAACGGGGATCCCAAAGCCTAAAGGCAGGGGCGCCCCAAGCCTGGGGCTCCCTAAGCCTAAGTGTTGGGGCGCCACAGGCCAGGGGCTTCCTAAGCCTAAGGACTGGGGCGCAACAAGGCTAGGGCTCCCAAAGCCAAAGGGCTGGGGCGCCCCAGGAACGGGGGTCCCAAAGCCAAGGGCTGGGGCGCCCCATGCCTAGGGTTCCCAAAGCCTAAGGCCTGGGGCTCGCTAAGCCTAAGGGCTGGGGCGCCGCAGGCCTGGGGCTCCCAAAGCCTAAGGGATGGGGCACCCCAGGCCTTATGTCCCAAAGCTTAAGGGATGGGACGACCCATGCCTGGGCCTCCCTAAAACTAAGGGCTGTGGCGCCCCAGGACTGGGGCTCCCTAAGACTAAAGTCTGGGGCGCTCCAGGCCTGGGCTCCCTAAGCCTAAGTTTTGGGGCGCCCCAGGTACTGGGGCTCCCAAAACCTAAGAGCTGCGGAGCCACAGGCACGGGGTTCCCAAAGCCTAAGGGCTGGGGTGCCCCAGGCGTAGGGTTCCCAAAGCCTAAGGCCTGGGGCTCGCTAAGCCTAAGGGCTGGGGCGCCCCAAGCATGGGGCTCGCAAAGCCTAAGGGCTGGGGCGCCCCAGCCCTGGGGTCCCAGGCCTAAGGGCTGGGGCGCCCCATGCCTGGGGCTCCCAAATCCAAAGGGCTGGGGCGACATAGGCCAGGTCCTCTGTTATCCTAAGGGTTGGGGCGCCCCAGGCCTGGGGCTCCCAAAACCTAACGGAAAGGGGCCCCCAGACCTGCGGCTCCCAAAGCCTAAGGGCTGGGGCGCCCCGGGCCTGGGGCTCACTAAGCCTAAGAGCTGGGGCACCCCGGGCCTGGGGCTCCCAAAGCCTAAGGGCTGGGGTGCCACGGGCTTGGGGAACCCTAAGCCTAAAGCTGGGGCACCCCGGGCCTGGGGCTCCCAAAGCCTAAGGGCCGGGACGCCCCGGGCCTGGGACTCCCTAGCCTAAGGGCTGGGGCGCCCCAGGACTGGGGTTCCAAAGCCTAAGGGATGGGGCGCCCCAGGCCTGGGCCTCCCTAAGACTAAGGGCTGTGGCGCCCCAGGACTTGGGCTACCAAAACCAAAGGGAAAGGGGCGCCCCAGACCTGGGGCTCAAAAAGCCTAAGGGCTCAGGCGCCCGAGGCCTGGGGCTCCCAAATCCTAAGGGCATGAGTGCCCCAGGCCTAGGGCTCCCAATGCCTAAGGGCTGGGGAGCCCCTGGCCTAGGGCTCCATAAGCCTAAGGGCTGCGGCGCCACAGGCCTGGGGCTCCCAAAGTCTAAGGGCTTGGGTTCCCCAGGCCTGGGGCTCCTTAAGCCTAAAGGCTGGGGCTCCCCAGGCCTGGAGTTCGCTAAGCCTAATGGCTCGGTCGCTCCAGGCCTAGGGTTCCCAAGCTTAAGGGCTGGGGCACCCCAGGCCTGGGTCTCCGTAATCATAAGGGCTGGGGAGTCCAAGACCTAGGGCTCCCTAAGCCTAAAGGCTGGGGCGCCCACTTGGGGCTTCCTTATCCTAAGTGCTGGGGTGCCCAGGCCTGGGGCTCCCTAAGCTGAAGGGCTGGGGCGCCCCAGGCCTGGGACTCCCAAAGCCTATGGCCTGGGGCGCCCCAGGCCTTCGGCTCCCTAAGTCTAAGTGCTGGGTCACCCCAAGACTTGGCTCCCGAAGCCTAAGGGCTGGGGCGCCCCAGGCCTAGGGTTCCCAAAGCCTAAGGCCTGCGGCTCGCTAGCCTAAGGGCTGGGGCGCCCCAGGCCTGGGGCTCCCAAAGCATAAGGCCTGGGGCGCCCCAGGCCTCGGCCTCCCAAAGCCTAAGGGCTGGGGCGCCCCAGGCCTGGTGCTACCAAACCTAAGGGCTGGGGGGCCCGAGGCCTGGGGCTCCCTAAGCCTAAGTGCTGGGGCGCCCCTGGCCAGGAGCTTCCTAAGCCTAAGGGCTGTGGCGCCCCAGGATTGGGGTCCCAAATCCTAAGTGTTGGGGCACTCCAGGCCTGGGGCTCCCAAAGCCTAAGCGCTGGAGCGCGCCAGGCCTGGCGTTCTCAAAGCCTAAAGGCTGGGGCGCCACAGGCCTGGGGCTCCCAAAGCCTAAGGGCTGGGTTGCCGCAGACCTGGGGCTCCCAAGGCCTAAGGGCTGGGGTGCCCCAGACCTGGGACTCCCAAAGCCTAAGGGCTGGGGCGCCCTAGGCCTGGTGCTCCCAAAGCCTAAGGGCTGGGGCACCCCAGGCCTGGGGCTCCCTAATCCTAAGGGTTGGGGAGTCCAAGGCCTAGGGCTCCATAAGCCTAAAGGCTGGGGCGCCCACCTGGGGCTCCCTTATCCTAAGTGCTGGGGCGGCCAGGCCTGGGGCTCCCTAAGACTAAGGGCTGGGGCGCCCCAGGCCAGGGACTCGCAAAGCCTAATGCCTGGGGCGCCCCAGGCCTGGGGCTACCTAAGCCTAAGGGCTGGGGCACCCCAGGCCTGGGGCTCCCTAATCCTAAGGGTTGGGGAGTCCAAGGCCTAGGGCTCCATAAGCCTAAAGGCTGGGGCGCCCCCCTGGGGCTCCCTTATCCTAAGTGCTGGGGCGGCCAGGCCTGGGGCTCCCAAAGACTAAGGGCTGGGGCGCCCCAGGCCAGGGACTCGCAAAGCCTAATGCCTGGGGCGACCCAGGCTTGGGGCTCCCTAAGCCTAAGGGCTGGGGCACCCCAGGCCTGGGGCTCCCTAATCCTAAGGGTTGGGGCGTCCAAGGCCTAGGGCTCCATAAGCCTAAAGGCTGGGGCGCGCACCTGGGGCTCCCTTATCCTAAGTGCTGGGGCGGCCAAGCCTGGGGCTCCCTAAGACTAAGGGCTGGGGCGCCCCAGGCCAGGGACTCCCAAAGCCTAATGCCTGGGGCGCCCCAGGCCTGGGGCTCCCTAAGCCTAAGGGCTGGGGCACCCCAGGCCTTGGCCCCTAAGCCTAAGGGCTGTGGCGCCCCAGGCCTGGGGCTCCCAAAGACTAAGGAATGGGGCTCCCCATGCCTGGGGCTCCCACAACCTAAGGGCTGTGGCGCCCCAGGCCTGGGGCTCCCTAAGCCTAAAGGCTGGGACTCCCCAAGCCTGGGGCTCCCTATGCCTAAGTGTTGGGGCGCCACAGGCCAGGGGCTTCCTAAGCCTAAGGACTGGGGCGCAACAAGCCTGGGGCTCCCAAAGCCAAAGGGCTGGGTCGCCCCAGGAACGGGGATCCCAAAGCCTAAAGGCAGGGGCGCCCCAAGCCTGGGGCTCCCTAAGCCTAAGTGTTGGGGCGCCACAGGCCAGGGGCTTCCTAAGCCTAAGGACTGGGGCGCAACAAGGCTAGGGCTCCCAAAGCCAAAGGGCTGGGGCGCCCCAGGAACGGGGGTCCCAAAGCCAAGGGCTGGGGCGCCCCATGCCTAGGGTTCCCAAAGCCTAAGGCCTGGGGCTCGCTAAGCCTAAGGGCTGGGGCGCCGCAGGCCTGGGGCTCCCAAAGCCTAAGGGATGGGGCACCCCAGGCCTTATGTCCCAAAGCTTAAGGGATGGGACCACCCATGCCTGGGCCTCCCTAAAACTAAGGGCTGTGGCGCCCCAGGACTGGGGCTCCCTAAGACTAAAGTCTGGGGCGCTCCAGGCCTGGGCTCCCTAAGCCTAAGTTTTGGGGCGCCCCAGGTACTGGGGCTCCCAAAACCTAAGAGCTGCGGAGCCACAGGCACGGGGTTCCCAAAGCCTAAGGGCTGGGGTGCCCCAGGCGTAGGGTTCCCAAAGCCTAAGGCCTGGGGCTCGCTAAGCCTAAGGGCTGGGGCGCCCCAAGCATGGGGCTCGCAAAGCCTAAGGGCTGGGGCGCCCCAGCCCTGGGGTCCCAGGCCTAAGGGCTGGGGCGCCCCATGCCTGGGGCTCCCAAATCCAAAGGGCTGGGGCGACATAGGCCAGGTCCTCTGTTATCCTAAGGGTTGGGGCGCCCCAGGCCTGGGGCTCCCAAAACCTAAGGGAAAGGGGCCCCCAGACCTGCGGCTCCCAAAGCCTAAGGGCTGGGGCGCCCCGGGCCTGGGGCTCACTAAGCCTAAGAGCTGGGGCACCCCGGGCCTGGGGCTCCCAAAGCCTAAGGGCTGGGGTGCCACGGGCTTGGGGAACCCTAAGCCTAAAGCTGGGGCACCCCGGGCCTGGGGCTCCCAAAGCCTAAGGGCCGGGACGCCCCGGGCCTGGGACTCCCTAGCCTAAGGGCTGGGGCGCCCCAGGACTGGGGTTCCAAAGCCTAAGGGATGGGGCGCCCCAGGCCTGGGCCTCCCTAAGACTAAGGGCTGTGGCGCCCCAGGACTTGGGCTACCAAAACCAAAGGGAAAGGGGCGCCCCAGACCTGGGGCTCAAAAAGCCTAAGGGCTCAGGCGCCCGAGGCCTGGGGCTCCCAAATCCTAAGGGCATGAGTGCCCCAGGCCTAGGGCTCCCAATGCCTAAGGGCTGGGGAGCCCCTGGCCTAGGGCTCCATAAGCCTAAGGGCTGCGGCGCCACAGGCCTGGGGCTCCCAAAGTCTAAGGGCTTGGGTTCCCCAGGCCTGGGGCTCCTTAAGCCTAAAGGCTGGGGCTCCCCAGGCCTGGAGTTCGCTAAGCCTAATGGCTGGGTCACTCCAGGCCTAGGGTTCCCAAGCTTAAGGGCTGGGGCACCCCAGGCCTGGGTCTCCGTAATCATAAGGGCTGGGGAGTCCAAGGCCTAGGGCTCCCTAAGCCTAAAGGCTGGGGCGCCCACTTGGGGCTTCCTTATCCTAAGTGCTGGGGTGCCCAGGCCTGGGGCTCCCTAAGCTGAAGGGCTGGGGCGCCCCAGGCCTGGGACTCCCAAAGCCTATGGCCTGGGGCGCCCCAGGCCTTCGGCTCCCTAAGTCTAAGTGCTGGGTCACCCCAAGACTTGGCTCCCGAAGCTTAAGGGCTGGGGCGCCCCAGGCCTAGGGTTCCCAAAGCCTAAGGCCTGCGGCTCGCTAGCCTAAGGGCTGGGGCACCCCAGGCCTGGGGCTCCCAAAGCATAAGGCCTGGGGCGCCCCAGGCCTCGGCCTCCCAAAGCCTAAGGGCTGGGGCGCCCCAGGCCTGGTGCTACCAAAGCCTAAGGGCTGGGGGGCCCGAGGCCTGGGGCTCCCTAAGCCTAAGTGCTGGGGCGCCCCTGGCCAGGGGCTTCCTAAGCCTAAGGGCTGTGGCGCCCCAGGATTGGGGTCCCAAATCCTAAGTGTTGGGGCACTCCAGGCCTGGGGCTCCCAAAGCCTAAGCGCTGGAGCGCGCCAGGCCTGGCGTTCTCAAAGCCTAAAGGCTGGGGCGCCACAGGCCTGGGGCTCCCAAAGCCTAAGGGCTGGGTTGCCGCAGACCTGGGGCTCCCAAGGCCTAAGGGCTGGGGCGCCCCAGACCTGGGACTCCGAAAGCCTAAGGGCTGGGGCGCCCTAGGCCTGGTGCTCCCAAAGCCTAAGGGCTGGGGCACCCCAGGCCTGGGGCTCCCTAATCCTAAGGGTTGGGGAGTCCAAGGCCTAGGGCTCCATAAGCCTAAAGGCTGGGGCGCCCACCTGGGGCTCCCTTATCCTAAGTGCTGGGGCGGCCAGGCCTGGGGCTCCCTAAGACTAAGGGCTGGGGCGCCCCAGGCCAGGGACTCGCAAAGCCTAATGCCTGGGGCGCCCCAGGCCTGGGGCTACCTAAGCCTAAGGGCTGGGGCACCCCAGGCCTGGGGCTCCCTAATCCTAAGGGTTGGGGAGTCCAAGGCCTAGGGCTCCATAAGCCTAAAGGCTGGGGCGCCCCCCTGGGGCTCCCTTATCCTAAGTGCTGGGGCGGCCAGGCCTGGGGCTCCCAAAGACTAAGGGCTGGGGCGCCCCAGGCCAGGGACTCGCAAAGCCTAATGCCTGGGGCGACCCAGGCTTGGGGCTCCCTAAGCCTAAGGGCTGGGGCACCCCAGGCCTGGGGCTCCCTAATCCTAAGGGTTGGGGCGTCCAAGGCCTAGGGCTCCATAAGCCTAAAGGCTGGGGCGCGCACCTGGGGCTCCCTTATCCTAAGTGCTGGGGCGGCCAGGCCTGGGGCTCCCTAAGACTAAGGGCTGGGGCGCCCCAGGCCAGGGACTCCCAAAGCCTAATGCCTGGGGCGCCCCAGGCCTGGGGCTCCCTAAGCCTAAGGGCTGGGGCACCCCAGGCCTTGGCCCCTAAGCCTAAGGGCTGTGGCGCCCCAGGCCTGGGGCTCCCAAAGACTAAGGAATGGGGCTCCCCATGCCTGGGGCTCCCACAACCTAAGGGCTGTGGCGCCCCAGGCCTGGGGCTCCCTAAGCCTAAAGGCTGGGGCTCCCCAAGCCTGGGGCTCCCTATGCCTAAGTGTTGGGGCGCCACAGGCCAGAGGCTTCCTAAGCCTAAGAACTGGGGCGCAACAAGCCTGGGGCTCCCAAAGCCAAAGGGCTGGGGCGCCCCAGGCACAGGGCTCCCAAAGCCTAAGGGCTGGGGCGCCCCATGCCTAGGGTTCCCAAAGCCTAAGGCCTGGGGTTCGCTTAGCCTAAGGGCTGAGGCGCCCCAGGCCTGGGGCTCCCAAAGCCTAAGAGCTCGGGCGCCCGAGGCCTGGAGCTACCAAAGCCTAAGGGCTGGGGCGCCACGGGCCTGGGATGCCCTAAGCCTAAGGGCTGGGGTGCCCCAGCCTGGGGCTACCAAAGCCTAGGGGCTGGGGCGCCCCAGGACTGGGGTTCCAAAGCTTAAGTGCTGGGGACCCCAGTCCTTAGGTCCCAAAGCCTAAGGGAAGGGGCGACCCAGGACTGGGCCTCCCTAAGATAAAGGGCTGGGGTTTCCCCGGCTTGGGGCTCCCTAAGCCAAAGGGCTGGGGTGCTCCAGGCCCCGGGCTCCCTAAGCCTTAGGGCTGGGGCTCCCCGGGCCTGGGGATTCCTAATCCTAAAGGCTGGGGCTCCCCAGGACTGGAGTTCCCTAAGCCTAAGGGCTGGGGCGCCCCAGGCCTTGGGCTTCCAAGACTAAGGGCTGTGGAGTTCCAGGCCTGGGGCTCCCTAAGCCTAAGGGCTGGGGCTCCCCAGGCCTGGGAATTTCTAAGACTAAAGGCTGAGGCTCCCCAGGCCTGGAGCTCGCTAAGCCTAAGGGCTGGGTCGCCCTAGGCCTAGGGTTACCAAGCCTAAGGGCTGGGGCACCCCAGGCCTGGGGCTCCCTAAGCGTTAGGGTTGGGGTGCCCCAGGCCTGGGGCTCCCTAAGCCTAAGGGCTGGGGCGCCTCCGGATTGGGGCTCCATAAGCATAAGGGCTGGGGTGCTCCAGGCCGGGGGCTCCCTAAGCCTAAGGGCTGGGGCAACCCAGGCCTAGGGCTCCCTAAGCCTAAGGGCTGGGGCTCCCCAGGCCTGGGGCTCCCTAGCCTATGGGCTGGGGCGCCACAGGCCTGGGGCTCCCTAAGATTAAGGGCTGGGCGCCCCAGGCCTTGGGCTCCCTAAGACTAAGGGCTGAGGCGCCCCAGGCTTGGGGTTCCAAAGCCTAAGGGCTGGGGCAACCCAGGCCTAGGGCTCCCTAAGCCTAAGGGCTGGGGCTCCCCATGCCTTCGGCTCCCAAATCCTAAGGGCTGGGGCCCCCCAAGCCTGGTGTTCCAAATCCTAAGTGATGGGGCGCCCCAGGCCGGGGGTCCCAAACCTAAGGGAAAGGGGCCCGCAGACCTGCGGCTCCCAAAGCCTAAGGGCTCGGGCGCCCCAGGCATGAGGCTCCCAAATCATAAGGACTAGGTCGCCCCAAGCCTGGAGCTCCCTAAGCCTAACGGATGGGGCGCCAAAGGCCTGGGGCTCCCAAGGCCTAAGGGCTGGGGAGCCCCATGTCTGGGGCACCCTAAGCCTAAGGGCTGGGTCACCCCAGGTATGGGGCTCCCAAAGCCTAAGTGCAGGGGCGCTCCAGGCCTGGGACTCCCAAAGACTAAGGGCTGGGGTGTCCCAGGCCTGGGGCTCCCTAAGCCTAAGGGCAGGGGCGTCCCAAGCCTTGGGCTCCCTAAGCCTAAGGGATGGGGCGCCCCAGGCCTTCGGCTCCTAAAGCCTAAGGGATGGGGCGCCCTGGGCCTGGGGCTCCCTAAGCCTAAGGGCTGGGGCAGCCCTGGCCTGGGGCTCCAAAGCCTAAGGACTGGGGAGCCCCGTGCCTGGGGCTCCCTTCGCCTAAGGGCTGGGGCGTCCCGGGCCTGGGGCTTCCTAAGCCTAATGCCTGGGGAGCCCCAAGCCTGGGGCTTCCCAACCTAAGGGTTGGGAAGTTCCAGTCCTGGAGCTCCCCAATCCTAAGGGCTGGGGCGCCCCAGTCAGGGGCTCCTTAGCCTAACGGCTGGGACGCCCCAGGCCTGAGGCTCCCAAGACCTAATGGCTGGGACGCACCAGGCCTGGAGCTCCCAAAGCCTAAGGTCTGGGGCAACCCAGGCCTGGGGTTCCCTAAGCCTAATGGCTGTGGCCCCCAGGTCTGGGAGTCCCCAAGCCTAAGGGCTGGGGCGCCCAGGCCTGGGGCTCCCTAAGCCTAAGTGCTGGCGGCCCCTGGCCAGGTGCTCCCTAAGCCAAAGGGCTATGGCGCCCCAGGACTAGGGCCCCAAATCCTAATGCTGGGGCGCCCCAGGCCTGGCGCACTCAAAGCCTAAAGGCTGGGACGCCACAGGCCTGGGGCTCCCTAAGACTAATGGCTGGGACGCACCAGGCCTGGAGCTCCCAAAGCCTAAGGTCTGGGGCAACCCAGGCCTGGGGTTCCCTAAGCCTAATGGCTGTGGCCCCCAGGCCTGGGAGTCCCCAAGCCTAAGGGCTGGGGCGCCCAGGCCTGGGGCTCCCTAAGCCTAAGTGCTGGCGGCCCCTGGCCAGGTGCTCCCTAAGCCAAAGGGCTATGGCGCCCCAGGACTAGGGCCCCAAATCCTAATGCTGGGGCGCCCCAGGCCTGGCGCACTCAAAGCCTAAAGGCTGGGGCGCCACAGGCCTGGGGCTCCCTAAGACTAATGGCTGGGGTGCCCCAGGCCTTGGGCTCCCGAAGCCTAAGGTCTGGGGCAACCCAGGCCTGGGGTTCCCTAAGCCTAATGGCTGTGGCCCCCAGGCCTGGGAGTCCCCAAGCCTAAGGGCTGGGGCGCCCAGGCCTGGGGCTCCCTAAGCCTAAGTGCTGGCGGCCCCTGGCCAGGTGCTCCCTAAGCCAAAGGGCTATGGCGCCCCAGGACTAGGGCCCCAAATCCTAATGCTGGGGCGCCCCAGGCCTGGTGCACTCAAAGCCTAAAGGCTGGGGCGCCACAGGCCTGGGGCTCCCTAAGACTAATGGCTGGGACGCACCAGGCCTGGAGCTCCCAAAGCCTAAGGTCTGGGGCAACCCAGGCCTGGGGTTCCCTAAGCCTAATGGCTGTGGCCCCCAGGCCTGGGAGTCCCCAAGCCTAAGGGCTGGGGCGCCCAGGCCTGGGGCTCCCTAAGCCTAAGTGCTGGCGGCCCCTGGCCAGGTGCTCCCTAAGCCAAAGGGCTATGGCGCCCCAGGACTAGGGCCCCAAATCCTAATGCTGGGGCGCCCCAGGCCTGGCGCACTCAAAGCCTAAAGGCTGGGGCGCCACAGGCCTGGGGCTCTCTAAGACTAATGGCTGGGGTGCCCCAGGCCTTGGGCTCCCGAAGCCTAAGGGCTGGGGCGCCCCAGGCCTAGGGCTCCCTAAGCCTAAGTGCTGGGGCACCCCTGGCCAGGTGCTCCCTAAGCCTAAGGGCTGTGGCGCCCCAGGACTGGGGTCCCAAATCCTAAGGGCTGGGGCACTCCAGGCCTGGGGCTCCCAAAGCCTATGGGCTGGGGCGCGCCAGGCCTGGCGCTCTCAAAGCATAAGGCTGGGGCCCCACAGGCCTGGGGCTCCCTAAGCCTAAGGGCTGGGTTGCCCCAGACTTCGGGCTCCCACAACCTAAGGGCTGTGGTGCCCCAGGCCTGGGGCTCCCTAAGCCTAAAGGCTGGGGCTCCCCAAGCCTGGGGCTCCCTATGCCTAAGTGTTGGGGCGCCACAGGCCAGAGGATTCCTAAGCCTAAGAACTGGGGCGCAACAAGCCTGGGGCTCCCAAAGCCAAAGGGCTGGGGCGCCCCAGGCACAGGGCTCCCAAAGCCTAAGGGCTGGGGCTCCCCATGCCTAGGGTTCCCAAAGCCTAAGGCCTGGGGTTCGCTTAGCCTAAGGGCTGAGGCGCCCCAGGCCTGGGGCTCCCAAAGCCTAAGAGCTCGGGCGCCCGAGGCCTGGAGCTACCAAAGCCTAAGGGCTGGGGCGCCACGGGCCTGGGATGCCCTAAGCCTAAGGGCTGGGGTGCCCCAGCCTGGGGCTACCAAAGCCTAGGGGCTGGGGCGCCCCAGGACTGGGGTTCCAAAGCCTAAGTGCTGGGGACCCCAGTCCTTAGGTCCCAAAGCCTAAGGGAAGGGGCGACCCAGGACTGGGCCTCCCTAAGATTAAGGGCTGGGGTTTCCCCGGCTTGGGGCTCCCTAAGCCTAAGGGCTGGGGTGCTCCAGGCCCCGGGCTCCCTAAGCCTTAGGGCTGGGGCTCCCCGGGCCTGGGGATTCCTAATCCTAAAGGCTGGGGCTCCCCAGGACTGGAGTTCCCTAAGCCTAAGGGCTGGGGCGCCCCAGGCCTTGGGCTTCCAAGACTAAGGGCTGTGGAGTTCCAGGCCTGGGGCTCCCTAAGCCTAAGGGCTGGGGCTCCCCAGGCCTGGGAATTTCTAAGACTAAAGGCTGAGGCTCCCCAGGCCTGGAGCTCGCTAAGCCTAAGGGCTGGGTCGCCCCAGGCCTAGGGTTACCAAGCCTAAGGGCTGGGGCACCCCAGGCCTGGGGCTCCCTAAGCGTTAGGGTTGGGGTGCCCCAGGCCTGGGGCTCCCTAAGCCTAAGGGCTGGGGCGCCTCCGGATTGGGGCTCCATAAGCATAAGGGCTGGGGTGCTCCAGGCCGGGGGCTCCCTAAGCCTAAGGGCTGGGGCAACCCAGGCCTAGGGCTCCCTAAGCCTAAGGGCTGGGGCTCCCCAGGCCTGGGGCTCCCTAGCCTATGGGCTGGGGCGCCACAGGCCTGGGGCTCCCTAAGATTAAGGGCTGGGGCGCCCCAGGTCTTGGGCTCCCTAAGACTAAGGGCTGAGGCGCCCCAGGCTTGGGGTTCCAAAGCCTAAGGGCTGGGGCAACCCAGGCCTAGGGCTCCCTAAGCCTAAGGGCTGGGGCTCCCCATGCCTTCGGCTCCCAAATCCTAAGGGCTGGGGCCCCCCAAGCCTGGTGTTCCAAATCCTAAGTGATGGGGCGCCCCAGGCCGGGGGTCCCAAACCTAAGGGAAAGGGGCCCGCAGACCTGCGGCTCCCAAAGCCTAAGGGCTCAGGCGCCCCAGGCATGAGGCTCCCAAATCATAAGGACTAGGTCGCCCCAAGCCTGTAGCTCCCTAAGCCTAACGGATGGGGCGCCAAAGGCCTGGGGCTCCCAAGGCCTAAGGGCTGGGGAGCCCCATGTCTGGGGCACCCTAAGCCTAAGGGCTGGGTCACCCCAGGTATGGGGCTCCCAAAGCCTAAGTGCAGGGGCGCTCCAGGCCTGGGACTCCCAAAGACTAAGGGCTGGGGTGTCCCAGGCCTGGGGCTCCCTAAGCCTAAGGGCAGGGGCGTCCCAAGCCTTGGGCTCCCTAAGCCTAAGGGATGGGGCGCCCCAGGCCTTGGGCTCCTAAAGCCTAAGGGATGGGGCGCCCTGGGCCTGGGGCTCCCTAAGCCTAAGGGCTGGGGCAGCCCTGGCCTGGGGCTCCAAAGCCTAAGGACTGGGGAGCCCCGTGCCTGGGGCTCCCTTCGCCTAAGGGCTGGGGCGTCCCGAGCCTTGGGCTTCCTAAGCCTAATGCCTGGGGAGCCCCAAGCCTGGGGCTTCCCAACCTAAGGGTTGGGAAGTTCCAGTCCTGGAGCTCCCCAATCCTAAGGGCTGGGGCGCCCCAGTCAGGGGCTCCTTAGCCTAACGGCTGGGACGCCCCAGGCCTGGGGCTCCCAAGACCTAAAGGCTGGGACGCACCAGGCCTGGAGCTCCCAAAGCCTAAGGTCTGGGGCAACCCAGGCCTGGGGTTCCCTAAGCCTAATGGCTGTGGCCCCCAGGCCTGGGAGTCCCCAAGCCTAAGGGCTGGGGCGCCCAGGCCTGGGGCTCCCTAAGCCTAAGTGCTGGCGGCCCCTGGCCAGGTGCTCCCTAAGCCAAAGGGCTATGGCGCCCCAGGACTAGGGCCCCAAATCCTAATGCTGGGGCGCCCCAGGCCTGCCGCACTCAAAGCCTAAAGGCTGGGGCGCCACAGGCCTGGGGCTCCCTAAGACTAATGGCTGGGGTGCCCCAGGCCTTGGGCTCCCGAAGCCTAAGTGCTGGGGCGCCCCAGGCCTAGGGCTCCCTAAGCCTAAGTGCTGGGGCGCCCCTGGCCAGGTGCTCCCTAAGCCTAAGGGCTGTGGCGCCCCAGGACTGGGGTCCCAAATCCTAAGGGCTGGGGCACTCCAGGCCTGGGGCTCCCAAAGCCTATGGGCTGGGGCGCGCCAGGCCTGGCGCTCTCAAAGCATAAAGGCTGGGGCCCCACAGGCCTGGGGCTCCCTAAGCCTAAGGGCTGGGTTGCCCCAGACTTCGGGCTCCCAAAACCTAAGGGCTGGGGCGCCCTAGGCCTGGAGCTCTCAAAGCCTAATGGCTGGGGCACCCCAGGCCTGGGTCTGCCTAATCCTAACGGCTGGGGAGTCCACTGCCTAGGGCTCCCTAAGCCTAAAGGCTGGGGCGCCCACCTGGGGCTCCCTTATCCTAAGTGCTGGGGCGCCCAGGCCTGGGGCTCCCTAAGCCTAAGGGCTGGGGCGCCCCAAGCCTGGGGCACCCTAAGCCTAAGTGTTGGGCCGCCCCGGGCCTGGGGCTTCCTAAGCTTAAGGACTGGGGCGCAACAAGCCTGGGGCTCCCAAAACCAAAGGGCTGGTGCGCACCAGGCACGGGGCTACCAAAGTCTACGGGCTGGGGCGCCCCTGGACTGGGGTTCCAAAGCCTAAGGGCTGGGGCACCCCAGGCCTTAGGTCCCAAAGCCTAAGGATGGGGCGACCAAGGTCTGGGCCTCCCTAAGACTAAAGTCTGGGGCACTCCAGGCCTGGGCTCCCTAAGCCTAAGGGCTGGGGCGCCCCAGGCCCAGGGGCTCCCAAAGCCCAAGGGCTGGGAAGCCCTGGGCCTGGGGCTCCCTAAGCCTAAGTGTTGGGGCGCCCCGGGCCAGGGGCTTCCTAAGCCTAAGGACTGGGGCGCCACAAGCCTGGGGCTCCCAAAGCCTAAGAGTTGCGGCGCCCCAGGCACGGGGCTCCCAAAGCCTAAGGACTGGGGCGCCTCAGACCTGGGACTCCCAAAGCCTAAGGGCTGGTCCGCCCCAGGGCTGGGTTCCCAAAGCCTAAGGGCTGGGGTGCCCTAGGCCTGGGGCTCCCAAAGCCTAAGGGCTGGGGCAGCCCAGGCATGGGTCTCCTTAATCCTAAGGGCTGGGGAGTCCAAGGCCTAGGGCTCCCTAAGCCTAAAGGCTGGGGCGCCCACCTGGGGCTCCCTTATCCTAAGTGCTGGGGCGCCCAGGCCTGGGGCTCCCTAAGCCTAAGGGCTGAGGGACCCCAAGACTTGGCGCCCGAAGCCTAAGGGCTGGGGCGCCCCAGGCCTGGGGCTCCCAAAGACAAAGGACTCGGGATACCCAGGCCTGGGTCTCCCACAGCCTAAAGGCTGTGGCGCCCCAGGCCTGGGGCTCCCTAAGCCTAAAGGCTTGGGCGACCCAAGCCAGGGGCTCCCTAAGCCTACGTGTTAGGGCGCCCTGGGCCTGGGGCTTCCTAAGCCTAAGGACTAGGGCGCAACAAGCCTGGGACTCCCAAAGCCAAAGGGCTGGGGCGCCCCCAGCGCGGGGCTCCCAAAACCTAAGGTCTGGGCCGCCCCAGGCCTAGGGTTCCCAAAGCCTAAGGCCTGGGGCTCCCTAAGCCTAAATTCTGGGGGCCCTTGGCCAGGTGCTCCCTAATCCTAAGGGCTATGGCGCCCCAGGACTAGGGTCCCAAATCCTACTGCTGGGGCGCCCCAGGCCTGGCGCTCTCAAAGCCTAAAGCCTGGGGCGCCACAGCCCTGGGGATCCCTAAGACTAAGGGCTGGGGCGTACCAGGCCTGGTGCTTCCGAAGCCTAAGGGCTGGGGCGCACCAGGCCTGGGGCTCCCTAAGCCTAAGTGCTGGGGCGCCCTTGGCCAGGTGCTCCCTAAGCCTAAGGGCTGTGGCGCCCCAGGGCTGGGGTCCCAAATCCTAAGGGCTGGGGCACTCCAGGTCTGGGGCTCCCAAAGCCTAAAGGCTGGGGCGCAACAGGCCTGGGGCTCCCTAAGCCTAAGGGCTGTGTTGCCCCAGACTTGGGGCTCCCAAAGCCTAAGGGCTGGGGCTCCCCAGGCCTGGGAATTTCTAAGACTAAAGGCTGAGGCTCCCCAGGCCTGGAGCTCGCTAAGCCTAAGGGCTGGGTCGCCCCAGGCCTAGGGTTACCAAGCCTAAGGGCTGGGGCACCCCAGGCCTGGGGCTCCCTAAGCGTTAGGGTTGGGGTGCCCCAGGCCTGGGGCTCCCTAAGCCTAAGGGCTGGGGCGCCTCCGGATTGGGGCTCCATAAGCATAAGGGCTGGGGTGCTCCAGGCCGGGGGCTCCCTAAGCCTAAGGGCTTGGGCAACCCAGGCCTAGGGCTCCCTAAGCCTAAGGGCTGGGGCTCCCCAGGCCTGGGGCTCCCTAGCCTATGGGCTGGGGCGCCACAGGCCTGGGGCTCCCTAAGATTAAGGGCTGGGGCGCCCCAGGCCTTGGGCTCCCTAAGACTAAGGGCTGAGGCGCCCCAGGCTTGGGGTTCCAAAGCCTAAGGGCTGGGGCAACCCAGGCCTAGGGCTCCCTAAGCCTAAGGGCTGGGGCTCCCCATGCCTTCGGCTCCCAAATCCTAAGGGCTGGGGCCCCCCAAGCCTGGTGTTCCAAATCCTAAGTGATGGGGCGCCCCAGGCCGGGGGTCCCAAACCTAAGGGAAAGGGGCCCGCAGACCTGCGGCTCCCAAAGCCTAAGGGCTCAGGCGCCCCAGGCATGAGGCTCCCAAACCATAAGGACTAGGTCGCCCCAAGCCTGGAGCTCCCTAAGCCTAACGGATGGGGCGCCAAAGGCCTGGGGCTCCCAAGGCCTAAGGGCTGGGGAGCCCCATGTCTGGGGCACCCTAAGCCTAAGGGCTGGGTCACCCCAGGTATGGGGCTCCCAAAGCCTAAGTGCAGGGGCGCTCCAGGCCTGGGACTCCCAAAGACTAAGGGCTGGGGTGTCCCAGGCCTGGGGCTCCCTAAGCCTAAGGGCAGGGGCGTCCCAAGCCTTGGGCTCCCTAAGCCTAAGGGATGGGGCGCCCCAGGCCTTGGGCTCCTAAAGCCTAAGGGATGGGGCGCCCTGGGCCTGGGGCTCCCTAAGCCTAAGGGCTGGGGCAGCCCTGGCCTGGGGCTCCAAAGCCTAAGGACTGGGGAGCCCCGTGCCTGGGGCACCCTTCGCCTAAGGGCTGGGGCGTCCCAAGCCTTGGGCTTCCTAAGCCTAATGCCTGGGGAGCCCCAAGCCTGGGGCTTCCCAACCTAAGGGTTGGGAAGTTCCAGTCCTGGAGCTCCCCAATCCTAAGGGCTGGGGCGCCCCAGTCAGGGGCTCCTTAGCCTAACGGCTGGGACGCCCCAGGCCTGGGGCTCCCAAGACCTAAAGGCTGGGACGCACCAGGCCTGGAGCTCCCAAAGCCTAAGGTCTGGGGCAACCCAGGCCTGGGGTTCCCTAAGCCTAATGGCTGTGGCCCCCAGGCCTGGGAGTCCCCAAGCCTAAGGGCTGGGGCGCCCAGGCCTGGGGCTCCCTAAGCCTAAGTGCTGGCGGCCCCTGGCCAGGTGCTCCCTAAGCCAAAGGGCTATGGCGCCCCAGGACTAGGGCCCCAAATCCTAATGCTGGGGCGCCCCAGGCCTGCCGCACTCAAAGCCTAAAGGCTGGGGCGCCACAGGCCTGGGGCTCCCTAAGACTAATGGCTGGGGTGGCCCAGGCCTTGGGCTCCCGAAGCCTATGTGCTGGGGCGCCCCTGGCCAGGTGCTCCCTAAGCCTAAGGGCTGTGGCGCCCCAGGACTGGGGTTCCAAATCCTAAGGGCTGGGGCACTCCAGGCCTGGGGCTCCCAAAGCCTATGGGCTGGGGCGCGCCAGGCCTGGCGCTCTCAAAGCATAAAGGCTGGGGCCCCACAGGCCTGGGGCTCCCTAAGCCTAAGGGCTGGGTTGCCCCAGACTTCGGGCTCCCAAAACCTAAGGGCTGGGGCGCCCTAGGCCTGGAGCTCTCAAAGCCTAATGGCTGGGGCACCCCAGGCCTGGGTCTGCCTAATCCTAACGGCTGGGGAGTCCACTGCCTAGGGCTCCCTAAGCCTAAAGGCTGGGGCGCCCACCTGGGGCTCCCTTATCCTAAGTGCTGGGGCGCCCAGGCCTGGGGCTCCCTAAGCCTAAGGGCTGGGGCGCCCCAAGCCTGGGGCACCCTAAGCCTAAGTGTTGGGCCGCCCCGGGCCTGGGGCTTCCTAAGCTTAAGGACTGGGGCGCAACAAGCCTGGGGCTCCCAAAACCAAAGGGCTGGTGCGCACCAGGCACGGGACTACCAAAGTCTACGGGCTGGGGCGCCCCTGGACTGGGGTTCCAAAGCCTAAGGGCTGGGGCACCCCAGGCCTTAGGTCCCAAAGCCTAAGGATGGGGCGACCAAGGTCTGGGCCTCCCTAAGACTAAGGGCTGTGGCGCCCCAGGACTGGGGCTCCCTAAGCCTAAAGGCTGGGGCGACCCAAGCCAGGGGCTCCCTAAGCCTACGTGTTAGGGCGCCCTGGGCCTGGGGCTTCCTAAGCCTAAGGACTAGGGCGCAACAAGCCTGGGACTCCCAAAGCCAAAGGGCTGGGGCGCCCCCGGCGCGGGGCTCCCAAAACCTAAGGTCTGGGGCGCCCCAGGCCTAGGGTTCCCAAAGCCTAAGGCCTGGGGCTCCCTAAGCCTAAATTCTGGGGGCCCTTGGCCAGGTGCTCCCTAATCCTAAGGGCTATGGCGCCCCAGGACTAGGGTCCCAAATCCTACTGCTGGGGCGCCCCAGGCCTGGCGCTCTCAAAGCCTAAAGCCTGGGGCGCCACAGGCCTGGGGATCCCTAAGACTAAGGGCTGGGGCGTACCAGGCCTGGGGCTTCCGAAGCCTAAGGGCTGGGGCGCACCAGGCCTGGGGCTCCCTAAGCCTAAGTGCTGGGGCGCCCTTGGCCAGGTGCTCCCTAAGCCTAAGGGCTGTGGCGCCCCAGGGCTGGGGTCCCAAATCCTAAGGGCTGGGGCACTCCAGGCCTGGGGCTCCCAAAGCCTAAAGGCTGGGGCGCAACAGGCCTGGGGCTCCCTAAGCCTAAGGGCTGTGTTGCCCCAGACTTGGGGCTCCCAAAGCCTAAGGGCTGGGGCGCCCCAGACCTAGGACTCCCAAAGCCTAAGGGCTAGGCCGCCCCAGGCCTGGGTTCCCAAAGCCTAAGGGGTGGGGCGCCCTAGGTCTGGGGCTCTCAAAGCCTAAGGGCTGGGGCACCCCAGGCCTGGGTCTCCCTAATCCTCAGGGCTGGGGAGTCCACGGCCTAGGGCTCCCTAAACCTAAAGGCTGGGGCGCCCACCTGGGGCTCCCTTATCCTAAGTGCTGGGGTGCCCAGGCCTGGGGCTCCCTAAGCCTAAGGGCTGGGGCTCCCTAAGCCTAAGTGTTGGGGCTCCCCGGGCGTGGGGCTTCCTAAGCCTAAGGACTGGGGTGCAACAAGCCTGGGGCTCCCAAAGCCAAAGGGCTGGGGCGCCCCAGGCACGGGGCTACCCAAACCGACGGGCTGGGGCGCCCCAGGACTGGGGTTCCAAAGCCTAAGGGCTGGGTCACCCCAGGCCTTAGGTCCCAAAGCCTAAGGGATGGGGCGACCAAGGCCTGGGCCTCCCTAAGACTAAGGACTGTGGCGCCCCAGGACTGTGGCTCCCTAAGACTAAAGTCTGGGGCATTCCAGGCCTGGGCTCCCTAAGCCTAAGGGCTGGGGCGCCCCAGGCCCAGGGGCTCCCAAAGCCCAAGGGCTGGGAAGCCCTGGGCCTGGGGCTCCCTAAGCCTAAGTGTTGGGGTGCCCCGACCCTGGGGCTTCATAAGCCTAAGGACTGGGGCACCACAAGCCTGGGGCTCCCAAAGCCTAAGAGTTGCGGCGCCCCAGGCACGGGGCTCCCAAAGCCTAAGGACTGGGGCGCCCCAGGTCTAGGGTTCCCAAAGCCTAAGGCCTGGGGCTCGCTAAACCTAAGGGCGGGGGCGCCCCAGGCACGGGGCTACCAAAGCCTGTGGGCTGGTGCGCCCCAGGACTGGGGTTCCAAAGGCTAAGGGCTGGGGCACCCCAGGCCTTAGGTCCCAAAGCCTAAGGGATGGGGCGACCAAGGCCTGGGCCTCCCTAAGACTAAGGGCTGTGGCGCCCCAGGACTGGGGCTCCCTAAGACTAAAGTCTGGGGCATTCCAGGCCTGGGCTCCCAAAGCCTAAGTGTTGGGGCGCCCCGGGCCTGGGGCTTCCTAAACCTAAGGACTGGGGCACAACAAGCCTGGGGCTCCCAAAGCCAAAGAGCTGGGGCACCCCAGGCAAAGGCCTACCAAAACCTACGGGCTGGGGCGCCCCAGGACTGGGGTTCCAAACCCTAAGGGCTGGGGCACCCCAGGCCTTAGGTCCCAAAGCCTAAGGATGGGGCGACCAAGGCCTGGGCCTCCCTAAAACTAATGACTGTGGCGCCCCAGGACTGGGGCTCCCTAAGACTAAAGTCTGGGGCATTCCAGGCCTGGGCTCCCTAAGCCTAAGGGCTGGGGCGCCCCAGGCCCAGGGGCTCCCAAAGCCCCAGGGCTGAGAAGCCCTGGGCCTGGGGCTCTCTAAGCCTAAGTGTTGGGGTGCCCCGACCCTGGGGCTTCATAAGCCTAAGGACTGGGGCGCCACAAGCCTGGGGCTCCCAAAGCCTAAGAGTTGCGGCGCCCCAGGCACGGGGCTCCCAAAGCCTAAGGACTGGGGCGCCCCAGGTCTAGGGTTCCCAAAACCTAAGGCCTGGGGCTCGCTAAACCTAAGGGCTGGGGCGCCCCAGGCCTGGGGCACCCAAAGCCTAAGGGCTGGGGCGCACCAGGCCTGGGGCTCCCAAAGCCTAAGGGCTGTGGCGCCCCAGGCCTGGGGCTCCCTAAGCCTAAGGGCTGGGGCGCCCCAGGCCTGGGACTCCCAAAGCCTAAGGCCTGGGGCGCCCCAGGCCTAGGGCTCCCTAAGCCTATGGCCTGGGGCGCCCCAGGCCTTGGCTCCCTAAGCCTAAGGCATGGGGCGGCCAAGGCCTGGGCCTCCCTAAGACTAAGGGCTGTGGCGCCCCAGGACTGGGGCTCCCTAAGACTAAAGTCTGGGGAGCTCCAAGTCTTGGCTCCCTAAGCCTAAGGGCTGGGGCGCCCCAGGACTGGGGCTTCCTAGGCCTAAGGACTGGGGCGCCACAAGCCTGGGGCTCCCAAAGCCTAAGAGCTGCGGCGCCCCAGGCACGGGGCTCCCAAAGCCTAAGGGCTGGGGCGCCCCAGGCCTGGGGCTCCCAAAGCCTAAGGCCTGAGGCTCCCCAGGCCTGGGGCTCCCAAATCCAAAGGGCTGGGGCGACACAGGCCAGGTCCTCCCTTATCCTAAGGGTTGGGGCGCCCCAGGCCTGGGGCTCCCAAAACCTAAGGGAATGGGGCCCCCCGACCTGCATCACTCAAAGCCTTAAGGCTCGGCCCCCCCAGGCCTGAGGCTCAAAATCCTAAGGGCTGGGGCGCCCCGGGGTTTGGCTACCTAAGCATAAGAGCTGGGAAACCCCGGGCCTGGGACTCCCTAAACCTAAGGGCTGGGGCGCCCCAGCCTGGGGCTACCAAAGCCTAAGTGCCCGGGCGCCCCGAGCCTGGGATTCCCTAAGACTAAGGGCTGGGGCGCCCCAGCCTGGGGCTACCAAAGCCTACGGGCAGGGGTGCCCCAGGACTGGGGTTCCAAAGCCTAAGGGCTGGGGCGCCCCAGGCCTGGGCCTCCCAAAGACTAAGGACTGTGGCGCCCCAGGACTGGGGCCCCCAAAAACGAAGGGAAAGGGGCGCCCCAGACCTGGGGCTCAAAAAGCCTAAGGACTCGGGCGCCCCAGGCACGAGGCTCCCAAATCCTAAGGGCCTGAGCGCCCCAGGCCTAGGCCTCCCAATGCCTTTGGGCTGGGGAGCCCCTGGCCTAGGGCTCCATAAGCCTAAGGGTTGGGGTGCCCCAGGCCTGGGGTTCCCAAAGACGAAGGGCTGGGGTTCCCCAGGCCTGGGGCTCCGTAAGCCTAATGGCTGGGGCTCCCCAGGTCTGGAGCTCGCTAAGCCTAAGGACTGGGTCGCCCCAGGCTTGGGGCTCCCTAAGCCTAAGGGTTGGAGCGCCCCAGGCCTGAGTCTCGCTAAGCCAAAGGGATGGGGCACCCCAGGCCTGGGGCTCCCAAAGCCGAAGGGCAGGGATGCCCCAGGACTGGGGCTCCCAAAGCCTAAGGGATGGGGCGTCCCCGGCCTGGGCCTCCCTAAGCCTAAGGGCTGGGTCTCCCCAGGCCTGGGGTTCCCTTAGCCTAAGGGCTGGGGTGCCCCCGGCTTGGGGCTCCCAAGGCCTAAGGCCTGGGGCATCCCATGCCTGGGGCACCCTAAGCCTAAGGGCTGGGGCACCCCCGGCATGGGGCTCCAAAAGCCTAAGTGCTGGGGTGCTCCAGGCCTGGGAATACCAAAGACTAAGGGTTGAGGCGCTCCAGGCCTGGGGCTGCCAAAGCCTGTGGGCTGGGGTGTCCCAGGCATGGGGCTCCCTAAGCCTAAGGGCAGGGGCGCCCCAGGCCTGGGTCTCCCTAAGCCTAAGGGCGGGGGCGCCCCAGGCCTGGGGCTCCCAAACCTAAGGGTTGGTGCGCCGCAGGCCTGGGGCTCCCAAACCTAAGGGCTTGGGCGCCCCAGGCCTGGGGCTCCCAAAGCATAAGGGCTGGGGCGCCCCATGCCTGGGGCTACCAAAACCTAAGGGCTGGGGCGCCCCAGGCCTTGGTCTCCCAAACCTAAGGGCTTGGGAGCCCCAGGCTTGGGGCGCCCTAAGCTTAAGGGCTGGGACGCCCCAGGGTTGGGGCCCCCAAAGACTAAGTGCTGATGCGTCCCAGGCTTGGGTCTCCCTAAGCCTAAGGGCTGTGGCGCGCCAGGCATTGGCTCCCTAAGCCTAAGGGCTGTGGCGCGCCAGGCCTGGGGCTCCCTAAGCCTAAAGGCTGGGGCGCCCACCTGGGGCTCCCTTATCCTAAGTGCTGGGGCGCCCAGGCCTGGAGCTCCCTAAGCCTAAAGGCTGGGGCGCCCCAGGCCTTGGGCTCCCTAAGTCTAAGTGCTGGGGCACCCCAAGACTTGGCTCCCGAAGCCTAAGGGCTGGGGCGCCCCAGGCCTGGGGCTCCCAAAGACTAAGGACTGGGGCACCACAGGCCTGGGTCTCCCACAGCCTAAGGGCTGTGGCGCCCCAGGCCTGGGGCTCCCTAAGCCTAAAGGCTGGGGCGACCCAAGCCAGGGGCTCCCTAAGCCTACGAGTTGGGGCGCCCCGGGCCTGGGGCTTCCTAAGCCTAAGGACCGGGGCTCAACAAGCCTGGGGCTCCCAAAGCCAAAGGGTTGGGGTGCCCCAGGCCTAGGGTTCCAAATCCTAAGGCCTGGGGCTCGCTAAGCCTAAGGGCTGGGGCGCCCCAGGCCTGGGACTCCCAAAGCTTAAGGGCTGGGGCGCCCCAGGCCTGGGGCTCCCAAATCCTAAGGGCTAGGGCGACACAGGCCAGGTCCTCCCGAATCCTAAGGGTTTGGGCGCCCCAGGCCTGGGGCTCCCAAAACCTAAGGGAAAGGGGCCCCGAGACCTGCGTCTCCGAATGCCTTAAGGCTCGGCCCCCCCCAGGCCTGAGGCTCAAAATCCTAAGGGCTGGGGCTCCACGGGCCTGGGGCTCCCTAAGCCTAAGGGCTGGGAAACCCCGGGCCTGGGACTCCCTAAGCCTAAGTGCTGGGGCGCCCCAGTCTGGGGCTACCAAAGCCTAAGTGCCGGGGCGCCCCGAGCCTGGGACTCCCTAAGACTAAGGGCTGGGGCGCCCCAGCCTGGGGCTCCCAAAGCCTACGGGCAGGGGTGCCCCAGGACTGGGGTTCCAAAGCCTAAGGGCTGGGGCGCCCCAGGCCTGGGCCTCCCTAAGACTAAGGGCTGAGGCGCCCCAGGACTGGGGCTCCCAAAACCGAAGGGAAAGGGGCGCCCCAGACCTGAGACTCAAAAAGCCTAAGGGCTCTGGCGCCCCAGGCACGGGGCTCCCAAATCCTAAGGGCTTGAGCGCCCCAGGCTTAGGGCTCCCAATGCCTGTGGACTGGGGAGCCCCAGGCCTAGGGCTCCATAAGCCTAAGGGTTGGGGCACCCCAGGCCTGGGGCTACCAAAGCCGAAGGGCTGGGGTTCCTCAGGCCTGGGGCTCCCTAAGCCTAAAGGCTGGGGCTCCCCAGGTCTGGAGCTCGCTAAGCCTAAGGGCTGGGTCGCCCCATGCCTAGGGTTCCCAATCCTAAGTGCTGGGGCGCCCCAGGCCTGGGGCTCCCTAAGCCTAAGGGTTGGGGCGCCCCAGGCCTGAGTCTCGCTAAGCCAAAGGGATGGGGCGCCCCAGGCCTGGGGCTCCCAAAGCCGAAGGGCAGGGATGCCCCAGGCCTGGGGCTCCCAAAAGCCTAAGGGATGGGGCGTCCCCGGCCAGGGCCTCCCTAAGCCTAAGGGCTGGGTCTCCGCAGGCCTGGGGTTCCCTTAGCCTAAGGGCTGGGTTGCCCCGGCTTGGGGCTCCCTAAGCCTAAGGGCTGGGGCGCCCCAGGCCTGGGGCTCCCTAAGCCTAAGGGTTGGGGTGCCCCAGGCCTGAGTCTCGCTAAGCCAAAGTGATGGGGCGCCCCAGGCCTGGGGCTCCCGAAGCCGAAGGGCAGGGATGTCCCAGGCCTGGGGCTCCCAAAGCCCAAGGGATGGGGCGTCCCCGGCCTGGGCCTCCCAAAGCCTAAGGGCTGGGTCTCCCCAGGCCTGGGGTTCCCTTAGCCTAAGGGCTGGGGTGCCCCCGGCTTGGGGCTCCCTAAGCCTAAGGGCTGGGGTGCTCCAGGCCGGGGGCTCCCTAAGCCTAAGGGCTGGGGCGTCCCAGGCCGGGGGATCCCTAAGGCTAAGGGCTGGGGCGCCCCAAGCAGGGGCTCCCTAGCCTATGGGCTGGGGCGCCACAGGCCTAGGGTTCTCTAAGACTAAGGGCTGGGGCGCCCCAGGCCTTGTGCTCCCTAAACCTACGGGCTGGGGCGCCCCAGGCCTGGGGCTCCCTAAGTCTAAGGGCTGAGGCGCCCCAGGCCTGGGGTTCCAAACCCTAAGGGCTGGGCCAACCCAGGCCTAGGGCTCCCTAAGCCTAAGGGATGGGGCTCCCCATGCCTTCAGCTCCCTAAGCCTAAGGGCTGGGGCGCCCCAAGCCTGGTGTTCCAAAGCCTAAGTGCTGGGGCGCCCCAGGCCTGGGGTACCAAACCTAAGTGCTGGGGCGACACAAGCCAGGTCCCCCCTAAGCCTAAGGGCTGGGGCGCCCCAGGCCTAGGGCTCTCAAAACCTAAGGGAAAGCGGCCCCCAGACCTGCGGCTCCCTAAGCCTAAGGGCTGGGGCGCCCCAGGATTGGGGCTCCCAAGGCCTAAGGCCTGGGGCGTCCCATGCCTGGGGCACCCTAAGCCTAAGGGCTGGGGCACCCCAGGCATGGGGCTCCAAATGCCTAAGTGCTGCGGTGCTCCAGGCCAGGGAATACCAAAGACTAAGGGTTCAGGCGCTCCAGGCCTGGGGCTGCCAAAGCCTAAGGGCTGGGGTGTCCCAGGCATGGGGCTCCCTAAGTCTAAGGGCAGGGGCGCCCCTGGCCTGGGTCTCCCTTAGCCTAAGGGCGGGGGCGCCCCAGGCCTGGGGCTCCCAAACCTAAGGGCTGGGGCGCCGCAGTCCTGGGGCTCCGAAACCTAAGGGCTTGGGCGCCCCAGGCCTGGGGCTCCCAAAGCATAAGGGCTGGAGGGCCCTAGGCCTGGGGCTACCAAAACCTAAGGGCTGGGGCGCCCCAGGCCTTGGTCTCCCAAACCTAAGGGCTGGGGAGCCCAGGCTTGGGGCGCCCTAAGCTTAAGGGCTGGGACGCCCCAGGGTTGGGGCCCCCTAAGCCTAAGGGCTAATGCGTCCCAAACCTGGGTCTCCCTAAGCCTAAGGGCTGTGGCGCGCCAGGCCTGGGGCTCCCTAAGCCTAAAGGCTGGGGCGCCCACCTGGGGCTCCCTCATCCTAAGTGCTGGGGCGCCCAGGCCTTCTAGCTCCCTAAGCCTAAAGGCTGGGGCGCCCCAGGCCTTGGGCTCCCTAAGTCTAAGGGCTGGGACACCCCAAGACTTGGCTCCTGAAGCCTAAGGGCTGGGGCGACCCAGGCTGGGGCTCCCAAAGACTAAGGACTGGGGCACCCCAGGGCTGGGGCTCCCACAGCCTAAGGGCTGTGGCGCCCCAGGCCTGGGGCTCCCTAAGCCTAAAGGCTGGGGCGACCCAAGCCAGGGGCTCCCTAAGCCTACGAGTTGGGGCGCCCCGGGCCTGGGGCTTCCTAAGCCTAAGGACTGGGGCTCAACAAGCCTGGGGCTCCCAAAGCCAAAGGGTTGGGGCGCCCCAGGCCTAGGGTTCCAAATCCTAAGGCCTGGGGCTCGCTAAGCCTAAGGGCTGGGGCGCCCCAGGCCTGGGGCTCCCAAAGCCTAAGGGCTGGGGCGCCCCAGGCCTGGGGCTCCCAAAGCCTAAGGGCTGGGGTGCCCCAGGCCTTATGTCCCAAAGCTTAAGGGATGGGGTGACCCAGGCCTGGGGTTCCCAAAGCCTAAGGCCTGGGGCTCGCTAAGCCTAAGGGCTGGTGCGCCCCAGGGCTGGGGCTCCCAAATCCAAAGGGCTAGGGCGACACAGGCCAGGTCCTCCCTTATCCTAAGGGTTTGGGCGCGCCAGGCCTGGGGCTCCCAAAACCTAAGGGAAATGGGCCCCCAGACCTGCGTCTCCGAACGCCTTAAGGCTCGGCCCCCCCAGGCCTGAGGCTCAAAATCCTAAGGGCTGGGGAGCCACGGGCCTGGGGCTCCCTAAGCCTAAGGGCTGGGAAACCCCGGGCCTGGGACTCCCTAAGCCTAAGGGTTGGTGCGCCCCAGCCTGGGGCTACCAAAGCCTAAGTGCCGGGGCGCACCGAGCCTGGGACTCCCTAAGACTAAGGGCTGGGGCGCCCCAGCCTGGGGCTCCCAAAGCCTACGGGCAGGGGTGCCCCAGGACTGGGGTTCCAAAGCCTAAGGGCTGGGGCGCCCCAGGCCTGGGCCTCCCTAAGACTAAGGGCTGTGGCGCCCCAGGACTGGGGCTCCCAAAACCGAAGGGAAAGGGGCGCCCCAGATCTGAGGCTCAAAAAGCCTAAGGGCTCGGGTGCCCCAGGCACGGGGCTCCCAAATCCTAAGGGCTTGAGCGCCCCAGGCTTAGGGCTCCCAATGCCTGTGGGCTGGGAAGCCCCTGGCCTAGGGCTCAATAAGCCTAAGGGTTGGGGCGTCCCAGGCCTGGGGCTCCCAAAGCCGAAGGTCTGGGGTTCCCCAGGACTGGGGCTCCCTAAGCCTAAAGGCTGGGGCTCCCCGGGTCTGGAGCTCGCTAAGCTTAAGGGCTGGGTCGCCCCAGGCCTAGGCTTCCCAAGCCTAAGGGCTGCGGCGCCCCAGGCCTGGGGCTCCCTAAGCCTAAGGGTTGGGGCTCCCCAGGCCTGAGTCTCGCTAAGCAAAAGTGATGCGGCGCCCCAGGCCTGGGGCTCCCAAAGCCGAAGGGCAGGGATGACCCAGGCCTGGGGCTCCCAAAAGCCTAAGGGTTGGGGCGTCCCCGGCCTGGGCCTCCCTAAGCCTAAGGGCTGGGTCTCCCCAGGCCTGGGGTTCCCTTAGCCTAAGGGCTGGGGTGCCCCCGGCTTGGTGCTCCCTAAGCCTAAGGGCTGGGGTGCTCCAGGCTGGGGGCTCCCTAAGCCTAAGGGCTGGGGCGTCCCAGGCCGGGGGCTCCCTAAGGCTAAGGGCTGGGGCGCCCCAAGCAGGGGCTCCCTAGCCTATGGGCTGGGGCCCCACAGGCCTGGGGTTCTCTAAGACTAAGGGCTGGGGCGCCCCAGGCCTTGTGCTCCCTAAGCCTACGGGCTGGGGCGCCCCAGGCCTGGGGCTCCCTAAGTCTAAGGGCTGAGGCGCCCCAGGCTTGGGGTTACAAAGCCTAAGGGCTGGGCCAACCCAGGCCTAGGGCTCCCTAAGCCTAAGGGCTAGGGCTCCCCATGCCTTCGGCTCCCTAAGTCTAAGGGCTGGGGTGCCCCAAGCCTGGTGTTCCAAAGCCTAAGTGCTGGGGCGCCCCAGACCTGGGGTCCCAAACCTAAGTGCTGGGGCGACACAGGCCAGGTCCCCCCTAAGCCTAAGGGCTGGGGCGCCCCAGGCCTAGGGCTCCCAAAACCTAAGGGAAAGCGGCCCCCTGACCTGCGGCTCCCTAAGCCTAAGGGCTGGGGCACCCCAGGATTGGGGCTCCAAATGCCTAAGTGCTGGGGCGCTCAAGGCCTGGGAATACCAAAGAATAAGGGTTGAGGTGCTCCAGGCGTGGGGCTGCCAAAGCCTAAGGGCTGGGGTGTCCCAGGCATGGGGCTCCCTAAGCCTAAGGGCAGGGGCGCCCCAGGCCTGGGGCTCACTAAGCCTAAGGCCGGGGGCGCCCCAGGCCTGGGGCTCCCAAACCTGAGGGCTGGGGCGCCACAAGCCTGGGGCTCCCAAACCTAAGGGCTTGGGCGCCCCAGGCCTGGGGCTCCCAAAGCATAAGGGCTGGGGTGCCCCAGGCCTGGGGCTACCAAAACCTAAGAGCTGGAGCGCCCCAGGCCTTGGTGTCCCAAACCTAAGGGCTGGGGAGCCCCAGGCTTGGGGCGCCCTAAGCTTAAGGGCTGGGACTCCCCAGGGTTGGGGCCCCCTAAGCCTAAGGGCTTATGCGTCCCAGGCCTGGGTCTCCCTAAGCCTAAGGGCTGGGGCTCCCCAGGCCTGGGGCTCCCTAACTTTAAGGGTTGGAGCACCCCAGCCTGGGGATCCCTAAGCAGAAGCGCTGGGGCGCCTCACGCGTGGGGCTCCCTAAGCCTACGGGCTGGGGCACCCCAGGCCTGGGGCACCCTAAGCCTAAGGGCTGGGGCGTCCCAGGCCAGGTGCTCCCTTAGCTTAAGGGCTGGGACGCCACAGGCCTGGGGCTCCATAAGCCTAAGGGCTGTGGTGCCCCAGGCCAGGGGCTCCCTAAGCCTAAGGGCTGGGGCGTCCCAGGCGTGGGGCTCCCTAAGCCTAAGAGCTGGGGCGCGCCAGGCCTGGGGCTCCCAAAGCCTAAGGGCTTGAGCGCCCCAGGCCTGGGGCTCCCAAAACATAAGGGCTGGGGCGCCCCAGGCCTGGGGCTACCAAAACCTAAGGGCTGGGGCGCCCCACGCCTTGGTCTCCCAAACCTAAGGGCTGGGAAGCCCCAGGCTTGGGGCGCCCTAAGCTTAAGGGCTGGGACGCCCCAGGGTTGGGACCCCCTAAGCCTAAGGGCTGATGCGTCCCAGGCCTGGGTCTCGCAAAGCCTAATGGCTGGGGCTCCCCAGGCATGGGGCTCCCTAAGTTTAAGTGTTGGAGCACCCCAGCCTGGGGCTACCAAAGCCTAAGGCCTGGGGTGCCCCTGGTCTGGGCTCCCAAAGCCTAAGGCCTGGGGTGCCACAGACCTGGGGCTCCGTAAGCCTAAGGGCTGGGTTGCCCCAGACCTGGGGCACCCAAAGCCTAAGAGCTGGGGCGCCTCAGACCTGGGACTCCCAAAGCCTAAGGGCTGGGCCGCCACAGGGCTGGGTTCCCAAAGCCTAAGGGCTGGGGCGCCCTAGGCCTGCGGTTCCCAAAGCCTATGGGCTGGGGCACCCCAGGCCTGGGGCTCCCTAATCCTAAGGGCTGGGGAGTCCAAGGCCTAGGGCTCCCTAAGCCTAAAGGCTGAGGCGCCCACCTGGAGCTCCCTTATCCTAAGTGCTGGGGTGCCCAAGCCTGGGGCTCCCAAAGACTAAGGACTGGGGCGCCCCAGGCCTAGGGTTCCCAAAGCCTAAAGCCTGGGGCTCGCTAAGCCTAAGGGCCGGGGCGCCCCAGCCTGGGGCTACCAAAGCCTACGGGCTGGGGCGCCCCAGGCCTGGGGTTCCAAAGCCTAAGGGCTGGGGCACCCCAGGCCTTATGTCCCAAAGTTTAAGGGATGAGGCGACCCAGGCCTGGGCCTCCCTAAGACTAAGGGCTGTGGTGACCCAGGACTGGGGCTCCCTAAGACTAAAGTCTGGGGCGCTCCAGGCCTGGGCTCCCTAAGCCTAAGTGTTGGGGCGCCCCCGTCCTGGGGCTCCCAAAGCCTAAGAGCTGCGGCGCCCCAGGCACGGGGCTCCCAAAGCCGAAGGGCAGGGGCGCCCCAGGCCTAGGGTTCCCAAAGCCTAAGGCCTGAGGCTCGCTAAGCCTAAGGGCTGGGGCGCCCCAGGCATGGGGCTCCCAAAGCCTAAGGGAAAGGGGCCCCCAGACCTGCGGCTCCCAAAGCCTAAGGGCGCTGGCGCCCCAGGCCTGAGGCTCCCAAATCCTAAGGGCTGGGGCGCCCCGGGCCAGGGGCTCCCTAAGCCTAAGAGCTGGGGCACCCCGGGCCTGGGGCTCCCAAAGCCTAAGGGCAGGGGTACCACGGGCTTGGGGCACCCTAAGTCTAAGGCTGGGGCACCGCGGGCCTGGGGCTCCCAAAGCCTAAGGGCCGGGATTCCCCGGGCCTGGGACTCCCTAAGCCTAAGGGCTGGGGCGCCCCAACCTTGGGCTACAAAAGCCTACGGGCTGGGGCGCCCCAGGACTGGGGTTCCAAAGCCTAAGGGCTGGGGCGACCCAGGCCTGGGCCTCCCTAAGACTAAGGGCTGTGGCGCCCCAGGACTTGGGCTCCCAAAACCGAAGGGAAAGAGGCGCCCCAGACCTGGGGCTCAAAAAGCCTAAGGGCTCAGGCGCCCGAGGCCTGGGGCTCCCAAATCCTAAGGGCCTGAGCGCCCCAGGCCTAGGCCTCCCAATGCCTAAGGGCTGGCGAGCCCCTGGCCTAGGGCTCCATAAGCCTAAGGGCTGGGGCGCCCCAGGCTGGGGCTCCCAAAGTCTAAGGGCTGGGGTTCCCCAGGCCTGGGGCTCCCTAAGCCTAAAGGCTGGGGCTCCCCTGGCCTGGAGTTCGCTAAGCCTAAGGGCTGGGTCGCTCCAGGCCTAGGGTTCCCAAGCCTAAGGGCTGGGGCCCCCAGGCCTTGGGCTCCCTAAGCCTAAGGGTTGGGGCGCCCCAGGCCTGGGTCTCGCTAATCCAAAGGGATCGGGCGCCCCAGGCCAGGGGCTCCCAAAGCCTAAGGGCTTGAGCGCCCAGGCCTGTGGCTCCCTAAGCCTAAGCGCTGGGCGCCCCAGGCATGGGGCTACCAAAGCCTAAGGGCAGGGGCGCCCCTGGCCTCGGGGTCCCAAAGCCTAAGGCCTGGGGCGCCACAGACCTGGGGCTCCGTAAGCCTATGGGCTGGGTTGCCCCAGACCTGAGGCTCCCAAAGCCTCAGGGTTGGGGCGCCTCAGACCTGGGACTCCCTAAGCCAAAGGGCTGGGCCGCCCCAGGGCTGGGTTCCCAAAGCCTAAGGGCTGGGGCGCCCTAGGCCTGGGGCTCCCAAAGCCTAAGGGCTGGGGCACCCCAGGCCTGGGGCTCCCTAATCCTAAGGGCTGGGGAATCCAAGGCCTAGGGCTCCCTAAGCCTAAAGGCTGGGGCGCCCACCTGGGGCTCCCTTATCCTAAGTGCTGGGGCGCCCAGGCTTGGGGCTCCCTAAGCCTAAGAGCTGGGGCGCCCCAGGCCTGGGACTCCCAAAGCCTATGGCCTGGGGCACCCCAGGCCTTGGGCTCCCTAAGTCTAAGGGCTGGGGCACCCCTAGATTTGGCTCCCGAAGCCTAAGGGCTGTGGCGCCCCAGGCCTGGGGCTCCCACTGCCTAAGGGCTGTGGCGCCCCAGGCCTGGGGCTCCCTAAGCCTAAAGGCTGGGCCGACCCAAGCCAGGGGGCCCCTAAGCCTATGAGTTGGGGCGCCCCGGGCCTGGGGCTTCCTAATCCTAAGGACTGGGGCGCAACAAGCCTGGGGCTCCCAAAGCCTAAGGGCTGGGGCGACCCAGGCTAGGGCTCCCAATGCCTAAGGGCTGGGGAGCCCCTGGCCTAGGGCTCCATAAGCCTAAGGGCTGGGGCGCCCCAGGCCTGGGGCTCCCAAGCCTAAGGGCTGGGGTTCCCCAGGCCTGGGGCTCCCTAAGCCTAAAGGCTGGGGCTCCCCAGGCCTGGAGCTCGCTAAGCCTTAGGGCTGGGTCGCCCCAGGCCTAGGGTTCCCAAGCCTAAGGGCTGTGGCGCCCCAGGCTTGGGGTTCCCTAAGCCTAAGGGTTGGGGCGCCCCAGGCCTGAGTCTCGCTAAGCCAAAGGGATGGGGCGCCCCAGGCCTGGGACTCCCAAAGCCGAAGGGCTGGGATGCCCCAGGCCTGGGGCTCCCAAAGCCTAAGGAATGGGGCGTCCCCGGCCTGGGCCTCCCTAAGCCTAAGGGCTGGGTCTCCCCAGGCCTGGGGTTCCCTTAGCCTAAGGGCTGGGGTGCCCCCGGCTTGGGGCTCCCTAAGCCTAAGGGCTGAGGCGCCACAGGCCTGTGTTTCCAAAGCCTAAGGGCTGGGGAAACCCAGGCCTTGGGCTCCCTAAGCCTAAGGGCTGGGGCTCCCCATGCCTTCGGCTCCCTAAGCCTAAGGGCTGGGGCGCCCCAAGCCAGGTGTTCCAAAGCCAAAGTGCAGGGGCGCCCCAGGCCTGGGGTCCCAAACCTAAGTGCTGGGGCGACACAGGCCATGTTCTCCCTAAGCTTAAGGGCTGGCGCCCCAGGCCTAGGGCTCCCAAAACCTAAGGGAAAGCGGCCCCCACACCTGCGGCTCCCTAAGCCTAAGGGCTGGGGCAACCCAGGCCTAGGGCTCCCTAAGCCTAAGGGCTGGGGCTCCCCATGCCTTCGGCTCCCTAAGCCTAAGGGCTGGGGCGCCCCAAGCCAGGTGTTCCAAAGCCTAAGTGCTGGGGCGCCCGAGGCCTGGGGTCCCAAACCTAAGTGCTGGGGCGACACAGGCCTTGTTCTCCCTAAGCCTAAGGGCTGGCGCCCCAGGCCTAGGGCTCCCAAAACCTAAGGGAAAGCGGCCCCCAGACCTGCGGCTCCCTAAGCCTAAGGTCTGGGGCACCCCTGGCCTGGGGCTCCCAAGGCCTAAGGCCTGGGGCGCCCCATGCCTGGGGCACCCTAAGCCTAAGAGCTGGGGCACCCCAGGCATGGGGCTCCAAAAGCCTAAGTCTTGGGGCGCTCCAGGCCTGGGAATCCCAAAGACTAAGGGCTGAGGCGCTCCAGGACTGGGGCTGCCAAAGCCTAAGGGCTGGGGTGTCCCAGGCATGGGGCTCCCTAAGCCTAAGGGCTGGGGCGCCCCAGGCCTGGGGCTACAAAAACCTAAGGGCTGGGGCGCCCCAGGCCTTGGTCTCCCAACCTAAGGGCTGGGGAGCCCCAGGCCTGGGGCGCCCTAAGCTTAAGGGGTGGGACGCCCCAGGCCTGGGGCTCCCTAAGCCTAAGGGCGGGGGCGCCCCAGGCCTGGGGCTCCCAAACCTAAGGGCTGGGTCGCCGCAGGCCTGGGGCTCCCAAACCTAAAGGCTTGGGCGCCCCAGGCCTGGGGCACCCAAAGCATAAGGGCTGCGGCGCGCCATGCCTGGGGCTACAAAAACCTAAGGGCTGGGGCGCCCCAGGCCTTGGTCTCCCAACCTAAGGGCTGGGGAGCCCCAGGCCTGGGGCGCCCTAAGCTTAAGGGCTGATGCGTCCCAGGCCTGGGTCTCCCTAAGCCTAAGGGCTGGGGCTCTCCAGGCCTGGGGCTCCCTAACTTTAAGGGTTGGAGCACCCCAGCCTGGGGCTCCCTAAGCCTAAGCGCTGGGGCGCCTCAGGCATGGGGCTCCCTAAGCCTAAGGGCAGGGGCACCCCAGGCCTGGGAGAGCCTAAGCCTAAGGGCTGGGGCGTCCCAGGCCAGGTGCTCCCTTAGCTTAAGGGCTGGGCCGCCACAGGCCTGGGGCTCCATAAGTCTAAGGGCTGTGGTGCCCCAGGCCAGGGGCTCCCTAAGCCTAACGGCTGGGGCGCCCCAGGCGTGGGGCTCCCTAAGCCTAAGGGCTGGGGCGCCCCAGGCCTGGGGCTCCCAAAGCCTAAGGGCTTGAGCGCCCCAGGCTTGTTTCTACGTAAGCCTAAGCGTTGGGGCGCCCCAGGCATGGGGCTACCAAAGCCTAAGGCCTGGGGTGCCCCTGGCCTGGGGCTCCCAAAGCTTAAGGCCTGGGGCGCCACAGACCTGGGGCTCCGTAAGCCTAAGGGCTGGGTTGCCCCAGACCTGGGGCTCCCAAAGCCTAAGGGCTGGGGCGCCTCAGACCTAGGACTCCCAAAGCCTAAGGGCTGGGCCGCCACAGGGCTGGGTTCCCAAAGCCTAAGGGCTGGGGCGCCCTAGGCCTGGGGCTCCCAAAGCCTAAGGGCTGGGGAGTCCAAGGCCTAGGGCTCCCTAAGCCTAACGGCTGGGGCGCCCACCTGGTACTCCCTTATCCTAAGTGCTGGGGCGCCCAGGCTTGGGGCTCCCTAAGCCTATGGGCTGGGGCGCCCCAGGCCTGGGACTCCCAAAGCCTATGGCCTGGGGCGCCCCAGGCCTTGGGCTCCCTAAGTCTAAGGGCTGGGGCACCCCAAGATTTGGCTTCCGAAGCCTAAGGGCTGGGGCGCCCCAGGGCTGGGGCTCCCAAAGACTAAGGACTGGGGCTCCCCAGGCCTGGGTCCCCCACAGCCTAATGGCTGTGGCGCCCCAGACCTGGGGCTCCCTAAGCCTAAAGGCTGGGGCGCCCACCTGGGGCTCCCTTATCCGAAGTGCTGGGGGGCCCCAGGCCTTGGGCTCCCTAAGTCTAAGGGCTGGGGCACCCCAAGGCTTGGCTCCCGAAGCCTAAGGGCTGGAGCGCCCCAGCACTGGGGCTCCCAAAGACTAAGGACTGTGGCTCCCCAGGCCTGGGTCTCCAACAGCCTAAGGGCTGTGGCGCCCCAGGCCTGGGGCTCCCTAAGACTAAAGGCTGGGGCGACCCAAGCCAGGGGGTCCCTAAGCCTACGTGTTGGGGCGCCCCGGGCCTGGGGCTTCCTAAGCCTAAGGACTGGGGAGCAACAAGCCTGGGGCTCCCAAAGCAAAAGGCCTGGGGCCTGGGGCTCGCTAAGCCTAAGGGCTGGGGTGCCCCAGGCCTGGGGCTCCCAGATCCTAAGGGCTGGGGCGCCCCAGGCCTGGAGCTACCAAAGCCTAAGGGCTGGGGCACCACGGGCTGGGACGCCCTAAGCCTAAGGGCTGGGGCGCCCCAGCCTGGGGCTACCAAAGCCTACGGGCTGGGGCGCCCCAGGCCTTATGTCCCAAAGCTTAAGGGATGGGGCGACCCAGGCCTAGGGTTCCCAAAGCCTAAGGCCTGGGGCTCGCTAAGACTAAGGGCTGGGGTGCCCGAGGCCTGTGGCTCCCTAAGCCTAAGGGCTGGGGCGCCCCAGGCACGGGGCTGCCAAAGCCTAAGGGCTGAGGCGCCCCAGTCCTAGGGCTCCCAATTCCTAAGGGCTGGGGAGCCCCTGGCCAAGGGCTCCATAAGCACAAGGGCTGGGGAGCCCCAGGCCTAGGGCTCCCAATGTCTAAGGACTGGGGTTCCCCAGGCGTTGGGCTCCCTAAGCCTAAAGGCTGGGGCTCCCCAGGCATGGAGTTCGCTAAGCCTAAGGGCTGGGTCGCTCCAGGATAAGGTTCCCAAGCCTAAGGGCTGGGGCGCCCCAGGCCTGGGGCTCCCTAAGCCTAAGGGTTGGGGAGCCCCAGGCCTGGGTCTCGCTAATCCAAAGGGATGGGGCGCCCCAGGCCTGGGGCTCCCAAAGCCTAAGGGCTTGAGCGCCCCAGGCCTGTGACTCCCTAACCCTAAGCGCTGGGGCGCCCCAGGCATGGGGCTACCAAAGCCTAAGGGCTGGGGCGCCCCTGGCCTGGGGCTCCCAAAGCCTAAGGCCTGGGGCACCCCAGGCCTTGCGCTCCCTAAGTCTAAGGGCTGGGCCACCCCAAGACTTGGCTCCCGAAGCCTAAGGGCTGGGGCGCCCCAGGCCTGGGGCTCCCAAAGACAAAGGCCTGGGGCTCCCCAGGCCTGTGTCTCCCACAGCCTAAGGGCTGTGGCGCCCCAGGCCTGGGGCTCCCTAAGCCTAAAGGCTGGGGCGACCCAAGCCAAGGTCTCCCTAAGCCTACGTGTCGGGGCGCCCTGGGCCTTGGGCTTCCTAAGCCTAAGGACTGGGGCGCAACAAGCCTGGGGCTCCCAAAGCCAAAGGGCTGGGGCTCCCCAGGCACGGGGCTAACCAAAGCCTAAGGGCTGGGGCGCCCCAGGCCTAGGGTTCCCAAAGCCTAAGGCCTGGGGCTCGCTAAGCCTAAAGGCTAGGGCGCCCCAGGCCTAGGGCTCCCAAAGCCTAAGGGCTGGGGCGCCCCAGGCCTGGAGCTCCCAAATCCTAAGGGCTGGGGCGCCCCAAGCCTGGAGCTACCAAAGCCGAAGGGCTGTGGCGCCACGGGCCTGGGACTCCCTAAGCCTAAGGGCTGGGGCGCCCCAGCCTGGGGCTACAAAAGCCTACGGACTGGGGAGCCCCAGGACTGGGGTTCCAAAGCCTAAGGGCTGGGGCACCCCAGGCCTTATGTCCCAAAGCTTAAGGGATGGGGCGACCAAGGCCTGAGACTCCCTAACACTAAGGGCTGTGGCGCCCCAGGACTGGGGCTCCCTAAGACTAAAGTCTGGGGCGCTCCAGGCCTGGGCTCCCTAAGCCTAAGTGTTGGGGCGCCCCGGGCCTGGGGCTTCCTAAGCCTAAGAACTGGGGCGCCACAAGCCTGGGGCTCCCAAAACCTAAGAGCTTCGGCGCCCCAGGCACGGGGCTCCCAAAGCCTAAGGGCTGGGGCGCCCCAGGCCTAGGGTTCCCAAAGCCTAAGGCCTGGGGCTCGCTAAGCCCAAGCGATGGGACGCCTCAGGCATGGGGCTCCCAGCCTAATGGCTGGGGCGCCACAGGCCTGGGGCTCCCAAGACCTAATGCCTGGGGCGGCCGAGGCCTGGGGCTCCCAGAGCCTAAGGTCTGGGGTAAACCCAGGCCAGGGGTTCCCTAAGCCTAAGGGCTGTGGCCCCCAGGCCTGGGAGTCCCTAAGCCTTAGGGCTGGGGCGCCCAGGCCTGGGGCTCTCTAAGCCTAAGGGCTGGGGCGCCCCAGGCCTGGGGCTCCCTAAGCCTAAGGGCTGGGGCGCCCCTGGCCAGGTGCTCCCGAAGCCTAAAGGCTGTGGTGCCCCAGGACTGGGGTCCCAAATCCTAAGGGCTGGGGCACTCCAGGCCTGGGGCTCCCAAAGCCTAAGGGCTGGGGCGCTCCAGGCCTGGCGCTCTCAAAGCTTAAAGGCTGAGGCGCCACAGGCCTGGGGCTCCCAAAGCCTAAGGGCTGGGGCGCGCCAGACCTGGCGCTCTCAAAGCTTAAAGGCTGAGGCGCCACAGGCCTGGGGCTCCCTAAGCCTAAGGGCTGGGTTGCCCCAGAACTGGGGCTCCCAAAGCCTAAGGGCTGGGGCCCCCCAGACCTGGGACTCCGAAAGCCTTAGGGCTGGGCCGCCCCAGGCCTGGGTACCCAAAGCCTAAGGGCTGGGGCGCCCTAGGCCCGGGGCTCCCAAAGCCTCAGGGCTAGGGCACCCGAGGCTTGGGGCTCCCTAATCCTAAGGGCTGGGTAGTCCACGGCCTAGGGCTCCCTAAGCCTAAAGGCTGGGGCGACCACCTGGGGCTCCCTTATCCTAAGTGCTGGTGCGCCCAGGCCTGGGGCTCCCTAAGCATAAGGGCTGGGGCGCCCCAGGCCCTGGCTCCCTAAGCCTAAGGGCTGGGGCGTCCCAGGCCTGGGGCTCCCAAAGACTAAAGTCTGGGGCTCCCCAGGCCTGGGTCTCCCACAGCCTAAGGGCTGTGGCGCCCCAGCCTGGGGCTCCCTAAGCCTAAAGGCTGGGGCGCCCCAAGCCTGGGTCTTCCTAAGCCTAATGTTGGGGCGCCCGGGCATGGGGCTTCCTAAGCCTAAGGACTGGGGCGCAACAAGCCTGGGGCTCCCAAAGCCAAAGGGCTGGAGGGCCGCAGGCACGGGGCTCCCAAAGCCTAAGGGCTGGGGCGCCCCAGGCCTGGGGCTCCCAAAGCCTAAGGGCTGGGGCGGCCCGGGCCTGGAACGCCCTAAGCCTAAGGGCTGGGGCGCCCCAGCCTAGGGCTACCAAAGCCTACGGGCTGGGGCGCCCCAGGACTGGGGTTCCAAAGCCTAAGGGATGGGGCGACCCAGGCCTGGGCCTCCCTAAGACTAAGGACTGTGGCGCCCCAGGACTGGGGCTCCCTAAGACTAAAGTATGGGGCGCTCCAGGCCTGGGCTCCCTAAGCCTAAGGGCTGGGGCTCCACAGGCCCAGGGGCTCCCAAATCCCAAGGGCTGGGAAGCCCTGGGCCTGGGGCTCCCTAAGTCTAAATGTTGGGGTGCCCCGGGCCTGGGGCTTCCTAAACCTAAGGACTGTGGCGCCAAAAGCCTGGGGCTCCCAAAGGCTAAGAGCTGCGGCGCCCCAGGCACGGGGCTCCCAAAGCCTAAGGGCTGGGGTGCCCCAGGCCTAGGGTTCCCAAAGCCTAAGGCAAGGGGCTCGCTAAGCCTAAGGGCTGGGTCGCCCCATGCCTGGGGCCCCCTAAGCCTAAGGGCTAATGCGTCCCAGGTCTGGGTCTCCCTAAGCCTAAGGGCTGGGGCGCCCCAGACCTGAGGTTTCGAAGGCTAAGTGCTGGGGCGTCCCAGGCCTGGGGCTCCCTAAGCCTAAGGGCTGGGGCTCCCCAGGCCAGGTGCTCCCTTAGCTTAAGGGCTGGGGCACCCCAGGCCGGGGGCTCCATAAGCCTACGGGCTGTGGTGCCCCAGGCCAGGGGCTCCTTAAGCCTAAGGGCTTGGGCGCCCCAGGCGTGGGGCTCCCTAAGCCTAAGGGCTGGGGCGCCCAAGACCTGGTGCTCCCAAAGCCTAAGGGCTGGAGCGCCCCAGGCCTGTGGCCCCCTAAGCCTAAGCGCTGGGGCGTCCCAGGCATGGGGCTACCAAAGTCTAAGGCTTGCATGCCCCTGACCTGGGGCTCCCAAAGCCTAAGGCCTGGGTCCCCACAGACCTGAGGCTCCCAAAGCCTAAGGGCTGGGGCTCCCCATGCCTTCGGCTCCCAAAGCCTAAGGGCTGGGTCGCCACAAGCCTGGTGTTCCAAAGCCTAAGTGCTGGTGCGCCCCAGGCCTGGGGTCCCAAACCTAAGTGCTGGGGCGACACAGGCATGGGGCTACCAAAGACTAAGGCTGGCGTGCCCCTGGCCTGGGGCCCCCAAAGCCTAAGGCCTGGGTCCCCACAGACCTGAGGCTCCCAAAGCCTAAGGGTTGGGGCACCCCAGGCCTGGGGCTCCAGAATCCTAAGGGCTGGGGCGCAACAGACCAGAGTCTTCCAAAAACTAAGGTATGCGGCGTCCCAGGCCTGGAGCTCCCTAAGACTAAGGGCTGGGCGCCACAGGCTTGGGGCTCCCTAAGCCTAAGGGCTGGGGCGCCCCAGGCCTGGGGCTCCCAAAACCTAAGGCCAGGGGCGCCCCAGGCTTGGGTCTCCCTAAGCCTAAAAGCTGGGGCGACCCAGGCCTAGGGCTCCCAAAGCCTAAGGGCTTGGGAGCCCCGAGCCTGGGGCTCCCTAAGCCTAAGGGCTGGGGAAGCCCTGGCCTGGGGCTCCAAAACCTAAGGGCTGGGGAGCCCCGGGCCTGGGGCTCCCTTCGCCTAAGGGATGGGGCGTCCCGGGCCTGGGGCTTCCTAAGCCTAAGGCCTGGTGCGCTCCAAGCCTGGGGCTTCCCAACCTCAGGGTTGGGGAGTCCCAAGCTTGGGGCTCCCTAATCCGAAGGGCTGGGGCGCCCCAGTCAGGGGCTCCTTAGCCTAACGGCTGTGAAGCCCCAGGCCTGAGGCTTCCAAGACATAATGGCTGGGGCGCCCCAGGCCTGGAGCTCCCAAAGCCTAAGGTCTGGGGCCCCCCGGCCTGGGAGTCCCTAAGCCTAAGTGCTGGGGTCCCCTGGCCAGGTGCTCCCTAAGCCTAAGGGCTGTGGCGCCCCAGGACTAGGGTCCCAAATCCTAAGGGCTGGGGCGCCCCAGGCCTGGCGCTCTCAAAGCCTAAAGGCTGGGGCGCCACAGGCCTGGGGCTCCCTAAGACTAAAGGCTGGGGCTCCCCAGGCCAGGTGCTCCCTTAGCTTAAGGGCTGGGGCACCCCAGGCCTGGGGCTCCATAAGCCTAAAGGTTGTGGTGCCCCAGGCCAGGGGCTCCCTAAGCCTAAGGGCTGGGGCGCCCCAGGCGTGGGGCTCCCTAAGCCTAAGGGCTGGTGCGCCTCAGGCCTGGGGCTCCGAAAGCCTAAGGGCTGGAGCGCCCAGGCCTGTGGCCCCCTAATCCTAAGCGCTGGGGCGCCCGAGGCATGGGGCTACCAAAGCCTAAGGCTGGCACGCCCCTGGCCTGGGGCTCCCAAAGCCTAAGGCCTGGGGCCCTACAGACCTGGGGCTCCCAAAGCCTAAGGGTTGGGGCGCCCCAGGCCTGGGGCTCCCAAATCCTAAGGGCTGGGGCGTAACATACCTGAGGCTTCCAAAGACTAAGGGCTGCGGCGTCCCAGGCCTAGAGCTCCCTAAGACTAAGGGCTGGGCGCCACAGGCCTGGGGCTCCCAAATCCTAAGGGATGGGGCGCCCCAGGCCTGAGGCTCCCAAAGCCTAAGGGCTGGGGCGACCCAGGCCTGGGGCTCCCAAAACCTAAGGGCTGGGGCGCCCCAGGCCTGGGGCTTCCAAATCCAAAGGGCTGGGGCGACCCAGGCCAGGTCCTCCCTTATCCTAAGGGCTGGGGCGCCCCAGGCCTTCGCTCCCTAAGCCTAAGGGCTGGGGCACCCCAGGCCTGGGGCTCCCCAAGACTAAGGACTGGGGCTCCCCAGGCCTGGGGCTCCCAAAGCCTAAGGCCTGGGGCTCGCTAAGCCTAAGGGCTGGTGCGCCGCAGGCCTGGGGCTCCCAAATCCTAAGGGCTGGGGCGCCGCAGGCCTGAGGCTCCCAAAGCCTAAGGTCTGGGGCGCCCCAGGCCTGGGGCTCCCAAAGCCTAAGTGCTGGGGCGCCCCAGGCCTGGGGCTCCCAAATCCAAAAGGCTGGGGCGACACAGGCCAGGTCCTCCCTTATCCTAAGGGTTGCGGCGCCCCAGGACTGGGTCTCCCAAAACCAAAGGGAATGGGGCCTCCTGACCTGCGGCTCCCAAAGCCTAAGGGCTCGGGCGCCCCAGGCCTGAGGCCCAAAATCCATGGGCTGGGGAGCCCCGGGCCTGGGGCTGCCTAAGCCTAAGGGCTGGGGCACCCCGGGCCTGGGAGTCCCTAAGCCTAAGGACTGGGGCGCCCAAGCGTGGGGCTACCAAATCCTACAGGCCGGGGCGCCCCGGGCCTGGGACTCCCTAAGCCTAAGGGCTGGGGCGCCCCAGCCTGGGGCTACAAAAGCCTACGGGCTGGGGCGCCCCAGGACTAGGGTTCCAAAGCCTAAGGGCTGGGGCGCCCCAGGCCTGGGCCTCCCTAAGACTAAGGGCTATGGCGCCCCAGGACTGGGGCTCCCAAAACAGAAGGGAAAGGGGCGCCCCAGACCTGGGGCTCAAAAAGCCTAAGGGTTCGGGCGCCCGAGCCCTTGGGCTCCCAAATCCTAAGGGCCTGAGCGCCCCAGGCCTAGGGCTCCCAATGCCTAAGGGCTGGGGAGCCCCTGGCCTAGGGCTCCATAAGCCTAAGGGCTGGGGCGCCCCAGGCCTGGGGCTCCCAAAGCCTAAGGGCTGGGGTTCCCCAGGCCTGGGGCTCCCTAAGCCTAAAGGCTGGGGCTCCCCAGGCCTGGAGCTCGCTAAGCCTAAGGGCTGGGTAGCCCCAGGCCTAGGGTTCCCAAGCCTAAGGGCTGGGGCGCCCCAGGCCTGGGGCTCCATAAGCCTAAGGTCTGGGGCACCCCAGGCCTGGGGCTCCCAAAGCCTAATGGCTGGGTTTCCCCAGGCCTGGGGCACCCCAAACCTAAAGGATGGGGCTCCACTGGCCTGGAGATCGCTAATCCTAAGGGCTGGGGCGCTCCAGGCCTGGGGCTCCATAAGCCTAAGGGTTGGGGCGCCCCAGGCCTGGGTCTCGCTAAGCCAAAGGGATGGGGTGCCGCAGGCCTGGGGCTCCCAAAGCCTAAGGGCTGGGTCGCCGCAGGCCTGGGGCTCCCAAAGCCTAAGGGATGGGGTGTCCCCGGCTTGGGCCTCCCTAAGCCTAAGGGCTGGGTCTCCCCAGGCCTGGGGCTCCCTTAGCCTAAGGGTTGGGGTGCCCCCGGCTTGGGGATCCCTAAGCCTAAGGGTTGGGGTGCTCCCGGCTGGGGACTCCCTAAGCCTAAGGGCTGGGGCGTCCCAGGCCAGGGGCTCCCTAAGGCTAAGGGCTGGGGCGCCCCAAGTAGGGGCTCCCTATCCTATTGCCTGGGGCGCCACAAGCCTGGGGTTCCCTAAGACTAAGGGCTGGGGCGCCCCAGACATTGGCTCCCTAAGCCTAAGGGCTGGGGCTCCCCATGCCTTCGGCTTCCAAAGCCTAAGGGCTGGGTCGCCACAAGCCTGGTGTTCCAAAGCCTAAGTGCTGGTGCGCCCCAGGCCTGGGGTCCCAAACCTAAGTGCTGGGGCGACACAGGCATGGGGCTACCAAAGACTAAGGCTGGCGTGCCCCTGGCCTGGGGCCCCCAAAGCCTAAGGCCTGGGTCCCCACAGACCTGAGGCTCCCAAAGCCTAAGGGTTGGGGCACCCCAGGCCTGGGGCTCCAGAATCCTAAGGGCTGGGGCGCAACAGACCAGAGTCTTCCAAAAACTAAGGTATGCGGCGTCCCAGGCCTGGAGCTCCCTAAGACTAAGGGCTGGGCGCCACAGGCTTGGGGCTCCCTAAGCCTAAGGGCTGGGGCGCCCCAGGCCTGGGGCTCCCAAAACCTAAGGCCAGGGGCGCCCCAGGCTTGGGTCTCCCTAAGCCTAAAAGCTGGGGCGACCCAGGCCTAGGGCTCCCAAAGCCTAAGGGCTTGGGAGCCCCGAGCCTGGGGCTCCCTAAGCCTAAGGGCTGGGGCAGCCCTGGCCTGGGGCTCCAAAACCTAAGGGCTGGGGAGCCCCGGGCCTGGGGCTCCCTTCGCCTAAGGGATGGGGCGTCCCGGGCCTGGGGCTTCCTAAGCCTAAGGCCTGGTGCGCTCCAAGCCTGGGGCTTCCCAACCTCAGGGTTGGGGAGTCCCAAGCTTGGGGCTCCCCAATCCGAAGGGCTGGGGCGCCCCAGTCAGGGGCTCCTTAGCCTAACGGCTGTGAAGCCCCAGGCCTGAGGCTTCCAAGACCTAATGGCTGGGGCGCCCCAGGCCTGGAGCTCCCAAAGCCTAAGGTCTGGGGCCCCCCGGCCTGGGAGTCCCTAAGCCTAAGTGCTGGGGTCCCCTGGCCAGGTGCTCCCTAAGCCTAAGGGCTGTGGCGCCCCAGGACTAGGGTCCCAAATCCTAAGGGCTGGGGCGCCCCAGGCCTGGCGCTCTCAAAGCCTAAAGGCTGGGGCGCCACAGGCCTGGGGCTCCCTAAGACTAAAGGCTGGGGCTCCCCAGGCCAGGTGCTCCCTTAGCTTAAGGGCTGGGGCACCCCAGGCCTGGGGCTCCATAAGCCTAAAGGTTGTGGTGCCCCAGGCCAGGGGCTCCCTAAGCCTAAGGGCTGGGGCGCCCCAGGCGTGGGGCTCCCTAAGCCTAAGGGCTGGTGTGCCTCAGGCCTGGGGCTCCGAAAGCCTAAGGGTTGGGGCGCCCCAGGCCTGGGGCTCCCAAATCCTAAGGGCTGGGGCGCAACATACCTGAGGCTTCCAAAGACTAAGGGCTGCGGCGTCCCAGGCCTAGAGCTCCCTAAGACTAAGGGCTGGGCGCCACAGGCCTGGGGCTCCCAAATCCTAAGGGATGGGGCGCCCCAGGCCTGAGGCTCCCAAAGCCTAAGGGCTGGGGCGACCCAGGCCTGGGGCTCCCAAAACCTAAGGGCTGGGGCGCCCCAGGCCTGGGGCTCCCAAATCCAAAGGGCTGGGGCGACCCAGGCCAGGTCCTCCCTTATCCTAAGGGCTGGGGCGCCCCAGGCCTTCGCTCCCTAAGCCTAAGGGCTGGGGCACCCCAGGCCTGGGGCTCCCCAAGACTAAGGACTGGGGCTCCCCAGGCCTGGGGCTCCCAAAGCCTAAGGCCTGGGGCTCGCTAAGCCTAAGGGCTGGTGCGCCGCAGGCCTGGGGCTCCCAAATCCTAAGGGCTGGGGCGCCGCAGGCCTGAGGCTCCCAAAGCCTAAGGTCTGGGGCGCCCCAGGCCTGGGGCTCCCAAAGCCTAAGTGCTGGGGCGCCCCAGGCCTGGGGCTCCCAAATCCAAAAGGCTGGGGCGACACAGGCCAGGTCCTCCCTTATCCTAAGGGTTGCGGCGCCCCAGGACTGGGTCTCCCAAAACCAAAGGGAATGGGGCCTCCTGACCTGCGGCTCCCAAAGCCTAAGGGCTCGGGCGCCCCAGGCCTGAGGCCCAAAATCCATGGGCTGGGGAGCCCCGGGCCTGGGGCTGCCTAAGCCTAAGGGCTGGGGCACCCCGGGCCTGGGACTCCCTAAGCCTAAGGACTGGGGCGCCCAAGCGTGGGGCTACCAAATCCTACAGGCCGGGGCGCCCCGGGCCTGGGACTCCCTAAGCCTAAGGGCTGGGGCGCCCCAGCCTGGGGCTACAAAAGCCTACGGGCTGGGGCGCCCCAGGACTAGGGTTCCAAAGCCTAAGGGCTGGGGCGCCCCAGGCCTGGGCCTCCCTAAGACTAAGGGCTATGGCGCCCCAGGACTGAGGCTCCCAAAACAGAAGGGAAAGGGGCGCCCCAGACCTGGGGCTCAAAAAGCCTAAGGGTTCGGGCGCCCGAGCCCTGGGGCTCCCAAATCCTAAGGGCCTGAGCGCCCCAGGCCTAGGGCTCCCAATGCCTAAGGGCTGGGGAGCCCCTGGCCTAGGGCTCCATAAGCCTAAGGGCTGGGGCGCCCCAGGCCTGGGGCTCCCAAAGACTAAGGGCTGGGGTTCCCCAGGCCTGGGGCTCCCTAAGCCTAAAGGCTGGGGCTCCCCAGGCCTGGAGCTCGCTAAGCCTAAGGGCTGGGTAGCCCCAGGCCTGGGGCTCCCAATTCCTAAGGGCTGGCGCGAAACAGACCTGAGGCTTCCAAAGACTAAGGGCTGCGGCGTCCCAGGCCTGGGCTCCCTAATCCTAAGGGCTGGGGCGCCCCAAGCCTGGGGCTCCATAAGCCTAAGGGCTGGGGCACCCCAGGCCTGGGGCTCCCAAAGCCTAATGGCTGGGGTTCCCCAGGCCTGGGGCACCCCAAACCTAAAGGCTGGGGCACCACTGGCCTGGAGATCGCTAATCCTAAGGGCTGGGGCGCTCCAGGCCTGGGGCTCCATAAGCCTAAGGGTTTTGGCGCCCCAGGCCTGGGTCTCGCTAAGCCAAAGGGATGGGGTGCCGCAGGCCTGGGGCTCCCAAAGCCTAAGGCTGGGTCGCCGCAGGCCTGGGGCTCCCAAAGCCTAAGGGATGGGGTGTCCCCGGCTTGGGCCTCCCTAAGCCTAAGGGCTGGGTCTCCCCAGGCCTGGGGCTCCCTTAGCCTAAGGGTTGGGGTGCCCCCGGCTTGGGGCTCCCTAAGCCTAAGGGTTGTGGTGCTCCCGGCCGGGGACTCCCTAAGCCTAAGGGCTGGGGCGTCCCAGGCGAGGGGCTCCCTAAGGCTAAGGGCTGGGGCGCCCCAAGTAGGGGCTCCCTATCCTATGGGCTGGGGCGCCACAGGCCTGGGGTTCCCTAAGACTAAGGGCTGGGGCGCCCCAGGCCTTGGGCTCCCTAAGCCTAAGGGCTGGGGCTCCCCATGCCTTCGGCTCCCAAAGCCTAAGGGCTGGGTCGCCACAAGCCTGGTGTTCCAAAGCCTACGTGCTGGTGCGCCCCAGGCCTGGGGTCCCAAACCTAAGTGCTGGGGCGACACAGGCCATGTCCTCCCTAAGCCTAAGGGCTGGGGCGCCCCAGGCCTGGGTCTCCCAAAACCTAAGGGAAAGGGGCCCCCAAACCTTCGGCTCCCTAAGCCTAAGAGCTGGGGCGCCCCTGGCCTGGGGCTCCCAAGGCCTAAGGGCTGGGGCACCCCATGCCTGAGGCACCCTAAGCCTAAGGGCTGGGACACCCCAGGCGTGGGGCTCCAAAAGCCTAAGTGCTGGGGCGCTCCAGGCCTGGGACTCCCAAAGACTAAGGGCTGGGGCGCTCCAGGCCTGGGGCTGCCAAAGCCTAAGGGCTGGGGTGTCCCAGGCCTGGGGATCCCTAAGCCTAAGGGCTGGGGCGCCGCAGGCCTGGGGCTCCCAAGACTAAGGGCTGGGTCGCCAAAGGCATGGGGCTCCCAAAGCATAAGTGCTGGGGCGCCCCAGGCATGGGGCTACCAAAACCTAAGTGCTGGGGCGCCCCAGGCCTGGGGTTCCAAAGCCTAAGGGCTGGGGCAACCCAGGCCTAGGGCTCCCTAAGCCTAAGAGCTGGGGCTCCCCATGCCTTCGCCTCCCAAAGCCTAAGGGCTGGGGCGCCACAAGCCTGGTGTTCCAAAGCCTAAGGGCTGGGGTGCCCCAGGCCTGGGGCTCCCAAGAATAAGGGCTGGGGCGCCCCAGGCATGGGGCTACCCAAAACTATGGGCTGGGGAGCCCTAGGCCTGGGGCGCCCTAAGCTTAAGGGCTGGGAGGCCCAGGCCTGGGACCCCCTAAGACTAAGGGCTGATGCGTCCCAGGCCTGGGTCTCCCTAAGCCTAAGGGCTGGGGCGCCCCAGACCTGAGGTTTCGAAGACTAAGTGCTGGGGGGTCCCAGGCTGGGGCTCCCTAAGCCTAAGAGCTGGGGCGCCTCAGGCGTGGGGCTCCCAAAGCCTAAGAGCAGGGGCGACCCAGGCCTGGGGCTACCTAAGCCTAAGGGCTGGGGCGTCCCAGGCCAGGTGCTCCCTTAGCTTAAAGGCTGGGACGCACCAGGCGTGGGGCTCCCTAAGACTAAGGGCTGGGGCGCCCCAGGCCTGGGGCTCGCAAAGCCTAACAGCTGGAGCGCCCCAGGCCTGTGGCCCCCTAAGCCTAAGCGCTGGGGCGCCCCAGGCATGGGGCTACCAAAGCCTAAGGCCTGGGGCCCCACAGACCTGGGCTCCCAAAGCCTAAGGGTTGGGGCGCCCCAGGCCTGGGGCTCCCAATTCCTAAGGGCTGGCGCGAAACAGACCTGAGGCTTCCAAAGACTAAGGGCTGCGGCGTCCCAGGCCTGGGCTCCCTAATCCTAAGGGCTGGGGCGCCCCAAGCCTGGGGCTCCATAAGCCTAAGGGCTGGGGCGCCCCAGGCCTGGGGCTCCCAAAGCCTAATGGCTGGGGTTCCCCAGGCCTGGGGCACCCCAAACCTAAAGGCTGGGGCTCCACTGGCCTGGAGATCGCTAATCCTAAGGGCTGGGGCGCTCCAGGCCTGGGGCTCCATAAGCCTAAGAGTTGGGGCGCCCCAGGCCTGGGTCTCGCTAAGCCAAAGGGATGGGGTGCCGCAGGCCTGGGGCTCCCAAAGCCTAAGGCTGGGTCGCCGCAGGCCTGGGGCTCCCAAAGCCTACGGGATGGGGTGTCCCCGGCTTGGGCCTCCCTAAGCCTAAGGGCTGGGTCTCCCCAGGCCTGGGGCTCCCTTAGCCTAAGGGTTGGGGTGCCCCCGGCTTGGGGCTCCCTAAGCCTAAGGGTTGTGGTGCTCCCGGCCGGGGACTCCCTAAGCCTAAGGGCTGGGGCGTCCCAGGCCAGGGGCTCCCTAAGGCTAAGGGCTGGGGCGCCCCAAGTAGGGGCTCCCTATCCTATGGGCTGGGGCGCCACAGGCCTGGGGTTCCCTAAACTAAGGGCTGGGGCGCCCCAGGCCTTGGGCTCCCTAAGCCTAAGGGCTGGGGCTCCCCATGCCTTTGGCTCCCAAATCCTAAGGGCTGGGTCGCCACAAGCCTGGTGTTCCAAAGCCTAAGTGCTGGTGCGCCCCAGGCCTGGGGTCCCAAATCTAAGTGCTGGGGCGACACAGGCCAGGTCCTCCCTAAGCCTAAGGGCTGGGGCGCCCCAGGCCTGGGTCTCCCAAAACCTAAGGGAAAGGGGCCCCCAAACCTTTGGCTCCCAAACCTAAGGGCTTGGGCGCCCCAGGCCTGGGGCTCCCAAGGCCTAAGGGCTGGGGCACCCCATGCCTGAGGCACCCTAAGCCTAAGGGCTGGGGCACCCCAGGCGTGGGGCTCCAAAAGCCTAAGTGCTGGGGCGCTCCAGGCCTGGGACTCCCAAAGACTAAGGGCTGGGGCGCTCCAGGCCTGGGGCTGCCAAAGCCTAAGGGCTGGGGCGCTCCAGGCCTGGGGCTGCCAAAGCCTAAGGGCTGGGTTGTCCCATGCCTGGGGCTCCCTAAGCCTAAGGGCTGGGGCGCCGCAGGCCTGGGGCTCCCAAGATTAAGGGCTGGGTCGCCCCAGGCATGGGGCTTCCAAAGCATAAGTGCTGGGGCGCCCCAGGCATGGGGCTACCAAACCTAAGTGCTGGGGTGCCCCAGGCCTGGGGTTCCAAAGCCTAAGGGCTGGGGCAACCCAGGCCTAGGGCTCCCTAATCCTAAGAGCTGGGACTCCCCATGCCTTCGCCTCCCAAAGCCTAAGGGCTGGGGCGCCACAAGCCTGGTGTTCCAAAGCCTAAGGGCTGCGTTGCCCCAGGCCTGGGGCTCCCAAGAATAAGGGCTGGGGCACCCCAGGCATGGGGCTACCAAAAACTATGGGCTGGGGAGCCCTAGGCCTGGGGCGCCCTAAGCTTAAGGGCTGGGACGCCCAGGCCTGGGGCCCCCTAAGACTAAGGGCTGATGCGTCCCAGGCCTGGGTCTCCCTAAGCCTAAGGGCTGGGGCGCCCCAGACCTGAGGTTTCGAAGACTAAGTGCTGGGGGGTCCCAGGCCTGGGGCTCCCTAAGCCTAAGCGCTGGGGCGCCTCAGGCGTGGGGCTCCCTAAGCCTAAGGGCAGGGGCGCCCCAGGCCTGGGGCTCCCTAAGCCTAAGGGCTGGGGCGTCCCAGGCCAGGTGCTCCCTTAGCTTAAAGGCTGGGACGCACCAGGCGTGGGGCTCCCTAAGACTAAGGGCTGGGGCGCCCCAGGCCTGGGGCTCCCAAAGCCTAACAGCTGAAGCGCCCCAGGCCTGTGGCCACCTAAGCCTAAGCGCTGGGGCGCCCCAGGCATGGGGCTACCAAAGCCTAAGGCCTGGGGCCCCACAGACCTGGGCTCCCAAAGCCTAAGGGTTGGGGCGCCCCAGGCCTGGGGCTCCCAATTCCTAAGGGCTGGCGCGAAACAGACCTGAGGCTTCCAAAGACTAAGGGCTGCGGCGTCCCAGGCCTGGGCTCCCTAATCCTAAGGGCTGGGGCGCCCCAAGCCTGGGGCTCCATAAGCCTAAGGGCTGGGGCGCCCCAGGCCTGGGGCTCCCAAAGCCTAATGGCTGGGGTTCCCCAGGCCTGGGGCACCCCAAACCTAAAGGCTGGGGCTCCACTGGCCTGGAGATCGCTAATCCTAAGGGCTGGGGCGCTCCAGGCCTGGGGCTCCATAAGCCTAAGGGTTTTGGCGCCCCAGGCCTGGGTCTCGCTAAGCCAAAGGGATGGGGTGCCGCAGGCCTGGGGCTCCCAAAGCCTAAGGCTGGGTCGCCGCAGGCCTGGGGCTCCCAAAGCCTACGGGATGGGGTGTCCCCGGCTTGGGCCTCCCTAAGCCTAAGGGCTGGGTCTCCCCAGGCCTGGGGCTCCCTTAGCCTAAGGGTTGGGGTGCCCCCGGCTTGGGGCTCCCTAAGCCTAAGGGTTGTGGTGCTCCCGGCCGGGGACTCCCTAAGCCTAAGGGCTGGGGCGTCCCAGGCCAGGGGCTCCCTAAGGCTAAGGGCTGGGGCGCCCCAAGTAGGGGCTCCCTATCCTATGGGCTGGGGCGCCACAGGCCTGGGGTTCCCTAAACTAAGGGCTGGGGCGCCCCAGGCCTTGGGCGCCCTAAGCCTAAGGGCTGGGGCTCCCCATGCCTTTGGCTCCCAAATCCTAAGGGCTGGGTCGCCACAAGCCTGGTGTTCCAAAGCCTAAGTGCTGGTGCGCCCCAGGCCTGGGGTCCCAAATCTAAGTGCTGGGGCGACACAGGCCAGGTCCTCCCTAAGCCTAAGGGCTGGGGCGCCCCAGGCCTGGGTCTCCCAAAACCTAAGGGAAACGGGCCCCCAAACATTTGGCTCCCAAACCTAAGGGCTTGGGCGCTCCAGGCCTGGGGCTCCCAAGGCCTAAGGGCTGGGGCACCCCATGCCTGAGCCACCCTAAGCCTAAGGGCTGGGGCACCCCAGGCGTGGGGCTCCAAAAGCCTAAGTGCTGGGGCGCTCCAGGCCTGGGACTCCCAAAGACTAAGGGCTGGGGCGCTCCAGGCCTGGGGCTGCCAAAGCCTAAGGGCTGGGGCGCTCCAGGCCTGGGGCTGCCAAAGCCTAAGGGCTGGGGTGTCCCATGCCTGGGGCTCCCTAAGCCTAAGGGCTGGGGCGCCGCAGGCCTGGGGCTCCCAAGACTAAGGGCTGGGTCGCCCCAGGCATGGGGCTTCCAAAGCATAAGTGCTGGGGCGCCCCAGGCATGGGGCTACCAAAACCTAAGTGCTGGGGTGCCCCAGGCCTGGGGTTCCAAAGCCTAAGGGCTGGGGCAACCCAGGCCTAGGGCTCCCTAAGCCTAAGAGCTGGGGCTCCCCATGCCTTCGCCTCCCAAAGCCTAAGGGCTGGGGCGCCACAAGCCTGGTGTTCCAAAGCCTAAGGGCTGGGGCGCCCCAGGCATGGGGCTACCCAAAACTATAGGCTGGGGAGCCCTAGGCCTGGGGTGCCCTAAGCTTAAGGGCTGGGACGCCCAGGCCTGGGGCGCCCTAAGACTAAGGGCTGATGCGTCCCAGGCCTGGGTCTCCCTAAGCCTAAGGGCTGGGGCGCCCCAGACCTGAGGTTTCGAAGACTAAGTGCTGGGGGGTCCCAGGCCTGGGGCTCCCTAAGCCTAAGCGCTGGGGCGCCTCAGGCGTGGGGCTCCCTAAGCCTAAGGGCAGGGGCGCCCCAGGCCTGGGGCTCCCTAAGCCTAAGGGCTGGGGCGTCCCAGGCCAGGTGCTCCCTTAGCTTAAAGGCTGGGACGCACCAGGCTTGGGGCTCCCTAAGACTAAGGGCTGGGGCACCCCAGGCCTGGGGCTCCCAAAGCCTAACAGCTGAAGCGCCCCAGGCCTGTGGCCCCCTAAGCATAAGCGCTGGGGCGCCCCAGGCATGGGGCTACCAAAGCCTAAGGCCTGGGGCCCCACAGACCTGGGCTCCCAAAGCCTAAGGGTTGGGGCGCCCCAGGCCTGGGGCTCCCAATTCCTAAGGGCTGGCGCGAAACAGACCTGAGGCTTCCAAGGACTAAGGGCTGCGGCGTCCCAGGCCTGGGGCTCCCTAATCCTAAGGGCTGGGGCGCCCCAAGCCTGGGGCTCCATAAGCCTAAGGGCTGGGGCGCCCCAGGCCTGGGGCTCCCAAAGCCTAATGGCTGGGGTTCCCCAGGCCTGGGGCACCCCAAACCTAAAGGCTGGGGCTCCACTGGCCTGGAGATCGCTAATCCTAAGGGCTGGGGCCCTCCAGGCCTGGGGCTCCATAAGCCTAAGAGTTGGGGCGCCCCAGGCCTGGGTCTCGCTAAGCCAAAGGGATGGGGTGCCGCAGGCCTGGGGCTCCCAAAGCCTAAGGGCTGGGTCGCCGCAGGCCTGGGACTCCCAAAGCCTAAGGAATGGGGTGTCCCCGGCTTGGGCCTCCCTAAGCCTAAGGGCTGGGTCTCCCCAGGCCTGGGGCTCCCTTAGCCTAAGGGTTGGGGTGCCCCCGGCTTGGGGCTCCCTAAGCCTAAGGGTTGTGGTGCTCCCGGCCGGGGACTCCCTAAGCCTAAGGGTTGGGGTGCTTCTGGCCGGGGACTCACTAAGCCTAAGGGCTGGGGCGTCCCAGGCCAGGGGCTCCCTAAGGCTAAGGGCTGGGGTGCCCCAAGTAAGGGCTCCCTATCCTATGGGCTGGGGCGCCACAGGCCTGGGGTTCCCTAAGACTAAGGGCTGGGGCGCCCCAGACCTCAGGTTTCGAAGACTAAGTGCTGGGGGGTCCCAGGCTGGGGCTCCCTAAGCCTAAGAGCTGGGGCGCCTCAGGCGTGGGGCTCCCTAAGCCTAAGAGCAGGGGCGACCCAGGCCTGGGGCTACCTAAGCCTAAGGGCTGGGGCGTCCCAGGCCAGGTGCTCCCTTAGCTTAAAGGCTGGGACGCACCAGGCGTGGGGCTCCCTAAGACTAAGGGCTGGGGCGCCCCAGGCCTGGGGCTCGCAAAGCTTAACAGCTGGAGCGCCCCAGGCCTGTGGCCCCCTAAGCCTAAGCGCTGGGGCGCCCCAGGCATGGGGCTACCAAAGCCTAAGGCCTGGGGCCCCACAGACCTGGGCTCCCAAAGCCTAAGGGTTGGGGCGCCCCAGGCCTGGGGCTCCCAATTCCTAAGGGCTGGCGCGAAACAGACCTGAGGCTTCCAAAGACTAAGGGCTGCGGCGTCCCAGGCCTGGGCTCCCTAATCCTAAGGGCTGGGGCGCCCCAAGCCTGGGGCTCCATAAGCCTAAGGGCTGGGGCGCCCCAGGCCTGGGGCTCCCAAAGCCTAATGGCTGGGGTTCCCCAGGCCTGGGGCACCCCAAACCTAAAGGCTGGGGCTCCACTGGCCTGGAGATCGCTAATCCTAAGGGCTGGGGCGCTCCAGGCCTGGGGCTCCATAAGCCTAAGGGTTTTGGCGCCCCAGGCCTGGGTCTCGCTAAGCCAAAGGGATGGGGTGCCGCAGGCCTGGGGCTCCCAAAGCCTAAGGCTGGGTCGCCGCAGGCCTGGGGCTCCCAAAGCCTACGGGATGGGGTGTCCCCGGCTTGAGCCTCCCTAAGCCTAAGGGCTGGGTCTCCCCAGGCCTGGGGCTCCCTTAGCCTAAGGGTTGGGGTGCCCCCGGCTTGGGGCTCCCTAAGCCTAAGGGTTGTGGTGCTCCCGGCCGGGGACTCCCTAAGCCTAAGGGCTGGGGCGTCCCAGGCCAGGGGCTCCCTAAGGCTAAGGGCTGGGGCGCCCCAAGTAGGGGCTCCCTATCCTATGGGCTGGGGCGCCACAGGCCTGGGGTTCCCTAAACTAAGGGCTGGGGCGCCCCAGGCCTTGGGCTCCCTAAGCCTAAGGGCTGGGGCTCCCCATGCCTTTGGCTCCCAAATCCTAAGGGCTGGGTCGCCACAAGCCTGGTGTTCCAAAGCCTAAGTGCTGGTGCGCCCCAGGCCTGGGGTCCCAAATCTAAGTGCTGGGGCGACACAGGCCAGGTCCTCCCTAAGCCTAAGGGCTGGGGCGCCCCAGGCCTGGGTCTCCCAAAACCTAAGGGAAAGGGGCCCCCAAACCTTTGGCTCCCAAACCTAAGGGCTTGGGCGCCCCAGGCCTGGGGCTCCCAAGGCCTAAGGGCTGGGGCACCCCATGCCTGAGGCACCCTAAGCCTAAGGGCTGGGGCACCCCAGGCGTGGGGCTCCAAAAGCCTAAGTGCTGGGGCGCTCCAGGCCTGGGACTCCCAAAGACTAAGGGCTGGGGCGCTCCAGGCCTGGGGCTGCCAAAGCCTAAGGGCTGGGGCGCTCCAGGCCTGGGGCTGCCAAAGCCTAAGGGCTGGGGTGTCCCATGCCTGGGGCTCCCTAAGCCTAAGGGCTGGGGCGCCGCAGGCCTGGGGCTCCCGAGACTAAGGGCTGGGTCGCCCCAGGCATGGGGCTTCCAAAGCATAAGTGCTGGGGCGCCCCAGGCATGGGGCTACCAAAACCTAAGTGCTGGGGTGCCCCAGGCCTGGGGTTCCAAAGCCTAAGGGCTGGGGCAACACAGGCCTAGGGCTCCCTAAGCCTAAGAGCTGGGGCTCCCCATGCCTTCGCCTCCCAAAGCCTAAGGGCTGGGGCGCCACAAGCCTGGTGTTCCAAAGCCTAAGGGCTGCGTTGCCCCAGGCCTGGGGCTCCCAAGAATAAGGGCTGGGGCACCCCAGGTATGGGGCTACCCAAAACTATGGGCTGGGGAGCCCTAGGCCTGGGGCGCCCTAAGCTTAAGGGCTGTGACGCCCAGGCCTGGGGCCCCCTAAGACTAAGGGCTGATGCGTCCCAGGCCTGGGTCTCCCTAAGCCTAAGGGCTGGGGCGCCCCAGACCTGAGGTTTCGAAGACTAAGTGCTGGGGGGTCCCAGGCCTGGGGCTCCCTAAGCCTAAGCGCTGGGGCGCCTCAGGCGTGGGGCTCCCTAAGCCTAAGGGCAGGGGCGCCCCAGGCCTGGGGCTCCCTAAGCCTAAGGGCTGGGGCGTCCCAGGCCAGGTGCTCCCTTAGCTTAAAGGCTGGGATGCACCAGGCGTGGGGCTCCCTAAGACTAAGGGCTGGGGCGCCCCAGGCCTGGGGCTCCCAAAGCCTAACAGCTGAAGCGCCCCAGGCCTGTGGCCCCCTAAGCCTAAGCGCTGGGGCGCCCCAGGAATGGGGCTACCAAAGCCTAAGGGTTGGGGCGCCCCAGGCCTGGGGCTCCCAATTCCTAAGGGCTGGCGCGAACAGACCTGAGGCTTCCAAAGACTAAGGGCTGCGGCGTCCCAGGCCTGGGGCTCCCTAATCCTAAGGGCTGGGGCGCCCCAAGCCTGGGGCTCCATAAGCCTAAGGGCTGGGGCGCCCCAGGCCTGGGGCTCCCAAAGCCTAATGGCTGGGGTTCCCCAGGCCTGGGGCACCCCAAACCTAAAGGCTTGGGCTCCACTGGCCTGGAGATCGCTAATCCTAAGGGCTGGGGCGCTCCAGGCCTGGGGCTCCATAAGCCTAAGGGTTGGGGCGCCCCAGGCCTGGGTCTCGCTAAGCCAAAGGGATGGGGTGCCGCAGGCCTGGGGCTCCCTAAGCCTAAGGGCTGGGTCTCCCCAGGCCTGGGGCTCCCTTAGCCTAAGGGTTGGGGTGCCCCCGGCTTGGGGCTACCTAAGCCTAAGGATTGGGGTGCTCCTGGCCGGGGACTGACTAAGCCTAAGGGCTGGGGGCGTCCCAGGCCAGGGCCTCCCTAAGGCTAAGGGCAGGGGCTCCCCAAGTAAGGGCTCCCTATCCTATGGGCTGGGGCGCCACAGGCCTGGGGTTCCCTAAGACTAAGGGCTGGGGCGCCCCAGGCCTTGGGCTCCCTAAGCCTAAGGGCTGGGGCTCCCCATGCCTTCGGCTCCCAAATCCTAAGGGCTGGGTCGCCACAAGCCTGGTGTTCCAAAGCCTAAGTGCTGGTGCGCCCCAGGCCTGGGGTCCCAAATCTAAGTGCTGGGGCGACACAGGCCAGGTCCTCCCTAAGCCTAAGGGCTGGGGCACCCCAGGCCTGGGTCTCCCAAAACCTAAGGGAAAGGGGCCCCCAAACCTTCGGCTCCCTAAGCCTAAGGGCTGGGACGCCCCAGGCCTGGGGCTCCCAAGGCCTAAGGGCTGGGGCACCCCATGCCTGAAGCACCCTAAGCCTAAGGGCTGGGACACCCCAGGCGTGGGGCTCCAAAAGCCTAAGTGCTGGGGCGCTCTAGGCCTGGGACTCCCAAAGACTAAGGGCTGGGGCGCTCCAGGCCTGGGGCTGCCAAAGCCTAAGGGCTGGGGCGCTCCAGGCCTGGGGCTACCAAAGCCTAAGGGCTAGGGTGTCCCATGCCTGGGGCTCCCTAAGCCTAAGGGCTGGGGCACCGCAGGCCTGGGGCTCCCAAGACTAAGGGCTGGGTCGCCCCAGGCATGGGGCTCCCAAAGCATAAGTGCTGGGGCGCCCCAGACATGGGGCTAACAAAACCTAAGTGCTGGGGCGCCCCAGGCCTGGGGTTCCAAAGCCTAAGGGCTGGGGCAACCAAGGCCTAGGGCTCCCTAAGCCTAAGAGCTGGGGCTCCCCATGCCTTCGCCTCCCAAAGCCTAAGGGCTGGGGCGCCACAAGCCTGGTGTTCCAAAGCCTAAGGGCTGGGGCGCCCCAGGCATGGGGCTACCCAAAACTATAGGCTGGGGAGCCCTAGGCCTGGGGTGCCCTAAGCTTAAGGGCTGGGACGCCCAGGCCTGGGGCGCCCTAAGACTAAGGGCTGATGCGTCCCAGGCCTGGGTCTCCCTAAGCCTAAGGGCTGGGGTGCCCCAGACCTGAGGTTTCGAAGACTAAGTGCTGGGGGGTCCCAGGCCTGGGGCTCCCTAAGCCTAAGCGCTGGGGCGCCTCAGGCGTGGGGCTCCCTAAGCCTAAGGGCAGGGGCGCCCCAGGCCTGGGGCTCCCTAAGCCTAAGGGCTGGGGCGTCCCAGGCCAGGTGCTCCCTTAGCTTAAAGGCTGGGACGCACCAGGCGTGGGGCTCCCTAAGACTAAGGGCTGGGGCACCCCAGGCCTGGGGCTCCCAAAGCCTAACAGCTGAAGCGCCCCAGGCCTGTGGCCCCCTAAGCCTAAGCGCTGGGGCGCCCCAGGCATGGGGCTACCAAAGCCTAAGGCCTGGGGCCCCACAGACCTGGGCTCCCAAAGCCTAAGGGTTGGGGCGCCCCAGGCCTGGGGCTCCCAATTCCTAAGGGCTGGCGCGAAACAGACCTGAGGCTTCCAAGGACTAAGGGCTGTGGCGTCCCAGGCCTGAGGCTCCCTAATCCTAAGGGCTGGGGCGCCCCAAGCCTGGGGCTCCATAAGCCTAAGGGCTGGGGCGCCCCAGGCCTGGGGCTCCCAAAGCCTAATGGCTGGGGTTCCCCAGGCCTGGGGCACCCCAAACCTAAAGGCTGGGGCTCCACTGGCCTGGAGATCGCTAATCCTAAGGGCTGGGGCCCTCCAGGCCTGGGGCTCCATAAGCCTAAGAGTTGGGGCGCCCCAGGCCTGGGTCTCGCTAAGCCAAAGGGATGGGGTGCCGCAGGCCTGGGGCTCCCAAAGCCTAAGGGCTGGGTCGCCGCAGGCCTGGGACTCCCAAAGCCTAAGGAATGGGGTGTCCCCGGCTTGGGCCTCCCTAAGCCTAAGGGCTGGGTCTCCCCAGGCCTGGGGCTCCCTTAGCCTAAGGGTTGGGGTGCCCCCGGCTTGGGGCTCCCTAAGCCTAAGGGTTGGGGTGCTCCCGGCCGGGGACTCCCTAAGCCTAAGGGCTGGGACTTCCCAGGCCAGGGGCTCCCTAAGGCTAAGGGCTGGGGCGCCCCAAGTAGGGGTTCCCTATCCTATGGGCTGGGGCGCCACAGGCCTGGGGTTCCCTAAGACTAAGGGCTGGGGCGCCCCAGGCCTTGGGCTCCCTAAGCCTAAGGGCTGGGGCTCCCCATGCCTTCGGCTCCCAAAGCCTAAGGGCTGGGTCGCCACAAGCCTGGTGTTCCAAAGCCTAAGTGCTGGTGCGCCCCAGGCCTGGGGTCCCAAACCTAAGTGCTGGGGCGACACAGGGCAGGTCCTCCCTAAGCCTAAGGGCTGGGGCGCCCCAGGCCTGGGTCTCCCAAAACCTAAGGGAAAGGGGCCCCCAAACCTTCGGCTCCCTAAGCCGAAGGGCTGGGGCGCCCCAGGCCTGGGGCTCCCAAGGCCTAAGTGCTGGGGCACCCCATGCCTGAGGCAACCTAAGCCTAAGGGCTGGGGCACCCCAGGCGTGGGGCTCCAAAAGCCTAAGTGCTGGGGCGCTCCAGGCCTGGGACTCCCAAAGACTAAGGGCTGGGGCGCTCCAGGCCTGGGGCTGCCAAAGCCTAAGGGCTGGGGTGTCCCAGGCCTGGGGATCCCTAAGCCTAAGGGCTGGGGCGCCGCAGGCCTGGGGCTCCCAAGACTAAGGGCTGGGTCGCCCCAGGCATGGGGCTCCCAAAGCATAAGTGCTGGGGCGCCCCAGGCATGGGGCTACCAAAACCTAAGTGCTGGGGCGCCCCAGGCCTGGGGTTCCAAAGCCTAAGGGCTGGGGCAACCCAGGCCTAGGGCTCCCTAAGCCTAAGAGCTGGAGCTCCCCATGCCTTCGCCTCCCAAAGCCTAAGGGCTGGGGCGCCACAAGCCTGGTGTTCCAAAGCCTAAGGGCTGGGGTGCCCAAGACCTGGGGCTCCCAAGAATAAGGGCTGGGGCGCCCCAGGCATGGGGCTACCCAAAACTATGGGCTGGGGAGCCCTAGGCCTGGGGCGCCCTAAGCTTAAGGGCTGGGACACCCAGGCCTGGGGCCCCCTAAGACTAAGGGCTGATGCGTCCCAGGCCTGGGTCTCCCTAAGCCTAAGGGCTGGGGCGCCCCAGACATGAGGTTTCGAATACTAAGTGCTGGGGGGTCCCAGGCCTGGGGCTCCCTAAGCCTAATAGCTGGGGCGCCTCAGGCGTGGGGCTCCCTAAGCCTAAGAGCAGGGGCGACCCAGGCCTGGGGCTACCTAAGCCTAAGGGCTGGGGCGTCCCAGGCCAGGTGCTCCCTTAGCTTAAAGGCTGGGACGCACCAGGCGTGGGACTCCCTAAGACTAAGGGCTGGGGCGCCCCAGGCCTGGGGCTCACAAAGCCTAACAGCTGGAGCGCCCCAGGCCTGTGGCCCCCTAAGCCTAAGCGCTGGGGCGCCCCAGGCATGGGGCTACCAAAGCCTAAGGCCTGGGGCCCCACAGACCTGGGCTCCCAAAGCCTAAGGGTTGGGGCGCCCCAGGCCTGGGGCTCCCAATTCCTAAGGGCTGGCGCGAAACAGACCTGAGGCTTCCAAAGACTAAGGGCTGCGGCGTCCCAGGCCTGGGCTCCCTAATCCTAAGGGCTGGGGCGCCCCAAGCCTGGGGCTCCATAAGCCTAAGGGCTGGGGCGCCCCAGGCCTGGGGCTCCCAAAGCCTAATGGCTGGGGTTCCCCAGGCCTGGGGCACCCCAAACCTAAAGGCTGGGGCTCCACTGGCCTGGAGATCGCTAATCCTAAGGGCTGGGGCGCTCCAGGCCTGGGGCTCCATAAGCCTAAGGGTTTTGGCGCCCCAGGCCTGGGTCTCGCTAAGCCAAAGGGATGGGGTGCCGCAGGCCTGGGGCTCCCAAAGCCTAAGGCTGGGTCGCCGCAGGCCTGGGGCTTCCAAAGCCTAAGGGATGGGGTGTCCCCGGCTTGGGCCTCCCTAAGCCTAAGGGCTGGGTCTCCCCAGGCCTGGGGCTCCCTTAGCCTAAGGGTTGGGGTGCCCCCGGCTTGGGGCTCCCTAAGCCTAAGGGTTGGGGTGCTCCCGGCCGGGGACTCCCTAAGCCTAAGGGCTGGGGCGTCCCAGGCCAGGGGCTCCCTAAGGCTAAGGGCTGGGGCGCCCCAAGTAGGGGTTCCCTATCCTATGGGCTGGGGCGCCACAGGCCTGGGGTTCCCTAAACTAAGGGCTGGGGCGCCCCAGGCCTTGGGCTCCCTAAGCCTAAGGGCTGGGGCTCCCCATGCCTTTGGCTCCCAAATCCTAAGGGCTGGGTCGCCACAAGCCTGGTGTTCCAAAGCCTAAGTGCTGGTGCGCCCCAGGCCTGGGGTCCCAAATCTAAGTGCTGGGGCGACACAGGCCAGGTCCTCCCTAAGCCTAAGGGCTGGGGCGCCCCAGGCCTGGGTCTCCCAAAACCTAAGGGAAAGGGGCCCCCAAACCTTTGGCTCCCAAACCTAAGGGCTTGGGCGCCCCAGGCCTGGGGCTCCCAAGGCCTAAGGGCTGGGGCACCCCATGCCTGAGGCACCCTAAGCCTAAGGGCTGGGGCACCCCAGGCGTGGGGCTCCAAAAGCCTAAGTGCTGGGGCGCTCCAGGCCTGGGACACCCAAAGACTAAGGGCTGGGGCGCTCCAGGCCTGGGGCTGCCAAAGCCTAAGGGCTGGGGCGCTCCAGGCCTGGGGCTGCCAAAGCCTAAGGGCTGGGGTGTCCCATGCCTGGGGCTCCCTAAGCCTAAGGGCTGGGGCGCCGCAGGCCTGGGGCTCCCAAGACTAAGGGCTGGGTCGCCCCAGGCATGGGGCTTCCAAAGCATAAGTGCTGGGGCGCCCCAGGCATGGGGCTACCAAAACCTAAGTGCTGGGGCGCCCCAGGCCTGGGGTTCCAAAGCCTAAGGGCTGGGGCAACCCAGGTCTAGGGCTCCCTAAGCCTAAGAGCTGGGGCTCCCCATGCCTTCGCCTCCCAAAGCCTAAGGGCTGGGGCGCCACAAGCCTGGTGTTCCAAAGCCTAAGGGCTGCGTTGCCCCAGGCCTGGGGCTCCCAAGAATAAGGGCTGGGGCACCCCAGGCATGGGGCTACCCAAAACTATGGGCTGGGGAGCCCTAGGCCTGGGGCGCCCTAAGCTTAAGGGCTGGGACGCCCAGGCCTGGGGCCCCCTAAGACTAAGGGCTGATGCATCCCAGGCCTGGGTCTCCCTAAGCCTAAGGGCTGGGGCGCCCCAGACCTGAGGTTTCGAAGACTAAGTGCTGGGGGGTCCCAGGCTGGGGCTCCATAAGCCTAAGCCCTGGGGCGCCTCAGGCGTGGGGCTCCCTAAGCCTAAGGGCAGGGGCGTCCCAGGCCAGGTGCTCCCTTAGCTTAAAGGCTGGGACGCACCAGGCGTGGGGCTCCCTAAGACTAAGGGCTGGGGCGCCCCAGGCCTGGGGCTCCCAAAGCCTAACAGCTGGAGCGCCCCAGGCCTGTGGCCCCCTAAGCCTAAGCGCTGGGGCGCCCCAGGCATGGGGCTACCAAAGCCTAAGGCCTGGGGCCCCACAGACCTGGGCTCCCAAAGCCTAAGGGTTGGGGCGCCCCAGGCCTGGGGCTCCCAATTCCTAAGGGCTGGCGCGAAACAGACCTGAGGCTTCCAAAGACTAAGGGCTGCGGCGTCCCAGGCCTTGGGCTCCCTAATCCTAAGGGCTGGGGCGCCCCAAGCCTGGGGCTCCATAAGCCTAAGGGCTGGGGCGCCCCAGGCCTGGGGCTCCCAAAGCCTAATGGCTGGGGTTCCCCAGGCCTGGGGCACCCCAAACCTAAAGGCTGGGGCTCCACTGGCCTGGAGATCGCTAATCCTAAGGGCTGGGGCGCTCCAGGCCTGGGGCTCCATAAGCCTAAGGGTTTTGGCGCCCCAGGCCTGGGTCTCGCTAAGCCAAAGGGATGGGGTGCCGCAGGCCTGGGGCTCCCAAAGCCTAAGGGCTGGGTCGCCGCAGGCCTGGGAATCCCAAAGCCTAAGGGATGGGGTGTCCCCGGCTTGCGCCTCCCTAAGCCTAAGGGCTGGGTCTCCCCAGGCCTGGGGCTCCCTTAGCCTAAGGGTTGGGGTGCCCCCGGCTTGGGGCTACCTAAGCCTAAGGGTTGGGGTGCTCCTGGCCGGGGACTCACTAAGCCTAAGGGCTGGGGCGTCCCAGGCCAGGGGCTCCCTAAGGCTAAGGGCTGGGGCGCCCCAAGTAAGGGCTCCCTATCCTATGGGCTGGGGCGCCACAGGCCTGGGGTTCCCTAAGACTAAGGGCTGGGGCGCCCCAGGCCTTGGACTCCCAAAGCCTAAGGGCTGGGGCTCCCCATGCCTTCGGCTCCCAAATCCTAAGGGCTGGGTCGCCACAAGCCTGGTGTTCCAAAGCCTAAGTGCTGGGGCGCCCCAGGCCTGGGGTCCCAAATCTAAGTGCTGGGGCGACACAGGCCAGGTCCTCCCTAAGCCTAAGGGCTGGGGAACCCCAGGCCTGGGTCTCCCAAAACCTAAGGGAAAGGGGCCCCCAAACCTTCGGCTCCCTAAGCCTAAGGGCTGGGGCGCCCCAGGCCTGGGGCTCCCAAGGCCTAAGGGCTGGGGCACCCCATGCCTGAGGCACCCTAAGCCTAAGGGCTGGGACACCCCAGGCGTGGGGCTCCAAAAGCCTAAGTGCTGGGGCGCTCTAGGCCTGGGACTCCCAAAGACTAAGGGCTGGGGCGCTCCAGGCCTGGGGCTGCCAAAGCCTAAGGGCTGGGGCGCTCCAGGCCTGGGGCTACCAAAGCCTAAGGGCTAGGGTGTCCCATGCCTGGGGCTCCCTAAGCCTAAGGGCTGGGGCACCGCAGGCCTGGGGCTCCCAAGATTAAGGGCTGGGTCGCCCCAGGCATGGGGCTCCCAAAGCATAAGTGCTGGGGCGCCCCAGACATGGGGCTAACAAAACCTAAGTGCTGGGGCGCCCCAGGCCTGGGGTTCCAAAGCCTAAGGGCTGGGGCAACCAAGGCCTAGGGCTCCCTAAGCCTAAGAGCTGGGGCTCCCCATGCCTTCGCCTCCCAAAGCCTAAGGGCTGGGGCGCCACAAGCCTGGTGTTCCAAAGCCTAAGGGCTGGGGCGCCCCAGGCATGGGGCTACCCAAAACTATAGGCTGGGGAGCCCTAGGCCAGGGGTGCCCTAAGCTTAAGGGCTGGGACGCCCAGGCCTGGGGCCCCCTAAGACTAAGGGCTGATGCGTCCCAGGCCTGGGTCTCCCTAAGCCTAAGGGCTGGGGCGCCCCAGACCTGAGGTTTCGAAGACTAAGTGCTGGGGGGTCCCAGGCCTGGGGCTCCCTAAGCCTAAGCGCTGGGGCGCCTCAGGCGTGGGGCTCCCTAAGCCTAAGGGCAGGGGCGCCCCAGGCCTGGGGCTCCCTAAGCCTAAGGGCTGGGGCGTCCCAGGCCAGGTGCTCCCTTAGCTTAAAGGCTGGGACGCACCAGGCGTGGGGCTCCCTAAGCCTAAGGGCTTGGGCGTCCCAGGCCAGGTGCTCCCTAAGCCTAAGTGCTGGTGAGCCCCAGGCCTGGGGCTCCCTAAGCCTAAGGGCTGTGGTGCCCCAGGCCTGGGGCTCCCTAAGCCTAAGGGCTGGGGCCCCACAGACCTGGGCTCCCAAAGCCTAAGTATTGGGGCGCCCCAGGCCTGGGGCTCCCAATTCCTAAGGGCTGGCGCGAAACAGACCTGAGGCTTCCAAGGACTAAGGGCTGCGGCGTCCCAGGCCTGGGGCTCCCTAATCCTAAGGGCTGGGGCGCCCCAAGCCTGGGGCTCCATAAGCCTAAGGGCTGGGGCGCCCCAGGCCTGGGGCTCCCAAAGCCTAATGGCTGGGGTTCCCCAGGCCTGGGGCACCCCAAACCTAAAGGCTGGGGCTCCACTGGCCTGGAGATCGCTAATCCTAAGGGCTGGGGCCCTCCAGGCCTGGGGCTCCATAAGCCTAAGAGTTGGGGCGCCCCAGGCCTGGGTCTCGCTAAGCCAAAGGGATGGGGTGCCGCAGGCCTGGGGCTCCCAAACCTAAGGGCTGGGTCGCCGCAGGCCTGGGACTCCCAAAGCCTAAGGAATGGGGTGTCCCCGGCTTGGGCCTCCCTAAGCCTAAGGGCTGGGTCTCCCCAGGCCTGGGGCTCCCTTAGCCTAAGGGTTGGGGTGCCCCCGGCTTGGGGCTCCCTAAGCCTAAGGGTTGTGGTGCTCCCGGCCGGGGACTCCCTAAGCCTAAGGGCTGGGGCTTCCCAGGCCAGGGGCTCCCTAAGGCTAAGGGCTGGGGCGCCCCAAGTAGGGGTTCCCTATCCTATGGGCTGGGGCGCCACAGGCCTGGGGTTCCCTAAGACTAAGGGCTGGGGCGCCCCAGCCCTTGGGCTCCCTAAGCCTAAGGGCTGGGGCTCCCCATGCCTTCGGCTCCCAAAGCCTAAGGGCTGGGTCGCCACAAGCCTGGTGTTCCAAAGCCTAAGTGCTGGTGCGCCCCAGGCCTGGGCTCCCAAACCTAAGTGCTGGGGCGACACAGGGCAGGTCCTCCCTAAGCCTAAGGGCTGGGGCGCCCCAGGCCTGGGTCTCCCAAAACCTAAGGGAAAGGGGCCCCCAAACCTTCGGCTCCCTAAGCCGAAGGGCTGGGGCGCCCCAGGCCTGGGGCTCCCAAGGCCTAAGGGCTGGGGCACCCCATGCCTGAGGCACCTTAAGCCTAAGGGCTGGGGCACCCCAGGCGTGGGGCTCCAAAAGCCTAAGTGCTGGGGCGCTCCAGGCCTGGGACTCCCAAAGACTAAGGGCTGGGGCGCTCCAGGCCTGGGGCTGCCAAAGCCTAAGGGCTGGGGTGTCCCAGGCCTGGGGATCCCTAAGCCTAAGGGCTGGGGCGCCGCAGGCCTGGGGCTCCCAAGACTAAGGGCTGGGTCGCCCCAGGCATGGGGCTCCCAAAGCATAAGTGCTGGGGCGCCCCAGGCATGGGGCTACCAAAACCTAAGTGCTGGGGCGCCCCAGGCCTGGGGTTCCAAAGCCTAAGGGCTGGGGCAACCCAGGCCTAGGGCTCCCTAAGCCTAAGAGCTGGGGCTCCCCATGCCTTGGCCTCCCAAAGCCTAAGGGCCGGGGCGCCACAAGCCTGGTGTTCCAAAGCCTAAGGGCTGGGGTGCCCCAGGCCTGGGGCTCCCAAGAATAAGGGCTGGGGCGCCCCAGGCATGGGGCTACCCAAAACTATGGGCTGGGGAGCCCTAGGCCTGGGGCGCCCTAAGCTTAAGGGCTGGGACGACCAGGCCTGGGGCCCCCTAAGACTAAGGGCTGATGCGTCCCAGGCCTGGGTCTCCCTAAGCCTAAGGGCTGGGGCGCCCCAGACCTGAGGTTTCGAAGAATAAGTGCTGGGGTGTCCCAGGCCTGGGGCTCCCTAAGCCTAAGCGCTGGGGCGTTTCAGTCGTGGGGCTCCCTAAGCCTAAGGGCAGGGGCGCCCCAGGCCTGGGGCTCCCTTAGCTTAAAGGCTGGGACGCACCAGGCGTGGGGCTCCCAAAGCCTAACAGCTGGAGCGCCCCAGGCTTGTGGCCCCCTATCCTAAGCGCTGGGGCGCCCCAGGCATGGGGCTACCAAAGCCTAAGGCCTGGGGCCACACAGACCTGGGCTCCCAAAGCCTAAGGGTTGGGGCGCCCCAGGCCTGGGGCTCCCAATTCCTAAGGGCTGGAGCGAAACAGACCTGAGGCTTCCAAACACTAAGGGCTGCTGCGTCCCAGGCCTGGGGCTCCCTAATCCTAAGGGCTGGGCGCCACAGGCTTGGGGCTCCCTAAGCCTAAGGGCTGGGGCGCCCTAAGCCTGGGGCTCCCAAAACCTAAGGGCAGGGGCGCCCCAGGCCTGGGGCTCCCTAAGCCTAAGGGCTTGGGCGTCCCAGGCCAGGTGCTCCCTAAGCCTAAGTGCTGGTGAGCCCCAGGCCTGGGGCTCCCTAAGCCTAAGGGCTGTGGTGCCCCAGGCCTGGGGCTCCCTAAGCCTAAGGGCTGGGGCGCCCCAGGCGTGAGGCTCCCTAAACCTAAGGGCTGGGCCCCCCAGGCCTGGGGCTCCCTAAGCCTAAGGGCTGGGGCGCCCCAGGCTTGTGGCTCCCTCAGCCTAAGGGCTGGGTCGCCCCAGGCATGAAGCTAACAAAGCCTAAGGTCTGGGGTGCCCTAAGGGTAAGGGCTGGCGCGCCCCAGGCCTGGGGCCACCTAAGCCTAAGGTCTGCTACGCCCCAGGCCTGGGGCTCCCAAAGCCTAAGGGCTGGGGCGCCCCAAGCCTGTGGCTCCCTAAGCCTAAGGGCTGGGGCGTCCCAGTCATGGGGCTACCAACGCCTAAGGGCTGTGGTGCCCCAGGCCTGGGGCTCCCAAAGCCTAAGGGCTGGGGTGCACCATTCCTGGGGCTCCCAAAGCCTAAAGGCTGGGGCGCCCCAGGCCTGGGGCTCCCAAAGCCTAAGGGCTGGGGCGCCTCAGGCCTGGGGCTCCATAAGCCTAAGTGCTCGGGCGCCCATTCTGGGGCCCCCTAAGCCTAAGTGCTGATGAGTCCCAGGCATGGGTCTCCCTAAACCTAAGGTCTGAGGCGCAACAGACCTGAGGCCTCCAAAGACTAAGGGCTGGGGTGTCCCAGGCCTGGGGCTCCCTAAGCCTAAGGACTGCGGCGCCACAGGCCTGGGGCTCCCTAAGCCTAAGGGCTGGGGCGTCCCAGGCCTGGGGCACCCAAAACCTAAGGGCAGGGGCACCCCAGGCCTGCGACTCCCTAAGCCTAAGGCCTTAGGCGTCCCAGGGCAGGTGCTCCCTAAGCCTAAGTGCTGGGGCTTCCCAGGCCTGGGGCTCCCTAACCATAAGGGCTGTGGTGACCCTGGCCTGGTGCTCCCTAAGACTAAGGGCTGGGGCACCCCAGGCCTGGGACTCCCAAAGACTAAGGGCTGGGGCGCCCCAGGCCTTGGGCTGCCAAAGCCTAAGGGCTGGGGAGTCCGAGGCCTGGGGCTCACTAAGCCTAAGGGCTGGGGCGCCCCAGGCCCGGGGCTCCCAAACCTAAGGGCTGATGCGTCCCAGGCCTGGGTCTCCATAGCATAAAGGGTGGGGCGCCCCAGACCTGAGGCTTCCAAAGCCTAAGGGCTGGGGCGTCCCAGGCCTGGGGCTCCCAAAGCCTAAGGGCTAGGGCTCCCCAGGCCTGGGGCTCCCAAAGCCTAAGGGCTGGGGATCCCCAGGCCTGGGGCTCCCTAAACTTAAGGGTTGGAGAACCCCAGCCTGGCGCTCCCAAAACTAAAGGTTGGGGCGCCCCAGGCCTGGGGCTCCCAAAGCCTAAGGCCTGGGGCGCCCCGGGCCTGGGGCTCCCAAAACCTAAGGGCAGGGGCAACCCAGGCCTGGGACTCCCTAAGCCTAAGGGCTAGGGCGTCCCACGCCAGGTGCTCCCTAAGCATAAGTGCTGGGGCGCCCCAGGCCTGGGGCTCCCTAACCCTAAGGGCTGTGATGCTCCCTAAGCCTACGTGCTGGGGCGCCCCAGGCATGAAGCTAAAAAGCCTAAGGTCTGGGGCGCCACAGGCCTGGGGCTCCCAAAGCCTAAGGGCTTGGGCGTCCCAGACCAGGTGCTCCCTAAGCCTAAGTGCTGGGGAGCCCCAGCCCTGGGGCTCCCTAAGCCTACGGGCTGTGGTGCCCCAGGCCTGGGGCAACCTAAGCCTAAGGGCTGGGGCGGCCCAGGCGTGAGGCTCCCTAAGCCTAAGGGCTGGAGCGCCCCAGGCTTGTGCCTCCCTAAGCCTAAGGGCTGGGGCGCACCATTCCTGGGGCTCCCAAAGCCTAAGCGCTGGGGACCCCAGGCTTTGGGCTACCAAAGCCTAAGGCTGTGGTGCCCCTGGACTGGGGCTCCCAAAGCCTAAGGCCTGGGGCCCCACAGACCTGGGGCTCCCAAAGCCTAAGGGTTGGGGCGCCCCAGGCCTGGGGCTCCCAAATCCTAAGGGCTGGGGCGCAACAGACCTGAGGCTTCCAAAGACTAAGGGCTGCGGCGTTCCAGGCCTGGGGCTCCCTAAGCCTAAGGACTGGGCGCCACAGGCTTGGGGCTCCCTAAGCCTAAGGGCTGGGGCGCCCCAGGCCTGGGGCTCCCAAAACCTAAGGGCAGGGGCGCCCCAGGCCTGGGGCTCCCTAAGCCTAAGGTCTTGGGCGTCCCAGGCCAGGTGCTCCCTAAGCTTAAATGCTGGTGAGCCCCAGGCCTGGGGCTCCCTAAGCCTACGGGCTGTGGTGCCCCAGGCCTGGGGCTCCCTAAGCCTAAGGGCTGGGGCGCCCCAGGCTTGTGGCTCCCTAAGCCTAAGGACTGGGGTGCCCCAGGCATGAAGCTAACAAAGCCTAAAGGCTGGGGCGCCACAGGCCTGGGTCTCCCAAAGCCTCAGGGCTGGGGCACTCCAGGTCTGGGGTGCCCTAAGCTTAAGGGCTGGGGCGCACCATTCCTGCGTTCCCAAAGCCTAAGGGCTGGGGCGCCCCAGGCCTGTGGCTCCCTAAGCCTAAGGGCTGGGGCGCCCCAGTCATGGGGCTACCAAAGCCTAAGGGCTGTGGTGCCCCAGGCCTGGGTCTCCCAAAGCCTAAGGTCTGGGGCGCACCATTCCTGGGCCTCCCAAAGCCTAAAGGCTGGGGCGCCCCAGGCCTGGCGCTCCCAAAGCCTAAGGGCTGGGGCGCCCCAGGCCTGGGGCTCCCTAAGCCTAAGGGCTCGGACGCCCATTCCTGGGGCCCCCTAAGCCTAAGGGCTGATGAGTCCCAGGCCTGGGTCCCCCTAAGCCTAAGGTCTGGGGCGCAACAGACCTGAGGCTTCCAACGACTAAGGGCTGGGGTGTCCCAGGCCTGGGGCTCCCTAAGCCTAAGGGCTGGGGCACCACCGGCCTGGGGCTCCCAAAGCCTAAGGGCTGGGGCGCCCCAGGCCTGGGGCACCCAAAACCTAAGGGCAGGGGCACCCCAGGCCTGCGACTCCCTAAGCCTAAGGCATTGGGCGTCCCAGGCCAGGTGCTCCCTAAGCCTAAGTGCTGGGGCTTCCCAGGGCTGGGGCTCCCTAACCCTAAGGGCTGTGGTGCCCCTGGCCTGGTGCTCCTTAAGCCTAAGGGCTGGGGCGCCCTAGGCCTGGGGCTCCCTAAGCCTAAGGGCTTGGTCGTCCCAGGCCAGGTGCGCCCTAAGCCTAAGTGCTGGGGAGCCCCAGGCCTGGGGCTCCCTAAGCCTAAGGGCTGTGGTCTCCCAGCCTGGGGCTCCCTAAGCCTAAGGGCTGGGGCGCCCCAGGCGTGAGGTTCCCTAAGCCTAAGGGCTGGCGCCCCAGGTCTGGGGCTCCCTAAGCAAAAGGGCTAGGGCGCCCCAGGCTTGTGGCTCCCTAAGCCTAAGGGCTGGAGCGCCCCAGGCTTGTGGCTCCCTAAGCCTAAGGGCTGTGGTGCCCCAGGCCTGGGTCTCCCAAAGCCTAAGGTCTGGGGCGCACCATTACTGGGCCTCCCAAAGCCTAAAGGCTGGGGCGCCCCAGGCCTGGGGCTCCCAAAGCCTAAGGGCTGGGGCGCCCCAGGCCTGGGGCTCCCTAAGCCTAAGGGCTCGGACGCCCATTCCTGGGGCCCCCTAAGCCTAAGGGCTGATGAGTCCCAGGCCTGGGTCCCCCTAAGCCTAAGGTCTGGGGCGCAACAGACCTGAGGCTTCCAACGACTAAGGGCTGGGGTGTCCCAGGCCTAGGGCTCCCTAAGCCTAAGGGCTGGGGCATCACCGGCCTGGGGCTCCCAAAGCCTAAGGGCTGGGGCGCCCCAGGCCTGGGGCACCCAAAACCTAAGGGCAGGGGCACCCCAGGCCTGCGACTCCCTAAGCCTAAGGCCTTGGGCGTCCCAGGCCAGGTGCTCCCTAAGCCTAAGTGCTGGGGCTTCCCAGGGCTGGGGCTCCCTAACCCTAAGGGCTGTGGTGCCCCTGGCCTGGTGCTCCTTAAGCCTAAGGGCTGGGGCGCCCCAGGCCTGGGGCTCCCTAAGCCTAAGGGCTTGGGCGTCCCAGGCCAGGTGCTCCCTAAGCCTAAGTGCTGGGGAGCCCCAGGCCTGGGGCTCCCTAAGCCTAAGGGCTGTGGTCTCCCAGCCTGGGGCTCCCTAAGCCTAAGGGCTGGGGCGCCCCAGGCCTGAGGCTCCCTAAGCCTAAGGGCTGGCGCCCCAGGTCTGGGGCTCCCTAAGCCAAAGGGCTAGGGCGCCCCAGGCTTGTGGCTCCCTAAGCCTAAGGGCTGGGGCGCCCCAGGCATGAAGCTAAAAAGCCTAAGGTCTGGGGCGCCACAGGACTGGGGCTCCCAAAGCCTAAGGGCTTGGGCGTCCCAGGCCAGGTGCTCCCTAAGCCTAAGTGCTGGGGAGCCCCAGGCCTGGGGCTCCCTAAGCCTAAGGGCTGTGGTGCCCCAGGCCTGTGGCAACCTAAGCCTAAGGGCTGGGGCGGCCCAGGCGTGAGGCTCCCTAAGCCTAAGGGCTGGAGCGCCCCAGGATTGTGGCTCCCTAAGCCTAAGGGCTGGAGCGCCCCAGGCTTGTGGCTCCCTAAGCCTAAGGGCTGGGGCGCCCCAGGCATGAAGCTAACAAAGCATAAGGTCTGGGCCCCACAGGCCTGGGGCTCCAAAAGCCTCAGGGCTGGGGCACCCCAGGCCTGGGGTGCCCTAAGCTTAAGGGTTGGGGCGCCCCAGGCCTGGGGCCACCTAAGCCTAAGGGCTTGTACGCCCAGGCCTGGGGCTCCCAAAGCTTAATGGCTGGGGCGCCCCAGGCCTGTGGCTCCATAAGCCTAAGGGCTGGGGCGCCCCAGTCATGGGGCTACCAAAGCCTAAGGGCTGTGGTACCCCAGGCCTGGGGCTCCCAAAGTCTGAGGGCTGGGGCGCACCATTCTGGGGGCTCCCAAAGCCTAAAGCTGGGGCGCCCCAGGCCTGGGGCGCCCAAAGCCTAAGGGCTGGGGCGCCCCAGGCCTGGGGCTCCCTTAGCCTAAGGACTCGGGCGCCCCATTCCTGGAGCCCCCTAAGCCTAAGGGCTGATGAGTCCCAGGTCTGGGTTTCCCTAAGCCTAAGGTCTGGCGCGCAAAAGACCTGAGGCTTCCAAAGACTAATGGCTGGGGTGTCCCAGGCCTGGGGCTCCCTAAGTCTAAGGGCTGGGGCTCCCTAAGCCTAAGAGCAGGGGCGCCGCGGGCCTGGGGCACCCTAGGCATAAGGGCTGGGACGCCCCAGGCCTGAGGCCCCCTAAGCCTAAGGGCTGATGCGTCCCAGGCCTGGGTCTCCCTAAGCCTAAAGGCTGGGGCGGCCCAGACCTGAGGTTACGAATACTAAGTGCTGGGGCGTCCCAGGCCTGGGGCTCCCTAAGACTAAGCGCTGGGGCGCCCCAGGCGTGGGGCACCCTAAGCCTAAGGGCAGGGGCGTCCGAGGCCTGGTGCTCCCAAAGCTTAAGGGCTGGAGCGCCCCAGGCCTTTGGCACCCTAAGCCTAAGCGCTGGGGTGCCCCAGGCATGGGGCTACCAAAGCCTAAGGCTGGGGCGCCCCTGGCCTGTGGCTCCCAAAGCCTAAGGCCTGGGTCCCCACAGACCTTGGGCTCCCAAAGCATAAGGGCTGGGGCGCCCCAGGCATGGGGCTACCCAAACCTATGGGTTGGGGAGCCCCAGGCCTGGGGCGCCCTAAGGTTAAGGGCTGGGACGCCCCAGGCCTGGGTCCCCCTAAGCCTAAGGGCTGATGCGTCCCAGGCCTGGGTCTCCCTAAGCCTAAGGGCTGGGGCGCCCCAGACCTGAGGTTTCGAAGATAAGTGCTGGTGCGTCCCAGGCCTGTGTCTCCCTAAGGCTAAGCTCTGTGACGCCTCAGCGTGGGGCTCCCTAAGCCTAAGGGCAGGGGCGCCCCAGGCCTGGGGTTCCCTAAGCCTAAGGGCTGGGGCGTCCCAGGCCAGGTGCTCCCTTAGCTTAAGGGCTGGGACCCCCCAGGCGTGGGGCTCCCTAAAACTAAGGGCTGGGGCGCCCCAGGCCTGGGGCTCCCAAAGCCTAAGGGCTGGAGCGCCCCAGCCCTGTGGCCCCCTAAGCCTAAGGGCTGGGGCACCCCAGGCTTGGGGCTACCAAAGCCTAAGGCTGTGGCGCCCCTGGACTGGGGCTCCAAAAGCCTAAGGCCTGGGGCCCCACAGACCTGGGGCTCCCAAAGCCTAAGGGTTGGGGCGCCCCAGGCCTGGGGCTCCCAAATCCTAAGGGCTGGGGCGCAACAGACCTGAGGCTTCCAAAGACTAAGGGCTGCGGCGTTCCAGGCCTGGGGCTCCCTAAGCCTAAGGACTGGGCGCCACAGGCTTGGGGCTCCCTAAGCCTAAGGGCTGGGGCGCCCCAGGCCTGGGGCTCCCAAAACCTAAGGGCAGGGGCGCCCCAAGCCTTGGGCTCCCTAAGCCTAAGGTCTTGGGCGTCCCAGGCCAGGTGATCCCTAAGCCTAAATGCTGGTGAGCCCCAGGCCTGGGGCTCCCTAAGCCTACGGGCTGTGGTGCCCCAGGCCTGGGGTTCCCTAAGCCTAAGGGCTGGGGTGCCCCAGGCATGAAGCTAACAAAGCCTAAGGTCTGGGGTGCCACAGGCCTGGGTCTCCCAAAGCCTCAGGGCTGGGGCACTCCAGTTCTGGGGTGCCCTAAGCTTAAGGGCTGGGGCGCACCATTCCTGCGTTCCCAAAGCCTAAGGGCTGGGGCGCCCCAGGCCTGTGGCTCCCTAAGCCTAAGGAGTGGGGCGCCCCAGTCATGGGGCTACCAAAGCCTAAAGGCTGTGGTGCCCCAGGCCTGGGTCTCCCAAAGCCTAAGGTCTGGGGCGCACCATTCCTGGGCCTCCCAAAGCCTAAAGTCTGGGGCGCCCCAGGCCTGGGGCTCCCAAAGCCTAAGGGCTGATGAGTCCCAGGCCTGGGTCCCCCTAAGCCTAAGGTCTGGGGCGCAACAGACCTGAGGCTTCCAACGACTAAGGGCTGGGGTGTCCCAGGCCTGGGGCTCCCTAAGCCTAAGGGCTGGGGCACCACAGGCCTAGGGCTCCCAAAGCCTAAGGGCTGGGGCGCCCCAGGCCTGGGGCACCCAAAACCTAAGGGCAGGGGCACCCCAGGCCTGCGACTCCCTAAGCCTAAGGCCTTGGGCGTCCCAGGCCAGGTGCTCCCTAAGCCTAAGTGCTGGGGCTTCCCAGGGCTGGGGCTCCCTAACCCTAAGGGCTGTGGTGCCCCTGGCCTGGTGCTCCCTAAGCCTAAGGGCTGGGGCACCCCAGGCCTGGGACTCCCAAAGACTAAGGGCTGGGGCGCCCCAGGCCTTGGGCTGCCAAAGCCTAAGGGCTGGGGAGTCCGAGGCCGGGGGCTCACTAAGCCTAAGGGCTGGGGCGCCCCAGGCCCGGGGATCCCAAACCTAAGGGCTGATGCGTCCCAGGCCTGGGTCTCCATAAGCCTAAAGGGTGGGGCGCCCCAGACCTGAGGCTTCCAAAGACTAAGGGCTGGGGCGTCCCAGGCCTGGGGCTCCCAAAGCCTAAGGGCTGGGGCAACCCAGGCCTGGGGCTTCCTAAATTTAAGGGTTGGGGAACCCCAGCCTGGCGCTCCCAAAACTAAAGGCTGGGGCGCCCCAAGCCTGGGGCTCCCAAAGCCTAAGGGCTGGGGCACCCCGGGCCTGGGACTCCCTAAGCCTAAGGGCTGGGGCGTCCCAGGCCAGGTGCTCCCTAAGCCTAAGTGCTGGAGCGCCCCAGGCCTGGGGCTCCCTAACCCTAAGGGCTTTGGTGCTCCCTAAGCCTACGTGCTGGGGAGCCCCAGGCCTGGGGCTCCCTAACCCTAAGGGCTGTGGTGCCCCAGGCCTGGGGCTCCCTAAGCCTAAGGGCTGGCAAACCCCAGACCTGGGACTCCCAAGACTAAGGGCTGGGGCGCCCCAGGCCTGGGGCTCCCAAACCTAAGGGTTGGGACGCCGCAGGCCTGGGTCTCCCAAGACTAAGGGCTGGGGCGCAACAGACCTGAGACTTCCAAAGACTAAGGGCTGGGGCGTCCCAGACCTGGGGCTCCCTAAGCCTAAGGGCTGGGGCGCCCCAGGCCTGGGGCTCCCAAAACCTAAGGGCAGGGGCGCCCCAGGCCTGGGGCTCCCTAAGCCTAAGGGCTGTGGTGCCCCAGGCCTGGGGCTCCCTAAGCCTAAGGGCTGGGGCGCCCCAGGCGTGAGGTTCCCTAAACCTAAGGGCTGGCGCCCCAGGTCTGGGGCTCCCTAAGCCAAAGGGCTGATGAGTCCCAGGCCTGGGTCTCCCTAAGCCTAAGGTCTGGGGCGCAAAAGACCTGAGGCTTCCAAAGACTAATGGCTGGGGTGTCCCAGGCCTGGGGCTCCCTAAGTCTAAGGGCTGGGGCTCCCTAAGCCTAAGAGCAGGGGCGTCGCGGGCCTGGGGCACCCTACGCTTAAGGGCTGGGACGCCCCAGGCCTGGGGCCCCCTAAGCCTAAGGGCTGATGCGTCCCAGGCCTGGGTCTCCCTAAGCCTAAAGGCTGGGGCGGCCCAGACCTGAGGTTTCGAATACTAAGTGCTGGGGCGTCCCAGGCCTGGGGCTCCCTAAGACTAAGCGCTGGGGCGCCCCAGGCGTGGGGCACCCTAAGCCTAAGGGCAGGGGCGTCCCAGGCCTGGGGCTCCCAAAGCTTAAGGGCTGGAGCGCCCCAGGCCTTTGGCCCCCTAAGCCTAAGCGCTGGGGTGCCCCAGGCATGGGGCTACCAAAGCCTAAGGCTGGGGCGCCCCTGGCCTGGGGCTCCCAAAGCCTAAGGCCTGGGTACCCACAGACTTGGGGCTCCCAAAGCATAAGGGCTGGGGCGACCCAGGCAGGGGGCTACCCAAACTGGGGAGCCCCAGGCCTGGGGCGCCCTAAGCTTAAGGGCTGGGACGCCCCAGGCCTGGGCCCCCCTAAGCCTAAGGGCTGATGCATCCCAGGCCTGGGTCTCCCTAAGCCTAAGGGCTGGGGCGCCCCAGACCTGAGGTTTCGAAGACTAAGTGCTGGGGCGTCCCAGGCCTGTGGCTCCCTAAGCCTAAGCGCTGGGGCGCCTCAGCGTGGGGCTCCCTAAGCCTAAGGGCAGGGGCGCCCCAGGCCTGGGGCTCCCTAAGCCTAAGGGCTGGGGCGTCCCAGGCCAGGTGCTCCCTTAGCTTAAGGGCTGGGACGCCCCAGGCGTGGGGCTCCCTAAGACTAAGGGTTGGGGCGCCCCAGGCCTGGGGCTCCCAAAGCCTAAGGGCTGGAGCACCCCAGGCCTGTGGCCCCCTAAGCCTAAGCGCTGGGGCGCCCCAGGCATGGGGCTACCAAAGCCCAAGGCTGTGGCACCCCTGGACTTGGGCTCCCAAAGCCTAAGGCCTGGGGCCCCACAGACCTGGGGCTTCCAAAGCCTAAGGGTTGGGGCGCCCCAGGCCCGGGGCTCCCAAACCTAAGGGCTGATGCGTCCCAGGCCTGGGTCTCCATAAGCCTAAAGGGTGGGGCGCCCCAGGCCTGGGGCTCCCAAAACCTAAGGGCAGGGGCGCCCCAGGCCTGGGGCTCTCTAAGCCTAAGGGCTGTGGTGCCCCAGGCCTGGGGCTCCCTAAGCCTAAGGGCTGGGGCGCCCCAGGCGTGAGGTTCCCTAAACCTAAGGGCTGGCGCCCCAGGTCTGGGGCTCCCTAAGCCAAAGGGCTGATGAGTCCCAGGCCTGGGTCTCCCTAAGCCTAAGGTCTGGGGCGCAAAAGACCTGAGGCTTCCAAAGACTAATGGCTGGGGTGTCCCAGGCCTGGGGCTCCCTAAGTCTAAGGGCTGGGGCTCCCTAAGCCTAAGAGCAGGGGCGTCGCGGGCCTGGGGCACCCTACGCTTAAGGGCTGGGACGCCCCAGGCCTGGGGCCCCCTAAGCCTAAGGGCTGATGCGTCCCAGGCCTGGGTCTCCCTAAGCCTAAAGGCTGGGGCGGCCCAGACCTGAGGTTTCGAATACTAAGTGCTGGGGCGTCCCAGGCCTGGGGCTCCCTAAGACTAAGCGCTGGGGCGCCCCAGGCGTGGGGCACCCTAAGCCTAAGGGCAGGGGCGTCCCAGGCCTGGGGCTCCCAAAGCTTAAGGGCTGGAGCGCCCCAGGCCTTTGGCCCCCTAAGCCTAAGCGCTGGGGTGCCCCAGGCATGGGGCTACCAAAGCCTAAGGCTGGGGCGCCCCTGGCCTGGGGCTCCCAAAGCCTAAGGCCTGGGTACCCACAGACTTGGGGCTCCCAAAGCATAAGGGCTGGGGCGACCCAGGCAGGGGGCTACCCAAACTGGGGAGCCCCAGGCCTGGGGCGCCCTAAGCTTAAGGGCTGGGACGCCCCAGGCCTGGGCCCCCCTAAGCCTAAGGGCTGATGCATCCCAGGCCTGGGTCTCCCTAAGCCTAAGGGCTGGGGCGCCCCAGACCTGAGGTTTCGAAGACTAAGTGCTGGGGCGTCCCAGGCCTGTGGCTCCCTAAGCCTAAGCGCTGGGGCGCCTCAGCGTGGGGCTCCCTAAGCCTAAGGGCAGGGGCGCCCCAGGCCTGGGGCTCCCTAAGCCTAAGGGCTGGGGCGTCCCAGGCCAGGTGCTCCCTTAGCTTAAGGGCTGGGACGCCCCAGGCGTGGGGCTCCCTAAGACTAAGGGTTGGGGCGCCCCAGGCCTGGGGCTCCCAAAGCCTAAGGGCTGGAGCACCCCAGGCCTGTGGCCCCCTAAGCCTAAGCGCTGGGGCGCCCCAGGCATGGGGCTACCAAAGCCCAAGGCTGTGGCACCCCTGGACTTGGGCTCCCAAAGCCTAAGGCCTGGGGCCCCACAGACCTGGGGCTTCCAAAGCCTAAGGGTTGGGGCGCCCCAGGCCTGGGGCTCCCAAATCCTAAGGGCTGGGGCGCAACAGACCTGAGGCTTCCAAAGACTAAGGGCTGCGGCGTTCCAGGCCTGGGGCTCCCTAAGCCTAAGGACTGGGCGCCACAGGCTTGGGGCTCCCTAAGCCTAAGGGCTGGGGCGACCCGTCCTGGGGCTCCCAAACCTAAGGGCAGGGGCGCCCCAGGCCTGGGGCTCCCTAAGCCTAAGGGCTTGGGCCTCCCAGGCCAGGTGCTCCCTAAGCCTAAGTGCTGGTGAGCCCCAGGCCTGGGGCTCCCTAAGCCTAAGGGCTGTGGTGCCCCAGGCCTGGGGCTCCCTAAGCCTAAGGGCTGGGGCGCCCTAGGCGTGAGGCTCCCTAAGACTAAGGGCTGGGCGCCCCATGCCTGGGGCTCCCTAAGCCTAAGGGCTGGGGAGTCCGAGGCCTGGGGCTCACTAAGCCTAAGGGCTGGGGCGCCCCAGGCCCGGGGCTCCCAAACCTAAGGGCTGATGCGTCCCAGGCCTGGGTCTCCATAAGCCTAAAGGGTGGGGCGCCCCAGACCTGAGGCTTCCAAAGACTAAGGGCTGGGGCGTCCCAGGCCTGGGGCTCCCAAAGCCTAAGGGCTGGGGCTCCCCAGGCCTGGGGCTCCCTAAACTTAAGGGTTGGAGAACCCCAGGCTGGCGCTCCCAAAGCTAAAGGCTGGGGCGCCCCAGGCCTGGGGCTCCCAAAGCCTAAGGGCCGGGGCGCCCCAGGCCTGGGGCTCCCAAAACCTAAGGGCAAGGGCAACCCAGGCCTGGGACTCCCTAAGCATAAAGGCTGGGGCGTCCCAGGCCATGTGCTCCCTAAACCTCAGTGCTGGGGCGCCCCAGGCCTGGGGCTCCCTAACCCTAAGGGCTGTGGTGCTCCCTAAGCCTACGTGATGGGGCGCCCCAGGCCTGGGGCTCCCAAACCCTAAGGGCTGTGGTGCCCCAGGCCTGGGGCTCCCTAAGCCTAAGGGCTGGCAAACCCCAGACGTGGGACTCCCAAGACTAAGGGCTGGGGCGCCTCAGACCTGGGGCTCCCAAACCTAAGGGCTGGGACGCCGCAGGCCTGGGGCTCCCAAGATTAAGGGCTGGGGCGCCCCAGACCTGAGGCTTCCAAAGACTAAGGGCTGTGGCCTCCCAGGCCAGGTGCTCCCTAAGCCTAAGTGCTGGTGAGCCCCAGGCCTGGGGCTCCCTAAGCCTAAGGCCTGTGGTGCCCCAGGCCTGGGGCTCCCTAAGCCTAAGGGCTGTGGTGCCCCAGGCCTGGGGCTCCCTAAGCCTAAGGGCTGGGGCGCCCTAGGCGTGAGGCTCCCTAAGACTAAGGGCTGGGCGCCCCATGCCTGGGGCTCCCTAAGCCTAAGGACTGGGGAGTCCGAGGCCTGGGGCTCACTAAGCCTAAGGGCTGGGGCGCCCCAGGCCCGGGGCTCCCAAACCTAAGGGCTGATGCGTCCCAGGCCTGGGTCTCCATAAGCCTAAAGGGTGGGGCGCCCCAGACCTGAGGCTTCCAAAGACTAAGGGCTGGGGCGTCCCAGGCCTGGGGCTCCCAAAGCCTAAGGGCTGGGGCTCCCCAGGCCTGGGGCTCCCTAAACTTAAGGGTTGGAGAACCCCAGGCTGGCGCTCCCAAAGCTAAAGGCTGGGGCGCCCCAGGCCTGGGGCTCCCAAAGCCTAAGGGCCGGGGCGCCCCAGGCCTGGGGCTCCCAAAACCTAAGGGCAAGGGCAACCCAGGCCTGGGACTCCCTAAGCATAAAGACTGGGGCGTCCCAGGCCATGTGCTCCCTAAGCCTAAGTGCTGGGGCGCCCCAGGCCTGGGGCTCCCTAACCCTAAGGGCTGTGGTGCTCCCTAAGCCTACGTGATGGGGCGCCCCAGGCCTGGGGCTCCCAAACCCTAAGGGCTGTGGTGCCCCAGGCCTGGGGCTCCCTAAGCCTAAGGGCTGGCAAACCCCAGACGTGGGACTCCCAAGACTAAGGGCTGGGGCGCCTCAGACCTGGGGCTCCCAAACCTAAGGGCTGGGACGCCGCAGGCCTGGGGCTCCCAAGACTAAGGGCTGGGGCGCCCCAGACCTGAGGCTTCCAAAGACTAAGGGCTGTGGCCTCCCAGGCCAGGTGCTCCCTAAGCCTAAGTGCTGGTGAGCCCCAGGCCTGGGGCTCCCTAAGCCTAAGGGCTGTGGTGCCCCAGGCCTGGGGCTCCCTAAGCCTAAGGGCTGGGGCGCCCTAGGCGTGAGGCTCCCTAAGACTAAGGGCTGGGCGCCCCATGCCTGGGGCTCCCTAATCCTAAGGGCTTCGGCACCCCAGGCATGAAGCTAACAAAGCCTAAGGTCTGGGACGCCACAGGCCTGGGTCTCCCAAAGCCTAAGGGCTTGGGCGTCCCAGACCAGGTGCTCCCTAGGCCTAAGTGCTGGGGAGCCCCAGACCTGGGGCTCCCTAAGCCTAAGGGCTGTGGTGCCCCAGGCCTGGGGCAACCTAAGCCTAAGGGCTGGGGTGCCCCAGGCGTGAGGCTCCCTAAGCCTAAGGGCTTGGGCGTCCCAGGCTTGTGGCTCCCTAATCCTAAGGGCTGGGGCACCCCAGGCATGAAGCTAACAAAGCCTAAGGTCTGGGGGGCTACAGGCTTGTGGCTCCCTAATCCTAAGGGCTGGGGCACCCCAGGCATGAAGTTAACAAAGCCTAAGGTCTGGGGCGCCACAGGCCTGGGTCTAGCAAAGCCTAAGGGCTTGGGCGTCCCAGGCCAGGTGCTCCCTAAGCCTAAGTGCTGGGGAGCCCTAGACCTGGGGCTCCCTAAGCCTAAGGGCTGTGGTGCCCCAGGCCTGGGGCAACCTAAGCCTAAGGGCTGGGGCGCCCCAGGCGTGAGGCTCCCTAAGCCTAAGGGCTTGGGCGTCCCAGGCTTGTGGCTCCCTAATCCTAAGGGCTGGGGCACCCCAGGCATGAAGCTAACAAAGCCTAAGGTCTGGGGGGCTACAGGCTTGTGGCTCCCTAATCCTAAGGGCTGGGGCACCCCAGGCATGAAGTTAACAAAGCCTAAGGTCTGGGGCGCCACAGGCCTGGGTCTAGCAAAGCCTAAGGGCTTGGGCGTCCCAGGCCAGGTGCTCCCTAAGCCTAAGTGCTGGGGAGCCCCAGGCCAGGGGCTCCCAAAGCCTAAGGCCTGTGGTGCCCCAGGCCTGGGGCAACCAAAGCCTAAGGGCTGGGGCGCCCCAGGCGTGAGGCTCCCTAAGCCTAAAGGCTGGGCGTCCCAGGTCTGGGGCTCCTTAAGCCTAAGGGCTGGGGCGCCCCAGGCTTGTGGCTCCCTAAGCCTAAAGGCTGGGGCGCCCCAGGCATGAAGCTAACAAAGCCTAAGGTCTGGGGCGCCACAGGCCTGGAGCTACCAAAACCTAAGGGCAGTGGCGCCCCAGGCCTGGAGCTCCCTAAGCCTAAGGGCTTGGGCGTCCCAGGCCAGGTGCTCCCTAAGCCTAAGTGCTGGGGAGCCCCAGGCCTTGGGGTCCCAAAGCTTAAGAGCTGTGGTGCCCCAGGCCAGGGGATCCCTAAGCCTAAGGGCTGGGGCGCCCCAGGCCTGAGGCTCCCTAAGCCTAAGGGCTGGGCGCCCCAGACCTGGGGCTCCCTAAGCCTAAGGGCTTGGGCACCCCAGGCATGGAGCTAACAAAGCCTAAGGGCTGGGGCGCCCCAGTCATGGGGCTACCAAAGCCTAAGGGCTGTGGTGCCCCAGGCCTGGGGCTCCCAAAGCCTATGGCTAGGGCGCACCATTCCTGGGGCTCCCAAAGCCTAAATGCTGGGGCGCCCCAGGCCTGGGGCTCCCTAAGCCTAAGGGCCCAGGCGACCCATTCCTGGGGCCCCCTAAGCCTAAGGGCTGATGAGTCCCAGGCCTGGGTCTCCCTAAGCCTAAGGTCTGGGGCGCAACAGACTTGAGGCTTCCAAAGAATAAGGGCTGGGGTGTCCCAGGCCTGGGGCTCCCTAAGCCTGAGGGCTGAGGCCCCACAGGCCTGGGTCTCCCAAAGCCTAAGGGCTGGGGCGCCCCAGGCCTGGGGCTCCCAAAACCAAAGGGCAGGGGCGCCACAGGTCTGGGGCTCCCTAAGCCTAAGGGCTTGGGCGTCCCAGGCCAGGTGCTCCCTAAGCCTAAGTGCTGGTGAGCCCCAGGCCTGGGGCTCCCTAAGCCTAAGGGCTGTGGTGCCCCAGGCCTGGGGCTCCCTAAGCCTAAGGGCTGGGGCACCCCAGGCCGGGACTCCCAAAGACTAAGGGCTGGGGCGCCCCAGGCCTGGGGCTGCCAAAGCCTAAGGGCTGGGGACCCACAGGTCTGGGGCTCCCTAAGCCTAAGGGCTGGGGCGCCCCATTCCTGGGGCCCCTTAAACCTAAGGGCTGATGCGTCCCAGGCCTGGGGCTCCCTAAGCCTAAGGGCTGGGTTGCCCCAGACCTGAGGCTTCCAAAACTAAGGGCTGGGGCGTCCCAGGCCTGGGGCTCCTTAAGCCTAAGGGCTGGGGCTCCCCAGGCCTGGGGCTCCCTAAGCTTAAGGGTTGGAGCACCCTAGCCTGGGGCTCCCTAAGCCTAAGGGCTGGGGCACCCCAAACCTGGGGCTCCCTAAGCCTAGGGCTGGGGCGCGCCTGGCCCGGGGCTCCCAAAGCCTAAGGGCTGGGGAGGCCCGGGCCTGGGGCTCCCAAAACCTAAGGGCAGGGACGCCCCACGCCTGGGGCTCCGTAAGCCTAAGGGCTGGGGCGCCTCAAGCCAGGAGCTCCCTAAGCTTAAGGGCTGGGGCGCCCCAGGCCTGGGGCTCCCTAAGAGTAAGGGCTGTGGCGCCCCAGGCCAGGGGCTTCCTAAGCCTAAGGGCTGTGGTGCCCCAGCCCAGGGGCTCCCTAAGCCTAAGGCTGTTCGGCAAACCAAACTGAGCACAGGGGGAGCTGGTCTGTGGGTTATTTTAGCCAGAAAGTGAGCAGTTTGAACTCACCAGCCACCACTCCAAGGGAGAAAGAGGAGGTTTTCTGCTCCCATGGACTTACAGTCTTCGAAGTGGCAGGGAGCATTTCTATGCCTCCTATGATTAGGATCTCGGAGGGTGAGGGTGGAGTTGGTTCGGACCTGTCTTCAGGCCATTTCCCATAAGGGCTTCCAGCAGTGGCTCTGCCTTCAGGAATGTCTGATGACCTTGAGGGCAGCAAAGTCCTAAACACACTCTGGCAGTGGTTCTCAACCTTCCTAATACAGGTCCTCTTGTTGTGGTGATGCCCCCCTCCCCCAACCATTAAATGATTTTCTTGCTACTTCATCACTGTAATTTTGCTACAGTTATGAATTGGGTGAGCCCTGTGAAAGGGTCATATGACTCCCAAAGGGGTCGCAACCCACAGGTTGAGAACCACTGCACTAAGTGTTCCCCTCCCAGGCAGCCCTACCAGTGTCTGGTGTGCATAGTTCTGTGAGGTGAGAGAAATGGACTTAGTGTCTTCTTCTGGTGACAGTTGATGTGGGTGGGCTTTCTCCCTATGTCAAATCCCTCTCAGGCCATTTGTCACCACAACAGAGGGAGCCATGCACAAAAAAGCAAGAAGAGGATGCACCACAGCAGGACAGCAAGCAGAACAAAGATTGAATAAGCACAATTCACTTCAATCATGAATCGGGTGCCCTTGAGATGTGAGGAAGACCCCAGTCTAGTGACATTAGATCAGGTTTAGGGATTGAGTGAAGGGACCCCTCTTGGCTCCCCACAGTCCCTATTTTGCTTTCCCATTGACCCTGACCCTTGCATTGTGATTGGTCCTTATTCCAGCATGATGGTTGGTTTCATAACCACGGCATATGGGAATGTATTAGTCCATAGGTTATACAGGCACAGCCTCTTGAATGGGTAAGTGAGGAGGCTATTTGGGCTTGCTCATGCAGACCTCTAGTTGTCCTTGACATGACTGGTAGAATGGATCATGTGAAGTGATTTGAGATTGGCGTTGAGATCTGATAGGTCATGCAGACTTCTAGCTGATCCTGGCAGTACCCTATTTTAAGGAAACAGAATGTTTGGCGTTTAAGTCTTATTTGAGCTTAAATTTTGAGCAATAGGCTGTGGCTCACAGTGAGAGTCTATGTGGAGACCCTACATCCATTTTGAGGGGCCACAGATTCAGCCGCCATTGAGTTCTTTCCTACTGCTGACTGGCAGTGGAAAGCTTGTCCCTCAGGCAGTGTGCTTGCGTCCACTCCCCGGGCCAGACTCAACAATATACGGTAGTGTGCACATCCCAATGAAGGTCCCGCTCATGCTCTCACAGGCCCTCCTGAAACTCCATGAATTGATCTGTCTTCAGTCACAATTTTGTGACAAAGTTGTTTGTTTTCTATGTCTTGTTTAAGTTTTCAGGAGCCCAGGTGGTAATGCTGGATAGTGTTGGACTATTAAGAGCAAGGTCGCTGGTTCAAAGCCACTAGTCATTCCACAGGAGAAAGATGAGGTTATTGCTTCCTGGAAAGGTAGCAACTTCAGGATCTCTACACAGAGTCATTATGAGTCAGAGTCAGCAGGACAGAATGGGTGTCATTTTATTTAAGTCACTGTGGCTGTGGGTCCTTCCGACACCATTTTGGCCTTATGCGGATGCTTTCCTTCATCAAGAACAGCGGTTTGTGCCTTTTTCTTGTGTAAAACTTAGCAAAGGAGTTCCTAATAAAATATAGTTGAATTGGGAGTCTTTTGCCCCTTAAAAAAAAGTAATTACATAAATAGAAACGCGACTATGGTGCTAATAACCAGTTGGAGAGTTGAGAGAGCTGAACTCTCAATCCTGATAGAAACCTATTGTGACTGAGCACCTGCTCAAGGTCATCCACAGCCTATGAGGTTGAGCCTATGTGTTTGGGAGTAATTGTGTACATAAAGTTAACAATTTATCTTTCTAAAGATTCTGTCTAAAACTTACTTTAAATAATAAGTTTCCCCCTGGGCTAGGTAAAGTTCAGAGAGTTTAACCCCCTAGTATCCACCCCCTCTCAGCATTCATCATGTTAGGCCAGAGGAGGCAAATCACACCCACTACCCAGGGAGCATTGCTTCCAAAAGCACATTGCCTGTGCCGGGGCAGAGGGGAGGTACCCGGACCAGAAATGCTGACAGAGTGGAACCAGAGAGCTCAGCCCCCAGCTTCCCGAGGGAGCAGCTGTGATGGTTCACTTCTGGATGAATATGTTTAAGCAAAGGCCAAGGGCATGACTTGGGCAGCACAAAAAGCAGATGTGCAGAGGTTGTTCACTACATTCCAGAAATTCACACACTCTCCGGAGGCTCCTTGGCTCAATGGCAGGAAGTCATTGGTGGCTTCCACCTTCAATCCCAAAAGGTCACTGCCGTCCAGTAGATTCCAACCACAGTGACCCTATATGGAGTTTTCAAGATTGTAAATCTTCATGGGAGCCAGCAGTCTCATTGTCCCCCTTGGGACAGGGAGCTAGCAGCCCGTTTTGCCACCAGGGCTCCTTCCTCTGTAATTCTGGATCCAGTCCCTCCGAATATCCTGCCCTGCCCTTGTCTAGGCTTCTTAAATGCGTTCCACGCTGCTTATGTTAGTCTGGGTGCATTTGAGAAACAAATCCACAGAAACACGTATGTATAAGAGAGTTGCATGTAAAGGGTGATTGCACATCAAGAAAACATGCTCGCATGTGCTTATGCACCCGCTTTGTCTTCAGCGATCATGTTGGGGTAGGCTGGTGTGCTTTTTCTATGTGGGCTTTGTTGTTTCTTAGCTAGATGGTCCCCTGTTTATCTTCCAGTCTTTAAGACCCCAGATGCTATATCCTTTGATAGCCGGGCACCATGGTGCTTAACTACTACACCACCAGGGTTCATTAGCATGTGACTTATCTCCTGTCATTCACACTAGATGCTCAAAATAGCAGGAGAACAGGTTTCTCCTTTGTGGCCACACCAGGTACTGACAGAACCAAGAACAGAGACACAGTTATATATCTTGACTATCATTTGCATATTATATGCCAGGAATCCCTAGGAAGTGTCTTGGAATTGTTCTACTCTGGTTCAAATTTCACACACCCTCCCAGTTTCCATACTGACTCTGCCAAACCCCTAGTAACTGATTTGCACCTCCTATCAACTTGGAGAAAACACCCTATGCCAGATATAGAAGTGGACATACTTGGTACCCAGAAAACCTGTTCAGTGTTTTGAGGGCGGCTCAGCAAACACCCTATGTCAGACATAGAAGTGGACATACTTGGTACCCAGAAAACCTGTTCAGTGTTTTGAGGGCGGCTCAGCAAACAAAATGGGCACAGTGATTAAGCATTCAGCTGCTAACACAACGGTCAACTCTGTAGTGGTTCTGCAAGAGAAGGATATGGTAGTTGACCCCCCAAAAGAGTTACAAACTTGCAAACCCTACGGGTATTTGTATAGGGTCGCTATGTGTTCCAGTTGAGATGATTGTCATAGGTTGGGTTTGGTTTAACCCGTCTTACTGAGTATATACATACTCATTCTTTACACGCGATCAGTTACTTTAGAGGAAAAAGACATGCCTGTCCCAGAACAATCCAAGGACTGGTAAAGGCAACACCCACAAAGACACTCCCTCTGCCTGCCTAACTCTAAAATGCTGCCCATAAAACACTCTGCCTGGTAATATGTGGGCAGCACACTGGGGAGGTGCAGCAAATGTGTGTTGAATGTATGAGGCCATTTCATAGTTTGGTTGCACGATCAGGGTGTCTGTTATAAAGCCCATCTCTTTGACTCCACCTCTCAGCAGAGATGAACACAAGCTTCCCGTTTTTTTTCTCGGCAATGTCCTTGTCAAATAAAAGTTCCTTGTAGATCAGTAACTTGCCACAGAGCAAAACATATGGGAAGAGGCTCATCTTTCTCCTGGCTATGAAATAGAATGGCAAGCCCTTCCCTTCAACACACACACACACACACACACACACACACACACACATGCATGCACACATATCCCTGCCTTACAACTACATTCGGTTGATTAGCAAACAAAGCTCTACAACCCAACTATGTGTTTTTCTTCTCCAGAGGAATGACGGACTTATATACCCTGCATTGTCTTTTTTAATGGAATTACCCCAGTTCTCCTCACCTTTTCGTAGATAGTGCAGTGAACTATTAGATAACTGCAGGTATTGAAAACTAGTATTGACTTCCAGTTTGTGTCACCTTTGGCTTTGAGCACCCTCCACTTCTCTAGTAAGCTTTCCATTGCTTTGGGGAAATTTTCTCTCTCTGAATTTATTATGTGAGGGGGGTAGTGTAATAATCAATGTGCCTATGGAGGACTATCCTTCATGACCTAAACTCATTAAGGGGCAGTGCCTGATGGAGCATCAGGTTGGAGGAAGGCTTATTAACAACCTGCATTATACAGATGACACAATTTTGCTGAAAATGAGAAGGACTTGATTCACTTGCTGTTGAAGATGAAGGATTAAAGCCTTCAGTTTGGATTATGACTCAATGTAAAGAAAGCCCAGACCCTCACAACTGGACCTATTGATAACATCATGATAAATGGAGGAAAGATTGAAATTGTCAAGGATTTTGTCTTGCTTGAATCCACAATCAATTCTCATGGAAGCAGCAGAGAAGAGAACAAATGACACATTTCACTAGTCAAATCTGCTACATGAGACCTCTTTAAAGTGTTGAAAAGCAAGAGATTACTTTGAGGACTGGGGCGGGTTGACCCAGGCCATGGTATTTTCAACTGTCTCATATTCATGTGAAAGTTGAACACTGAATAAGGAAGACCAAAGAAGAATAGATATATTTGATTAGTATTGATGTAAAAGAGTAATGAATGTACCATGGACTGCCAAAAGAACAAATCCATCTAACTTGGATGAAGTACAGCCAGAATGTTCCTCATGGCAAGGATAATGAGACTTCACCTTAACTTTGACATGTTGTCCGGAGAGATCAGTCCCTGGAGCAGGACATCGTGTTCTGGAAAGTAGAGGGGCAATGAAAAAGAGGAAGGCCCTCAACAAATGGGATTGACACAGTGGCTGCAACAATGGGCTCAAACTTAAGAACAACTGTGAGAATGGTACAGGACCGGGCAGTGTATGATTATGTTGTATGTATGGTCACAATGAATCCAAACCCTCCCTATGACACTGAACAACAACAACAACCACCACCTGACTGAATCCTCTGGGAGGACTCTTGAATGTGAGAAAATGGAACGACGCCAGAGGAAGGATTGGAGGATGTCTTAAGTTCTTGTCTTAATCTCCTTAACCAAAAATTATCCAACAAGTCAGTAGCCTTAAAACACTTTTCCCCCTGCTTTGGAGCTTACAGGTTCAAATTTGGGGTGCGACTCTAGGTCAGGGTCCTTCTTTGTGGATACCAGAAAGTTCCTTGGCATTCCTCGCTATTTTTCTCCCCGTACTGTGTGTTACTGGGTCTATCCTGGCCTTTAACTCAGAAGTGTTTAGGTTTAGGCTCAAGCCTATTCTCATATGGCCTCATTTTTTTTAACATTTTATTAGGGACTCATACAACTCTTATCACAATCCATACATATACATACACCAATTGTATAAAGCACATCTGTACATTCTTTGCCCTAATCATTTTCTTTTTTTTACATTTTATTAGGGGCTCATACAACTCTTATCACAATTCATACATATACATACATCAACTGTATAAAGCACATCCGCACATTCCCTGCCCCAATCATTCTCAAAGCATTTGCTCTCCACTTAAGCCCTTTGCATCAGGTCTCCTTTTTTTTCCTCTGCCTCACCCCTTCGCCTTCCCTCATGTACCCTTGGTAATTTATACATTGTTATTTTGTCATATCTTGCCCTATCCCGAGTCTTCCTTCCCCCCCTTCTCTGCTGTCAATCTCCCAGGGAGGAGGTCACATGTGGATCCTCTTAATCAGTTCCCCCTTTCCAACCCACTCACCCTCCACTCTCCCAGCATCGCCCCTCACACCTTTGGTCCTGAAGGTATCATCCACCCTGGATTCCCTGTGCCTCCCGCCCCCATATGCACCAGTGTACAACCTCTGCCATATCCAGCCCTGCAAGGTAGAATTTGGATCATGGTAGTTGGGGGCAGGAAGCATCCAGGATCTGGGGGAAAGCTGTGTTCTTCATCGGTACTACCTCGCACCCTGACTGACCCATCTCCTCTTCTAAACCCCTCAATGAGGGGATCTCCAGTGGCCATAGGGCCTCATTTATATTACAAAAGAACTCCATTCTTTTCAAACAGGATCATGTCCACCAAGGTTCAAATTTCTCACATATTTTGAGGGGGCTACAGATCAATCCATAATGGTTCTTTTGGGTAGCTGTAACAAATGGCTACCAATTGAGTGACTTAAACAGCAGGCATTTGTTCTCTCACTTTTCTGAAGGGCAAAGGGTTAAAATTAAGGTGTGGGCAAGATTCATTCCTTCTGAGAGCTCTGAAGGAGAATCAAAGTAGCCTCTCTCTGCTTCTGGTCACTGCTGCTAATCCTTGATATTTCTTGGCTTATAGATGCACTGATCCAATCTCTGCCAGTGTCTTCACACGGGGTCTCTGTGTGCCCACTCCTCTTCTTATAAGAACACACCAATCAGTGCATGTAGTATCCATCTGAAATCTAAACCCAGAAAGATGGAGCTCTTGAAATACTTATCTAAGCACATCTGCCAAGACCTCCTCTCCAAGTAAGGCCATAGCCTCAGGTCCCATGTGAACATGAATGGGTGTGTGTGAATGTGATTTAATGTACTACAGAGGGCACGCTTTGGCCTCAGGAGGAGTGTTTCGCCAGTACCTGCTTCAGAGCCCTGAGATTGCCCAGGCATTTGCCACATGTTCTTGTCTTCCCACCATTTATCCACCAATAGGCCTTTTTCCCTAAGTTAGTCAAGCGTCAGTTTCTGTCACTTGTGATCATGACCCTCCCTCCCCCCCAGGTCACAAATTTAAACTGATACAGGCGGTTTCTTTAATGGGCACTATGTTATTCTGACTAGCAAGCAATCCTAAGGAGGGAGGATGAATCAGCAAGAACCCACTTGCTTCATCTAGCTTCAGGGCAGTCCACAGAGGATTGATCCCTGAGCCACTAACGAATTTTGCAACTGTCACAGAACAATGCAAATAAGTAAGATCCACATCTGCTGAACACCATCATGAGGTCAAACTGTGTGTAAATAAATGCCTGTTTCAAGGAGTGAGTAAATCCTTAGGTAAGGAGTGACAGGGCTTTGTTGGCACAAACACAGCAAGGCATTATGGGTCGGATATTAATGAACTCATGCTCCTGGGCCTCACAGAGCCCCAGCTCAACTGCTTCAGCTTGTTGACAAACTGAACTCAGGGTACCCGGAGAGAGCACTACCATTTTGATGAACAGGGTTGGTTGGGGATGATGCTTCCTAACTTGCATTTTAATATAAATTTGATGCTTCATTTGAGCAATGTGGAAAGAGCATTCAGATAAAAGAGAGGGACAAACATCAAGTGACCAGAGGATGAAACTTCTATCTAATCTGTGCCCACTGGAATTGCTTCGTGGGAAGGTATTTTTGGGGGATGTGGGGTTGTTCCCCTACCCTGCTCCAAGCCTTCCTCCTCATGCCCACCCCCACCCCAGCATACATCCTACTGGGAGAATGTCTCTGAAGAATGAAGTTTTAATAAATGAAGCTTTAATGAGCCTGATAGTCTGCCTAAGACCCCTTCAAATTGTAGTCTTTCATTTGTATTCTTCCATCCTTTTTGAAGAAATGAACCTGATGGCAGGTAGTATGTTTCCTTTCCAGGATGAGCTGATAGAGCCTCACGCTGCTGCAGTGGGAGGTGAAACATTAAAAGGCCCTCTGTGGCTATGAGACATGCCCACTCTCCAAGAGACACTGGGCAGGTTTGCTGAAGCTCCTCAGAATTGACTAGTGGCCCTGGTCCACCCATCTCAACCAACCCAGTCTTCATTTGCACTGCATGCCCTCTCTAAGCTCCAACTGCATGCTTCATTTGAGGATGACAAAGCCTCTATTGTCTGAGAAGATGCGCAGACATATAAACTAATAAATGCTCCCCCTGTCCCCGGGGAGTGTGAAATTCTCCCATCATGACCCACCAGCTTCCCTGGAAATTCCTGTCTTAACTCAGGCACTTAATATCAATGGTGTCTCTGCTTCCTTCCTTCTTGCACACCCCACCCCCAGGCATTAACTCTCATCCTTCCTCTCCCTAAAATATACTTTGAATCTATTCACTTCATGCCATCCCTACTGCCCCAAGGTGTGTCTTGCATTGACTATGAAACTAGATTCTGTATCCATTTTCCAGGGCTGTCAAAACAAAGCATCGTAAATCAGGTGGCTTTTAAGAACAGTCCACCACCTGTCTATCAGTTCGTGGTGCAGTGGTAGCTAGAGTGTTGCTGTGAAATTGGAAGCCGTGCCACCGATATGACAAACCCCAGAAGGGTCAGCAATGATGGGCAGGCTTCAGTGGAACCTCGAGCCCTGTGGTGCTCAACCTTCCTTTAATACAATTCTTCATGTTGTAGTGACCCCCAACCATAAAATCATTTTCCTTGCTACTTCATAACTGTAATTTTGCTACTGCCATGAATCGGGTGACTCGTGTTAAAATGTCGCTGGACCCCAAAATGGGTCACAACCCACAGATTGAGAACCACTGCTCTAGCCTAAGGCAGACTAGGAAGAAAGACCTGGTGATCTACTTCCAAATATTAACAAATGAAAGTCTTATGGGTCACAACAAAATATGGTCCTATAGAGTGCTGGAAGATGAGCCACTGACCTGCACACAACAGCTACAAAAATAGACTCAAACACACCAACAAAGGCCTGCTGAACTCCAAAGCCCTAACAAACCCACTGCCCTCAAGTCCATGCCAACTCATAGCCGCCCTATAGGACAGGGGCGAACTGTGTATTAGTCTGGGTATGCTAGAGAAAATCGAGGGAGACTCATGTGTATGAGAGAGAGTTGGTGGTTTTTAAAAATCATTTCCCTATTATTTAATCATTATATTAGGGATTCATACAACTCTTATCACAATCCATCCATCCATCCATTATAAAGCACATTTATACATCCATTGCCCTCATCATTGTCAAAGCATTTGCTCTCCACATAAGCCCCTGGCACCTGCTCCTCATTTTTCTCCTCCCTCCCCACTCCCCCCTCCTTATGAACCCTTGATAATTTTATTGGGGGCTCATACAATTCTTATCACAGTCATTCCATCCATCCATCCATCCATCCATCCACCCATTGTGTGTCAAGTGCATTTGTACATGTGTTGCCCTCATCCTTTTCAAAATATTTGCTTTCTACTTGAGCCCTTGGTATCAGCTCCTCATTTCCCCACTTCCATCCTCCTCCCCCTCCCTCATAAATCCTTGATAATATATAAATTATTTTGTCATATCTTACACGTCAAACATCTCACTTCCCCCACTTTTCTGTTGTCCGTCCCCCAGGGCAGAGGTTTTATGTAGATCCTTGTAATTGGTTCACTCTTTCTACCCCACCTTCCCTCCACCCTCCTGGTATTGCCACTCTCCCCACTGGTCCTGAAGGGATCATCTGTCGTGGATTCCCTGTGTTTCCAGCTCCTGTCTGTACCAGAGTACATGTTCTGGTCTAATTCTACCTTATAAGTCCAGAGAGAGAGTTTTATATCAATCAGAAATTGTACATTAAGCAAACGTCCCAGCCCAGTGCAGATCAAATCCATAAGTCTGATATTAGCCCATATGTCTGATACCAATCTATAAATTCCTTTCAGACCCATAAAACCTGTGCAGTGATGCAGAATGCAGGATAATCACAGGCCAATGGGTGGAAAGTCTTGTGGATCCAGTGGCATTGTAAGCATCTCAGTGCTGGCAGCGATCTCTCTGAGGCTTCTTTGGCTTTAGAGGTCTGATCGCATCCATTTGGCTTGCCTTCTGCAATGTCTCCCAAGGAGTAGCAGAGAGAGAGAGAGAGAGAGAGAGAGAGAGAGAGAGAGAGAGAGAGAGAGAGAGGTCTTCCACCTCCAAGGAGGAAGTACCAGATTTCTCAGAGTTCTCAGGAGAAGGCTATGCCCACATAAAAATCTAACTGACTATCTCCAGATTGGCAGCCTACACTCCACGCCTACACTCCTAATCCTTAACTCGACACAAGATTAGGTGACTACCACAGGCTCCTAATCCATAACAAGCCCATTTATTTTTTCCCTGCATACCGACACCAATCCATTACCCAAAGCTTTACCCAATGGGTGGAGATCTACTTCTAAAACATGAATATAGAAAATTCGCTTTTGCTTGAAGGCTCTCAAGGAAATGCTCACTGAAAACTCCATCCTATTATCTCACCTCCCCCAAATTAGTCTTCTTCTGGGCTTTCAGTCACACCAAGATCTCTCCTGCCCCAAGGCCTTTACATGCACTGTCATCTATTCCAAGCCCTGAAGTGCCAAGTTCAAAGTTCCAGTTAATCTCCCTGATGCTGAATTTTAAGAACTGTGTGTGTGGGAGGGAAGGGGTTGGGCTGTGTGTTGAACTGCTGGGTTTTGGAGCCATTTGTTATGCAACCTCATTTTGTCAGTGACTGGTTAATTAATGCAGCATTCATTTGCCCTTCTTCCACTCACAGCACATGGCTTGTATCTTTGGGATCACTCTTCCACCATGCTCCATCTCCATGCTTATGCTGGCATTGACCCAATCTGCCAGCTCCAGGCCTGCCTTGTCAGGGCATGACTTTCCTCTGTCCAAAGGGACTGGGTCAGACTCACTATGTGACTCATGCTAGGTTAATGGTATCTAACCCTAAAAATGCCCCAGAAACAATTACCCCATTGCCAATGAGTCCATTTTGAATCATAGAAGGCCCCTGTGGGGTTTCTCAGACTGTAAATATTTATGTGAGCAGAAAGTTCCATCTTTTTCCCTATGAGGTAGCTGGTAGGGTAGCACTGCCAACCTTGCAGTTAGCAATCCAATGCTTACCTGATAGTACCACCAATGATTAGAAAGGAAAAGAGCCTCTATCTAATAGAATTCCTGAGCTTCTAGATAAAACTACAGCTGTCATCAGGAAGCCTGCGTGAAACTCAAAAGGAAACAGCATTGAAAGGAAAAGGTTCAAACTCTGATGGTATCAACTGAGTGCCAGAACCCAGCTATTCCTGATGCTCTGTCCCCAGACTTACATATTCCATAGACCTACCCATTAATTCCTTCTCCTGTTCCTTCCCTTCTCACGCCCCAAGGTACTTTGACTTAGCTTTGAAGGCACTCACAACTTCACGGGTTCTGACTTGCACAGGTGTCTCCTTGCTTCCAGTTCAGTCCTGACATTGTCCCTATCTTTAGCCATGTTAGGCTTGCGTCCTAGAACTTTCCTTTGCTTGTCTCCCTATTGCTCTTGTCCTATGAAGTCTGTGGCTTTATCTTTAAGTCTAAGTCCTGCCCTTCCGCTTTCGTAGAAATCTGTCTCTGTATCTTGGCTCGTGGCAGGTTGTGTCCTTCAAAGATGACTGTCCTAATGTTGCACATCGCACATTCTCTTGTTACAAGATGAGTTTGTGTTCATTTTTCCAGAAACAGGGCCTGCTTTCCCACTTCCTTGCATCTTGGCAGGCTTTTGACTATGGCAGAAGTGTTGCTCTGTGACTTCCACCTGGTCGTATTGGGTTGTTCACCATTTGGACCCTGTCAGGATATTGCAAGGAAGACCAAGCCAAATGAAAATGTCACATATAGGGTTCTTCTTGAGCTCCAACCAATAGAAGTATCAGTCCTGTGAGGGAGTGAGTCTTAAGAGAGCTGCAGCCTCTGTCTTTGAGCTACCCCAGCTAATGCTTGATGAAGCCAATACTAGTGTCCTCACTGAGCTCTGCCCAGATTGCAGACTTGTGAGCAAAATTGATATTATCATTACTTTAAGATGTTAATTGTGGGGATACTTTCTGTTAGCAGCAGATCATCAGAATACTGCCTAATCAGACTGCATTGCCAGTTTTACTCTCTCCCTCCATATATCTATCTATCTATAGATATAGATATAGATATAGATATAGATATAGATATAGATATAGATATAGATATAGATATAGATATAGATATAGATATAGATATAGATATAGATATAGATATAGATGTAGATGTAGATGTAGCTGTAGCTGTAGATGTAGATGTAGATGTAGATATAATATAGATTTAGATATAGATTTAGATTTAGATATAGATTTAGATATAGATATCCTCCACTCATCTGACAGTTGGTTGTACTATAATGGTTTGTGTATTGTTATGATGCTGGAAGCTCTGTTCCCAGAATTTCAAATACCAGCAGGATTGCCCATGGTGGACAGGTTTCAGTGAAGCTTCTAGACTAAGACAGACAAGGAAGAGGGGCCTGACAGTCCACTTCCAAAAATTACTGAAAGAAAACCTTATGGATGACAAGAGAACACTGACTGACTAATGTGTTTTGGACACACTATCAGTGGACAATTGCTAGAGGAAGACAACATATTTGATGAAATAGAGGGACAGGGAAGATCCTTGTTGAGGCAGATTGACCTAATCGCTGCAACAATGGACTTCAACATTCAGGAATGTGTGACAATGGTGCCAGATAAGACAGCACTCCATTCCATTTCATATAAGGTCTCCATGGATCACAGTAGACTTGATGGCACTCTCTATATGTTTGTATTCAGTGACTTCCCAGAGGGCTGCTCTGCCTGGCAGCCTCTATTCTTCATGCTTCCAAATGGGGAGCACAACAGGTCCATAGCACTGATATTCCCCTCAATCCCCAGGTAAAGTAAGGAGGCATGAAACTAACTATGTTGTTCTCTTTGCCTTGTCTCTCTTCCTTTTCCCCTCCTCCAACAGGGCTAGAGGGGGTAAATACTTACCTTGCAGTCTAGAAGAGAATTTCTTCCACACCAAAATCTTCTCCTTCCTCAAAAGGCACATACATGCCTTTCTCCTTGTTTTGAATTAAAATGGCAGATGGGATGGTAGGAAAGAAAATGAACTAGTCTAACAGAATGGCCAAACAGATTTACCTTCCACATAAGAATGCAAATAACTCCTCAATCTTGTTATAGAGTCATGATATGATGAGCTCCATCAAAGCACAGTAGAACACCACGGAAGTCAGACCAGAAAGACAATATTGAGTTGATTTTGTATGAGAGATTCTAGTTGCTAATTATACTTTTCATAACAGACAGATGGCAGGTATAGAAGCCCAGACTTAATATGTCTTTATCTAATTGCCTGCCTAAATATATATTTGCAATATGGTCTTCAAAGGGAAAACTTTCTTTACCTTAAATTCCATTTCTTTTTCCGCTCTTTTATGTAATTTTATTTAAGTATCATTGATGTACAATAAACCGTAGTGTGTTTTGCTCTTTGAGGTTTTTAAAAAGAATCATTTTATTGGGGGTTCCTACAACTCTTAGTACAATCTATACATAAATCCACTGTGTACATTTGTTGCCATCATCATTCTCAAAACATTTGCTTTCTACTTGAGCCCTTGGTATTAGCTCCTCATTTCCCCTCCTTCCCCCTCCCCCTCCCTCATGGACCCTTGATAATTTATAAATTATTATTCTGTCCTATCTTACACTATCCGACATCTACCTTCACCCACTTTTTTGTTGTCCCTCCCTCATGGAGGAGGTTATATGGAGATCCTTGTAATCAGATCCCTCTTTCTACCCCACCTTTCCTCCACCCTCCTGTTATTGCTACTCTCAGCACCGGTCCTGAAGGGGTCATCTGTCCTGGTTTCCCTGTGTTTCCAGTTCCTATATGGACCAGTGTATATTCTCTGGTCTAGCCAGGTTTGTAAGGTAGAATTGGGATCATGATAGTGGGCGCGGTAGCATTTAGGAACGAGAGGAAAGTTATATGTTTCATCGTTGCTACACTGCATCCTGACTGGCTCATCTCCTCCCAGCGACCCTTCTGTAAGGGGTTGTCCAGTTGCCTACAGATAGATCTTGGATCCCCTAACTGTACCCCCCCTCATTCACAATGATATGATTCTTTTTGTTCTTTATGCCTGATACCTGATCCCTTCTACATCTTGTGATCACACAGGCTGGTGTGCTTCTTTCATGTACGCTTTATTGCTTCTGAGTTAGATGGCCACTTGTGAACCTTCTAGTCTTTAAAACCATAGACTATCTTTTGATAGATAGGCTCCATAAGCTTTCTTCACCTCATTTGTTTATACACCCACTTTTTGTCTTGAGTGATTGTGTCGGGAAGGTGACCATCATGGAATACCAGTTCCTTAAATTCCATATCTATAGGCTTAAGTCTTACCCACAGGAAGCCTATTTTTATTTTATCCCTGGAACAAAATCTTGCAATAATTTTCTCTTTTTGGGTAAGTCCATCCTGAATCACTTATCCTTTAACATTTACAAGAATTTATCTGTAACCAACCCCATTTACATAGTCCCATTCATGCTATTTCCACAATAATTGCTAATAACCCTATTTTTTTAGAATCGGAAGAAAGCATCAGCATCAATATCCCATTGACACTGAGTTGATTTCAACTCATGGGTACCCTATAGGACAGAATAGTATTGCCTCATAGGTTTCCAAGGCTGAAAAAAAATCTATTTATTGTGAGATGGGTGAAGGTTTACAGAATACATCCGTTTTCCATGTGACAGTTCACACATATTTTGCTTCATGATATTGACTGCAGTCTGCTCAACGTAATATCACTTATCACACTTCCTCCTTGTATTTCCTGTCTCCATTCCCCCTTCTTTCCTGACCCTTCTGAACTTTATCTTTGAATAAATTATATCCTTTTGATTCAAATAGTTGATTAGTGTTACTTTTTACCTTATAGATCTACCTATTGCTTGGCTGAAGATTGAGCCAAGGGAGTGAGTTCAGTTCCAGATCTGAAGGTGCCTAAGGACAACAGTCTTGTAGGTTCCAAGAATCTCTCTCTGAGCAATACCCCTAAACTTTTAAAATAAGTTTAAACTTTGTTGCACATATTTCTCCTATTCTATCCCAAAATTCCAAAGCAAATTCATTATCATTGTGTTGAAGCTGACTCATAGAGACCCTACAAGATAGAATAGAACTTCACCCTTTCATTTTCCAAGGCTTAAATCTTTACCAGAGCAGACAAACTCATATTTCTCACATGGACCAACTGATAGGTTAGAACCACTTACTTTGTGGTTAGGAGCTCAATGAGGAGTCCACTCTGCCATTAGAGCTCGTTAAGAATGCTATCCAGGATTCCCTAATGCTATCCCTCTCAGATCAGTTGGTAGTGGCAATAAATGTAGATCTTAAAGGGGTCAGACTGCCACATCGTAACTCTTCCTTGGGGAAGATGGGGGGTTTGAACTGCTGATTGATTAGCCCTTAAGTGCTTATTTACTGCCTCACCAGGGTTCTCCTTAACATCAGAACAGTGGACACTTATTGGTTTATCTTGCTGGTCTCTGTTCCCTAAAAATTGCACTTCATCCACAGGGTTTTCTTCCACAACACACAGCTGCTAGTGTTTTTGGTTTTTTTCTCCACATGACTTCACCTTCCTGGTCAAAGCTGATTTGTCCAGTGCTAAACACACAATGAAAACATAGCCATATTTGCACACTACAAAATTTGAAGTGAGACAGCAAACTATTTGTTGAGTTTTTTGAATGACAGAAGTCTAAAAGGAAGTGTTATGATACATGAAACAGTGAGTTTTGATGTCCAGGATCTATGCTGGGGACCCGGTTGGCACTCCGAATGACTATTCAAAGTGATGGTATGAATTCTCCTCTTCCATGACCTACACATATAATAGATATAACCACTAAGTCCGTGATTTGACAAATGTCTTGTGTGATTGAGTTTTGGTTCCCCATAGGATTAGATCCTGAGACAAAGGTTTTAATTAAGCCATTTTTGGGGGAGATATCAATAAGGAAATGGGAAACAGAAAAGGGAAAGAAGGCAGCCAATGAAAAGTACATTATCAAACAATTTAAAATTGTGAGCAACTGGAGGTTAATCTACTGGAGACACTGTAGAAAATCCACTAGTTATTCTGCCCAGAATGTGAGGGAGTGTGGCTATTTGTCCAACAACTCCTATGGGTCATTGGTTAAGGGTTACTGCAGGAAGCAAGAATTAACTCCACAACCTCCTAAGCCATGCATGCTCAGGTACAGTGGTCTACAGAAATTAGAGAAAGCAGGAAGAGAGATGTGCTGGCCATTCAGAATTAGGCTAGCATGCCAAGTTGTCAGACATGTCAGGTTCTTGCACTATCATAACTTGTGAGATATACCACTGGTATTTCAAACACAAGCATAGTTACCCGTGGTGGAAAATTTTCAGAAAAGCTTACAAGCTAAATAGACTAGAAAGAATAACCTGCCAATCTACATCTGAAAAAAATAGTGGTGTTTGTGGAGCGCATTGATAGCAGTGGAATATTGTTTCATATAGTGCAGGATGATGAACCCCTCAAGTTGGAAGACACTCAAAATATAATTGGGGAAGAGCTGTCTCCTCAAAGTAGTGTTGACCTTAGTGATATAAAGTTACCAGGACCTATATTTGTTGATGTGGCAATGACTCAAAATGAGAAGAAACAGCAGTACTGCAATAACCACTAACAAGAAGATGGGATGCATGAAATATGGATCTAGAAAAATTGGAAGCCATGAAAAAATGGAACACATAAAGATCAAACACTCTAGGTGTTATTGAACTGAAATAGACTGGTATTGGCCATTTTGAATGTCATAATAATATGGTTTACATACCAGAGTAAAAAATTTGAAAGGAATGGATGACTTTCATGTTAAAAAAGAGAATGTTTCAACATCTATTCCAATGTTCACCATTGTTAGGTGTAGGATATATTACACCTACAAGGATGAATAATTAATAAAGTTATTATTCAAATTGACACACCAACCACTAATGCTAACAATAAAGCCATTGAGGATTTTTACCAACCTTTTCAGTCTGAAATTGATGAAACATGCAATCAAGATTACTGATGACTTGAATGCAAAAATTGGAAACTAAGGAGGAGGATCACTAGTTAGAAAATATGGCCATGGGGATGGAAGCCACATGGGAGATCTCATGACAGAATATTCCAATAAGGATGGCTTATTGATTGAACATTTATTTTTCAGTGATGTAAACAGTAACCATAGACATGGATCATGTATATTGGATAGAAATACACAGGAATTAAATCAACTATATCTGTTGAAATAAACTACTATATATACTCGAGTATAACCCAAGGCAACTAATTTTACCCCCCAAAGCTGGGGTGCTTTTTCAGCACAAAAAATTGTGCTGAAAAAAACTCGGCTTATACTCAAGTATTTACGGTATAAAGAAGTTCAATATCATCAGTCACGAGACTGGAGACCAACTGTGGAACAAACCATCAATGGCAAATTCAACTCGAATTCAAATAAAATTAAAACAAGTCCCCAAGAATCAAAGTATGAATTTGAGTATATCTCATCTAAATTAGAGGATACTTCAAGAAGAAAGTTGACACATTGAACACAAATCACCTGAGATGATACAAGTTCTGCAATAATATCAAGAACATCATAAATAAAGAAATTCAAAGATAATTAAAAAGATAGAAACTAAAGAAAAGACAAAATGGATGTCACGTTGAATGTGGAGTAGCTGAAGCCAATGAAAGAAATGATGAAGTACGAAAAAGAGAGAGAGAGAAATATAGAAATAATTGATGAAGTAAAGACGCTGAATAAAGAAGCTGAACATAAAATTTCAAAGGGGAATTCAAAAAGATGGAATGAAGAATTATATGAAAAGGTGCAAAGACCTGGAATTAGGACAGCAAAAATGAAAAGCATGTGCATTTCACTAGCTGAAAAAATTGAAGAGAAATTCAAAATACAGAATTACACAGATAGCATCAAAAGAAGATGAAAGGGATTCACTGACCACATGAAGCCCAGGCTCCACAGCGCTGAGTCCAGAAGACCAAGATAGCATAGGGTTCTCACTGCAGATTGCTCTGAGAGTACTCACAGTAGTAGGCCCTGGATCAACTTGGGAAAATGTAGAACTCAAAATAAGAAGACTAACCTTAGGATATGATAGGCACTAGTGGAATTCCCATTTGACACCTGACCTCACCTCCATGGCTCAACTTTCAGCCCCCAAATAGGAGACCTATACTGTCAACGATGTACAATTCAGAGCCCAGCATTTGTCAGGGAGTTACTCAGAAGGCAGGAAGGAATGGGAACGAAAGACCAATGGAAACGGAAAACAAAGGGAGGGAATAGGAAAAGTAGTATTGCATTGTAGGTATTGCAATCAATATCATAAAACATTGCATGAATTGTAAGGAAAATCAATATACTCTGTAGATTTTCCCTCACATCACAATCAAAACAGTGTAAAAAGAAAATAAGTCATATGACCGAGTACACTGGTAGATCTTGCTGAAGACCAATTTCCAGTGTTAAAAGATGTCACTTTGAAGAATAAGGCACAGCTGAGCCCTAGTGGTATAGTGGTTACAAACATAATGCATCAGAACCAACCCAGTTGGGTTGCTCAACACAAGATCAGCAGTTCTGCTCCCATACAAAGTTCCAGTATTGGAAACCCACAGGGATATCTCTCCCCTGTCCTATAGAGTTGCTAAGGGTTGGAATCAACTTGATGGCAGTGAACTGGATGTAAGCCAGGCTGACTAGAGGCACAAATCAAGTGCCACTCATATATGTGCAATAAATAGTTTTCTATCAAGAAGTCATTATAATATTTCTATTTCAAGGAAATATCCCAGGCCAGTCCAACTCAAGTCCATAAGTCCAACACTAGCCCATAAGTTCCTTTCCAACTTACGCAGTTACATGCAATGATGCAGAATGCAGGGATGTCAAAGGCCAGTGATTGCAATGTCTTGTGGACCCAAGGTCGATGGAAGTATGGCAAGACTCTGGCAGCTCTCAACGTGGGCAGGAAGCAGTCAGGTGAATGCAAAAAGAAGGGGAAGTTCCCAGGGCCCTCCTTATGAGAAGGCCATGGCCACAAAGAGGCACCATCAGGCTATGGTGTGATTGACAGATTGGATACCAACCTTACACTTTGACATATCTTCAAACTGACATAAAATTATATAACTATCATACTATGGCATTTTCAATCACCTCATATGTACTTGAAAATGGACAATAATTATGAAAGGTAAAATAAAAGTTGATGTCTTTGAATTATGATGCTGGTGAAGAATATTGAATATTCCATGGACTTTCAGAAGAAGGAACAAATCTTTCTTGGAGGAAGTAGAGCCAGAATGCTTCCTAGACGTGAGAATGGCAAGACTTCATATCACATACTTTGGACATGTTAACAGCTGAGCATAGTCCCTAGAGAAGGATATCATACTTGATAAATTGGAGTGGTGAAAAAAAGAAGAAGGTCCTCAATGGGATGAATTGGCATACTGGCTGCAAAAACGGACTACAACATTAACTGTGAGGAAACAGGATGTGGGTGCTATGAGTTAGAGCCAAATTAACAGTGTCTAACAATGACAACTCCCCTCCCCCGCCCCGTCTGTCAATTTGCTGCACTGTGGTAGCTTGTGCTTTGCTGTAATGCTGGGAGTTAGTCCACTAGTACTTCAAATACCAGGCAGGATCACCCACGGTGAACAGATTTCAACACAGCTTCCAGACTAAGAACTGACAGGACGACAAAACAATCAGTCCACTTCTGAGGGATTCACCATTGAAAACTTTCTGCATAGCAGTAAAATATTGTCTGATATAATGCCAGAAAATGAGCCCCTCAGATTGCAAAACAATCAAAATATCACCGAGAAAGAGAGCTTCCTCAAAGTAGAGTCCACCTTAATGATAACTCAAAACCTCACAACAGGAGCTGTAGATAACATCATAATAAATGGAGAAAATATTGAGGTTATCAAGGATTTCGTGTTGCTTAGATTCACAACTAATGATCATGGAAACAATAATCAAGAAACCAAATAACATATTGCATTAGGCAAATCTACTGCACATAACCACTTTAAAGTACTGAAGATCAAGAATTTCACTTAGGATTAAGTTGCGCCTGGCCCAAGGCATGGTATTTTCCGCCACATCTTATGCATGTGAAATTTGAACATTGAATGAGAACGACTGAAGGAGAACTGGTGCATTTGAATTAAGGTACTGACAAAAAAATACTGAAAGTACCATGGGTGGAGAGAAGAACAAACAAATCTGTCTGAGAAGAAGTGCAGCTAAATGTTCCTTGACAGATAGGATGGCGAGACTTCATCTCCTGTACTTTGCAGATGTTATCAGGACAGACCAGTCCCTGGAGGACATCATACACATTACAGTGGAGGGGTTGCAAAAAGAGGAAGACACCCGATCAAATGGATCGAGACAATTCCTACAACAATGGGCTCAAACATAACAAAATTTTTGAGTATGGAGCAGGACCAGGCAATGTTTCATTCTGTTGTGTAGGCATTATTATGAGACAGAACTGACTTGAAGGCATCTAGCAATAAAGTGTACTAAAGCTTTCTGGCACCTTCATTTGCTGATGGATTATAATTCAAAATGAGAAAAATCATTGCAACCATTCATTAATAATCAGAACATGAATTGTGCAAATTAAGAATCTAGGAAAATTGGAAATCATAAAAAACGGAATCTGACCTATAAAGATCAGTATCCTAGGCATTGGTGAGTTGAAATAGTCCCTTTGAATCTTAAAATGATAAGAATGACTATGCTGACAATGACAAATTCAAAAGAATGTCTCTTTCATCCTCAAAAAGAGCATTTCTAGATCTATCTTGAAATGCAATGCTGCCTGTGACAGAATAATATCTATCTTCACACACAAGGAAGGCCGGTTAATAGAACCATTATTGAATTTTCTCACAAACCACTAAAGCCAATGAAGAATTGTACCAACTTCTTTAGTCTGAAATTGATCACACATGTACTGAAAATGCATTAATAATTGCTGACAATTGGAATGCACACATGGAAACAAAAAGGAAGAAAGAGTAATTAGAAACTATGGCTTTGGGGATCGAAAAGAAGCTGAAGACTGCATGAAAGAATTCTGCAAGAGCAATAACTTCCTCATTGCAAACATCTTTATTCAACAACAGGAGCGGCATATATACATGTGGAATACACAGGAATGGAACTGATTAAATCTGTGGGAAGACAGGATAGAGAAGCTCCATATCATTGAGACAAAATAAGACCAGGGGCCAACTATGTAACAGACTATCAATTACTAATATGCAAGTTCAAGTCATACCTGAAGAAAATTAAAATAAGAACGCAAAAGAGCCCAAATACAGCCTACATTATATCTGTGGTCGGCTGGGGTTTCTAGAGAAACAAACCAGTGATACTGATACATGTAGAAGAAGGAAATTTATATCAATAAAGAATTTTACATTAAGAAGTCCACACAACAAGAAACCCCAGTCCAACTCCAGCCCATAAATCAGATGCAAACTAGAGGCCCTTCCAGACTCATGAAGCTGGTGGAGGAATAGCCCAAGAAACAGGAAAACCACAGGTTGGTGGAGGCAGAGTTGGGAGAATCCAAAGTCAACAGGCAGTTGGCAGGCCACAGACAGCTCTTAGGGTCAGCAGGTCTCATGGTGATTGCCATCCCAAGAAGCCAGACGTAGGGTCCAGGGTCTTTTCATCTGGAAGAAAAAGAGTGAGCCCATTCTCCACAGTCTACTTATAGCTATGAAATAGGTCACACCCCCAAGGAGACTGTGACCTGCACCTTCTGAAGATCCTGGTCAAGCTAAATTGACACCAAACCTTACTCTCACAATATCTCACCTGAATTTAGAGCCTATCTCAAGAATGGTTTGGACATATTGAACATTAATGATCAGCTACCAGAAGACTTGTGAAATAGCATCAAGGTCATCAATCTTTTTTTTTTTTGTCATGTCAACTGGGGCTATTTATTTATTTATCATAAATTATTTTATTGGGGGCTCCTCAAAAAGATCATTAATAATACAGGAAAGAAAGAAAATACTACAGTGCATATCAGAGGAGACTGTGAAACTTGCTCTTGAACCTAAAGCAGCTAAAGCAAATGGAAGAAATGATGAAATAAAAGAGTTGAACAGAAAAATTTGAAAGGCCAGCTTGAGAAGATAAAGTAAAGAATTATATTGTAACGTGTAAAGACCTGGAATTAGGAAAGCAAAAGGAATGAGTACAGTCAGCATATCTAAAATTGAAAGAACAGAAGAAAAAATCCAAGCCTTGGATTAAAATGTTGAAGGATTATTAATCAAACTATTGAATGATGCAGGGCGAATCCAAAGACTATGGAAGGAGTATACAGAGTCTCTGTACCCAAGAATTAGTTGAGGTTCTACTAGTTCAAAAGGCCAAGATGAAGTTGAAGCTGCAATGTAAGCATTAGTGAAAAGCAAGGAAGGATAGGAATGGAAATATTTCAACACGCTCATGCAGTGATAGTCCATGTCAAGAAATTTGGAAGATAGCTATCTGGCCAACCAACTGGAAGTGATTAATATTTGTGTCCATTCTAAAGAAATATGATGCAACAAAATCTGCAAATTAATGTAAAATAACATTAATATGACATGCAAGTACAATTTTATTGAAGATAACTTTAAAAGTAGTTATAGCAATATGTCAACAGGAAGCTGCCAGAAATCCAGGCTGTATTAAAAGAGGGCATGAGGCAAGGTATATCAATGCTGATTTCAGATGGACCTTGGCTGAAAACAGAGGATACAAGGAAAATGTTTACTTATGTACTATTGACTATGCAGAGGATTTTACTGTGTATCATAACAAACTTTGGGTAGCATATGAATACATATGAGAACAATGGGAATTCCCGTACATTTAATTGTGCTCCTGTGGTACCTGTACATAAAGCAACAGGAAGTGGTTCGAATAGAACAAGGGGATACTGCGTGGTTTAAAATCAGGAGAGTGTGTGTTGTGGTTATATCCTTTCACCATATGTGTTAGACAGGGTTCTCTAGAGAAACAAAACCAGGACATTTATGATTTGATAGATAGATAGAACACGAAGGAATATAACAGCTAATTAGTCCACATAGCAGTACAGAGGACTCAGTTTAACTCACTTCCATGCAACAGTAAATATGGCAGTACAGCCAGGCAGCAAACTGCAGAACTAGGTAAGGCAGCCACACACTGGTCTGATCACCAGAGAGCAACTGAGAGATAGGTGTGGCTTGCTGAGCCATTTATCTCTTTGCCCACGAATCAAACTGCGAACTTATTAATCCCACATGTTCTTATTGGCCAGGTTGGCACTATAAACCTACCTATCTATCACGCTATACTTATTCAAATAATCTGAGAAGCTGCTCTGTATGAGGAAGTTGAGGCATCTGAATTGGAGGAAGAATCATTAACAACCTGTGTTATGCAGATGACCCAATCTTGCTGGCTGAAAGTCAATAGGCCTTGAAGTACTTAATGATAAAGCTCATATAAATTAGTCTTCAACACTAAGAATACAAATGTCTTCTCAACTTGACAAATATAAACCCACAACATCATTACAAATAGAGAAATGTAGCTAAACTCTATTTTACTTGGACCCACAATCAATACTCACAGAAGCAGCAGTCAATAAATCAACGTATTTCATTGGAAAAATCTGTTGTAAAAGACCTCTTTAAAATGTGAAAGAGCAAATGTTTTACTCTGGGGATTAGCAAGTTATGCCTGCTTTTAGCCTTGATATTTTTAATCACCTTAGATGCATGTGAAAGGAGTCTTAATTTCAGTGTCTGGTATGGGTTGAATGACTCACAGCAAGGTTGGTGGTTCAACCCACTTGCTGCTCCACAGAAGAAAGAGGAAGCTATTTGACCCTGTAAAGATTTACAGCCTTGGAAACCCTATATGGTCACTATGAATAACAATAGACTTGATGGTAATGTTTGGCATATGCATGTGAAAGATGGACCATAATTAAGGAAGACTGAAGAAAATATGATGCCTTTAAAATATGATGTTGCAAATAATATTGAATATACCACGAATGCCCAGCAGAACAAAGAGGTCTGTCCCAGAAGAAGTACAGCCAGAATGTGTTTTAGAAGTGAGGATGGTAAAACTTCATTTCATATACTTTGAACATGGTATCAGGAGAAATTAGTCCCTAGAAAAGGACAAAATACTTGGTAGAGCATCATCAAAAAACAGGTAAACCCGGAATGAGATGGATCAACACAGTGGCTGTAACAATAGGCTAAAATATGACCATTGTGAGGATGTCACAGGACTAGAAAGGCTTTTATTCTATTGTGCATAGGGTCACTATAAGTGGCAGTGCGTGAGTTTTTGTTGATTAACAACACTGGGATATGAGCAATGTCCCCATGGCATATGCTAAACTGTCACCATGCTGGACACAGTTGATCTTTGTGGCTTTAGAGGGTAATTATTTGGAGGGTTATGATTCCACTGAATTTTTTTCTGTGTATTCAAACTATTCCATCCTAAGATTCCACAGATCTATCCAAACCAAGCTCACTGCCATTGAATCAATGATAACTCATATCGACCCTAAAGGACATGGGTAAAATTGTACCTGTGAGGTTCTGAGACTGTACCTCTTTACAGAGTAGAGTCCCATCTTTCCCCCGAAGAACAGCCGGTGATTTCAAAATACCGACCGTGCAATTAGCAGCCCAATGTGTAACCAAGACCTATTCAGGGAAGCTAGAGGGAGAGCATGAAAAGAAATGAGTAGTTGAGGTGGTTGGATGCACATCATTCCCTTTGTTCTACTCTCTATGACTTTTTCTGAGTTCATTCAAAATGTAAATTAAGACACAAAATAGAATTCTACCCAACCCTGCTATATGCCTAAACAGTATCCATTTTCTCATTCTTACTACTAATAGAAGCTCAATTTTGTTTAGGGTGATAATGTACCTACTTAAATCGCTCACTCCTAGGCTGCCTTGCAGCTATGCATAAGCATTTGACCCAGTTTGGGCCAAATATGTGTAGGTGAAAGATACTGAGTAGGACTCCCAAGAAAGTTTTTGTTGTTGTTTAAGGCAAAACACTTGTCTGGCATAACCCATTTCATTTTTGTCCTTGGCTCTTCTGCTGTCATGCTCCCTAGTCAGAATATTGAAAGATGGGAGAGTCACATAGGTTACATGAGTTTGGCAGACCAAAAAGCATGCATTCTCCTATATCCAAGATGAGTCCCTGAGCAAATACGCCAGACCTAGGCTACCTATTTCAAGACTTACTATTGTATAAGACAAACCCCTGTGTGGTGCAAAGGGTTAACACAATTCACTGCTAAGCCAAAGATGCCTTGGAAGAAAAACCTGGCAATCTACATTTAAAAATTCAGCCCTTGAAAACTTCATGGAGCACAGTTCTACCCTGAATCATATGGGGTAACTGTAAATCAGAATCAATTCAGTGGCAACTGGTTTGGTATTTTTGGTGTTAATATAAGAAAAATGAAGCTTTTGTGATTAGACCACTAGAGTCTGTTTGTTTTTTTTCCCATGTAGCCAGATACAATTTGGACTGATAGAGAAATAATTAAAAGAATGTAGAGTTAAGTAAGCGTAATGATTATGGAACTAATCATTTAGCAATGGGCTGCTAACCACAAGGTCAGTAGTTCAAATGCACCAGTCACTCAGGGGGAGAAAAGTGAAGCTCTCTGCTTCTGTAAAGATTTACAGTCTTGGAAGCCCTATATGGGGTTGCTATAAGTTGTAATCAACTTGATAGCATTTTATTTGTTTGAGTTTGGTGACTAGTATGTATGCTTTGAGGGGGTAGTAATAGATACTTTGAATACTATTCTTAGCCCTATAAGTATTATGTCTTTGCAAATGGGTAAACGAACAAAAGCGATATTCATTTTGTGTTTTCTGTAGTTTGCCTTATTCTTCCAAGAAGATTGCTCAAGTGTTAAGACCCAGTCTTCTCAGGCATACTTGAATAAAAGAATAACTGATAGACACAGACTTGAACCCTTGCCTGTGTGATCATTGGTGTGTCACTGTTTTTCAATCCATTTCTCATCTGTGAACTGGGGATTACACACGTAGGCCACAGGGTTCTTTTGGAGATTCAGAGTAATATGTGGGTCTTTGATTGAGTGCCCGTGCATGCCGAGCTTATTCCTCAGGCCTGGGTTCAGGGAGGCTATTTGAGATCTGATGGCAGGGAGTGGGAATAGGAAAGCGGACGCAAGACTGAGTTAGGGGGAGAAGCAATCACAATGGGAACGGGGTGTTGAGGCTTTTAATGTAGGATACAGGGGCTTGATTCCCCCAGGACTTCTGAGCAACATGGGTTCTGTCCTAGAATTGTCTACCAGAAACAGGAGGCTGGGCTCTTCTTCGCCTGTAGTGGTGTTGAGCATTCCTCCTAGTAAGGTGACCTCTCCTACCTTCCTGGGTTTGGCTTTCCATGCCTTTGAAAAGGCTTCGAGGCAGAAGGACATGGAGAGCTGCGTGCTGCACAGTTGTGATAAGACACCATTTCAGCAGGAGCCTGCACTTACATAGAGCCGTTCGCCACTGCTATGATGGATATCAGGAGGAGCCCTGGAAGTGCAGTGGTTACAAGTTGGTTTGCTAACTTCAAGGTCAGCAGTTCAAAACTACTAGCTCCAAGGAAGAAAGATGGGGTTTTCTACTCCAATAAAGAGTTGTAGTGTTTGAAACTCGCAGGGGGCAATTGTACACTGCCCCACAGGATCGCTATGAGTCGGTATTGACTGGAAGGCAGTGAGATGGTGTCTGAGATGGGTCAAAGGAATGTGGCATGGCAACCCTAAGAATCTGCTACAGAACCAGAAAGTGCCTGGGATAGATGAGTTTATTGTGCTTGGCCTTTTAAAACCATCAAACGGGCAACAGTTAGAAAGTCAAACATACCAAGTGTCATTGGAGATCCGGGGAAAGCAGAGAAACACTGCTAATGATGCAGGTTTGCTGCACAGCAATCTGGCAGAGCTTAGTGAAAGTCCATTGAATGGACCCTAGGACCTAGTGAGCCCCTCCTGGGCGTACAACCAAAGAAGCGCAGTCACTGAGTTGACTTTCATTCCTCGTGACCCTATCAAACAAAGCTGAATGGTCCCATGATGTTTTCAAGGCTTCTATTGGGAAGTAGACAGCCATGCCTTTATCCCACAGTGTGTGGAAGACGGCTTCAAACTACTGACCTTTGGGTTAGCAGCCTAGCACTTAATATCTCCCCCATCAAAGCTCTCTCCTGGATGTATAAAAACAAACAAAACCCCAGTTGATTCTTCCTCATTAGCAACCCTACAAGGCACAGTAGAATTGCTGCTTTAGGTTAACAAAACTAAATTTTTACGACAGCAGACAGCCTCTCTTTGCTCCATGGAATAGCTGGTGGGATGGAACTGCTCACCTTGGGGTTAGCAGCCCAACACATAATTCCTGGGTATATAGGCCAAGCTATTTATCCAATTCACAGGGCCCTTGGGACATTTTTACAAGAAGGGTCACCACACTGATACCTGCAGTAGAGAAGAGTTGGAGCCGAATTGGATGCCAATCAACAGACAACTGAAGAAGGAAACAAAAGAAAGATGATGATTGCTCATGACCAAGTGGCACGCAGCAGCACATACAATTGATATGCAGCATGGCAATAACTCTTAAGGACATTGCAAGGAGTTGAAAAGGTCAAAAACGGAATGAGATTTATATTGCAGTACCATTCATGGAAGCTGAAAGCCCATTCACCAAGCAGGATGGTCTAGTGCACATGGCTGTATGCCTATAAGGACACACACACACCAAGCACCCAGCAGGGGGTATTAATCTGAAGAGGGGAATGGAAGTGATGTGAATGTGGAAAAGGAGGGACAAAACACAAGCAGGGCCTGACATTGATCAGGGTTCACAGTGTGCTATAAAGTAGGCACGATTAATCACTTCCCTGTACCAGAAGACTGAGCTAGATTTTTAAAGCAAATCGAGTGCCTGGAACACAATGGTTGTTAGTTGCTGTTGAGTCAGCCTCCATTCCAACTCACTGTGACAACCAGCTCCCAGTGACTCCATGGGCAATATTCTCCCTGGTCCTGCACCATCTCTTTGGTTGTGCATCAGATTGTGATTCACAGGGGTTTTCGTTAACTGGTTTTCAGAAGAAGAAAGCCACGCTCTTCTTCATCGCTCATCTTAGTCTGGACACATCACAGAAACAGGTTCAGTCTCAAAGCCGCACCCAACCAAGCTTCCCCATTTCAGTGTCATAGCAACACAGAATCAGTTCAGTACCTCAGCAATAACCAAGCATCCCCCTGACAAATGAGTGTTGGATGCACATGAGTTTCACTGTCTTGGACTCAAACCCAGATCTCCCACATGAAAAAGGAGAATTCTACAACTGAACCACCAATTTACCCTCAGAATATAATATGTATCCAGTAAATGGTTATTAAGAATGTGGCTGCCAGGAAAATCCAGCAATTTCCTGCCAAGGCTTAACACTAATATCTTCCCCCACACACTAGAAGGCTGCAGAGGAATGACTTTCTCCATGCCAGCCCTGGTATCTAGACAAGGGACCCTAACACTGAGCCACTGAGCCCCAGCAGGCTGGGGAGCAATGTCAAATTGGATGAGGGACAATCCTGGTTGAGTTAATTTCCCTAAGCTCGCAGGGCAGTTTAGCATGTCCACAGCTGTGTTCAGAATAGCCATGCGATTACCACCGAGAGAAATTCTACATGCTTTCACACCCCATGCTAGTCGTTGCAGCCATCGTTGAGTACAGTTCATGCTCATCACTATCTAGAACTCACGGTGACGCTGTGGGTGAGCCATTGGGCAGGTAACCTCAAGGTTGGCAGTTCAAAGGCACCAGTTGTTCACTGAGAGGAAGGTGAGATGATCTGCTCCTGTAAAGATTTAGCCTGAGGAATTTTATATAGGGTCACAGTGAGTCAGGATCAACTCAATGGTGTTGGTTTGGTTTATTAGACCCACTATCAGATCATATTTAATGTTTTTATTAACATGTATATTTGCCACAAATCCAATGTCTTTTATTTTTATCACTGCAGTTCAATACAATTTGTGCCTTTGTGATTCTGTATTTCATTGGAGGTATTTGGAAATATTATTCTGGGGAGTGGGCAGGTGTTCCATAGCCTTTCCTAAATGCCAAAAGGATCCATGGGGTTGCAATGGTTAAGACCCTCTAATAGAGTTTATCAAAGAGCCCTGGAGGCACAATGGTTAAGTGCTCAGCTGCTATCCAAAAGGTTGAAGGTTTGAACCCACCAGTGGCTCTGTTCCTGGAAGAAAAACCAGGCAACTCATTCTTGTAAAGATTACAGCATAGAAAAGCCTAGAGCAGTGGTTCTCAAACTTCCTAATGCCACAACCCTTTCATACAGTTCCTCATGTTGTGGTGACCTCCACAACCATAAAAATATTCTCATTGCTACTTCATAACTGTAATTTTGTTATAGTCACACTGTGCAAGGGTCCCACAGGTGGAGAATCATTGGTCTAGAGAGCTCTGCACTGATGCATTGAGTCACTATGAGTTGGACTGGACTAGAAGGTTCCTAACAAAAACACCAACAATCATTTTTTACCATACCTTGTTAACTCAAAAAGATTAATAAGCAATTTCACAAATGAGGACATCCAGTTGCCTCTCCAAACTGGACAAGCATGAGTTAATGGTGACCTTGACCCCACGGTGTCCCCCAGTTGGTGCCATGCTGCCTTTATTCCCTCTGCCTCTCAGTTCTGTGGAGAAGAAGGGGAAAGGGAGGGAAAGAAAAAGAAAGAAATGAAAACATAATTTTCCCAGCTTCTTCACATCACTGAATTGAACTTTACTTTTAATAAAAGTATTATGAAATGGAAATAGTGCTTTCACTATTTTGCTTTTAGGTGATATTCAGAGACATGGTGCTGGTAATTATTTGAGCCGGGGAGGTTAGTGTGCAGACTTTCTGAACATGGTTGAGCCAGCATGCCCCCTTCCAGGCCTAGCATTTCCCTGGACTATGAGAAGTTATAGACAGTCTACCCTCTTCTTCCTCTGACTTCGCTGCAAACCATGGACACACTGGTTCTGACTTGACCTGGCTCCAGTACAGAAAAAAATATCCTCCTTGCATAATTGTAGTGCTTGCATTGGAAGGCACCCAGAGACAAATCTCTCATCTGGTGGCATAATGGGTTATGTGTTGGGCTATTAACTGCAAGGTCAGCAGTTGGAATTCACCAGTCGCTCCTTTGGAGAAAGATGAGGCTTTCTTCTCCCATAAAGAGTTATAGCCTTAGATGAGTATAAAAACTCAAAATGCATTGGCAGAGATTCCACAGAGAATAAGCCTCCATTAAATCCCCTGGGACCATTCACCAGGGATGGGATTAAACCCTGCTCACCGTCAGTACATCAGAAAGTGTATTGTTGCAGATATGATTAGGTTAAACATTAACATCTTATCATTTGTCTTTACTCTTAACACGTTTTTCATTTGTTCTTGTTTTAATATTCTGCTTTCCTTTTTATTGAAAAAAGTAACTAATGTCACTAAACAAGTAGAGAATTTGTTAAATGAGAATCTAATTGGTTATGTAAACTTTCACTGTAAACATAACACAATTTTATTTTTACAAAGAGTTATAGCCTTGGAAACCCAGGAGGCCGGAGTATTTTCTCTCGATAGGATTGTTATGCACCCAATGGCAATGAGTGTTGTTGGATTTTGTTTCTTTATTGTTTCTGTAGCTATGGTGGGGTATAGGGGTTATGTGTTGGGCTGCTAAACGCAATGTCTGAAATGGCAAATTTGAAATCCCCAGCCACTCCAAGGGAGAAAGATGAGGCTTTCTACTCCCCTAAAGAGTTCCAGTCTCAGAGCAGCCAGTCCACAAAGAGAACAACATGGCTGGCCCCACTATGAGACATGATGCCCCTCAGTGACCTAGGGTGATACAGGGGACAGCACTGGAGACACAGTGTGCGAATTGCACCTAACCTGATTCCACCACACCGAGGCAAAGTGTGGTGGAGTGCAGTGGAACAGCAAGGGAATGGAGGGGCAAGGTCCCCAGGGAATGCTGAAAGTGGACTTTGGGGCGAGGTTGTGGTGCCTCAACAGACTGGATTGGAAAACACTCCTAAGGTCCAACAAATGATCCTTGAACTAACTATAAGCTTTTCTTTCTTGATGTGTTTTGTTTTGTTCTTTGTCAGTGGTTTGTTTTTGTTGTTTTGTTGTCTGGTTGTATACTGTTGCTCTGTTTTCCTCTGTCTTGTTTTCATGCATGTTAGTGTCTCCACAGGTCTGTCTCAATAAGACAGGCAGGATGAACTATCTGGAGCAAAAACAACAGGACCACCAGTTCCGGAGGCACGTGGGATAGGGGAAGGTGTGGGGGGGTAAGGAAGTGGTGTTAACAAACACAGGGACAAGGGAACAACATGGGACTCAAAATGGTAGCGAGGGGGAAGTGGCAGGCATGGTAGGGAATGATCAAGGGTAAGATTACGTAAAGAAGAGGTATAGCTGTAACCCAGGTTGGGACGAAGCATGGTAGTGGGACAGGAGGAAAGTCAAGGGAGATGGAGGAGAGAGCTAGGAGTCAAAGTGCATTTATAGAGGTCTAGACAAAGACACGTACATGCAAATATATATATATATATATATATGGAAATAGATCTATGTGTCTATATTTATAGGTTTAGTATTAAGGTGGTGGCAGGACCTTGGGCCTTAACTCAAGCACTCCCTCAATGCATGAATACTTTCTTTTATTAAATTGGCACTCTACAGTGCTCATCCTCCCGACACAACTGCTGAAGCCAAAGCTGGTGAACAAGTAAATGTGGTGAAGAAAGCTGATGGTGCCCGGTTATCAAAAGAGATAGTGTCTGGGGTCTTAAAGACTTGAAGATAAACAAGCGGCCATCTAGCTCAGAAGCAACAAAGCCCACATGGAAGAGCACACCAGCCTGTGTGATCACAAGGTCCCGAAGGGATCAGTTATCAGGCATCAAAAAACAAAAAAATCACAGTATTAGCTGCACACCTCCATGATTCAATTGGCGAAGACAAACGGGTGCATAAGCAAATGTGGCGAAGAAAGCTGATGGTGCCTGGCTATCAAAAGAGATAGTGTCTGGGGTCTTAAAGGCTTGAAGGTGAACAAGCGGCCATCTAGCTCAGAAGCAAAAAAGCCCACATGGAAGAAGCACAACAGCCTGTGCGATCACATGGTGCCAAAGGGACCAGGTATAAGGTATTATGCAAAAAATATATATATACCATATATATGGTATGTATATGGTATATATATATATATATATATATAGTGAATGAAGGGGGAAGTGCAGAGTGGAGACCCAAAGCCCATTTGCTGGCCACTGGAGATCCCCTCACAAAGGGGTTTAGGAGAGGAGATGGGTCAGTCAGGGTGCGATGTAGTACTGATGAAAAACACAGCTTTTCTCTAGATCCTGGATGCTTCCTCCCCACAACTACCATGATCCGTATTCTGCCTTGCAGGACTGGATAGGGCAGAGGTTGTACACTGGTACATATAGGAGCTGGAGGCATAGGGAATCCAGGGTGGATGATACCTTCAGGACCAGGAGTGTGAGGGGTGATACTGGGAGAGTAGAGGGTGAGTGGGTTGGAAACGGGGAACAGATTACAAGGATCCACATGTAACCTCCTCCCTGGGAGACAGATGGCAGAGAAGGGGGGGAGGGAGACTCCGGATATGGCAAGATATGACAAAATAACAATATGTGGATTATCAAGGGCTCATGATGGAGTGGGGAGCGGGGAGGGAGGTTAAAAAAAAGAGGACCTGATGCAAAGGGCTTAAGTGGAGAGCAAATGCTTTGAGAGTGATTAGGGCAAAGAATGTACGGATATGCTTTATACAATTGATGTATGTATATGTATGGATTGTAATAAGAGTTGTATGAGCCCCTAATAAAATGTTTTAAAAAAAAGAGTTCCAGTCTCAGAAACTCACAGGTGCAGTTCCACCCCATCCTATAGAGTTGCCATGAGTCGGCATCAACTGGATGGCAGGAAGGACACATAACGATTCAGACCTGGGCTTAGTTTGGGTTCTCACTGAAGCAGACCCTGGCCAAAGACTTAAAGGCAATGAGCTTATTTAGGAAACTCTGAGCATGCAGGTAATGATGTGGGGTTGTGAGCCAGTGGAGGGAAGGCCACCGATAACAAATACATTGTGAATCCAATTACAAACCTGGGAACCTGCTGCTTAATCACTTAGGAAGTCTCCAGGGGTAGGGTGTAGCACACGCCTCTCAGAGTTTTGCCATCCAAGGAGTGAGGGGCCTGGTCAGGGCTGTTCCCACTGGCATATGTTCCTCAGCACATTCAGCCAGCATCAGCAAAGGGACCTTCAGAGCTGGCCCGTGGTGACTGAGGCGAGTACACGGAATCAGGAATTTGGGAGTGAAGAGAAGGAGCACCGGGAGTGTCTGCTACAGATTGGAGACTGGAAAGTCAACTCGTTGCTCCTCAAGGGGACAGGCGCTCCCCTCTCTGGATCTCACTTTTAACATCGATACACAAAGGTCGATTCTGTGACGGTCACAGACTGGGGACTCCCATAGCCAAATGAGGACCTGTGTGGACTCTGGTTGGCCTGCTTATTCACTGCCATCTAGAAGATTCCAACTCACCGTGACCCTGTAAGACCGAGCAGAACTGCCTCTGTGGGTTTCCGAGGTTGAAATTCTATATGGACTAGAAAGTCTCATCTCTGCACAACCCCCACCCTATCCCCCACACCCCGCTCCCCAGTGTGACTGGTGGTTTCAAACTACTGACCTTCTAGTTAGCTGCCCAACACATAACCCACTGTGCCACCAGGGCTCTTTGGCCTACCTGGCTTCTATCCAATGTTATTGAATCGCCTTTGAAAAAATCAGGAGCTTTTTAAGAAAACAGGAATTTTGACTTTCTCTAGAAAAATCGATCTGGCATCACTGGAACCTAAACTAGAGGATCCACAATTCCACGTGGCTCTGGGAATCTCAACATTTCTTCCTCCTGCTCAAAGTAAAATGGTTTAAGGGGACCTTTCACAGCTGGTGGGCTGGTCTCCTTTCTAGAAAGTTGCCTCTGTAAAGAAAATGCATCTTTCTTCCCTTTTACCTAGTTCGGGGTGGTGAGGGTAGCGGGAGCCATTGGGTTAAGAAAAAACAGTCGAGGTAGCTTCAGTTGCCCTGCCAGGGCTTTAGAGTCCAAGCCTTTTTTGCTCCACCTGACTGGCCTGCTGTTTCCAGGGCAGCCCCACCATCTGTTCCCAGATGCAGGGAGGGAGCCGACTTTCCTTCATCACACCTGCCCCAAACTCAGGCCCAGAACTACTGTCTAAACACAGAACAACTTTTGTCTGTGGCCAAATGTGGGACCCCAAATTTCTTCCCTCTTTCCCAATACTCCTTCAGTGACTTGATGACCTGGGCCAGGCTGAGATGAATTAGCTTGCTCCTCACAGCTGGCTGCTGGGTTCCAGTCAACTCCCAGAGGCCACTGGCTGTGCCCATCAGTAGAAGTGGGAGTTGAGAACCCTCAGCTCTTAGCTGAGCAGCTCTGTCAGTCTGTAGCTGTTGACTGTAGCTGCTTCTGACAGCCAGTCTAGCTGGTGCTTTAAGTCATTTCAGTCGCTCCACCTCAGCTGTGATTAGTCTAGTCTCTGTAGCCTCAGAGGGAGGGGAAAACAAAACACCTCAATTACTTTGAATCAGAGTGGGTTATCCTCTTTTAAAAGGCAGAAAGTCTGAATTGGAGGATATTTTGGGGGGTCTCTTTTATGCATTTCACATTTACAAAATAAGAACTAACAGTATTTGTTCCAGTAAGTGGATCAGAACCAACTAAGGGCCCACTCCTCCCACCAGGCCACGTCTCACTAAGAATAGAGGTCCATCACTTGTCTGGCATTTTGTGGTACTGTGGTGACTTTTGTTTTGTGTGATACTGGGAGCTATGTGATTGGCATTTCATATACCAGCAGGGTCACCCAAAGAGCTTCCAGACAAAGAACAGACAATGAAGAAGGAATTGGCTGCCCGCATGGGAAGAATGAGCCATTGAAAACCCTATGGATAGCAGCAACACTGTCAGTTACTAGACCCCCCATGAACAACAGAAGAACATTGTCAGAACGTGTGCCAGATGATGAGCTCTTCAACTTGGAAAGTATTCACAATACGGCTGAGGAAGGGGAAGAGCTGGCTTTTCATAGGCAAGTCGACCATAATGATGCAAATCGAGTATAGCTATCAGGACCTTCATTTGCTGATGGGGCACAACTCAAAATGAGGAGAAACAGTTCAAATCGTCATTAATAATTGAAACTTGGGATGTATGAAATATGAATCTAGGGACATTGGAAGTCATTAAAAATGAAATGGAATACATAAAGATTGATATTGTAAGCATTAGTTAGCGGAAATGGACTGATATTGACCATTTTGAAACAGAAAATCTTATGGTTTAATCTGCTGGAAATGACACAATCAAGAGAAACAACATTGCATTCATCATCAAAAGGACATTTTAAGATCTATTTTAATGTACAATGCTATCTTTGATAGGATGCTATGTAGCCCCCTTCAAGGAGAACCAATCAATACAACTATTGTTCAAATTTATGCACCAACCACCCAAAGCTGGTGACACAGAAATTGAATAATTCTACCACCATATTCAGTCCCAAATTTGTCAGACTTGCTATCAAAATGCTATTGGAATGCAAAAGTTGAAAACAAAGAGGAAGGATCAGTAGTTGAAAAATATGGTCTTGGTGATAGAAACCAAGCTGGAGATCGCATGACAGAGTTTGCAAGACCAATAAATTGCTGATAGCATATACTATGTTTTCCAACTTCTGTTCTTTCCTCTTTGATTCCTACATTTGCACTCCAATCACCAATAATTACCAATTTATCTTGATTGTATGTTAGAATTTTGCATGATTAATGATTTCTTCAAACATATGATCAACAACAAAAAAGGTGACCATAAATGTGGACTTCTCCAGATGGAATACACAGAAATCAAATTGACTACACCTGTGGGAAGAGACAATAAAAGAAGCTCAATATCAGCAACTGAAACCAGTCCAGGGGCTGATTGTGGAACAGATCAGCAATTGTTCATATGTGAGCTCAAGTTGAAGTTAGAGAAAATGCAAACAAGTACACGAGAGTCAATATACAACCTTGATAATAACCCACCAAAGTTTGAGAACATCTCTGAATAAAGCACAGTGTCATTTAAAAAAAAAAAGGAAAGAAAAGATACAAGTGCATGTCAGAAGAGACTCTGAAACTTACTCTTAATCAGAGAGTAGCTAAGGCAAATGGAAGAAATGATGAAGTAAAGAGCTAAAAAGAAAATTTCAAAGGACAACTCGAGAATACAAAGTAAAATATTATCACAAAATGTGCAAAGGCCTAGAGTTAGAAAACCAAAACAGATCATATTCAGCATATCTTAAACTGAAAGAACTGAAGAAAAATGTCAAGTCTCGAGGTGCAATATTAAAAAATTCTATGGGAAAAATATTGAATGATGAAGGAAACATCTGAGGAAGATGGAAACAATATGGAGTCACTGTATCAAAAAGAATAGACCAACATTCAACCATTTCAGGAGGTAACATATGAGCAAGAACCAATGGTCAGGAAAGAAGAAATCCAAGATGCATGGAAAGCACTAGCCCAAAACAAGATGCCAGGAATTGCTGGGATATCTATTGAAATGTTTCCACAAGCCGATAAAGCACTGGCAGCACTCACTCATCTATGTCAGGAAATTTGGAATACAGCTACTTGGCTAACGGACTGGAAGAGATCCATATGTGTATACATACCAAAGAAGGGAGACAAACGGAATGGTCGAATTATGTACCCCTATCATTGGCATCACATGTGAGTCAAATTGCACTGAAGCTAATACAACAACAGTTGCATTAATTCATTGACAGAAAGTTACCATATTCAGCATTCAAGAGCCATCGTGGCACAGTGGTTACAGGTTGGATTGCAAACCCCAAGGTCAGCAGTTCAAAACCACCAGTCACTCCGTGGGAGAAAGGCAAGGTTTTCTACTCCCATAATGAGTTACAGTCTCAGAAACTCACAGGGGCAGTTAGTTCTACCCTATACTATAGGGTCAGGATGAGTTGTCATCAACTACAAGGCAGTGAGTTTGGTTTCCCAGAGATTTAAGCCAGATTCAGAAGAGGATGTGGAACAAAGGATATCAGATATCAGATGGATCTTGCCTGAAAGCAGTGAATACCCCAAAGATGTTTACTTATGTTTTATTAACACCCAAGGTATCTGACTGTGTGGATCATAACAAAACATGGATAGTTTTGAGAAGGGAATTCCAGAACACTTTGTCTTGCTCATGTGAAACTTGTACATGGATTAAGAAGCAGTAGCAAAAATAGAACAAGGGTAGATTGCATGGTTTAAGAATCAAGAAAGGTGTGCATCCAGGTTACACCCACTTATTATACTTTTTCAATCTGTATGGTGAGCAAATAATCAGAGAAGCCAAATTATATGAAGAAGAACACAGAATCAGATTTGGAGGAAATATTATTAACAACCTGCTATATGCAGACGACACAGTTTGGCTTGCTGACAAGGATGGGGGACTTGAAGCACTTGCTGGTGAAGATCAAGGATTGCAGACTTCAATGTGGGATACAACTCAACACAAAGAAAACCAAAGTCCTCACAACTGAACCAATAGGTAACATGATGATAAATCGAGAAAAACTTGAAGTTGTCAGGGATTTTGTCTTGTCTGGATCCACAAGCAATGCTCCTGGAAGCAGCAGTCAAGAGATGAAAAGATACATTGCACTGGGTAGATCTGCTGCATAAGAGCTCTTTAGAATGTTGAAAAGTTAGGATGTTACTTTAAGCAGGAAGTGCACCTGATCCAAACCATGGTATTTTCATTTGCCTCATCTGCATGTGAAAAGCTTGCCATTGAGTGAAGAAGACCCAGGTAAACTATGAATTTGAACCATGGTACTGGCAAAGAATATTGACAGTACCATGGACTGCCAAAAGAACAAACAAAATCTGTCTTGGAAGTACGGCCAGAATTCCCATTAGAAGTAAGGATGGTGAGACTTTGGACATGTTGTCAGTGGAGACCAGTCCCTGGAGAGGCATCATGCTTAGAAAAATGGAAGGGCTGTGAAAAAAGGGTGAAGGCCCTTGAAGAGCTGGATTGACACAGTGACTACAACAAGAGGACTGAGCATAGGAACACTTGGGTGGATGGAGGAGGAGCTGTTATTGTTACATTCTGCTGTGAATAGGTTTGCCATGGACCAGAACCAACTGGATGGCAAACTAACAACAACAACAACAACAACAACAACAACAGGGAGAGACATTAAAAAGCCAAACTCACTGCCATTGAGTTGACCTTGATTCAGAGCAACCCGTGAGTTTCCCGAGAGTGTAACTTTTCACAGGAGGGGAAAGCCTGTTTAACCTACTACTTAGCAGCCCAGCCCATCACCAGGGCTCCACAAGGATAGAGAGAAGCACTGTTAGGGCTGGATAGGGCAGAGGCTGTATACTGGTACATATGAGGGCTGGAGGTACAGGGAATCCAGGGTGGACGATACCTTCAGGACCAAGGGTGTGAGGGGCGATGCTGGGAGAGTGGAGGGTGAGTGGGTTGGAAAGGGGGAACTGATTACAAGGATCCACATGTGACCTCTTCCCTGGGAGAGGGACAGCAGAGAACCGGGGAAGGGAGACCCCGGATAGGGCAAGATATGACAAAATAACGATGTATAAATTACCAAGGGCACATGAGGGAGGTGGGAAGGGGTGGGAGGGGGAAAAAAAGAGGACCTGATGCAAAGGGCTTAAGTGGAGAGCAAATGCTTTGAGAATGATTGGGGTAGGGAATGTATGGATGTGCTTTATACAATTGATGTATGAATATGGGTGGATTGTGATAAGAGTTGTATGAGTCCGTATTAAAATGCAAGAAAAGAAAAGAGGAGAAAAAAAATGATTAGGGCAAAGACTGCACAGATGTGCTTTATACAATTGATGTATGTATATGTATGAACTGTGATAAGAGTTGTATGAGCCCCTAATAAATTGTTTAAAAAAATGATCCTCAATTCTATCTGAATCCTTGCCAGGGCTGCAAGTTGCCTTAATAAACACAAGCAAAAAATGTACCTCTGGCAGCAGACCGCTCAGGTTCAAATCCAGGCTCTCTAACTTATTGACTATGTGACCTTGGACCTCTCTGTGCTTCCAAAGACTCACTTTCCAAAAGGGAAGTCATAAGCCAACTTTTCTTATTCCTCACTGGGTTGCTTTGAAGATGAAATGAGACATCTGTCTAAAAATGCTTGTGACCATCCCTTGGTTCTCAGAGCTCCACAAATGCTATGGATTATTGTTTTAAGATTATGAATGCTTTTTTTCCAAGGGTAGTGCAAAGATTAACATCAGTGCTACTTCTCTCTGACAAAATATAAATCCAAATTTCTAAATAGCAGGGTCTGAACGGATGCGCTGTTAACAGCATCTTGCTTTTCTCCCATCACTTGTCACAGTAAATCTGATAAGAAATGCTGGGCTAGGGCCTGCAGCCAAGCCCCTCACTGGCAGAGTGCAGGACCTCAGGTTGTTGGCAGGCCAAGGGGCATCACAATGGCAAGAGGAGACTCCACAAAGGGCCCCTGATTCCTCCCCCACGCCCCCCTTCCCCACGTTCAGGGTGAAACGTCAAAATACAATTTTTTTTGTCACCTGGTGAAATAATGAGCCCCCATTCCCGTTGCCTTGGTATCATCAGAGCGCAACAGCCACGTGGGGTAATCGCTGTCTCCATGTTAATGCTGCTCAGTTCAAACATTTTCACAGGCCCTGGCGAAATGAAACCCGTGCTTTCTACCTAGGTGGAGTTTGAGGCGATTCAGCCCATTTGCTTCTGCTGAAGAGGCTACCTCAGAAAAACAGGAAATAAAAACATAGAGGGTGCCATTGACATTAGGTTTCTCGTTTTCTTCCTTTCTTCCCTACCTTCCTTTCTTCTTCTTGCCCTTCTCTTTCTCTTTTCTTCCTTCCCTCCCTTTGCTCACGTCTTCCTGCCTGCCTTCACCTTCCATCTTCCCTCCCACACTCCTCCATTTCTTCTTCGCTCTTCTCTCCCCACCCCCACCTTTCTCCTTTCCTTCCCTGCCTTTTCCCTTCAGCCTCCCAGTCTCCCTCCTTCACTCTCTCCCTTTCCTCCTTCCTTTCCCCACCTTGTTTTCATCCAGTGATTTGTACTCCTTTCTTCCTCTCATCCCACCCCGCCCCGTTGCTGGAGAAACATCAGTTCCTTGTGGCGCTGGTTTTTTGGCGCCAGACCCTGTTCTTTGGGTGTTCACAAGTCTGCGTCCTATGTGCAAACATAAGACAGACATATGATCAGGGTTGGACAGAAGATGGGATTTGACAGGTGTTCTGCACCCGAAATCTCCAGGAGGCAAAGGTAAAGTCAGGCTCCTGCCTTTAAGGTTATATCTCCCATTGTAACTGCATCCCACAGAGGCTCCTGCCTCCTGGCCACCTGAGGCCTGCTGCCTGCCTTCCTCTAGCTCCTGGGGAATTGGGGCAGCAGTGGCAAGAACAACAAAAATCCCCAGGAGTTGACAAGAAGGGAGGCTGCCTTGCTCAAGAGACGGCCCCCTCACACACCTGCATGTTGTTGAGATGCAGGTTCTCATCCCTGTGGCTGGGCAAGAAACGCCCCCTCCCCAAACACAGTGGCTTCAAACAAGGACCATCATCGTGTGGTTGCTGGGAGGCCACTGGGTCGTGCTTGGAGTCTCCCATGAGTTGGCAGTCACATGGGAGCTGGGGCAGGGGCCTCTGGTGACTCCAGTGCCTACACGTGCACTCAGAGGGCTGGCAGCTGAAGCTGGCCATTAGCTGGGTGCTTAGCTGGGTTGTTGTTTGGAGTGTCTCCACGTGGCCTTTCCAGGTGGCTCAGGCTTCTTTCAGCATAGTGTCTGGGTGCTGAGAAGTGTCCTGAGAGGTAGCACGTGGAGGCTGGACATTCTGAGGGTGAGCACTCAAGAAGAAGACTTTGAAGGGATTTTTCAGAAGCTGTGAAGCACTTTGGGGGAGGGAAGGGGGTTGCCCAAACTAGATGTCACAGTGTCATCTTCTCCATAATCTATTGGTCACAGAGGTCATGAAACATCCCAATTTAAGGGGAAAGGGCATAGACTCTACCTTCCTATAGGTAGCCTGTCAAGGAATTTGGGGGTCACATACGAAGGCTGGGAGACCCTGAGTGGGACAAATGGTTAAGGACTCAACGTATCAAGTGGTGGGCAGTTGCACCCCTCAGAAGAAATAAATAATGGCCTGCTTCTAGAAGCCCACAGGCTTGAAAAACCTGTGATGTGTAGTTTCTCCCTGGCACCCAGGGGGTCCTCGGGAGCCAGAACCAACGTAACAGCAACGGGTTGGGTTTTTGTTGGTTTTGTTTGGGCTAATATTAAAACGACTAGTATGAAATTATATATGTATTGTGTTTAACTCTCAGGACTCTGATTATGCTGAAGTTGAACAAAACCGTCTTCCTCTTCTATGAACGCCAGCCGATGGAGGCAAAGGGTGAGGGTTTAGAGGAAGAATGAATGTCACATTCCCATCCTTATGTTTCAGTTGTCCTTAAAGGGCACAGGGGACAAACCAGATGTCTTTGATATGATTTTAGCCTAATGATGTGCTAGTATGATGATGAGCAGCCAGAAAAGTGGTTTTAACTAATGTGATCCAATATTTGAAAAGTTGACGATTTCACATCGAATTTTATATTCTCAGCATCTCAGTTACAAACAGAAAATCAGGCCTTAAAATCCTTGCATTTACCCAAGGCAACAACCGTCTGGAGCTAGAATTTGAATGTCCCCCGTGGATGAGCTGCCACGTGCCTGTTAACCACAGTCCCCATCCATCCCTATTGCCCCCAATACAGAGGTTGGCTACTAGTATCCTTTATCTATATGGCTAAATAGGTTAGTTGGTTTGGATTGGGTTGCTATTTTTTCCTGTTTTGTTTTTGTTTACTTTTGATTTTGGGGGGGGCTAGGAAATGGTGTGTATTTTGGTACCATGTCTTCCAAAGTGAGAAAATAAAACCCAGGAAGCCTAGAAGGTCAAACAGTCCAGATTAATGATGAAAGGTGGAGCCTTGTTGGTGAAGTAGATTATGAGTTGGACTTCTAACTGCAAGATCAGAAGTTCGAAACTCCCCTCCCCACCCCCACTCCACAAGAGAAAGATGAGATTTTCTACTCCTGTAAAGATTTACAGCCTTGGAAACCCTCAGGGGCAGTTCTATACTCTGTCCAAAGGGTTGCTATATGTCAAAATTGATTCCAGGGTAGTGAGGTTTTCTTGATTGATATAAATAATTTTTGGTGAGTATTGAAAAAAACAGTCAATATTATTTTTAATACACATCAAAGAAGGTCCACATTAATTGTTCACACAACCTTGCCACCTTCTTTCTTTATTCCCTTGCCTCTCACTCTCCTTTCTTCCTCCCTATGGTCTTTTATCTCATTCTTTTTCTTTCAAGGTTTAGCCTAGGAGTGGGAAAGTCTGAGTAATTCTTAACCAAAAGACTAAATTGGTTTTATTGTTGGTGTTATTACTTGGGTTAAATTTTTTTCTTTTCTCTTCTTCTATTGGTTTGTGTCATGTAACCCAGAAAATGGGGAAACATTTGGAACATTTAAACACTAACCTTTCTCAGTAGACTACAATCATTAAAAGCAACAGAGATAAATACTCCTATAATAACAATAACATACAAGGATAGCTAGAGAGATAAATAGATAGATAGAAAAACCACAAAATCTGAGCAGTTGTGGGAAGGAGAATGGGACTAGCCCCATGAATAAATATAGGTTTGCCAGAGAATAGTTCTATATACATATTAGCATATACTACAAATATGTTCATGAATATAATAGTACATCCAGGAGGCATAGTTATGAAAATGTCTTAGCTATAACAAAACCCCTTGAGGGAGCGTGTCCTAAATATGGGGGATCAGGAACATAGCTCTGAGAGACCTCAAAATCAATTCGTACAAACTAGCTCACAAAGACAATGTTCTGTATCCATCAGGGAAGTGACTGGGGTCTTCAAAAGCTAGTGAGTAGCAAACTAAAAGTCGGTTCTTGGTGTGTGTGTGTGTGTGTGTGTGTGTGTGTGTGTGTGTGTGTGTGTGTGAAAAAAGACACCAAGTAAGACACCCTCCAGAGATTCTACCAGGGTGTGTGTGTGTGTCTGTGTGTGTGTGTGTTTGTGTAAAAAGACACGAAGTCAGAAGCCCTCTAGAGATTCTTCAAGGGTGTGTATATGTGTGTGTGTTTGTGTAAAAAGGACACAAAGTTCGAAGCCCTCCATAGATTCTGCAAGGTGTATGTGTGTGTGTGTGTGTGTGTGTGCATGTAAAATCACACGAAGTCAGAAGCCCACTATTGATTCTGCAAGGGTGTGTGTGTGTATGTGTGTGTTGTGTTTGTAATAATTACACCAAGTTAGAAGCACTCCAGAGATTCTGCAAGAGAGTGTGTGTGTGTATGTTTGTGTGTGTGAAAACGATACAAAGTCATAAACCGTCTGGAGATTCTGCAAGGGTGTGTGTGTGTGTGTGTGTGTGTATGTGTGTATGTGTGTCAAAAGGACAAGAAGTCAGAAGCCCTCTAGAGATTCTGCAAGGGTGAGTGTATTGTGTTAAAAGGACACGAAGTCAGAAGCCCTCTAGGTTTTCTGGAAAGGTATGAGTGTGAGAGTGAGGGAGTGTGTGTGTGTAATAAGGACATGAAGTCAGAAGCCCTCCAGAGATTCTTCAAGGGTGTGTGTATGTGTAAAAAGGACACAAAGTTCGAAGCCCTTCAGAGATTCTGCAAGGGTGTATGTGTGTGGGTGTGAGTGTGTGCGTGTAAAAATCAAACGTAATCAGAAACCCACTATTGATTCTGCAAGGGTGTGTGTGTGTGTGTGTGCGTTGTGTTTGTAATAATTACACCAAGTTAGAAGCCCTCCAGGGATTCTGCAAGAGAGAGTGTGTGTATGTGTGTGTGTATGTGTGTGTGTGTGTGTGTGTGTGTGTGAAAATGACACGAAGTCATAAACCGTCTGGAGATTCTGCAAGGTTGTGTGTGTGTGTGTATGTGTGTATGTGTGTCAAAAGGATACGAAGTCAGAAGCCCTCTAGAGATTCTGCAAGGGTGAGTGTATTGTGTTAAAAGGACACGAAGTCAGAAGCCCTCTAGGTTTTCTGGAAAGGTATGAGTGTGAGAGTGAGGGAGTGTGTGTGTGTAATAAGGACACGAAATAAGAAGCCCTCCAGAGATTCTACAAGTATGTGTGTGTGTGTGTGTTTAAAAAGGACATGAAGTCAGAAGTACTGCAGAGATTTTGCAAGAAAGTGGCTTTAGGTTGTGTGTGTGTGTGTGTAAAAAGGACATGAATTCAGAATCCTTATAGAGATTCTACAAGGGTGTATGTGTGCGTGTGTGTGTGTGTGTGTAAAAAGAACACCAAGTCAGAAGCACTCTAGAGATCCTGCAAGCGTGTGTGTGTGTGTGTGTGTAAAGAGGACACGAAGTCAGAAGCACTCCAGAGATTGTGCAAAGGTGCTTGTGTGTGTGTGTGTGTATGCCTATGTAAAAAGATATGAAGTCAGAAGGCTTCCAAAGATTCTTCAAGGGTGTGAGTGTGTGTGCGTGTGTGTGTAAAAATTAAAAGAATTCAGAAACCCTCTAGAGATTCTGCAAGGGTGTGTGTGTGTGTGTGTGTGTGTGTGTGTGTGTGTGTATAAAAAGGACATGAAGTCAGAAGCCCTCCATAGATACTAAAAGGTTGTGTGTGTGTGTGTGGTTTTGTTTGTTTAAAAAGGACAGGAATTCAGAAACTCTCTAGAGTTTCTGCAAGGGTGTGTGTGTGTGTGTGTGTGTGTGTATCTGTGTAAAAAGGACCCGAAATCAGAAGCCCTCTGGAGATTCTGCAACGGTGTGTGTGTGTGTGTTTAAAAAGGACAAAAATCAGAAGCCATCCAGAAATTCTGCAAGGATGCATCTGTGTGTGTGTGTGTGTGTGTGTGTGTGCGTAAAAAGGACACGAAGTCAGAAGCCCTCCAGAGATTCTGCAAGAGTGTGTGTGTGTAACAAGGACATGACGTCAGAAGTCCTCAAGAGATTCTGCAAAGGTTTGTCTGTGTGTGTGTGTGTGTGTGTGTGTGTGTGTGTGTGTGTGTGTGTGTAAAAAGGACCCGAAATCAGAAGCCCTGTTTGTGAGCCCTGGCTCTGTTCCTTAGTGGTCCTTATCTCTCAAATTTGGACTCCCAGATACCTGAGGGTGTCATGGTTCTGTGTTGGGGTTCTAACGGCAAGGACAGCAGCTAGGCCCCACCAGGCACTCCAAAGGAGAAAGATGACACTTTCTGGTCCCCTAGATAGTTCGTATCGGAAACCCACAGGGGCGGTTTTGTTGTGTTCTGTGGGGTCACTGTGAGTCAGAATCGACTCAGTGACAGTGAATGTGGTTGAGTGTTTGAACACCTTCCTTTCATCCTCTGTGCAGGCAGCTCTGTTTTAGAGGAGTTAGGCCAGTCCCATGTATTAGACTCTCCTTCAGAGCAACTGGGCAGGTGTGTGTCTGCGTGTTTCTAAGGTCATCTTGTTTTTCTCATTCAAGGAATGTGGAGAGCAGCGGTCTTCAAATCGGTTTAAAGAGAGAAAGGGGATAAAAAAGAGAACAAAGAAAAAGAGGGTGAAAAAGGATTGGAGGGGAGGGGCTCTGAGGAGAAGAGGGTGTTGCTCAGGCTTCTAAGGCTGTCAATCAGCCTGGTAGCCAGCTGTGAGCTTACCTGGTGTACCTTCAAGATCCCAGAATCCCTAGTTGACAGTGGAATTTGCATTGCGAACTGGCTCATTGAGCCGAGCCGGAGGCCTCTGTCTGCAGCAGAGACCAAGCCCTGTGCGGCACCTCCTGCTCCCATCTGCAAGCAGTGGGGTCCAGATGCAGGTCCTGCGGTCTGCTTCCTGTTGTAAAAGGCAGGGTTGGGACAAGTAGCCTTCTACTGAGTCTCTCGCCCATCTACCCAGTCGACCCCCTTACCTGGGGGAGCAGGTTCCAGGCTTGCTGTGGCCAGCTAATAGCAATTAGTAGGCATAGCGCTAATGAAGAGAGGGGACAGCTGGGCAGAGGGCCTAAACCTGCTGAGCGCCATGGTCCCTGAGACACGAGAGCTGTTGGCTCCCAGCTCCTTGTCCCTGACTCTTACCTGCCTCCCTCTCTCGAGTTCACTCTTGAATTTCAATCTCCTTCCAATCTCACCCAGCCTTGCTGCCTGACTGGAGAGGGAGCCTGGAGGCTGTTAGAATGGCGCTGCTCAGGCTCTTTGGGCTAAAGAGTCTGACGTGGGCCAGCAACTCCATGAAGTTCCCTCCCTCAGGCAGTTTTCTGCCCCTCCATCCCACTTAGTCTCCCTGCAGGCCTGGCCCTGGGCCCTGACCTTCCACTTGCTTCCTCATCCAACATGTGGTGGGCTAGCTCTTGCCAAGTACACACATGGGTGCAGACATGAGAGATCCCACTCTCTCCTGGAAACCAGGTCTGTAAACAAGGGCACAGCTGAGGCCTGTTCTTACCCAAATCATGTGCATCCTTCTCTCTGCCCTCTGCCCTGGGGTAGGGACAAGAGCTCTGGGAATACCGGCCACCCAATCGCTATGGGGCATGTCCCGACGGTGCTAGTGTACAGAGCACTGGGCAAGCAGGTCTCCCTACAGGACCTTGCGCCATGTGGGGCTACAGAAGGGGAGAAAGAAGAGTGCTGTCAGCAGCCAGCTGCACTCTGGCAACGTGGGGTCCTCTGGGCTGGGCCGCTGAGGTGGGGTGCTAAGTCTGTGCTCCCCTCTCCCTCTCCCTCTCCCTCTCCCTCTCCCCAGGTGTGTGGTTGTGCTCTTCAACCCCCAGAAACACAAGCAGCACCACATCCTCAACAGCTCCAGGTAAATGGGCTCTGGGGCTTTGGGGAGTGCCACCTTTCCCCAGGGACGGCCAGAGGGGTGCCACCTGCTTCTCTGTGGCATTGGGCCCTGTTGGGCCCCAGGCATGGGAGGGAAGCAGCACAGGGACAGCGGGTTTGCTGCCCTTGTTTTGAGAGGGGACTGTGAGAGGCCAGACCTGGGCCAGGCTGCCAGTGCCCCTCTTGAGCCTGCCCGATTCCTTTCAGGAAAACCATCACTGCCCTTGCTTTCTCTCCTGATGGCAAGTACCTGGTCACCGGTGAGATGAGTGAGGAAGGAAGCTCAGGCACTGCAGAGGGGGGGGCCTGGCCTTAGCAGAGAGTGACAGCCTGCAGCCCGCATAGGACTGGTGCCAATTTTGACTTTCTCTACTGGTGTCCACTTTGGGTGTTTGGTCTGCCCTAGAGCAGTGTTCTTAGGCTGTAGCCTGCATCAGAAGTGCCATGGTCACCCCTTAGTACAGACTGCTGGCTCTGGGGTTCTGCAGGTCTGGGGTGGCTCTCTTCAGTTTGCAATGCTAACAAGTAGTTCCCAGTGAGGCTGAAGCTGCCAATTTGGGAACCACATTTTGGAAAACACCTCCTTAAAACATTCCTTATCCCTGGAGTCCCCCTGCTGGTCACAGTGTGGAACAGGACTGCCCTCCCATAGACTTGCCCTGTGAGGCTGTGAGAGCAAACCGCAGGAGTGGTGGTTCTTGCCCATCCAAATCACGCCAGGAGCCCGTCCCTGAGAGTCCCTGTTCCCCAACACTGATCACATTCCCTCCGGGGGTGTCCTTGATTCATGTGCAGGCACATTAGGTTAGGTGTCCTTCATTTATGTGCAGGCTCTTGTCCAGTGGCTGGGAGGGCCAGGCCTCCGTGGATGGGGAGGGAGCTGGCTGCCTCTGGCCTTTACTTCGGGGTCTTCGGTCCCTGCAGAGTGGACACATGCCTGCTGTGCGGGTATGGGATGTGTCGGAGCGCAGCCAGGTGGTGGAACTTCAGGAGCATAAGTATGGCGTGGCATGTGTGGCCTTCTCACCCAGCGCCAAGTACATTGTCTCAGTGGGCTACCAGCATGACATGATCGTCAATGTCTGGGCCTGGAAGGTGAGTGGGCTGCTGGCCTCAGGACAGGCGGGGCCGGGAGGGGAGCCAAAAAATTGCTGACCGGTGGCCTTAACTTCCGCCTGCTGGCCTCAGTCCCTTTCTAGAGAACTCTGAGCAGAAAGGAGCAACTGGGTATCTAGGATGCTGAAGAAGGGGCAGAAGGAGAGGTCCAGTTCACAGCTTGTCTAACCTCCTTCAGTGTGTAAGTTTCTTTTCCCTCAGCTCCTAGAAGCAGAGCCTTGATTTCCCTTGACTTTCTCTCCAGAAAAACATTGTAGTGGCTTCCAACAAGGTGTCCAGTCGGGTGACAGCAGTATCCTTCTCTGAGGACTGCAGCTACTTTGTCACTGCAGGCAACCGGCACATCAAATTCTGGTACCTCGATGACAGCAAGACCTCAAAGGTGAGGCAGCAAGTAGCCACTAGGGTGGGATCTGCTCAGATCTGTTCCACCTGCGCCCCCTTCTGCATGCTCAAAAGCCCCTTGGAAGTCTCAGCTGGGCCAGGTGCTATGTCAATCTGCAAGGGAAGCCTTCTCCCTCTCTCCCCAGGGCCTGCTTTCCAGGGGATAGCCTGCAGGATGGGTGGGTGGCACCTGTGGTGGGTCTCTACAGGTGAATGCCACTGTGCCCCTGCTGGGCCACTCTGGGCTGCTGGGGGAACCTGCGGAACAACCTGTTCACTGAAGTAGCCTGTGTCCGCGGGAAGAAGACTGACAGCACCTTCTGTATCACATCCTCAGGGCAGCTGTGTGAGTTCAGTGACCAGAGACTGTTCGACAAGTGGGTGGAGCTGAGGGTAAGTGAATGCTTTGTCGGCACCCTCCTGTCTGTCACCTCCGGGCTCCGGGACACCTGAGTCTGCATGCACGCTGGGGGAGGCCCCAGGCGGAGGAAGGTGTTTGGAAACCTCACTGCTCGCTCATGCTCTCTGTCTCTGCCTCTTCCTCTGCTTTCCTCTTCTGCTCAGCACACAGACAGCATCACAGTAAGTGTGCTGGCCCTGTCCACTGCCTCTGCTGCCTTTCTCTTGGCCGGCCTTTTCTGGGTGTGTCTTTGCCCAAACCTCAGGTGCCTTATAAGGCTTGCTGACTCCTTCCCCCTAATTGCACGGGGCTGTGAGCCCTCTGGCCAGCTGCTGTTAGAGGGAGGGGCATTGAGGGGCTCCAGCCAGGGCAGCTGGCCTGCCTTGCGCTTGTCCTTGCCTCTTGGCTCATGGCTGTTGAGGTGTCGGGTGAAGGAGTGGGCAGACGCCCTTGCTGACTGGGGCTTCTGTGCTCACAGACCACAGTGGCCCACTGCATCTCGGTGAGCCAGGACTACATCTTCTGTGGCTGTGCTGACGGCACCGTGCACCTTTTCAACCCCTCCAACCTGTACTTCCTCAGCACGCTGCCCCGGCCCCATGCCCTGGGGACAGACATTGCCAGCATCACAGAGGCCAGGTGAGCGGTGTTGGTAGGCCCCTGAGTCCTGTCAGAGCCGCACTCTGTGCCAGGCCATCCCTGGCATGCTGCAAGGAGAGGAGGGCACACATAGACCTCTGGGAAGACCCTTGCAGTCAAGCACAGGTGGGTCTTTTAGCATTTGTTGCTCACTGTGGGCAACCGTGGTAATCTGAGTCTGCAGTGTGGTAATGCATTGTCCTGTAAAGACCACAGCTAGGACAGACGGGCAGTTCCTTAGGGTTTCTGAGAGAGACTGGAAACCTGACGGAGCAGGCCTTTCTCCCTCAGGGTGGTACTGGGTAGCAGCTGCGGTAGGAGGGTCTTATTGTAGCCTCGGGCCTTGGGTTGGGTGATTGCAGGAAGTGAAGTTTTGCTCTGGTTTCAGTGCTGTCAGGAAGCGGGGCAGTTCTGCAGTTGGGTATATTAATTTCTCTTTCAGGCCAGGAGGGGGCTAAATCTGCAATTGGCAGGAAATGATATATGACCATGATTGTGGTTTGCACAGTGCCCTTCCTTGTCCTCTGATGTGAGTCTAGAAGGGCCTGACATCTGCTTGGCTGCATCACGGCCACACACTGTCCCCGCCTGACGTTGGGGGCTATGAAATAGCTTGTGTTCTTTTGGAGAGCCCCATGGCAAGGAATGCCAGGCCAGCCGCTGCGTTCTTTCTCCAGTGACTGCTGGCCAACCTGCTGCTCCTCCCTTTAGTTCACCATTTCATTAGCGCTCACTCACCAGTTTGCCCTGTCTGCCCAGGACACCCCGCTCCCCTCTTTCCTCAGTTGCCTTTTCGCTGGAGTGGCCAATGCGAAGTATCGGGACACCATCGCCTTGACCTTTGATCCTGCAAATCAGTGGCTGTCTTGTGTGTACAATACCATAGTACTTATGTCTGGGATGTGAAGGACCCCAAGAAAGTGGGCAAGGTGTATTCAGCTCTGTATCATTCCTCCTGCGTCTGGAGTGTAGAGGTACGTGGGCCAGGTCTGCTGAGACTGACCGTGTTTCCTGGGCTACCATTAGGAGCTGGGGTTCCTCAAGTGTGGAATTTGTTTCCTCCAGCACCCTTGCTCCCCCAGCAGTGCCCCTGGGTCCCTTCGTATCTGTTAATTGGCTCTGAGGATGCGAGGGGATATTAGTGCTGACTCATCTCAGACGTTTTTCAGTATGCCCCTGTGCAGTCTTAGCTTGGCCTCTTTGGACATGTTCCTGAACTTGACCAAACCTTAGTTTCTGCAATTATGAAATGACATACCTGATGCATTTGATTTTTACGAAAAGGAGACAATGTAAGTGGGAGATTTAGAATGCCTAGTACTTACTAGGTGCTTGGTTAATGTATATTCCTTTACTTGTTAAAGACAAGAGCTAATCATTATGACTTGCTTGCTATGGGATAAGCCTGGGGCTAAGTCTTGACCAGCCTTTTCTCTACTCTCATTCCGTCCCATCTCTGTGGGCAGGCAAGGTCTGACCCGGGTCCCTCTGGTCCTTGTGCTCCTCCAGGTCTACCTTGAGGTGAAGGACAGTCAACAGGCCTGCCTGCCCCCGAGCTCCTTTATCACCTGCTCTTCTGACAGCACCATGCGCCTGTGGAATACAGAGAGCTTTGGCGTGCATGGCTCCACCCTGCACCAAAACATCCTCAGCCACGTGAGCCTGGTGCCCCCACACCACAGTCTCAGGATCTGGGTCTCCAGACCAGACTGTTCCAGATGTTGTTTGGCCAAACTCTGACAAGGATGTCCTCTTGGCCCGCATTTCTCTCCCTGACAGGTGTCCTGTGTCAGGCCTTCCTCACCCACCTCTTCTCCTGACCTGTTTCACTAGTACCTCATTAAGATCATCTATATGGATGGGAACATGCTGGCCCTGCTGGACACCGAGCTGCCTGGGGGAGACAAAGCCGATGGGTCCCTGATGGACCCCCATGTGGGCATCCGCTCTATGTGCATCAGCCCCAACGGGCAGCATCTAGCATCAGAGGACCCTATGGGCACGCTCAGGTAAGGCCATTTGTGGAGTGCAACCCGTTGCCTCCAGGGGACAGGATGGGGGAACTTTAGGCCCCCAAGGAGAGAGGTTCAGGAGGGTTTAGCTGAAAAGGGTTGGGGACAAAATTTATTACCTTCAAGGGAAAGATACTAACTTGACAATGAAGAAACGGCAAAACCCACCCTTAGCCAAGTCATTAAGGTTAACTTCCCGTGGCAGCAGCATGAATCTGGTGAGAGGGTACACTGAGAGGCTTCAAAATGTTCCCAGAAAATCTTATGACTCTTAAGAACTCCCAATAAAATGTTGAACAACAACAACCAACGTTGATGGAAAGTTTCTTTTAGTTCTGTTTTTCCATGCAGCCTCCTCCTAGCATTGTGTCTGGTATTCTTGACCCAAATGTATAAGGAACTTAGGATAGTCATGAGGAAACATCAGGCAAACTTCATTTGAGGTACACCTGCCAGAGTAACATATCATACTCTCCCAGGTGTCACGGTAGGAAAGACAAGCAAAGACTGAAAGCCGTTCTAGACTGGGACAGATGACACCCATGTGCCGTGGGGGCTCCTAGGATCCTGGAGCAGAAGGACATTCATGGGATAAACAAACTCATTGGCATTGGGTTGATTCCAACTCAGAGCAACCCCCGCTGGTGACATTTAAATAAAGTCTAATAATGTTGTACCAGTGTGACCTCCGTGGTCCTTATCACTGTGTACTGTAGTACATAAAACATTAATACGAAGGGAGACCAGGTGAGAGAGTTGAATGCGACATATCTGGACTCATTTTTCTAAGTCTAAAGGTTCAACCCAAAAGGTAAAGTAAAACAGCTCTTGATGGAGAGGAAAAGGTGGAAGGGGGTGGGTGATGATTCTTTCCCCCGCTGCCTGGCACTGAACGGCCTCTCCTTTCTTCTCATTTTGCAGGGTCCATGAATTGCAGTCCCTGAGTGAAATGCTGAAGGAGGAGGCCCATGAGTCAGAGATTCTGTGCCTGGAGTACTCGAAGCCAGACACAGGTACCTGGCCCTGGCCTAGAATGGCCTTGAGTGAGCCCCTCCAGTCTGGCCAGAGCCACTGATACTTGTCCTGCCTCTTGACTATGGGGCTGATCGTTCTTTTGGCTACCAAAAGAGTTAGTGATCCTTCTTGATGTCTCTGAAGGCTTTGGGGAGGACTGCATCTCAACTCTGCCCGACTCCATGGCTCATGTGGCTTAAGGATGTGGGGCTCAGTTTCTCTGGGTGCTCTTTGCTGGGCACTCATCAGCTGACGGAGTTCATCCCATCCCAGGTCTGAAGCTGCTGGCCTCAGCGAGCCGGGACCGGCTGATCCATGTGCTAGACGCAGGGCGGGAGTATAGCCTGCAGCAGACGCTGGACGAGCACTCCTCCTACATCACCGCTGTCAAGTTCGCAAGTGTGGGCAGAGCACTTAGACACACTCTGCCACCTACCACCCCTGCCACCTGCCTGCCACGCCCAACACTCCATAGATTCTGAAAGGGTGTGTGTATGTGTGTGTGTGTGTGTGTGTGTGTGTAAAAAAGTCATGAAGACAGAAGTCCTCCAGAGATTCTGCCAGTATGTGTGTGTGTTTGTAAAAAGGACACCAAGTACGAAGCTCTCAAGAGATTCTGCAAGGATTTATGTGTGTGTGTGTGTGTGTGTGTGTGTGTGTGCGGGTGTAATAAGGTCATGAAGTAAGAAGCCCTCCAGAGATTCTGCAAGGGTGTGTGTGTGTGTGTGTGTGTGTGTGTGTGTGTGTGTGTGTGTGTGTGTGTAAAAAGGACAGGAAGTCAGAAGCCCTCCAGAGATTCTGCAAGGGTGTGTGTGTGTGTGTGTGTGTGTGTGTGTGTGTGTGTGAATGTGTGTGTGAGTGTAAAAAGGACACGAAATCAGAAGACCTCCAGAGATTCTACAAGTGTGTGTGTGTGTGTGTGTGTGTGTAATAAGGACACGAAGTCAGAAGCCCTCCAGAGATTCTACAAGTGTATGTGTGTGTGTGTTTAAAAAAGGACACGAAGTCAGAAGGACTGCAGAGATTTTGTAAGAGAATGAGTTTTTCGTTGTGTGTGTGTGTGTGTGTGTGTGTAATAAGGACACGAAATCAGAAGCCCTCTAGAGATTCTTCAAGGGTGTGTGTATGTGTGTGTGTTTGTGTAAAAAGGACACAAAGTCAGAAGCCCTTCAGAGATTCTGCAAGGGTGTATGTGTGTGTGTGTGTGTGTGTGTGTGTGTATAAAGGACACAAAGTCAGAAGCCCTTCAGAGATTCTGCAAGAGTGTGTGTGTGTGTGTGTTTGTGTGAAAACGACACGAAGTCATAAAACGTCTGGAGATTCTGCAAGGGTGTGTGTGTGTGTGTCAAAAGGACAGGATGTCAAAAGCCCTCTAGAGATTCTGCAAGGGTGAGTGTGTTGTGTTAAAAGGACACGAAGTCAGAAGCCCTCGAGGTTTTCTGAAAAGGTATGAGTGTGAGAGTGAGGGAGTGTGTGTGTGTGTAATAAGGACACGAAATCGGAAGCAATCCAGAGATTCTACAAGTGAATGTGTGTTTGTGCCTGTGTGTATGTGTGTGTGTGTGTGTGTTTTTAAAAAAGGACACGAAGTCAGAAGGACTACAGAGATTTTGTAAGAGAATGAGTTTGGGTTGTGAGTGTGTGTGTGTGTGTGTGTGTAATAAGGACACGAAATCAGAAGCCCTCTAGAGATTCTTCAAGGGTGTGTGTATGTGTGTGTGTTTGAGTAAAAAGGACACAAAGTCAGAAGCCCTTCAGAGATTCTGCAAGGATATATGTGTGTTTGTGTGTGTGTGTGTGTGTGTGTAAAAAGGACACAAAGTCAGAAGCCCTCCAAGGATTCTGCAAGGGTGTATGTGTGTGTGTGTGTGCGTGTGTGTGTGTGTGTAAAAATCACACGAAGTCAGAAGCCCACTATTGATTCTGCAAGGGTATGTACGTGTGCGTTGTGTTTGTAATAAGTACACCAAGTTAGAAGCCCTCCAGAGATTCTGCAAGTGTGTGTGTGTGTGTGTCTCTGTGTGTGAAAACGACACGAATCATAAAACGTCTAGAGATTCTGCAAGGGTGTTTGTGTGTGTGTGTGTATGTGTGTGTGTGTCCAAAGGACAGTATGTCAGAAGCCCTCTAGAGATTCTGCAAGGGTGAGTGTGTTGTGTTAAAAGGACACGAAGTCAGAAGCCCTCTAGGTTTTCTGGAAAGGTATGAGTGTGAGAGTGAGGGAGTGTGTTTGTGTGTGTGTGTGTGTGTGTGTGTGTGTGTGTCAAAAGAACAGGATGTCAGAAGCCTTCTAGAGATTCTGCAAGAGTGAGTGTGTTGTGTTAAAAGGACACGAAGTCAGAAGCCCTCTAGGTTTTCTGGAAAGGTATGAGTGTGAGAGTGAGGGAGTGTGTGTGTGTGTGTGTGTGTGTGTGTATGTGTGTGTGTAATAAGGACACGAAATCAGAAGCCCTCTAGAGATTCTACAAGTGCATGTGTGTGTGTGTGTATAAAAAGGACATGAAGTCAGAATCCTTGTAGAAATTCTGCAAGGGTGTATGTTTGTGTGTCTGTGTGTCTGTGTGTGTGTGTGTAAAAAGGACACCATGTCAGAAGCACTCTAGAGATCCTGCAAGGGTGTGTGTGTGTGTGTGTGTGTGTGTGTAAAAAGGACACGAAGTCAGAAGCACTCCAGAGATTCTGCAAAGGTGCTTGTTGTGTGTATGTGTGTGTAAAAAGTTATGAAGTCAGAAGGCCTCCAGCGATTCTTAAAGGGTGTGTGTGTGTGTGTGTGTGTGCGTGCGTGTGTTTGTGTAAAAAGGACACAAAGTCAGAAGCCCTCTAGAGATTCTGCAATGGTGAGTCTGTTTTTTAAAAGGACATGAAGTTAGAAGTCATCCAGAGATTCGGCAAGGGTGTGTTTGTGTGTGTGTGTGTGTGTGTGTGTGTGTGTTTAAAAAGGAAAAAAGTCAGAAGCCATCCAGAAATTCGGCAAGGATGCATCTATGTGTGTATGTGTGTAAAAAGGACAGGAAGTCAGAAGCCCTCTAGGAATTCTACAAAGGTATGAGTATCAGTGTGAGGACCAGGTGGTGCTTCAATCTCTTGTGTGTACTTTTGCTATGAGTCAGGAGCTCACTCAATGGTATCTAACAAGTTATTGTGAGATGACATAAGAGGACTTCGTGGAGGCCCTTCCAAGAGAGGGTTGGAAGATAGCATAGTAAGAGGCCTGGTCAGGAATGTGCTCATTGTGCTCATTGTTTCCATGCCCTTCTCCCAGAAGCCAATGCTCTAGGGAGGAAAGGCAGGCCCAGAGACAGGGAAGGGCTAGGGAAGAGGGAGCGATAGGAGAGCAATAGAAAAGACAGGTTACTCTCCCTCATTCCCAGTATAGCTCCTCAAAACTCAGGTAAAGCCTCTGATTCTGAGGCTGAGGCTTATAATAGGATCAGACTGAACATTTAATCCCTCAAGCTGCCTGGAAAGTGTGGGAGCTGATTAAGATGGCAAGAGATGAAGAAGGAAGGAATCTACTGGTTACAGATGTGAAAGCACCTGTTAGTGAAGCCTTCTCAGTTTCTTATTGCCTTATCAATGTCATCAGTCCACTAAATGTACTCACTTTCCAAACGCCTATTAACCAATTGTACATACCTTGAGTTCTTTCTAGGAGGCAATGTTAATATTCTCATTTCCGAGTTGAGGCCACAGAAGTTTGGACAATTTCTGGATGTTGTTGTTGCTGGCAGGTGCTCATCAAGTTGGTTCCAACTCATAGCAACCCCCGTGCATACCGGAAGGGAGCATGGCCCCGTCCTGTGTCCCCTTCTCTGGAGGGCACTTGCCTCAAATCTTTAAATTAAAAGCTTCATGTTTTGTCAAATGAAATCATTTCTTCAGTCAATCTCAGAAATCTTTATGTAAAAACGTTGGAAACGCCTTTCACTCAATGTCTAGGGAGGCTGAGTAAGGTGGGAGGGGCTCCAGGACAGATGGTGGGAATCACTCCTGCAGGTGGGTGGTAGGATGGAGAGGCCAGTCTGACTTGCCTCCCTGGTGACTGACCTCAACCAGCAATGGGCAGCTGGACACATGGCATGAAGTGATCTCTGGTCTTCGTGGCGGTGGATGCCAGTAGACCGTCAGGTATGGGAGACCCATGAGAAAATAGGTTACTTTTCTCTTTCTCTCCAAGTTTCTCTGTGATCTCTCTATGCTGCCTGAGCCCGCATGCACACTGACAAAGGCAGACATGTGCACACACATGGCAAAGTAAATAGAGACGCCCACATTCACAGACGTATCCATCCACGTGCAAATAGGCACATATTTGCACATGCATGCCAAAGCAGACACAGACATCCATGAATGCACATGTATTCGTGCAAGCTGATTTTCATGGGGAAAAAAAGATCAGATCTATCACTATCAAGTCCACTCCAACTGAAAGCAACTGTAGAGCACAGAGGAGAACTGCCCCATTGGGTTTCCAAAGCTGTCATCTTGTCAGACACAGTCAGCCACCACTTTCTCCTGCAGAGCAGCTGGGGTTTTCCAACTGCCGGCCTTTCACTTAGCAGTCGAGCACTTGCTGGTTTTCATAGGAGTCTGGAAATCAGTTTCATTGCCTGCTAGTCACACCTCCTCTGTGAGTTAGCACAGCCTGGTAAGCTTGGAAGGAGAAAAATCTTCCTTCCAGAGGTAGTTGAGTGGTTTTCCCCTGAGGAAATGGTTCAGAAGATTTCCTTCAAGAAATCAGAACACTCTTGAAGAGAAATTTCCTGCCAAAACATTTACTTGCTTGACAACGAGACAAATGAAGCAGCCCTCTGACTTCCCCCTTGGGTCCTCTTTCTCATCATGACTGCTCTGCTCAGCTACAAGGCTCCAGGTCCTGGGAGCAAGGGTGACCTTCTATTTGGAACCTAACACGGCTCCACTGTGAGTCAGGGAAAGACCTGGAATCTTGAGCATCCTGAAACGGGGCCTGCATAGCAATATCATCTGTCATCAGGCTCATCGTTTCTCTCATTTTTTGTAAGATCATTGAGCCCTTGGAGCCCTGAGAAGTTCTCTCAGCGGAAGCCATCCTCCTCCCATGAATCCAAGAGGGACTGCTTAAAGATTGTTGTCTTCTACTTACAGGAATACCAGCAACCAATTGCCATTGAGTCAACTCGGACTCATATAGAGCCCAAGTGTGTTAGAGAAGTCCGGTCCCTAGAATTTTCCATGGCTGAGGTGAGTTTTTTTCCAGAAGCATATCACCAGGCCCTTCTTGGAAGGCACCTCTGGGTGAACTCAAACCTTTAACCCATAGTTCGCAGCCTAGCTCATGAACAACACCATCCAAGGACGGTACAGTTCCTTGCAAATGGTCACCTGCAGTAGATGAACCAAGGTCAAGTAACTGCCTGAGAAACATCAACCAGAGGAAAGCAGAGTGAACCCCAGGGTTCTTGGGAAGAGGGCCAGAGAGGAAAAAGGAGAAAACAGCTTTCTTGGGACATCAGAAAGGAAAGGACTCCACTTAGTGGATGCCATAGAACAATCCCAAGCCAAGCATGGGTGAGAAACAGACCCCACCCAAACCCAGCGGGCTGGATTCTGTCGCCAAGTGTTGAACACCAGACATGGATATGACAGAGCCGCTAGTCGTCCGTGGAAAGAAACTGTTTGCCCATTGTCTGGTAGTTTTGCAGCATTTGAACAACCAGGCCTCTGCTGCCTCTTCTGGCCTGAAATATAATTGCAGCCATAACCACCCAGCGTTTCAATGGGTAGAACTCCCTGGGGAGGGCTAACTACCCAAATCATTTGGGAGATCATTTTAGAATTGTCCAGGAGATCTTTGGCTGTGTCTATTATATGAACTATGGTGTCTTTTTTTTTTTTAAAAAGAAACTTTTTATTGTAAGGTGGGTTAAGATTTACAGAGAAAATCAGCTTTGCACATAACAATTTATACTCGTTTTTTTATGTGACATTGATGACAATCTCCTGCAATGTAATATCACTCATGCCATTGAAACTCTGCTTCCTGTTTTCATTCACCCTTCTCCCCTAACCTTGCCTGCCTTTTGAATTTGGCCTTGGGCAAATACTGCCTATTAGCTTTTGAATGGTTGATGGTTCTGAGGAATGTGTGCTCCTCAGTGCTATGATTCATTTTGGTGTAGTTGTTCTTATCAGGTGCCATTGAGCCAGTTGCAACCCACATTGACCCTATGCCAAACAGAAAGAATCACTACCTAGCCCTGAATTATTCTCCTAATTGTTCCCAAGCTTGAGCCCCTTGTTTCAGTCACTGTCAATCCATCTCCTTAAGGGGCTTCCTCTCTTTCACTGTCCCTCTACTTCACCTGGCATGATGTCCTTCTCCAGGGACTAGTCTCTCTTAATAACATGACCAAAGTATGTGAGAGGAAGTCTCACCATCCTTGCCTTTAAGGAGCCCTCTGACCATACTTCTTCTAAGACAGATCTGTTTGTTCCCTTGGCAGTCCATGTTACTTTCAATATTCTTCACCAGCACCACAATTCAAACATATCAATTCTTCTTCAGCCTTCCTTATTCAATGTCTGACTTTCACATACTTATGAGGCAATTTAAATTACTATGGCTTGGGTAAGGTGCACCTTAGTCCTCAAAGTAACATCCTTGCTTTTTAGCACTCTACAGACGTATTGTGCACCAAATGTATCCATACGCAATGCATCATTTGATCTCATGATTGCAGCTTCCAAGAGCATTGATTATATACCTCATCAAGACAAAAATCCGTGACAACTTCAACAAATAACAACAAATAAAAAAACAACAAACTTCTCCATTTATCATGGTACCTATTGATCAAGTTGTGAGGATGTGTGTCTTCTTGACATTGAGTTGTAATCCATACTGAGGGCTGCAACCTTTGATTCTCATAAGGTTCACTTTATAAACCTGTCTATTTTTCAGGGGGTGGAATTCAGTTCCAGACCTGAAGGGTGATGAAGGACCATAGTAGTGGGGATCTCACTAGTCTATCTAACCAATAAACCTCATCTTTTATCATTATTATTACTATTGGTAGTAGTAGTATGACTTTCAGTTTTCTGACACATTACTCCCCACTCTATCTAGGATCATGTACCATGATCCCTTTCAGAGCAGCTGTTTGTGATAGGCAGGCACCTTTTAGTTCTTCTGACCTTAGCATCATAGAGGCTGAGGTACGCATAGTCCATTACTGATTTGGACTAATTGTTGCCAGGCATCTTGATTTTATTCACTGTTATTTGCTCCAGACAGGGTCCAATAGTTTATAGTGCCAGACTAGCCGATAAACACAAGTAGGATTAATCGAAGGGCAGAGGGATAGATGGTTTCGTGAGCCTCGCCTTGCTTGTTCTGTGCCTCAATTTAAAGGGGTACACTACCTGTGGGATGCCTAGCTTGTGGACTGTGTCGCTGTAAGTTGAGGTTCATTTAATCCCACAGGATTGGTATGTTCATCTCTGGAGCTGGGGACCGACAGTTGGTGACAGTTGGTGACTTGCCTTGCTGTTTGCTGCCTGGGTATATATAGCCCAGCTCTCTCTACAGAAAGGGACTGGCAACTGGCGGCTCTCAAGCCTTAAAGGACTGCTAGTGTCTCACTGTTTTATAATTTCACTGTTAGTTTCTTGTGTTATCTATCTGTATATAATTTAGTGGTTCATTTCTTCTATTGTATATCTAGCTTTTTAATATATTTATATATAATTACTAGCAATATGGTTTTCTCTCTCTAGAGAACCCTGTCCAACACATAGGGTGAGACCAAGAACCGACTTTTAGTTTGCTACTCACTAGCTTTTGAAGACCCCAGTCACTTCCCTGATGGATACAGAACATTGTCTTTGTGAGCTAGTTTGTTCCAATTGATCTTGAGGTCTCTCAGAGCTATGTTCCTGATCCCCCATATTTAGGACACGCTCCCTCAAGGGGTTTTGTTATACCTAAGACATTTTCATAACTATGCCTCCTGGATGCACTATTATATTCATGAACATATTTGTAGTATATGCTAATATGTATATAGAACTATTCTCTGGCAAACCTATATTTATTCATGGGGCTATTCCCATTCTCCTTCCCACAACTGCTCAGATTTTGTGGTTTTTCTATCTATCTATTTATCTCTCTAGCTATCCTTGTATGTTATTGTTATTATTGGAGTATTTATCTCTGTTGCCTTTAATGCTTGTAGTCTACTGAGAAAGGATAGTGTTTTGATGTTCCAAATGTTTCCTCATTTTCTGGGTTACATGACACAAACCAATAGAAGAAGAGAAAAGAAAAAAATTTAACCCAAGTAATAACACCAACAATAAAACCAATTTAGTCTTTTTTTTTTTTGGAGAACTTTCTTTTATTCTTGCAGTTTTATACCAGGAATTCAACATTTAATAATCCATTTTCCACAATGAACCCTTAAATTGTACACTGACATCCTTTAACTCCTTAACTTATTTACCACTCTCCTTCAAGTCTGAAGAAAATTATTAATTCATTGAGTTCCACAGACAGCACAGTCCCACTGAGATGACATTGAGCCTGAACTCCTCCACTCATATCAGAATTAAGAACAGCCAGTATCAAACTGGCCCGAAACCTGATTGTGTTCTTGGCTCAGGATATCTATAGTAAATTTGTGAAGTCACACTAAAACAGAAAAATTAAGTAAGGGATGTATGTATTATAAAATTTTTTTCACAGTACAGTAAAAATTAACATTGAAAGTTTACCAAATTTTAACCATATAATCGGTGTTTTAGCCAATTAAAAAATTTTAAATGCTTGATTAACTGTGACTCAATTGCAAATAACTTCATGTAGGATCTTTTTTTTTCTTTTAAAGTTTGCCCAGCCTTTTAAAATGTTTACAGAATTAATATAACTTTTAAAACATCAAAATATGCTTGCTGTACATATTGCACTTTTCTGCTAGAACTGGGCTAGAGTCTTCCCTGGCAAGACACCAAAACTATTGAATAAAATATACTTTTAAATCAATAGGTACTTGATTATTTTCCCTGAAATCATCAACATCATTACCAAAATCTTCCAGGATTTTGTAAGATTTGATTCCTTAAATACAGCTTTAAAATTAAGTTAAAGAGGGAAAAAAGCCCTCAGATGTTTGACTTTTATTGTCCTTGTTCTGGTCCTTCAGTGACCAAAGAGGATTTAAAACAAATTGTGTTCATGTTTCCTGACTTAATAAAAAGCTACAAATCCAAATTTTAAAATTATATTATTCAACTTAAAAATTATACTAATCAAAGAGCTATAAATCTTGATATGTCTATGTCTGTCTATCTGCAGGTTCCTTAGAAACTTTCAAAATTTTTATAATTAAGAGGTTTTAATCAATGATGCAGTAAAATCAAACCAGGTAAGGAAAATTATTTTGCAAAAATAAAATCACTTCCCAAAATGCTTGACAGAAACCAACTATTCATTTTCATTTGTGTTCCATTGAAGACATTACTGAAATCTGTCCAATGGTTTATTTCCAAGTGGTCCACTATGAAAATCTTCGGAATGTTCTAAGACTGGCTGTAGCTAGAGTTCTGACTTCCATTTGGACCCTGCTCTCCTTCACTGTTTGGAGGTGGTTTTGGTTTGGGCATCTTACTAAGAATAGTTGCCATCTCTTTTCTCTCATCAAAATTCTTCCACTGTTCATAGAGTTTTAAAATGACCCTGATTATTTCCAAAATCTTTTCCATGTCCACAGAAAGCTCAGCAAACCATTGTCTGGCATCTTTCTGCTGTACAACACAGGCCACATGTAGGCAAGCTAAAGCTATCATGAAAGGAGGGTACAGTAGGCAAAGCTCCGTTCGATAGGTATCATTCACTATCCTCCATGCCAGGGGAAGCAACATGTCTTCTTGGCCCATGTCCTGCACATACTGGAGCAAAGGTCTATAAGGATGATACACTATCAAGCAACAATCCATTAGTTCTAAAAGATAAAATTCACATTCTAATACATGATTCATCCTATAAGGAAACTCCTTTGGAAAGGCATATGAAAATCTAGTTTTTAATACAGAAGTAGCAGCAGCAATCAACCTTGTATTTGAGACTACTCCAAATTCCTCTACTTTGGATGCCAAAAACACACAAGTAGGGGCCATTAATATGGGATCTATACTTTTCAGAGAATACCTGGCATAGAATCTCTTGAAATAGACTGTAGCAGTGGCAATAACTTGCTGTCTTAATTTAAGATGTTCAACTAATGCCTGAATAACATTTGTAAAAAATATTTGTAGTTTCCAATACTCTTCTTCTGAGAGAAATTTTAAGTCCTTTTGGCGCTCCTTCAGAAGGTCTTGTTTATCCAAAATCCATTGCAAATAGTGGGAGCTCTGCCAAAAGTTCCCTGCCATGGAACACAGCTTGTCCTGATGAAGAAGCACCAGCCGGCGGAGCGACCCGCGGAGCGACCATAGACCCAGCCCGCTCGGTACCCGAGCTCCGTGACTGCAACCAGCTCCACTCCGCTCCGCGGCGGCAACCCCAATTTAGTCTTTTGGTTAAGAATTACTCAGACTTCCCCACTCCTAGGCTAACCCTTGAAAGAAAAAGAATGAGATAAAAGACCATAGGGAGGAAGAAAGGAGAGTGAGAGGCAAGGGAATAAAGAAAGAAGGTGGCAGGGTTGTGTGAACAATTAATGTGGACCTTCTTTGATGTGTATTAAAAATAATATTGACTGGTTTTTTCAATACTCACCAAAAATTATTTATATCAATCAAGAAAACCTCACTACTCTGGAATCAATTATGACATATAGCAACCCTTTGGACAGAGTATAGAACTGCCCCTGAGGGTTTCCAAGGCTGTAAATCTTTACAGGAGTAGAAAATCTCATCTTTCTCTTGGGGAGTGGGGGTGGGGTGGGGGGAGTTTCGAACTTCTGATCTTGCAGTTAGAAGTCCAACTCATAATCTACTTCACCAACAGGGCTCCTCCTTTCATCATTAATCTAGACTGTTTGACCTTCTTGGCTTACTGGGTTTTATTTTCTCGCTTTGGAAGATATGGTACCAAAATACACACCATTTCCTAGCCCCCCAAAAAATCAAAAGTAAGCACAAAAAAAAAAAAGGAAAAACTAGCAACCCAATCCAAACCAACTAACCTATTTAGCCATATAGATAAAGGATACTAGTAGCCAACCTCTGTGTTGGGGGCAATAGGGATGGATGGGGACTGTGGTTAACAGGCACATGTCAGCTCATCCACAGGGGACATTCAAATTCTAGCTCCAGACTGTTGTTGCCTTGGGGAAATGCAAGGATTTTAAGGCCTGATTTTCTGTTTGTAACTGAGATGCTGAGAATATAAAATTCGATGTGAAATCGTCAACTTTTCAAATATTGGATCACATTAGTTAAAACCACTTTTCAGGCTGCTCATCATCATACTAGCACATCATTAGGCTAAAATCATATCAAAGACATCTGGTTTGTCCCCTGTGCCCTTTAAGGACAACTGAAACATAAGGACGGGAATGTGACATTCATTCTTCCTCTAGACCCTCACCCTTTGCCTCCATTGGCTGGCGTTCATAGAAGAGGAAGACGGTTTTGTTCAACTTCAGCATAATCAGAGTCCTGAGAGTTAAACACAATACATATATAATTTCATACTAGTCGTTTTAATATTAGCCCAAACAAAACCAACAAAAACCCAACCCGTTGCTGTTATGTTGGTTCTGGCTCCTGAGGACCCCCTAGGTGCCAGGGAGAAACTACACATCACAGGTTTTTCAAGCCTGTGGGCTTCTAGAAGCAGGCCATTATTTATTTCTTCTGAGGGGTGCAACTGCCCACCACTTGATACGTTGAGTCCTTAACCATTTGTGCCACCCAGGGTCTCCCAGTCTTCGTATGTGACCCCCAAATTCCTTGACAGGCTACCTATAGGAAGGTAGAGTCTATGCCCTTTCCCCTTAAATTGGGATGTTTCATGACCTCTGTGACCAATAGATTATGGAGAAGATGACACTGTGACATCTAGTTTGGGCAACCCCCTTCCCTCCCCCAAAGTGCTTCACAGCTTCTGAAAAATCCCTTCAAAGTCTTCTTCTTGAGTGCTCACCCTCAGAATGTCCAGCCTCCACGTGCTACCTCTCAGGACACTTCTCTGCACCCGGACACTATGCTGAAAGAAGCCTGAGCCACCTGGAAAGGCCACGTGGAGACACTCCAACCAACAACCCAGCTAAGCACCCAGCTAACGGCCAGCTTCAGCTGCCAGCCCTCTGAGTGCACGTGTACGCACTGGAGTCACCAGAGGCCCCTGCCCCAGTTCCCATGTGACTGCCAACTCATGGGAGACTCCAAGCACGACCCAGTGGCCTCCCAGAAACCACACGATGATGGTCCTTGTTTGAAGCCACTGCGTTTGGCCGAGGGGGCGTTTCTTGCCCAGCCACAGGGATGAGAACCTGCATCTCAACAACATGCAGGTGTGTGAGGGGGCCGTCTCTTGAGCAAGGCAGCCTCCCTTCTTGTCAACTCCTGGGGATTTTTGTTGTTCTTGCCACTGCTGCCCCAATTCCCCAGGAGCTAGAGGAAGGCAGGCAGCAGGCCTCAGGTGGCCAGGAGGCAGGAGCCTCTGTGGGATGCAGTTACAATGGGAGATATAACCTTAAAGGCAGGAGCCTGACTTTACCTTTGCCTCCTGGAGATTTCGGGTGCAGAACACCTGTCAAATCCCATCATCTGTCCAACCCTGATCATATGTCTGTCTTATGTTTGCACACAGGACGCAGACTTGTGAACACCCAAAGAACAGGGTCTGGTGCCAAAAAACCAGCGCCAAAAGGAACTGATGTTTCTCCAGCAATGGGGAGGGGTGGGATGAGAGGAAGAAAGGAGTACAAATCACTGGATGAAAACAAGGTGGGGAAAGGAAGGAGGAAAGGGAGAGAGTGAAGGAGGGAGACTGGGAGGCTGAAGGGAAAAGGCAGGGAAGGAAAGGAGAAAGGTGGGGGTGGGGAGAGAAGAGCGAAGAAGAAATGGAGGAGTGTGGGAGGGAAGATGGAAGGTGAAGGCAGGCAGGAAGACGTGAGCAAAGGGAGGGAAGGAAGAAAAGAGAAAGAGAAGGGCAAGAAGAAGAAAGGAAGGTAGGGAAGAAAGGAAGAAAACGAGAAACCTAATGTCAATGGCACCCTCTATGTTTTTATTTCCTGTTTTTCTGAGGTAGCCTCTTCAGCAGAAGCAAATGGGCTGAATCGCCTCAAACTCCACCTAGGTAGAAAGCACGGGTTTCATTTCGCCAGGGCCTGTGAAAATGTTTGAACTGAGCAGCATTAACATGGAGACAGCGATTACCCCACGTGGCTGTTGCGCTCTGATGATACCAAGGCAACGGGAATGGGGGCTCATTATTTCACCAGGTGACAAAAAAAATTGTATTTTGACGTTTCACCCTGAACGTGGGGAAGGGGGGCGTGGGGGAGGAATCAGGGGCCCTTTGTGGAGTCTCCTCTTGCCATTGTGATGCCCCTTGGCCTGCCAACAACCTGAGGTCCTGCACTCTGCCAGTGAGGGGCTTGGCTGCAGGCCCTAGCCCAGCATTTCTTATCAGATTTACTGTGACAAGTGATGGGAGAAAAGCAAGATGCTGTTAACAGCGCATCCGTTCAGACCCTGCTATTTAGAAATTTGGATTTATATTTTGTCAGAGAGAAGTAGCACTGATGTTAATCTTTGCACTACCCTTGGAAAAAAAGCATTCATAATCTTAAAACAATAATCCATAGCATTTGTGGAGCTCTGAGAACCAAGGGATGGTCACAAGCATTTTTAGACAGATGTCTCATTTCATCTTCAAAGCAACCCAGTGAGGAATAAGAAAAGTTGGCTTATGACTTCCCTTTTGGAAAGTGAGTCTTTGGAAGCACAGAGAGGTCCAAGGTCACATAGTCAATAAGTTAGAGAGCCTGGATTTGAACCTGAGCGGTCTGCTGCCAGAGGTACATTTTTTGCTTGTGTTTATTAAGGCAACTTGCAGCCCTGGCAAGGATTCAGATAGAATTGAGGATCATTTTTTTAAACAATTTATTAGGGGCTCATACAACTCTTATCACAGTTCATACATATACATACATCAATTGTATAAAGCACATCTGTGCAGTCTTTGCCCTAATCATTTTTTTTCTCCTCTTTTCTTTTCTTGCATTTTAATACGGACTCATACAACTCTTATCACAATCCACCCATATTCATACATCAATTGTATAAAGCACATCCATACATTCCCTACCCCAATCATTCTCAAAGCATTTGCTCTCCACTTAAGCCCTTTGCATCAGGTCCTCTTTTTTTCCCCCTCCCACCCCTTCCCACCTCCCTCATGTGCCCTTGGTAATTTATACATCGTTATTTTGTCATATCTTGCCCTATCCGGGGTCTCCCTTCCCCGGTTCTCTGCTGTCCCTCTCCCAGGGAAGAGGTCACATGTGGATCCTTGTAATCAGTTCCCCCTTTCCAACCCACTCACCCTCCACTCTCCCAGCATCGCCCCTCACACCCTTGGTCCTGAAGGTATCGTCCACCCTGGATTCCCTGTACCTCCAGCCCTCATATGTACCAGTATACAGCCTCTGCCCTATCCAGCCCTAACAGTGCTTCTCTCTATCCTTGTGGAGCCCTGGTGATGGGCTGGGCTGCTAAGTAGTAGGTTAAACAGGCTTTCCCCTCCTGTGAAAAGTTACACTCTCGGGAAACTCACGGGTTGCTCTGAATCAAGGTCAACTCAATGGCAGTGAGTTTGGCTTTTTAATGTCTCTCCCTGTTGTTGTTGTTGTTGTTGTTGTTGTTGTTAGTTTGCCATCCAGTTGGTTCTGGTCCATGGCAAACCTATTCACAGCAGAATGTAACAATAACAGCTCCTCCTCCATCCACCCAAGTGTTCCTATGCTCAGTCCTCTTGTTGTAGTCACTGTGTCAATCCAGCTCTTCAAGGGCCTTCACCCTTTTTTCACAGCCCTTCCATTTTTCTAAGCATGATGCCTCTCCAGGGACTGGTCTCCACTGACAACATGTCCAAAGTCTCACCATCCTTACTTCTAATGGGAATTCTGGCCGTACTTCCAAGACAGATTTTGTTTGTTCTTTTGGCAGTCCATGGTACTGTCAATATTCTTTGCCAGTACCATGGTTCAAATTCATAGTTTACCTGGGTCTTCTTCACTCAATGGCAAGCTTTTCACATGCAGATGAGGCAAATGAAAATACCATGGTTTGGATCAGGTGCACTTCCTGCTTAAAGTAACATCCTAACTTTTCAACATTCTAAAGAGCTCTTATGCAGCAGATCTACCCAGTGCAATGTATCTTTTCATCTCTTGACTGCTGCTTCCAGGAGCATTGCTTGTGGATCCAGACAAGACAAAATCCCTGACAACTTCAAGTTTTTCTCGATTTATCATCATGTTACCTATTGGTTCAGTTGTGAGGACTTTGGTTTTCTTTGTGTTGAGTTGTATCCCACATTGAAGTCTGCAATCCTTGATCTTCACCAGCAAGTGCTTCAAGTCCCCCATCCTTGTCAGCAAGCCAAACTGTGTCGTCTGCATATAGCAGGTTGTTAATAATATTTCCTCCAAATCTGATTCTGTGTTCTTCTTCATATAATTTGGCTTCTCTGATTATTTGCTCACCATACAGATTGAAAAAGTATAATAAGTGGGTGTAACCTGGATGCACACCTTTCTTGATTCTTAAACCATGCAATCTACCCTTGTTCTATTTTTGCTACTGCTTCTTAATCCATGTACAAGTTTCACATGAGCAAGACAAAGTGTTCTGGAATTCCCTTCTCAAAACTATCCATGTTTTGTTATGATCCACACAGTCAGATACCTTGGGTGTTAATAAAACATAAGTAAACATCTTTGGGGTATTCACTGCTTTCAGGCAAGATCCATCTGATATCTGATATCCTTTGTTCCACATCCTCTTCTGAATCTGGCTTAAATCTCTGGGAAACCAAACTCACTGCCTTGTAGTTGATGACAACTCATCCTGACCCTATAGTATAGGGTAGAACTAACTGCCCCTGTGAGTTTCTGAGACTGTAACTCATTATGGGAGTAGAAAACCTTGCCTTTCTCCCACGGAGTGACTGGTGGTTTTGAACTGCTGACCTTGGGGTTTGCAATCCAACCTGTAACCACTGTGCCACGATGGCTCTTGAATGCTGAATATGGTAACTTTCTGTCAATGAATTAATGCAACTGTTGTTGTATTAGCTTCAGTGCAATTTGACTCACATGTGATGCCAATGATAGGGGTACATAATTCGACCATTCCGTTTGTCTCCCTTCTTTGGTATGTATACACATATGGATCTCTTCCAGTCCGTTAGCCAAGTAGCTGTATTCCAAATTTCCTGACATAGATGAGTGAGTGCTGCCAGTGCTTTATCGGCTTGTGGAAACATTTCAATAGATATCCCAGCAATTCCTGGCATCTTGTTTTGGGCTAGTGCTTTCCATGCATCTTGGATTTCTTCTTTCCTGACCATTGGTTCTTGCTCATATGTTACCTCCTGAAATGGTTGAATGTTGGTCTATTCTTTTTGATACAGTGACTCCATATTGTTTCCATCTTCCTCAGATGTTTCCTTCATCATTCAATATTTTTCCCATAGAATTTTTTAATATTGCACCTCGAGACTTGACATTTTTCTTCAGTTCTTTCAGTTTAAGATATGCTGAATATGATCTGTTTTGGTTTTCTAACTCTAGGCCTTTGCACATTTTGTGATAATATTTTACTTTGTATTCTCGAGTTGTCCTTTGAAATTTTCTTTTTAGCTCTTTACTTCATCATTTCTTCCATTTGCCTTAGCTACTCTCTGATTAAGAGTAAGTTTCAGAGTCTCTTCTGACATGCACTTGTATCTTTTCTTTCCTTTTTTTTTTTAAATGACACTGTGCTTTATTCAGAGATGTTCTCAAAATTTGGTGGGTTATTATCAAGGTTGTATATTGACTCTCGTGTACTTGTTTGCATTTTCTCTAACTTCAACTTGAGCTCACATATGAACAATTGCTGATCTGTTCCACAATCAGCCCCTGGACTGGTTTCAGTTGCTGATATTGAGCTTCTTTTATTGTCTCTTCCCACAGGTGTAGTCAATTTGATTTCTGTGTATTCCATCTGGAGAAGTCCACATTTATGGTCACCTTTTTTGTTGTTGATCATATGTTTGAAGAAATCATTAATCATGCAAAATTCTAACATACAATCAAGATAAATTGGTAATTATTGGTGATTGGAGTGCAAATGTAGGAATCAAAGAGGAAAGAACAGAAGTTGGAAAACATAGTATATGCTATCAGCAATTTATTGGTCTTGCAAACTCTGTCATGCGATCTCCAGCTTGGTTTCTATCACCAAGACCATATTTTTCAACTACTGATCCTTCCTCTTTGTTTTCAACTTTTGCATTCCAATAGCATTTTGATAGCAAGTCTGACAAATTTGGGACTGAATATGGTGGTAGAATTATTCAATTTCTGTGTCACCAGCTTTGGGTGGTTGGTGCATAAATTTGAACAATAGTTGTATTGATTGGTTCTCCTTGAAGGGGGCTACATAGCATCCTATCAAAGATAGCATTGTACATTAAAATAGATCTTAAAATGTCCTTTTGATGATGAATGCAATGTTGTTTCTCTTGATTGTGTCATTTCCAGCAGATTAAACCATAAGATTTTCTGTTTCAAAATGGTCAATATCAGTCCATTTCCGCTAACTAATGCTTACAATATCAATCTTTATGTATTCCATTTCATTTTTAATGACTTCCAATGTCCCTAGATTCATATTTCATACATCCCAAGTTTCAATTATTAATGACGATTTGAACTGTTTCTCCTCATTTTGAGTTGTGCCCCATCAGCAAATGAAGGTCCTGATAGCTATACTCGATTTGCATCATTATGGTCGACTTGCCTATGAAAAGCCAGCTCTTCCTCTTCCTCAGCCGTATTTTGAATACTTTCCAAGTTGAAGAGCTCATCATCTGGCACACGTTCTGACAATGTTCTTCTGTTGTTCATGGGGGGTCTAGTAACTGACAGTGTTGCTGCTATCCATAGGGTTTTCAATGGCTCATTCTTCCCATGCGGGCAGCCAATTCCTTCTTCATTGTCTGTTCTTTGTCTGGAAGCTCTTTGGGTGACCCTGCTGGTATATGAAATGCCAATCACATAGCTCCCAGTATCTCACAAAACAAAAGTCACCACAGTACCACAAAATGCCAGACAAGTGATGGACCTCTATTCTTAGTGAGACGTGGCCTGGTGGGAGGAGTGGGCCCTTAGTTGGTTCTGATCCACTTACTGGAACAAATACTGTTAGTTCTTATTTTGTAAATGTGAAATGCATAAAAGAGACCCCCCAAAATATCCTCCAATTCAGACTTTCTGCCTTTTAAAAGAGGATAACCCACTCTGATTCAAAGTAATTGAGGTGTTTTGTTTTCCCCTCCCTCTGAGGCTACAGAGACTAGACTAATCACAGCTGAGGTGGAGCGACTGAAATGACTTAAAGCACCAGCTAGACTGGCTGTCAGAAGCAGCTACAGTCAACAGCTACAGACTGACAGAGCTGCTCAGCCAAGAGCTGAGGGTTCTCAACTCCCACTTCTACTGATGGGCACAGCCAGTGGCCTCTGGGAGTTGACTGGAACCCAGCAGCCAGCTGTGAGGAGCAAGCTAATTCATCTCAGCCTGGCCCAGGTCATCAAGTCACTGAAGGAGTATTGGGAAAGAGGGAAGAAATTTGGGGTCCCACATTTGGCCACAGACAAAAGTTGTTCTGTGTTTAGACAGTAGTTCTGGGCCTGAGTTTGGGGCAGGTGTGATGAAGGAAAGTCGGCTCCCTCCCTGCATCTGGGAACAGATGGTGGGGCTGCCCTGGAAACAGCAGGCCAGTCAGGTGGAGCAAAAAAGGCTTGGACTCTAAAGCCCTGGCAGGGCAACTGAAGCTACCTCGACTGTTTTTTCTTAACCCAATGGCTCCCGCTACCCTCACCACCCCCAACTAGGTAAAAGGGAAGAAAGATGCATTTTCTTTACAGAGGCAACTTTCTAGAAAGGAGACCAGCCCACCAGCTGTGAAAGGTCCCCTTAAACCATTTTACTTTGAGCAGGAGGAAGAAATGTTGAGATTCCCAGAGCCACGTGGAATTGTGGATCCTCTAGTTTAGGTTCCAGTGATGCCAGATCGATTTTTCTAGAGAAAGTCAAAATTCCTGTTTTCTTAAAAAGCTCCTGATTTTTTCAAAGGCGATTCAATAACATTGGATAGAAGCCAGGTAGGCCAAAGAGCCCTGGTGGCACAGTGGGTTATGTGTTGGGCAGCTAACTAGAAGGTCAGTAGTTTGAAACCACCAGTCACACTGGGGAGCGGGGTGTGGGGGATAGGGTGGGGGTTGTGCAGAGATGAGACTTTCTAGTCCATATAGAATTTCAGCCTCGGAAACCCACAGAGGCAGTTCTGCTCGGTCTTACAGGGTCACGGTGAGTTGGAATCTTCTAGATGGCAGTGAATAAGCAGGCCAACCAGAGTCCACACAGGTCCTCATTTGGCTATGGGAGTCCCCAGTCTGTGACCCTCACGGAATCGACCTTTGTGTATCGATGTTAAAAGTGAGATCCAGAGAGGGGAGTGCCTGTCCCCTTGAGGAGCAACGAGTTGACTTTCCAGTCTCCAATCTGTAGCAGACACTCCCGGTGCTCCTTCTCTTCACTCCCAAATTCCTGATTCCGTGTACTCGCCTCAGTCACCAAGGGCCAGCTCTGAAGATCACTTTGCTGGTGCTGGCTGAATGTGCTGAGGAACATATGCCAGTGGGAACAGCCCTGACCAGGCCCCTCACTCCTTGGATGGCTAAACTCTGAGAGGCGTGTGCTACACCCTACCACTGGAGACTTCCTAAGTGATTAAGCAGCAGGTTCCCAGGTTTGTAATTGGATTCACAATCTACCCCACATCATTACCTGCATGCTCAGAGTTTCCTAAATAAGCTCATTGCCTTTAAGTCTTTGGCCAGGGTCTGCTTCAGTGAGAACCCAAACTAAGCCCAGGTCTGAATCGTTATGTGTCCTTCCTGCCATCCATTTGATGCCAACTCATGGCAACTCTATAGGATGGGGTAGAACTGCACCTGTGAGTTTCTGAGACTGGAACTTTTTTTTTTAAAACATTTTATTAGGGGCTCATACAACTCTTATTACAATCCATACATATACATACATCAATTGTATAAAGCATATCCGTACATTCTTTGCCCTAATCACTCTCAAAGCATTTGCTCTCCACTTAAGCCCTTTGCATCAGGTCCTCTTTTTTTTAACCTCCCTCCCCGCTCCCCACTCCATCATGAGCCTTTGATAATCCACAGATTGTTATTTTGTCATATCTTGCCCTATCCGGAGCCTCCCTCCCCCCCTTCTCTGCCGTCTGTCTCCCAGGGAGGAGGTTACATGTGGATCCTTGTAATCTGTTCCCCGTTTCCAACCCAATCACGCTCTACTCTCACATTATCGACCCTCACACTCCTGGTCCTGAAGGTATCATCCACCCTGGATTCCCTATGCCTCCATCTCCTATATGTACCAGTGTACAACCTCTGCCCTATCCAGTCCTGCAAGGTAGAATACGGAACATGGTAGTTGTGGGGAGGAAGCATCCAGGATCTAGGGAAAGCTGTGTTTTTCATCAGTACTACATCGCACCCTGACTGACCCATCTCCTCTCCTAAACCCCTTTGTGAGGGGATCTCCAGTGGCCAGCAAATGGGCTTTGGGTCTCCACTCTGCACTTCCCCCTTCATTCACTATATATATATATATATATATATATATATATATATATATATATATATATATATATATATATAACCATATATATACCATATATATGGTATATATATATTTTTTGCATAATACCTTATACCTGGTCCCTTTGGCACCATGTGATCGCACAGGCTGTTGTGCTTCTTCCATGTGGGCTTTTTTGCTTCTGAGCTAGATGGCCGCTTGTTCACCTTCAAGCCTTTAAGACCCCAGACACTATCTCTTTTGATAGCCAGGCACCATCAGCTTTCTTCGCCACATTTGCTTATGCACCCGTTTGTCTTCGCCAATCGTATCATGGAGGTGTGCAGCTAATACTGTGATTTTTTTGTTCTTTGATGCCTGATAACTGATCCCTTCGGGACCTCGTGAACACACAGGCTGGTGCGCTCTTCCATGTGGGCTTTGTTGCTTCTGAGCTAGATGGCCGCTTGTTTATCTTCAAGTCTTTAAGACCCCAGACACTATCTCTTTTGATAGCCAGGCACCATCAGCTTTCTTCACCACATTTACTTGTTCACCAGCTTTGGCTTCAGCAGTTGTGTCGGGAGGATGAGCACTGTAGAGTGCCAATTTAATAAAAGAAAGTATTCATGCATTGAGGGAGTGCTTGAGTTAAGGCCCAAGGTCCTGCCACAACCTTAATACTAAACCTATAAATATAGACACATAGATCTATTTCCCTATACATATATATATACATATATATATATATATTTGCATGTACATGTCTTTGTCTAGACCTCTATAAATGCACTTTGACTCCTAGCTCTCTCCTCCATCTCCCTTGACTTTCCTCCTGTCCCACTACCATGCTCCGTCCCAAACTGGGTTACAACTATACCTCTTCTTTTTGTAATCTTACCCTTGATCATTCCCTACCATGCCTGCCACTTCCCCCTCACTACCATTTTGAGTCCCATGTTGTTCCCTTGTCCCTGTGTTTGTTAACACCACTTCCTTACCCCCCCACACACCTTCCCCTATCCCAAGTGCCCCCGGAACTGTTGGTCCTGTTGTTTTTCCTCCAGATAGTTCATCCAGCCTGTCTTATTGAGACAGACCTGTGGAGACACTAACATGCACGAAAACAAGACAGAGGAAAACAGAGCAACAGTATACAACCAGACAACAAAACAACAAAACAAACCACTGACAAAGAACAAAACAAAACACATCAAGAAAGAAGAGCTTATAGTTAGTTGAAGGATCATTTGTTGGACCTTAGGAGTGTTTTCCAATCCAGTCTGTTGAGGCACCACAACCTGGCCCCAAAGTCCACTTTCAGCATTCCCTGGGGACCTTGTCCCTCCATTCCCTTGCTGTTCCACTGCACTCCACCACACTTTGCCTCGGTGTGGTGGAATCAGGTTAGGTGCAATTCACACACTGTGTCTCCAGTGCTGTCCCCTGTATCACCCTTGGTCACTGAGGGGCATCATGTCTCATAGTGGGGCCAGCCATGTTGTTCTCTTTGTGGACTGGCTGCTCTGAGACTGGAACTCTTTAGGGGAGTAGAAAGCCTCATCTTTCTCCCTTGGAGTGGCTGGGGGATTTCAAATTTGCCATTTCAGACATTGCGTTTAGCAGCCCAACACATAACCCCTATACCCCACCATAGCTACAGAAACAATAAAGAAACAAAATCCAACAACACTCATTGCCATTGGGTGCATAACAATCCTATCGAGAGAAAATACTCCGGCCTCCTGGGTTTCCAAGGCTATAACTCTTTGTAAAAATAAAATTGTGTTATGTTTACAGTGAAAGTTTACATAACCAATTAGATTCTCATTTAACAAATTCTCTACTTGTTTAGTGACATTAGTTACTTTTTTCAATAAAAAGGAAAGCAGAATATTAAAACAAGAACAAATGAAAAACGTGTTAAGAGTAAAGACAAATGATAAGATGTTAATGTTTAACCTAATCATATCTGCAACAATACACTTTCTGATGTACTGACGGTGAGCAGGGTTTAATCCCATCCCTGGTGAATGGTCCCAGGGGATTTAATGGAGGCTTATTCTCTGTGGAATCTCTGCCAATGCATTTTGAGTTTTTATACTCATCTAAGGCTATAACTCTTTATGGGAGAAGAAAGCCTCATCTTTCTCCAAAGGAGCGACTGGTGAATTCCAACTGCTGACCTTGCAGTTAATAGCCCAACACATAACCCATTATGCCACCAGATGAGAGATTTGTCTCTGGGTGCCTTCCAATGCAAGCACTACAATTATGCAAGGAGGATATTTTTTTCTGTACTGGAGCCAGGTCAAGTCAGAACCAGTGTGTCCATGGTTTGCAGCGAAGTCAGAGGAAGAAGAGGGTAGACTGTCTATAACTTCTCATAGTCCAGGGAAATGCTAGGCCTGGAAGGGGGCATGCTGGCTCAACCATGTTCAGAAAGTCTGCACACTAACCTCCCCGGCTCAAATAATTACCAGCACCATGTCTCTGAATATCACCTAAAAGCAAAATAGTGAAAGCACCATTTCCATTTCATAATACTTTTATTAAAAGTAAAGTTCAATTCAGTGATGTGAAGCAGCTGGGAAAATTATGTTTTCATTTCTTTCTTTTTCTTTCCCTCCCTTTCCCCTTCTTCTCCACAGAACTGAGAGGCAGAGGGAATAAAGGCAGCATGGCACCAACTGGAGGACACCGTGGGGTCAAGGTCACCATTAACTCATGCTTGTCCAGTTTGGAGGGGCAACTGATGTCCTCATTTGTGAAATTGCTTATTTATCTTTTTGAGTTAACAAGGTATGGTAAAAAATGATTGTTGGTGTTTTTGTTAGGAACCTTCTAGTCCAGTCCAACTCATAGTGACTCAATGCATCAGTGCAGAGCTCTCTAGACCAATGGTTCTCCACCTGTGGGACCCTTGCACAGTGTGACTATAACAAAATTACAGTTATGAAGTAGCAATGAGAATATTTTTATGGTTGTGGAGGTCACCACAACATGAGGAACTGTATGAAAGGGTTGTGGCATTAGGAAGTTTGAGAACCACTGCTCTAGGCTTTTCTATGCTGTAATCTTTACAAGAATGAGTTGCCTGGTTTTTCTTCCAAGAACAGAGCCACTGGTGGGTTCAAACCTTCAACCTTTTGGATAGCAGCTGAGCACTTAACCATTGTGCCTCCAGGGCTCTTTGATAAACTCTATTAGAGGGTCTTAACCATTGCAACCCCATGGATCCTTTTGGCATTTAGGAAAGGCTATGGAACACCTGCCCACTCCCCAGAATAATGTTTCCAAATACCTCCAATGAAATACAGAATCACAAAGGCACAAATTGTATTGAACTGCAGTGATAAAAATAAAAGACATTGGATTTGTGGCAAATATACATGTTAATAAAAACATTAAATATGATCTGATAGTGGGTCTAATAAACCAAACCAACACCATTGAGTTGATCCTGACTCACTGTGACCCTATATAAAATTCCTCAGGCTAAATCTTTACAGGAGCAGATCATCTCACCTTCCTCTCAGTGAACAACTGGTGCCTTTGAACTGCCAACCTTGAGGTTACCTGCCCAATGGCTCACCCACAGCGTCACCGTGAGTTCTAGATAGTGATGAGCATGAACTGTACTCAACGATGGCTGCAACGACTAGCATGGGGTGTGAAAGCATGTAGAATTTCTCTCGGTGGTAATCGCATGGCTATTCTGAACACAGCTGTGGACATGCTAAACTGCCCTGCGAGCTTAGGGAAACTAACTCAACCAGGATTGTCCCTCATCCAATTTGACATTGCTCCCCAGCCTGCTGGGGCTCAGTGGCTCAGTGTTAGGGTCCCTTGTCTAGATACCAGGGCTGGCATGGAGAAAGTCATTCCTCTGCAGCCTTCTAGTGTGTGGGGGAAGATATTAGTGTTAAGCCTTGGCAGGAAATTGCTGGATTTTCCTGGCAGCCACATTCTTAATAACCATTTACTGGATACATATTATATTCTGAGGGTAAATTGGTGGTTCAGTTGTAGAATTCTCCTTTTTCATGTGGGAGATCTGGGTTTGAGTCCAAGACAATGAAACTCATGTGCATCCAACACTCATTTGTCAGTGGGATGCTTGGTTATTGCTGAGGTACTGAACTGATTCTGTGTTTCTATGATACTGAAATGGGGAAGCTTGGTTGGGTGCGGCTTTGAGACTGAACCTGTTTCTGTGATGTGTCCAGACTAAGATGAGCGATGAAGAAGAGCGTGGCTTTCTTCTTCTGAAAACCAGTTAACGAAAACCCCTGTGAATCACAATCTGATGCACAACCAAAGAGATGGTGCAGGACCAGGGAGAATATTGCCCATGGAGTCACTGGGAGCTGGTTGTCACAGTGAGTTGGAATGGAAGCTGACTCAACAGCAACTAACAACCATTGTGTTCCAGGCACTCGATTTGCTTTAAAAATCTAGCTCAGTCTTCTGGTACAGGGAAGTGATTAATCGTGCCTACTTTATAGCACACTGTGAACCCTGATCAATGTCAGGCCCTGCTTGTGTTTTGTCCCTCCTTTTCCGCATTCACATCACTTCCATTCCCCTCTTCAGATTAATACCCCCTGCTGGGTGCTTGGTGTGTGTGTGTCCTTATAGGCATACAGCAATGTGCACTAGACCATGCTGCTTGGTGAATGGGCTTTCAGCTTCCATGAATGGTACTGCAATATAAATCTCATTCTGTTTTTGACCTTTTCAACTCCTTGCAATGTCATTAAGAGTTATTGTCATGCTGCATATCAATTGTATGTGCTGCTGCGTGCCACTTGGTCATGAGCAATCATCATCTTTCTTTTGTTTCCTTCTTCAGTTGTCTGTTGATTGGCATCCAATTCAGCTCCAACTCTTCTCTACTGCAGGTATCAGTGTGGTGACCATTCTTGTAAAAATGTCCCAAGGGCCCTGTGAATTGGATAAATAGCTTGGCCTATATACCCAGGAAATATGTGTTGGGCTGCTAACCCCAAGGTGAGCAGTACCAACCCACCACCTATTCCATGGAGCAAAGAGAGGCTGTCTGCTGTCGTAAGAATTTAGTTTTGTTAACCTAAAGCAGCAATTCTACTGTGCCTTGTAGGGTTGCTAATGAGGAAGAATCAACTGGGGTTTTGTTTGCTTTTATACATCCAGGAGAGAGCTTTGATGGGGGAGATATTAAGTGCTTGGCTGCTAACCCAAAGGTCAGTAGTTTGAAGCCGTCTTCCACACACTGTGGGATAAAGGCATGGCTGTCTACTTCCCAATAGAAGCCTTGAAAACATCATGGGACCATTCAGCTTTGTTTGATAGGGTCACGAGGAATGAAAGTCAACTCAGTGACTGCGCTTCTTTGGTTGTACGCCCAGGAGGGGCTCACTAGGTCCTAGGGTCCATTCAATGGACTTTCACTAAGCTCTGCCAGATTGCTGTGCAGCAAACCTGCATCATTAGCAGTGTTTCTCTGCTTTCCCCGGATCTCCAATGACACTTGGTATGTTTGACTTTCTAACTGTTGCCCGTTTGATGGTTTTAAAAAGCCAAGCACAAGAAACTCATCTATCCCAGGCACTTTATGGTTCTGTAGCAGATTCTTAGGGTTGCCATGCTACATTCCTTTGACCCATCTCCGACACCATCTCACTGCCTTCCAGTCAATACCGACTCATAGCGATCCTGTGGGGCAGTGTACAATTGCCCCCTGCGAGTTTCAAACACTACAACTCTTTATTGGAGTAGAAAACCCCATCTTTTTTCCTTGGAGCTAGTAGTTTTGAACTGCTGACCTTGAAGTTAGCAAACCAACTTGTAACCACTGCACTTCCAGGGCTCCTCCTGATATCCATCATAGCAGTGGCGAACGGCTCTATGTAAGTGCAGGCTCCTGCTGAAATGGTGTCTTATCACAACTGTGCAGCACGCAGCTCTCCATGTCCTTCTGCCTCGAAGCCTTTTCAAAGGCATGGAAAGCCAAACCCAGGAAGGTAGGAGAGGTCACCTTACTAGGAGGAATGCTCAACACCACTACAGGCGAAGAAGAGCCCAGCCTCCTGTTTCTGGTAGACAATTCTAGGACAGAACCCATGTTGCTCAGAAGTCCTGGGGGAATCAAGCCCCTGTATCCTACATTAAAAGCCTCAACACCCCGTTCCCATTGTGATTGCTTCTCCCCCTAACTCAGTCTTCAGTCCGCTTTCCTATTCCCACTCCATGCCATCAGATCTCAAATAGCCTCCCTGCACCCAGGCCTGAGGAATAAGCTCGGCATGCACGGGCACTCAATCAAAGACCCACATATTACTCTGAATCTCCAAAAGAACCCTGTGGCCTACGTGTGTAATCCCCAGTTCACAGATGAGAAATGGATTGAAAAACAGTGACACACCAATGATCACACAGGCAAGGGTTCAAGTCTGTGTCTATCAGTTATTCTTTTATTCAAGTATGCCTGAGAAGACTGGGTCTTAACACTTGAGCAATCTTCTTGGAAGAATAAGGCAAACTACAGAAAACACAAAATGAATATCGCTTTTGTTCGTTTATCCATTTGCCAAAGTCATAATACCTATAGTGCTAAGAATAGTATTCAAAGTGTCTAATACTACCCCCTCAAAGCTTACATACTAGTCACCAAACTCAAACAAATAAAATGCTATCAAGTTGATTACAACTTATAGCAACCCCATATAGGGCTTCCAAGACTGTAAATCTTTACAGAAGCAGAGAGCTTCACTTTTCTCCCCCTGAGTGACTGGTGCATTTGAACTACTGACCTTGTGGTTAGCAGCCCATTGCTAAATTATTAGTTCCATAATCATTACGCTTACTTAACTCTACATTGTTTTAATTATTTCTCTATCAGTCCAAATTGCATCTGGCTACATGGGAAAAAAAACAAACCGACTCTAGTGGTCTAATCACAAAAGCTTCATTTTTCTTATATTAACACCAAAAATACCAAACCAGTTGCCACTGAATTGATTCTGATTTACAGTTACCCCCATATGATTCAGGGTAGAACTGTGCTCAATGAAGTTTTCAAGGGCTGAATTTTTAAATGTAGATTGCCAGGTTTTTCTTCCAAGGCATCTTTGGCTTAGCAGTGAATTGTGTTAACCCTTTGCACCACACAGGGGTTTGTCTTATACAATAGTAAGTCTTGAAATAGGTAGCCTAGGTCTGGCGTATTTGCTCAGGGACTCATCTTGGATATAGGAGAATGCATGCTTTTTGGTCTGCCAAACTCATGTAACCTATGTGACTCTCCCATCTTTCAATATTCTGACTAGGGAGCATGACAGCAGAAGAGCCAAGGACAAAAATGAAATGGGTTATGCCAGACAAGTGTTTTGCCTTAAACAACAACAAAAACTTTCTTGGGAGTCCTACTCAGTATCTTTCACCTACACATATTTGGCCCAAACTGGGTCAAATGCTTATGCATAGCTGCAAGGCAGCCTAGGAGTGAGCGATTTAAGTAGGTACATTATCACCCTAAACAAAATTGAGCTTCTATTAGTAGTAAGAATGAGAAAAATGGATACTGTTTAGGCATATAGCAGGGTTGGGTAGAATTCTATTTTGTGTCTTAATTTACATTTTGAATGAACTCAGAAAAAGTCACAGAGAGTAGAACAAAGGGATGGATGTGCATCCAACCACCTCAACTACTCATTTCTTTTCATGCTCTCCCTCTAGCTTCCCTGAATAGTTCTTGGTTACACATTGGGCTGCTAATTGCACGGTCGGTATTTTGAAATCACCGGCTGTTCTTCGGGAGAAAGATGGGACTCTACTCTGTAAAGAGGTACAGTCTCAGAACCTCACAGGTACCATTTTACCCATGTCCTGTAGGGTTGATATGAGTTATCATTGATTCAATGGCAGTGAGCTTGGTTTGGATAGATCTGTGGAATCTTAGGATGGAATAGTTTGAATACACAGAAAAAAATTCAGTGGAATCATAACCCTCCAAATAATTACCCTCTAAAGCCACAAAGATCAACTGTGTCCTGCATGGTGACAGTTTAGCATATGCCATGGGGACATTGCTCATATCCCAGTGTTGTTAATCAACAAAAACTCACGCACTGCCACTTATAGTGACCCTATGCACAATAGAATAAAAGCCTTTCTAGTCCTGTGACATCCTCACAATGGTCATATTTTAGCCTATTGTTACAGCCACTGTGTTGATCCATCTCATTCCGGGTTTACCTGTTTTTTGATGATGCTCTACCAAGTATTTTGTCCTTTTCTAGGGACTAATTTCTCCTGATACCATGTTCAAAGTATATGAAATGAAGTTTTACCATCCTCACTTCTAAAACACATTCTGGCTGTACTTCTTCTGGGACAGACCTCTTTGTTCTGCTGGGCATTCGTGGTATATTCAATATTATTTGCAACATCATATTTTAAAGGCATCATATTTTCTTCAGTCTTCCTTAATTATGGTCCATCTTTCACATGCATATGCCAAACATTACCATCAAGTCTATTGTTATTCATAGTGACCATATAGGGTTTCCAAGGCTGTAAATCTTTACAGGGTCAAATAGCTTCCTCTTTCTTCTGTGGAGCAGCAAGTGGGTTGAACCACCAACCTTGCTGTGAGTCATTCAACCCATACCAGACACTGAAATTAAGACTCCTTTCACATGCATCTAAGGTGATTAAAAATATCAAGGCTAAAAGCAGGCATAACTTGCTAATCCCCAGAGTAAAACATTTGCTCTTTCACATTTTAAAGAGGTCTTTTACAACAGATTTTTCCAATGAAATACGTTGATTTATTGACTGCTGCTTCTGTGAGTATTGATTGTGGGTCCAAGTAAAATAGAGTTTAGCTACATTTCTCTATTTGTAATGATGTTGTGGGTTTATATTTGTCAAGTTGAGAAGACATTTGTATTCTTAGTGTTGAAGACTAATTTATATGAGCTTTATCATTAAGTACTTCAAGGCCTATTGACTTTCAGCCAGCAAGATTGGGTCATCTGCATAACACAGGTTGTTAATGATTCTTCCTCCAATTCAGATGCCTCAACTTCCTCATACAGAGCAGCTTCTCAGATTATTTGAATAAGTATAGCGTGATAGATAGGTAGGTTTATAGTGCCAACCTGGCCAATAAGAACATGTGGGATTAATAAGTTCGCAGTTTGATTCGTGGGCAAAGAGATAAATGGCTCAGCAAGCCACACCTATCTCTCAGTTGCTCTCTGGTGATCAGACCAGTGTGTGGCTGCCTTACCTAGTTCTGCAGTTTGCTGCCTGGCTGTACTGCCATATTTACTGTTGCATGGAAGTGAGTTAAACTGAGTCCTCTGTACTGCTATGTGGACTAATTAGCTGTTATATTCCTTCGTGTTCTATCTATCTATCAAATCATAAATGTCCTGGTTTTGTTTCTCTAGAGAACCCTGTCTAACACATATGGTGAAAGGATATAACCACAACACACACTCTCCTGATTTTAAACCACGCACTATCCCCTTGTTCTATTCGAACCACTTCCTGTTGCTTTATGTACAGGTACCACAGGAGCACAATTAAATGTACGGGAATTCCCATTGTTCTCATATGTATTCATATGCTACCCAAAGTTTGTTATGATACACAGTAAAATCCTCTGCATAGTCAATAGTACATAAGTAAACATTTTCCTTGTATCCTCTGTTTTCAGCCAAGGTCCATCTGAAATCAGCATTGATATACCTTGCCTCATGCCCTCTTTTAATACAGCCTGGATTTCTGGCAGCTTCCTGTTGACATATTGCTATAACTACTTTTAAAGTTATCTTCAATAAAATTGTACTTGCATGTCATATTAATGTTATTTTACATTAATTTACAGATTTTGTTGCATCATATTTCTTTAGAATGGACACAAATATTAATCACTTCCAGTTGGTTGGCCAGATAGCTATCTTCCAAATTTCTTGACATGGACTATCACTGCATGAGCGTGTTGAAATATTTCCATTCCTATCCTTCCTTGCTTTTCACTAATGCTTACATTGCAGCTTCAACTTCATCTTGGCCTTTTGAACTAGTAGAACCTCAACTAATTCTTGGGTACAGAGACTCTGTATACTCCTTCCATAGTCTTTGGATTCTCCCTGCATCATTCAATAGCTTGATAAATAATCCTTCAACATTTTAATCCAAGGCTTGGATTTTTTCTTCTGTTCTTTCAATTTATGATATGCTGACTGTACTCATTCCTTTTGCTTTCCTAATTCCAGGTCTTTACACGTTACAATATAATTCTTTACTTTATCTTCTCAAGCTGGCCTTTCAAATTTTTCTGTTCAACTCTTTTATTTCATCATTTCTTCCATTTGCTTTAGCTGCTTTAGGTTCAAGAGCAAGTTTCACAGTTTCCTCTGATATCCACTGTAGTATTTTCTTTCTTTCCTGTATTATTAATGATCTTTTTGAGGAGCCCCCAATAAAATAATTTATGATAAATAAATAAATAGCCCCAGTTGACATGACAAAAAAAAAAAGTTTGATGACCTTGATGCTATTTCACAAGTCTTCTGGTAGCTGATCATTAATGTTCAATATGTCCAAACCATTCTTGAGATAGGCTCTAAATTCAGGTGAGATATTGTGAGAGTATGGTTTGGTGTCAATTTAGCTTGACCAGGATCTTCAGAAGGTGCAGGTCACAGTCTCCTTGGGGGTGTGACCTATTTCATAGCTATAAGTAGACTGTGGAGAATGGGCTCACTCTTTTTCTTCCAGATGAAAAGACCCTGGACCCTACGTCTGGCTTCTTGGGATGGCAATCACCATGAGACCTGCTGACCCTAAGAGCTGTCTGTGGCCTGCCAACTGCCTGTTGACTTTGGATTCTCCCAACTCTGCCTCCACCAACCTGTGGTTTTCCTGTTTCTTGGGCTATTCCTCCACCAGCTTCATGAGTCTGGAAGGGCCTCTAGTTTGCATCTGATTTATGGGCTGGAGTTGGACTGGGGTTTCTTGTTGTGTGGACTTCTTAATGTAAAATTCTTTATTGATATAAATTTCCTTCTTCTACATGTATCAGTATCACTGGTTTGTTTCTCTAGAAACCCCAGCCGACCACAGATATAATGTAGGCTGTATTTGGGCTCTTTTGCGTTCTTATTTTAATTTTCTTCAGGTATGACTTGAACTTGCATATTAGTAATTGATAGTCTGTTACATAGTTGGCCCCTGGTCTTATTTTGTCTCAATGATATGGAGCTTCTCTATCCTGTCTTCCCACAGATTTAATCAGTTCCATTCCTGTGTATTCCACATGTATATATGCCGCTCCTGTTGTTGAATAAAGATGTTTGCAATGAGGAAGTTATTGCTCTTGCAGAATTCTTTCATGCAGTCTTCAGCTTCTTTTCGATCCCCAAAGCCATAGTTTCTAATTACTCTTTCTTCCTTTTTGTTTCCATGTGTGCATTCCAATTGTCAGCAATTATTAATGCATTTTCAGTACATGTGTGATCAATTTCAGACTAAAGAAGTTGGTACAATTCTTCATTGGCTTTAGTGGTTTGTGAGAAAATTTCAATAATGGTTCTATTAACCGGCCTTCCTTGTGTGTGAAGATAGATATTATTCTGTCACAGGCAGCATTGCATTTCAAGATAGATCTAGAAATGCTCTTTTTGAGGATGAAAGAGACATTCTTTTGAATTTGTCATTGTCAGCATAGTCATTCTTATCATTTTAAGATTCAAAGGGACTATTTCAACTCACCAATGCCTAGGATACTGATCTTTATAGGTCAGATTCCATTTTTTATGATTTCCAATTTTCCTAGATTCTTAATTTGCACGATTCATGTTCTGATTATTAATGAATGGTTGCAATGATTTTTCTCATTTTGAATTATAATCCATCAGCAAATGAAGGTGCCAGAAAGCTTTAGTACACTTTGTTGCTAGATGCCTTCAAGTCAGTTCTGTCTCATAATAATGCCTACACAACAGAATGAAACATTGCCTGGTCGTGCCCCATACTCAAAAATTTTGTTATGTTTGAGCCCATTGTTGTAGGAATTGTCTCGATCCATTTGATCGGGTGTCTTCCTCTTTTTGCAACCCCTCCACTGTAATGTGTATGATGTCCTCCAGGGACTGGGCTGTCCTGATAACCTCTGCAAAGTACAGGAGATGAAGTCTTGCCATCCTATCTGCCAAGGAACATTTAGCTGCACTTCTTCTCAGACAGATTTGTTTATTCTTCTCTCCACCCATGGTACTTCCAGAATTTTTTTGTCAGTACCTTAATTCAAATGCACCAGTTCTCCTTCAGTCGTTCTCTTTCAATGTTCAAATTTCACATTCATTAATCCTAAGTGAAATTCTTGATCTTCAGTACTTTAAAGTGGTTATGTGCAGTAGATTTGCCTAATGCAATATGTTATTTGGTTTCTTGATTGTTGTTTCCATGAGCATTAGTTGTGAATCTAAGCAAGACGAAATCCTTGATAACTTCAATATTTTCTCCATTTATTATGATGTTATCTACAGCTCCTGTTGTGAGGTTTTGAGTTATCATTAAGGTGGACCCTACTTGGAGGAAGCTCTCTTTCTCGGTGATATTTTGATTGTTTTGCAATCTGAGGGGCTCATTTTCTGGCATTATATCAGACAATATTTTACTGCTATGCAGAAAGTTTTCAATGGTGAATCCCTCAGAAGTGAACTGATTGTTTTGTCGTCCTGTCAGTTCTTAGTCTGGAAGCTGTGTTGAAATCTGTTCACCGTGGGTGATCCTGCCTGGTATTTGAAGTACTAGTGGACTAACTCCCAGCATTACAGCAAAGCACAAGCTACCACAGTGCAGCAAATTGACAGATGGGGCGGGGGAGGGGAGTTGTCATTGTTAGACACTGTTAATTTGGCTCTAACTCATAGCACCCACAGCCTGTTTCCTCACAGTTAATGTTGGAGACCGTTTTTGCAGCCAGTATGCCAATTCATCCCATTGAGGACCTTCTTCTTTTTTTCACCACTCCACTTTACAAAGTATGATATCCTTCTCTAGGGACTATGCTCAGCTGTTAACATGTCCAAAGTATGTGATATGAAGTCTTGCCATTCTCACGTCTAGGAAGCATTCTGGCTCTACTTCCACCAAGAAAGATTTGCTCCTTCTTCTAAAAGTCCATGGAAAATTCAGTATTCTGCACCAGCATCATAATTCAAAGACATCAACTTTTATTTTACCTTTCATAATTATTGTCCATTTTCAAGTACATATGAGGTGATTGAAAGTACCATAGTATGATAGTTATATAATTTTATGTCAGTTTGAAGATATGTAAAAGTGTAAGGTTGGTATCCAATCTGTCAATCACACCATAGCCTGATGGTGCCTCTTTGTGGCCATGGCCTTCTCATAAGGAGGGCCCTGGGAACCTCCCCTTCTTTTTGCATTCACCTGACTGCTTCCTGCCCACGTTGAGAGCTGCCAGAGTCTTTCCATGCTTCCATCGACCTTGGGTCCACACGACATTACAATCACTGGCCTTTGACATCCCTGCATTCTGCATCATTGCATGTAACTGCGTAAGTTGGAAAGGAACTTATGGGCTAGTGTTGGACTTATGGACTTGAGTTGGACTGGCCTGGGATATTTCCTTGAAAAAGAAATACTATAATGACTTCTTGATAGAAAACTATTTATTGCACATATATGAGTGGCACTTGATTTGTGTCTCTAGTCAGCCTGGCTTACATCCAGTTCACTGCCATCAAGTTGATTCCAACCCTTAGCAACTCTATAGGACAGGGGAGAGATATCCCTGTGGGTTTCCAATACTGGAACTTTGTATGGGAGCAGAATTGCTGATCTTGTGTTGAGCAACCCAACTGGGTTGGTTCTGACGCATTATGTTTGCAACCACTATACCACTAGGGCTCAGCTGTGCCTTATTCCTCAAAGTGACATCTTTTAACACTGGAAATTGGTCTTCAGCAAGATCTACCAGTGTACTCGGTCATATGACTTATTTCTTTTTACACTGTTTTGATTGTGATATGAAGGAAAATATACAGAGTAAATTGATTTTCCTTACAATTCATGCAATGTTTTGTGATATTGATTGCAATACCTACAATGCAATACTACTTTTCCTATTCCCTCCCTTTGTTTTCCGTTTCCATTGGTCTTTCGTTCCCATTCCTTCCTGCCTTCTGAGTAACTCCCTGACAAATGCTGGGCTCTGAATTGTACATCGTTGACAGTATAGGTCTCCTATTTGGGGGCTGAAAGTTGAGCCATGGAGGTGAGGTCAGGTGTCAAATGGGAATTCCACTAGTGCCTATCATATCCTAAGGTTAGTCTTCTTATTTTGAGTTCTACATTTTCCCAAGTTGATCCAGGGCCTACTACTGTGAGTACTCTCAGAGCAATCTGCAGTGAGAACCCTATGCTATCTTGGTCTTCTGGACTCAGCGCTGTGGAGCCTGGGCTTCATGTGGTCAGTGAATCCCTTTCATCTTCTTTTGATGCTATCTGTGTAATTCTGTATTTTGAATTTCTCTTCAATTTTTTCAGCTAGTGAAATGCACATGCTTTTCATTTTTGCTGTCCTAATTCCAGGTCTTTGCACCTTTTCATATAATTCTTCATTCCATCTTTTTGAATTCCCCTTTGAAATTTTATGTTCAGCTTCTTTATTCAGCGTCTTTACTTCATCAATTATTTCTATATTTCTCTCTCTCTCTTTTTCGTACTTCATCATTTCTTTCATTGGCTTCAGCTACTCCACATTCAACGTGACATCCATTTTGTCTTTTCTTTAGTTTCTATCTTTTTAATTATCTTTGAATTTCTTTATTTATGATGTTCTTGATATTATTGCAGAACTTGTATCATCTCAGGTGATTTGTGTTCAATGTGTCAACTTTCTTCTTGAAGTATCCTCTAATTTAGATGAGATATACTCAAATTCATACTTTGACTCTTGGGGACTTGTTTTAATTTTATTTGAATTCGAGTTGAATTTGCCATTGATGGTTTGTTCCACAGTTGGTCTCCAGTCTCGTGACTGATGATATTGAACTTCTTTATACCGTAAATACTTGAGTATAAGCCGAGGTTTTTTCAGCACAATTTTTTGTGCTGAAAAAGCACCCCAGCTTTGGGGGGTAAAATTAGTTGCCTTGGGTTATACTCGAGTATATATAGTAGTTTATTTCAACAGATGTAGTTGATTTAATTCCTGTGTATTTCTATCCAATATACATGATCCATGTCTATGGTTACTGTTTACATCACTGAAAAATAAATGTTCAATCAATAAGCCATCCTTATTGGAATATTCTGTCATGAGATCTCCCATGTGGCTTCCATCCCCATGGCCATATTTTCTAACTAGTAATCCTCCTCCTTAGTTTCCAATTTTTGCATTCAAGTCATCAGTAATCTTGATTGCATGTTTCATCAATTTCAGACTGAAAAGGTTGGTAAAAATCCTCAATGGCTTTATTGTTAGCATTAGTGGTTGGTGTGTCAATTTGAATAATAACTTTATTAATTATTCATCCTTGTAGGTGTAATATATCCTACACCTAACAATGGTGAACATTGGAATCGATGTTGAAACACTCTCTTTTTTAACATGAAAGTCATCCATTCCTTTCAAATTTGTTACTCTGGTATGTAAACCATATTATTATGACATTCAAAATGGCCAATGCCAGTCTATTTCAGTTCAATAACACCTAGAGTGTTTGATCTTTATGTGTTCCATTTTTTCATGGCTTCCAATTTTTCTAGATACATATTTCATGCATCCCATCTTCTTGTTAGTGGTTATTGCAGTACTGCTGTTTCTTCTCATTTTGAGTCATTGCCACATCAACAAATATAGGTCCTGAAAACTTTATATCACTAAGGTCAACTCTACTTTGAGGAGACAGCTCTTCCCCAATTATATTTTGAGTGTCTTCCAACTTGAGGGGTTCATCATCCTGCACTATATGAAAAAATATTCCACTGCTATCAATGTGCTCCACAAACACCACTATTTTTATCAGATGTAGATTGGCAGGTTATTCTTTCTAGTCTATTTAGCTTGTAAGCTTTTCTGAAAATTTTCCACCACGGGTAACTATGCTTGTGTTTGAAATACCAGTGGTATATCTCACAAGTTATGATAGTGCAAGAACCTGACATGTCTGACAACTTGGCATGCTAGCCTAATTCCGAATGGCCAGCACATCTCTCTTCCTGCTTTCTCTAGTTTCTGTAGACCACTGTACCTGAGCATGCATGGCTTAGGAGGTTGTGGAGTTAATTCTTGCTTCCTGCAGTAACCCTTAACCAATGACCCATAGGAGTTGTTGGACAAATAGCCACACTCCCTCACATTCTGGGCAGAATAACTAGTGGATTTTCTACAGTGTCTCCAGTAAGATTAACCTCCAGTTGCTCACAATTTTAAATTGTTTGATAATGTACTTTTCATTGGCTGCCTTCTTTCCCTTTTCTGTTTCCCATTTCCTTATTGATATCTCCCCCAAAAATGGCTTAATTAAAACCTTTGTCTCAGGATCTAATCCTATGGGGAACCAAAACTCAATCACACAAGACATTTGTCAAATCATGGACTTAGTGGTTATATCTATTATATGTGTAGGTCATGGAAGAGGAGAATTCATACCATCACTTTGAATAGTCATTCGGAGTGCCAACCGGGTCCCCAGCATAGATCCTGGACATCAAAACTCACTGTTTCCTGTATCATAACACTTCCTTTTAGACTTCTGTCATTCAAAAAACTCAACAAATAGTTTGCTGTCTCACTTCAAATTTTGTAGTGTGCAAATATGGCTATGTTTTCATTGTGTGTTTAGCACTGGACAAATCACCTTTGACCAGGAAGGTGAAGTCATGTGGAGAAAAAAACCAAAAACACTAGCAGCTGTGTGTTGTGGAAGAAAACCCTGTGGATGAAGTGCAATTTTTAGGGAACAGAGACCAGCAAGATAAACCAATAAGTGTCCACTGTTCTGATGTTAAGGAGAACCCTGGTGAGGCAGTAATTAAGCACTTAAGGGCTAATCAATCAGCAGTTCAAACCCCCCATCTTCCCCAAGGAAGAGTTACGATGTGGCAGTCTGACCCCCTTAAGATTTACATTTATTACCACTACCAACTGATCTGAGAGGGATAGCATTAGGGAATCCTGGATAGCATTCTTAACGAGCTCTAATGGTAGAGTGGACTCCTCATTGAGCTCCTAACCACAAAGTAAGTGGTTCTAACCTATCAGTTGGTCCATGTGAGAAATATGAGTTTGTCTGCTCTGGTAAAGATTTAAGCCTTGGAAAATGAAAGGGTGAAGTTCTATTCTATCTTGTAGGGTCTCTATGAGTCAGCTTCAACACAATGATAATGAATTTGCTTTGGAATTTTGGGATAGAATAGGAGAAATATGTGCAACAAAGTTTAAACTTATTTTAAAAGTTTAGGGGTATTGCTCAGAGAGAGATTCTTGGAACCTACAACACTGTTGTCCTTAGGCACCTTCAGATCTGGAACTGAACTCACTCCCTTGGCTCAATCTTCAGCCAAACAATAGGTAGATCTATAAGGTAAAAAGTAACACTAATCAACTATTTGAATCAAAAGGATATAATTTATTCAAAGATAAAGTTCAGAAGGGTCAGGAAAGAAGGGGGAATGGAAACAGGAAATACAAGGAGGAAGTGCGATAAGTGATATTACGTTGAGCAGACTGCAGTCAATATCATGAAGCAAAATATGTGTGAACTGTCACATGGAAAACAGATGTATTCTGTAAACCTTCACCCATCTCACAATAAATAGATTTTTTTTCAGCCTTGGAAACCTATGAGGCAATACTATTCTGTCCTATAGGGTACCCATGAGTTGAAATCAACTCAGTGGCAGTGGGATATTGATGCTGATGCTTTCTTCCGATTCTAAAAAATAGGGTTATTAGCAATTATTGTGGAAATAGCATGAATGAGACTATGTAAATGGGGTTGGTTACAGATAAATTCTTGTAAATGTTAAAGGATAAGTGATTCAGGATGGACTTACCCAAAAAGAGAAAATTATTGCAAGATTTTGTTCCAGGGATAAAATAAAAATAGGCTTCCTGTGGGTAAGACTTAAGCCTATAGATATGGAATTTAAGGAACTGGTATTCCATGATGGTCACCTTCCCGACACAATCACTCAAGACAAAAAGTGGGTCTATAAACAAATGAGGTGAAGAAAGCTTATGGAGCCTAGGTATCAAAAGATAAAGAGTCTAGGGTTTTAAAGACTAGAAGGTTCACAAGTGGCCATCTAACTCAGAAGCAATAAAGCGCCCATGAAAGAAGCACACCAGCCTGTGTGATCACAAGATGTAGAAGGGATCAGGTTTCAGGCATCAAAGAACAAAAAAATCATATCATTGTGAATGAAGGGGGGTACAGTTAGGAGATCTAAGATCTATCTGTAGGCAACGGGACAACCCCTTACAGAAGGGTCGCTGGGAGGAGATGAGCCAGTTAGGATGCAGTGTAGCAAAGATGAAACATATAACTTTCCTCTCGTTCCTAAATGCTACCGCGCCCACTATCATGATCCCAATACTACCTTACAAACCTGGCTAGACCAGAGAATATACACTGGTCCATATAGGAACTGGAAACACAGGAAAACCAGGACAGATGACCCCTTCAGGACCAGTGCTGAGAGTAGCAATAACAGGAGGGTGGAGGAAAGGTGGGGTAGAAAGAGGGATCTGATTACAAGGATCTTCATATAACCTCCTCCATGAGGGAGGGACAACAAAAAAGTGGGTGAAGGTAGATGTCGGACAGTGTAAGATAGGACAGAATAATAATTTATAAATTATCAAGGGTCCATGAGGGAGGGGGAGTGGGAAGGAAGGGAAATGAGCAGCTACTACCAAAGGCTCAAGTAGAAAGCAAATGTTTTGAGAATGATGATGGCAACAAATGTACACAGTGGATTTATGTATAGATTGTACTAAGAGTTGTAGGAACCCCCAATAAAATGATTCTTTTTAAAAACCTCAAAGAGCAAAACACACTATGGTCTATTGTACATCAATGATACTTAAATAAAATTACATAAAAGAGCGGAAAAAGAAATGGAATTTAAGGTAAAGAAAGTATTCCCTTTGAAGACCATATTGCAAATATATATTTAGGCAGGCAATTAGATAAAGACATTTTAAGTCTGGGCTTCTATACCTGCCATCTGTCTGTTATGAAAAGTATAATTAGCAACTAGAATCTCTCATACAAAATCAACTCAATATGGTCTTTCTGGTCTGACCTCCGTGGTGTTCTACTCTGCTTTGATGGAGCTCATCATATCATGACACTATAACAAGATTGAGGAGTTATTTGCATTCTTATGTGGAAGGTAAATCTGTTTGGCCATTCTGTTAGACTAGTTCATTTTCTTTCCTACCATCCCATCTGCCATTTTAATTCAAAACAAGGAGAAAGGCATGTATGTGCCTTTTGAGGAAGGAGAAGATTTTGGTGTGGAAGAAATTCTCTTCTAGACTGCAAGGTAAGTATTTACTCCCTCTAGCCCTGTTGGAGGAGGAGAAAAGGAAGAGAGACAAGGCAAAGAGAACAACCTAGTTAGCTTCATGCCTCCTTACTTGACCTGGGGATTGAGGGGAATATCAGTGACTATGGACCTGTTGTGCTCCCCATTTGGAAGCATGAAGAATAGAGGCTGCCAGGCAGAGCAGCCCTATGGGAAGTCACTGAAGACAAACATATAGAGAGTGCCATCAAGTCTACTGTGATCCATGGAGACCTTATATGAAATGGAATGGAGTGCTGTCTTATCTGGCACCATTGTCACACATTCCTGAATGTTGAAGTCCATTGTTGCAGCGATTAGGTCAATCTGCCTCAACAAGGATCTTCCCTGTCCCTCTATTTCATCAAATATGATGTCTTCCTCTAGCAATTGTCCACTGATAGTGTGTCCAAAACACATTAGTCAGTCAGTGTTCTCTTGTGATCCATAAGGTTTCTTTCAGTAATTTTTGGAAGTGGACGGTCAGGCCCCTCTTCCTTGTCTGTCTTAGTCTAGAAGCTTCACTGAAACCTGTCCACCATGGGCAATCCTGCTGGTATTTGAAATTCTGGGAACAGAGCTTCCAGCATCATAACAATACACAAACCATTATAGTACAACCAACTGACAGATGAGAGGAGGATATCTATATCTATATATCTATATATCTCTATTTCTATATCTCTATATCTCTCTATCTCTCTCTATCTCTCTCTCTATCTCTCTCTATCTATCTCTATCTCTATCTATATTTATCTATCTATCTATATCTATCTATCTATCTATCTATCTATCTATCTATCTATATATATATATATATATGGAGAGAGAGAGTAAAACTGGCAATGCAGTCTGATTAGGCAGTATACTGATGATCTGCTGCTAACAGAAAGTATCCCCACAAATAACATCTTAAAGTAATGATAACATCAATTTTGCTCACAAATCTGCAATCTGGGCAGAGCTCAGTGAGGACACTAGTTTTGGCTTCATCAAGCATTAGCTGGGGTAGCTCAAAGGACAGAGGCTGCAGCTCTCTTAAGACTCACTCCCTCACACAACTGATACTTCTATTGGTTGGAGCTCAAGAAGAACCCTATATGTGACATTTTCATTTGGCTTGGTCTTCCTTGCAATATCCTGACAGGGTCCAAATGGTGAACAACCCAATACGACCAGGTGGAAGTCACAGAGAAACACTTCTGCCATAGTCAAAGGCCTGCCAAGATGCAAGGAAGAGGGAAAGCAGGCCCTGTTTCTGGAAAAATGAACACAAACTCATCTTGTAACAAGAGAATGTGCGATGTGCAACATTAGGACAGTCATCTTTGAAGGACACAACCTGCCACGAGCCAAGATACAGAGACAGATTTCTAAGAAAGCGGAAGAGCAGGACTTAGACTTAAAGATAAAGCCACAGACTTCATAGGACAAGAACAATAGGGAGACAAGCAAAGGAAAGCTCTAGTATGCAAGCCTAACATGGCTAAAGATAGGGACAATGTCAGGACTGAACTGGAAGCAGGCAGACACCTGTGCAAGGCAGAACCCCTGAAGTTGTGAGTGCCTTCAAAGCTAAGTCAAAGTACCTTGGGGCGTAAGAAGGGAAGGAGCGGGAGAAGGAATTAATGGTTAGGTTTATGGAATTTGTAAGTCTGGGGACAGAGCATCAGGAATAGCTGGGTTCTGGCACTCAGTTGATACCATCAGAGTTTGAACCTTTTCCTTTCAGTGCTGTTTCCTTTTGAGTTTCACGCAGGCTTCCTGATGACAGCTGTAGTTTTATCTAGAAGCTCAGGAATTCTATTAGAGAGAGGCTCTTTTCCTTTCTAATCATTGGTGGTACTATCAGGTAAGCATTGCTGGGGCACCCCAAGACTGGGGCTACCTAAGCCTAAGGGCTGGGGCGCTTCAGGCCTGGGGCTCCCAAAGCCTAAGCGCTTTGGCGCCCCAGGTTTGGGGGTCCCTAAGCCTAAGGGCAGGGGCGTACCAGGCCTGGGGCTCCCAAAATCTAAGGGTTGGGGCGCCCCAGGTCTGGGACACCCAAAGCCTAACGGCTGGGGCGCCCCAGGCTCGGGCTCCCTATGCCGAAGGGCTGGGGTGTCCCAGCCATGGGCTCCCTAAGCCTAAGGGCTGTGGCGTCCCAGGCCTGGAGCTCCCTAAGCCTAAGGGCTAGGACGCCCCAGGCCTGGGGCTCCCTAAGCCAAAGAGCTGGGTCCCCCCAGGCCTGGGGCTCCCTAAGCCTAAGGGCTGGGCGCCACAGGCCTGGGGCTCCCAAAAGCTATGGCCTGGGGCGCCCCAGCCTGGGGCTCCCAAATCCTAAGAGCTGTGGCGCCCCAGGCCTGGGGCTCCCAAAGTATAATGGCTGGAGCGCTCCAGGCCTGGGGTTCCCAAACCTAAGAGCTGGGGCGCTCCAAGCCTGGGGCTCCCAAAGCCTAATGGCTGGGGCGCCCCAGCCTGGGGCTCCCAAAGCCAAAGGGCTGGGGGTCACAGGCCAGGGGCTCCCTAAATCTAAGAGCTGGGGGGCCCCAGGCTGGGGCTCTCTAAGCCGAAGGGCTGGGGCGACCTAGTCCGGGGCTGCCCAAAGCCTAAGAGCTGAGGTGCCCCAGGCCTGGTGCTGCGTAAGCCTAAGGGCTGGCGCGCCCCAGGCCTGGGGCTCCCAAAGCCTAAGGGCTGGGGCATCGCAGGATTGGGCTCCCTAAGCCTAAGGGCTGGGGCGCCCCAGGCCTGGGGCTCCCCAATCCTAAGAGCGGGGAAGCCTAAGACCTGGGGCTCCCAAAGCCTAAGGGCTGGGGCGCCCCAGGCCTGGGACTCCCAAAGCCTAAGGGCTGGGGCGCCCTAGTCCTGTCGCGCCCTATGCCGAAGGGTTGGGGCGTCGCAGGCCATGGGCTCCCTAAGCCTAAGGGCTGGGGCGCCGCAGGCCTGGGGCTCCCTAAGCCTAAGGGCTGGGACGCCCCAGGCCTGGGGCTCCCTAAGCCTAAGGGCTGGGGCGCCCCAGGCGTGGGGCTCCCAAAGCGTAAGCGCTTGGGCGCCTCAGGCAGGGGCTCCCAAAGCCTAAAGGCTGGGGCGCCCCGGCTGGGGCTCCCAAAACCTAAGGGTTGCGGCGCCCCAGGCCAGGGGCTCCCTAAAACTAAGGGCTGGTGCGCCCCAGGCCTGGGGCTCCCTAAGCCAAAGGGCTGGGGCGCCCTAGGACTGGGGCGCCCAAAGCCTAAGGGCTGTGGCGCCCCAGGCCTGGGGCTCCGTAAGCCTAAGGGTTGGGGCGCCCCAGGCCTGGGGCTCCCAAAGCCTAAGGGCTGGGGCGTCGCAGGCCTTGGGCTCCCTAAGCCTAAGGGCTGGGGCGCAACTGGCCTGGGGCTCCCTAAAACTAAGGGCTGGGGCGCCCCAGGCCTGGGGCTCCCTAAGCCAAAGGGCTGGGGCGCCCTAGGCCTGGGGCGCTCAATTCCTAAGGGATGTGGTGCCCCAGGCCTGGGGCTCCGTAAGCCTAAAGGCTGGGGCGTCCGAGGCCTGGGGCTCCCAAAGCCTAAGGGCTGGGGCGTCGCAGGCCTTGGGCTCCCAAAGCCTAAGGGCTGGGGCGCAACTGGCCTGGGGCTCCCAAATCCTAAGGGCGGGGGCGCCCCGGGCCTGGGATTCCCAAAGCCTAAGGGCTGGGGCGCGCCAGGCCTGGGGCTCCAAAAGCCTAAGGGCTGGGGTGCCCCAGTCCTGGGGCTCCCTAAGACAAAGGGCTGTGGCGCCCCAGGCCAGAGGCTCCCTAAGCCTAAGGGCTAGGGCGCCCCAAGCCAGGGGCTCCATAAACCTAAGAGCTGGGGCGCCCCAGGCTGTGGCTCTCTAAGCCGAAGGGCTGGGGCGACCTAGTCCGGGGCTGCCCAAAGCCAAAGAGCTGAGGCGCCCCAGGCCTGGTGCTGCGTAAACCTAAGGGCTGGCGCGACCCAGTCCTGGGGCTCCCAAAGCCTAAGGGCTGGGGCCTCGCAGGATTGGGCTCGCTAACCTTAAGGGCTGGGGCGCCCCAGGCCTGGGACTCCCAAAGCCTAAGGGCTGGGGTGCCCCAGGCCTGTGGGTCCCAAAGCCTAAGGGCTGGGGCGCCCTAGTCCTATCGCGCCCTAAGCCGAAGGGCTGGGGCGTCGCCGGCCATGGGCTCCCTAAGCCTAAGGGCTGGGGTGTCGGAAGCCTGGGGTTCCCTAAGCCTAAGGGCTGTGGCGCCGCAGGCCTGGGGCTCCGTAAGCCTAAGGGCTGGGGCGCCCCAGGCCTGGGGCTCCCAAAGCCTAAGGGCTGGGGCGTCGCGGGCCTTGGGCTCCCTAAGCCTAAGGGCTGGGGCGCAACTGGGCTGGGGCTCCCAAATCCTAAGGGAGGTGGCGCCCCAGGCCTGGGACTCCCAAAACCTAAGGGCAGGAGTACCCCAGGCCTGGGGCTCCCAAAGCCTAAGGGCTGGGGCGCCCTAGGCCTGTCGCGCCCTAAGACGAAGGGCTGGGCGTCCCAGGCCATGGACTCCCTAAACCTAAGGGCTGGGTGCCCCCAGCCCTGGGGCTCCCAAAGCCTAAGGGCTGGGGCGCCCCAGGCCTGGGGCACCCAAAGCCTAAGGGCTGGGGCGCCAAAGGCCTGGGGCTCCCAAAACCTAAGGGCTGGGGTGCCCCAGTCCTGGGGCTCCCTAAGACAAAGGGTTGTAGCGCCCCAGGCCAGAGGCTCCCTAAGCCTAAGGGCTGGGGCGCCCCAGGCCTGGGGCTCCCTATGCTTAAGGGCGGGGCCGCCCCAGGCCTGGGACTCCCAAAGCCTAAGGGCTGGGGCGCCCTAGTCCTGTCGCGCCCTAAGCCGAAGGGCTGGGGCGTCGCAGGCCATGGGCTCCCTAAGCCTGAGGGCTGGGGCGCCGCAGGCCTGGGGCTCCCTAAGCCTAAGGGCTGGGACGCCCCAGGCCTGGGGCACCCTAAGTCGAAGGGCTGGGTGCCCCCAGGCCTGGGGCTCCCTAAGTCGAAGGGCTGGGTGCCCCCAGGCCTGAGGCTCCCTAAGCCTAAGGGCTGGGGCGCCCCAGGCGTGGGGCTCCCAAAGCCTAAGCGCTTGGGCGCCTCAGGCAGGGGCTCCCAAAGCCTAAAGGCTGGGGCGCCCTGGCAGGGGCTGCCAAAGCCTAAGGGCTGCGGCGCCCCAGGCCAGGGGCTCCCTAAAACTAAGGGCTGGGGTGCCCCAGGCCTGGGGCTCCCTAAGCCAAAGGGCTGGGGCGCCCTAGGCCTGGGGCGACCAATTCCTAAGGGATGTGGCGCCCCAGGCCTGGGGCTCCGTAAGCCTAAAGGCTGGGGCGTCCCAGGCCTGGGGCGTCGCAGGCCTTGGGCTCCCACAGCCTAAGGGCTGGGGCGCAACTGGCCTGGGGCTCCCAAATCCTAAGGGCAGGGGCGCCCCAGGCCTGGGACTCCCAAAGCCTAAGGGCTGGGGCACCCCAGGCCTGGGACTCCAAAAGCCTAAGGGCTGGGGCATCGCAGGCCTTGGGCTCCCTAAGCCTAAGGGCTGGGGCGCAACTGGGCTGGGGCTCCCAAATCCTAAGGGCGGTGGCGCCCCAGGCCTGGGACTCCCAAAACCTAAGGGCAGGAGTGCCCCAGGCCTGGGGCTCCCAAAGCCTAAGGGCTGGGGCGCCCTAGGCCTGTCGTGCCCTAAGCCGAAGGGCTGGGGCGTCCCAAGCCATGGACTCCCTAAGCCTAAGGGCTGGGTGCCCCCAGGCCTGGGGCTCCCAAAGCCTAAGGGCTGGGGCGCCCCAGGCCAGGGGCACCCAAAGCATATGGGCTGGGTCGCCCCAGGCCTGGGGCTCCCAAAGCCTAAGGGCTGGGGTGCCCCAGTCCTGGGGCTCCCTAAGACAAAGGGTTGTAGCGCCCCAGCCCAGAGGCTCCCTAAGCCTAAGGGCTGGGGCGCCAAAGGCCTGGGGCTCCCTATGCCTAAGGGCGGGGCCGCCCCAGGCCTGGGGCTCCCAAAGCTTAAGGGCTGGGGTGCCCCAGGGATGGAGCTCCCTAATCCTAAGGGCTGCGGCACCCGAAGCCTGGGCCTCCTTAAGCCTAAGTGCTGTAGCGCCCCAACCTGTGGCTCCCTAAGGCTAGGGATGGGGCGCCCAAGACCTGGGGCTCCCGAAGTCTAAGGGCTGGGGCGCCACAGGCCTGGGGCTCCCAAAGCTTAAGGGCTGGGGCTTCCCAGGCCTGGGGCTCCCTAAGCCTAAAGGCTGGGACGCCGCAGACCTGGGCCTCCCCAAGCCTATGTGCTGAGCACCCCAAGACTGGGGCTCCCTAAAACTAAGGGCTGGGGCGCCCCATGCCTGGCTCTCCCAAAGCCTAAGAGCTGGGGTGCCCCAGGGCTGGGGCTACCTAAGCCTAAGGGCTGGGGCGCCCCAGGCCTGGGACTCCCAAAGCCTACGTGCTGGGGCGCCCCAGGCTTGTGCTCCCAAACCTAAGGGCTGGGGCATCCCAGGCTTGGCCTCCCAAAGCCTAAGGGCTGGGGCATCCCAGGCTTGGGCTCCCAAGGCCTAAGGGCTGTGGCGCCTAGGCCTGGGGCTCCCAAAATCTAAGGGCTTGGGCGCCCAGGCCTGGGGCTCCCTAAGCCTAAGGGCTGGGGCGCCCCAGGCTTGGGCTCCCAAAGCCTAAGGGCTGGGGCGCCCCAGGCCTGGGGCTCCCTAAGCCTAAGGGCTGGGGCGTACCAGGCCTGGGGCTCCCAAAACCTAAGGGATGGGGCGCCCCAGGTCTGGGACCCTCAAAGCCTAAGGGCTGGGGTGCCCCAGGCCTGGGGCTCCCTAACACGAAGGGCTGGGACGCCATAGGCCTGTCGGGCCCAAAGCCGAAGGGCTGGGGCGTCCCAGGCCATGGGCTCCCTAAGCCTAAGGGCTGTGGCGCCCCAGGCCTGGGGCTCCCAAAGCCTAAGACCTGGGGCGCCCCAAGCCTGGGGTTCTCAAGTCATAAGGGCTGGGCACCACAGGCCTGGGGCTCCCAAAACCTATGGCCTGGGGCGTCCCAGCCTGGCACTCCCAAATCCTAAGGGCTGTGGCGCCACAGGCCTGGGGCTCCCAAATCCTAAGGGCTGGAGCGCCCCAGGCCTGGGGTTCCGTAAGCCTAAGGGCTAGGGCACCACAGGCCAGGGGCACCCTAAACATAAGAGCTGGGGCTCCCCAGGCCTGGGGCTCCCAAATCCTAAGGGCTGTGGCGCCCCAGGACAGAGGCTCCATAAGCCTAAGGGCTGGGGCGCCCAAGGCGTGGAGCTCCCTAAGCCTAAGCTCTGGGGTGCCCCAGGGTTGGAGCTCCCAAATCCTAAGGGCTGCGGCGCCCCAAGCCTGGGCTTCCTTAGGCCTAAAGGCTGTAGCGCCCCAAGCTGGGGATCCCTAAGCCTACGCCTGGGGCGCCCAAGACCTGAGGATCCCTAAGCCTAAGGGCTGGGGCGCCACAGGCCTGGGGCTCCCAAAGTCTAAGGGCTGGTGTTTCCCAGTCCTGGGGCTCCCTACGCCAAAAGGCTGGGGTGCCCCAGGTCTGGAGCTCCCAAAGCCCAAGGGCTGGGGTGCCCCTGGCCTGGGGATCCATAAGCCTAAAGCTGGGGCGCCCATGGCTGGGGCTCCCTAAGCCTAAGGGTTGGGCCGCCCCAGGCCTGGGGCTCCCTAAGCCTAAGGGCAGGGCGCCCCAGGCCTGGGGCTCACAAAGCCTAAGGGCTGGGGCGCCCCAAGACTGGGGCTCCCAAAGCCTAAGTGCTGGGGCGCCCCATGCCTGGGGCTCCAAAAGCCTAAGGGCTGGGGCGCCCCAGGCCTGGTTCTCCGAAAGGCTGGGTGACCCCATGCCTGGGGCTCCCAAAGCCTAAGGGCTGGGGCGCCCCAGGTGTGGGGCTCCCAAGCCTAAGCGCTGGGGCGCCTCAGGCCTGGGGCTCCCAAAGCCTAAGGGCTGTGGCGCCCCGGCTGGGGCTCGCAAAGCCTAAGGGCTGGGGCATCGCAGGCCTTGGGCTCCCTAAGCCTAAGGGCTGGGGCGCAACTGGGCTGGGGCCCCCAAATCCTAAGGGCTGGGGAGCCCCAGGTGTGGGGCTCCCAAGCCTAAGCGCTGGGGCGCCTCAGGCCTGGGGCTCCCAAAGCCTAAGGGCTGTGGCGCCCCGGCTGGGGCTCGCAAAGCCTAAGGGCTGGGGCATCGCAGGCCTTGGGCTCCCTAAGCCTAAGGGCTGGGGCGCAACAGGGCTGGGGCCCCCAAATCCTAAGGGCGGTGGCGCCCCAGGCCTGGGACTCCCAAAACCTAAGGGCAGGAGTGCCCCAGGCCTGGGGCTCCCAAAGCCTAAGGGCTGGGTCGCCCTAGGCCTGTCGCGACCTAAGCCGAAGGGCTGGGGCGTCCCAGGCCATGGACTCCCTAAGCCTAAGGGCAGGGTGCCCCCAGGCCTGGGGCTCCCAAAGCCTAAGGGCTGGGGCGCCCCAGGCCAGGGGCACCCAAAGCATAAGGGTTGGGGCGCCCCAGGCCTGGGGCTCCAAAAGCCTAAGGGCTGGGGTGCCCCAGTCCTGGGGCTCCCTAAGACAAAGGGTTGTAGCGCCCCAGCCCAGAGGCTCCCTAAGCCTAAGGGCTTCGGCGCCCCAGGCCTGGGGCTCCCTATTCCTAAGGGCGGGGCCGCCCCAGGCCTGGGGCTCCCAAAGGCTAAAGGCTGGGACGCCGCAGACCTGGGCCTCCCCAAGCCTATGTGCTGAGCACCCCAAGACTGGGGCTCCCTAAAACTAAGGGCTGGGGCGCCCCATGCCTGGCTTTCCCAAAGCCTAAGAGCTGGGGTGCCCCAGGGCTGGGGCTACCTAAGCCTAAGGGCTGGGGCGCCCCAGGCCAGGGACTCCCAAAGCCTACGTGCTGGGGCGCCCCAGGCTTGTGCTCCCAAACCTAAGGGCTGGGGCATCCCAGGCTTGGCCTCCCAAAGCCTAAGGGCTGGGGCATCCCAGGCTTGGGCTCCCAAGGCCTAAGGGCTGCGGCGCCTAGGCCTGGGGCTCCCAAAATCTAAGGGCTTGGGCGCCCAGGCCTGGGGCTCCCTCAGCCTAAGGGCTGGGGCGCCCCAGGCTTGGGCTCCCAAAGCCTAAGGGCTGGGGCGTACCAGGCCTGGGGCTCCCAAAACCTAAGGGCTGGGGCGCCCCAGGCTTGGGCTCCCAAAGCCTAAGGGCTGGGGCGCCCCAGGCCTGGGGCTCCCTAAGCCTAAGGGCTGGGGCGTACCAGGCCTGGGGCTCCCAAAACCTAAGGGATGGGGCGCCCCAGGTCTGGGACCCTCAAAGCCTAAGGGCTGGGGTGCCCCAGGCCTGGGGCTCCCTAACACGAAGGGCTGGGACGCCATAGGCCTGTCGGGCCCAAAGCCGAAGGGCTGGGGCGTCCCAGGCCATGGGCTCCCTAAGCCTAAGGGCTGTGGCGCCCCAGGCCTGGGGCTCCCAAAGCCTAAGACCTGGGGCGCCCCAAGCCTGGGGTTCTCAAAGCATAAGGGCTGGGCACCACAGGCCTGGGGCTCCCAAAACCTATGGCCTGGGGCGTCCCAGCCTGGCACTCCCAAATCCTAAGGGCTGTGGCGCCACAGGCCTGGGGCTCCCAAATCCTAAGGGCTGGAGCGCCCCAGGCCTGGGGTTCCGTAAGCCTAAGGGCTAGGGCACCACAGGCCAGGGGCACCCTAAACATAAGAGCTGGGGCTCCCCAGGCCTGGGGCTCCCAAATCCTAAGGGCTGTGGCGCCCCAGGACAGAGGCTCCATAAGCCTAAGGGCTGGGGCGCCCAAGGCGTGGAGCTCCCTAAGCCTAAGCTCTGGGGTGCCCCAGGGTTGGAGCTCCCAAATCCTAAGGGCTGCGGCGCCCCAAGCCTGGGCTTCCTTAGGCCTAAAGGCTGTAGCGCCCCAAGCTGGGGATCCCTAAGCCTACGCCTGGGGCGCCCAAGACCTGAGGATCCCTAAGCCTAAGGGCTGGGGCGCCACAGGCCTGGGGCTCCCAAAGTCTAAGGGCTGGTGTTTCCCAGTCCTGGGGCTCCCTACGCCAAAAGGCTGGGGTGCCCCAGGTCTGGAGCTCCCAAAGCCCAAGGGCTGGGGTGCCCCTGGCCTGGGGATCCATAAGCCTAAAGCTGGGGCGCCCATGGCTGGGGCTCCCTAAGCCTAAGGGTTGGGCCGCCCCAGGCCTGGGGCTCCCTAAGCCTAAGGGCAGGGCGCCCCAGGCCTGGGGCTCACAAAGCCTAAGGGCTGGGGCGCCCCAAGACTGGGGCTCCCAAAGCCTAAGTGCTGGGGCGCCCCATGCCTGGGGCTCCAAAAGCCTAAGGGCTGGGGCGCCCCAGGCCTGGTTCTCCGAAAGGCTGGGTGACCCCATGCCTGGGGCTCCCAAAGCCTAAGGGCTGGGGCGCCCCAGGTGTGGGGCTCCCAAGCCTAAGCGCTGGGGCGCCTCAGGCCTGGGGCTCCCAAAGCCTAAGGGCTGTGGCGCCCCGGCTGGGGCTCGCAAAGCCTAAGGGCTGGGGCATCGCAGGCCTTGGGCTCCCTAAGCCTAAGGGCAGGGGCGCAACTGGGCTGGGGCCCCCAAATCCTAAGGGCTGGGGAGCCCCAGGTGTGGGGCTCCCAAGCCTAAGCGCTGGGGCGCCTCAGGCCTGGGGCTCCCAAAGCCTAAGGGCTGTGGCGCCCCGGCTGGGGCTCGCAAAGCCTAAGGGCTGGGGCATCGCAGGCCTTGGGCTCCCTAAGCCTAAGGGCTGGGGCGCAACTGGGCTGGGGCCCCCAAATCCTAAGGGCGGTGGCGCCCCAGGCCTGGGACTCCCAAAACCTAAGGGCAGGAGTGCCCCAGGCCTGGGGCTCCCAAAGCCTAAGGGCTGGGTCGCCCTAGGCCTGTCGCGACCTAAGCCGAAGGGCTGGGGCGTCCCAGGCCATGGACTCCCTAAGCCTAAGGGCAGGGTGCCCCCAGGCCTGGGGCTCCCAAAGCCTAAGGGCTGGGGCGCCCCAGGCCAGGGGCACCCAAAGCATAAGGGTTGGGGCGCCCCAGGCCTGGGGCTCCAAAAGCCTAAGGGCTGGGGTGCCCCAGTCCTGGGGCTCCCTAAGACAAAGGGTTGTAGCGCCCCAGCCCAGAGGCTCCCTAAGCCTAAGGGCTTCGGCGCCCCAGGCCTGGGGCTCCCTATTCCTAAGGGCGGGGCCGCCCCAGGCCTGGGGCTCCCAAAGGCTAAAGGCTGGGACGCCGCAGACCTGGGCCTCCCCAAGCCTATGTGCTGAGCACCCCAAGACTGGGGCTCCCTAAAACTAAGGGCTGGGGCGCCCCATGCCTGGCTTTCCCAAAGCCTAAGAGCTGGGGTGCCCCAGGGCTGGGGCTACCTAAGCCTAAGGGCTGGGGCGCCCCAGGCCAGGGACTCCCAAAGCCTACGTGCTGGGGCGCCCCAGGCTTGTGCTCCCAAACCTAAGGGCTGGGGCATCCCAGGCTTGGCCTCCCAAAGCCTAAGGGCTGGGGCATCCCAGGCTTGGGCTCCCAAGGCCTAAGGGCTGCGGCGCCTAGGCCTGGGGCTCCCAAAATCTAAGGGCTTGGGCGCCCAGGCCTGGGGCTCCCTCAGCCTAAGGGCTGGGGCGCCCCAGGCTTGGGCTCCCAAAGCCTAAGGGCTGGGGCGTACCAGGCCTGGGGCTCCCAAAACCTAAGGGATGGGGCGCCCCAGGTCTGGGACCCTCAAAGCCTAAGGGCTGGGGTGCCCCAGGCCTGGAGCTCCCTAACACGAAGGGCTGGGACGCCATAGGCCTGTCGGGCCCAAAGCCGAAGGGCTGGGGCGTCCCAGGCCATGGGCTCCCTAATCTTAAGGGCTGTGGCGCCCCAGGCCTGGGGCTCCCAAAGCCTAAGACCTGGGGCGTCCCAAGCCTGGGGCTCTCAAAGCATAAGGTCTGGGCACCACAGGCCTGGGGCTCCCAAAGCCTAATGGTGGGGGTGTCCCAGGCCTGGGGCTCCCAAAGCCTAAGGGCTGGGGCGCCCCAGGCCAGGGGCTCCCTAAGCTTAAGGGCTGGGGTATACCAGGCCATAGGTTCCCAAAACCTAAGGGCTGGGGCTCCCCAGGCCTGGGACTCCCAAAGCCTAAGGGCTGGGGCGCCCTAGGCCTGTCGAGCCCTAAGCCGAAGGGCTGGGGCGTCCCAGGCCATGGGCTCCCTAAGCATAAGGGCTGGGTGCCCACAGTCCTGGGGCTCCCAAAGCCTAAGGGCTGGGGCGCCACAGGCCTGAAGCTCCCAAAGCCTAAGGGTTGAGGCGCCCCAAGCCTGGGGCTCCCAAATCCTAAGGGCTGTGGCGCCCCAGGACAGAGGCTCCCTAAGCCTAAGGGCTGGGACGCCCAAGGCGTGGGGCTCCCTAAGCCTAAGCGCTGGGGTGCCCCAGGGTTGGAGCTCCCAAATCCTAAGGGCTGCGGAGCCCCAAGCCTGGGCTTCCTTAGGCCTACAGGCTGTAGCGCCCAAAGCTGGGGCTCCCTAAGCCTACGCCTGGGGCGCCCAAGACCTGAGGCTCCCTAAGCCTAAGGGCTGGGGCGCCACAGGCCTGGGGCTCCCAAAGTCTAAGGGCTGGTGCTTCCCAGTCCTGGGGCTCCCTAAGCCAAAAGGCTGGGGTGCCCCAGGTCTGGAGCTCCCAAAGCCCAAGGGCTGGGGTGCCCTGGCCTGGGGCTCCCTAAGCCTAAAGCTGGGGCGCCCATGGCTGGGGCTCCCTAAGCCTAAGGGTTGGGCCGCCCCAGGCCTGGGGCTCCCTAAGCCTAAGGGCAGGGCGCCCCAGGCCTGGGGCTCCCAAAGCCTAAGGGCTGGGGCACCCCAAGACTGGGGCTCCCAAAGCCTAAGAGCTGCGGTGCCCCAGGGCTGGGGCTACCGAAGCCTAAGGGCTGGGGCGCCCCAGGCCTGGGACTTGCAAAGCCTAAGTGCTGGGACGCCTAGGGCTAGGGCTCCCAAAACCTAAGGGCTGGGGTGCCCCAGGGTTAGGGCTCCCAGTCTAAGGGCTGGGGCGCCTCAGACCTGGGCCTCCCAAAGCCTAAGGGCTTGGGTGCCCCAGGCTTGGGCTCCCAAAGCCTAAGGGCTGGGGCGCGCCAGGACTAGGGCTGCCTAAGCCTAAGGGCTGGGGCGTACCACGCCTGGAGCTCCCTGTGCCGAAGGGCTGGGGCACCCTAGGACTGTCGCGCCCTAAGCTGAAGGGCTGGGGCGTCCCAGGCCATGGGCTCCCTAAGCCTAAGGGCAGGGACGACTCAGGCCTGGGGCTCCCTAAGCCGAAGAGCTGGGTCCCCCCAGGCCTGGGGCTCCCTAAGCCTAAGGGCTGGGGCGCCCCAGGCGTGGGGCTCCCAAAGCCTAAGCGCTGGGGCGCCACAGGTCTGGGGCTCCCAAAGGCTAAGGGCTGGGGCGCCCCGATGAGGCTCCCAAAGCCTAAGGGCTAAGGCGCCCCAGGCCAGGGGCTCCCTAAACCTAAGGGCTGGGGCACCCCAGGCCTGGGGCTCCCTAAGCCGAAGGACTGGGGCGTCGCAGGCCTTGGGCTCCCGAAGCCTAAGGGCTGGGGCGCCCCTGGCCTGGGGCCCCCAAAGCCTAAGGGCTGGGGCGTCCGAGGCCTGGGGCTCCGTAAGCCTAAGGGCTGGGGCGCCCCAGCCCTGGGGCCACCAAAGCCTAAAGGCTGGGGCGTCGCAGGCTTTGGGCTCCCGAAGCCTAAGGGCTGGGGCGCCCCTGGCCTGGGGCTCCCAAAGCCTAAGGGCTAGGGCGCCCCAGGCCAGGGGCTCCCTAAACCTAAGGGCTGGGGCGTACCAGGACTGGGACTCACAAAGCCTAAGGGCTGGGGCGCCCCAGGCCACGGGCTCCCTAAACCTAAGGGCTGGGGCATACCAGGCCTGGGACTCCCAAACCTAAGGGTTGGGGTGCCCATGGCATGGGGCTCCCAAAAACTACGGGCTAGGGCAACCTAGTCCTGTCGCGCCCTAATCCGAAGGGCTGGGGCGTTTCAGGCCATGCGCTCCCTAAGCTTAAGGGCTGGGGCGCCCCAGGCCTGGTTCTCCGAAAGGCTGGGTGACCCCAGGCCTGGGGCTCCCAAAGCCTAAGGGCTGGGGCGCCCCAGGTGTGGGGCTCCCAAAGCCTAAGCGCTGGGGCGCCTCAGGCCTGGGGCTCCCAAAGTTAAGGGCTGTGGCGCCCCGGCTGGGGCTCGCAAAGCCTAAGGGCTGGGGCGCCCCAGGCCTGGGGCTCCCTAAGCCGAAGGGCTGGGGCGCGTTAGGCCTGGGGCACCGAAAGCCTAAGGGCTGTGGCGCCCCAGGTCTGGGGCTCCGTAAGCCTAAGGGCTGGGGCGCACAGGCCTGGGGCCCCCAAAGCCTAAGGGCTGGGGCGTTGCAGGCCTTGGGCTCCCGAAGCCTAAGGGCTGGGGCAACGCAGGCCTTGAGACCCCTAAGCCGAAGGGCTGGGGCGCCCCAGGCCTGGGGCTCCCAAATCCTAAGGGCTGGGGCGCCCTAGGCCTGTCGCACCCTAAGCCAAAGGGCTGGGGCGTTGCAGGCCATGGACGCCCTAAACCTAAGGGCTGGGGCGTACCAGGCCTGGGACTCCCAAACCTAAGGGTTGGGGTGCCCATGGCCTGGGACTCCCAAAAACTACGGGCTAGGGCAACCTAGTCCTGTCGCGCCCTAATCCGAAGGGCTGGGGCGTTTCAGGCCATGGGCTCCCTAAGCTTAAGGGCTGGGGCGCCCCAGGACTGGTTCTCCGAAAGGCTGGGTGACCCCAGGCCTGGGGCTCCCAAAGCCTAAGGGCTGGGGCGCCCCAGGTGTGGGGCTCCCAAAGCCTAAGCGCTGGGGCGCCTCAGGACTGGGGCTCCCAAAGCCTAAGGGCTGTGGCGCCCCGGCTGGGGCTCGCAAAGCCTAAGGGCTGGGGCGCCCCAGGCCTGGGGCTCCCTAAGCCTAAGGGCTGGGGCGCCCAGGCCTGGGGCTCCCAAAGCCTAAGGGCTGGGGCGTCGCAGGCCTTGGGCTCCCGAAGCCTAAGGGCTGAGGCGACGCAGGCCTTGAGATCCCTAAGCCGAAGGGCTGGGGCGCCCCAGGCCTGGGGCTCCAAAATCCTAAGGGCGGGGGCGCCCTAGGCCTGTCGCGCCCTAAGCCAAAGGGCTGGGGCGTTGCAGGCCATGGACGCCCTAAGCCTAAGGGCTGGGGCGCCCCAGGCCTGGGGCTCCCTATGCCTAAGGGCTGGGAAGCCCCAGGCCTGGGACTCTGAAAGGCTGGGTGCCCCCAGGCCTGGGGCTCCCTAAGCCTAAGGGCTGGGGCGCCCCAGCCGTGGGGCTCCCAAAGCCTAAGCGCTGAGGCAGCCCAGGCCTGGGGCTCCCTAAGCCTAAGGGCAGGGCGCCCCAGGCCTCGGGCTCCCAAAGCCTAAGTACTGGGGCGCCCCATGCCTGGGGTTCCCAAAGCCTAAGAGCTGCGGTGCCCCAGGGCTGGGGCTACCGAAGCCTAAGGGCTGGGGCGCCCCAGGCCTGGGACTTGCAAAGCCTAAGTGCTGGGACGCCTAGGGCTAGGGCTCCCAAAACCTAAGGGCTGGGGTGCCCCAGGGTTAGGGCTCCCAGTCTAAGGGCTGGGGCGCCTCAGACCTGGGCCTCCCAAAGCCTAAGGGCTTGGGTGCCCCAGGCTTGGGCTCCCAAAGCCTAAGGGCTGGGGCGCGCCAGGACTGGGGCTCCCTAAGCCTAAGGGCTAGGGCGTACCAGGCCTGGAGCTCCCTATGCCGAAGGGCTGGGGCACCCTAGGACTGTCGCGCCCTAAGCTGAAGGGCTGGGGCGTCCCAGGCCATGGGCTCCCTAAGCCTAAGGGCAGGGACGACTCAGGCCTGGGGCTACCTAAGCCGAAGAGCTGGGTCCCCCCAGGCCTGGGGCTCCCTAAGCCTAAGGGCTGGGGCGCCCCAGGCGTGGGGCTCCCAAAGCCTAAGCGCTGGGGCGCCACAGGTCTGGGGCTCCCAAAGGCTAAGGGCTGGGGCGCCCCGATGAGGCTCCCAAAGCCTAAGGGCTAAGGCGCCCCAGGCCAGGGGCTCCCTAAACCTAAGGGCTGGGGCACCCTAGGCCTGGGGCTCCCTAAGCCGAAGTACTGGGGCGTCGCAGGCCTTGGGCTCCCGAAGCCTAAGGGCTGGGGCGCCCCTGGCCTGGGGCGCCCAAAGCCTAAGGGCTGGGGCATCCCAGGCCTGGGGCTCCGTAAGCCTAAGGGCTGGGGCGCCCCAGCCCTGGGGCCCCCAAAGCCTAAAGGCTGGGGCGTCGCAGGCTTTGGGCTCCCGAAGCCTAAGGGCTGGGGAACCCCTAGACTGGGGCTCCCAAAGCCTAAGGGCTTGGGCGCCCCCTGCCTGGGGCTCCCTAAACCTAAGGGCTGGGGCGCCCTAGGACTATCGCGCCCTAAGCCGAAGGGCTGGGGCGTCCCAGGCCATGGCATCCCTAAGCCTAAGGGCAGGGACGACTCAGGCCTGGGGCTCCCTAAGCCGAAGAGCTGGGTCCCCCCAGGCCTGGGGCTCCCTAAGCCTAAGGGCTGGGGCGCCACAGGCCTGGGGCTCCCAAAACCTATGGGCTGGGGCGTCCCAGCATGGGGCTCCCAAATCCTAAGGGCTGGGGCGCCCTAGGACTGTCGCGCCCTAAGCCGAAGGGCTGGGGCGTCCCAGGCCATGGGATCCCTAAGCCTAAGGGCAGGGACGACTCAGGCCTGGGGCTCCCTAAGCCGAAGAGCTGGGGCCCCCCAGGCCTGGGGCTCCCTAAGCCTAAAGGCTGGGGTGCCACAGGCCTGGGGCTCCCAAAGCCTAAGCGCTGGGGCGCCACAGGCCTGGGGCTCCCAAAGCCTAAGGGCTGGGGCGCCCCGATGGGGCTCCCAAAGCCTAAGGGATGAGGCGCCCCAGGCCAGGGGCTCCCTAAGCCGAAGGGCTGGGGCGTCACAGGCCTTGGGCTCCCGAAGCCTAAGGGCTGGGGCGCCCCTGGCCTGGGGCTCCCAAAGCCTAAGGGCTGGGGCGCCCAAGGCCTGAGGCCCCCAAAGCTAAGGGCTGGGGCGCCCCAAGCCTGGGGCTCCCAAAGCCTAAGGGCTGGGGTGCCCCAGGCCAGGGGCTCCCTAAACCTAAGGGCTGGGGCGTACCAGGCCTGGGACTCCCAAACCTAAGGGCTGGGGTGCCACAGGCCTTGGGCTCCCAAAACCTAAGGGCTCGGGCAACCTAGGTCTGTCGCGCCTTAAGCGGAACGGCTGGGGCGTCCCATGCCTGGGACTCCCAAAGCCTAAGGGCTGGGGGGCCCTAGGCCTGTCGCGCCCTAAGCCGAAGGGCTGGCGCGTCCCAGGCCATGGGCTCCCTAAGCCTAAGGGCTGGGTGCTCCCAGGCCTGGGGCTCCCAAAGCCTAAGGGCTGGTGCTTCCCAGTCCTGGGGCTCCCCAAGCCAAAAGACTGGAGTGCCCCAGGTTTGGAGCTCCCAAAACCCAAGGGCAGGTGCGCCCCAGGCCTGTGGCTCCCTAAGCCTAAGAGCTGGAGCGCCCAGGGCTGGGGCTCCCTAAGCCTAAGGGTTGGGCCGCCCCAGGCCTGGGGCTTCCTAAGCCTAAGGGCAGGGCGCCCCAGGCCTCGGGCTCCCAAAGCCTAAGGGCCGGGGCGCCGCAGACCTGGGCCTTCCAAAGCCTAAGGGCTGGGGCGCCCCAGGCCTGGGACTTCCAAAGCCTAAGTGCTGGGGCGCCCAGGGCTTGGGCTCCCAAAGACTAAGGGCTGGGGTGCCCCAGGGCTAGGGCTCCCAGTCTAAGGGCTGGGGCGCCGCAGACCTGGGCCTCCCAAAGCCTAAGGGCTTGGGCACCCCAGGCTTTGGCTCCCAAAGCCTAAGGGCTGAGGCGCGCCAGGCCTGGGGCTCCCTAAACCTAAGGGCTGGGGCGTTCCAGGTCTGGGGCTCCCAAAACCTAAGGGTTGGGGCGCCCCAGGTTTGGGAAACTCAAAACCTAATGGCTGGGGCGCCCCAGGCCTGGGGCTCCCTAATCCGAAGAGCTGGGTCCCCCCAGGCCTGGGGCTCCCTAAGCCTAAGGGCTGGGGCGCCCCAGGCCTGTGGCTCCCAAAGCCTAAGGGCTGGGCGCCACAGGACTGGGGCTCACAAAACCTATGGGCTGGGGCGTCCCAGCATGGGGCTCCCAAATCCTAAGGGCTGGGGCGCCCTAGGTCTGTCGCGCCCTAAGCCGAAGGGCTGGGGCGTCCCAGGCTATGGGATCCCTAAGCCTAAGGGCAGGGACGACTCAGGCCTGGGGCTCCCTAAGCCGAAGAGCTGGGTCCCCCCAGGCCTGGGGCTCCCTAAGCCTAAGGGCTGGGGCACCACAGGCCTGGGGCTCCCAAAGCCTAAGCGCTGGGGCGCCACAGGCCTGGGACTCCCAAAGCCTAAGGGCTGGGGCGCCCTGATGGGGCTCCCAAAGCCTAAGGGGTGAGGCGCCCCAGGCCAGGGGCTCCCTAAGCCGAAGGGCTGGGGCGTCACAGGCCTTGAGCTCCCGAAGCCTAAGGGCTGGGGCGCCCTTGGCCTGGTGCTCCAAAAAGCCTAAGGGCTGGGCCACCCCAGGCCTGGGGCTCCGTAAGCCTAAGGGATGGGGCGCCCCAGCCCTTGAGCCCCCAAAGCCAAAGGGCTGGGGCGTCGCAGGCCTTGGGCTTCCCAAGCCTAAGGGCTAGGGCGTCCCTGGCCTGGGGCTCCCAAAGCCTAAGGGCTGGGGCGCCCCAGGCCTGGGGCTCCCAAAGCTAAGGGCTGGGGCGCCCCAGGCCTGGGGCTCCCAAAGCCTAAGGGCTGGGGTGCCCCAGGCCAGGGGCTCCCTAAACCTAAGGGCTGGGGCGTACCAGGCCTGGGACTCCCAAAGTCTAAGGGCTGGTGCGCCCCAGGTTTGGGCTCCCAAAGCCTAAAGGCTTCGGCGCCCCAGGCTTGGGCTCCCAAAACCTAAGGGCTGGGGCGCCCCAGGCCTGGAGCTCCCAAAGTCTAAGGGCTGGGGCGCCCCGGCCAGGTGCTCCAAAAGCCTAAGGGCTGGGGCGCCCCAGTCCTGGTACTCCCTATGCCGAAGGGCTTTGGCGCCCTAGGCCTGGGGCGCCCAAAGCCTAATGGCTGTGGCGCCACAGCCTGGGGCTCCTTAAGCCTAAGGGCTGGGGCGCTTCAGGATTGGGCTCCCAAAGCCTAAGGACTTGTGCGCCCCAGGCTTCGGTTCTCAAAGCCTAAGGGCTATGGCGCCCCAGCCTGGGGATCCCTAAGCCTAAGGACTGGGGCGCTTGAGGCTTGGGGCTCCCAAAGCCTAAGGGCTGGGGCGTCGCAGGCCTGGGACTCCCAAAGCCTAAGGGCTGGCGCGTCCCAGGCCATGGGATCCCTAAGCCTAAGGGCTGGGTGCTCCCAGGCCTGGGGCTCCCAAAGCCTAAGGGCTGGTGCTTCCCAGTCCTGGGGCTCCCCAAGCCAAAAGACTGGAGTGCCCCAGGTCTGGAGATCCCAAAGCCCAAGGGCTGGTGCGCCCCAGGCCTGTGGCTCCCTAAGCCTAAGAGCTGGGGCGCCCAGGGCTGGGGCACCCTAAGCCTAAAGGTTGGGCCTCCCCAGGCCTGGGGCTTCCTAAGCCTAAGGGCAGGGCGCCCCAGGCCTCGGGCTCCCAAAGCCTAAGGGCCGGAGCGCCGCAGACCTGGGCCTTCCAAAGCCTAAGGGCTGGGGCGCCCCCTGCCTGGGGCTACCTAAGCCTAAGGGCTGGGGCGCCCCAGGCCTGGGACTTCCAAAGCCTAAGTGCTGGGGCGCCCAGGGCTTGGGCTCCCAAAGCCTAAGGGCTGGGGTGCCCCAGGGCTAGGGCTCCCAGTCTAAGGGTTGGGGCGCCACAGACCTGGGCCTCCAAAAGCCTAAGGGCTTGGGCACCCCAGGCTTGGGCTCCCAAAGCCTAAGGGCTGGGGCGCGCCAGGCCTGGGGCTCCCTAAGCCTAAGGGCTGGGGCGTTCCAGGTCTGGGGCTCCCAAAGCCTAAGGGCTGGGTGCCACAGGCCTGGGGCTCCCAAAGCCTAAGGGCTGGGGCGCCACCATGGGGCTTCCAAAGCCTAAGGGGTGAGGCGCCTCAGGCCAGGGGCTCCCTAAGCCGAAGGGCTGGGGTGTCACAGGCCTTCGGCTCCCGAAGCCTAAGGGCTGGGGCGCCCCTGGCCTGGGGCCCCCAAAGCCTAAGGGCTGGGGCGCCCCAGGCCTGGGGCTCCGTAAGCCTAAGGTATGGGGCGCCCCAGCCCTTGAGCCCCCAAAGCCAAAGGGCTGGGGCGTCGCAGGCCTTGGGCTTCCCAAGCCTAATGGCTGGGGCGCCCGGGGCCTGGGGCTCCCAAAGCCTAAGGGCTGGGGCGACCCAGGCCTGGGGCTCCCAAAGTTAAGGGCTGGGGCGCCCCAGGCCTGGGGCTCCCAAAGCCTAAGGGCTGGAGTGCCCCAGGCCAGGGGCTCCCTAAACCTAAGGGCTGGGGCGTACCAGGCCTGGGACTCCCAAACCTAAGGGCTGGGGTGCCACAGGCCTGGGGCTCCAAAACCTAAGGGTTCGGGCAACCTAGGCCTCTCGCGCCTTAAGCGGAAGGGCTGGGGCGTCCCAGGCCTGGGACTCCCAAAGCCTAAGGGCTGGGGCGCCCTAGGCCTGTCGCGCCCTAAGCCGAAGGGCTGGCGCGTCCCAGGCCATGGGCTCCCTAAACCTAAGGGCTAGGTGCCCCCAGGCCTGGGGCTCCCTAAGCCTAAGGGCTGGGGCGCCACAGGCCTGAAGCTCCCAAAGCCTAAGGGTTGGGGCGCTCAAAGCCTGGGGCACCTAAAGCCTAAAGGCTGGGGCGCCCCAGGCCTGGGGCTCCCAAATCCTAACGGCTGTGGCACCCCAGGCCAGAGGCTCCCTAAGACTAAGGGCTGGGGCGCCCAAGGCGTGGGGCTCCCTAAGCCTAAGGGCTGGGGTGCCCCAGGTGGGAGCTCCCAAATCCTAAGGGCTGCGGCGCCCCAAGCCTTGGCCTCCTTAAGCCTAAAGGCTGTAGCGCCCCAACCTGGGGCTCCCTAAGCCTAGGCCTGGGGCGCCCAAGACCTGGGGCTCCCTAAGCCTAAGGGCTGGGGCGCCACAGGCCTGGGGCTCCCAAAGCCTAAGGGCTGGTGCTTCCCAGTCCTGGGGCTCCCTAAGCCAAAAGGCTGGAGTGCCCCAGGTCTGGAGCTCCCAAAGCCCAAGGGCTGGGGCGCCCAAAGCCTGGGGCTCCCTAAGCCTAAGAGCTGGGGCGCCCAGGGCTGGGGCTCCCTAAGCCTAAGCGTTGGGCCGCCCCAGGCCTGGGGCTTCCTAAACCTAAGGGCAGGGCACCCCAGTCCTCGGGCTCCCAAAGCCTAAGGGCCGGCGCGCCGCAGACCTGGGCCTTCCAAAGCCTAAGGGCTGGGGCACCCCTAGACTGGGGCTCCCAAAGCCTAAGGGCTGGGGCGCCCCCTGCTTGGGGCTCCCAAAGCCTAAGAGCTGGGGTGCCCCAGGGCTGGGGCTACCTGAGCCTAAGGGCTGGGGCGCCCCAGGCCTGGGACTTCCAAAGACTAAGTGCTGGGGCGCCCAGGGCTTGAGCTCCCAAAGCCTAAGGGCTGGGGTGCCCCAGGGCTAGGGCTCCCAGTCTAAGGGCTGGGGCGCCACAGACCTGGGCCTCCCAAAGCCTAAGTGCTTGGGGCCCCAGGCTTGGGCTCCCAAAACCTAAGGGCTGGGGCGCGCCAGGCCTGGGGCTCCCTAAGCCTAAGGGATGGGGCGTACCAGGCCTAGGGCTCCCTATGCCGAATTGCTGGGGCGCCCTAGGACTCTCGAGCCCTAAGCCGAAGGGCTGGGGCGTCCCAGGCCATGGGCTCCCTAAGCCTAAGGGCAGGGACGATTCAGGCCTGGGGCTCCCTAAGCCGAAGAGCTGGGTCCCGCCAGGCCTGGGTCTCCCTAAACCTAAGAGCTGGGGCGTCCCAGGCCTTGTGCTCCCTAAGCCTAAGGGCTGGGGCTCCCTAGACGTGGGGCTCCCAAAGCCTAAGGGCTGGGGCGCCCTAGGCCTGGGGCTCCCTATGCCTAAGGGCTGGGGCACCTCGATGGGGCTCCCAAAGCCTAAGGGCTGGTGTGCCCCATTCCTGGGGCTCCCAAAGCCTAAGGGCTGGGGCGCCCTAGGCCTGGGGCTCCATATGCCTAAGGGCTGAGAAGCCCCAGGCCTGGGGCTCCGAAAGGGTGGTTGCCCCAGGCCTAGGGCTCCCTAAGCCTAAGGGCTGGGGCGCCCCAGGCGTGGGGCTTCCAAAGCCCAAGCCCTGGGGCGCCCCAGGCCTGGGGCTTCCAAAGCCTAAGGGCTGTGGCGTCCCGGCTGGGGTTCCCAAAGCCTAAGGGCTGGGGCATCGCAGGCCTTGGGCTCCCGAAACCTAAGGGCTGGGGCGTCACAGGCCATGGGCTCCCTATGCCTTAGGGCTGGGGCGCCACAGGCCTGGAGCTCCCACAGCCTAAGGGCTGGGGTGCCCCATTCCTGGGGCTCCCAAAGCCTAAGGGCTGGGGTGCCCTAGGCCTGGGGCTCCCTATGCCTAAGGGCTGGGAAGCCCCAGGCCTGGGGCTCCGAAAGGCTGGATGCCCCCAGGCCTGGGGCTCCCTAAGCCTACGGGCTGGGGCGCCCCAGGCGTGGGGCTCCCAAAGACTAAGGGCGGGGGCGTCGCTGGCCTTGGGCTCCCGAAGCCAAAGGGCTGGAGCATCACAGGCCATGGCCTCCCTATGCCTTAAGGCTGGGTGACCCCAGGCCTGGGGCTCCCAAAGCCTCAGGGCTGGGGCGCCCCAAGCCTGGGGCTCCCAAAGCCTAAGGGCTTGGGAGCCCCAGGCCTGGGGCTCCCTAACACAAAGGGCTGTTGCGTCCCAGGCCAGAGGCTCCCTAAGTCTAAGGGTTGGGGCGCCCCAGGCCTGGGGTTCCCTAAGACTAAGGGCTGGGGCGCCTCAGGCTGGAGCTCCCAAAGCCTAAGGGCTGGGGTGCCCCAGGCCTGGGGCTCGCTATGACGAAGGGCTGGGGAGCCCTAGGCCTTGGGCTCCCAAAGCCAAAGGTTTAGGGTGCCTCAGGCCTGGGGCTCCCAAAGCCTAAGGGCTGGGGCACCCCAGGCCTGGGGCTCCCAAATTCTAAGGGCTGGTGCTCCCCAGGTTTGGGCTCCCAAAGCCTAAGGGCTGGGACGCCTCAGGCCTGGGGCTCCATAAGCCTAAGGGCTGGGTGCCCTGAGGCCTGGGGCTCCCTAATCCTAAGGGCTGGGGTGCCCCAGGCCTGGGCATCCCAAAGCCTAAGCGCTGGGGCGCCCCGGGCCTGGGGGTCCCAAAGTCTAAGGGCTGGGGCGACCCCGTTCTTGGGCTCCCTAAGCCTAAGGGCTGGGGTACCCCAGGCCTTGGGCTCCCAAAGCCTAAGGGCAGGGACGCCCCAGGCCTAGGGCTCACAAATCCTAAGGGCTGTGGCATACCAGGCCTAGGGCTCCCAAAGCCTAAGTGCTGGGGCGCCCAGGTCTAGGACTTCCAAAGCCTAAGGGCAGGGACGCCCCAGACCTGGGGCTCCCTAAGCCGAAGAGCTGTGTCCCCCAGGCCTGGTGCTCCCTAAGCCTAAGGGCTGGGGGGCCCCAGGCCTGTGGCTCCCAAAGCCTAAGAGCTGGGGCGCCCCAAGCCTGGGGCTCCTAGCGCCTAAGGGCTGGGCGCCCCAGGCCTGGGGCTCCCAAAGCCTAAGGGCAGGGACGCCCCAGGCCTAGGGCTTACAAAACCTAAGGGCTGGGGCGTCCCAGGCGTGGGGCTCCCAAAGCCTAAGGGTTGGGGCGCCCCAGGTTAGGGGCTCCATAAGCCTAAGGGCTGGGGCGTACCAGGCCTCGACTCCCAAAGCATAAGGGCTGGGGCGCCCAGGTCTAGGACTCCCAAAGCATAAGGGCAGGGACGCCCCAGGCCTGGGGCTCCCTAAGCCGAAGAGCTGTGTCCCCCCAGGCCTGGTGCTCTCTAAGCCTAAGGGCTGGGGGCCCCAGGCCTGTGGCTCCCAAAGCCTAAGAGCTGGGGCGCCAAAAGCCTGGGGCTCCTAAAGCCTAAGGGCTGGGCGCCCCAGGCCTGGGGCTCCCAAAACCTATGGGCTGGTGCGTCCCAGCCTGGGGCTCCCAAATCCTAAGGGCTGGGGCGCCCCAGGCCTGGGGCTCCCTATGCCAAAAGGCTGAGGCGCCCTAGGCCTGTGGCTCCCAAAGGCAAAGGGCTGGGGTGCCCCAGGCCAGGGGCTCCCTAAGTCTAAGGGCTGGGGCGTACCAGGCCTGGGGCTCCCAAAGCCTAAGGGCTGGGGCGCCCAGGTCTGGGACTCCCAAAGCCTAAGGGCTGGGACGCCCCATGTCTAGGGCTCCCAAAGCCTAAGGGCTGGGGCTCCCAAAGCCTAAGGGCTTGGCGTCCCAGGCCTGGGGCTCCCAAAACCTATGGGCTGGGGCGTCCCAGCCTGGGGCTCCCAAATCCTAAGGGCTGGGGGGTCCCTGGCCATGGGCTTCCTAAGCCTAAGGGCTGGGACGCCCCTGGCCTGGGGTGCCCTAAGCCGAAGAGCTGTGTCCCCCCAGGCCTGGTGCTCCCTAAGCCTAAGGGCAGGGGGCCCCAGGCCTGTGGCTCCCAAAGCCTAAGAGCTGGGGCGCCAAAAGCCTGGGGCTCCTAAAGCCTAAGGGCTGGGCGCCCCAGGCCTGGGGCTCCCAAAACCTATGGGCTGGGGCGTCCCAGCCTGGGGCTCCCAAATCCTAAGGGCTGGGGCGCCCCAGGCCTGGGGCTCCCTCTGCCAAAAGGCTGAGGCGCCCTAGGCCTGTGGCTTCCAAAGGCAAAGGGCTGGGGTGCCCCAGGCCAGGGGCTCCCTAAGTCAAAGGGCTGGGCGTACCAGGCCTGGGGCTCCCAAAGCCTAAGGGCTGGGGCGCCCAGGTCTGGGACTCCCAAAGCCTAAGGGCTGGGACGCCCCATGTCTAGGGCTCTCAAAGCCTAAGGGCTGGGGCTCCCAAAGCCTAAGGGCTTGGCGTCCCAGGCCTGGGGCTCCCAAAACCTATGGGCTGGGGCGTCCCAGCCTGGGGCTCCCAAATCCTAAGGGCTGGGGGGTCCCTGGCCATGGGCTTCCTAAGCCTAAGGGCTGGGACGCCCCTGGCCTGGGGTGCCCTAAGCCGAAGACCTGGCCGCCCCAGGACTGGGGCTCCCAAAGCCTAAGGGCTTGGGCGCCCCAGGCCACGGGTTCCCTAAGCCTAAGAGCTGGGGCGCCCCAAGCGTGGGGCTCTCAAAGCCTAAGGGCTCGGAGCCCCAGGCCTGGGGCTCCCAAAACATATGAGCTCTGGCGCCCCAGGCCTGGGGCTACCAAATCCTAAGGGGTGGGGCGCCCCAGGCCTGGGGCTTCCAAAGCCTAAGGGCTGGGGCGCCCCAGGCCTGGGGCTTCCAAAGCCTAAGGGCTAGGGCGCCCCAGGCTTTGGCTCCCAAAACCTAAGGGCTGGGTCGCACCAGGCTTGGGCTGCCAAAGGCTAACGGCTGGGGCGCCCCCGGGCTGGGGCTCCCAAATCCTAAGGGCTGGGACGCCCCAGGTCTGGGGCTCCCAAAGCCTAAGGGTCGGGGCGCCCCAGGCCTTGGGCTTCCTAAGACAAAGGGCTGTGCCGCCCCAGGCCAGAGGCTCCCTAAGCCTAGGGGCTGGGGCGCCCCAGGCCTGGGGCTCCCTAAGCCTAAGGACTGGGGTGCCCTAGGCCTGGGGCTCCCAAAGCCTAAGGGCAGAGGCGCCCCAGGCCTATGGCTCCCAAAACCTAAGGGCTGGGGCGCCCCAGGCCTGGGGCTCCCAAAGCCTAAGGGCTGGGGCGCCCCAGGCCAGGTGCTCCCTAAGGCTAAGGGCTGGGGCGTACCAGGCCTGGGACTCCCAAAGCCTAAGGTCTGGGGGGCCTAGGTCTGGGACTCCCAAAGCCTAAGGGTTGGGGCGCCCCGAACTTGGGGCTCCCTAAGCCTAAAGGCAGGGACGCCCCTGGCCTGGGGCTCCCTCAGCCGAAGAGCTTGGTCCCCCCAGGCCTGGGGCTCCATAAGCCTAAGGCAGGGGCGCCCCAGGCCTGTGGCTCCAAAAGCCTAAGAGTTGGGGCGCCCCAAGCCTGGGGCTCCCAAAGCCTAAGGGCTGGGCGCCCCAGGCCTGGGGCTCCCAAAGCCTAAGGGCAGGGACGCCCCAGGCCTAGGGCTTACAAAACCTAAGGGCTGGGGCGTCCCAGGCGTGGGGCTCCCAAAGCCTAAGGGTTGGGGCGCCCCAGGCGAGGGGCTCCATAAGCCTAAAGGCTGGGGCGTACCAGGCCTGGGGCTCCCTAAGCCTAAGGGCTGGGGGGCCCCAGGCCTGTGGCTCCCAAAGCCTAAGAGCTGGGGCGCCCCAAGCCTGGGGCTCCTAAAGCCTAAGGGCTGGGCGCCCCAGGCCTGGGGCTCCCTAAGTATAAGGGCTGGGGCGTACCAGGCCTGGGGCTCCCAAAGCCTAAGGGCTGGGGTGCCCAGGTCTGGGGCTCCCAAATACTAAGGGCTGGGGCGCCCCAGGCCTTGGGCTCCCTATGCCGAAAGGCTGAGGCGCCCTAGGCCTGTGGCTCCCAAAGCCAAAGGGCTGGGGTGCCCCAGGCCAGGGGCTCCCTAAGTCTAAGGGCTGAGGCGTACCAGGCCTGGGGCTCCCAAAGCCTAAGGGCTGGGGCGCCCAGGTCTGGGACTCCCAAAGCCTAAGGGCTGGGACGCCCCATGTCTGGGGCTCCCAAAGCCTAAGGGCTGGGGCGCCCCAGGCCTGGGGCTCCCAAAGCCTAAGGGCTTGGCGTCCCAGGCCTGGGGCTCCCAAAACCTATGGGCTGGGGCGTCCCAGCCTGGGGCTCCCAAATCCTAAGGGCTGGGGGGTCCCTGGCCATGGGCTTCCTAAGCCTAAGGGCTGGGACGCCCCTGGCCTGGGGCTCCCTAAAGCCGAAGAGCTGGGCGCCCCAGGCCAGGGGTTCCCTAAGCCTAAGAGCTGGGGCGCCCCAAGCGTGGGGCTCTCAAAGCCTAAGGGCTCGGAGCCCCAGGCCTGGGGCTCCCAAAACATATGGGATGGGGCGCCCCAGGCCTGGGGCTTCCAAATCCTAAGGGCTCGGGCGCCCCAGGCCTGGGGCTTCCAAAGCCTAAGGGCTGGGGCGCCCCAGGCCTGGGGCTCCCAAAGCCTAAGGGCTAGGGCGCCCCAGGCTTTGGCTCCCAAAACCTAAGGGCTGGGTCGCACCAGGCTTGGGCTGCCAAAGCCTAACGGCTGTGGCGCCCCCGGGCTGGGGCTCCCAAATCCTAAGGGCTGGGACGCCCCAGGTCTGGGGCTCCCAAAGCCTAAGGGTCGGGGCGCCCCAGGCCTTGGGCTTCCTAAGACAAAGGGCTGTGCCGCCCCAGGCCAGAGGCTCCCTAAGCCTAGGGGCTGGGGCGCCCCAGGCCTGGGGCTCCCTAAGCCTAAGGGCTGGGGTGCCCTAAGCCTGGGGCTCCCAAAGCCTAAGGGCTGGGGCACCCCAGGCCTATGGCTCCCAAAACCTAAGGGCTGGAGCGCCCCAGGCCTGGGGCTCCCAAAGCCTAAGGGCTGGGGCGCCCCAGGCCAGGTGCTCCCTAAGTCTAAGGGCTGGGGCGTACCAGGCCTGGGGCTCCCAAAGCCTAAGGGCTGGGGTGCCTAGGTCTGGGACTCCCAAAGCCTAAGTTTTGGGGCGCCCCGAACCTGGGGCTCCCTAAGCCTAAAGGCAGGGACGCCCCTGGCCTGGGGCTCCCTAAGCCGAAGAGCTGGGTCCCCCCAGGCCTGGGGCTCCATAAGCCTAAGGCGGGGGCGCCCAGGCCTGTGGCTCCAAAAGCCTAAGAGTTGGGGCGCCCCAAGCCTGGGGCTCCCAAAGCCTAAGGGCTGGGCGCCCCAGGCCTGGGGTTCCCAAAACCTATGGGCTGGGGCGTCCCAGCCTGGTGCTCCAAAAGCCTAAGGGCTGGGGCGCCCAAGGCCTGGGGCTCCCTAAGACTAAGGGCTGGGCCATACCAGGCCTGGGCTCCCTATGCCTAAGGACTGCAGCGCCCTAGGCCTGGGGCTCCCTATGCCGAAGGGCTGGGTGTCCCCAGGCCTAGGGCTCCCTAAGCCTAAGGAATGGGGCGCCCCAGGCCTGGGGCTCCCAAAGCATAAGCGCTGGGGCGCCCCAGGCCTGGGGCTCCCTAAGCCGAAGGGCTGGGATGCCCAGGCCTAGGGCTCCCTAAGCCGAAGGGCTGGGTGCCCCCAGGCCTGGGGCTCCCAAAGCCTAAGGTCTGGGGCGCCACAGGCCTTGAGCTCCCAAAGCCTACGGGCTGGAACGCCCCAGGCCTGCGGCACCCAAAGCCTAAGGGCTGGGGCGCCCCAGGCCTGGGGCTCCCAAAGCCTAAGGGTTGGGGCGCCCCAGGCCTGGTGCTCCCTTAGAAAAAGGGTTGTGGCGCCCCAGGCCAGAGGCTCCCTAAGCCTAACGGCTGGGGCGACCCAGGCCTGGGGCTCCCTAAGCCTAAGGGCTGGGGCACCCCAGGCCTGGGGCTCCCAAAGCCAAGGGCAGGGGCGCCCCAGGCCTAGGGCTCACAAAACCTAAGGGCTGGTTCGCCCCAGACCTGGGGCTGCCAAAGCCTAAGGGCTGGGGCGCCCAGGAATGGGACTCCCAAAGCCTAAGGGAAGGGACGCCCCAGGCCTGGGGCTCCCTAAGCCGAAGAGCTGGGTCCCCCCAGGCCTGGGGCTCCCTAAGACTAAGGGCTGGGGCACCCCAGGCCTGGGGCTCCCAAAGCCTAAGGGCTGGGGCGCCCCAGGCCTGGGGCTCCCAAATCCTAAGGGCTTGGGTGCCCCTGGCCTGGGCCTCCCAAAGCCTAAGGGCTGGGGCGCCCCAGGCCAGGGGCTCCCTGAGCCTAAGGGCTGGGCCCTACCAGGCCTGGGGCTCCCTGAGCCTAAGGGCTGGGCCCTACCAGGCAGGGGCTCCCAAAGCCTAAGGCCTGGGGCGCTCCAGGCCTGGGGCTCCCAAAGCCTAAGGACTGGGACTCCCCAGGCCTGGGACTCCCAAAGACTAAGGGCTGCGGTGCCCCAGGCCTGGGTCTCCCAAAGCCTAAGGGCAGGGGCACCCCAGGCCTGGGGCTCACAAAGCCTAAGGGCGGGTGCGCCCCAGGTCTGGGGCTCCCAAAGCCTAAGGGCTGGGGCGCCCCAGGCCAGGGGCTCCCTAAGACTAAGGGCTGGGCCGTACCAGGCCTGGGGCTCCCAAAGTCTAAGGACTGGAACGCCCCAGGCCTGGGGCTCCCAAATCCTAAGGGCTGGGACGCCCCAGGCCTGGGGCTCCCAAATCCTAAGGGCTGGGACGCCCCAGGCCTGGGGCTCCCAAAGCCTAACGGCTGGGGCGCCCCTGCCTGGGGCTCCCAAAGCCTAAGGCCTGGGGCGCCCCAGGCCAGGGGCTCCCTAAACCGAAGGGCTGGGTAACTATTTTCTATATAAATACATAAACACACATCCGTGTGGTAAGGTTTACCCATGAAGTAAACTAAATGCTTGTTTAATAAAACTTCATTTGCACTGTCATTAATTTAGTGCATCACTAAGATTTTTTTATCTGCATACCAGCTTTCTTCTTAGGCTCTTTGCCTATAATGAACTTTCAAAATTTAACTCCTATTTTATTCATAGTAACTCCATATCTATCTACCTACCTGATCCACCAATATTCGGTATGGACTCTCCATTCTTCTGTGTAAGATCCACTTGTCCCTAAGAAGCCGTCTGCCTCCCCGATGGAAGGCTATCACTGCAGGGACCTTCTCCTCCTTCCCTAGCATCGTCATCATTCCCCTCTCAGTTTTGTATTTCAACCCGAACTTCCCTCTTGTTATTAATTTCTTGCTTCCTTTTTATTTTAATTGAAAAATGTTAATTTCCAATATCTAACCAAGGATATGCTCCGCAAGAGCAAAACCAAAACTCTTCCTAGCACCACGTCCAGGCTGCCTCAGAGTGACCCACAGGACAGAGGAGAAGTACCCCTGTGAATCTAAGGCTGTAACTCTCAACAGCGCTAGAAAGCCTCATCTTTCTCTCATCAAGCAGCTGGTAGTTTTGAACTGCTGACCTTGGAGTTAGCAGCCCAATGCATCATCACAACTCCACCGGGGCTCCAGGAGCCATTTTTTATTCTTTTCTAAATCTCTACCACCTAGCATAGTTCTTGGTATAGAGCAAGTACACAAGATAAATTTGTTGAGTAATAAAACTTACAGGTACAGGGTTGTATAATCACATGTGCTTTCATTTTCAATTCACAGTTCAGTGTGTTGGCTAACCCCTGATGTTGACTTGAATAGTGTGAGGATATTGGATTCCGAGCAAGGGCCTCTGGTTAAAAACGTCTTTTTCTCTCGACTCCATTTCTCATTTTAGGCAAGTTCTTAATATCTGTGATTCTCTTCTGTCAAATGGAGAGCTTGATCTAGATCCTATGTTTTCCTAACATATCCTATGGTGACGAGTGTGCGGTGTCTCAGACGCTGTTACCATGCTTATCAAGGGTGGCTCCCATTCTGTGGACTTCTGAGCACCATCGGGTTCCACGTACGACTCAGAACCAGCTCCCCAGTACCTATAACAGCAACCGCCACAGCACACGACTGTTCAAAGATGGTCATGGGAGATGTTTCAGTGTTCTACAAATGAACAACTTAAAGCCCTAAACAGATGGGATGGTGTGTAAATAGTTGCTCTTGGCTCTCTGTATGTTTCTAAGTGCATTTGAAAATTAAAGGAAAGAGGGATTCACAGAGTGTCAGGGACCGGGAGAAGAATTCTCAGACTGGACGGTGACTACTGGGCTGGTGGAACTGATTGGAAACTGGTGTGACAAGTTGTGACAGTGTGTTGGAGGAACAAAGAAAATAGAACAAGGAGGATGAAGATGGATGCCCATTGGACTTCGATCGTGGAAGGGCCTTAGATGTGGAAGGACGCTTGTGCCTGCAACCTCCTGCAGATATTAAGCAGCCACTTCTCTGGTTTAAGCAGTGACATGATAAAAATGGCTTTTTTTTTAAATATTTTATTAGGGGCTCATACAACTCTTGATCACAATCCATACATATACATACATCAATTGTATAAAGCACATCTGTACATTCTTTGCCCTAATCATTTTCAAAGCATTTGCTTTCCACTTAAGCCCTTTGCATCAAGTCCTCTTTTTCCCCCTCCCTCCCTGCTCCCCTCTCCCTCATGAGCCCTTGATAATTTATAAATTATTATTTTCTCATATCTCGCCCTATCCAGTGTCTCCTTTCACCCCCTTTTCTGTTGTCTGTCCCCCAGGGAGGAGGTCACATGTAGATACTTGTAATTGGTTCAGCTTTTCCAACCCACTCACCCTCTTATCCCCCCCCCCACCCAGTATCGCCCCTCACACCCCTGGTCCTGAAGGTATCATCCACCCTGGATTCCCTGTGCCTCCAGCTCCTATCTGCACCAGTGTACAACCGCTGCTTTATCCAGACTTGCAAGGTAGAATTGGTTCATGGTAGTGGAGGGGTGGGGGTGGGGAGGAAGTATTTAGGAACTGGAGGACAGCTGTATTCTTCTTCTTTTTTCTTTTTTTTTTTTTTCATTTTTTTCTCTTTTCTTTTTCAGGACGATAAAGACATAGCATACTAGCATTCCACTCCAGGACTGAAGATAAGCCTTCAAGAGGCAGGTAATTTGATTAAATTACTATGTTTATGATTCATTCAGCGAATTAGGGGTTTGCCGTTTATTTCTTGGATTATGTGAGGATTCGTCTGGTCTCTGCACACCGGTGCATTCTGATTAGGGAGCTCACACGACTTAAGAGTTCAGAGCCCAGGATAAATTTAAATTCTACAGGACTGGCTTGTTTGAGATTTCTTTTCTGTTGCTCTAAATTTGGTCAATTGTGGTGAAATTAAACTTGAGCTCCTTAGTTCTGTTCATGTCTGGACTTTTTGTTTTGCTTTGAGTGTAGAGTAGCGTTTGTGTCTCAAGCGAATAAAGGGTGCCACTGAATAATCTCACAGCGTTCCAAGGTATTCCTAGGTGACCCGAGAAACCTCTGCTTGCTAGCACATTGATGGATGGAGATTTATGTCCTATTGACTATGTTCCTTGGATGGAAAAGGAACAGTGTCACCCCCAATCCATTAATCTGACATCTCTTATAATTGATGTCCGACCAAGTTTGTGTAATAAGAATTGCTTGTGGACTTGTGTGTGTCAAGGAGAGAGAAGATAGGGGTGGGGGGAGACTGTGAGGAGGGAAGATTGTCTACAACTCATTGGAAGCTCGGTGTTTGAGGACTTTGAACTCTGTCACGAGCGGGCTCCATTTAGTAAGGGCCCAGGAGAGGCGTGTTAGCATCCAGGTGTGCTGCCTGAGAAAACGGTAGTCTCCTTTTGAATGATGCTTCCTACAAAAGTATCATTTGTGATCATAGTTTATATCACATTGTGGAATCAGAAAATGTATTTCCAGAGCAGAAATGGGGATAGTGCCTACTGGGGTGGGGGTGGGGAGAGAGATAATTAGAAAATTTACTTTTGACTTGAGACGAAGCAGTGCAGAAAATCAAAAGAAATGAAATGGAGCCGTAATTTTCAGGGTCCAAGTTGTGTAGTTAATGTGCAGTAATGTATAATGTACAACAGTGGAGAGATGCAGTTGTGAAAACCATCAACCTGGATTAAACTTTAGATATTATTTAATTTAGCCACTTGTGTTGCTTGTGCTGCTTGCAAGGTTCTGGTTATCCAGTGAAGACAGAAAGATAAAGACGTTCCTACACAGCAATGTCTTTTGTTGTATACCCACATAAGAAGAGGGCTGGTGGTGCTGTGGTTAGACATCGTGTAGCTATAACTGCAAGGTTGGCAATTCAGACTTATGAGCTACTGGGGGGGGGGGCGGGGAATGAGGTTCCCTGCTTTTATAAAGATGTACAGAAATCCCATATAGGGTTGTTATGAGACAAGAGTAGATTGCATCTGAGTTTATAATCCAGTGTTCTAGGGACTGCATGTACAGATGCTGATGAGCAGGAGCCCCTGCAGTGCCATGAGTGAGGTTTTGAGCTACTAACCCCAAAGTAGGCAGTTCTAACTCACCAGCTGCCCCACAGGAGAAAGATGAGGCTGTCTGCTCCTCTAAAGCTTTATAGTTTCATCAACTTTCTGCAGGATACCGATGAACTATAATCAGCTCCATAACAATTTGTTACTTAGTTTTTGCTTGTTTGTTTGTTTAAAAGAAAAATTAATTTTAGCAGGGAGTTTTTAATAGGACGGCAATAAAAAATTTCCCTACCAGAATGTAGGGAAATGTAGGTTATGTAGTAATCTGCTATCAGTTGCAATAATTTATTGTTTCTGGAATTGATCTCTCTCTCTCTGCATGATGTATTGCGGGTGGGAAAGTGGAGGGAGTCAGTGTGGGAAGGAAAGTAGAGAGTAATGGAAAGTGGTGAAGCTGAAGCAGTAGGCAGCAGATGCATCATGAAGGGTCTCATAAAGCAGGTTAGGAGATTTTAGTCAGTGACACAGAAATAACGCAAAAAAAAGCAAAAGACACAGCTATAAACAACAACCGAAAGAGTCTGTGAAATCCAAATCCAGCAGCAAGCTCTTACAATGAGTGTTTTTAGAAAACAACTTTAGAGAGCAGAAAATGATCAAAAGAATGAAGGCTAAAGAAAGGGAGAGAACGGTCAATATTTTAGCCTAAGACTTTGAAGTTCGATTTGCCCCCAGTTAAACCCAATTCTGTTAAATTTCTAGCCCACCAATTCTGTGGACCATCTCCAGTGATAGAGAATTCGGAGACACGTGGATTATAATAGAGAGTACGTCAAAGTTTATAAGGAAAATTTAAAGTCTCAAACCAAACTCATGGCCATCGAGTCAATTCTGACTCATACCCACTCTCTATGTGGATCAGAGAAGGGAATGTCATGGCATGAACGAGGGGGTGCCTTCCGACAGCCCACTTGCTGCCACGCAGTCACTCAGCCCCACGGGAGCCACACGTTTCTGCTTTTGAAAATATTGACAACGAATTAACTTTTCTATAGCCTTTGCTTATATCCCAGCTACTTCCCATCATTTGTGTAATTAGGGTCATAGAACTATGCGAGCGATTACCAAATTTCCACCAGGAAATAGTGAAGGAGAGCACCCAGGGGAGTAGGGGGTCATCTCAGAGGGGATGGCATGGTGCAGTATTTTGGAAAAGTTGGCGTTTAGGACATCGTTAAATGCCGTATCGTAAGGAAGAGCTTTGTCCTGATCCCGCTGAACAAAATTATCCATGCAATGAGGTACAAACATCGCTTCCAGTTCCCGGTTCCTGAACTAGTCCTTTTGCTTCTCTGTCCCTACTCATGACGGAGAACGTGAATTTCTTTTAAAAGTAAACTGTCCTAGAAATATCCCATTTCTTGGTGGCACAAATGGTCCTGTGCTTGGCCACAAAACAAAGGGCAGTGGTTGGAATACATCTGGAGAGGAAAAGGCCTGGCATTTTGCTTCTGCAAGGTCTGCAGAGTTCTACTTGGCAAAGGCGAGACTGCGTTCACAGAAATGGCTCACTGACAACGGCCAGAACTCCGTGAGTGTGCCAGGGCTTGGGGCAACTGCCTCTCTTGCGCGCACGCTTGCCGTCTCCAGGCTCGTTTCTACCAGAACCAGTTCAACACGCAGTTCTGAATATGCTACTTCCGTTCTAAATAAATGGCTCCCAAATAATTACTATGCACGGAATCAACATCTTCAATTTAACTCTCTTTGAACCGTGACCAGAACTCTCTCTTCATCAGTCCTTGCCTCTCCAATCACAGCTGGAGCTGGAGCCCTATTCTCCCCCCCATACCCCCCCCTCATTTTTAAGAGACCATACTTCCCTGTTTGTTTGCTTTTTTCCTGTATCAAAGTAGGTGCGAAGGGAAGACAGTGCAGAGCCCCTGGGGTAGGAAAATTGGGGGAGGAGGTAGAAAGGAGAATATGTCTCTAAAGGAGGGGAAGAGGTGTATCATTAAGGCAGGAAAATATTCTCTGTCAAAAGCTGAGGGGAGGGGTAGCTACAAGCCACAGAGATGAGCGCAGAGGCTAAGGCACAGCATGCCTCCTCAGTGAGGAGGGGGCGCGGTCCTCTCCACTCAAGTGTCCAGAGGAAGGGAATTGGTAGGTTCTCTTCCATCTCTGGGTCTTCGTCCCGGTCCAGCCACTCCAATGCCTAATCCTTCTCCCTTATCTAGATAAGGGTCCTTCAGGGCCCGGAAGACAGAGATTCGTTTTTGTGGGTTAAAAACCAGCATTTCCAGCAGCAGCTGTGCTCTGAACTCTCCACCTCGGGGACCACTGACTCCTCTGGGCAGGGCCCTTTGGGGGAAAAGGCTCCCGGGGCAGAGATACATCTCGGGCCAGGCTTCCTCTGGGGGCAAGCCGAACAGATAAAAATTGTTGCCTAGCTGGTCAGCTTCAGAGTGCACAGAAGAGAGGCTTCCGACGAACCATCTCTGCAGAGATCAGCCAGCACTGCTTGTGGCCACCGGAGTTGCTTATGCAGCTTGCGGAGGGACTTTGGGAGCCCTGCACCAGAGTGTAACAGCCACAGGTGTAAGGGCCATCTGGGAGCTGGAGATTCTGGTCACGCCAAAGGCAGCCGGCTTGACCGTCCCATTACTTGTCACCAGAATGTTCTCCGGCCTCAGGTTGCAATTGGCACGCAGGACATCAAGGCCTCTGAGAAACTGCCCCATCAGACCCTCGAAGTTCTCCGAGGGCAAACCTGGTGAGGGGCCTATTCTTAAGCAAAGCTACCTCCTGAGTTGTGCATCCCTTTCTGTTCTGTTCATTCAGGCCTTTCTTCTCAGCAATCCTTTGACACAAACGACCGCTCAAGTCACAAAAAGCAGTGGTTACATCTCTGTTTCCATCTCAGTTTACCTCTTAGGAGTCTCCCACGCACCCAACACTTTTATTGGCACACAATTCTCATATCATACAATCGAACAGTTCAATCGTTCAATCACATCAAGGGGAGTTGTATTCAGTTGATTAATTCCTCCTTCTTGCAGTACTTTCTTTCCTTGCTTTTTCATAACAAGTTCTTAATATTCTGCCTACTCCCTCATCTGCTTTTCATGAACTTCTTTGATAGCTCATGCCCTCTGAGATTTCCCCAATCTTGGGGTGCTCTCGCACTCTACCTGTGGCTACTTTCTCCATCTAGACATCTTAGGAGTAATCCTATCCATTGTCTTGACTTTAATATCTATGCACAGAGATGGCCACATTTATCCATGGTAAGCCCTTGGACAAATGCCAGACATCGATTTCTTCATTTGGCAACTCGAATTTGATGTTTCATATATTGAAACTTACCATGTACAAAATAGAACTCTTCATTTGCCACTCCCCTTAAATTTACCTTGTAACTTGCTCCATATTAAAGTTTTAATTAAAACATTTTAAATTGAAAGATCATTCTATCGGGGGGCTCTTACAACTCTTATAACAATCCATACATCAATTATATAAAGTATATTTGTATATATGTTTTCATCATTATTTTCTAAACATTCACTTTCTATTGAACCCTTGGTATGGACTCCTCTTCACCAACCCCACCCTCATGATCCCTTGATAAATTATACATTATTGTTATTTTTATATCTTACACCAACCACTGTCTCCCTTTCCCCATGGTTTCTGTAGTTCGTTCCTGTGTTCGTCTGGGTAGACTAGAGAAACAAATTCATAGACACTCATGTATATATAGGAAAGAGCTTTATATACAAGAATAATTGAACAGTGAGGAAACATTGTAGCCCAGTCCACATCAAGTCCATAAGCCCAATATTAGTCCATATGTCTGGTACCAATCTATAATGCCCTCTTCTGACTCACAAAACACATGCAATGACATAGAATGCAGGAAGATCACAGGCCAGTGGGTAGAAAGTCTTGTGGATCCAGTGGCATTGTAAGCATCTTAGCGCTGGCAGGGGTTTCCATGTGGCTTCTGCAGCTCCCAGGGTTCTGGTTGCATCAGGGTAGGTCCATGCGGCTTCTCAGAAAGGTCTCACAGGGAGTGAGCATGAGTCCCGCCACCGCCACCAGTGAACTATTTATCTCCTTAGCATCTCCAAATGAGGTCATCAAGCTACTGCCTGATTGACAGGCTAGACTCCACCCCTTGACACCAGATTATGTAACTACCACAGTCCCCCTCGTGTGTGTCTATGTGTTGATCATTGCAACTGGTTCCCCCTTCCTTCCCTGCTTTCCCTGCCTTCTCTCTACCATCCTGGTATTGCTACTCTCATTTCTGTTACTGGATTCCTTTTGTTCTGAGCTTTTACCTCTCATCTGTACTTGTGCACATACTCTGGTCTAGGCTGCAGTGAAAGGAAGGACTGGGGTCATGATAGTGGGGGGTGAGGAAGGCTCAAGGAACCGGAGGAATATTGTGTGTTTCATGGGTGCTATACTGCGCCCTGGTTGCCGCATCCCTTCCTTGTGACCCTCTGTAAGGGCATGTCCCATTGTCTACAGATGGGTTTGGGTCTCCTTTCTTCGCCACATTTGCTTACGCACGCATTTTGTTTTCAGTGATTGCGCTGGGAGAGTGAGCATCACAGGGTGCCAGGTTGTTAGAACAAAGTGTTCTCGTATTGAGGGAGGACTTGAGCAGAGGCCCGAAGTCTGTTTAGGAGCCCCTCAAATAGACTTCAGGCTAGGAGGGGCAGATCCTGGAATTCCCCCAGGACCAAAGGGGAAATAGTCATAAAGGTCAACAGACAGACCTGGAATCATGTATTTTTTTGGTTTCTTTTTTGCTAATTACTATTATCTTTTTCCTTTTATCTTTTTATTCAATTTTTTTTCTCTTTGTTTGGTCTCTGATATTGTTGGTTTGCCTACATATATAAGATAGGCATGGGAAGAAAGTTCGAGGAGAAAGCAACAGGACTGATGGTTCAGGAAGGACTTGGGTGGGCTAAGTGGGGGAGAGAAGGAGGCAGGGGAAGGGAGCAGTGAGCAAACCACACCATAGAGAGGGGAACAACTAGGGAATTAAAATCAGCAATGAGAAGGACATAGAGATCCTGCAGGGTTTGGAGCAACAGCAATCTAGCTGAGAGGAATTACTAAGAGGAAAAAGAAGGGTGAGCATGATGGTGGGGCAGGAGGAAGGTAAAAGGAAACACAGGAATGATCTAGGAAACAACGCTATGGAGAGAGGTATAAGCGTAGGTGTATAGAGCTTAAATTTTGAGCACTAGGGTTTCAGAAGGCTACCATTACAGTGAAAGCCCCAACTCCATCTGAGTCTCTAGGGAGATTAAGGTGCCATTGAATTTCTTTCTGACCTTTAACTAGCAAAGTATATATCTTTGCTCTGAGACAAAGTACATTATCACAAAATCAAACTCACTGCCATCCAGTAGGTGTAGACTCATAGTGACCATACAGGGAAAGGGTTGAACTGCCATTTTGAGTTCCAAAGACTATCTGTTTACAAGAATAGAAAGTCCTATCTTCCTCCCTAGGAATTGCTGGTGGTTTTGAGAAAAATCTCAGTCCAAGGCATAACCACCAAGCTACCAGGGCTCCTCCCAGGGTACATTGAAAGTGAATTCCTACACTCCCCTAGCCAAGGAACAGGGGGAAGGCCTTCCCTCAAGGGCTTTCCTAGCTGTGTCTTTGGTGTAATGGGGTACTAGAGTCTCATGATCATGAGTCATACTCTGAGCGTCCTGGTCAGAGGCCCTCAAAAGCAATTCTGTCTAGCATTTTGCATGCTTCCCAATCATGGTCTTACTGCTGCTTCTGTATTCCCACCTGCAGATGTATTGATGTGTTGCCAATCATGCTTTTGTGTCCATTTGCCCTGTACTCCCATGTCCTGCTTAAGCAGGCAAGCTCACTACCATGAAGTTGATGCTCACTCATATTTTCTTACAAATCCTTAGGCATCATTACGACCTCCCACTCATGGTCTCCTTCATCGGGATGAATTGTTTCCTTTGTTGTCCTGTTTAAGAAATAATAAATGTGTCTTTACCAATGATATTTGAGATCTGGGGTTTCTTTTGTCCCCTACCTTTATCTAACAGCTCCCAATTTGACCTCTATTTCAGTTAATGGCCACTTCTCTTTTCTGTATTTATTAAGCTCTGGTTTAGCCTGGTTTTCCTCTCTTAGATTACTAACATCAATGAGCTAATTCTCTGTATTTAATCCTCTTCATTTGAAACATTCCCTAGATTTTGTGGAATATACCCTGATTAACATAGTATTTTTAATCTGTTTGATTTTCTGTCCTGATTGTTACAGGCTTGCATTTTCTCAGATTCATGTACTTATTCAAATGTTACCACCATACTCTATATTTATGAAAAAATGAATATTGATAACACATTGAAGACATTTTTGAAATCATTCATATATATGAATCATTTGAAATTTCTTTTTGTAATCTACACTGTTTTGTGATATATCTTTGTTGATAAGTGTTGAACAAGTTCATTAATTTTCCCAACTATATGCTATTGTTGAACAGACTATAGTTTATTTATATAGTCTTCTACTGATTTACTTCCATTAAAACTATGAACCAATCTGCAATCAATATACTTTTGAATGTATCTCTTTGAACCCACTTTCTAAGTTCATTGCCACAGTGCTTTTGATACGTCTTTCTTGTTTGAAGTCAGGGGATGTCATTTTAGCTACTTACTATTTTTGGTTTAGCAGTGCATTCCAAGGAGGTAAATGAAAGCCATTTTTTTAGGATTTGCTATAAATAATTATCTAGTTTTCATATTTTTGGAATAACATACTCTTGAATTTGTTCACTATTTTACTCAGATTTCTCAACGAAATTACCTCTTAATTGATGAGTTCAATTGGCCTATTTCAGTTTTTCTTATGCTTTGCTGCTTGATAGTTGACACACTCTCTCCCCTTTTCAGTCAGCTTATGTCCTCTTCTCTTTGCTTATAGTTAGACGGCACCACCCACCCCTGAGTCACCGTTAGCTATTGCTGCCTCTGACTTTTTCCCTATTAACTCCTCCACTCTGTGCTTCCTGGGATTTGTCTGTAGTCATTTTCTCTTATGTAGTCTCTGTGCTAGTTAGGTTTATGTCAAGTTGAGTAGGACAGGATTCTCCCATGATGCCATCTAACATAGTGTGGTCAATTCCACGATTCAATTTTTGACAAAGCACTTAAGCAGCTGTGGGGAGAATAAAATTAAAAGCCCAACTCACTTCCATGGAGTGGATGCAGGCTTTTAGCAACCCTATAGAACAAGATAGAACTTCTCCTGGGAGTTTCTGAGAGTGTAACTCTTTACAGGAGTAGAAAGCGTTGTCTTTCTCCCCGTGTGGCTTATGGTTTTGAACAGCTGACCTTTCAGACAGTAGCTGTAAGTGCAACCACTTAATCTGGTCACAGACTTGATATGGCTCAGGGAAGTTTCACTTAGAATGTGGCCTGTGCTTAGTATAAGTTGACAGTGGATGGAAGTTAGCTTATTCTTACTGCTGAATTTGGATCCTGCATTGCTTCATCAACCTCCTATTTAAAAAAATCCTGCCCATCAAAGGAGCAATCATTAGATTCATTTGAAACGTGGATTCATTTGGCTGATCTCAGATTCATTCACCTGGGCATCCACCAGTCTGTGGTCTTCTTGTTTCATCATCTTGCTTCTTGTTCATTAGCTCTTTCAGCTTTGGAGGTTAGCTTACATCTGGCCCATGTTCATGAACTGAACTGAACTTGATGCCCTTCTACAATGGTATGAGACTTCTTGATAAGAACCTCTTTCTATATGCATGCGAGCTTCATTGGTTTTGCTTCTCTAGAGAACCCAGCCGAATTCACTCTCCCTAAGGAATTACATGAACTATCAACTTTGGACATGTTAGCGGGAAAGACCAGTCCCTGGAGAAGGACATCTTGCATGGCAAAGTGGAGCGGCAGTGAAAAAGAAGAAGGTCCTCGAGATGGATTAACACAGTGGCCACAACATGGGCACACACATAAGAACAATTGTGAGGATGGTGCAGAAGAGGGAGGCGTTTCTTTCTGTTGTAGTTAAGGCTGCTATGAGTCAGAACCAACTCAATAGCACCTAACAGCGACAGTAACAAATATCAACTTTTACTTGATGCTTCCCAAACTCTTCATTTGAGTATCTCCTACTCTCTAATCTATTTTAATTAATTATTCAACATTTTCATCTGGATGCCCAATAGGATCACAAAGTCAGCGTGTATATGCTTACGTTCATTACTTTACTTCCAATTCTCATTCACTTTGTTTTAATTATCCATCTTACTGTCAAATTAGGAGTTGAATTTGGCCAGCAATGTGGATGAGCATCTCAGAGTCAAAGACATAGACTTTACCCAATTATACATATCTATCTCTTTGTATCTGGATCACATTTCTTATGTACCCATGCACTTTTCTTTTCAATAGTATTTCCAATGTCTGTGTTTCTTACATTGGGGTACTTTGACCCTTTCCAATTCATGGAAAACAGCTGTACAAAGTATAAGACAAAGGATTCTGAACTCAGAATCTTCATTTAGATTCATTCTTTCTAGGAGTACTAAATAAGTTATGATGTACAGAATTTTTAAAATAAGGACATAAGATAATATTTTATTCTAATAAAATAACTGTAAATTGTTATCATCAAACAATTCTTTAAAGGAACTTTTTGGATCAATGGACTGCCCTGGTTCCCGCATGGGAATATTTGTTCTTCATTTCTCCCAGCCTGTGCTTTTCTGCAATGCCCTGCACATCAGCATTCTGCTCACTCCTTACAGTTCAGGTCAAATGCTGCCGCTGCTGTGGAGCGATGCTACTCTGAATTAGAATTAATTATTGCTTCCTTTGTGTTAATAAAGCACTGTTTTTTTGTTGAATTTTGTCTTGTGCTTTATTTGTTCATAGGCAATTTGATCCCTACTGTTGAATCTTGTTTATTTTTCCTTGTATTTTAGTTATATATATATATATATATATATATATATATATATATATATATATATATATATATATATATATATATATATATATATATATTTCTTCATGAATTATATAGCAGGTAATTGTCTACTCTTTGTAGCTTCGCTGTACCTAGCTCATTTTAGGTGCCAAATGCATATTATGAATTTAATCCCTATTAGCAGATAAATAATATTCTACAACTTTTTCTTTATACTTTTGCAGCAGGTACAAAAAGAGTTGATTTTTTTCCCACTCAAATCATATCCTCTACCTTTAAAGCTAGAAGAACATGAGATGTCTCTCCATATTATTCTTTTTCCCTATGTAATTTCATTGTTTGATTGTTGATAGAATTAGTCTGTTAACCTTTCAAATGAAGATAAAAATATAAACACAAAGCAACTATATTACTTTTATAAAATAACTTTACTTTAAAATATAGGATTATATGCTATACTATAATACAACATTACATACATGTGACATATTTTTCTACACATGTAAAGGAAAACATTTTTTTGCATGCAATGAATTACACTTGACAACTAATAACTTATAGGAACTGAACTTGTTGAAAGCAATGGAAACTACATGATTTACTGAACACAACTGAATGAAAATAAGACTTTTTACCTTTTCTCTTTTAGTGTAGTACTCTAAGGTCTTCCACATTTTCTATTACAGCTCGCTAAAATGCGTCAATAAATCTCTACATTTTACTTTCCGTGCTACTTTATCGTTCTCTTGGACATCTGCTCATACTTCGTCCTTTGAGACTCTTTTATAGCCCCTCTCCCCAGGATCTCCTGGTACAACTGATGACCAAAAAAGATGAGGAGAGCAGGGATGTTACCTATGACTCAGTCATATTAACTTAGATCGAAAGTGTTATTCTGTTTTTACCCCTGGTGTCACCTGATCCTCATTGGAATCTTACTTTACTCAGGAAGCCTAGGAAGAACAACCTCTTTGGGACACGTAAAAGGCCACGGTCCATCTTCTTAGGGCTTGAATCGAACCGTGTCTGGAGAACAAGCATGGTTCACAAATGTCAGTTCTAATGCAGAAAAAGGTAGACAACTTGGCACATGGTGAGCATGATCCGTAGCAAAAAGGCTAAGCCCCCTGAATATACTGGTATGTTTAAAGTTCAATATTTATGTTAATATTTATAAAATTAAACCTGGATCCAAAAGGCATTGGAAGATTACAAACTATCCTAGCAAAACGTATTGGCAGCTGTGCTTGACATGATTGAAGGGGACGCTTTGTTGCTCTCATTTTGCTCTCCCGTAGTCCCGTGTATCTAGCACACGAGGTGGCCTCAGGCCTCCCCAGTCTGCTAGCAATGAGGCCACATTAACATTCACGCCTGCTTTTGCTGCACGCTGACATTTACCTGTACCACTGTGAGGCCTCAGTTCCTTCCTGTCCCCATCTCAAACATCTTATTTCTCCAACATTTATTTCTAAGCATCTCTAGGAGTAGTCTCATGAGATCTCTGGATCAACAACATTAATCTACTTTTGTCTCTTCGATGTCTGTTGCCTGTGAGTCACTAAGGGAAGTGTCTCACCATTGTCACTGTTGTCAGCACGTTACTGTGCCTAAGTTCCTTCTGTCGCCCTCTTCCTAATTATTTCACATTTCATCACTGAAGCTGTCCAGTCTGTGTAAACCCAAATATCAGGGTGCTCTAACCAAGGGCCCCCCCCGTTTCTGCCTTCAGAGGGGGGAGGGAGCAGGAAAGGAAAGTGGCTTGGTCATGGCCAGGCGCGCAGAACCAACCTCACCACTTCTTCTGCGACTCAGAATAAGTTACTAAAACTCACTGAGCCTACTCTGACTCTTCTGCAAGTGGGGATTGATAAGAATATCTATTTTAAAGAGTTATAATGCAAAGCAAACTCACTGCCACAGCTCGATGTTGACTCACAGCTACCCAACCGGACAGGGGAGACCTGCTCCTGTGGGTCTCTGACACTGTGACGTTTTACAGGAGTAGAAGGTCTGTCTTTCACCCAAGGAGGGGTTGGCGGTTTCAAACTGCTGATCTTGGGATGAGCAGCCCAACAAGTAACCGCTATGCCACCGGGACTCGTTCAGAGGGTTATGACAGAGGATTGAATTAGTTACCATTTGCAAAGTATTTATTCAGTGCTAGTGAACATTGGATATTATTACCATTTGTTATTGAGGCTACAAAATTATCTTTGAATTTTATATTCATGCTTTACTCCAGAGTTGAATTACTCCACGCTTCTCTGGCTATCTTGAAGCCACAGACACCATCTCGGGATCCAGGCCCTCGAGTTCAATGGGTCCGTAGAACAGCCCGTTCTGCCGCCGTGAGACCGATCCTCGACACTGGCCCTCCGCCCACTGGGGCATGGGTTAGACTGCTAGCCACAAGGTGATCACTTTGAAACCACCAACTGCTCCATGGAGGTAAGATGAGGTTTCTACTGACGTGTAGATTTAGTGCTGGAAACCCGTCCGAACGGCCTCGATGGCAGGGAGTTTGATTTGGGGTTAGCTGCTCTTACGGCTTTCCTGCTCTCCCACTCCTCCCAATCCGCCGCCACTCCCCTTGGGATTTTTCCGAATTGTCCTTCTCACCTGCTTTCTTTATCGTCCAGCCATGGTCTGCTTCTGGACGTGTCTGCTTAGCCTCCCTGCGCCAGTCCTCTCCTATTGTCAACTGTACCCTCTTTCCCGAGACGAGAAGCAGATGGGTTGTGATGAATACCATCTCATGTGCCTACACTCGTTCGGTAACAGGTGGCTGCTCCGTCAGCTGGGGTCTCCTTGAGGACACCCTCCCGGCCTCCCTTTGACCATGCATACGCTCGTCCAGATGGCGACTTGCTTCCCCAGAGTCCTGAATCAACCGAACAGGAGATGGCAGGGCTGTGCTCATTTTGCCTGGGGTTTAATACAGGCATGGAGTTTTATTTATTTTTTGTCCTCTTAATTCAGGAAAAAGGAACAAACCTTATGTGAAAATGATGTTCACAACGTGGTTTTAAATTCTCTCACAGGAAGTCTAAATTTGTGTGATTAAATTAGCATTCATAAATGCCAAAGCAAGAAACCAAATTAATTTGTTTTTGCTGTTGGAAAAGAATAAAGATATCTTTGAATCATCTAATGTATTAGATTTTTACTCTGTGTATCTTACTTCTGTTTAATGCACTCTGGCTACATTAAAATGGAGGCAACTGAATTTATTATGTAAAGATAAATGTATAGGTTAGGTTCACCTTGGTAAGATGGAAGCAAGTTGCTTTCCCCTAAGGTTAAAACAGCTCTTCTACCTTGTATTCTGGAAGTAACCTACTTTCAACCAAATTACGGCTTCAAGAACAGTACACATTTGCTTGAATTCATCTCTGCCTCTATCGTTTTCCGGATGCATCTGTGCAAGCCCTGATTAAAGTCTTCATGTTGCTTGAATGCCTACTATCCCTGAACATTAGAGTAAGAAAACCTGGAGCCAATGTCCCAGAGTTGAAGGATAGACATTTTTAAAGTTTAAAAATAATATGGCTTTATTTAAAACATATCTAGTCATTTGTAATCCCTGTAAAAGGAATCACTTATGGAAGATTTTTCAAAGAATTAAGAAATCCCAAATATAAAGTCTTCTAATCTTAATCTGTTAAACATTGGTGTAGGTCGGGTTCACTAGGCAAGCAAACCTGGTGACACTTATAAAGGTATTTATATTAAGAAAATGCCTAACAATTATAGACGTGAGCATGTCCAAGTTCAAGCAGGATTCAAGTCTGTGAACCAGACGCTAGGCTAGAGGTTTCTCCTGACTCATGTAGCTTCAGGGAATAGTAATTCCAAGATCAGTAGGAAGACCACATGATGGTCTTCTGAGTGGCTGCTGAGACAGACAAATCCAAGATTAGTAGATCAGGCTTGTGGCTGCAGAAGCAAATTAATTCACAGTCAGCAGGTCAGATGACGGGGCCCAGAATACTCCCAGGATCAGTAGGCAATAGGGCAGAAAATTGGCTCAAGTCCACAGAACCAGAGGTTGATGAGCCAGATACAGGAGACAGATTCAGCAGAAAGCAAAGCAAACTTTCCCACAATGTCCCATTTATATTGGACGTAGGACACACACCCTAGGAAACATCCTTTCCATTGCATCCATCTGTGACCTTAGTAAAGATGTTGCATAACACGTTAATCTTGTTTCAAAGACTGGCTGCTCGTAGTAGATTCCATTATGGAGTTAACTACACTGTGTTAGATCACATGATAAATCATAACTACCAAACCACTGGGAATCTTTCTCCAGCCAAGTTGACACAAAACCTATCAGAAACATTAACTTATTTAGAACCACAAAGAGTGTAAGTTCAAGAAGATATTTTATGTGCTTATACATTTTTCTCCATCACCTGTCCGTCAGTTTGTCCTACTGTTGTGGTTCTGTGTTGCTGTGATTCTTGAAGCCATGTCAGTGGTATTTCAAAAACCAACAAGGTCACCTACAATAAACAGAGTTCAGCAGAGCTTCCTGACTAAGCACAGACTATCAAGAAGGAAGATGCTGTCCGCTTCTGTGGAGTGAACCACTGAATACCTTATATATTGAAGCACAGCACTGTCACATACGGAAAACCCATTAACATCAACAGAACATGGTCAGAGACAGTTCCAGAGAAAGAGTCTCCCAGGTCAGAGGGCACGGCCCTCACATTATAGCTGAAGTACTTGGGGAAGACTGCCTTCTCAGAGCAGAATGGACCACAGTGATGCAGCTGGAGTAAAGCTTTTGTGACCTTCCTTTGCTGATGAGGCGCCGCTGAAAAGGAGAAGAAACACTTGCAAACACCAAGAATAATTGGAAGATGAAATGTAACAAGTATGAATCTAGGAAAACTGGAATTTGTCTAAAATGAAATAGAACTTCTAAGGATGGATTTGCTAGGTATTAGTGAGCTGAAATTAACTGATACTGGCCTTATTGAATCAGAAAATCATATAGTTTACAATGCTGGAAATGAGAGATTCAAGAGGCATAGTGTCTCATTCATCATCAAAAAGGATATTTTAAGATCTATCTTGAAGTGCAATGCTGTCTGTGATAGGGTAATATTTATCTGCAGGCAAGTAAATCCAATAAATACTATTATTCAAATGTATGCAGCGATCACAAAAACTAATGATAAAGACATTGAAGAATTTTATCAACATCATTCTGAAATGGAACTAAGATGCATTCATAATTATTGGTGATTGGAATGTAAAAGTTGGAAACAAAGAAAAAGAAATAATTGGAAAATATGAGTTTTGTGAAAAAATGAAACTAAAGATCAGGTGATAGAGTCTTATATGACCAATGGCTTCTTAATAGCATATACTTTTTTCAACAACACAAATGGTGACTCTACACATGGACTTCTCTAGATGGAACACACAGAAATCTAGTTGACTGTATCTGTGGGAAAAGACTATAGAGAACCTCAATATCAGCAGCTAACATGAGGCCAGGGACTGATTATTGGAAAAGACCATCAATTGCTCATATTTAAGTTCAGGTTGAAGTTGAAGAAAATTGAGTCCATGACACCCCAAATAGGATCTTGAGTTCACTCCACCTGAACTTTTAGCACATCTCAATTATAGGTTTGGCATTGAGCAATAATGACAGAAGACCTGATGAGCTGTGGGAAGACATCGAGAACATCATTCATGAAGAAAGCAAAGGTCATTAAAAAGGTAGGAAAGAGGGTGTCAGAAGAGGGTGTCTATGTGGGTGTCAGAAGAGACTCTGAGACTTGTTCTTAATCACAGTGTAGCTAAGGCACATGGAAGAAATATTAAAACCAAAGGGCCCAACAGAAAATTTGAAAGGCAGCTTGAGAAGACAAAGTAAAATATTATAATGCAATGTGAAAAGACCTGGGGTTATAAAATCTAAAGGAATAATGCACTCAGGATATCAAACTGAAAGAACTAAAGAAAAAAATTAAAGCCTCAAGTTGCAATATTGAAGAATTCTTTGGAAAAAATATTGTCTTAAACAGGAGGCATCAAAAGAAAGAATATACAGAGTCCCTGTACCAAAAAGAACTAGTCATCATCAACTGCTTCAGGAGGCAACATACGAGCAAGAACCAGCAGTACTGAAGGAAGAAGTCCAAGTTGCACTGAAGGTATTAGCCCCAAAGAAGGATCCAGGAGATGATGGAATATCAGTTGAAATGCTTAAACAAGCTTATGCAGTATTGGAAGCATTCATTGGTCTATGGAAGACAGCTACCTGGACAACTGAATGGAAGAGAGCCACATTTGTATCCACTCCAAAACAAGGTGACCAAGCAGAATACTCAAATTATAGATAATATCATTAATATCACATGAAGTAAAATGTTGCTGAAGATGATCCAACAATTCAGAAGAGGATATTGATCAAGGGATATCTTTGCTTATGTCAGTTGTGTCTTGTCTAAAAGCAGAGAATATCAGAAAAAAGATTACTTGTGTTTCATTGAGTGTATCACAAAAAAACTATGGAGAGCCTTGGGAACAATGGGCATTCCAGAACACGTCTTATGTTTATGCAGAACTTGTACATGGATCCAGAGGCAGTTGTGCAAATAGAATAAGGGCATGCTGTGTGGTTTAAATCAGGAAAGGTGGACATCAGGGTTGCATCCTATCACCATATGTCCATATGTATTCGATCTGTCTACTGAGCAAATCATCAGAGACGCTGGATTACATGAGAAAACGTGCAGCGTCAGGCTTGGAGGGAGGCTTACTAACAACCTGAGATGTGCAGATGACACAACCTTGTTTGCTGAAAGTGAGGAGGATCTGTGGCACTTGCTGACGAATATGCAATTTTCTTTCTGAATTACAACTCAATACAAAGAACAGCAAAATCCTCACAACCGCACCAGTAGGTAACGTCATGATAAATGGAGAAAATAGTGAAGTTGCCAAGAATTTTGTCTTGCTTAGGTCCACAATCAAGCTCACGGAAGCAGCAGTCAGGGGGTCAAAGGACGTATTGCACTGGGTAAATCCGCTGCAGAAGGCTTCTTTAGGGTATTGGAAAGGATGTCATTTTGAGGACTAAGGTGTGGCTGACTCAAGCCATGGTATTTTGAATTGCCTTGTGCATGTGAAATTGGACCCTGAAGATGGAAGACCAAAGAAGAATTGATACATGTTAATTGTGATGCCAAAGAAGAATACTGGAAGCACCATGGGCTGCTGAAAGGGAAAGCAAATCTGTCTCGGAAGAAATGGGACCAGAGTGCTACTTAGAGGTAAGGGTGACCGTCTGACATACCTTGGACCGGTGGTCAGGAGAAGGAGCGTGCCAGAGGGGACAGAGTGGCAGCAGTAATGGGCCGAACACAGCAGCCATTGTGAGAATGGCGCAGAGGGTCGCAGTATGTCAGAACTGACTTGATGTCACCTAACAACAACAACGTATCTGTACAACTGCATATTTTTAACAAATTAGTTAACATATCAATCATGTACCATACAATCTAATGGTTTAATATATTTTCCAAAGATTGTTCAATTATCACCATAATCAGTTTTAGAACATTTTCATCATTCTTGTGTCCCTTGTTGTTAGCTCGGTGTTACCACCCTGTTTCCTCTGCTATAACCCTAAAGAACTATAAATGTATTTACTGTCTCTATCGATTTACCTATCTTATATTTCATATAGAGAAAATCATACATAAGAAATTGATAATGACAACAAAGTGCAACACAGAAAAACCTCAATTCAAGAGAAAGCAGAAGTTAATAGAAACTAGAACCTATTAAAATAGTCTAAGGGAAAACAAATGATAATATATTCAAATTTAACTTAACTAGTACTGAAGTAGTCTACTCTCCAATGCACTCTGAGCAGAAGAGTATTTATATAGCTGGTCAATTTTCCAAGGGAATTCTATGGAGGTCTAATTCTGTGTAGGCTCTGAAAATACCTTTTAATCTTTAATTTTTATCCACCATCTTGCACAAACCACGTGCTCAGATGTTAAGCTCTAGTACAATCTTCTCTTCTGAGCTTGAATTTTATTATTTACAATCCTTGGATTACATGGGCTGGTGTGTGCCTTCACTGTGAACAGAGCATCTCCTCGTTTAAATGGCTGCTTGTTTTATGACAAGCCTTTAAGATCCAAGACTCTTTTCTTTCTGATAGCTGGGCACCATCTGATTTCTTCATTACCATTTGCTATGGCACCACTGTCTTCAGTGTGCTCTTCATGAGGCAAGTATTGAGAAAGGGCCACATCATCAAAACTATTTGTCCTTTGATTAGTGCTTATGATTGTGAGTTCAAAATCCATTTGTGTATCTAATGTTTACATTTCTAACCCTAGTTCCCACTCTAGAGGCAAAATCATCACCATCTGTGAAATAATTTAAGTAACCTGCATGAGACATTGGGTAATTCTCATAATAGCATAATTTATCTAGGCAATGGCACAAACTTTAAAGCACTTTAAAGGAAAAATATACATATGTGGGAATGCTTTTTACACTTAAATACATGGGATGTTCACTTGTACAGGATATAAACTTCAGTAATTTAAAGCTGCTTAAGAAAAAAATGAGGGCTAGACACAGGGCAACAATTTCAGCCACATTGATTCACAAATGGAAAATCACGTCTGCAGGACTAACACATGTCACAGAAGACAAGGTGGGGTGAAATTGGCCAGTACATGGCAGTCTTCAGTTGCCAATTAATGGGAAACCTCAAAAGCCAGAGATTTGAGCCAACGTCCACGAGCATCCAAATGTCCTACTTCAGGCTGCAGGGTTCTGCTGCTTCTCACACTGGGGTGTTTCAGCTTTAACTCCAATGGAGTGTTTACGTTCCTTTCTTTGCAAGAGTTATGTTTAAGGTAAAGTCCTGTCCCATAGTGGGGTTTTCAAATCACATAATTCTGATGTGGATTATGAAAAGTGCTGTCCACCTTGAAAGACAAAATCTAAAATCCAGGTGGTCTGTACCATTCAGCCAGGGTCACTGAGTGCTAAAATAAACTTGGTCAAAAAAATGCATGATTAGCAATATTATACTGGGTGGGTTCTTGAATTGAGAGTCTATGTACGTAATGGTAAGCCATACAGTGAAGTTTCTTTCGACAATTAAAAGAAATTAAACATTGACATAAAATAGAGTATGGATGATTTTTCAAAGCATTATCCTAATGGAAAGAAAGCAATCCCAAAGACTACATATTATCTAATTATGTTTATACAAAATATCCAGAATAGCTGAATCAATAGCAATAAAAATTAATTAGGTTGTGTTTGCAAATGGAAGTGGGAAAAGTAGGGGACATTGAGAGTAACTGCTAATTGGTGTGGGCTACTTTTTAGGGAGTTGAGGATGTTCTAAATTTAGATTATGGAGATTGTTGCTCAAAACTGTCAATATACTAAAAACCATGGAAATACATACTTTTAGACTAGTATTCAAATTATGTCTCAATAAAGTTGCTAAAATTATCATGATATGTTGGTGCTTTGTAGTCCATGTGTCAGGTGACGTTCTCTAGAGAAGCAAACTAGAGATGTTTCTGCATGTGTATGTAGGCATAACTTTACATCAGGCACATGGTTCACTTAGCCGCAGAAATGGGTAAGCCCAAGTTAGTTTCAAGTCAGATGTTAAGTTGGAGGCTTCTCCTAACTCACATAGCTTCAACAGCTGATAAACCAAGCATCAGCAGGAGCACCACAGGCTGCAGATTCAGACAGATTCAAGGTCAGCAGGTCAGGTTTGTGACTGGCAAAAGTGAATAAATCCAAGGCTGGCACAAGCCAGAAGGCAGGCTGCTGGTGGCTCCAGGATCCAAACGCAGGACAAAGCAACACACTTTGCTGCATGGCCACATGGATACTAGGTCTTCAGAATGCAAACATCATGCTGTTTCCGTTATACTTTGGTGCTCTTTAAATTCATCCTGCAGCTATTAAATTCCAACAAGCTTCTTATACTTAATCTAATTTGTGCACATGAATGAGCACCACAATTTTTGCAAAATCTAAAAAGAATTGCTTGGCATTATACACAGGCCACAGGATAAAACGGAATTTGGCTAAATTTTCTGTGAGTCAAGTGAAAGAATTGCCTATTAGTTGACTAACGTTATTAATTCAACCATGATATATCCCATATTACAAGGATCAACTATCTGGAACTGAGGAAAAAATGCCTTTCGCTAACAAAACTCTTTAGTAATTCCTGGCTTCCCACCACTGACCTTTTGTTGGGGAGCACAGCACTGTTGTCACTGTATAGTCAGAGCTCCTTATGCATCTCCATATGCTACAGCGCCCAGACGATAGCACACGGCGGACTGAAGAGCGAAGAAAAAGAGTTACAGCCTAAGTTCCTGGTGCAGACATATAACCAGACATGTAATTTTAGCTAAGTTCAATTTTTTATACATCTCACTCCCAGCCTTTGTCTGTCAGTTTGTGTCTTATAACATGACTTGCATGTTACTATGATCCTGGATGCCAGGCCACTGATATTTCACCTGCCAGCAAATGCCCATAGTGGACAGGTTGCAGTGGAGCTTCCACACTAAGCAAAACTGGGAAGAAGCTTCACTTCTGAAAACTAGCCCAGTGAAAACCTTCTGAATCACAGTCTGACATAGCTTACACTGTGCTGAAAGAAGAGTCCTTTTGGTTGGAAGGCACTCCAAATAGGAAAGAAGAACTGCCTCTTCAAAGTAGAGTCAACAACAAAAACATAGATGCCATCAAGCTTTCAGGACCTACATTTGCTGATGAGAAGAAAAATTTGCAAACTTTCATTAGTGATTAGAGTGTGGAAGGGACAAACTATGAATCTAGAAAAATCGGAAATAGTAAAAAATGAAAGATACACTTGGATGCACAGTAGGTCAGGTGATTGTCTGATTCAAATTGTCATATGCCAGTCCCTTTTAGCTGACTACTATGCAAACATGACGAATTGAAGAGGGATGGCAACCATGCACTGTCAGAAAGAACATTTCAGAATTTATCCTGAAGTACAATGCTGTCAGTGTTAGGATAATATTCCTTCATCTACAAGAAAGATGAGTTATTATGACAGTTATAAAAATTATAAACCAACTACTAAGGCCAAAGATGAAGAAATTTAAAATGTTTAACAATTTGCACAATTTAAAATTGGGCAAATATGCAATGGCGATGCATTGATCTTTACTGGTGATTAGAATGCAAAATCTGGAAACACAGAATGATTAGAAGTAGGAAAATATTAATTTCATGGTAGAACTGATGCAAAAAATCATATAATAGACTTTTACAAAATCAATAATTTATTCATTGGAAAATGACCTTTTTAATAACACTGACAACTACACAAAGGGCCCTCGTTGCATGAAACGCACAGGAATCAAACTGACTTCCTCTGAGGAAAGAGACAATGGAAAAATCAATGCCATCAGGCAGATAGGACCACCCACTTTCCTATGGAAATTTGAGTCAAAGCTGAAGAAAATTAAAACAAGTCATGAGAGCCAAAGTACAACTTTGAGTAGCTCCCGCCTGAAATGAGAGACTATCTCAAGCATAGATTTGATACTAATTGAACACTAGTGAAAAAAGCAATAAGAATTTTCAGATGGCATCAAGGACATTGCACACGAGGAAATTAAAAATTTCATTAAAAAGAAAGGGCTAAAATGAATGTCAGAAGAACTCTTAAACATAGAAGAGCTAAAGCAAATGTAAGAAATGATGAAGCAAAAGAGCTGATACCAGCTGATACCAAAAGAGCTAAACAGAAGATTTCAAATGGTGGCTGATAAGGAAAAGTATTATAAAATGAACAAAGACTTAGTGTTGGAAAGCTAGATGAGAAGAACACACCACACTTGACATATCTGAAAAGAATTGAAGAAGAAAAAAATTCAAGCCTTCAGTTGCAATTAAAAAAATCATTTTATTAGGGACTCATATAACTCTTATCACAATCCATACATCCATCCATTGTGTCAAGCACATTTGTCCATTTTTTGCCATCATCATTCTCAAAGCATTTGCTTTCTACTTGAGCCCTTAATATCAGCTCGTCATTTTCTCCCCTCCTTCCCTACTCCCCCCTCCCTCATGAACACTTGATAATTTATAAATTACTATTATTTTGTCATATCTTACACTGTCCGATGTCCCCCTTCACCCACTTTTCTGTTGTCCGTCCTTCAGGGAGGAGGTTATATGTAGATCCTTGTAATCAGCTCCTCCATTCTACCCAACCTTCCCTCCACCCTCCAGGTATCGCCACCCTCACCACTGGTCCAGAAAGGATCATCTGTCCTGGATTCCCTATGTTTCCAGTACCAGTGTACATCCTATGGTCTAGCCAGATTTATACGGTAGAATTGGGATCATGATAATGGGTGGAGGAAGAAATTTAAGAAGTAGAGGAAAGTTGTATGTTTCATCATTGCTACCCTGAAAACTGACTGGCTCATCTTGCAATTTTTAAGGATTCTGTGGACAAAACATTGAGTGATATAGAAAGCATAAAAAGAAGAGAGAAATCCAAAGATGGTACCAAAATGATTTATCATACAGTCAGCCATTTTAGGAGGTAGCATATGATCATGAACTGATGGTATTGAAGGACGAAGCCCAAGCAATGGCGAGCAGCAAGCTTTTCCAGAAATTGACAGAATATCAATTGAGATGTTTTTTGAATGATGCAACACTGCATTATTTGCCAAGACATTTCAATGACAGCAACCTGGCCGAGGAACTGGAAGAGATCCTTAATTGTGTAGTTGAAATTATCAAGCAGTATCATTAATACCACACACAAGTAAAATTTTGCTGAAAATAATTGAAAATGATTGTAGTAAATACAACAAGGAGATACTGCCAGAAATGCTAGGGATATCATTATCATGTCATGATAGAAGAGAATCCCAGAAAGATGCTTACCTGTATTTTAATACCAGTGAAGGCATTTGCAAAGGCATTTGACTGTGGATTATAACGAATTATGCATAACATTGTGAAAGGTAGGAATTCCAGACACTTAATTGTGCTCATTGTTTGGGCCGGGTCCAGATTAGGCAGCTGCCTCCAGCTCCTCAGGAGGATAGAAATTCAAGGCCCCCATTGCCAGCCTCTCAGGAGGATAAATGACCTATTGAAGTATGCATCTTCTGCCCCAACATTCCAAGGAGCTTGTCTCTCCACCAAGGTTGTGCAGCCCCTGTCCCAACACTCCAGGGAGTAGGTGGGTCGGTAAACAATAAAGGCACTTCCCATGGATCGCATCTTGACTCAAGGACCTGCAGCTGCAAGGAAAAAAATCTCTCTTCTTTTTGTCAACGTCTACCTCCCTATCTCGAGCCCTGCATGTATATCTCCCACGGCCTCACCGACAAGCTGTGATCTCCCTGAACCAACTCGTTGGGTCTTGGAACCTCCCAGGAGCTCAAGATGCTCCTGTCCCTTTCTCTGCTCTCCCTTCCAGCCCGGCAGCTCTTTCCCTGCCCTAATAAAGCCGCTCTTAACCTCACATTCTTTGTCCCAATCCTATCTCCGTCAGTGTCTCAATGTTGACCTCTCACTCATGTATGCCCTGGACACAGACCAATGGGACAAGATGACACTGTATGGTTGCAATTAAGAGAGGTGTGGGTCAGGGTTGCGTAATTTCACTGTAATTATTCTATCTATAAACTGAGCAAATTATTTCAGAAATTGAGCTATAAGAAGAAGGCCATATCAGGACTGGAAGGAAACTAATTAATAATCTGAAATACGCAGGTGATGCCACATTACATGCTGAAGCAGAAAGGATTTCAAGCACCTTGATGAAGCTCAAAGACTGCAGGCTTCAGTAAGAGATGTACCTCAACATAAAGAAAGCCCATGCTCTCACAACTGGACCAATAAACATCATGATACATGCTAAATGAAGAAACTATTGAAGCTGTGAAGGATTTCATTTTATTGGGAACCAGTCAAGAACGCAAACAACATATTGCATTGAGTTAATCAATTGCAAAAGGCCTTTGAAAGCGATAAGGAGCCAAGATGCCTTTTTGAGGATTAAGGGCCACCTGACTCGACCCAGGGTACTGTCAATTGCATAAAATACTCATGAATGTGGAACCACGAGTGAGGGAAATAAGGAACTCTGGTGTTGGCAATGAATATTGCATACCAAAATAAGGACTACCCCTGTCCTGAAAGAAGCGCAGAGTATGCTCGGCAGGAGCATTCTGGTTGCACTTTCAGCGAGAATTCTTCCCAGGTCCTATGAGTATGACAGTAGGAAGGACCACTTCCTTGATGCCATGCTAAGTAGAAGGTCACTGAATAAAGGGAGACCTTCAACAAGATAGACGGGCACAGTGGCTGCCCCAATTGACTCAAAGCTAGCGATGATGGTGGAGATGGCACAGGCCTGGCGATGACATTCTTCTTTTGTACCCGAGGTCACAGTGATTCAAAACAATAAGAATACAACATTTCACTCCTTGCCACAAATATCTAAACAAAGCGGTGATGATTTTACTGTCGTTCGGGGGAAGTGAGAGCAGGCGAGGGGTCCGTACAGGAAATGAGCTGGCTACGATTTCCCGAGAGGACACGCAGCATGTTTGGCTGCAGTTTCTTTACAAAGTACTGCTTTCAGTGGGGACACAGCACTGCCTAGAATGTAAAATAAAACCATCAGTTCTCTGTGACCCTATTCCAGGATAATTTGACTAGAAATTAATAGCTGCCAACTGGAGAGAGTTTGCTGGCACTAAGGTAAAATGATGTGTGATTCTTCCTTCAGGTTACTCATATTGCAAACAGCAGTTACACCCGAAGATTAAGGTACCGACTGGAGTGGGGGAAAGCATTTTAATTTACACAATTATTGCCTTTTCTGAGGTCATGAATTTGGTTTTCTAGATATTTAAAAGTGCTTCCTTACTCAATTTCTAAATAGCAAGTAAAGCTAATGATATGGTTTCCATGACTTTCTAATAAAGAATTCAGTGTTTTACATTTAATGGGGTTTTTACACATTTGAAAATTATTCTATGAGGACCATTGAAAACAATAAAGACAAACAAGCAGAAGACCCAAGGACACATGCTCATCTTATGTTGAATGCACTGGTAGAATCTGTTAGGAAAACAATCAGACTGTTATTGAAAGACATATTTCACATCTATTTTCTCCCCTCAGACACTTTTTTTCTGCATGCTCATCCTGTTTAAGAACAAAACCTTTTTTAATTCTACATGTACGTTCTACTGTGCGACTGACAGCACCAATTGTTCTAAATCTCTGAACGCGTTGAAGGAACCATGAAAAAGTTGTATCTTTTCGCTGCTTCACTTCGCCCAAGCTGTTGTTTATCGAGTGCCTTCCTGCGCTTGATTCCTGAGTGTGACCTCACTTCTCTTTGCTTCTCCAGCTGTCGATTAGATAGCTACTTGTTTTGTACATGCAGAATGAGGCTCCGGGAGGACAGAAACTGCCAAAGGACACTCAACTGTTCCGGACTCCTCAAGCCGCACAATCTCATGTCTCATTTATAAAATGTGGCTATCAAAATGTATTTCTATGAATTATTTAGAGGATTAAGTCAGCCCATACAATGTATCAAAGAGCAAGGATGTTGCTTTGCGAACTAAGGTGCACCTGACTCACGCTGGGATTTGTTCAGTCCCCTCGTACGCCTGGGAAAGTGGGACCATGAGGAACCAGGGCTGGCGCAGGGCTGACAGCTTTGAATTGTGGTGTTTTCGAAGAATGTTTAACAGACTATGGAATTCCAGAACAAACAAAAACTTCCCTTATATTCTTCAGACATGTCCTCAGGAGGGACCCACCCCTGGAAAAGGGCACCCTGCTCATTGAAGAAGAGCATCAGAAGAAACAGGAAGGGCCTCTGGAAGACGGCTGTAAAAGTGGACTCAAACGCAGCAGCAGCTGTGAAGATGTCACAGGACTTTACCCACGGAGCTGCGGTGAGCCAGAACTTCTCCATGGCGCACACCCACAACATATAAAGGCCTAGGTAGGAGGAACTCAGAAATGTTAGTCGGTTCCATGCTTCTGAGAAATCCACTGACTAGGAGCAGTCACAGCAGCCCGGCTTGAGTAGCCTTTGCATTTGAATCGATATGAATTCTCCGTAGGTGATCTTGAATTCATGTTTATAGGAAAGCAAGGCCACCCTGTAATACTTTTAATGTACCAAGAATTCTCAATACACTCTTTCACCTGATACTTTTAAAAGGCTTACGATAGTCTCAGGCCTTATACTTAATATGTGGTCTATGTAAACTCTGACTAATTAAAGATGCAGGGTCTCAATGAGTCACAGTCACCTTGATGGCTGTGAATTTGAAATTTTTGTTTTAGTAAAGATGAGGGGGATGATATTCAGAGTGTTAACATAACAGCCAAAGTCACAAGATTGCCAGTTAGGGAAGCTAAATAACGTGTCTTCCGTGTTCAGTATGTCATTAAAGATCTCTCCTGAGGGGTGGGGACGTAGTAAAGTTGTAATGTCCACATTATTCAGATTAGCTTGAGCCCATGGTTCTTGCTGATCTTAATTTCCTTTAGAGTATGTGTCTTAAATAGAAAAATATGACTCTTATGGACAATACAGAATCAATATTAGTGATCATTTTGGAAGCGAGACAATTTATGCTGATTGGTTTGTTGCATCACCCAAACATCATTCCTATATTTTCCAATTACATTTTACATTTCCTTGAAGACTTTTTACCACTCTAGCCATATACCAACATAAATTTGCATTTATTTCACTTCAGAAAGGTGAATTTCCTATTATAAATAATTTAACTGAAAAAAATTTACATGAATTGAATTCTCGGCATTTCATTTTAATGATATTGGTCGTGGAAAGTAAACAGCAACGAGCTTGATGAGATTTTTGCATCTTGTCATTGAAAGAATTTTAAGGTAAGGTCAGTTTTTTTTTTTTTTAAAGAAGTAAGATGGTTGCAGTTCAGTGAATTACTTAACACGGCCCTTCCAGCTATATTCTTTATTAATCGTACTAAATGACTGAGCATGATTATGCAATTATGAGGTGTCTGTGGTACACCAAAAGGGTTGGATAGCTTGTTGATAAGATGACTTCTAGGGGTCGGACCATGCAAATAGGCGCATGATATGGTAATATGGGGGTTGGTAACTTATGCCAGCCTGCAGGGCCTACAGTGCAGGATAAAAATGAGCCACCCCAGAGTTAGAAAGAAGGATCGTACTATAATCAAGAAGGAAGAGTTAGTGCATCCTTTGGAGCTGACCTTTCTATGCTGAACTTCCTGGAGCCAGGAGATAGACACCTATGACACGGGAGACAAGGAGCAGCAGTGAGGACCAGTGACAGAAATAGCAGCAGCAGACGCAGAGCCAAGTGACTGCAAGGAAATGGTGCGGTGGACTTCCCAGCCCACAGAGTGAGATATCGGAATGCCTTTGGCAAGAGGCGGGTTGGAGAAGTGGGGTACCTCTGAGCTGTTGTTGACACAGTTCAAGAGTTGGTACCACTTGCCAGAGCAGGTTAGGGGCCAGGCTGAGGGCGCAGGAGCAGAGAGTGGTGTCTCTGGAGCCGTGGCTGAGAAAAGGCTGTCCTGATTGAAGAATTGTATCGGGAGCTTTCCTGATCAGGAATTGTAACTTGTTACCTCCCTAATAAACCAAAATGCTGTCTGGGAGTGCTCAGTGGCCACTTTCACGAATGCTGGAATACAGCAGAGAAGCAGAGCGCCGTGAGAGACAGAGGTCATGTCAGAATTGGCAATCGGGTCGGAGGATAGAGGCTTATCTGAGATCTACATCATAGTCATATTCTTTGGCTGATGTTAATGGTGATTTTCTACTTTCCCCAACCCTTTTCACACCATTTTCACAATTGTATTACAGGAATTATTAAAATAAATAATTATAGTTTTCTGTTTCATTGTGTAGCTCATAAATGATTTCTTTTCAAATATCTGTATACTGCCTTAAGAAAAGCATTTAGGAAGAGGATAACGTTTACTGATAAGAAATCTTAAGGAAATAAATACAAGTGACGCTGTGAGGGAGGTATTTTTGTACACAACATCTTCACTGTTTCTCACTCTGGAAATCAGATCTAGTAATGAACTTTGTTCCATTCAATTTCAGCTACTTGCCATAATGAATCAAGTTACTCTATAACCTCATTAATACTAAATAGCTCTCTTTCTAGCCCTTAGTTTCCTAAATAGCTATCCATCCACATCATGGTTAAGGACCTTCCTTTGTGCCTTTAGTAATTAATGGATTGGTAGCATTACTGCACTGCATCTTAAAACGCCAAAGATCGTTTACTATATTTGGAAAAATCCAATGGATGTCTGACAGGACATGAGCGTTCTTTGCATCTGTCAATCTCTTATTTGGTTGTCAACGTGCAGCATGTCAGCTAGGTAGTCTCTGCGGGAGGAAGTAAGCCTGGTTAATCTCTTTCACACCCAGAAATAACTACTCCATCATTCCAATTTAATGGCTGATTTTTATGCTGGTAGAACGGTGCATATACATTTAAAGTAGCAAGATCTCTGCAGATTCAACAGAATACTAAGTGAAATAGAGATGCTTTCGTTGCACAATATCATGAATCAGAAACATGAGAAACATGAAAAATTTAAAAACATAAGCTTAAATGTCAGATTGCAGAACACATCAACCCAACTTTTTTTACTATGTTTGATGGGAAAATGTTAGAACAAAATATTGGACTTTCTCACAGAAACCCAGAGTCAGATATAATCATTTACTTCTGCATAGTATTAAAATAAACTTTAAAATTGTCTTTAAATGTTCATTTCCTTTGTCTCCAACAGGGAATGTGCAGATGATTCTCAGCCAGGGGAGCTCATTTTGCAGTGGCAGAATTGTAGCCTCCATCAGTAGCCATGTATTTTACTTTCATTCATACATCAGTAATAAAATGATATTACCTATCTGCTCAAATAAAGACACCCACCAATGTTGGGTTATAAAGTCCAGGGGGGAAAATGTGATTACCTTCACAATCATCATGATTTCATTTCCATGAGATTTTGAAAGCAATTGATGGAAAGCGTTATTGTTGTGGTTTCTGAGACTGGTGCTAATTTGGCCAGACAAGCATCTGACTACATATGATTACCAGCGCTCAGCTAATACTATCACTCTGATGCTTGTACCATGAGCTGTCAAACATTTCTTAAACCACAGGCTCCTCCAGTTTCTTTAATTTCATGATGTTTTTGTAAATCTTACCCTGAAACAATTCCTCCTTAGTTCTCTAGACCTGCACTAACAAATTTAGCACACATTGAGTGGCTTCAAACGCCAGAAAATTGTCTCCCACAGTCCTAGAGGCTAGAAGTCAAAAACCCGGGTGTTGAAGGGACTGGCTCCTTCTGGCGGCTCTGAGGAAGAATCCTTTCCATTCATCTCTCCAGGCTTCATGTGCCTGCTGGCAATCTTTCTTCCTTGGCCCATAGCTGCATCACATCAGTATCTAAAACCATCACCCCATGACTTTCCTCTCTGCCTCTTTGTGGCGTAACGTCCCCTCTGTGTTGAGATCCATCATTGTAGCTAGACCCAGTGTTAGACTGGGTTGGCTAGTGCAACAATTCCAGAGACTTTCATATATATATGTGAAAGAGCTTTTTTATCATTTTATCTCTTCCAGTTCTTATTTTATCTTATTTTTTATCACATCTCTTCCAGCTCTTATCACAATCCATCCATCCATTGTGTCAAGCACTTTTCTACATTTGTTGCCATTATCATTTCCAAAATATTTTCTTTCTACTTGAGCCCTTGGTATCAGTGCCTCATATATTCCTCTCCCTACATCACAAACCCTTGATAAACTAAAAATTATTATTATTTTCTTATATCTTACATCATCCACTGTCTCCCTTCACCCACTTTTCTGTTGTCCATCCCCCTGGGAGGGGGTAATATGTAGATCATTGTGATCGGTCCCCCCTTTCTGACCTCACCTTTCCCTACCCTCCTGGTATTGCTACTCTCATTATTGGTCCTGAGGGGTTTATCTGTCTTGGATTCCCGGTGTTTCCAGTTCTTATCTGTACCAGTGTACATGCTCTGATCTAGCTGGATTTCTTAGGTAGAATTGAGACCATGATAGTGGGAGAGGAGAGAGAAAACATTAAAGAGCTAGAGGAAAGTTGTATCTTTCATCGTTGCTGTACTGCACCCTGACGGGCTCGTCTCTTCCTTGTGACCTTTCTTTAACTCTGTAATGCCAAGCGTGACGTTTTCATAACATTTAATTAAATGTATATATTAAGATATAGTGATAACTTTGAAATGTTATCAGCAATGTATGTATATAGTAGCTTTCCCCCTATGCCCCTTTTGCATTTTTAAGTTTACCCCAGCGGACTCATGTTGCACTTGTTCTTTTGTGCTTGGTTTGCTTTGCTTAGCATAATTTCCTGCAATTCTCCCCATGTGGCGATGTGCTTCATGCGTTCATCACTGTTTTTTAGCGATACCTAGTACTCCATTTTATGTGTGTACCACAAGTTTTTATTCCATTCATCTGTTGATGGACATTTGGGTTGTTTCCAACTCCTTGATTGTGAACTGTGCCGTGATGAACATTGGAGCACAGATGTCTGGCCGTGGTTTGTTTCTTGCCTCTTCTGGGTATATGCCCAGTAGGGGGATTGCTGGGTCATAAGGTAGTTCAATTGCCATCTGTTTTAGATATCACCAAATCAATTTCCCTAATGGCTGTACATACCTACAGGTTCACCAGCAGTGGGTGAGTGTTCCTATCTCACTGAAGCCCCTCCAACACTTGTTACTTTCTGATTTTTTTTATTTGAGTTATCTTTGAGGGTGTTAGGTGGTATCTCATAGTTGTTATAATTTGCATTTCTCTTATGATTAATGAATTGGGAACATTTTCTCAAATGTTTATTGGCCATTCGGATTTCTACCATTGTGAAAATTCTGTTCAGGTCCTTTGTCCACATCCTCAATGGGCAATTAGTTTTTTTTTTTTCTTTTTGGAAGGTAGCAGAGCACTCTAGATTTTAGTAATAAAATCTTTTTCTGATGTGTCATTGCTAAAGATGTTTTCCCTGTCTATGAGCTCTCTTATTTCTCTCTTCGCAAAATCTCTCAATGTACACAGGTATTTTATCTTCAGCGTATTGCACTTGTAATTTGTGCATCTTCTGTGTTTGAGTCCGTCTCTATTTCCGATAGCCTATGTATTCCCTGTGCCCAAGTTCTCAAGTTTGTACCAATTCCCTCACTGATGACTCCAATAGTTTAGGGTTATACCTAGAGGTCTGTGATCAACCTTGAGTTTATTCTTGTGAATGGAATGAGGTAAGGGTCTTGCTTCATTTTCCTGCAGGTAGACATCAATTTTTTTCCAGTACCACTTGTTGAAGAGCGCATCTGCTTCCTATTTTTGTTTTGGGGGCCCTTATCAAAGATCACATGTCTGTATGCTGATAATTTTATTTCTGGGTTTTCAGTTCTTTATCATTGGTCTGTGTATCTGTCATTGTACCAATACCATGCAGATTCGATCATTGTGGCTGTATAATATGTGCTAAAGTCAGGTAAGGCAAGCCCTTCCACTGTGTCCTTCTTCTTGAGGAGTTCTCTGCTAATTCTGGGCTTCTTCCCTCTCCATATGAAATTGGTGGTCAGTTTTTCCAATTCTTTGAAGAAAGATGATGGTATGTGTATACAGATAGCATTGAACTTATATAGTGCCTTGGGAAGAATTGACATCTTTACTATATTGAGTTTTCTAATCCATGAGCATGGGATATTATTTTATTTGTTGAGGTCACTCTTGGTTTCTTGTAATAGCATTCTGTAGTTTTCCTTATACAAATCTTTTGGGTTTTTTATTTTTAGTCAGCTATATCCCTAGATATTTCAATTTGTGCTTAGCTATTGTGAAGGGTACTACTTTTCTGATCGCCTCTTCTATGATCTTCTCAGATTTGTATAGCAGTCTGATAGACTTTTGGTTGTTGATCTTGTATCCTGCCACTCTGCCATATTCCTCTATCATTTCCAGCACTCTCTTTGTGGAGCTTTGGGATTTTCCATATATAAAATCATATCATCTGCGAATAACGATAGTTTCACCTCTTCCTTTTGGAGATGAATACCTTTTATGTTTTTTTCTTTGCCTTATTTTAGCTAGGACTTTTAGTACAATGTCAAATAAAAGTGGGTACAAGGGGCATCCTTGTCTGGTCCCCTTTTTCAGTGGGATTGTTTTCATGTTTTCTCCATTGACCACCACAATGGCTGTTGGTTTTTTATATATTATCTTGTACTATATTGAGGAATTTTCCTTTCCTTCCTATATTCTTGAGTTTCTTAAACAGGAATCTGTGTTTGATGTTTTTGAATGCTTTTTTTCCACATCCATTGCTATTATCAGGTGGTGAAAGAACTTTATATCAAGAAGTAATTTATATCAAGACACTTTGTTAGGCAGATAGGCAGGGATGGGATGTCCATTGACGCATGCCCAGGAGAGCCAAGCATAGAACAAAGGCCTAGGTTTTCCCCTTGGTGGGCATGGTGGGCTGGTGGGCGTTAACTTGGATCAGCCCACCTGGGCCAGGTGAATTCAATCCAGCCAGTGAGGTCAATCTGGGGTCGTCCACCATGCCTCGCCCTGGAATCCTTGAAAAGGCAGGAGCCAGGGGGAGAGAGAGAGAGGAACTGGGGAAGGAACTGGGGAAGGAACTTGAGATAGTCCTTTTGGAGGAAAACTTGGGAGAGAGATCTTTGCGTGACCCCGAGCAGTCTCTGCCAGGCTGCATGGTCGAAAGGAATCTTATGGGTGCTGCGTAAAGCCTGAAACTTCTTTTAAATCTCATTAAATTCACTTGGATCACGAGCCAGGCTTCGGCATGAATTCTTTCTCGTGTAGCGCCAAGGACGGAGGTGTAACTCTAGCCCAGAAGGAGAGATCTTACAACTTCAGCCCATTGCAACTCAAGTCCATAAGTCCTACACTAGTCTATAAGTCCCTCGTAAGACTCATGGGGCCACATGCAAGAATGCAGAATGCAGGAAGATCACAGGCTGTGGGGGGCAAGCTCATGTGGATCCAAGGTCAGTGGTAACATGGCAGGGCTTCAGCAGCTCTCAAGTTGGCCAGCAAGCAGGAGAGTGAAAGCAGAGGGAGGGGGTTCCCCAGGGCATGCCTTATGAGAAGGCCACGTTTACAAGGAGGCACCATCAGGCTGAGACTTGATTGAGAATTTGGATATCATCCCTATACTTTTATATATCTGCAATCTGACAAAATGATCTATTACAGGCTCCAATCTAAATACAAGATGGTCTACTTTTAGTATCTTTAATTTAATGACATTTGCAAAGATTCACCATCTCTTTCCCCAAGTATGGTCACATTTATAGGTGCTGATCAAATCTGCGATTCCTTTCTTGGAAACATTTAACAAACTCATCTGTTGGATGGCTGACAGCATCACCCTCATTTTTTTTCTTCACACCTTTTCTATATCATCAAATTGCTGTCCTTCCATGATCCTCTTCATTTTTGTAAACAAAAAGAAGTCTCACAGAGTGAGGTCAGGTGAGTAAGGTGTGCAGGGGCAAGAGGAGCATGCTGTTTTTTGCCAAAAACCTGGTGCACTGAGATGAATGCGTGAACTGGTACATTGTGGTGGCTAAACAAGTCCCCCACCTGCCATAAACCAGGCTTTTTGGTCACACACTGTTACATAATCTTTGAAGAACTTCTAAATAGAAAGCTTGATTAACAGTCTGGCCTGGTGGAACGAACTCCTAGTGCACTACAAGTCAACATTTTCATACATTCAGGAAGTTGATGCATGTCCAGAATGAGGTTAGTCATCAGTTGACATTTCACCTTTTTTGAAATGAGAAAATCACTTTTACACGTGAGATTTAACTATAATGCTGTCCTTGTAAGCTGTGTTTAACATTATAACAGTTTCTGTGGCATTTTTCTTGAGCAGGAAACAAAATGTCACAGCTGCATACTGTTCTCTTCAATCAGACATCACAAAAACATGAGGTTCAAGTAAAACTGATTTTAAGAAATTATTCACTATGACCAGAGAGAACCTTCCCTGCTGATGCCATTGGGTGCACTAACTCAGAGCCAGTTGTTCAATGCTTGCCTAGTGGGAAAAATCTGTACTACAAAAGCTTTGCCCAGCGGAGCTTTCTTCCCACTTTTTTTTAAGGTACACATACACACACACACACAGACAGACACACACACACACAGAGACTGAGACAGAGACAGAGAGTATGAGAGTGTCACGATTCAACCTACTATACTCTCTCAGACCTGAGTTCTGCGAATTGGTTCAACTGGAAAACTTCACACACCAACAGCCTTTTTCTTACCCCTTCAAATTTCTTTTTGTTCCACAAGCTCAAAGAACACTTAAAAGGAACACAATTTGAATCCCTTGAAGATGACAAACTGCCATCTTGACAGGGTATAAATTGAAGTTCAGAGAATAACTCTGTAGAGATTTCGAAGAATGGCATCGCCTTCAGAAGTTTTACCAGTTAGCAGGGAAAAGATACAGCAATTAAAATGAAGTGAATTTTTCATACAACCAAACGGAATCAAATGTAGAAAACAATGTTTATTTCTGTGGTTATGTAGTGGTTACACACTGGGTGGTTGGCTTCACATGCCACATGTCAAAACCACCAGCCACTCTGCAAGAGAAAGATGGGGCTTTCTTCTCCTGTGAAGAGTTTTAGTCTCAGAAGCTCACAGGGGAAGGAAGCTCTGAATCAGCATCGACTAGATGGCAGTGAGGTTCTTTTTTCCCCCTTTCTTCACAACTGCAAACTCACTGCCATCAAGTGGACGCTGACTCAGAGGAACCCTGTAAGAGTGAGTAGAATTGTCCCTGCGGTGTCTGGGCTATCACTCTTTATGGAAGTAGTCCGGCTCGTCTTTGGGCTTGCTGTCAGGGTGGGGGTGGAGGCTGGTGCTTTTGAACACAGACCCTGTGGTTCGCAGCCCAACATGTAATCCACTATGCCACCAGGCCTTCGATGCCCTTCCTAGTTTCTTCTTTTTAAATATAGTGATGATGATAACAATTTGGAAAAGAAGTCATGAAATACAACAAAATATTTGCCATTTAACCACTTTTAAGTATACAATTAAGTGATAGTAATTACATTCACTATGATATGCAACTGTCACCACTGTTCATTTACAAAAGTTGCCTATAATTATTTTCTTAAATATAATTGGGCTAGTTCACATTTGTATTTGTTGTTTTGTGCCTGATTTATTTCACGTAACAGTGTTTTTAGTGTTCATTCATACCTGGAATTGGTTAAGAGCTGCAAAGGAAAGTGTGGAATGGCCTTCCAGCCACAGATAATGGAATATGAAAAGAAGTAGATGTTTGACGGGGTGCAGCACATTGGTAGATCAATCTTCCCAAGACTGTGTGCTGAGTGTGGGAAATGAGGCCTCTAGGGTGTGCCTTGGATTATGACTTTTAAACATTTTTGTATGGATTTTATAGTGGTTTAATCTCGAAATTAGAGTTACACATCTACATTAACCAATCTGATGTGACACTAAAATTGTACATTTATTCTCATACTTATTACACTGCTTAACTCAGACTGAGTTCGTTAGATTCTGGTTGGATTTGAAGTTTTGCAGGAGATGTGAGCCTCGCATTGCCTTTCGGATCATTTAAAGAAGTGGAGGAGCGCAAGAGTGACTGCTCCATGTGCTGCAGAGCTTCTCTGGAAGCTTCAATGAACTCACCTGCTCAGGAAGATTTAGGCATCGTCACTTTTCCCCCATAGTCATTTAAAAAAATCATTTTACTGGGGGCTCTTTCACAATCCACACATCCACACACATCCATTGTGTCAAGTGCATTTATACATTTGTTGCCATCATCATTCTCAAACCATTGCTTTCTACTTGAGCCCTTGGGATCAGCTCCTCATTTTTCCCCTCCCTCCCTATACCACCCTCCCCCACAAACCCTTGATAATTTATAAATTATTATTATTTTGTCATATCTTACACTGTCCAACGTCTCCCTTCACTCACTTCTCCATTGTCCGTCCCCCAGGGAGGAGGTTATATGTAGATCCTTGTAATCTGTTCTCCTTTCTACTCCGCCTTCCCTCCACCCTCCCTGGATTAAGTGTTCAGCAAACATTCTAACTGCTTCTTTGTTTTCCAGGCTCTCTCTTCTCCAATCCTATAAACTGTTAAGGCATTCTTCACAAATTTGGCCTTGGTCATATCATTTCCTGCATAAAAACAAACAAATAAACAACTCATATAGATGTCCATGATGTAAAATATGTAGTCTAGGTCGGTAGTTAATAGATGTATTATGTGTTAAGGGTTAAGACCAGTGACAGACTCAAGATCAGTACTCTTATTGCTTGTGTTGCTAGCCTGGCATTGTTCTACTCTGTACTTGCTCTACTTTCAAAATCATCTGTTATTATTTTTTAAGTATACCTTTATACTTTATAATTAGAAAATACTTGAGAACAAACTTACTAGAGATGCTCAGGACAATGTCAAAACAAATGCAAGAATTAATGAATAACATCAGAAAGTTATTTAGGACATCTGAAAATTATAAAACAAGCTCATATATCAACTGAGACAAATGGAAAATTCCAGTAGGTTTTTGGGTTAGGCTGGGATGACTAGAGAAACAAATTGAGTGACACTCATATATGTGTAAGACTGAGTTTTATATCAAGAACGAATTATACATCGAGAAAACATCCCAGCCCAGTTCAACTAAAGTCTATAAGTCTGATACCAGTCCATAAGGCCCTCTCAGACTCATGCAGTCACACATAATGATGCAGAAGCAGGAAGATCACAGTCTGGTGGGTCACGTTTGCAGGGATCCATGGATCCTGTGGCTCAGCACAGGGATTGAGCAGGTCTCCACGGGGCATCAGCAGGAAGGTGAAGGCAGAGAAATAGGGTAGGGAGGCTCGCAGGTGCCTCCTTTGTAAAAGGCCACTCCCACAAGCAGTCACTATGAGGCTGTCACCTGAAAGACAGGCTAGACTTCACCATACAAGTTGGCACGAAATTATGTAACTACCACATTTCTGTTACTTATTTATCTTTAGATCTTGAAAATTGTTCTAAAAATTATCCAACATAATAGGGACAACTTTTATGAAAAAAAGCATTTTGAAATGGGAATAGTCCTACTTGCAATTAAATTACATTGCGTAGCTGTGTTTAAAACAGGGCAGAGAAGGTGCACGCTGAGAGGCAGATCAATAGTCTACAGGGAAAGCCTGAGAAATGAGGGTACAAAGCCTTTGCTTTTTCCTGCAGCAGGTGATTTAGTATTGCTGACCTTTATGCCCGATGCGTAACCACTAGACCACCAAAAACCAAGTGAAATGCACTGCCATGGAGTCGATTCTGACTCCTAGCTACACTACAGGATAGAGCAGAACTGCCCCTGTGAGTTTCCAAGACTATAAATCTTTACAGGGAAAGAAAGCCCCGTTTTCCACAGAAAGCTTGGTAGTCTCAAACTGTTGACTTTGCAATGAGCAGCCCAAAGCGTATCCATGAGGCCACCAGAGCTCCTCAAAATGGAAAATATTTTTCCAAACTTATTTTTCATCAGAATTAAGTTTTGTTTAATCAAAGCTTAGGAAATAACCCCCCAAAGTATTCATACTTTGCTCTTCTCTCAGGATCTATGCTTTGCTGATGCCACGGATCATCATTTCCAATGCAGACTTGGAGCTGGGTCATAAGAACACATTTCAGTGCTCTCAGGACCGGTCTAGCTCCCTGACTAGACTGATGATCCGCAAAGTGACTTCAAAAAGTTTGTAGAAAAATTTTATCTTTTAATTACATTTCCCATGAACTTTTGAAGCCCCCTTACATGTATGAAGTATATTGTAAGGTTCTTCTATTTGCCCATAATAGCTACTCCCCTTAGAGGATCTCCTCCCAGTCTCTTTATAAGCAGATTATTGATCATTGAAACTAAGTTGGCTGCTTTGCATCTGAACAAATATGATCCCACTACTCCTTATTTCTGTGAGACAGTGGTGGCTCAGTGTAGATTTCTATTCTTTCAAGTGGTAGGTCTGGGCTCAATTCCCAGGAAGGATACTTCATGTCCCTACCTATCTGTTAGGGAAAGGATACTTCATGTCCCTACCTATCTGTTAGGGAAAGGATACTTCATGTCCCTACCTATCTGTTAGGGAAAGGATACTTCATGTCCCTACCTATCTGTTAGGGAAAGGATACTTCATGTCCCTACCTATCTGTTAGGGAAAGGATACTTCACGTCCCTACCTATCTGTTAGGGAAAGGATACTTCACGTCCCTACCTATCTGTTAGGGAAGCTGGGTGCTGTTGTGATGCTGAGCTGTAGATCACACTCATTTGTTCTGTAGTCCGTTAAGGGGATGTGCCTGGATCCACCATGAGTTTGGTGGATTAGAAGACAGTTAACAACAACAAAAAACCCAAAACAAACAACTCCTTGCTTCTTTTGTGTCATTATAATGATAGTGACAGATGAAAACAAACCTAAAAAACAAAAAATCCAAATTCCAAACTTTGTTCAGATTTACAAAGTACATTGAACTACTGACTTTTGATCTTGTTCAAGACAGCCACAAGTTAGATAGAGGAGGTACACAGCCCGTTCCTAGGAGACCAGGAAATAAAAGAACAAAGGTAGAAACCAAAGGTGGAGAACAATCATATAGATTTCTAAGCGGAAATCTTGACAACAGTGAGTCAGTAAATGATCCTTAAGGGTATGTGATTTAAAATGCAAGAATAAAAATATTAACTCACACATTAGAAAAGTTTCTCTTTGATGCATTGTAGCATGGTAGCTAAGGACTCAAACTGTCAAGGCCACCTGTTAGATTCTGACCATCTCAATTATTAGCTATGTGGCTTTCGGCAAGCTATTTAACTTTCCAGTGCCTCAATTTCCTTATCTACCAAATGGGGATGACAATATTAGTTCCTAATTAATGATGTTTCGATGAGAATTAGGTAAGTTAATGCTAGAAAAGGGTATAAAACAATTACTAACATGTGGTATATGCAATGGTATTTGGAGATTATTATTGTCAGGCAGATGAGGATTAATTTGTGCATCATATACGAAGATACAATCAAAATCAAAGAAACTGTTATTAAACAAAAATAACACAATGTGAAGGTTTTGTTTTTCAGTCTATTTCTTGGTCTATGAAGGTATTCCTTCATCTAGGTCTATACATTTCTGAAGGAGGGATTCTATCTCTCTAACCTTTCCCTGAAGAATCTGCTTTCTATAATTAACATGCAGTCAAAACAATAGTTCTGGCATCCTCATGGGACTTAAAGTTGAGTTCCTTATAAATGTTGAGTTTGGGGAACAAATAATTCTACAGTCAAGATCAGGGCCGTCGGGTAGATAGGGTAAATTTTCTGAATGAAATTTTCATAGGATATCTCCTTCTACCCTCACAGGATGAGCAGCTACAGGGTCATGATAGAAACAAACAAAAAAACATCTCGCTGTAATTTTCCTGGTCTTTTTCTCACCAATGCAATTTTCAACTTTCTTAAAATGTCTTCTTCATAAGTCCCATGATCATCCTCTGATTTTAAGAACTTCTATCCAGATGGTGCCTTTGAGGAGCTCCAAAACCAGTTGCTGAACTCATCTCTCTGTTGGATTTAGTTGACATAGCAGGTCTCCTCAGAGAACCACTGTTTAGATTTTTCCTTGTGCTGGACCATATTGGTAACTGGAAGACTCATCCCCACTTATAATTTGTTCCACAGAATCACTTTATAGCTTTTATCTTGCGTAAAAGACTGGTGGAAAGTGAGCTAGTTTACCTTTGCACTGCCGATTACCTTAAAAGATTTCTGAGGACAAGGTGTTTGCTTAAAATTATAAATGTGGAATCATGTGATATCCCAACTCCCTAGCTATCACATTAACACTAACTCGATGGTTTTTTTCCCACTGGTTTCTGAACCTCAGGCAATTTCATCATTTGTGATGTTGATGATCTTTCTTCCCTTGGCTCATCTTTGAGGTCTTCCAACAGCAGTGACAAAAAGAATGTATAACCTACTCCCTTACTTTTGGGAAGTAGACGTAGTTGTCGTTCCTGTGATAGGCACTCATGGACCAGGAGAGGAACAGAAAACAAAAAGCAGAAAACCGAATTAAAATCCAATCTTTTCAGTGGTAAGGAAGCCTTACGGGAACATTGGTTAAGTATTGTACTGATAATCACAAAGTTGGCGGTTCAAACCCACCAGCTCCTCCCTGGGTTTCAGCTGCTGGGTAAGGAGTGTAGGAATATTAAAAACATTAGTGATCTAAACTGAGTGGTGAGGAAGAGGATAATTTGAGGGGGAAATTCTCATCTCTTTACCCTGATATCCCATATCAGAAATCAATGATTTTCAAACTTCACCACGAATCAGTCAATCACTTGAGGGCTTCTTGAAATACAGATTTCGGAATCTCCAGGGCTTTTGATTAATAATGTATGGAGTGGGGTGATGAGAATTGCATTTCTAATTAACTTTGAGAAGATGTTGAAGCTACATATCTGAAGATTCTACTGTATGAACCTCTCCTCCAGATACTAAGTCATTCTTTGTTTACTATTGTAACCCATTGTTTTACTTAATGTAGCCAGAAAAAATCTCCCTTACAAAATGTAGTAAGCTGAAGTCAGTGGTTCTCAACCTTCCTCAGGCTGCGACCCTTTAATACAGTTCCTCATGTTGTAGTGACCCCAACCATAACATTATTTTTGTTGATACTTCATCACTGTAATCTTGCTAATCTTATGAAGCATAATGTAAATATCTGATATGCAGGATGTGTTTTCATTGTTATAAATTGAACATAATTAAAGCATAGTAATTAATCACAAAAACAATATGTAATTATGTATTATGAAATATTTATTTCTAATTACAAATAAATGAAGTTTCATCTTGAAGCATGGTGTAGCACAGGTAAGTCTTCATGCCAGGTACTCGTATGCGGGAGTATTTGTCGACCTGCCTGGAGATGGATGGATAAAGGAGCGATGTCTCAGTTCTTAAGACCATCAGAAACATGTTCTCTGATGGTCTTAGGTGATCCCTCTGAAAGGGTCATTTGACCCTCAAAGGGGTTGTGACCCACAGGCTGAGAACCACTGGCCTACAGTGTTATTTCTTAATGCAGTATCTGTGGAATTTTATAAGTGGCTACATTGCCGAAAAGCAGACAGGTTAGATGCAGGTATCTCCTAAAAGGGCCAGATAATGCGGAGAGTCTTCTCTTATTTACTGTTGTGGTTAGTTACAAAATCTGTTGTAAATTTGAGAGGATATGAGTGAAGGGTTGGAGTTTAGCCTGTCATTCAGGTAACAGCTTGATGACCTCACTTGGAGGCATTAAGAAGATAAATAGCTCACTGGAGGCAGACTGCAGATAGTCCCTGTGAGACATTCTCCTTGGCAAGCCACATGGAGACGGGCTGATGGCAGCCAGACCCTTGGAGCTGGAGAAGCCACATGGAGACGCCTGACCTTGTTGCTTTGCTTACAACACCACTGGATCCATAAGACCTTCCACCACCTGGCCTGTGATCTTCCTGCATTCTGCATCATTGCATGTGTTTTGTGAGTCTGAAGAGGACTTTATAGATTGTTATCAGATATATGGGCTAATGTCGGAATTATGAACTTGATTTGGACTGGGCTGGGATGTTTCTCAATATTCAACTGTTCTTGCATATAAAGCTCTTTTGTATATGCATGTGAGTTCTATGAATTTGTTTCTCTAGTCTACCCAGACTAACACACCTATTCGTAATTAAAAACCAGGCCCTGCCACCTAGTTGGTCAACAAAGACATCCTGAGACAGGCCTAAGACTTAAAGCATTTTCTCATCTGCTTGTTTGCTCATGGTCAAGAGCTGTTTCCCTTGGTTATCTTGAATCCTGAGTTAATGTAAAGCTGCTATACATGACTCCCCAAAGTGTATATTCCAAAGCCAAAGGCATGTATTTTCCATGTATTCTGATTCCACCCAGCACACCACAAAGACTGTCTGTTCTGAACTGCTGTGGTCTCCTCACTGGTATACCTGCTCAGTAAAAACAAAAATTTCTCTTTCTGCCTCTGATGTGGAGCGGGTGAATTGCCAGGTAAAACACCTGCATGTAAGGTGACACAACTTGCTTCAATTTTCATCAGGTTAATTCCACATTGTAGTGATGCACGGAGTCACTATGATGCAAAATTAACTTGATTCATAGCATTTGGGGGTTGATTTTTTCGGAACTAGATCTCCAGGTTTCTTCTGCATTTGCTTTGTTTAGTAGTTGAGTGCTTAACCATCTGTGCCACCAGGGACTCTGGTTACCTCAGAGTAACCAGTGTGACAAAGTAGACCTACCCCCGGGCTTGTCTAAGCTATACCCTCACAGGAGCAGATTGCCCAATCCCTGTGAACTGAGAAGCTGAACACTTAACTGTTGATCCACGAGGGCGCGTTACTCACGCCTTCCCCTTGTTCATTTGTTCCTTTTGTTCTTTGCACCCGCCCCTGCATGGGCCACGTCGAGACAGACCTCTTTTCCATGTATGTGATCCGTCTCCATACTTTATTTTGGACCTATCTGCCTTCAAGGTTGATGGAGGGAAACGAGTAAACTGAGAAGAATACAAGAAGGCTTCAGGTTTGTGAGTCCTGCTCCCTTAGAGTGGCACCTCTAACTCTGGAGTGGGTACGATGCAAATCTACTCTAGTTTGGACACAATGAAGATAACGTGTTGCTTTCTGACCACTTTTTTTTTAAAGGTCTCAGATGCCTCCCTTGTTCTCTGGCAGACACTGTCGGCACCCTTAAGCATGTTCTGTCCACACAATGCCTTATGAAACGTATGATTCACCCTCTTTGGGCTACTGCTTTGTAAAAAACAAAAATTCACAAAATCAATATAGTGAATGGAAACACAAATTACAATGGCGCAATCTGGGGTCTTAAATATTTAAGTATTCTTATAATTTCCTTTGATAAGTTTAAAGTTGTTGGTGAAATTAATCTATATGAAAGAACACAAATTTGGCTGTTAGATCAGAAACAAAGGCAGACTGTACAATCTGATCTTCGGGGATATGGACGTGGTGATGACGTCATGGAGCCTGAGCATCAGGGGGTGCATTATTCAGGTTCTACAGTGCAAGGTTAACAAAACTGAGTTTTGCAGAAACCACGACACTCTGGCTACTAAGGCTTGTTCACAGTTGATTTAAAAGCTCCAGTCAAAGCAGGCAAAGAAGAGCATCTGTCCCCATTACTGTTCAAGGACAATGCTGAATATTGGACTCAGATCTCTGTCCATTTGTTCATATTATTAATCTAGGATTACAGACATATCTGGTTGGACACAGAATGTTCTTTGTTCAACTTTTTAAAAGAATGAGCTATCTCTAACTTAAAATTATAGACCTCGTAGCTTAATAGAAATTAATTTGTCTACCTGGTATCCATCTGTATTAATCAGCATCTGCAGCAGTATGAACTGTGTAGCATACTGTCTGGATTCAACCCCAAGAGAAGAAGAGACCCTCCGTACACAGGTCCCCAGAGAGCCAAGGACAGATGGAGAACCAAGTGAGAGAAATCATTTGATTTGCATTGGGGTGGGGTGGGGAGGAAGGGTTCCTAAGGAATGGGATAGGGAGTAGCTTTGCTTCTAGTGAGGCTGGATGGGAACGTTTCATCTGAGAGGGATTGCTCTGGGAAATCTTTCTAGAGTTGGAATAGGGGGCGCTACCGAAACTAACCTACCCTGAACCGGAATCCCACTGCGAGGTCCATGCTCTTCTGGTAGGGAGAGGACGAAGAGATCATCCACAGCACCTCTGGCAATGCTGTGGCACCTGGCTATCTTTAGGGGAGCAGTATCAGGACCAAGGACACTTGGGGTGTGCCTACGTAGCTGAAGCATGGGCCATTTTTGGAGCATTAATACTTACCTACAGATATAGACATCAATGATCTAAGTTTTTCTCTGATTGACTTCAAAGACATTCAGTTGAATTGCCTTTTTCATTGCGTCAGTAAGTGATCTTGCAACTCTTTTGTTGTCTTCTAGTCCCATGCAGGTGATAGTCTAAGAGTTCCTTACAGGATAAAGCACCACCAATTCTCTAAGTCGAGGAATCCTGGGGGTGGTGTTTGGAGAGCAGGGCCAGTAGATGATTTACAAAGTGAGTCAGAGTCAATAGCATATTTACGAAGTCTTGGAAACTTTGCACAGAGTAACTGTGTGTCAGAATTGACTCCATCATGGTGGAGGGTCTTTTTTGGTGTTGTCTTTTAATCCTCTAACTCATCCTCCATCAGGGAGAAATCTCGATTAGGGACAAGGACATCGTCTATCCTTTTACTGTCCTTTGTACCTCCTGTTTTCTGGGTTTATACTTAATTTATAATGGTGAAATCTGGCAGGCGATGTGAAGTGGGAAAGATGAAATGTCTCCCATTTAACCAGCCTGGCTTGGTCATTTATGGCTCTGTATAATTCAAAGACTGGCTTTAATTTAGGGAGCATATGACAGATTTTCTGGGGTCCATTGGATGTACTCCACTGAATCATATGCTGAATATTGGAGCTATGTTCCTGTAAGACATATCCACGTTGGTTTCTCACTGCCAGGACTCTTTGGGCTCCTACCCAGCTATCGTCTGTGGCATCATTGCCATTCAAAATGATGAAGGATCCGGCTAGTCCACTGACTATTTCACTCAGATTTCTTTCCCTCTTCTTACTCAGGCTCAGGATGGAGATTAGGCAATATGCTTCAGAGGTGACTATCCAATTTTCTGTGTAAGTCCCTCTTCCCTAATCCCCCCAAGTCTCTCTCAACTATATCACACTCACGACTCTCTTTGAAAACAAGTATTTGGCAAAGTCTCATATTAAATCCTGAAATGAAATTCATGGGTGGCAAGTATAAAATGTACTCATAATTTTATAGCAGAACAATAAAGCACTGTATAAGATAAAGGAGAGAGAAAAGAAATAGAATTTACAATAAAGGAATAAGTACTTTCGTATGTAAGTGCTCACATAGTGATACTAGAAAACAAATGAAAAATTCAGATGCTGGCAGCTAATTACTTAGATGAATGAATACTTAGAGTTAAGGTTATTTAGAAAGAAGCTATTCTGAATAGGGAGAACATTCAAAGGCTAGAGATGTGGGTGAATCCTAATTAAAATTAGTGGACAGATAAATAATTTTAAAATATTTATTTGTAAATGATAAGATGAAAAAGAGAACAAGGGAACAACAAGTGATCCAAATGGGTGGTGAGGAGGGTGTCAGAGGTTTGGTAGGTTGTGATCAAGGGTAATGTAGCCAAGAGGAATTACTGAAACCCAAATGAAGGCAGAGCATGATAGTGGGACAAGAAGAAAGTCAAAGGAAATAGAGGAAAGAACTAGGAGGCAAAGAGCATTTACAGAGGTCTAAATAAAGGCATGTACATATGTAAATATATTTATATACGAGGATTGAGAAATAGATTCATGTGCATATATTTATAGATTTAGTATTAAGGTAGTAGATATACATTGGGTCTCCACTCAAGTACTCCCTCAATACAAGAATACTTTGTTCTATTAAACTGGCATTCCATGATGCTCACCTTCCTGACACAATTGTGTTAGACAGGGTTCTCTAGAGAGATAAAACCTATTGCTGATAATTATATATATATATACATATATATTTATAAAGAGATATATAGTACAAGAAATGAACAGTTAAGTTATAAACAGATTGATATATAATACAAGAAATGAACAGTTAAATTATAAAGCAGTACAAATGGCTCAGGGCGACTCACTCCCATGAGAGAGTGGTGATACACTGTCAGTCTTTCAAGTCTTGAGGGCCGTCAGGTAGTCCTCTGTAGAGAGAGCGAGCTAGGCTCTCCCAGCACAGTCAGCAAACAGCAAGGCAGGTCACCAACTGTCAGCCAGGTCACCAACTGTCAGTTCTCAGCTCTGGAGATGTAAATTTCATTTGTGTGGTCTTAAAGGGACCACACAACTTACAGAGACACAGTCCACAGGCTAGGCGTCTCACAGGTAGTGTGTCCTTTAAATTGAGGCACAGAACAAGCAAGGCAGCTGCACCCTGGTCCGATGATTAAAGAGTGAGAGATAAGAAAGGCGAGGCTAACCGAGCCACTTATCTCTCCTCCCTTCAATTAATCCCACTTATGTTTATCGGCCAGGTTGGCACAATAAACTATCTCACTCACCTTCCTGACACAATTACTAAAGACAAAGCAGGTGCATAAACCAATGTGGTGAAGAAAGCTGATAGTGCCAGGCTATCAAAAGATATAGCATCTAGGGTCTTAAAGGCTTGAAGGTAAAGAAGTGGCCATCTAGCACAGAAGCAACAAAGCCCACATGGAGGAAGCACACCAGCCTGTGTGATCACAAGGTGTTGAAGGGATCAGGCATCAAAGAACAAGAAATCATATCATTTTGAATGAGGGGGAGTGCTGAATGGACCCAAAGCCCATCTGTAGGCAACTGGACATCCCTTTACAGAAGGGTCACAGGGAAAAGACGAGCCAGTCAGGGTGCAGTATAGCAACGATGAAACACGCAATTTTCTTCTAGTGCCTAAATGCTTTCCCCCAACCCCCGCCCCACTATCATGATCCAAATTCTACCTTACAAATCTGGCTAGAACAGAGGACGTACACAGGTACAAATAGGAACTGGAAACACAGGGAATCCATGATGGATAATCCCTTCATGACCAGTGGTGAAAGTGGCAATATTGGGAGGGTGGAGGGAGGGCGGGGTAGAAAGGGGGAAATGATTACAGGGATCTACATAAAACCTCCTCCCTGGGGAACAGATGTACAGAAAAGTGGGTGAAGGGAGACACTGGACAGTGTAACATACTACAAACTAATAATTTATAAATTATCAAGGGTTCATGAGGGAGATAGGAGTGAGGAGGGGGAAAATGAGGAGCTGATGCCAGGCACTTAGGTGGAGAGCAAATGTTTTGAGAATGATGAAGGTAATAAATGTACAAATATGCTTCATATGATTGATGTATTTTTGGATTGTGATAAGAGTTGTATGAGCCCACGATAAAATGATTTTTAAAAATGCCCTTGGGAGGGACAAATCAAAGCCATAGAGGGATTGAGGAGGGGCTTGTAAAAAGTGTAATAAACACGCAGGATGGAAAAAATAGAGGCGAGAGAGAATATAAAGTGAGGTAGAGAAAACAAAGACACAAATTACAAACTGTCAAAATGGAGGAAACAATAAAAACAAAAACAAAAATCCTAACAAATATGTTAGTCTTATTTATAACCACAGTGAGAAAATGGTTTCTATTCTTTGCCCTAAGATAGATTATTGTTAAAATAACAGAAACCACTCTGAAGTCCACAAGTCGAAGTACATATTCAGGATCTTAATGTCTTAAGAGACATACGGATACTATGTGGCACAGAGCTTGGAACACACATCTTCACGGACTGGGTTTCTATCTCCCTTTCTGTTTCCCTCACTCATGCTGTGTGGCATGTACCCACTGCAGGATGGCTAGCAGCATGGGCTCATGCTTGTCAACCGACTGTCTTTGTTGTTGTGTGTGCTGTGGATGGAATGTCCTCTCCTATGGCAGAGTAGAACTGTCCCATGGATTTCTTAGGCTGTGATCTTTACTGGGAAAGACGGGAAGTTCTTTTCCTCTCTGGGGTTACTGGTGGGCAAAAACAACTGACCTTTTCGTTAGTAGGAGAGCATTTAACTACTAAATCAGTTGCCTATCATCCACTGCTATCAAGTGGATTCCAACTCACTCCTACCCCGCCGGATAGAACAGAACGAGTTCTTAGAAATTCAAATACATCTTTATGGAAGCAGACAGCCTAAATGTTTTCCTGAGGAGCTGCTGGCGTGTTTGAACATTAACGTAAGGTTAGCGGACCAAAGATTAACCCCCTATGACACCAGTACGGCAGCCAAATGCCTGTAAGTGCCCCTAAAACTGTAAGAAGAACAACAACGCATTCAACGTTTTCACAGTGCTGCCTAGAGGATAGCTCCTCCCCTAGAGGAAGCAACAGATCTTAAAATGGTTTCTTTGCTGTGTTTTTTTCATTAGACCGTTTTTATGGTTGCTCTCCAGTGAGACCTGCTTTTGTTGAATTCAATACTAGCGTGGTGCTGCTGGTCTGCCCTGACTCTATCTCAACACTGTATTTTCTAAAATTATGGATAATGTCGATGATGCTATTCTCAACATCAGACCTGTGTGCTTATTTCTTTTTCTATGCAGACTAATGGAAGAAATGTATCCCTGACGCCATAATAGGATAGCGAAGCTTCTCTCGACTCTTCTGACTTTGAGACGTATTTATGCTTCTCTGTGTGTGTTGGTCAAATAAGTCACGGGTCAAATTTGTGTTCTGTATCTTGAAGGCAGATTTTTAAAAACATTTTTTCTCCTCTTGTTTCCATTTCCATTCTGCTTTTGTCATTTCATGCAAGCAACTGTTTTTACAACGATTATTTTTTTCCTTGTTGAGTCAAAATAACTCAATAATTCTAGTTTTTAAGATTTCAGACTGAGCAGATATTGTAAGTATAAACTGTAGCTTTAACTATCATCTTCCCCTGTTTACATCAAGCATCCTAGGAAGTACACACACACACACACACACACACACACACATATCCCCCATGGGCTATAAAAGGGGGCCATTCAACCATATGGTTGCAAATAAGAAGAATTCCTTTGATGAGGGAATGGAAAGCTAATAAAAATTACTGGACTCTTATATTTCATCAGGTAATGGCTATACAAGAAAAAAACAACTAAGGTCTAGAAACCAAGGGGCAATGCGCACGGTGCAGTTTGGAGGAAAGCAAAGCATATTAATACTTTAATATCATATCGTTTCATACTGAAGATCTCCACTTAACCTGATAGATTTTATTCTTATTGGACTGTATCAATGTTGCTTGGGACTTGGTTATGAGGGCACACCAGGTTACCCAGAGGAAAGCTATAACTTTCTAAGTGTAACAAGGAATTCTGAGTCCTCAGTATGAGTGGGATTCTCACTAGATTTACATCACATACTCAGGTCAAGAAAAAATGAGCAGCTATGGTCCAGTAACAATGACGTTCATTCCTGTTACAAAAATTCATGCATGAGTATTGTGCAGTGCAATGTTTTCCATGTGTTGGCTGTCAGATGCCATAGACCTGTTCTCGCTGGCAATGCGAGGGGAATAGGCTGGAGCTGCTCCATAAGGTTTCCAAGGCTGTGATCTGTGGGAAGCTGATTCCCAGACCTTTCTTCTAAATTGATATCTGGCTGGAATTGTTAACCTTTCCATAATTAGCCAGAGCTTAGCCATATGTCTCATAAACCACCTTAACATTAAAGTAGGTTGGGGAAAATATCAGTGGTTTGAATTTTAATCATAACTCTCCATTAGTACACATATGCAAACATGGCTACATTTTAATCATCTTCCTCCGCCCTTAATTCTTGTAAGCTCATTCAATTTTGCATATTTAATTCTTGAGCTTATTCTATTTTATTTATTAGGATTTCAAGTAAGTAATTTTCAGTTTACTTTGGAACCAATGGCTTAAACCCATGCCTACTGAACTTAAATAAATTTCCCTATGCTAGATGAATTGGTAAATCCTGATTCTGCAAAAAATTCTGCAAAGAAATATACCTCCTCCTTGTGAATAAGAATATGAGTATACTGTCTGTCATATACTAAAATGATGCAATTGACCAGCTGTCAGGAAATGCTCTCTGAATTTTTTTCCCAGGGATCCTGCTAAATTACTCTATTGGCTGTAGTTAGAGAGACAGTCTTTTTTGTGGAAAGATTTTTTTCCCCTCTCTGTAAAGTTAACTGACTCAAATAAGGAATGAATATGCAATCTTAGCCTCATAAGCAACATACTATCACCCTCTAACCAAAGAATTGCTTTAGTAATATTTACTACTGTGACATATAACCATCTGTGGTTTGTTAAAAGTCTCACTTAAATTTTTTCTGCATATAGTTAAATTTTCTTCAAAGGTCTTTAAAGTTAGGGAAAAGTCAGTGGAAAGAAGAAATCTAGGAGATAAAAACGTGAAACAGGATAAAGTGTAAGGTGGTTGAAACAAGGGATACACATTTATTCAAAGCCACTTTCACCAGGTTTGTAAATAAAACAATTATATTGATGTCCAGAGCTTCTAAGCATTTAATGTGATTACATATGGGAGGTCAACTACAAGACTTCTTTTCTTATGCTTATAGGAGGCACCATTTCTCATTAGGAGGTGGGAGACTAGTTATTGAATTCCTACAGGAATGATGGAAATGAAATTTTCTTTTGGTCTTGAGGTTGGAAGCTTGCATGTCTGACTGCTTTGTTCTTCATGATGTTCCTGGAAGGAAAGCCCCAGGGAAAGAGACTGGGTGATATTTCTAGGAGCCTGAGAATGAAGCTTTGACCGGGGGCAGTAGGATTTCTCAGGGAAGAACCAGAGTCTGACTATCTCTTTGGTGTTGTAGACAAGGATCTCACTAGAAATCTAAGATGTGTCATGAACTTCAAATCGTATCGATGTTTGTACTAGAGAGGGTGTAATACTCAGTGTTTTCATGGTGGGATAGTCGTTAAGTTGTGTGGTAGTTATATGAATGGTACCTAAAAGATAAAAAAACCAAAAACACTTTTACTATGGGTATGGGCATGATAAATGCTGCAACAAACTTATTCTTTATTTCCTCTGAAATCTGTAAGCTCAAACATTTTCCTCTCTTGAGAGCCATTTAAAGGAATCATTTAAAATGACAAACAAGATTCTTGGGGATATGGCTGTCAGGTAACAATCACAGGAAGATCTCCTTAGCAAGTAGTAGAGAGGTCCCACTAGTAGGGAAATCCTGCACTCCTGGGAAGGCAGAAAAACAACTAAACACCTAAATGCACCAAAAATTCTTAAAGTTGGAACTTAGCACCACCTTTGGATTGTGACTGACTCACCTTTCCCATTGACTGGCACCCAGGTTGTTTATGTGTGCTCCCCCTCCCTTGTACAAGTGGAACTTTCCCTGTCTCTGTTCCAACCTGCACACTAAACCTCTTGCCTTGCTGGCCTCTGTGGGCCCTGTGTGGACAACAGACTGTGTGGGTAGCTTGGGTAGGCATCCTAACTACCCAAACAATACTTTTACCCATTAATATTTTTTTCTTATTTCCTCCATCTTTTGCACCCCTCCCCCACATGCCACCACCTCTTCACCATGCAGCAGTCAAGGGAGCACACCAAAGCAACTAAAGGATTCAGAATCCCCACCCAAATTATGGTTTTATTTTCTACTTTTTGCTTTTTCTATTTTTGACTTGTTTTATTTAATTTTTTCTTTTATCCTGGTTAACTCTTACTTCTTCCCATGTGTCCTCTGAACTGTGAAGATATGCATGCTTCCTAAGAAGATTTACAAACCTGCAGACAGTTTGATACAGTTACCCAAACAAGGTTTTTTTGTTCTGATGATGCCTGATACCTGATCCCTTCGACACTTCGTGATCACAAAGGCTGGTGTGCTTCTTCCATGTGCACTTTGTTGCTTCTGAGCCAGATGGCCGCTTGTTTATCTTCAAGCATTTAAGACCCCAGATACTATATCTTTTGATAGCCAGGCACCATCAGCTTTCTTTGCCACATTTGCTAATGCACCCATTTGTTTTCAGTGATTATACTGGGGAGGTGAGCACACAATGATATGATTTTTTATTTGATGCCTGATAAGTGATCCCTTCTGTACCTCGTGATCACACAGGCTAGTGTGGTTCTTCCATGTGGTCTTTGTTACTTCTAAGCTGGATGGCCAATTGTTTACATTCAAGCCTTTAAGACCCCCAGACGCTATATCTTTTGATAGTCTGGCACCATCAGCTTTCTTCACCACATTTGCTTATGTACCCGCGTTGTCTTCAGTGATTGTGTCGGGAAGTTGAGCATCATGGAATGCCAGTTTAATAGAACAAAGTATTCTTGCTTTGAGGGAGTACTTGAATGGAGGCCCAATGTCCATCTGCTACCTTAATACTAAATCTATACATATATGCACATAGATCTATTTCCACATCCTCACATATAAATATATTTACATATGTACCTGCCTTTATTTAGACCTCTATGAATTCCCTTGACCTCCTAGCTCTTCTTTCCTCTTTTTCCTTTTCCTTTCCTCTTGTCCTGCTATCATGTTCAGCCTTCTTTAGGGTTTCAGTAATTCCTCTCGGATACATTACCCTTGATCATGCCCTGCCAGGCCTCCTACACCCTCCTTACCACCAGTTTGGACCACTTGTTGTTCCCTTGTCCCTGAGTTTATTAACATCACTTCCTTCCCACCCCCCACCTCCCCATATCCCCCCAGAACTGTCGGTTTCATTGTTTTCTCCTCCAGATTGCTCATCCAGCCTATCTTATTTAGACAGACCTGCAGAGATAATAACATGCACAAAAACAAGACAGAGCAAAACCAAGCAACAAACTAAAACAAAACAACAAGAGCAACACCAACAAGCCAATGGCAAAAATCAAAACAAAGCACAACAACAAGAAAGAAAAGCTTGTAGTTAGTTCAAGGGCTGTTGGCCTTTAGGAGTGTTTTCTGATTGAATCTGTTGGGGCACCAAGCCCTGGCCCCAAAGTCTATTCTCTGGGAACTTCCTTGCTCTGTTCCCCTTGTTGTTCTGTTCCACACCCTTAGTGCTTTGCCTTGGTGTGGTGGGATCAGATCAGGTGCAATTCCCACACTTTGTTTCCAGTGTTGTCCCCTGTAGGGCTATGGGTCAGTGAGGGATTTCGTATCTCATAGTGGGACTGACCGTGTTGTCTTCTCTGTAGCGACTGCTCTGAGTGGGAATATCATCTTCTTCAAGGCTCGCAGGACAGGCTGTGCTCCACTCTCTCTTCCTCTCCCTTTATCTGCTCCCATGTGCTCTGATCAGACATGTGTCTCTCCTGGAGCTGCAGATACAGTGTTGTCCTTTGAAATAAATCCTTATGGGGGGGAGGGGCAGCTGTCCACATAGTTGGGATTGAGGCTGGCCCCTCAGCACTCTCCACTGGTTCCCTAGTCCATGCCGGCATGTTGCATTTACATTGGGTTGAAGTCTGGTCCCTTTTTCCCTGTGGAGATATAAACAATACCCTCCCCCTGGGTGGGTTAGAGCCCTGACTCCCCCTACCCATTATTTTTTCTTCCCCCACATCCTTTTTAGTTGGCTACCATATGTATCCTTGTATTTGGTCTGGCCTCTGCCATACTACCTGGTTCTCACCCCAGGAATCAAACAAGGTTTTTAAAACTAGATTGGGTTTGTTTTTTTCTTTTTTGCTTATTGCCCTGAGGGTAGACTCACCCATGTTCACATCACCATAGTAACAGAACTCCATACTCATACCCAAGCCAGGTCTAAGTGTTTATTTGTTTGTTTTTCAATCTCTTCTCAGCACAGTTAAATTTTACTTTTTTCTTTCTTCTTTTATCATATTTGCCTTCTCTCTTTCCCCTTCCTTCGATTTTTTCTTCCATTCCACCTTCATTTTCTTTCTTGTTCTTTAATTCTACTTATTCTAAATACAAACAAAAAACCAAACTCACTGTCATTGAGTCAATCCTCATAATGACCCCAACAAACAAAAAAAATCTACACAGATAGAATGGTCCCCTGTGGGTTTCTGAAGCTGTACTTCTTTAAGGAATTAGAAATCCCCATCTTTTTATAGTGCAGTGGTTGATGGCTTCAAAGAGCCAACCTTTCAGATCGCAGCCCAATTTGTAACCCCGACCCGAACAGAGCTCCCTTCTCCATGTAAATGCATATTAGTGCACTTCTTCTGGTCTGACTATTTACTTACAATGTTCTCCTGCCTCATGGACTCTCTCTTCTCTATCTCCTTTCCTAGGACACCTTTAAATCTTATGACCTATCTTAAAATGTATTTTCTTTATTTTTATAGACCCTTTGCTCTATTAAGATATCCCCCTTATTATTATTATTATTACTATTAACTTAATTTTATCCTCTCTCTTCTTTCATTTTACCTTCCCCATTTGCCCATCTCCTTCCATTTTCCACTAAATGTTCTCTAGCTCCTATTTCACTCTTCCCCCATAACTTGACAAAACCAACTCCCCCAACTCGACACAGCAGCTCACACACTATTAATAGCTTCACCTTGATGCCAGGGAGCAGTCAACCAGAGCACACTCTACAAATCAAGAAAACAGTCACTAACCACTGGTAATCACCTAAATACAATGCGTTACTATATCTGAAATTGAATTCAAACAAAATGTGTTGAGGTGCTGTCATGAGAAGTGGGGTTTTTTCATGAGAACAATGGAAAGAACTAAAAAACGAGAAGTCTTACATCAACCGATACCAAGTAACTATCAGATGATAAGCAATAATGTTATAGAACCAGGCAGCATGGCAAAAGACCTGAGTTCTATGACAGAAGAAAAGGAGAATTGAATCAGTGAACTCAAAGAAAATATTCTGACTACCAGCTTGGAGAGAAACAATAAAAAAGCAGAGCAATGAAATCCAAAGAAAGCCTGAGAATGTGGTGGGGAAAAAGTAATATCCTACATCTCATTGGGTAAGAAGAAACACTCCAATGTGGTGTGTAAAAAGTAACATCCTACATCTCATTGGAATCCAGAGTAAGAAGAAACAATCGAAAATATCTACAAAGAAAATAGTAAGAGAAATCATGCAAGAAAACTTCCCTAACATCACAAAGCAGGAGAAAATAACTATTTAAAATCTAAGAAAACCCAAACAGGACAGAATCCAATGAGAAATGCTTTGTGATATATGGTAGCCAAATGATCCAATTCCAAGGTAAAGAGAAGAGTCATGAATGCAGCTTGGGGAAAAAAGTCATCTACAGAGAAAAATGATAAAGATAAGCTTGGATGTCTCAGAAAACATATGCAGGCGAGAAAACAACAAAGTGACTCGTGTCATGTTCTGAAAGAAGAAAGAAGATTGACCAAGAATCTTGTGCCCTACAAAATAATTCCTCAAATATGAGAGAGAAGTAAAGGTATTTACAGATAAAGAACAATTAAAGGAATTCAGAAAGACAAGACCAGCATTACAAAACGAGGATCACTATTGACAGAGAATCAATAACAGCAGACAAACCTGAGATCATCAGACAGGTAACAGCACCCAGAAAACAATACAATGAAAGCAGTATTCAGACCAACACAGGACACCAATAAAATCACAGCAATAAATAAAGACCAACAACAAAGACAAACACAGCAAAATTATAATGTCAAACACACATATATCAATAATGAAACTGAATGTCAATGCATTGAATGCACCAAGCAAGAGACACAGGGTAGCAGACTGGATTAGAAAGCAAGGCTCACCTATAAGGTGCCTACAAGAGACAAACCTAAAACTCAAAGACAAAAATTGGCCCCAAATAAAATACTGAAGAAAAATTTACCAAGACTTTGGCAACCATAAAAAAGCAGGAATGGCTCCATGATGCTCACCTTCCAGACACAATCGCTGAAGACAAAGCAGGTGCATAAGCAAATGTGGTGAAGAAAGCTGATGGTGCCCGGCTGTCAAAAGATATAGCATCTGGGATCTTAAAGACTTGAAGATAAACAAGCGGCCATTTAGCTGAGAAGCAGCAAAGCCCACATGGAAGAAACACACCAGCCTGCGTGATCACAACAGGTCATCAGGATCAGTTATCAGGCACCAAAGACCCAGAACAAAAAATCATATCAAGGTGAATGAGGGGGCATGTGGAGTAGAGACCCAAAGCCCATCTGTAGGGAACTGGATATCCCCTTACAGGAGGGTGTTTCCTCCCCGCCACTCTCATGACCCCAATTCTACTTTACAAATCTGGCTAGGTCAGAGCATCTACATAGGTGGAGATAAGACCTGGAAGCTCTCAGGGCCAATATTGAGAGTAGCCATATCAGGAGGGTAAGGGGAAGGTGGGGGGAGAAAGGAGGAACTGGTCAAAATGCTCTACCTATTACCCACTTCCAGGGGCATGGACAACAGAAAAGCGAGTGAAGGGAGATATCGGCCAATGTAAGACATGGAAAAATAATAATAATTTATAAATTATCAAGGGTTCATGAGGGAGGGAAGGTGGAGAGAGATGGGGAAAATGAGAAGCTGATACCAAGGGCTCAAATAGAAAAAAAAATGTTTTGAAAATGATTCTGGCAACAAGAGTACAAATGTGCTTGACACAATGGATGTGATATGGATTGTGATAAGAATTGTATGAGCTCCCAATAAAATGATTTTTTAAAAAGGAATGGCAATATTAATCTCTGATAAAATAGACTTCAAAGTAAATAGCATAATTTGAGATAAGATTGAACATCATATAATGATTAAAGGAATACAAGAACAAGACATACCATAATAAACATGCAAAGTCAAATCAAACTAACTGCTATCAAATTCATGCTGACTCATAACAACCCTAGTATTGGTTTCTGAAACTGTAACTGTTTACTTGAATAGAAAGCCCAGCCTTCCTCCCTCGGAGTTGCTGGTAGTTTTGAACTGGCAACCATGCGATTGCAGCCCAACTGGTAAACAATACACCACCAGGGCTCCTTATAATAAATATATGCCCCCAATGAAAGATCCTCAAATAAATCAATTAAACCCTCATAGGGTTGAAGAGAGAAATAAATGGCTTGACTAATTGGAGACTTAATTTATACTAATATCAAAGAAAGACAGATCATCAAGGCAGAAATTCAGCAAAGAAACAGAAAAGCTAAACAACACAATCAGCTAGCTTGGGCTCCTACACATACCCAGAGCACTCCACTAACAGCAGCATGGCATCCATTCTTCTCCAGGACACTCAGTATGTACTCTAGAATAGACCACCTGCTAGACCACACAGCCAGCCTTACTAATTAAAAAACAAACCAACATTGAGATCCTACAGTCTGTTTCTCAGATCACAATGCTATAAAACTGGAAATCACAATTGATGTATGTATATGTATGGATTGTGATAAGAGTTCTATGAGTCCCTAATAAAATGTAAAAAAAGAAAAGAGGAGAAAAAATGGTTAGGGAAAAGAATGTACAGATGTGCTTTATACAATTGATGTATGTATATGTATGGACTGTCATAGGAGTTGTATGAGCCCCTAATAAATTGTTAAAAAACAAAACAAAACTGGAAATCAACAAAGTAAGGAAGAGGAACATAAAACTAAACACAAGTACAATGAACAACATAATACTTAAAAAGGACTGGTAAGAGATCAAATAATAATTAAATAAAACACTTTACTACCGTTGAGTCAATTCTGACTCATAGTGACCCTACAGGACAGAATAAAACTGTCTCTGTAGGTTTCCAGACTATAATTCTTTATGGGAGTAGAAAGCCTCATCTTTCCCCCAGGAGTTTCTGAAATTTTTGAATTGCTTACCTTCAGGTTAGCAACCCAACATATAAGCCTTACATCACCAGGGCTCAAATATCAAATAAGAGATGAAATTGAGAAATGAATGAAAATGGTAGCACAATATAACACAGGGAAGGCATTTATCAGAGAGGAAATTATAGCAATCAAGACACACATGAAAAAAATGAGGGAAAATCCACAATCTACACCTTAACATAACACATGCATCAACTGGAACAAGGGCAGTGACATAAATGCTCAGCCAACAAAATAAACCAGAAATAAATGAACTAAAAAACAGAAAAACAATGGAAAAGCTCAATAAGACTGGAAATTGGTGTTTAGAAAGGATCAATAGAATCGACAAACTGCTGATAAATTTAACAAAGGAAAAGACAGAGAAGATGCAAATATCTAGAATTAGAGATGAAAAAGAAAAATGTGACAACAGATTCAAATGAAATAAAAAGAAGAACTCACTACTGCAAAAGACAATAAGTTTGATCCTGGAAGTGGACAAATACCTAGAAATACATCATCTACATAAATTAATGCTGATGCGTTTCGAAAACCTGAAGAGACCTATAAGAAAAAAGAAACAGAGAAGGTTATCAAGTAGCTCCTAAACCAGAAAAGGCCGAGACAGCTGGTTTCACAGGGGGAATTCTACCAAGTCCTCATTGACGATCCGTCACTATTCCGACACAGAATACAGAAAGGGCCAACAGACCCCCACACTCATTCTATGCAATGAGCATATGCCCGATACCAAAGCCAGGCAAAGACCCCGCAAAGAAAGTGAACTGCAGACCAATATCCCTCAAGAAAAAGACACAAAAATTCTCATCAAAATTCTGACTCATAGAATCCAATAACATATCAAAAAGACAACTTGCCATCACCAAGTGGAATTCATACCAGGGGTTCAAGGATGGCTGAACATTAGAAAAGTAATTAATGTAAATAACCACATAAGCAAGACAAGAATAAGAACCACATGAGCATATCAACAGAGAAAATGTAAATGACATTATCCAACAGCTATTTCTAATTTTAAAAAAACCCAAGAAAAAAACAGAAAAGGAAATTCCTCTGCAGAATAAAGGCCCTATATAAAAAATTCAACTGCCAATATCATGGTCATTGGGGGATAAACTGAAAACATTTTCTCTGAGAACAGGAACCAGACAATGATTCTGCATATCATTACTCTTACTCAACAATGTGCTGGAAGTCTTAGCCAGAGCCATTAGACAAAAAAGGGAAATCAAGGACATATAATTGGGAAAAGAAAAAGCTAAATTCTCACTATTATCAGATGATATAATTTGATAAATACAAAACCAGAAAAGATTGTTAGAAACAATTGAGGAATTTGGTAAAGTAGAGGGGTATAAAATTATCCAGCAGAAATAAATCAGATTCCTGTATACTAGCAAAGAGAACTCAAAAATGACATCCAGAAAATAATACCATTTACAATAGCCACATGTGTTAAGTTGGGTTATTTAGACAAAGAAGACCAACGACACTCTTATATGTACAAGAAAGAATTTTTATATCAATTAACTTCATATCAAGAAGGCTCCCAGCCCAGTCCAACTCAAGTCTGTAAGTCTGATGCTGGATTAGTATTTTCAATTGCCGTGTAGGCATGTGAAACTTGAACATTGAATAAGGAAGAGGGAAGAAGAATCCATGCTTTAGAATTGTGGTACTTTTGAAGAATGTACCATGAACTGCTAAATGGACAAACAAATCTGTTTTGGAAGAAGTTCAGCCAGAGTGTTTCTTAGTGGCAAGGATGGTGAGACTTGATCTTACATACTTTGGACATGTTGTCAGGAGAGACCAGTCCCTGGAGAACAACATCATGGCTGATAAAGTAGAGGGCAGTGAATAAGAGGAACTCCCTCAAATAGATGGATTGACAAAGTGTCTGCAACAATGAACTCAAGAGTACCCACAGTTGGGAGGATGGCAGAGGACTGAGCAGTGTTTCTCTTTGTCGTGCATGGAATTGCTATGAATCAGAGCTGACTTGATGGCACCTAACAAGATCAATAGGATTACTATATGAGAGGGTACCCCAAAAAGTCTGGAATTTTTTCAAAGCTATATATTTAATTTTTTTAACAAAACAACCTTATTAGCTTCAAAGTACTCTCCATTACAGTTAATATACTTGTCAAATCTGCATTTCCATTCTTGGAAACATTTTACAAACACATCTGTTTGGATGGCTGACAGCTTCTCCCTCTTTTTTCTCTTCACCTCTTCTAAGTCGTCAAATCATTGTCCTTTCATGTCCCTCTTCATTCGTGGAAACAAAAAGAAATCTCATGGAGCAAGGTCAGGTGAGTTAGGTGTGTGGGGCAAGAGAAGCAGGCTGTTTTTTGTCAAAAACTGGCACACTGAGATGGCTGCATGAGCAGGTGTATTGTCATGGTGGCAAAACTGGTCCCCCGTCTGCCACAAATCAGGCCTTTTTGGTCACACACTGTTACACAATCTTTTCAGAATCTCTAGATGAAAGACCTGATGAAAAGTCCAACCTGGTGAAATGGACTGTTCCCCTCACATTAAAAACAACAACAACAAATAAGCATCATCTTGATCTCAGATTTCACTTGTTGAGTTTTTGGAGGGTGAAGTGATAATGGGGTCTTCCACTAGTGTGATTGATGTTTGCTTTCAGCGTCATGTCTCATTACCAGTAACGAACTTGGTTACAAAAAGTCTGGGTCGCTTCAGAACTGTTATTTCAAAGCATGGCATGTTTCCACTCAGTGTTATTTTTCTTGTTCAGTCAGAACCTGAGGGCGCACATTTTCCAGCAACCTCATTCCCAAATTTTCCGCTAAAATTTGCTGAACCAAGCTCCAAGATAGTCCCTATAACTTCTCCATCTCTTCAATCATCTGACATGGTCTTTGAGCACAAGTGCACAAATTATGTTGACATTTTTGTCCATTTAGGACAGACATCCAGAAGATTTGTCATCAATGGAAACTTCACCTTTTTTTTTGAAATGAGAAAACCACTCGTGCACCTGAGTTGAATAAACTGTGTTCAACATCACAACTTTTGCAGTATTTTCCCCAAGCAGGACACACAATTTCAGTCACACACTGTTCTCTTAAATCAGCCATCACGAAAAACGAGAGTCAAGCAAAACTGCTTTTATGAAAAAAATCACTGTGACCAAAGAGAACTTTCCCAGGTGATGCCACTTGGTGCATGTGGTAGTCACCTAATCTGCTGTCAATTTGAGTCTTAAGGGTTTAGGGGTGGAGTCTAGTCTGTCAATCTGAAGATAGCCAATGTGACCTCTGTGTGGGTATGGCCTTCTCCTGAGAATTCTGGGAAATCCAGTACTTCCTCCTTGGAGGCAAGAGACACCTCTCTCTGCTACTTCCTAGGGGACATTGCAGAAGGCAAGCTACATGGACATAACCATATCTCAGAAGCCGGAGAAGCCACAGAGAGACCCCTGCCAGCACTGAGATGCTTACAATGCCACTAGATCTAAAGACTTTCTACCCACTGGCTTATGATCTTCCTGTATTTGGCTTCATTGCATGTGTTTGGTATCGGACATATAGGCTAATATCAGACTTATGGCCCTGGATTGGACTGGGTTGGGATGCTTTCTCAATGTTCAACTCCTCTTGTATATAAAACTCTTTCTTATACACATATGTGTGTCCATGGATTTGTTTTTCTAGTCTACCCAGATTAACACAATGCACTAACTCAGAGCAGGTTACTCCATGCTCACCTAATGGGAAAAATGCATATTATGAAGGCTCTGCCAAGTGGAGACTTTTTTTTCTTCCATTTTGGGGTACCCCTTGTGTTACCTATATGGATGATTTATGACCTTCTCTCTTAAGATGGTAAAGATACAGTTACTATGAATCAGGGGCCTGTGTAAACTATAGACTTATGAATACATTTTGAACATTCACTTAATTATAACCGTTCTTGTGACTTGGTCATATGATCACTGAAAATATGGTGCTATTGTAAAGTGTGGCGAAACATCAGATGGCACTCGCCTATTGCAAAGGATAATGTGTGGGGCCTTAAAGGCTTGTCTTGATCCAATTTTTGTAACTAATGAAAGCCAAGACGAGAGAAGGGAATGGCATTAGAGCTTACCTTCTGTGCATCCAGTTTGCATAAGGCTGCGAAGGACAGGGAAAGTCCCAATACATTGTCAGGTTACCAACCTGGATTAAGCCTTGAGGGAATTCCCTCTGGCTATTGGCCATGAATGGGAATGGCCTTTCTATCAGACAGATTGCATTGGAATTGGATCAATGTAGATGTATTGCTGTTGTTGGTATCATCAAGTCTGTTCCATTTCATAGCAACGCTATGTAGAGCAGAACGAAACACTGCCTGGCCATGGGCCATCCTCACAATTGTTCATATGTATGAGCCCATTGTCATGGGCACCGTGTCAGTCCATCTGGTCAAGGATCTTTTTCTCTTTTACTGCTCCTCTAATTTACGAGTCTTGATGTCCTTTTTGAGACTGGTCTCTCTTGCTAACACGTCCAAATGACATAAGACAAACCCCTTTTTCTGTCCCTCCACTGCTTCCCGCTGATAACATGTCCACAGCATGGGAGATGAAGTTCTGTCATCCTTGCTTATAAGGAGCAATTTGACTTACTTCTTCCAAGACTTATTTATGTGTTCTTTTGACAGTCCATTGTACTTTCAATATTCCTTGCCAGCCCCATAATTCAAATGCATAACTTTTTCTTTGATCATCCATATTCCATGTACAAGCTTCACATGAGCATGAGGCAATTGAAAATTCCAGGGTTTGAATCAGGCACACCTTAGTCCTCAAAGTAGCATCCTTGCTTTTCAGCTCTTTAAAGAGGATCTGTGCTGCATATTTACCCAATGCATTGTATCCTTTGATCTGTTCACCGATGCTTCTAAGAACATGATTGCGAATCCAAGCAAGGGGGAATCCTAGATAACTTCAATCTTTTGTCTATTTATCATGATGGTGTTACCTATTGGCTTTTCTTCACATTGAGTTGTAACTCATACTTAAGCCAGCAATTCTTGATCTTCACCAGCAAGTGCTTCAAGTCCTGCTCATTTGCAGCAAGGAAGGTGCTGTCCTCTGGCTATCGCACATTTTAATAAGCCTTTCTCCAGTCTTCTTCATAGAGCCCAGCTTCTCTGATTATTTCTCAGCAGCCAGATTGAAATACAGGCAAAGTTGGGTTAAAAGTTAACACCCTATGCTTTGTTTCCTGTTGGACCAATTTTAAATTTGTTCTAGGTTTTAATATTTTCTGCTTTCCTTTCAATTGAGATTTTTCTCTGATTTATTTCATTGTTGGGCTTTTTGTGTTTGCTTTTAGTTTGGGTTTTTTTTCTGCGTGTGAAATCTAGGATAAGTAAATCTATAGAGACAGTTTCTTAGGGTTAATGGGGAAGTTTGAGGGAAATGGGGAGCTACTAAAGAGAACAAGAAAGTAGAACTATTCCAAAGTTGATTGTGGTTATGACTGCACAACTCTTTAATATGATTCAACAATTGGAGTTGAAAAATCAATCAATCAATAAAATCACAACGGTTGTTACGCATGGCCAAGGGGAGTCCAGAAGTGTATGTGGTAGGTGAACTTGTCTACCACGTTGAGCATGTGGAACAACAGATCGCATTGGCATACACATCTTGTCTCTTGCTGGCCCTGCCCTCTGTTTTGGTGTTCTCCATGGCAATTTGATCGGCTTCCATGTTTCCAGAGTAGATCTGCTCCCTAAGGTCTTCAAGGCTGAGGCCGTTTGGAAGCAGGGCACCAGACTCTTCCAAGGCACCTCTTGGTAGACTTGAATTCCCCAGCAGTCTGATGCTTTACCGCTTACAGACTCCTCATTCCTTTTCAACTTCTCAGAGATGTAAGAGTGTGGAAATGCTCTGTCTTTACTTATGTGGCCACTCTGTAGAAAAGACAATTGATTTTGACTATAGTGTATTTAGTCTAACTGACAAACAGTTCATAAAAATGTCACTTTAATAAAATAGAAATTATTTTGATTAGTATAAATTCCAGTTAGAGACTTCAGTTTATCTTATAAATAGACTTTAAGCCTCATTGCCAATTTGTGAACTTTCAGAGACCTACTAGTAATTGTTTGACTTTCTGTCATAGAGAATGCAGCCAAGTGACAAATAGAATCATCATTTTAATATGCTGAGGCTTGCATCATTGAATGTGCTATGAGGCTGGGATAAGGTATTTAAAGTACTTTAAAATGGACAACAAACAAACACAACTTCTAGTTAAGATGGCATGTGCTTCAGAAACTACACATTTCCTCATGATTTCATCAGGGAGTAATTAACTGAAAAGATGAGAATGGTACCGAAGATTAATGATAACATCAATAAGCTGTTTGAACTCAATAGGCTAAAAAAGGAATACATCGAACATAGCAATTAAGCACATTTGGTTTAAATAAAGCACCTTTAGTTGCCAGGAATATTACCCACTGTGTTTGTGTTTTCACTGGGAAATGTTTCTTGGGATTGGGGTAATGAAAACATTTAAAAAACAATGGGAACAATAAACTAGTTAAAAAGAGTTCAGAAAGAAAGCAAGAAAAGATCCTCTGGCCATTAGTATTTAAATTCTCAGTAAAATTCCAAGGCAGATATTAAAGGGAAATGTATACATGCATCAAGAGAGAAATGAAAGCTTGTATGATAAACAGCATGAGCATATAAAGAACAGATCATGCCAGAGATATTCAATTGCATTCCTTTGATCAAATTACCAAGTGGATGAAGGGAATTTAGTAGATGCAATATATCTGGGCTTTACTAAATCATTTGCTTTATGCTTTATGAAAACCTACTTAAAATTTTAATTAAAATTAGCTTAACTATTTACACTGTCCCATAGACTGAAGTAAACTCACAAATAGATAAAGAGAAATGAGACTTTGCAGCCGTATCTGCACTGAGGAAAAGGGCTGTGGAAAGTCCCCCGATGGCACGAGATGTAGAAGGAACAATTGTATGCTAAGGACAATGAGAACTGTTAAAAGCATAGAGGGGTGAGATGCTAATGTCGTGTTAGAAATTTCAAGGTTTTTCAAATATTATAATTCAATATTCATTTTAAGGAGCTTAGGAAAAATGAATTCTTTCGCAACCTGATATATGATGCAGATATCAATAGTTTATAGATGTGCTAGCAGGAGGATATCTAGTTTATCACTGGCAGATGGTTTTCTTTCTAGAGAACCTTGAGTGATTGAAATCTGCCCTATTAAAATTATTATGTCAATAAAGCAAAGGGCCTTACGTCCTAAAGAGTGTAAAATTTGTAACAATAAACTTGTATTTCCTGTATACATCTTGATAAGTATTATCTGAGATCCTTTCTAGTTTTGGGTCACTATTAATTTTCCAGGGCTGTTCTATCAACACACTAACAGGAAGGTGGCTTATCACAACAGGAGTTATTGACTAAAGTACAAATCAACATGTCAGACAGGCCAGGCTCCCTCCAAACCCTCTGGGGGCAGACAGAGCCTGTCTTGTGTCTCTCAACTGTTAGCCTGAGGCATTCTTGGGCTAGTAGATGTATCATTACATGACTGTTCTTCCCTTGTCTGTTTTTCTGTATCTCTTCTCTTCTTTTATAAGGACTTCGCGCAGATTTTATTAGTACCTACTCCAGTATGACCAAATGTTAACAGACGTTAACAGATGACAACATCTTCAAAGACCCTATTACCAAATAAGTTCACAATTACAGGTACCAGCAGTTGGTACTTCATATCTTTTTCAAAGACAAGTCAATCTGTAACACCAATTAATAATCATCTTTGTTTACTCATAGACTTTAAGTATATAATTAGCATAGTGATTTCATGTTATTATCATCCATATTATCCCTATTATAATAAACAAAGTAGCTATTGTAGTAATTGTTTCATTCTTTTTCTTATATTTCCCCTCCTGACATTCATGTACCTGATACCAATATATTGCATAATATGTAGTCTGAATACTATACTTTCTAATTAATCAATCACATCATAACCAATCCAGAATGTGAAAATTTACACTTTCAAGCAAATACTGTTTATAGACACACATCAAAACTGAATCTCATTCTGGGTAACTAGGTAATTATAATATTATTGTAATTTGCAGTTACTGTCACTAGATAGTGGAACTAGCTAATATACTGATTTTTAATAAAGTCTAGAGCTCCCCACTCAGAAAACCAAGCATTCCCCAGGGTGGCTGATTGCAAAAGCTCTCAGGGCACCTTAGCAGAAAAACCCATCAGCTTTGACAGGGTTGGGAGATACATTTTCCCTCCACTCTACTTGTGGTAAAAATTTCCCCGTGCAACATATGCTTATAAAAGTTGGCTGTGTCTTATAAGCTGCCAAAGCTTATAAATGAGAAAATACGGTGATGTGTTCAACAGATATGTAGTCTTCCCCCAACTGTAGCACAAGCTCTTTTTAAGTCAAACGTTGTTACTATGAATCATAATTCTGTTTTCATCACTCGATAGAAATGTAATTGAAAAATAACACACTGGGATTATTTTAGGACCAGAAATTAGCATAAACTGTGAAAAGAAAATGGGTAACAGAAATGATATTGTCATTTTTTTACTTTGGACATTCATCAACACTTAAAGTCAGAGCTGTGTTATACCCATAGAATTAATTCACATACGAGGCAGAATTTTAACTGATTAAGTTTTGCTATTTTTTGAGAAAAAATAAACAAACATAAGACATGTTTATTTGACAATGAAGAAAGAACATGAAAACAAAAAAGAGAAATATTTTAAAATCCTACAGAACACTTATATTTCACTACATTGATCCCCCACTGCTCTGTCAGGCCCTGGCTCATGTATGGCTGTGGGGCTTGACGAAGTCACCAGGATTTTAAATCCCAGAAAGGTGACTGACGGTAGACAGGCTGTAGTGGAGCTTCCAGCCTAAGAGAAGCTAAGAAGAAGGAAGAGGCATTTCACTACTGAAAAATTAACCACTAAAAATCTTATGAAGAGCAGGGGACATCATTTTACATACTAGAATCAGAAAAAAAAAACAAAACAAAAGTATTGCTGCTATGGTTCCAGTTCAGACACGAATGAGTTCCTTCCAAACAAACTGGTTTATACCTGGCTCAGCCATCAGCGACTGGCTGCCAACAAGGTAGTTCAGTGATACTCTCGTGTCAGTCCATTGGAACACTTCCAACAAGGTCTACTCAAGTAGTCGCTTCCAAGGACAAGTTAAAGGAAAGGCAGAAAGGTCAGTTCAGAAGATTTTGATCACTTGGGGGCATGGGCAGACTTCAAAGGACAAATCTTTTTTTCATTTTATTGTCTTTTTTAAAATTTAATCATTTGATTGGGGACTCATACAATTCTTATCACAATCCAGACATACATCCATTGTGTCAAGAACATATATACATTTGTTGCCATCATCATTCTCCAAACACTTGCCTTCTACTTGAGCCCTTAATGTCTGCTGCTCATTTTCCCCCTTCCTCCCCACTACCCCTTAACTCACGAACCCTTCATAATTCATAAATTATTATTATTTTGTCATCTATTACACTGTCTGATGTTTTGCCCTACCTTCTTCTCTGCTGTCCCTCTCCCAGGGAGGAGGCTATACGTAGATTCTTGTAATCAGCTCCCCCTTTCTACCACATAGCGTCTGGGGTCTTAAAGGCTTGAAGATAAACAAGCGGCCATCTAGCTGAGAAGCATCAAAGCCCACAGGGAAGAAGCACACTAGCCTGTGTGACCATGAGGTGTACAAGGGACCAGTTATTAGACATCAAAGAACTAAAAATCACATCAGTGGGTGCCCACCTTCCTGATACAATCACTGAAGACAAACGTGTGCATAAGAAAATGTGGTGAAGAAAGCTGATGGTGCCAGGCTATCAAAAGATGTAATGCCTGGGGTCTTAAAGGCTCAAAGATAAACAAGTGCCCATCTAGAAGCAACAAAGCCCACATGGAAGAAACACACCAGCCTGTGTGACCACAAGCTGTCGAAGGGATCGGGTATCAAGCATCAAGGAACAAAAACTCATACCATTGAAAATGTGGGTGAGTGCAGAGTGGAGACTCAAAGCCCATTGGCAGCCAACCAGACACCCCCGTACTGAAGGGTTGTGGGGAAGAGATGACCAGTCAGTGTGTAGGGTAGCAAAGATGAACATACAACTTTCCTCTAGTTCTTAAATGCTTCCTCCCCCCCACTATCATGATCCCAATTGTACCTTACAAATGTGGCTAGACCAGAGGATGTACATAGGTACAGATAGGAGTTGGAAACACAGGGAACCCAGGACAGATGACCCCTTCATGACCAGTGGTGAGAGTGGCGATGCCTGGAGGGTGCAAAGGACTAATCTTGATAGATTTTCTATAAGGGCATAGCACAATCATTCGGTGAGGAAAGGTCCAGTAAAATTGTGTCAAGGAATTTTCCCATCACAACAGTGCACCTGCTCATTCTTTGTGGGAAGCAAATTATCCTACAAGAACTTAATAGGAAACCTTATCCCATCTGCCCTACAGCCCTGATATCACCCCTTCAGTCATTGTGATATTGACAAAATTCAAAGAATATTTAGACAGAATATTGTTGTAGGCTCCCGAGGATGCCCAAAGTTTTGACTTAGTCTAAATCAAAGAGCACATTCTTCAGGAAGGATTACAGAGATGGAAACCACCTTCAGAAGTCTATAGACCTAGCTAGAGAACAATAGCTTCATATTTTGAAATTTTTGTTTAGTAAAGATTTCTGTGATGTTTTTGGCAATATTTTTTAACTTAACTTTTGGTGCCGAAGGTGGGCCCCTCAGGTTAGAAGGTATTCCAGATAAGGCTGGAGAAGCCATCTCCTCAGAGCAGAGGTGAACGCCGTAGTGGACGGCGGCTTTTGAGACCTTCATCTGCGGGTGTGACATGACGCAAGATGAGAAGAGACACTGGCAAACATCCATTGCTATTCAGAAGTTGGAATGTATAAAGTACAAATCTAGGAAAATTGGAAGTCATCAAAAATGAAATGGAAGGCATACAAAGCCACATCCTACACTTTTGTGAGGCGAAATGCACTGATCCTAGCCGCTTTGAATCCAGTCATTGGTTTAGTATTGCTGCAATGTCACAGTGTCAGGCATTCATCATTAGAAACGAACATTTCAACATCGATACCGCAGTACATCAGGTTTATTAACAATCTGCAGATAACACAGCCTTGGTGGCTGAAAGAGAAGATGGGAAGCTCTTGTTAATGAAGACGAGTGACTGCCGCCTTCTGTATGGACTGCAACTCAGTGTGAAGACTGAGATCCTCATCACATCATGATAAATGGAGCAAATATTGACATTTCCCAGGACTGTATCTTGCTTGCACCCATAATCAATGCTCATTACAGCACTAGTCAAGAACTCAAACAAGGCATTCTATTGGACACTCTGCTGCACAGGGTTCTTTGAAATGAGGACCATGGATGCTATATCGAGGACTCACGTGTGCTCGGCCTAAATCAGGGTCTTCGCTAAAGAGTGATGTATTTGAATTATGGTGCTGGGGATGAATAGTGCAAGTACCACGGCCTAACGGAAGAACAAACAAACCTGTCTTGGACAGAAGTACAACCAGAATGCTCCTTAGAAGCAAAGATGGCAAGACATTGTCTCACATACTTTGGATATGTTCTCAGGAGAGACCAGTTCCTGAAAAAGCACACTGTGCTTGGTCAAGTAGACAGGCAGCAAAAAAAGAGTAACTTTCCAGAAGACAGCTTGCCACAATGGCTGCGACAGAGGACTCCAACGTAACATTTGTGGAAGTGTTGCAGGACAAGACAGTGTTTCACTCTGGGGCTGCTAACCCCAAGGTCAGCAGAGTGAAACCACCAGCACTCCTGAGGGGAAAGATGGCGCCTGAACTTCCTGGGGGCAGTTCTTGTTCTCTGGAGTTTCTGGGAGTCGGCATGGATTCAGGGGCTGTGAGATTTCCTTCTCTGAGTTGGAGCTGACTTCACAGCACTGGTGGCAACAGTAATTGAAGTACAAGATGAGCAGAGGTAGGATAATGACCAGACGTCTTCAAGGAAGACCAACTAATATGACTATTATTCAAATGTACACTTTGGCCACTAATGCCAAAGATGAGGGACTTAAAGAGTTTGACCGTGTTCTGCATTCTCAATTTGATGAGATGTGCTATCAAGATGTATTGTCAATTACTAGTGGTTAGAAATTTGGATAAAAAGATGATTTTGAGTTTGGAAAAGATGGCTGTGGTGATGGAAACAATGTTGGAGATCATATGATAGAATTTTGTAATACCAGTGATACATTTTGAGTCAAATGGGGTCAAACCTGTCCTCCTGCATCAGCGTCTATAATACTCTATGCACGGACATTGCCAGTGGATAAGACAGCCCAGAGGGATACTGCGTGGTTTAAAACCGGAACAGATGTGGTTGGGGTTTTGTTATTTCCGTATACTTTTTCAAACTCTATGCTCAACATACAATTTTTGAAAATTGAACTATATGGATGAGAACCTGAAATCAAAATCGCCAGTTCCAACTCTTTGCTACATAAATCCGAACAAAACACTGCCTCGTCTTGCACCATGCTCATAATTGTTCTTACACTTGAACCTGCTGTTGCAGCCACTGTGTTGATCCATCTTGAGCAAGGCCTTCTTTTTCACTGGCCCTCTACTTTAGGAGACGGGCTGTTCTCTGGGAACTGGTCTCTCCTGACAACTTGTCTAACGTACTTGAGACAAAGTTTAATCATCCTTGCCTCTAAGGAGAGTTCTGGCTCTACTTCTTCCATGATAAATCTCTTTGTTCTTTTGCCACTTTCAATCTTTGCCAGCATCATAATTCATATCCAATGTTTATTCTTTGGTCTTCCTTATTGAACACCAAACTTTCACTATTATATGAGATGACTGAAAATATGACATGAGTCAGGCGCACCTTAGTCCACAAAGTAACACCCTTGCTTTGCAACACTTTAAAGAGGTTTTGTGCAGCAGATTGACCTAATGCACGTGTCCTTTGATTTCTTAATTGCTGTTTCCATGAGCATTGTTTGCAGATTCAAGCAAGATAAAATTCTAGACAACCTTTTCTTTATTTATCATGATGCTACCTATTGGTCCCATCATGAGGAGTTTGGTCTTCTTCACATTGAATTGTAATCCCTACTGAAGGCTGACTTGATCTTCATCAGCAAGTGCTCCTCACTTTCAGCAAGCAAAGTGGTGTCATCTGTACATCACAGATTGTTAATAAGCCACCGCCTTCTTCCTGTAATCCAGCTCCTCTGATGATTTGCTTAGCATACAAATTGAGTAAATATGGCTGGTGGACACAACCCCAATGCACATCTATCCTCACTTTTAGTTATGCGGTATTCTCTTGATCTGTTTGTAAAAGAGCTCCTTGATCCAGGTACAAGTTCCACAGGCGCATGACAAAGTGCTCTGGAATTCCTATTCTTTTTAAGTCTATCCTTAGTTTGTTGAGATCTAAATAGTTGAACGCCTTTCCATAGTCAATAAAACGCAAGTAAACATCTTTTTGGAAATCTCTCATTTCATCCAAGATTCATCTGATATCAGCAATGATATTACTCGTTACATGATCTCTTCCAAGTTGGACCTGAAGCTCCCTGTTGATATTCTGCTGCAACTGTTGTTGGACGATATTCAGCAAAATTTTACTTGTATGTTATATCAATGATCTGGTTCTATAATATGAGCATGTCGCCTTTCTTTGGAATGGGTACAAATATGGATCTCTTCCAGTCAGTTGACCAAGTAGCTGTTTACTAAATTTCCTGGCATAGACCAGTGAGTGCTTCTATGCTTCGTGAGCTTGTTGAAACATTTTAATTGCTATTCTATTGACTATCCTGGAGCCTTGTTTTTGGTTAAGGCTCTCAGTGTAGCTTGAACTTCTTTCTCTAGTAACTTTGATTCTTGTTTATATGCTACCTCTTGAAATGGTTGCGTGTCAACTAGTTCTTTTTGGTACAGCGACTGTATCACTCAATATTTTGGCCATAGAATCTTTTAGAATTTCATCTTGAGGCTTGATTTTTTTTCTTGAGTTCTTTCCATTTAAGATATGCTGAATGTGTTATTCATTTTGTATATTTCATTATAATATTTTACTTTGTCTTCTCAATCTGCCATTTGAAATGTTCTGTTTAACTCTTTGACTTTCTAAGCCCCGCCCCCATTTGCTTTAGCTACTCTAGGATTAAGAGCAAATTTCAGAGTCTCTTCTGACATTCACTTTGATCTTTTCTTCTTTCCTATGCTTTTAATGATCTTTTGCTTTCTTCATGAATGATGTTGTTTTCTTTTATTTTTTTGAAGTTGACAAAGATGTTTTTACTTGACTCCACAATCAACACCCATGGAAGCAGTAGTCAAGAAGTCAACTACAATATTGCTTTGCGCAAATCTGCTGCAGAAGTCCTCTTTACATGTTAAACGAAATAAGTAAATCACCTTGAGGACTAAAGTGCTCCTGACTCACAAAGTCATTATATTTTCATTGATTTATACCCAGCTGAAAATCAGGCAATGAAGAAAACTCAGAGCAGAATTCCTGGCTTTGAATTATAGTGTTGGTGAAGCATATTGAGCGTAATATGCAGTCCTATAAGAACCCTCGGATCTCTTTTGGAGGAAGTCCAGTCAGAATACTCCTTGGATGTGCGAGTGACAAGGCTTCACCTCCCATACTTTGGTTATATCATCAGGGGTGAGCAGTCTTTGGAAACGAACACCATGCTTGGTAAAGAATAGTGCAATGAAAGAGCACAAACCCTCCAGGAGATAGATAGGCACGATGATGAATGATGTTCTTGATGTTGTCTCAGCAACTCAGGTCTCATCGTTCATGTTGTGTTCAATGTATCAAATCTGTCCTTGCGATATTCTCAGGTGGGATCTACTCAAGTCCTATTTTGGCTCTGGTGGACTTGTTTAATTTCTGCTTCACAGTCAAATTACATATAAACAAATGATGTCCTGTTTTACAGTCATTCCCTGGTCTGGCTTACCTGCTAATATTGAGCTTCCTCCTTGTTTCTTCTTACAGATGGAATCAATTTTGTTTCCTACATATTCCATATGGAGAAGTCTATGTGGACAGTCACTTTTTATATTGAACAATGGTATTTGCTTTGAAAAAAATATATTTGCATTGGTCTTGCAAAAGTCTCTAATGCAATCTCTAGCATCATTTCTATACTGTTCCTTCTTCTCGGCTTCTAACTTTTGTGATCCAATTTCCAATAATAATCAATGCATCTTGATTGCATAATTAACCAAGTTCAGAATGAAGAGTTGGTAGAAATCTTTAATTTCTGCATCAGTAGCATTAGTGATTGGTGTATAAATTTGAATAATAATTATCATAAATATTTGTGTATAAGTGGAGTTTTTCGGCACATTTTAATGCCATTTTTGTGGTAAAATTAGGTGCCTCGGCTGATATTCGGGTCAGCTTATACTGAAGTATATATAGTATATTGACTTATTAACTTGCATTTGGATAGATATTATGCTATCACAAACAGCAGTGAAATGTCCTTTTTGACAATAAATCAGACACCATTCCTCTTGAATCTATCATTCCCAGCATCATAATTCATAAGATTTTTTCATTCAAAATGGCTAATACCAGTCCATTTCAGCTCACTAAAGCCTAGACCATCAATCTTTATGTGTTTCCTTTCATTTTTCACAACTTCTGAATTTCCTAGCGTCGTAGTCTATGCATTCCAAGTTCTGATGATGACCAATGGCATTTGCGGTGCTTCCTTCTCATTTTGGGTCAGAGCCCATCAGCAAGTCCAAGTCCCAAAGGCTTTGCTCCTGTAAGCCTTTTCTCCATCCGTGTCATGATGACCCACCCTGCTTTGAGAAGCCAGGGCCTCATGACCCTGCATTGGCACCACACCGAGGCTGCATCACTGGGATGACTCATAGAAGTGATTGTGAATGCAGCCTGACCCTGGCAGTGTTTCCGTCTTCTGTCCATAATGTTTCCATGCGCTGGAACCAATGTGATGTCCCCTAGCACTAATCTGAGTCTTTGATATTCCAGAGAGTTGTGACTCTTTTCAGCATTTATTCACTTCCTTCTTTTCCTTCTTATGTAAATGACGCGGCTATTTCAGCCTACTGGCCTAGAAGAAGTTGTGGAGGTGGTGCACACCATGGGATGGGTACCATCTTTTCCTTACCCAAAAACACCTCTCCCTATTCCTTTTGAGGACCTTCCAGCTGATGACAGTCTGCTGCTGCTGTACAACACTTCGGAAAGCCCCCAACGGGAGTTAGACGTGGCCCGGGAGATCTCTTCTCCCCTTCACTCTTTTGGTCTCATCAAACCAGACCCATGCTTTTCTGTTCGCTTTGTTTTTATGTCTAGACAATGCAAACAGTACCTCCAGGAACCCAGTTTATTATGATTGGAATGTTGTCACCACTAAGAACGTAAGGCTTTGGGGTTACTTTTGAATATTCTGAATAGAATATTTTTAACTTTTTTATTAAAAATTACTGTGAATTAGGTGAAGGTTTACAGAGATGGTCATAGTTTTACATACAATGAGTCATACACCTTATGATTAAAATAATCCACTCCAATCCCCTCAGTATTTCATCATGTATCCCATATCCCCTGTTCAGACTCAGAGCTGAAGCTTTCGTGGGGATCCCACCTGATCTTTCCAAGAGGTTAACCTGTTTGTTTGTTTTTGAGTTGTGATACCATTTTATTTAGAAACATACCGACACCATTAAATCCATACAAAATGATTCTGGTATTTCATTTTTTTCTTTAAAATTGCATGAGTTACACAGCTCTGGATAATGGAAATATTAACACTCTGAATGTAAATTAAATACAAAACAACTGGACTCCTTTCGCACCCCCACTGCTCATCTTCTGTGGCATTTTTCGTTGCCTTTTGTAGATCTTTTTCTTCCTGGTTTTCAATCCCACCCGGGGCTCTGATTTCACCCACTCAATTTTGATGGACTTTTCCTCGGCTGGGGGTTGAGCACATCTGCAGGGGACCATGGGCAGCTCAGTCGTGGGCTCTTTCTTTCTCCGTTTCTGCACCTCCTCCCTTGCTGTCGTGCTTTGTATTTTGCAGCTGTGATGGATTTCTTGATACGGCTGCGTGTTTGGTGACTGAATAGGGTTTTCCTATGAAGTTGGTGCTCTGAGCCTTCCCTGGAAAATCTGGATAAAGTTTAAGACAAAACGTTCCCTATCTCTACCAGAGCAGCATCTTCCTCTATAATCTGGAAATTCTGCACCCATAACCGATTATCCACAATGCTGAAAGCAAACACATGATTCATAAAGGGCTGACAAGGAGGTCAGCTGGGGCGACAGTGGGGCATCCAGAAGATCTGAATTTAGCAGTCTTTTAACAAAGTATCCTGTGGGATTCATCCAATACAGGGTCAAGACACAAAAGGGGCCGAGAAACCTGCAAACAGCTTCCAGTCAACTTGAGTTCAGCTAGGGTATGATTATTCTGAACAAGGAATTTAGCAGATGGTCCGTGAGGTGAATTTGAAAGCCACATATAAAGATGCTGCTTTTTCTTGGCCTCAAAATAGATGCACTTATTAGTTTTTCATTTAGTAGGCCTCATTAATCACGAATAACTTATCTTTATGATCTATTTTAGTATCTGCTTTTGAACGAGGCATCACCATTCTTAAATCTTGCATTAAGCATCTTGTTCTGAAATTTACTCCTCTGGAAGAATAGATGAGAACTTGATCCTTATTCTTCCACTTGCCCTTGCTGACAGGGCCTGGGATATGGTCTATGTATTCCTCTTGTGCCTCCTTTGCAGTGTCATGCTGCTTAGCCGGTGATGGGACATCTTTTTGGTTCCATTTTCATGTCTTGGCTTGGATGACCAGGTTTCCATGCCATCTAATATGATCTTTTTAATGCTTTTGAATTATGTTCCACATTTTCCACTCGTCATGTTCATGACATCCTACTGTGATGCTGCTCAGAGCAGTTGATAGTGGTCAACAAACATGCACCATCTACGTGTTTTGGTCTTAGAATGTTTACATGATCCATTAGTCCATCAGATGAATTATTTCTGTGTTTTTATTTTTATCACTCTTTTTTTGTTTTGAATTTGGTTCAATGTAAACACATTGTTCACAATTAAGATGCTGGAATCGTTCTGAGTGAGGAGGCACCACTTCTATTAAAGAGTTCAAGGGCGGTGGACAATTGGAGTACAACTAGAGAGTCAAAGTGAGGGCAGATGGTTATGATCTTGTTTTAATCCCTAACCTAACCCTAACCCTAACCCTCACCCTCATCCTAGCCCTAACACAACTCTAATTGGCTATGATCTTATAACCAGAGGTTGGAATTGGATTTGTGTGTTGTAACAAAGATTGGTTTTGTGTATGTGTATGTATGTATGTAATAATTTTCAGTTATACCGAGCTAGACTCTAAGACAGAATTTTGAATATTATAATATTCCGTTATAATAAAGAGAACCACCATTATTTTCTAATGAAATAAAAATAATTTCTGAGTTGCTCATCTGCTACCTGAGAGAAATTCTGGGAAGGAGGTATTAAGAACCATAGTCCTATCATCTTCCTTACCAGAACACTAACTTCCAAGGGGAAGGCCTAGCTCAAGTTCAAGGGGGAACACCTATATCAAAGTCTTTTTTTTCTTATTTCTAAGACATACTTTATCAGCATATATCTAGGTTCCCCCCTTATTTTCTTGATTCTATTACCAAAATAATACCTTCAGTCAATCTTCTTTCCCGCTGTCTCATATAAATCTGTTTTCTTCCACAGAGTCTCTTTTAATAACACCTATCATTCTATAATTTATACATTTTGCTTGTGTACTTTGCTTATTATCTGTCTCCCTCATGAAACTGCAAGCTTGATTAAAGCAGGGAGTTTCATCTGTTGTGTTTACTACCGTTTCTCCATGGTTTTGAACAATGATGGCACACGGTAGATGCCTACTAAATATTTGTTGAAAACATCCCTTAATGAACCATGATGTCTGATGTTCAACTTAAAGCTGCTTTCTGTTCTTTTGAAACCTTCAATAACTTTTTTTTGCACACACAGCTTGAGGAATGAAGGCAGAAACGCAGGATAAAACTACAGGGTGAGCGTTATCTAGAAGGAATGTAGGCAACCTCAATCTAGTTCTTAGGAGGTAAGGCAACTGGGGTTTGGAATTTCCTGAGCACCTGGCTTGGGATTCAAATAATTTTATTTGAGTATTAATTTTAATTATTGAGTATTAATTTTAATAAAATTCAAATAATTTTATTTGAGTATTAAAAATATATTTGAGTATTAAAATATATTCCAATTGGGTAGGGCAGTGGAGTGCGTATGTAGCACAATGATATTGCAAGAAAGTCTTGGGTAAAGAGAAAAAAATATTTTTAAAATATTCAATAAAAAGCAAAACTGTTAATAAGTTAAGTGAAAATCACAGGAAAAAAGGAAGCAAAATGAGTTTCGTTTAATGGAAGAGACATATTATATCACTACTTGTGTCATTCTCAATATTACTGTGTGATAGTTTCTCAAAACTGGGGTGATTGGCATGATTGAAATAACTCACCTGAGTCTGAATCGAGGCTTCATTGATTACTATTTAGCTACCTATTTACTTTTTGACTACTATCTACTTTGTTTTCTATTTTGCCTTCAGAAGTGTACTGCCTGCTGTTTGGAGCCTTCTGACATTCCTGGAACATTTAGAACCTGAATAGCCAACAATGGAGGAGTCAAGGATGCTATTTGCAACAAAATGTGTGTTTGCCAGAGTGGTCTTGCAGGAGTATTTGAGCAGCATGCCTCAGCACGGTTATCCAGGGAGATGTTTCAGAGGATCACTTTCTAGGTTGGAGGGTGGATTAGCTAACCTTGCACTGTTCAATTTGCTGTTTTCCTATACATAATCCCTAATCCTGCCATCGCGCTCACCTTCTTCTTACCCCACTTTTCTATATAACTGTTCATCTCTCTCTCAGAATGTCAGAACATTGAGTTTCTTTTCCTGGGCTCTCTATTTCCCTTTTGACCTCTTAGTTTTACTCTGAATAGAGGATTGGAATTTTATTCTATGGCTCTTCCTTGATGATGTTCTGTGTGCACTTCACTGATATATGAGAAACACAAAACTTCAGCATAAAATTTCCTAGTTTGTGAGTCAACAGTGAAGGATAGGTACATAATGCAGCAACTTTTAGATACATAAAAACACTATTATTATTTCATACTGCTTGGTAACGTTATTCTCTTGTATACATTTTCAAAATTTAACTTTTGAGATGTGTTTTCTTCCCCAGTCAATGCAATACCTTTTCTGTTTTGTCACCTAATTTTTCAATCACTGACTTCCAGCTGATAATAGAAGAGAATGAATAATACCCCAGGTGTGTGCTAGATTCTGTGTTTGTATTGCAATAGTAGAAACTACTTGTACATAACGATAGTAGACCATTTCTCTAAACTGAGGGTTATTTAAGTTATTTGTATTTGTGATGTGACACATCTGCAGTATACCTCTGTAACAAGGAAATACTGAATTTATTGTAAAATTTCTTGATGAGGTATAGTATAATTCAATTTTGGTGTAAGTGCATACAATAGTTTATTCCTGTAAGTGATACAGAGAAAATATCTAAATATTGAGTAAATCCTTGTAATTTTTATGTTCACCGCTTTGTCAAAAAGATGTTATCTTCCCAGCAGCATCATGTTATCAAAGATGCAAACTTTAAATCAACAGTTGTTACACCTCCAGCAAGTCATGAATGTTTTCTGATTTATAGCAATCATTCTTTTTATATCTTTTCTCAGTCAAGCTGGGGCATTACAGTTATTTTCATGTAAAAGATCAAAACACTGTGGCTTACTGGTTCAAATAATCCACACCCAGTACTTTTAAAATTAATTGGCTATTGAAATAAATGTGACTTGAGGGCTCTTTTGATTAATAACATAAATATTGTTAACAAATACAAGGTAGAGACATTTACATAAGAATAAAATAGAAGATAACATAGACATAATGAAAAGAATCCTTTTTATGATTTATATTATAATGATATGCCAATAAAATATGACCATAAAAGCTGAAGAAATTTGTGGTATTTCAGGAGAGAAATATTACAGTTTTGTTTTTTGTTGGTTTTACATTCTCTTTTTTAAAAATCCACTTTGCCTAAATCAAACAAAGAAGGTTACCTTTTGGTGAATTTGCATAAATAATACTTTGAAGTTACAAACTACAGTACGCTAAAACTGACCTTATAGATCATAAAATTGTTTGCCCAAATTAATAATAATTAATCTGTTTCGATTTATAGTAAATTACAAGTGTAAATTACATACTGTATGAAAATATTTTCTATACAGCAGCTAACAGTTCTGGAAAGAACTTTTTGGAGCTAAATACTATTGCGTACTGATGATTCTGACTTACAGAGTCATGTGAGAGTAAAACTGTGCCACCCTCCTGGGCTGTAACCTTTATGGGAACAGAACAGCTGGTCTTTTCTTCTACGGAGCCTCTGGTGGGCTGAACCACCGAGCTTTCAGTTAGCAGCAGAGATCAGACTACTTTACCATGATAGCATCGGGGTTCCTAAGCACTATTATTGGTTCTATGTCATTGATGAGAAAAGTGAAATCCAGTGTCTGGGCCAGGGTCCAAGTCCTAGGTTGTTAAAACCTAGGTTTTTAAATCCAGAATTAAAAAACAGGATTTTGACTCATCTGAAGGAATAATTGAACAAACATAACCCTTAAACATTTTATTATACTGGCTTTGACTACAGTGTCTTAGAAAAAACTGGGAGAGTCTGATTGAAATGAAAAGAAAAGAGCTTTTATTGAGAGAGGCGTCAATTTACAGAGGATTCTTAACTGAGACAAGGGGGAGACAATTCACAGTGTTTATATATGGAGTTTTAATAAAAATTCAACAGTTGGTAGATATTTAAGTAATAGTTACAAAATTGGGTGATAGTGTATCTGATTGGAAGATTATACACAGTTTCTAAAGTGTTTTTTTTTTTGTTGCTGTTTTTTTCTTTTTACAAAGTGATCATTGCATTGGGTACATTTGGCCTTCAATCATGAGAACTTCCCCTGCCTGCATGGCTGCAGGGTGGACATACATAATTCTAAAGTTTCTTTTGGGTAAGCATCTTTTCTGAGAAGTGTTTTGGACATTGCTTCCTAAGCGGCAAACAAAACTTTTCAGTAAGTAATGGAGAATTAAGATCTGAAGTTGCTTACTGAATGATTTTCTCAAGATAGAATAGAAATTACAGGAATGAAACACTTCCTTCCTGGTGCAGAGGTTATATTTGATTTGAAACAGAATTGTTAGCCTTGACCTTACCAGAGTCACCCTCCTACATTAAGAACCCTAAATTAATTAGAGTTGCTCTCCTCCAGCAGGGAAGCACGTTTGCCAAACCCACACCAAGAACCGACCGGCCGAAGAAGCCAATGTAGAAATGGCCATGTTTTTTACCAGGGAGACCTAAAAATGTGGTTTAATTATACTCAAGAAGAAGAAGCAAAAATTACAGGTAGAGGGATAACAGTTCTAGTTATTTTCCAAACTAATTTTAGCTTGCTTGTGGAGTCCTATGCACATTGCAATTGTGCTTAACATTCTCTCCAAGGCCACTTATTGTCAACAATCAAGAATCACACTTTGGACACATTTCTCGGGCTCGAATAAGACAACTTCATAACGTGGTTACGTTCTTGATAGAAGTGCTTTCTCAACACATTGATTGGTTTATTTTATTTATCAAACACACTAGTAACGTAGTAACTGTGTGCTAGCTACTGTTGTAGGAACTTTGACATATTCGATTTTTGAGATAAATTCTATTATTGTCTCATTTTATGATTAAGATGACTGAAGCATAGCTTAAATAACTTGCTCCCATAAAACGTAACCGGTGAATGGTAGAGATTGGACAGAAAACGGGTTGCATTCACAATCTGTACTCTTAACCACACTACATTAGGATTCTCTGTATCACCCCACTATTGCTACATTGTTGCATTTGGCAAACCACCTCCAAATGTCACGATTCAGCACAAGGATGCTCTCTTCTTGTTTACAGATCTTCCGTTTCAGTCAGGTTTACATGACTTCAGACGGGCGCAGCTGATGGCTCTGCTTTCAGTTCTAATCCAGGCTCCTCACCAGACTCTCAGCTAGGGCCCAGTCTATTCCATATGTGTGTGCAGAGAGGTTCACGCCCACGAGGAGCAGAAACAAGGGCAAGCTCTTCTCAGGTAGATCACCAGAGGACCAAGCTAAACTTAATAAGTACATTAACTCGCCTTTAGAGTGAGGCATGTAGTAGCTAACACGACTTTACGCTAGTGAATTAGAGACATTCTCACTCTACATTTGTTTAATACAAGAAGAGCTTGTTGCTCCGCAGCACGCCATATGAGCAGACTTCCTCAAGCGTATTTGTGGATTCAGCTAGGCCTCCATGTATCCTGGCTATTCCTTCCTCTAGCAATCAGACATTGTTCCGTCATAAGGGAAGGTACAGAAAGAATGGGATTTGGCCCTGACGGTAGCATCCTTTAATTCTCTGTATTACATTGGCTAGAACTCAGACACATCGTTCCTAACTCTGAGGGAGAAAGGAAAATGAACTAGAGTTTGTGCTCCAAGAGGGTATTGGGTTTAGTTAGCATCTAGCCAATTTTGAACATGCAAAACGAATCACGTGATTATACAACAATGAGCAGATATCTGTCTACACTTGTTCTTCATGCTATAGCAGCATTAAGTGCATTAGAGAGGTACCTTAAATCCCTTACTAAAATGAAGACAGAATATTAGCATAAAATCAAATCTTTAGGATAATAAATTCAACAAACTACTAGGGGTTTTTTGTTGGTAGTTGGGTGGGCAGGGTGGTCTTATAAAAGTAAGAAGTCACCAGCCACCTCTTTGAATTCCTAGTTCACACTATCATGTAAAAATGAACTTGGAGTATGAAAATCCATAGTTTGCACCAGAGTGAAACAGTTAAAAATGTGTAAATGTGAGTTTTTGAAGTCTCAAAGCAGTTTGTGTCTTCTGAGAAAAATATTTTGAGAAGACATTGTTTTTTCCTAGAGCCATAAGAAACAGACATTGATCTTTGGTTTTTATGAAAGTACACTGCCTTCCTGCAGACTCTCAACTACATCACATCTTCCAAAATTAATCTTCCACCATTTTTTTTGTCAATCGTGACCAGTTAACACTCCATATCATTATTTAACCTCATGGTTTTTCTTTTCCTTTTTTGTATTCAGAAAAATAAAATTATTCATACGAGACAGATGGAAGATTAAGGATTAAATCTATGCTTCTCTACTGCCAAATTGAACCCCATTTTGAGTCAGAGCACCAGCTACACAGTGAACACAAGTATTCAATGAAGGAAGTTATTCACGATATGACTGGCCCATTACTAATGCAATTACTATAGCACTTGTTGCAATGACTACGAGTTCAATTACGTTACAGCAAAATGACTCCGAAACACAAAATGGATATTTCTGGTCTCGTTAGTTGCAGGAGGTTGGAGCACCTAAATCACATCATGTAGCTGTCACTTTTCAATAATTATTTATGTCAGAGGTATTATCGACTGATAAATCCAGTTATTCCTTGCTCCCCTGAAAACACTTAGCATATTGCTTTTTTGTCTCTCATTTTTGACAAGTACTTTTTGTGTCAAAAACAGATTATGTCACAGTATAAATCACTGCTTCAACCTCTGCATGCATTATTTTCTTAATGGAGATAAAATCTGTTATTTTCTTTTAAAGTTAAAAAAAACCATAAAACACAACAATTTTTAAAAAGAAATGTCTGTTACTTCACATCCTAAACATTTAGCTTGATATATATAATTTGCTTTACCTACTGGTTATGCCACAAATATAATTGAACTTTGGATGAGGTCTTTTTGTGTCTGTGAGAATAACAAGGACAACACTAATAAGAATCCCTGCTTTAATCGATTTTGTTATTTTCATGGGAATGCCCGTATTTTGTTCCTACCAAAAGAAATCTTGCAATGTTAAAAAAAAACCAATTTACGTGTTTTTCTTTCTTTTTGGGTGTTTATTAGGTTTAGGTAGCCCTCCTGCAAAGTAGTCTTGTATTTTTCTTTCTATTTTAAGTAACGTGTTGGTTCCTAGGAAGAACTAGTCTCCAGAGTTGAAACAGCTGGGGCTTCAATATCCATATTTTTAAGCTGAAATAGCACCGTAAGAGCATTGCGGCTAGAAAAGAAGGAAATAAATCAGCCTGTGAGATGTTATCATTCACTTTACATCGTGCAAAACAAATACAGCTGCCATATTCTAACATCCACCATAGATAGATTGAAAATGTATATCATTATTTAACATGGTGCAATGAGGGAGAGGGCGAGAGCATCTATGGCTTTGAAAGTACAGTATTTTGGTAATATGTCTTATTAAAGCAAAGTAAATTGGCTACTGGATGGTAAAATTGCAAAGAGGTTATCAAAGTGTTGAATTGTAGAGACTCAAAATTATATGAATTTAGGAGTGGAGAAGATTTCGCTGTTTATTAATCTCTGAAATAGGTTGTAACACCATGTAACATTTTAAAAAATATGAAGAGGTATCACTAGGCTTCTATTGATTTTTCTTCTTAATACCTCTGGGGAAAATGACTGTTTCCTTTGGAGAAATGCTCTCTCCTCGTTCCCTTTCATCTGTATGTTCAGGGTCTTTGCTATTGGGTAGTGCCGCTGGCATTTCTGACGTCAGTGGCTACTGTCAGAAGAGTAGCTCACCCCGTGAACTAAGCCTAGTGATTCACCTTTTCTATGAACAATGCACGTGATTCAAGCCTGGACCATTTCCCCCCTGTTATTTACCTGTAATCTCTAAGAACATCTTGTGTCATGAGCTACTTCTCCTATTTTTTTCCTATTAAAATTTTCATAGTTTTATAGTTTCTATTTACTTCTCCGCTCCATTTTGAGTTGTTTTTTTGCACTGTGTATGAGGTTTAGGGCAAGATTCTTCTTTTTTGTTGATGTTACTATTTTCTTCTAATTCAATGGCCCATTATCCTAGTACTGTTTTTATACATTTTCATTTCAATCCATTATTTAACTATTAAATATTTTCCAACATCTGTCAAAATCAATTAGTCATTTTTATAGCATTCTGTTTCTGGGTTCTTTATTGATCTTGATATCTTTCTCTGTGTCTGCAACATGTCATCTTAATTACACTGGCTATGTAGGAAGTCTTACAATTAAGTGAAATAATTCCTCCTGCTTTATTCTCATTTGTCACACTTGCTTTGACTCTTCAGGATCCTTCCCCTTTCCAAACATATATTATAATGAGCTTACTCATATCCAGAAAACAGTCTTCTGGAATTTTGATTGGTATTGTTTTAATTCTATAGGTCAATTTTTGGAGAATTGACATGATTATTGGTTGAAACTTTTGATATTAAAACATTAGATGTCTCTTCATTGATTTATTGAATTAGTATTATATAATTCTGAGAATACAGACTCTATACATGGTTTATTATCGTAATTATTATTTCCTATTTTGTTGTTTTAGATATTTTACATGAACTAATTTTGATATTTTTTATTCCAATTCATTATTACTAGTTCATAAAAATACATTCTTTTAATTGATCATGTGGCCTGTAACTTTGCTAAACACCAGTTCTAACAGGTCCTTTGTAGATTCTTTGAGATATTTTTACATTAAAAATATTTCACCTCTGAAAAGGGTTGGTTTTATGCCTCCTGCTGTGTTTTTATGTTTTTTAAAAAAAATTTCTCCTTCCTTTCTTTGCCATATTTTCTGTCTAGGGCTGATTAAAGTAGAAATTCTTATCCTTTCCCCAACTTTTGGGATGAAGCATTTAGGTTTGCATCATTAAATACAATGTTAGCTACAGATTTTTGTATATAACTCTTATCAGGCTAAGGGAATTGTTATATGTTCCTATTTTATTAAGAATTTTTATCTAGAATGCCTGTTGAATTTAAAAAAAGGCTGCTCTGCACTAATTGATCGAATCATCTGCTGTTTTCTTTAAGGCTGCTAATCAGATGTATTCTATTGATTGATTTCTGAATGTTGAACTGCATTTGCATTCTCTGATGCACTCCACCTGACTTTCCTATTCGTCAGTTTATATATTGCTGAAATTGGTATATGGATATTTCTGAGAGTGTTTGTATTTATGTTCATGAGGTCTGTTTATCTGTTTCAGTTCTCTTGAACTCTTTGCTCGTTTGCTAGCAGGGGAATGTTGGCATCATAAGATGAACAGAGAAGTGTTCCCATTGCCCCTATAATTTGGAAAGTTGTGTAGAACTGGTGATAGTCTTCATTAAAAGGTTGATATATTTCACTGATATATACCAGTGAAATGGGGTTCTGGAGACATTTTTGGTTTTACTAATTTATTTTAATTCTCTCTAAGCACAAGATTTTTCTCATTTTTGGATTAATATTAAAATGACCACAAATATATTTTCTAGCTCCAGTCTCATAGATTCTGATTCAATAGGTAAAAGTAAAAACCATAACCCTGTATTTTTAGTAATCATTGGTTTCAGTATTCTAGAATCCTTACTATAGATTAATATGTCTGACTATGTGCACATGAACTCACATGTTGCCATTTTCTTCAAATGCTTCAATTTCTCTCTTTACTCTAGGTTTTTGCCCCAAGATTCTACTGACACAGGCCTTTCAGAAGGTGACCAATGATTTTCACATAACTGTAACAGGCAATTCCAAATCCTGTGCTATTTGGCACAGTTTAATCTATAGTGAAATTCTTCCAATGTGGAATTCTTCGTTTGGATTCCAGGACACCAGTTGCTTTTGTTTCTTCCCTATGGTCTCACTGGCTGATCCCTGTCATTGTCCTTGATTTTTGCTCCTAATCACTTAGACCTCATTCCTCGTGTTCTGTTTGTATCTGCAACCTTCTCTGGAGGCTCTCCATATGTCCTATCCATGCTAATGATTCTCACATGTGTATCTTCATCCCAGATGCCTCCTCTGAATTCAGGACTTACATATCTAACTTTTCAACAGTTCCACTTAGAAATCTCATAGGTATTTAAATGTAATATGTCCAAAATAAAATTCCTAAAATTATCTCCAAATCTACTCTTTCTGTAGCCTTTCTCATCATAGTAAATGACAACTCCATACTTCAAATTGCATAGATTAAATTTTTTATATTTTCCTTTTAAAAAAAGAAGCTTGGGAGCTCTTACAGATATTGGAACAATCCATATTTCAATTAAAATAAGCATAATTGTACAAATGCTACCACGATCAGTTTCAATATATTTTTCTTTCTTCTTAAACTCTTTGATATCAGCTTCCCTTTATTCCCCCTTCCCCACCCTACCCCCAGAGACCCTGTTTTATTACATATTATTATTTGCTGTATCTTACACCATCCAGTGAATCCATTGACCAGCAATTCTGTTATTCCTTCTCCTCAAGTGGGGTTATACAGTCATCATTACTATCAGATCCCAATTATCCCTCCCACCCCCCTCGCCAGTCTTCCAGACACTCAGGGAATCTTTACTCTCATTACTGTTACAGAAGGGTTATCTACTTAGCTTTCATGCATGGAGCGCTCTTAATTGTACAGATGAACATATGCAGGCCTACAAGTTTAATGAGGCAAATCAAAGACCATAATAGTAAGGGGAAGAAATGTTACAGAATTAGAGGATAGTTATGTGTTTCATCAGTGTTATCCTGCTCCCTAGATTTAACATTCCTACCGTGTGGCCCTTCTATGAAGTACTATCTAATTATCTTAGAGGTGGGTTTTGGGTCTCAACTTTGTCCATGCTCTTCCCTTCAATTTGATAGCTTGCTTTTGAACATCTGATACCCATTCCCATTGACACCTCATGATCACACAGGCTGGTGTGCTTCTTCCATGTGGACTTTGCTACTTCTCAGATAGATAGCCACTTGTTTATCTTCAAGCCTTTAAGGTCCCAGGCACTATATCTTTTGATAGCCGGGCACCATCAGCTTTCTTCACTACATTTGCTTATGCACCTGCTTTGTCTTCAGCGATCGTGTTGGGAAGGTGAGTATCACACATTGTCACATTATTAGAATAAATCATTCTCATACTGAGGTAAGGTTTAAGTAGAGGCCCAAAGTTCATCTGCTTATTTATTGAGTTGACACATGTATACATACATAGACAGATACAGTTATTTTTATATCTTTATATATTTACATTATATATGTATATTTATACCTTTATCTATAATTGTTACTTTCTTCTTCTTTCCCCTGTTCTGTCTGCTGTATTTCTCACCTTGCATCATTCAAATACTATCCTTAACCCAAGTCCATCACCCCATCATTTATACTCTATTTCAAGCCATCATCAAGTATTGTTTATATTATTGTAACAATGTGTATAATAAACACAAATAACCCTCTTGAGAAGTAAGGTTATTTCCTTCCTCTGTTCACAGTCCTTCAGTGGTGAAACTCATCACTCAGGGTGAAAGGGATAAGACGGTCCCTGCTACTTCATTAACCTCATTGCTTCCTACTCCTGCTCGCTCTCATTTCGCTGCCGTCATGTGAACTTACACATGCCAACGAAGCTCCCGAAGAATCTTTACTCTTCCTAGTCCACTACCTATCATGTGCTTTTTCTGGAGAGATATAAGGTTTGCTTGCTCACTTTTTTTGTATCGCTACTTAAATGTATGTGAGACCATGTGCCCACTCCCATGATATCCAGTCTTCCTTAGCTGGTTTTATTGTGGTCTTTCCATTGTCCTTATCACAAACACATACATGTGCATATATGTACATGTATATAAATATGTATGCATATACATATGTGTATTCTGTCTTCCTCCTCCCTTTCCTGCCCCTCCTAGAATACAAACTCCATCTGAGCTTGGCAGTTTTCTCTATCATTCATTGCTCTGTCTCAAGTATCTGGAGCAGGAATCAGCAACCTTTTGAGATGGAGAAGCCACTCCTGTTCCTCACAGCAATTTACAAATTATTCAAGAGCCATAAGTATATTTTCACAAACAAATGAAACTAGTACTATCTGAATAGTATCCATTAAAGGAAATGATGTTCGTTTCATTTTCATTTTCAATTTTACTTCAGATCCCTGGGTGCCTTCTGAAGGAACTGCATATGGCATATCAGCTGACCCGGATCTAGAACAGTGTCTGCACAGGAAACTCATTTCACATCCAAACTAAGTCATTCCTTCCTCTTTTATTAAAGTTTTATCGGGCTTTACTCTCACATTTTACCTCTTGATATCTTTAGATTCTGATGCTTTTACTGTAGACTTCAAAGGATTTTATATTAAAAGAGGATAAAGAAGTAATAACTACAGAGTAGTTTCTCTCACAGTTTATTTTCTTTCTAGGGATTGCAAATATTAGCACACACAATTACGAACCTTTCAGGAAATTTATTAATGATGAGAACAGGTTGGTTAATCCATAATTGATATTCTCTGTTGCCCCTTTGTTGGTGTCATGAGCTACGTAAATGATGAATGCAGCTTCTCTGCGACCGATACTTCTTTTCTGGAGAGACAATGGAGGTGGTTTAACTCCGTTTACTCACTTTGATCCTGGGAGATTTGGGCCTGGTAAGACAAAATCTTGGACAAGAACAAGTGACTTTTCCACAGGGGCTATACCATTTTTGCATTCCCCTCAGTAATAGAGGAAGGTTCTGATTTCTCCACATGCTTATTAAGCCCTTACGTTCAGTTATGAGGCTCTATTTATCATTTGATGTTACTACATTTATTATCCTTTTTTGGCCCATTGATGCACACATGTTCAAGTCTATGATGTTACTAACTCCGTTCGTAGCAACTTCCTCATGGAATACCACTGTCAATTATGTCCTCTTGCTATACCATGATCTCGAAACTGCAGTAACCATAAACTTGGAGGTCAATGAAGCTACTCTATAGGTTTGATATTAGAATGGGAAATTTTACAGAAATGTATTTTAGATTCTATTGTAAATAATATATTTAACAATACATTTGAAAATTCAGCTCTTAGCCGTCACTTAACATACCTTAACATACTCTTCTTTTGGCTATTAATTTCCCTTCATTAATGATAGAAGTAAGCATTCCTGGTTAAATGCTCAACGACTAAATGAAAGATTGGCTGTTTGAACCCACAAGTTACTCCACAGAGGAAAGATGTGGCCGGCTTCTTCCATAAATATTACACCCTGCCAAATATGGGGCTGCTCTATGACCAACTGACTCGCCTACAGAAGTCATTTTGTTTTCTTAAAATAGATGAAAATAACTATTTTCTATAAATATATACATGAATTGCTAAAAAGGCATCACCATCTCATTAAGAAATCAATTTCGCAATTAAATATTACTTTATGTTTCTAATTATAATGATTTCGATATGTTTTTGATGGATTAGATACTAAAAGTAATTTTGTTGCTGTAAGGTGTTGTTGAATCAGTTCTAACTCCTAACGACTGTGTACAACGGAAGGTAGCACCACTGGCCCTGCACCGATTCAAAAGGAAACTCACTGTACTTGATGGGTCCATAATTATTTGCAAAGTAAAAATAAACGTTACATACATATTTTACTGATGAAAATGTGATAGGGGGTCAATAAAAGACTTCCAAGAACAATATTCAAGATAGTGTTCTGAGAACTAAGAGGTTATATGATTTACATAGGAGCCTTGGTGGCATAGTGGTTGGGCTGCTAACCAGAAGGGCACGGTTGGAAATCACCAGCCACTCTGCCAGAGGCCTCGGGGCCTTCCTATGCCCATCAGAAGTGACAAAACGGAAACTCCCAAGTCATCTCTACCTAGTCCTTCTGCATCAACTCAATGGCAGGTTTGGTTTCTGATGATTTCGATGTTGCACGAGCTAATAGTCCGGGCCTGGCTCTGGAATATGTTAGCGCTTAGTGGTGATCGTGAGTGTGCCGAGAGGGATTCGCTTTATGTTTCATTTTCAAATTATATTATTAGCAGTTTGTCCATATCTACTATAGATCCCCCGGCACATTCATTAGCCCTGTTGCTTTCAGTGGAGCCAATCTTTTACAATGTAGAGCATTTCTTTTCCTTTTCTGAGTATCCTAATTGCCATGTGGGACAAGCCTAAATCGTGAGCGATAACATTCACTCATTTCCCACTTTACTCTTGTTCGTAACCTTGCTTCACTTCTGAATCAATATTTCTACCTTTCCTTTGTATGTAGCTGCTAACAGTGTCAGCGATTCTGTCTTCCTCGGGAGCCATGAAGCACATCATGGAAATATTTTCTAAGGAAAATTGCAGAGAGATAATGCTAAAACTCTTGAGAGTTGTGCTCTTACATGATATTGCATGTTGCTGCCTATGAGTTGAAACATATTTGTTACTTTGTACATTTAAAAATAGAACAAACCGTACCATTAATATAAATGGTTATTATGCCTAGCCAGGCATACATATTTTAGTTTTATATTTTGACCGGGCAGTGCGATCCCTTGTACCCAAGAGGAATTAGATTCCCCTTGTCTTACCTGTGGGAAGCGTTGTGTTCTCTACGTACCATTCTTCAATTGGATTTTTGCACTCTGCACTAGTACATGTACATGTGTCAGATGTTCTGAGTAGATGTTATTTGGCATATGACTGCAAGATCAAATTCTTTGGGGACAGAGGACTAACAATATAATTTTAAAGAGGAAAAAGAATGGTAGAAATTTTCTGACTACCAAAGAGGAGCTTTATATTTATATTTCTGTGGTGTTTAGGCCATTGGCTTATATTAAACATAATGAAATGGGATTTTTAATTGAAAAACAATTTATTTTATATCCCTTAAATCATTAATCATAAAAGTGAAAAAGTGCTTGGAAAACAAGTAGGGAAATAGGAATGAGACAAACAGTCTTTGAACAATTATTTTACCCTTGAGAGATAGCTTAGTTTTGTTTTTTGCCATTCATTCAAAAAATAAACAAGCAAACAAAATATCTATCAGATTCCTTAAAAGGTACCTTTTAATATTTGAGTGGAAACACAGAAAATGACTCTTTCAACATTAAATTATCTATATTAGGCTAATTTATTACTTTATAATTTATTATAAATTGGGCAGATATAAAAGCACACCAGTTTTCCATCAAAGAATTTATTAATGTTTTGGTACATAGCATTAATTTCAATAATGTAACATCATTTACCCCACTTTCATATTTCCCGTTTCAATTCCTTTTTTTCTCACCCTTTTGAACTCTGCCGCTGCCCTTTTCACTACAAGTGGTGGCTTATTTAAGGTGTGCATATCTCTTTAGGGTCAGTGTTCTCCTTATTGACCTCACAACCGCTTGGCTAAAATACTGAGCCACGGAGGTAAGTTCATTTCCAGACGTGGAAGGTGACTAAGGGCCGTAGTCTTGGGTTCCACTACTCTCTGCACCACCAGTAAGGCTTCTCGTTATGATTTTGAGATCTCTTTCAGAACAGTTGTTTCTAGTATTCCAGTACCATGTAGTTCTTCTCCTCTTAGGGCCACAGAGGTTGTCTATGATTTATCATTACAATGGACTCAATTGTTTCCATGCATCCTCCGTTTTCTTCACTCCTCTCATCCATTCATAGAGAGACCAAGTTCCATCTGAGGCAGCTCTTCTGGAGTGTTTGGAGCCCCAGTGACACAGTCAACAGCTTGTTTTATTGATGCTTTGCTGTTTCATTTATTTCTGTTCTAAACTTCTTTTTCTTTCAGTAATTATAGGCCTATTTTGCTGTTCTTATCCTAATTGTTGTAGATATTGGGTTACGATGTTGATTTTATTCATTCGATGTGGTACTCATTGCTTTAAATTGCCTCTGAGCACTCTTTTTGTTGTGATCCCAAAACATTCTGATATGTTGTATTTTCACTATCACCTGATTCAGTAAATCTTAAATTTTCATTTCTTCTATTACCCAGTTTTTAAGCAAGTTGTTATTCAGTTTCCATGTATTTTACTCCCACTACCCTCAATCTTCCAATTGTTTACTTTTAATTTTATAACACTGTGAGCTGAAAAGATGCTATGTTGTTTTCCTATTTTTAAGAATTTCTCAAGGCTTGCATTGTGGCCTAAATTAAGCTCCTTTCTGGAGAATGTTCCATGTATTCTAGAGAAGAATGTATATTGTGGTGTTGTTAGGTAGGATGTTCTATATACATGTATGATGTTAATCTGATAGAACTGAAGGCAAACAATTAAAGTCTGTAGTTAGAATATTAAAAGATTATATGGACAAAATATTAAACATAAAAAAACCCCAAGCCTTCTTTCCATCATGTAAATTCCAACTGACAGTAATCCTATAGATAGAATATAACTGCCTCTTTGGGTTTCTGAGACTTTAAATCTTTAAAGAAGTAGCCCGCCTTGTCTTACAACAATACAGGAGGCACACATTATGATGGAAGAAACACACAGTTAGTGCACCAAAAATAACTGATGGATATTCAATCCTTTCAAGAGATGGCATGTGATCAAGAACCAATGGTATAGAAAGAAGTCTAAGCTTCCGGAAGTCATCAGTGACAAATAAGGCTCCTGGAATGGATAGACTACCAACTGACATGTTTTAATAAACTGTTGAAGCCTTGGAAACCCTCACGCTTCCTTGCCAAGGAATTTGGCTAACCAATTGGAAGCTATTCATATATGTGTCTATTCCAGAGAAAGGCGACCCAAAAGAGTGGAGACATTATTGAACAATATAATCAATATTGCACACAAGTAAACTTGTGCAGAAACAATTCAACCATGGTTGCATTAGTACATTGCCAGAAATTCAAGCTGGATTGAGAAAAGGACGCAAAATGAAAGATATTATTGCTGAGAGCAATTTCATTGTGGCTGAAAACAGAGAATATCAAAAAGAGGCTGACTTGTGGTTGATTAACTATGTAGATACATTTGTCTGAGTGGCTCATAACAAACAATGGATAGCCTTGAGAAGAATGGGAATTCCAGAACTCTTCATTGTGCCCCCGCATAACCTGTATGTGGACAAGAGGCAGTATTCAAACAGAAAAGGGGAATGCGGTGTAGCTTAAAAACAGGAAAGTAGCATGTCCGGGTTATAGCCTTTCACCCTACATATTCATGCCTGCTGAATAATCTGAGAAGCTGGATATCAATAAGACTAGAATCAGTGTGGGAGAAAGTCTTATTAACAAGCTGTCATTTGAAGATAACACACTCGCTTGTTGAAAGTAAGAAGGACTGGAAAGATTCGCTGAGACACAATACCAAGGAGCTCAGCTTGCGGTGTGGATTGCAACTCAATGTCAAAAACCAAAACCAAATATGTTCACCACTGGATGAAAGTCAGCATCATGATAAATGGGGAAAAAATGAAGTGCTCAGGATTTCATTCTGCTCATATTCACTTTCAATGCTCTGGAAGCAGCAACAGGGAGTCAAACAGTGCGTTGCACTGGAGAAATCTGCTGCACAAGCCTGTTTTTCAGTCTGGAACAGGAAGGCTCTCACTCTGAGCACCAAAGTACATCTGACCCAAGTTATGGTATTTCCAGTCACCTCACATCTATCAAAAAGTTGGGCAAGGGATAATGAAGACTGAATGATGTGTGGAATTATGGTGTTGGCGAAGAATATTGAAAGTACCATTGTCTGCCCAAAGAGCAAACAAATCTATATTGCCTAAGTACAATCAGAATGCTCCTTCGAAGACAGGATGGTGAGATTTCATACTCTGGAAATGCTCTTAGGAGCAACCAGGCCTTGCAAAAGGACAGCAGGCATAGTGAACTCGAAGGTCAGCGCAAAAGGAGAGTCTCAACACAGTTAGGGATATGGGACAGCTAGGATGTGGTTTCCCAGTGAATTTCTCTAAGGAGAGCCCTTGCTACTCCTAAAGAACGAGCAGGGGCACCATTAAGATGGACATGTGTCTGGTTACTTCTGGCCATTTTTTCACTAATTTAGGTGTACAGTTTTCTTAAAACTTCATATTAAGTTCCAGGAATCACCAAAACTTACTGGGTACTCTGTACCTCAAGAAAATCTGTCAAAATTATCCCTTTGGAATAACAGAAAACAACGGCATGACCCCCTAAGATGACTTGTATTTTACTGGTCAGTAGATGCCTTCAAAAGTCAGTTTTGATTGGACTTTTTTTCCCTTCCCCTCCCCCCTATTCCACCCACTAGCCGATTGGATTTTTTTTAAGGTACTCTAATGAGGCTAAGATAAACACATTACTGAGAGAACTTGCCTGCAGTCACACACTGATCACAGACATATTTAAATATTTAATTTGGAATATATCATGCATGTGAATCAACTGGAACTCTCGTAGCAATAACTTTGTACTTACTTTGTATTTATATGTAATCAGCCACTCATGTCGCTGATCCTACTTTTCTCCCCAAATCTCAACTTTAGTGGGAAAAAATTAAATCACTCTATTCTCACACACCTTGAAGGCTACACATTATTCAATTTTTCATCTGAGATATCCTAGTGCTGCTAGAAGTTTCCCAAGTCTCTTCTATGAAAACACTATGTTCTGATTCCTACAAGTATTCGCAGGATATACTTTTCCTTGCAAAAAATAAACTTTTACTCCTATGGATATGTTTACCTATCTGTAAACCTTAAAACAATTTAATTTACTACTCTTTCAACATTTCAAAAAATGATTAAGTAAATGAAGCATATGACTTTACAAATTACATTTTTTTACATTGCATTCTTCTAGTAAGGAAATTATTGTTAAAATTTTTGGTCATTATTTAAATTTACACAGGTACAGATAAGTTGATTAAAATTGATATGCACATATATATTTAATTTTAGGAGAAGCATATAATATATTAGGTTAAGTTTAAACAAATATTTTTCACAACAATAAAGTCTAAAATGCCATGATGTATTTAACCACACCCTAATGGTTTTTCCGCAAGATGTTTTCAAAGTCTTTCTCTTAATCACATGCAGTGTGACAAAGAGCGTCCTGGTGAAAATATCACTGCGTGTGTTTGATTATTTCTCAAATATAGATTCCTAAAGTGGGGTGACTTGGTCAATGATTTTACATGCTAATGTTTCAAAGATATTGTCTCCCCAAACAAAACTATTTTACATTTAGATAACAGTGGAAAAAAGGTTTCTTACACCTTCTGCAAAAATGCATATTTTCAACTTTTAAAACTTTTTGCCAAGCAAGTAGGTGTGAGAAGCTGCAAGAAGTGTGACTTCATGTGGACATTGGCATTTCTCTGTAGCATATTGCTCTGCAGAGAGAAGTGGCATGTCTATAATTTGAGTTTCAGTAATGCTGAGTTACTTTTTCTCCCCCTTAGGCCATGTTTATCTGCACAATATCAGTTGGATATGGATTTTGATTCCCCTCTGTCTCCAGAGAAACATATTTTCCTGCTTTCTTTTTGGATCATTTCCTCCTTTCTATTTTCATCTTCAGGAGCTCTGGTGGCTTAGTGGGTCAGCGGTTTGAACCCAACAGTTCCACGGGAGAAAAATGAATGCGTCTGCATCTGCGAAAATGTGCAGTCTCTTAAACCCAAAGGGGGAGTTCTACTCTGTCCTATAGGCTTTCACTGAGTCGGAATCAACTTGATGGCTGATTCTGGGAGTATAGTATAATTAGCATAACAAATGATTCCTTGTCTCCAAACAGGATTTACATCTACAGGTTTAGAGGTTAAATTTACAACATATATTTCAGGGTAACATAATTTAACCCATAATATTATTAATTCTTTTTTTATGTTGGACACAGAATATTGGAGTTAAGAACCAGTGAATTGAGGTGAGTGAAGAGGAAACTGACTTTTTCAGTGTTACACACGTTTGTATTTGACACACTAAATTCTACTTGTTTGGGAAGTTCAGAAAAGGAAGCAGGAGCAATGGGGAGCAGATGACCGCTGTTCCAAGATTGTAGACTTTGTGCTTGTTGGCCTTTGCTTCCAATTTCTTGCTTTAAGGGTGCCCAGTGAATAATGGGTGGCCTGGGACTACCAGATATTTACTATGTGAATACACTCTGCTTATTTATGACATGTGTTAGCCTGGCAGTCATGGTTTTGCCTTTGGTGAGTGAGTGTTATTGAAAGTGTTGCCCTATCCGCAATCCTCGCTGCTCCTGTGAATAGTGGCCGGTCACTTACGCACTGAACTTGACAGATCAACAATTCATGTATTGCTGTCTGAAAAGCTGACCTGTACGTGAACAATATCCTTTTCTCAACAGTTTTCAAAGTCTATACCTCTGGCTAAACTAATGAGACTATCAATAGGATTGCCTCCTGTCCATGGAGATGATTTATCATATTCTCTATCAAAAATAATGATGGCCCCAAAGTGACCAGAGACCTGTATTATTAATGGATTTTGGACGCACACTTAAGCATAGTCACAGTCTAAGAACACCTAGGTCTCATGATGTAATACTAGCCTTCTTGAGGAGAGCCCTGCGGATAAGGGCGCTACTGCAGAGTATGGGGAAGAAACCCGATGGTGCCTGGCATACGAATGAATACTATCTTGGGTTTTAAATTCTCGTCTCCAAGCAAGCAAGCATCTAAGTGATGGGTCAACTAAGTCCACATGAAAGAAGCGCATTAATCTGTGCGATCCAAGGATTGCAAATAATCAAATCCAAATCTAAAGGAGGGGACCATATCAGATCTTAAATTGTGAACACCTGGGCTTAAAAAGCTATGGAGGAGAATGGACGCCCAAAATCCATTTACAGGGTCCCCACGCCGAGTGAGGCATCCTTGAATTCCCTCTGATGGCACTGCACCAATGGAACATTGCTTCCCCACAGAGAGTAGTATAAGATCAATTATGACAGATGTAGTTAATACCTTATCATTTGATCCCTATATGATCCATTTGAAAGCTGTTTCCATTTTTAATACTTTCTTTTCTATTAAGATTTTTTCCTCTGTCTCATTTTGTCATTGTTTCTGTTTGTGTTTTGTATGATTTTCTCTTTATGAAATCCAGAGTGGGTAACTCTATTGACAGTGACTGCATTAATAATCATCCGCGGGCATGGCAGGAGATGTTGGCTGCTGGGGTAGGATGCTAACAACAATGGGCATGAGAAAAAAGAAAATGTTCTGAAATTGACCATGGTGCTGATTGAACAATCCTTCTCAATATGCTCTATTAATGGTATGGCATGTGAATTATATCCAATAAAATTATTTAAAAAAGAAACATGTAGATCAGCACTTCTCAAATTTTTATATTATCAAAAGTTATTGAGGGCCTCAAAGTACTTTTGTCTTTGTGAGTTATAGTTATCCATGTAAACTATGAGATTAAAATGTATTTATAAAATATGTTAATTAATGTAAAAAACGATTCATTTATATTAATATAAATTATTTGTATTTTATTGAAAAATAATAGTTCTCCAATTAAAGATGACATTAAATGAGAAGAATGCCATTTTTTTACCCTTTTGAAAATCTCTAAAATGTGTGACTCAAGAGAAAACAGGTGTATTCTCATCTTTGTATCTGCTGTCTATCGTTGCAATATATGCTTAAATTGAGAATATAAATGAAATTTAATCTTTTACATAGTTATATAAATATAAAAGAAAAGGATACTTTAGAAGTCCTTTTAGATCAGTAGTTCTCAGCCTGAGGGTCATGAGAAGACTCAGCACTATCTGGCCCTTTCAGGAGATACCTGTACCCAATCTGTCTGCTTTTGTGAACAATGTAGCGACTTAAAAAAAATTCCACAGATACTGCATTAAAAAACATACCTTAACCAGCAGTTCTCAGCCTGTGGGTTGTGACCCTTTTGGGAGTATGACCCTTTCGCAGGGGTAGCCAAAGACCATCGGAAAACATATATTTCCAATGGTCTTAGGAACTGAGACACCGCTCCTCTATCCATCTCCAGGCGAGTCCACCCACATGCAGATACGCCCACATACGAGCACCCAGCAAGAAGACTGTTACCCATGCTGTACCATGCTTCAAGACAAAATTTCATTTATTTGTAATTAGAAATATGTCACAAAATATAAATATATGTTGTTTTTGTGATTAATCACTATACTTTAATTATGTTCAATTTGTAACAATGAAAATATACCCGGTATATCATATATTTACATTATGATTCATAACAGTAGCAAAATTGCAGTTATGAGTAACAATGAAAATAGTTTTATGGTTGGTGGTCACTACAACCTGAGGCACTGTATTGAAGGTTGTGGCATGAGGAAGGTTGAAAACAAGTGGTGGTTTCTTGAAGGTTAGTTATAATGTGAAATCTACAGTTTGTCAATGTTTTTGTAATCTATTATATTATGTGCTATTGATCCATCCTGTTCTTTTACTAGATCTTTTACCCACGCATGACCTTGTAACACTATGCATGGCCACTTGTAAATGATTGATTTTCTGAGTCATGTAGGGTTTCCAAATGTTGCTACACTGCTTTGTACCATATAAAAAACTTTTTAGCCTAAGTATAAATTTCTTTAGAAAAATCATTAAGCCTTTTTATAGGCAGCAGTTTCACTGTGGCAGGAACACACTTTGCAAATTTCTAATTTTTCACTTCAAGTTCACATTTGATCATTGGCAACTGTTAGTGTATTGTTTTCCTTAAAGTGACAGCTAATTTGGTTTGTTGAGAAAATTTCTGCCAAATGCTCCTGTAGAAATAATTATTTTTCAGTCTTTAATTCAAACAAAAATTATGTTCATGCTAGAGTGATTAGTTTCATTCAGGACCTAAGCAATCACACAAATCCCTCTCTTGGAGACAAGTCATTTTATACAACAGTGTAAAAGTCCTGGATGTGTTTCTTTCATCTTGGTGCATAGAAGAGTAAAGGGATGTTTCTAAGAGTTAATATTTAATAACATTCATCTTTTTATAATTAAATAATGGACATTATTTAATTTTGGGGGGTGTTCTCTTACCACGTGTTGGTGTGCGATGGTTGTAAGTTGCCGTGGAGTAGGTTCTGATGCTTACAACCCCATGTCCTACAGAATAAAACAATGCCCAGCACTGGCCCAGTGCCATGGTTTGAGTCCATCCTTGCAGTCATCAACCAGCAGCATTGGTCCATCTCCTTGACAGTCTTCCTCTTTGTTGTTGATCTTCTACTTGACTAAGCTTGAAGTCCTTTCCAGGGACTGGTTGGTCATATGCCCAAAGTACATGAGACATCGTTTCACCATACACACTTCTAAGGAGCCTTCTGGCTGGGTTTCTCCCATGAAAGATTTGTTTGTTCTTCCAACTGCCCATGGTACTTTCAATATTTTTTGCCAATACCATAATTGAAATAAATGCATCACATCTTCTTCGGTTTTCCTTATTCGTTGTCAAACTTTCACATGCATACAAGGTAATTGAACATAGCAGGTCTTAATCATGTGGTAGTGAAAAGTTCAACAACTGGGGTAGCTTGTCCCACTTTCTTAATTCATGCTGCGACTCCAGAAACTTTACTAAGCATTAATAAAAATGTCGTCTTAACGTTTTAAAAAAATGACATCTCTGCTTTAGCCTTTTAACTTTTGACCTTGTGGACCCCTGAAAATGTACAAGGGGCTTCCCGTGGTCCATGGACCAAGTTTTGACACCCCACACTAAAAAAAAAATGGTTCTCAATCCTGGCTGCATGTGACAGTGTCTTTCACATTGCAGGCCCTCAGATTACATGCTGGGATTATATTGGGAAACCTACAAGTACATAAACTTTTTAAAAAATTAAATCACCTTATATAACTATGGTACTTTGTGCAGAATATGGGCCAAAGCAATTTCAAGAATCTCTTTCTCAGACTTACAGAGAATTGAAAATATTTTGGAACTTCATTTATATTAGGTATAGAATATTTAGATACCCCAAACCAAGTCCACTGCCAGTGAGTTCCTTATGACTCAAAATGACCCTGTCTGGGGTTTCTGAGACTGGAAATCTTTATGGAGATGGACAGTCTCACCCTTCTCCCTGGAAGCAGCTGGTACATTTGAATCACCGACACTGAAATTAGAAGTCCAACATCTTACCCACAGCACCACACCAATGTAGACAAATGGAAAACAAACTATAAATCAAAAAGTGAAATTTTTATTTAATGCCTTTTCATATTTATATACAATTGAATTGCTCTTAAAAGATACCTTTGCTAAGTCTTCATACAATTTCCCTTTTTTGGCTCCTGAAGCCAACTTATTTCAGAGGGTAAATCATTCTAAATATGTTAGAATGTTAGGGAACAGAAAGTAGAGTGAAGGCATAAGATTTAGGGTTCACTAACGAAGCAGTAGCTGCCCTGACTCTTCTTGAGTATGGGAGGGGGTAGAATTGTTGGTCTCCTTTAGTCACTCCAGGAGAATCAGAACATTTTTATTTAAGGCACTTGCCTTGGTGTATCTGAAATATGGATATTTTGTTAAGAAACTATGTTGCTTATAAGTTTGGAGTCCATATTAGTAGATATCAGCTTTCTTATTTATTCCATTGATGGGAAGTTTTAGGTTTTAAAAGTAAAATATTGAATTTCTAATACATTAAATTAAATACTTGTTTATTTTTAATTTTATTTTATTGTTCAAAACAAAGGCAGGTACTGGCTGTAGACCGACCATCAGTTTCTTTATTTTCTATTTTAAATATCATTTTATTAGGTTCTTACGGTCCTTAAAGCAATCCTTACATCAGTTGTATCAAGCATAATTGTAAATATGTTGCCATCATTATTTTCTAAATATTTACATTCTACTCTGTCTCTGGTATCAGCTCCTCATTTTACTCTCCCTCCCCCAACCTTGTGACCCCTTGATACATGATAAATCATTATTAATTTCATATATTTTTAATAATTTTATTGGGGCTCATACAACTCTTATCACAATCCATACATACATCAATTGAGTAAAGCACCCTTATAGGTTCATTGCCCTCCTCATCATTCTCAAATTTCATCTTCTGCTTGGGTTCCTGGAATCAGCTCATTTTCCTTTTTTCCCTCCCCCTCCCTCGCAGCTCCCCCCTCCCTCATGAACCCTTAATTATTTATAAATTATTATTTTATCTTATCTTACACTGCCCGGTGTCTCCCTTCACCTCCTTTTCTGTTGCCCATCCCCCAGAGAGGAGGTTATATGTAGATACCCGAGATCGGTTCCCCCTTTCTACCACCCCCTTCCTTCCCGGTATTGCCACTCTCACCGTTGGTCTTGAGGGGTTCATCTGTCCTAGATTCCCTGTGTTTCCAGATCCCAACTGTGCCACTATGCATCCTCTGGTCTAACCAGGTTTGCAAGGTAGAATTGGGATCATGATAGTTGGGGGCGAGGGGGGGGACGGGAAGAAGCGTTTAAGAACTAGAGGAAGGTTGTGAGTTTCATTATTGCAATACTGAACCCTAAGTGACTAATCTCCTCCCCACTACTCCTCTGCAAGGGATGTCCAGTTGTCTCTCTTATACCCACTACTGTCTTCCTTCCCCTGAAGTTTCTTCCCTGTCTTCTCCCCACCTTCCCCCTACCCTCCTGATATTGCTACTCCCATTTCTGTTCCTGAGGGGTTTATCTGATCTGGATTCCATGTGTCCTGATCTGTATCTGTACCTGTGCACATGCTGTGGCCTAACCCACAGTGAAAGAAAGGACTGGGGTCATGATAGTGGGGAGGTGGGGGGTGAGGAAACCTCAAGGAACCAAGGACTATTATGTGTTTCATCAGTGCTATATTCACCCTGGCTTACTCGTGTCTTCCTTGTGACCCTTCTGTGAAGGGATGTCCCATTTTCTACAGACAGAGTTTGAGTGTCTGCTCTGACTTCCCTGGTCCTCTGAAATATATTTTTGTTTGTTTGTTTGGTTTGGGCCTTCTGGTGCCTGTTATCTGATCCCATCAATATCTCATGATCGCACAGACTGTTGTGCTTCTTCCACGTGGGCTTGTTGCTTCTCTGCTAGGTGGCCACTTGTTTAACTTCAAGCATTTAAGACCCCAGACACGATATCTTTTTTCTTCACCACATTTGCTTGTGCACCCATTTGTCTTCAGTGATCGTGTCAGAAGGGTGATCATCACAGAAGGCCAGGTTGTTGGAACAAAGTGTTCTTACATCGTGGGAGGGCTTGAGCAGAGGCCCAACATCTGTCCACTTCCTCAATGTATTGTCATAGAAATGTATGTACCTATGCCAATACCCCTATTTTTATGAATTGATATATTTACATAAGTGCACACCTATGTTTAGGCCTCTATCCATAGCTCTGCTTTCTAGGTCTTTCCAGTTTCCTTTTACCTTCCTACTTTCCCACCATGATGACCCCTCGCTGGAGCATACCATGACAGAGGTCAGTGCTGGGGATACATGGTGGGGAGTGCGTCCAGTCTGAACCCCCGCAATAGGGCGACCCAAGAAGGGAACATAACAGATCCACAATGGGAGCAAAGCCAAGCCACAAAAACCCGGCTAGGAGGGGCAGTTCCCGGAACCCCCAAAGACCCGTGGGAATATAATCAATATGGTCAGCAGGCAGCCCTGGAATTATTTATGCTTGTTCAGGGTTTTTATTTGTTTTGCTAGTTATTATTATTATATATATATATATATTTTCTATCTCTTTTTTCTCTCTTTTTATTCATATATTGTTTTCTTTTTGTATTGTCTGCATTGTTGTTTGGGTTGCCTACCTATATACGATAGGCATGGGAAGCAAGCCAAAGGACCTAAGGTTCCAGAGGAGGCAGAAGGAAATGGTGAGGAAACAACTCCATAGACAGGGGAACAACTAGGGAATTAAAATCAACAACGAGGGGGACGTAGAAATCCTGGGGTTGCTGGAGCAACAACAATCTAGCTGAGAGGAACTACAAAGAGGCAGAAGAGAGGAGAGCATGCTGATGGGAAATACTTAAGTTTAATACTGAATACTTTAATACTAAGTAGTTAAGAACTAAGTTTAATACTAACTAACTTAAGCACTTAAGTTTAATACTACCTGAGAAAAATTGAATTTAGCTCTGGATTTTATTATTTTTTAAAATTTTATTCCAAAGCTAGTTGGAATGTATCATAGACTTGATGTAAAATATCAAACAAAGGATCCTTTAGACAAAAAACAGTGGTTAAGATCTTTATGACATTGAGAGGAATAGATTTCTTGAGGCAAGAAACAAAAGGAATTAGCTATCAACATTTTATGTCCTAATTAAGATCTTGTTAGAATGAAAACTTCTGACAATTTATTATACTCTTAAGAAAAAGTATTAAAGTAAGAAACATATTGGGAGATAATATTCACAATGTATGCACACCTGACAAAGAGTTTTTATCTGTTATATATAAATTCCATAATAATAAGAAAAAGAACCCAATTAGAAAATGGGCCAAAATGTGAAAATTTCAATCAAAGAAGATGTGTGAAGGCCAACAAGCACAAAAATCTGTTCAGCATTAGTAATCACCAGCGACATATACCTTAGAACCACATGGCATTCTACCTACTAGAATGGTAAACATTTTAATGATTTCACAACAACCGAAAAAGCCCCGATCTTATCAACGATGCAGAACTAGTGGAACTCTCACACATTGCTGATGGGAATCTTTTCTTTATGCATTTGAGGGTCTGGCTTTCTTGGTTAAGTGGAACACATGTCTGCCTTTTGATTCTGCCATTCCACGGCCAGCTGTTTGCTCAGGAGTCTTTAGATAGCCCATAGAGACTTGTGCATGAATGCTCTTAGCAACTTTATTGGTAATAGTCCCAAACGACAAGCATCCCCGATATCCTTCATCAAGTGAATGGCTAAGGACACCTCTGGTCATAACATGGAACATGCCTCAGAAACAGCAGCAGCAACAAAGCAACTGCTTAGATAAATCTCAAGACTCTCATCCCGAGTGAAACAAGTCAGACCCCAAAACATACATGCTATGTACTTCAGTAAAATTATGAAAGAGGCGAACTTAATCTATATTGATGAAAAGCAAACTAGTGGTTGCCTAGATCTGGGGTTTGGAAAAAGGGGACAAGTCAATTTGGGATGTTCAAAATGTTTCATAACTTGATTGTGATGATGGTTCCACAGGACTGAATCTATTTGTCACCATACACTGGATGTACATGTAAAATGAGTGCTTTTTACCACATATTAATGATGACTTAATTTAAAATAAATATGTTAATATAGGTAATAAGGGTTAGAGAAATTCAGAAATGAGCAAACTCATTAGGGCCTGGCAGTTTCAGTTGTAGAAATGTCAGGCTGGCAAAACTCTCTGAAAGGGGATCTAAATGGTAGGAAGATCACACTGTGAGTCAGATAATCCAGCTTTGAAGATGTTTCTCATATCCAAATTTTGTTGTCACAAATTTTAAAGGGCTAAAAGATGTTTCTCCATTATGCTAAAGGTCAGAAAACAATCAGGAACCAGATAAAAGAGAGCTCATTTTATATGGTCAGCAAACAACACAAAAAAAATTCTAACAAGTTATAAACAGGCTTTTAGATGATACTGAAAGAATTTTTGACACCAAGCTGCTTTGAAAAAGCGTCCGAGGCTTTCACAGTAAAAAGGGCAGGAGAAGGACTTTGAAGGTGTCTTTCTTCTTGGCCAGAGGTAGTTTGACTCTAATAGGTTGACATTAGCTCTCACAATGTATATGCTGCTTTTATTTCCTTGACTTTTGCCAAACATGTTTTGCTAAGATTTTCCGGATATTTTTTTGCATTTAAGTTCATGAGAAACATTGATGTATCATTTTTGTTCTGTCTTTGCTAATTTAGGGTAATATTATCCTCATAAAATGAATTGAGAATCAATACCTTTTCTTCTACGGTTTGAAGATATTGAATAAATTATTTTTACTTTTTCTCTCTGCTAAAATTGCCTAGTGAAGTTATCTGGGCCTTAATGTCTTTCTTTTAGGTACTTTTACAAATACATACTCAATTTCCTTAATGTTTATAAAACTACTTAGGTTGTTATTAAGTCTTGGTTGAGTTTTTGGTAGTTTGTGATTTTCAGGGAATTAGTTCATATTTAGGAGGATAAAACTTCCTGTAAAAATATAAATATATCCCATTTAATTACTGCAAGATATGTGGTGATATCCCTTTTTCATACATACTCTTGGTATTTTATGGCTTTCTCTTCATTCATCATGTTTTGGGGGTGGTATCTGACCTCCCCTAATTTCATGAAGAGGAAAGAGAAGAATTGCCATTGGTAGCAGCCCAGCACTGATGTCTATAAGATAAAGTTCAGGAATGCTTCTACCCTCCACATTTCTTACCAATTCTGACACCAATCGCCTCTCCCAAGACACACTATGCTTCTCTACTATGTTCAGTAGTTCGTTTTGAAAGCCACACAGAACTCACAGGCAACATTCACCATGAAGGGATTTATTAGTAAAGTTAACAGATACAGTTCAGGGTCAGAAATGCTCAGGACAGCACCTTTTCGGCCATGTCCACGGACATAACTCTCTCTTTTCCTTGATCTCTTAGCCACTTCTTTTGGCAGATGACGTTTAGAAATTATTTTAGCTCTGTCGATAAATGTCCAGAGGCACCAGACTCTGCCAACAAGCTTTCTCCTTGAAACCCCTTAACATTCTTGCTCTATCGGCTGGGAAGCTCACTGCACTGTCTGCTGCCAGTCCCCTAGCTCAGCTGCTGCCCTTTCTTGGCTGTCGCTCTGCCATTTGTGGTGTCACAGCCCTGTGGATCTGTGCAGGGATTTCTAGGTCAGCCTCCCCTCCTAGCTCTTCTTTCTTGATGGTGGTTGGACCCACGTGGCATCTCTGGAGTGGTTCATTTTCAGTTTAGCAGGATGGTGTAACTAACCAATCCCTTTGTCAAGGTCCCATCCTCCTTATTTGCAAGGTCCCACACAATGGTTTCATGTTTCTTATTTACACTGTTAACATACTAATTCAGTGTAGCAGCAATGAAACTCAAAACCTTTCTCTAGTTCTTGAATGCTCCCTCCCCTCCCAATTATCATGACCCCAATTCTACCTTGCGGACCTGGTTAGACCAGAGGATGTACAGTGGTGCAGTAGGGATCTGGAAACACAGGGAATCTAGGACTGACGAACCCCTCAACACCAGCGGTGGGAGTGGCGACACCGGGAGGGAAGGGGGTGTAGAAAGGGAGAACCGATCTTGGAGATCTATGTGTAACCTCCTCTCTGGGAGATGGGCAATGGGAAGGTGGGTGAGGGGAGACGCCGGGCAGTGTAAGATAAGATAAAATAATTATTTATAAACTATTAAGAGAGCAGGGAGAAGGGGGGAGTGGGGAGAGGGGGTTAGGAAACTGAGCTGATTCCAGGAACCCAAGTGGAAGGCGAATTTTGAGAATGACGAGTGCAACGAATGTATAAGGGTGCTTTGCTCAATTGATGTATGTATGGATTGTGATAAGAGCTGTATGAGCCCCAATAAAAACATTTAGTAATAAAAAACAAACAAAACAACTAATAAATCCCTTGGGTGGATAACAAACACCTTAAATTTGTGGAGCCATGGTGGTGTAGTGGTTATACTTTAGGCTGCAATCTACCTGGTCCACATAGGCAGCAGTTCAAAACCATGAGCAACTCCACGGGAGAGACTTTCAACTCCAGTGAAGAGTTACCGTCTCAGAAACCCACAGGGAGTTGCTAGTAGTCAACATTGCCTTGATGGCAGTGAGACTACACCTCATCATGAAGGAGCCCTGGTGGTATAGGGAGTCACTCCGTGAATTGCTAATTGCAAGATCAGCAGCTGGAACCCACTAGTGTCTCCATGGGAACAAGATGAGCTTGTCTGATCCCATTACGATTTAAAGTCTCAGAAACCCAAAGACCGAGTGTTATTCCGGGTTGTGGGTTGGAGACCCAGTCTTTTGGTGAAAGTTACACAGATGATAGCTAGAAGAGCTATAATAAGCAATACACTACAGCACACTCTTTTAAACTTTATTGTTCTTGCTAAATGTTAATTAGCTATTTTACTTGTATTTCTAAGAAAGCAGTCTTTGGTATTGTTGATTTTCCCTATTGTTTACTGTTTTCAATTTCATTGATTTATCTTCCTTATCATATCCTTCTTTCTGACTATTTGAATTTATTTTTCTCTTTTTAAAAATTCTTTAGGTGAGAAGCATATCCTAGATTATTGATTTGATATTTTTACTCTTTTATTATATATAGTCATACATTTATCTTTTACCAAAGTTAGAGAGTTTTCAACCATTATTTCTTTGAATACTTTTTCAGTCCTGTATTTGCTCTCCTTTTCTCTTGGGACTCTGATGATGTGAATGTTGGATCTGTTATTGTCCCACAGGACTCTGGTGGTCTGTTCTGTGCCACCACCATCCCTGCCCCCCATTCCCCGCAGAATATTTTCTCTCTGCTTTACAGGTTTACTAAATTCTAATCAGCTCTTATCTACTCCACTGGTTCTAACTCTATAACTGAACCCATCTATCATTTTTCTTTATCATCATGTTATCTACTGGTATAGTGGTGAGGATTTTGGTTTCCTTTGCATTCACTTATAATCCATATTGAAGTCTGTAAACCTTGATCTTCATCAGCAAGTGTTTCACGTCTTCCTCACTTTCAGCAAACAAGATGGTGTCATTTGTATATTAAAGGTTAACAAGCCTTCTTATAATCCTGATGCTGGATTCTTTTTCATATATCCAGTTCTCAGAAGATTTGTTCAACATATAGATGAAACAAATATAGTGAAAGCATACAACCTTGATATAAATTTTTCTAATTTTAAACCATTCAGTATTTCCTTGTTCTGTTCAAACAACTGCTTCTTGTTCCATTTACCGGTACCTCATGGACCCAATGGCGTGCTTTGAAATTCCCATTGTTCTAAATGTTATTTCTTTATGATCCATACAGTCAATAAAACACAGATAAGTCTCTTTCTGGTGTTCACTGCTTTCAGCCAAGCGCCAGCTGATGAAAGCAATGATCAGTCACTCTTCTATGTCCTTCTCTGTATCTGTCTTGAATTCCTGGCGACACCCTGTCTATGCATTGCTGCAACCATTGTTGAATAATCTTCTTAAAATTTACTTGTATTTATTATTAATGACATTGTTCTAAAATTTCAGAATTCTCTTGGGTTGCCTTTCTCAAGGTTTTGCACAAATATTTCATCGTAATATTTTATCTTCTTAAGCTGCTCTTTGAAATGTTTTCAGCTGTTTCACTTTGTTATTTCATTCAAGTGATTTATGTTCAAAAGCAAATTTCAGTCTCTTCTGACGTCCACTTTGGCCGACTCTTTCTTTCTTATCTTTTAATGACCTTTTGTTTTCTTCATCTGTGATGTAGTCAAGAAATAAAATAAGGCATTATATGGGTAATTTGTTTCACAAGATTTTTTTTAATGTGTTGAAGATCATTGATGTTACTATGAGGATTAAGGTGCTCCTGACTCAAGCCATGGTATTTTCAATCACCATGGTATTTTCAATCACCTTAAATGCAAATACTGGACATTGAATAATGAAGAATGAAGAAGAATTCAGGCATTTTAATTATGGTGCCATCAAAGTATACTGAGAGTACCATAATCTACCACCGGAATAAGCAGATGAAGTAGAGCTAGCATGTGCCTTGGAAGAGAGGATAGCGAGACTCTTTCTCTCATTCTTTGGATCAGGAGAGACCATTGCCTGTAAAAGAACATGCTTCTTAATGTAGAGGGGCAGCAAACAAGAGGGAGATCCTTGACCAAATGGATTGTTACAGTGGCTGCAAGGATGTTCTTGACCATAACAATTGTGGGGGCCGGACCAGGCATTGCTTTGCTCTGTTGTACATAGGGTTGGTATGGGTTGAAACTAACTAGATGGCTCCATTTTATTTCAATTTTCAATTCTATAATTTCTTTTTAAAACTTCCATTTCATTCATTTGGAAGAAAGCAAACCTTTATTGTTGTGTCTAATTTATGGTGGCAACCTTATATTCTTTGTCAGATGGTTTCAATATTTGATTCCTCTCAGAATTTGTGCCTGCTGAAATGTCAGTATTTTCTCAGTTGAGCTGTGATTTTTAAAGGTTTTTGCTATAATGAGTAATCTTTGATTGTAGTGTGGACATTTTAGATATTATGTTTAGAGGCTCAAGTTTATTTAGATCTTCTATGTTAACTTGATACTTTCTGATGCTGGTTTGGCAGAGGTCTGGCAGGCCTTCCCCGTCTCTGCTGGGATTGTCATTTGGCAGAATGGGCGTGCTGGCTTAGGGAAGGACAGCTGTTAGCGCACTGGATACTGATGATGGTAGATCATGTTTGTGAGGCAAGGGATGAATTAACCCTCTGGGTGGCAAGTGACTGGCAATTGCGCCCATTACTGTCACCCAGTGTGAATCAAGGGGTGGACAGGATTGCTTAGTCACTTGCTGACAACCCTATTGTTGACAGATCAGCTGCTGCTGCCAGAGTGTGGCTTGTCTCTGCTGGGCTACTGTCTCCCTTTGTTATTTTAGTTCATTAGTCAAAGCAACAGGACATTTCTCCCTCTTTCATCTTTTTCTTGTTTATGCCTGTCGAGAGTTCTGCATTGCAGGGCTTTCCAATGTCCAGCCTGGGCTACAGGAAAAATTAAACACCAGCAGCAACTTATAATGAAGTCTAAGAAGTCATTATAACCTTATTCTTTAAGCCCTAAGATGCCTAGCCAAATAATCTTCTTTCCACCTTCAGAGTTCTCCTATGATTTTGAGTGTTTTGCAGGGTATTTAGTTTTGCTTAGAGGGAGGGAGTAGAAGAAAGCTACTTTTTCTATTTTATCTCAGAAATAGACTCTTCTTTTAAAAGTTTTATTGGTAATTTCTTTATCCACATGTCATACAATTCAATAATCCAATCATACCAAGAAGAGTTGTAGAATTACCACTTCATTCAATTTTAAACATATTCTTCCTCCTTGTACTCATTGGTATTCATGCAATTATTTTTTTAACCTTGGCAAAAATATGCATTACAAAACATTCTCCAATTTGACAATTTCTATGTGTATAATCAAGTGCCATTGGTTATACTCTTCATGCTATATAATCATTATTAATATCTGAGTTAGTTTAGGTAGACTAGGGAAAACAAATCCACAGAAACTCATATATGTATAAGAGAGTTTTATATAAGAGGTAAATGTACATTAAGGAAGCATCCCAACCCAGTGCTGTCCAAGCCCTTAAGTCTGACATTAGCCCATATGTCCAACACTGATCTACAAAGTCCTCCTCAATCTCACAAAACACATGCAATGACGCTGACTGTAGGAGGAAAGCCAAATCAGTCAGCCTGGAAGCATCTCAGTGCTGGCAGGGGTCTCCACGTGGTTGCTCCAGCACCCAGGGCTGCATCAGGGTAGGTCCATGTGGCTTCTCCTCAGGGGTGTCTCGCAGGAAGTGAGCCTTGCCAGCTGAGGCACGGAACTAGCTATGGCTGCACACTGGTCCCACTATCAGAGAGCAAGCGACAACACAGGCGAGGCTCGCTGACCCATTTATCTCTCTCCCCTTCAATTAACCCCAGGTGTTCATTGGCCAGTTTGGCATAACTATCACAATATCCTTTCCCAACATTAACATTAACTCTTCCCCTAACTATTAACATAAACTATTCCCCTAACATTAACATAAACTCAATGACTTCTAAGCAACAATTCTTCCTCCTTTACCCATGTTAACCATTAGTCAAGTTTGGTTTCATTTCCCCCCCTCAGTTTTCTTAATATAGTATTCACATATCATACACTCCTATATTTAAATTGATTTTAAAAAGAGTTGTATACACGTGATCACAATCCGTTCTAATGCTCCTTGCCCACTCCCGAATTTACTGTTTGTTCTCTCTCCCTCCAGTTGTCCCCCAAAATCCCCAATAAATCATTGCATCATGTATTAAGAAATAGATCATTCTTTCAGAATTATTACATCTGTCTACTTGGTAGCACTTTATCCAGGTTGCTTAGTATCTGTCAGGGAAATAAACATCCTGTCAAAAAATACAGAATGCTATCTTCACCAGAATTCTTTCTATTATTTTGATTTCTGTTATTTAGCTTTAATAATTAACCAGTATGTAAATAGAAGTTATTTGATTAGAAGATTTGATGTCTGAGTCTCACCTTATCTGTTTCCATCCATGACCCTTCTATTGCAGAGATAAAAGTTGAGAACCATGTCCTGTACTCATAAATGACACACATAATATTTTGTAGATTAAGTAATTTCACAAGTACATATATGCACCCATATAATTTTAAGGTTAATCGTATCTGAAAAGTCTCTTTGTCATGTAAAGTAATATAGGCATATCTTCCTGGGATTAGGATATGGGCATCTGGGGAGTCATTATTCAATGCACTGTGCCAAGCATACATAAAACGATGGCTTTAATTATGAATTCTTAAGGAAAAAAATATCTCCATTCCCTCCACACAGCACTTAAGCCTAGCCCAGAATAAGCTGCCGCATTGTTTGCTTTTTCTGGTGGAAGCGATTTTATCTTATTCATCTGTTCATTGAAGACATATGTTCAATATAAAGTTTACCACTCCAACTTCATTTGTTGGATACTCAGGTATTGACTATAGTTTTGCAAGGTAATTAAACACCACCTACTTTTGTTTTTAAAGTGGCACTATTCCCAGGTACCTGTCTGCTCAAGAATGTACCTGTATTGGTTTCTACCTTCTCTTTCTTTTTATTGTATGGAGGTATTTTTGTTGTGTGTGTTTTTTTTTAAAGAGCCCTGCTAGAATTGTAAAGGATCACTTTAAAGTAGTTTTGTTATGTTTCATCCAGAATTTCATGGTATTTTATTGCAGAATATCATTTAGGATACACCTATTTTCTTAAGAGTATATTAGACATACACTGAACCTTATAAGGTCAATGGAGACGATAAGAGAATAATCCCCCAAAACAACTCACTACCATCCAGTCAATATGGCCTCACTGTGAGCCGATCTGGATTTTTGAGGCGTAAATCTTTCCTGGAACAGATCACTTCCTCTTTCTGATGGGAAGTGCATCTGAATTGCCAACCTCGTCCTTAGCAGCCCAACACCAGGTCTATGGGGCTCACAGCCCAACACCAGGTCTCTAGGTCTCCAGGGGCTCCTGGCTCCTAGAGAATACCATAGTCTAGACTGAGAAATAGAGCCCTTGCTGTTCTTAAAGACCCTTCTATAGAAGTGCAGATTTCAAAGGAATGTTTTGGTTTTATATATTTGATGTAGAAAATTGACAAAAATTTACTTAATAGTGTATGTTTTTTAAGATAAGAATATCAGCATTTTAAACTTAAAATACTGAATTATACAACTTTAAAATATTTCCTAATATTTGACCTATCTATCCAATATGTGCATTTTGTGATGTAATACTGTGCCACCCAAGACCATGGCTAACATCATGGCTAAAAAGAAAGATGATACCTTACACGAAACAGTATGTTTCCATCTTTATAATCATATTTATCAATAATTTCTTTTCTGTCACTCTAATAAAAACTTCCAGCTCAATTACATTCTAGTTACTTTAACCAATTTTAAGTGTTTCTCCAAATGTCATTTCATACCTCAAACTAGTTCACCTGTCATATAACATGCTGCAGAAATATATATAATTGGTATATATGTATATATTTTTATTAAATATTATCTGAATGAATTTTTAAATTCTGACTTGTTTCTAGTGACATTGCTCAATTTCCTTACTGTCATGGTTTATTTGTATTTCGTCCATACATAGTTATGCTATATGTGGCCAATGAAGCTTTCATTTCCTCTTTACCAATCCTTAATGTTTTTATCATTTTATTTGGGGCTCATACAATCCTTATCACAATCCATACATCCATCCATTGTGTCAATCACATTTGTACATTTGTTGCCCTCATCATTCTCAAAAATTTGCTTTCTACGTGAGCCCTTAATATCAGCTCATTTTCCCCCTCCCTCCCTGCTCCCTGCTCTTTCATGAACCCTTGATAAGTTATAAATTACTATTATTTTGTCATGTCTTACACTGTCCACCGTCTCCCTTCACCCACTTTTCTGTTATCCATCCCCCAGGGAGGAGGTTATATGTAGATCCTTGTAATTGGTTGCCCATTTCCACTCCACCCTCCCGGTATCGCCACTCTCAGCACTGGTCCTGAAGGGATCATCTGCCCTGGATTCCCTGTGTTTCCAGTTCCTATCTGTACCAGTGTACATCCTCTGGTCTATCCAGATTTGTAAGGTAGAATTTGGATCATGATAGTGGGGGGAAGAAGCATTTAAGAATTAAAGGAAAAGTTGTATGTTTCATCATTGCTACCCTGCACCCAGAGTGGCTCATCTCCTCCCCACAACCCTTCAGTTAGGGGGTGTCCAGTTGCCTATGGATGGGTTTTGGGTCTCCACTCTGCATTCACCCTCATTTACAATGATATGATTTTTTGTTCTTTGATGCCTTATACCTGATCCCTTAGACACCTCATGGTCACACAGGCTGATGTACTTCTTCTATGTGGGCTTTGTTGCTTCTGTGCTAGATGGCCGCTTGTTCACCTTCAAGCCTTTAAGACCCCAGACGCTATATCTTTTGATAGCCAGGCACCATCAGCTTTCTTCACCACATTTGCTTATGCACAAATTTGTCTTCAGTGATTGTGTCGGGTAGGTGTGCATCATGGAATCCCAATTTAATAGGAAAAAAGTGTTCTTGCATTGAGTAATTACTTGAGTGGAGGTCCAATGTCCATCTGCTGTCTTAATACTAAACCTATAAGTATATGCACGTAGATATATTTCCCCATCATCTTATATATATTTACATATGTACATGCCTGTATTTGGGCCTCTATAAATACCCTTTGTCTCCTAGTTCTTTCCTCTATTTCCTTTTGCTTTCCTCCTGTCCCACTATCATGCTCAGCCTTCATTTGGGTTTCAGTAATTTCTCTTGGTTACATTGCCATTGCTGAATCCCTACCAGGCCTCTCACACCCTCCTTACCACTAATTTTGGAGAACTTGGGTCGGTCCATACCACCACTAATTTTGGAGAACTTGGGTCGGTCCATACCACCTACTTATCCCCACCTCCCCCTCGCCCATGTCCCCCTGGAACCATCGGTCCAATTGTTTTCTCCTCCAGACTGTTCATCCAGCCTATCTTATCTAGATAGATCTGTAGAGATAATAATAGACACCAAGAAACATGGCATAGCAAGACAAAGCAACAAAAGAGAACCCAACAATGACAACAAAAAAGAAAACCAATGACCCACAAAAGAATAAATTAATTTAAAAAGAAAAAAATTAAAAAAGAAAGAAAACCTGTAAATAGATAAAGGTCTGAATTTTGACCTCTAGGCATGGCCTCCAGTCAAGTCTGATGGGGTGCCACGCTCTTTATCGAGTTTATCCTTTGTACTTCCACCAATCCTTAATTTTAAAATGAATTTTTATTGTGGTTGTGCACTGGGTAGGACCTTCAGAGCAATGTACTCTATAGGAGTGACAGATGACTTTTATTGTTCACAATTGTGAAAGGCATATTCTTATAGATCACCATTAATTATGATTTCTGCTGTAGGATTCCTCCCCCCCCCCCCACACACACTTTTTCTGGATATGTGTTGGTGTGTTTAACAAGTATCTTTCTACTCCTAGTTTGTTAAGGGTTTAAAATTTTTTTTTATTCTGAGTACTAGAGTTTTGTAGAATGCTTTTTCTATAATTATTTTCTTAAACTGATTGTTTTTCTTTATCCTGATGATAGGATACTTTATGTTGATTGATTTTTAAATGTTAAACCGCCACTGCATTCCTGGAATATACCATTTAGGATCATGATGCTTTAAAAAACCAAAAATACTGGATTAAAGTGTTATGCCGGGTTGACTGGAGAAACAAATCTAGAGACTATCTATCTATCTATCTATCTATCTATCTATCTATCTATCTATCTATCTATCTATCTATCTATCTGAAAGAGTTTTGTATCAAAGAGTAATGTATACCAAGAAAACATTCCAGTCCAGATCATCTTTTAGTCCAATTTCAAACAATAAGTCCAATACCAATCCATATGTCTTTCTTCAGACTCACACAGCCACATGCAATGATGCAGAATGCAGGAAGATCACAGGCCAGTGGGTGAAAAGTCTGTGAACCCAGTGGTGGTGGATGTATCTTGAGGTGCTAGTTGGTCTCAGCCATGTGGCTCCCAACAGGAAAGAGAAGCAGAGAGAGGAAGTTCCCGAATCCTCCTGAGGCCTTGCCCACAAGGAGGCATCATCAGTCTGTGACCTGATGGACAGACTAGACTCCACCCTTTCACTCTGAATACCCTCAAGTTGACACAAGATTGTATAACCACCACAGTGCCTAATATATGATTTAGGATTTTTGCATTTATTTTTATGAAAGAGAATGGTCTATAATCTTCCTTTTAAATTACATTCATGTCATTTTATTATGACAGTTATGCTGACCTCATAAGTGAATTGGAAAGCATTCTCTTTTTATCTGTTTTCTGAGTTTGTGTAAGGTTGGATTTATTTTTTCGTGAGCTATTTGGAAGAATTTATTATGGGAAATTTTTTATTACAAAGATTTTTAAGTAAATATATAAGGTTTTTAGTGTCAGATCTGATAAATTTTATTTTCTTAGGACTTTTCTTTATATCTAAACTTATAAATGTTTTGACTTACGTTTTTTCCATTGTATCATTTGATGTAATTTAATATTAACATTTGTAATTTGTGCCTTGTCTTTTGTCTTGATTAATCTTGTTAGGATTTTATAAGTGTTATCGGCATTTTCCAAGAATCTAATGTCAGTTAGTTAACTGTATTAATATGTACTATGTATGTTTAGATACAACTCATAGTATGACTTATCCCTCATAAAGTGTATTATATTAACCTTTTGAAGTACATACAATGGTTTTCAGTAATGAATCAGTGCTACTTCATGATTCCTACCAAACCATTAGTATTATTTATTGTTTTGGGCTAAGGATGTTTTAGGGTGTCTGGAAGTATTTCTTTGATGCATACAAAGAAGCCTCCAAACATGTCTCTTGCTGTCAATTTGGTTTGACTCGGAGACCCTGTAGAACTAGGCTTCTAAGACCATCAATAATGATGGAAGCGGATTTCTAAGTCTTCCGGGCAGCACCGAGCCCTGTGCCACCACGGCTTTTGATGCACACACGCTAGACTGTATGCGAAGACAGACGCTTGACTGATAATTACGTCAGACCTGTTTCAACTTATATGCACATTTGACGTCAAGACAAATTTGGCAACAGAACTCGTCATAATCCAGAGATTGCCTGTTTCGTATCTTTGCAGTTCTCTTGACTGACGGAGACTTGTTCGCGGCCCCACGCGTGCATAATTCTGCAAATTGGTCCACGTGTACTGAAAGGCATGAACGACATGCATTCTTCGGATGCTGAGTTCTCCATTTTCTGGCTAAGTTTGTGGATTATGCTTTTAAATCTTATGCAGTCTTGATATTTTCCCTGCTTATTTTGGAATTACTGAAAGATATATGTAACATTGTGAACTGTGAGTTTGTCCATTTGACTTTTTATTTCCGTCAAATCTTGCTTTATGTATTTTCAGGCTATGTTACCAATTTCACGCAAATTTAGATTTTGTCTTCATATGTTCTTGAATCTTCTATTATGGAAAATATTTTTTAGTGAAAGTTTTTAGTTAGTAAACCCTTCTTGTTTTCCAGCATACTTTGTCTGCTATTAGTAATGCAATTCCATGTAAATTCTTTGAGTTCATATTTGCTGTTATCTTTTCCTATTCTTTTATGCTTATCTCTTCCTCTATCTTTGCATTCAAGATGAGTAGTGCAATTTTTAAAACTCAGTTCATAATGCTTATCTTAAAGTGTTCAATGTCTTTCCACTTCATGCAGCTGCTGGTACAATGAAGGAAAAGTTACCATCTCATCACTAGTCTTCCATATTTGCTTAAATAACCTTTTCTTCCCTTTCTTTCGTATTTGACATTAATCAAGGATTTTTTTGCATTTGTTTGGTTTGTTTGTCCCACGGATCTTCATTAGTTAGGTCTTGTTACAATTCTTTTGTTGATTACTTAAGCGTCTAGAAATGTCACCATGCGATACGGAAAGAAAACGTTTCTGTGCTCTCTCGACCACTTGTCTACTCCCACCACTTTTATTTTTCATTCACTCGCACTGTCTCCACTGCCCGTGTTCATGTTGTGCTCACCCATGTTCTTCAGACTGGCAAATAAGAGCAACCATCAGACCGCATATCAATTGATTACCAACAAGAGTAACCCCAAAATTTTTGTATTTTTCTCAATCTTGGTCCTCCTTCAGTCTTCTCTACTTCAGTAACTAAGTTCTGCCTCCTTATTGCTCAGGCCAAATATCCTGACATTATTCTTGAGGTCCCTCACAGGCAACAATAGAAATTCTTTAGCAAAATTCAGTTACTTTTCACCACTTGAAATGCTGCCACTCTAGTCCAAATCACAGCTGGCTTTTGCTTGGCTTATTATTATTTTTCAACTTTGTATTGTGAATTGGATGAAGGTTTACAGAGCTGATCAATTTTCTCTTCAACAATTCACAAAGATTTTCATCTCACTGATTGTAATCTCCACACGTGACATCACTTATCCACTTCCTCTGTTTCCTATTTCGAGTCTTTCCTAACCCATCTGAAGCTTGTCTTTGGGTCAATGCTGCCCTTTTATAGCTCAGATGGTTGATGGCTCTCACTGGGCGGTTCTCAACCTGTGGGTGGCGACCCCTTTGAGGATCCAACGACCCTTTCACAGGAGTCACCTGATTAATCACAGTAGCACAATTACAGTGATGAAGTAGCAACGAAAATCATTTTATGGTGGTGTGCGGGGGGGAGGTCACCACGACATGAGGACCTGTATGAAAGAGTCCCGTAGTTAGCTAAGTTGAGAACCACTGCTCTAAGATAAGGATACCCCTCTACTGCTACTGTTCCTGTATAGACCTATTGTTTGGCTGAATAGTGAGCCCTGGGCAGGAGTTGTTTCCAGACCTGAAGCGTGATTAAGGTGAAAGTGTTGGAGGTTCCATTAGTCTCTATCTGACCAGTAAGCCTGGTCTTTCTGTGACCCCAGGTTTTGTTCCACATCTCCACTCTACTCAGGTGCTTCTAATGCGATCCCTTTTAGAGCCGTTGCCAGTGCTAGCTGGGTGCTCTCTACTTGTTCTGGTTTCAGGGTCATGGAGAATGATGTTTGCATGGCCTGTTAGTCCATCAGACTAATTGCGTCCACGTGCTTTTGATTTTCTGCATGCTTTCCTCTGGACAGGGAGAAACATATGTTGAACATTAGATAGCCTGTATTATTTTGGATAGTTTCCACACTGTCACTTTTTGGGTTTTGTAAATTTACATCAATTACAAGAAGAATTTGTCATAAAGCTTTTGCTTTGTCCACTCCCTCAAGTACACACCTTACTTACCACTGGTGTTTATTCACATATAAGGCCTTCCCTGTCAGTTTAAATCCTGGGTCTAGCTCCATTTATAATATACTTATTTATTTTAATTCTAAAATTTTGTCTATTAGAATGAAATCTCCACACGGGAAAATTTTTGTTTTTGTTTTGTTCACGGTGCCCAGAGAAGTACTTTGCACAAAGTTCTTATAAGCATATGGTGAGTGAGTTAGTAAATAAATACCAGGAAGGACAACTTTGGGACAAGTTTCAAGACCCATGATCTAATATAAGAGAGGTTATGCTGAGAAGAGATTGGTTTAAATGGGGCCACATGTCCCAGCCCCTTTATTGTGGCAGAGAGTACCCAAGGAGGGCTGCAGATCCTGGCCTAGAAGAACTAGACCCAGGATTCGCAGCAGCACAGAGTGTGACTTACCAAGGGGCTGTTCTGGATGAAGTCACACAGTATAAGCTTGCAGTAGCTGGGTTTGAACACTGCATCATAGGAAATGTCCAATAAAAGCGGTTAACAGGTCTGGTTACAAGTAGTTATCAGGGGGATGATCGCTTGGGCAGGGATTCTTAGAATGCCCCAAATACTACTTACCTGATTTGTGATTTCCATTCTTCTTCTATGGCCATTTTCCTTCTCGCCATTAACACCGAGACGGAATTAAGGAGAATGTGAGGTGATCATGACCATAATGGAGATGAGGCAGTTGGTGATTGCAGGTGGGAGCCCCAGGTTATCTAACCGTGTATTCCATTAGTCTCTGTGAGGCAGATGAACACGAGAACTAAAATATCTCACCAGATAGACTGTGAGTCTATTGTTTCTCCTGATTTGTGGATATTGTTCCAGGTCTTAGAAAGCTCTGTGGCTGTCATTGCTGCTTCCTTTGTACTCCACCTGTCATTACTAAAGAATGGTGGCGATTTTAATTGCAGTCAAGGTGGTTTGAATTTAGATCTTCTAAAGTTTTCTTTCAACAATTTCTCACATTCTTGACAAGTGGTGTTTCAGAGTGGCAGGCTGTTTTATAGCCCTGACTTGAATTGCAAGGGGAGAAAATTTAGAAAACCGAACAAAAGAGAACGAAAAGGAGGGGGGATGCTTACCACCCTGATTTCCTTTCTTCTCACAGCTTTAAGGGAGGGTTTGGAATAGAGTATAGGTCAAGAAATGTTGATGGTGGGCCTCTCTCTTTGAATGAGTCTCAGAAGCATTTTTACATCTCTGGTCAAGGGAAAAGGAGGCCTGGTGGTGTAGTGGTTATGAGATGGGGGCTAATTGCATTGTCAGCAGTTCAAAACCATCAGTCTCTGTGGGAGGAGGGTGGAGCTTTCTACTCCCATAAAGAGTTGGTCTCAAAAATTCAGTTCTCAGTTCTACTCTGTCCTGTCTGGACACTGAGTCAGCATCAACTCAATGCAGGTGAGTTTTGGTTTTGGTGAAGAGAAGAGAGGAGGAAACGACGGATAAAGAAGAAGAGGCCTGTGAGGTAAATGAATGGGATGAAGAAAGCTAGGAAGACCAAACTAAACTCCCTGTCTCATAATTCAGTGACTAAGTTCATTGTGACTCACAATGATCCTATAGGACAATATAGAACTGCCCATGTGGATTTCTGGGAATGTAACTGTGGGAATAGAATCGCTCATCTTTCTCCTATGAACCGCTGGTGGTTTTAAACTACCGACTTGGTAGTTAGCAGCTAACGCTAACGCCCCAAGTTACCCCTTCCTCCGTCGGTGCTCGCAGGTGATTCATGGGGCTGGGAGAGTGGTCTAGCAATTTGCTGCTTAGCGTGGCCTCTTCCAGAATAATAAACGATGTCTCTAAAAATAAATTCGTGAAGAACAGGAAGGAAAACATACTCTCAAAATAAGTCTTTTTCGGTGTTTAAAATGGTTACACAGGCTTTCTTATGGTGGAAATGTACTTGCAAGACACCAGGAAAGTGAGTGAAAGCAAAAACTTGACTGTGAATTAGTCGGTGGATGGCTGCCACATGACCGCTTCACCTTTTCCCCCACTTTACTCCCGCTTTCCTTACTGCCGCTCTACCAATGTTCTGTTCCTAGCAGCACAGGGGCACCTAAAAATAATACTGATGAGCAAGCAGAGAGGCTTGCCAAACAGACTTTTATTTTCAATAATTCCATCCTGATAGAAGCGTTGTATGAATAGCACAGCATGATGATCTGCCCAGTAACCGCGTTAGTCTGGGTGCTTCAGCGAAACAAAGCCATAGCAACCATGCATAAGACAGAGTTTCATATACAGGTTAAGTGCACATCAAGAGAACATCCCAGCCCAGTGCTGCCCAAGTCCACAAGTCCAACGTTAACCCACTAACCCAGATGTCCAATACCAATCCACAAAGTCCTCCTCCATCTCACAGAACACACACTATGACGCCGACTGCAGGAGGAAAGCGGAGTCAGTGAATGTGTAAGCGTCTCAGCACTGGCAGGGGTCTCTACACGGGTGCTCCAGCACCCAGGGCTGCATTGGGGTAGATCCATGTGGCTTCTTCTTGGGGATGTCTTGCAGGAAGTGAGCCTTGCCAGCTGAAGCAGGGAATTGGCTAAGGCAGCTACATATTGGTCTGACCATTAGAAAGCAAGAGACTCGAGAACTCTAAAGGCAAGGTTCACCGAGCCATTTATCCCTCTGTCCTTCAATTAACCCCACATGTGTTTATAGGCCAGGCTGGCACAATAAACTAACTCAGTAACCTTCTCCCAGAGACCAAATTCAAAATATGCCAATTATTCCAGTAATGTGCTTGCAGCAACAATGGTCACTTCAGGATCGCATTACTCTCAGGTGTCATGTCTTCTCAGCCTCCGTCAGTCTGAAGTAGCTCCTCTGTCTCTCTGACGTTCATGGCCCTGACGTTTGTGAAGGCCAGTGATATTATAGAAACCCCCTCCAGTTTTGTTTGATGTGTATTCTGTTAGGTCAAGGTAATGCAGTTTTACCTGGAATACCAGAATTAGGATGCATTCTTACTGCATCTCATTAGGTGAGTTTTAATGGTTTGGCTTGCACTGACTGTTAACCAGAGTTGGCGGTTCAAAACCACCTAATAGTACCACAGAGGAACAGGCCGGACAACCTGTGTCTGAGAGGCCCTAGAGCCCATCGCATCCATGGGGCCCCCACAAGTGGAATCAATTTGATGACAATGAACAAGTGTTCATTTTTATCATTTGATTCAAATGGTGTTTTTAAATTAGGGTTCTCCACTATGAAGTTTTCTTCTTTTTTGCAATTGGTAACAATTTTGTCTGAAGATACTTTAAGACGGAGTAAAGTTGTGTCTCACTTTAAAGCACTAGATTTCGCATCATTGTTGTTTCTTGCTGAGTTCCCGGTACCTTGATTAGCTGGCATTCTAAGCTAAGAAAGCATTTCCTTTTCTATTTGTATATATCAGTGTGGACAAACAGATTTCTCTTTTATTCATGAATTTATTATCCATTACTCGCTTCATTGTGCTGCATCAATTGTCTTACCTTCCAGGTGGCTCCTGTGTTCTTTGGCCATGTTCACATCGTTCTTTGAGCTCACTGACTCCGTGGCATACCAAGATGTTAAAATCTCACTTCATTCCTGCTTTGACCCACCGTTGGAACCTCCAGTGATCTTGATTTCTTTAGTACGGAGAGATATTTAGAAACCAGGATTTGGCCATTAACTCTTCTCATTGCTTCGGCAATGTTGCTGCTTCCAGGTTATTTTAGTGGATGTACGCACCATCTCTCGGTGTGTGTCTTAGTTACATGTGGCAGAGTAGGCTTCATGTCGAGCTGCTAAGCACAAGGTCAGCAGTTCCACTCCACCAGCAGCTCCAGGGAGACGAAGCTGTATGCTCCAGCAAAGATTGTCAGGCTCAGAAACCCCAAGGGGCAGTTCTACTCTGTCATCTAGGGTTGCTATGAATCAGAATTAACTCGATGCTAGTGATCTGGAGTTTGTATCTATATTTGTTAAAAACTATGAAATTACATCTTTACCTCCACTTACAGCTTGACTCCACAAAGTTAATTTGAAGTCCTCCCTTTGCATATTTGTGTCTTCCTAAGAGACTTGGTTCCTTGTCCTCATACGTCATCATTCATCTGATGCTGTTGGTCCTCTGATCTGCTCAGGCATCCCTCCTTAGAGTCCTGAACTTTGCCAGATTGCCTTCTTGTCAGCTCCGATGCACTCTTTAGGCAAGCCCAGACAAGCACTGGACTGCTTTTCCTGCGGGACAGAGAGGAAGGCATTACGACTACAGGTAGACTCTGTATCTTTAAGCATTTGTAGACAACTCAGAACAGATGCATATGGTTTTTAAAATTTACCCTTACTTTATCGCAAGAAGAAGAGGCCTGGTGGCCTAATATGTTGTGTATTGGGCTGTTACCCTCAAGTCAGCCGTTTTAACCTGCCAGTCATTCTCTAGGAGCAGGTGAGGCACTGGGTTCCTGTGTAGATTTACACCCTTGGAAACCCATAGGAGCAGTTCTACTCCCTCTGGATAGTCACCATGAGTAGGAATAGACTTGATGGCTAAGGGTTTACTATAGGAGCCCTGGTAGTGCAGTGACTAAAGTGCTCGGCTCCTAAGTAGAAATACAGTGATGTTAACGCACATACGGCAGCCTGCTTTTTTATTTTTTAAAGGATTTTCAACCTAGGCAACCCTCTGGTTTCAGTTCTACAGGGTCCTAGAAGTCAGAGAAGACTCCAGGCAAGTGAGTTTAAAGGATAGGTTCCCAAACTTCTTTGGCCTACTGCCCTGTGTTCAGGAAAAAACAAACCAAAAACAGCACCCCCAAAACCAAAGCAAACAACTCCTGCCACAATAGCACACAATCCAGGATAAAGCGCAGGTGTCTGACTTTTCCAATCACTTGCAGCAGTCCAGCATCCCCAGGGGATGTACTACCTACTTCGGGAAACACAGATTTAATGCAACAAAAGGCTTGCTATCTTTCCAATGCCTTCAAGTGGCACATGCAGCAAATGCAAGCGACTGTGATGAAGAATTTGTTAGAGGTCTGTGTAGTTGGCTTTGTGTCAGGTTGTTAACCGCGTCAGCAGTTAAAGGTACCAATCTGTGGAAGAAAGATGAGGTTTTCTACTTCCTTAAAGATTTATAGGTTCAGAATCTCAAGGGTTGGTACGAGTAGCAGTTGACTCGATGGAAGTGAGTCTGGCGATTTGTTTTATTGGAGAGGTTGGCTCAACGGTTTCAAAGCAATAGCAAAATTATGTAACATTAAAATGTAAGTAGAAGTAGTCCATGAATCCTAGGTTAGTAAGCCAGTGAGCATATTTTTAAATTAAGCTTTCTGTATTAGCAAGTTATTTTGACATCATACAACTACAATAGTAAATTAGCAGCAGTGTTATTTAAAAAGGGAGGCAGACTAAATGTTGTGAAAATATCAACATTTTCAAAATACTTTACAAAGTCAGTGCACTTGTGATCCAAATTCCATCACAAATTTTCAAAGAAATGGAAAAACTAATTACCAAATTTATATGAGAGAGAAAGGAACCTAGGACAAACACACACACCCACAGACACTATTCAAATTTTTCACAAAGCTAAGTGGGTCTTTCACTCCCAGCCTTTCAAACCTACTTTATTGCCATGCTAACACGCAGCCTGGGACTGGCACAATGGCAGGAAGACCAATGGATGATAATAGACACCTCAGAAGAAGAACCACGTATATACAGACACCTCCATTTTTAAATAAAAACTACAACCTATTAAATGAGTGAGAGACAGCTTTTCAACGAATCATGCTGGAAAACTGGATCTTCACCTGCAGGAGAATGAAACAAGAGCCAAACTTCATCCCATGACCCCAAACATTACCAAAGATGACCCAGAGGTGGCCAAGAACCATATGAAGAATTGTTAAGCTCATTAGCAATGAGAGAAATACAAATGAAAGCAATGAGTTTCCATCGCACACCATCACTTTTCAAAAAATTCAATAAACTAGAAATTAAGAAGTGCTGCAGAGGATGCAGAGCAAGAGGAACGCTGTAACCCTGCTGGTGGGAGGGGGGCGCCGTGCCGGAAGCCAGCGCGACGCGTGCGGCCATCAGCACACGCAAAGCCAAGTCCCTTATGACCTGACCTAGCAATCTCTCTCCTCTCTCCAACTTCTACGAAGAAATTAAGAGGAAAACACAAACAGACATAAGTACACCCATGCTTCTTGCCGCGATTTCTGCAATAGCAAAAACAAAGAACCAACCCCCGAACCCCAGAGCCATGGCTAAACAAGTTCTGGTACATTCATACGATGGAATCTTATACATCAACAAGGAGCAGTAACACTCTTACGCACAGAAAGACATGGACAAATCTAGAGATCTTAGGCTGTCGATATTACAAATTGACATATTTAATCTCCATTGTTATATGCAAAACTAAAGGAGCAATGTGGCTTGGGCACCAAAAAACGACTTGATGCCCGCGAGGAGGCCAGCAACAGGCATGGGGAAAGGGGGAGGGGATACATAGGAGAGGGCAGGTTAAAAAAAAAAAGTTTCCATTAGAGAAAATAAACGCACAAAACCCCTCCAGACTCCCCAGTCTTTAGATGTAATAAACATTGGTCTGAGTGGCTAAACAATGAACATTGAAGCGAACTTGAAGTCTTCAGTGACATACAAGTTCATTTCAAGCATATGGCGGGGTGGGGGAAAGGTAGTCAAATTACTTGAGTGTTTTATTGACCCAATTTTAACGTAATTAAAAATATTGTTTATGTATTACATGTGGCATTTAAACATACATATTGGTATAATGAAACAGGCACACAAAGCTGACTTACCAATTATTGTAGTAAGTCTGAGGTACTGTTTAGGAGTAAATTGCACCGCAGGTGCCTGTTACCTTATAGTCTTTATTTCAGAGTTTAAGTCCCGTGTGAAGTGTAGCTCATTTTGTAATGCCTAACGTGTTCCAACATCTAGTCACATCCTCCATGTGGGAAAACACATTCACTTTGGTTTCAAAATTTGAAACTTCGAGGATCTGATACTAATTTAGATCCTACTGACTTACTGGCTCATTCAGGGACAATGCTGTCATTTCTGTTAGCTTGTCTCCTCCCAAAATAGGTGGAACTGCTTTCAATAAATATTCTGGTGCCAAATCTCTGACGGGGTTGGAGAAGAGGCACCTTAGTGATGAGATCGCCCCCCAAAGGCGGTTCCTTGGGACGGGCGGTAGACGTCCGAGGTGAAGAGCGCCTGCAGCAGGCACGCATCCCGAGAGGATGTGGCAAAGCAAAGGCAGTGAAGGAGCCAGAAGGCCAAGGGAACTGATGATAAGCACTACTGACTTCACTCATGTAACGTATATGTACTAAGGGCTTGGGATGCCCTGGAGTGCTTGCTTTGTGCATACATAAATAAACATGCCTCTTTATTCCATTTTCCTACGAACCCCTGAAGCCCCTTTGACATATTCCTCACCCCTGAACAGCCTGCAGTCTAGTAAGTGAGGTTTCTGTTAACATTTATGATACAAGGTGTCTCAAACATCTCACTGCAGCTGTTTACTTTGGCGAATTTGACAAGCATTTGCCAAACTACTTTCCATAAGGTTTACATCACTCTATAATGAGAGTTGGAAAAGTAATTTCTAAATATTACTTAAAATCCCCACTCCACACAGGATCTTGTGTATTGGGAAGGCAAAGTGGAAGAAGGGTTTTGTTAACAATTTTAGACTTCCTCAGGACATTTTTTCCCTGCACATTTTCTTCTTCTTCCGAGTTGCTTAACAGGTACCAGGGAAGTGGTAATGCTTTTCTGAGAAACAGTGGCTAGTGGCTACATTTTTCTAGATGTTGACGGTACAGGACTGAACTCCAAGGGGTATGGAAATGATCTTCTTGTCCAGAGGTTGGTAAACTGTGGAGACAGAACAGCCAATCCTGTTCCACACCATTAAAAATCAAAGAGCCAAAAAGATACTTTTACAAACAAATGAAATCACAATTATCTGAACCCTATCCAAAATCCTTTACAATTTTCTGTTACTTCAGAGCCACACATGCCTACTCATAAAACGACATATGGTTTGAGAGGCGCAGTTTGCTGACTCGTTCTAGTCAAATCACTATTGGGTTGTTGGCCTGTTTATTGCCTATTAACTATATCCCAAACCATCGAGTCAATTCCAAGTCATAGTGGCCCTGTGTAGAGTAGGATACAACTGGTCCTCTGGGTTCATGAGACGTCAACTCGCTACAGTAGACAGCCTCAGCTTCCTGGATGGAGTGGCTGCTGGTGTCAAATGGCTAACCTAACGGGCAGCTGCCCAACTCAGTCATCATGCCGTCAATTGTTCAGCGACTGGTACATGAGAGGCATTCAGCTTAAAGCTCCCGGGACTTTGCAAAAGCAGGTGATCATTTCATAACAAACGCTTCCCTGAGAGATTACGTGGCTGAGAGAAACCCATTTTGAGGTTATGGAAGAAATTACAGATTGCTCTTAAGTGATCTTCAATAAATAAATGATGAAGTCTGACATTTACACCTGTGCCTATGTATCTTCATTTTTCCCTCTAGAGAAAACACTGGAGAACATAGCAGTTTGGGGGAAAGTAATTAAGGAACTCAGAAGTAACACCGGAATATAAAGGTCCTCAGGCCGGATTACTGTTGGAGTTGGGGAGCAGACAGTAGGGAAGGTGTGCAGTGGGAGTCTGTCATTCTTCGTAGCAGAAGCTCCCCTCTCAGCTAGGAAGGTGCAGACAAAGCCTACTGAAGAGAGGGGAGATGCAGACCATAATTAATTCTCATGGTTAGTGCAATTTCAACTAGCTAATAACAGACAAGGCAGTTCAAGAACATTAACACTTTGAGCCATAGGCAATCAAAACGGAGGGCTCATTCTGCTCAAGTCATAATACAGGTTATAGATTATAATGTTGCTGGGAAGCAACTATTTGCATACCCTAAAAGGTATAGCTTCTGCTTAGAATATTTCAAGAGAACTGCTATAGAATTCTGAACATTAAACAGAATTACCAGAGGTAAATCTCATGGAGCTAGAAAGAAATGATTCTACAATCATGGTTTTATAATTATATATTTGGATGATTATCACATCAGTTTAATTTGGCTATCTTGGCAAAAACTGAAAATGGAAGAGTGGCGCAGTATTTTATAATACTACAGGTCAGCAGAGTCTCTATTCAGACCCTATGGAAACATGTATTCCTTTCTCATCAAATGATACCTCTCTCTTATTCATAGATTTAGATACATAAAGTAATATATACGCAAATAAGACACAATGATCACAGAGAGGGTTTGTAAGCATTGATGCTAACTTGTGGGCACACATTGATTTTAAGTGTATCTTTTACTTTAAATAGCTTTGATTTTCTGTCTAGAAGACAAAAGGGAACATTAATAGGTGTCACTTACTGAGTTTTCCTAGTTGAATGTTAGCGCTTTTAAGAACAAGTCAAAATTCATCACTTTCCACTTTGGAAGATTAAAGGAACCAAGATGCTAAAGAATGTCAGGAATATATTTTGTGCAGCCAGACTTTAAGAGGAACTGAACAGAGACCATACATGCCATTTGACTTTAAAGTAGAAGTCTGTTGGTCTATAATGTAATCCAATTAGGATCTGTCCAACTTGAAATCTGTAACAGAGAAGATATGAAATATGTTTCCTGTATCTATTTACCATAAATAAAATAGAACTTCATCACTGCAGTTCAGCAGTCCCTATCTGCTCAATGGGTTTTCTAGATGGCTTACATAGCAGTTTCTGAAGCTTAGGGTATAATTTGCTGAGAGATTTATATCTGTTCCTAGCTGGTCGTAAGGGCGAGAAAGAAGATAGGCTTCTAATGTCAATGCTGAAGTTGAAGCATGAAGGAAAAACTGCTCAGCACTCTTCTTGGTCCAAGGTATAGGAGTCTAGCTCCGGGGTTTTTGATTTTAGGTTTGGATTTCAAAGCAACTTTCCGAGCACAGGATAAATCGAGAACAACGTAACTGACATCATTTGAAGGTATCTTTAAATTTGTTCCTGTACGAAATCTGTGGGAAACAATGAGGGCAAAATGGAACAATTAAAGTTCCTGAAATGGAAAACACAATGTATTAATTCTGGAAGCACAGTGTGAGACTTGATCAAGATCAAAGGTGAGTAGGGAGTTATATTCGAAGGGTTTGCAGTCTTACTGATAGTGTTTGACTGGACTGTGTCCTAGTTCTGTAATTAGACTTTAGCAAGCCTAGAAAAATACTTACATTTTCTTGTTTTGTTGGTGTGCTTCCAGCATTGATAACCAGTAGCTTAAGACATTCCGGTTATAGGTCAGGTCCGAGGCCTTATTGCAGATCCAGGGAAAATTACTTTTTGAATAATACATGGCCCAACCTTCAAATGTTAATAGGTTAGGAGGAGTTCAACTCTGAGCATTTACACATTCCAAGTAACCAGACTATACATGATTTTTACTTTCTCTTAAATGACTCCAAAAATACAATTTCAAAAAGTGTCCACATACACCCACAGCAGTAAGTTCAGACACATTCACTTTTTTTTACGTTTGTCTTTTTTTTCATGTTTGTCTTTTTTTTCTTTTTTTTACATTTTATTAGGGGCTCATACAACTCTTATCACAATCCACACATATACATACATCAATTGTATAAAGCACATCGGTACATTCTTTGCCCTAATCATTTTCAAAGCATTTGCTCTCCACTTAAGCCCTCTGCATTAGGTCCTCTTTTTTTCCCCCTCCCTCCCCGCTCCCCCCTCCCTCAGGAGCCCTTGATAATCCACAGATTGTTATTTTGTCATATCTTGCCCTATCCGGAGTCTCCCTTCCCCCCTTCTCTGCTGTCCATCTCCCAGGGAGGAGGTCACATGTGGATTACATTCACTTTTTAAAGAGGATAAGCCATGGATTTTTCTTTGACAATTTAAAAGATTATTATAATATGTAGAAAATGTTATGCCCTCAACCTTCCTCATGCCGCGACCCTTTCATACAGTTCCACATTGTGGTGACCCCCAACCACAAAATTATTTCCGTTACTACTTCATCACTGTTATTTTGCTACTGTTATGAATTGGGCGACCCCTGTGAAAGGGCCGTTTGACCCCCCAAAGGGGTCACAACCCACAGGTTGAGGACCGTCGTGTTAGGGAATATATATTTCCTGTATGTCTGAAAAAAGACATTCAATATATTGTGCGGAATTTTTCCTTCTTCTCTCATAGCAGCAGCATAATTGAAAAAAAAAACCTGAGTATGATAACTCAATGCAAATGCAATCTCATGTTAGAAGTAAGCTGCCTTAGCGACGAAATCAGATACCAGAGCTTTTCTACAACAGGATTAAGCAGCGCTGCGAATTACCTAGAATCAATTCTCATGGGACACTGTTGGAAACATCATGATACTGAATTGAGAAAACACTTTTCTTATGGAAAAATCACGTCCGAGCTGGCCAGTTATGTTATCCAAGATAAGTTTGGTGATTATCCTGTAAATTAACATCGATTTTTGTATAGACTCCAATATTGCCGATCTCTGAGAAATCATCCTGGTCTCCAGAAGGGCCAGTTGCAGAGGTATGGCACATACCTTCTGGTGCAGAGGCTGTCTGAGGACACGAATGGCCGAGTTTACCACACCACGATGAAGACTAGCTTAAACACAGCAGAAGACAAAAACTTCCCCCAAACCCCAGAGACTAAAAACTACGTATTTATTGTTACTGGCGAACCCACAAGGTGGCACTAAAGAGAAAAATGACTAAAGTGAATATACAAGGAAGACTTACATAATAAATCCTATACTGAGAATTAACCAATTTTATGAAAGGGTCAACTTTTATTTAATAATTCACAAATCGTCTCCTTCAGGTGCATTGCTTTTCCCCTCCCACAAACTGTTGAGAGGAAAAATGCTTCATTTTATGACACAGTTGGTTATTTTTCAAGAGTCAGCAGTTTGCATTTTCTGTGGATCCCTTTTGCAGGGACGACTTTGTACAGATATAAACTGGTCAACTGTTTGGCATATAAATGATGATCATTGCACTTTTACGTTTTGTATAGTCCCCAGCACTTAGTTTCTTAATATAAAAGGCAATCAGTGTAACAACATATTATATGAGCTGGGGGCCTTTCAAACATTCCTGGGAAAATTCCATTATTTCTCAAGTCCATTTTTTCATGAACTTTTTGAAGATCCTTTTAGTGAGATTTTTAATATTTGTAATAATACCCCATAGCCAAAAGTCTAAATGTTCGAGTTTCAGGAATATTTCTGCATTCCCAAATTCCTACTTTCTTTTTAAGCCATTGAAAAGTGCCTTCTGGGTGTGTGGAAATGTTCTCAGAAAACAATGTGTGTCTCAAACAAATTTGGTGTAGTCTTAGTATCCAATCCTGAGACTGAAGATGGGTTCTGAATTAGGGTATCATGAGCTGAAAGGAAGAGTTTCCCTTTACTGACTATGCACAAGCTTTACTGACTATGCGCAAAGAGATGGAGTGAACCAGAAGCTGCTCTTCAGTTCCGAGGGAAGGAACTATGCTATTTGCACACAGACCTAAAACTTGAAGAGGGAAAAAACACAATAATTCATTCCTGTGTTAGGCTGAGTTGTCTAGAGAAACAAAACCAGTGACACTCAGATATTTATAAAAAGAACTTTCTATCAAGATAAAATTATATATTAAGAAATCATTCCAGCCCAGTCCAACCAACGTCCGTGGTCCTCTTCAGACTCTGGTAGCCCAAGACTGATGACACCGAAAAGTGAAGCGGGACGCAGGGACATCAGCCTGTGAACACTGGGATCCAAGGTCGACGGAAGCAAGGTGGGGCGCCAACAGTTCTCTGGAGAACCACAGGGTGCTGCCCTTGGTGGCAGGCAGAGTCCCAGCAAGGAGGCCAGTCAAGGGCAAGAGAGGGAGTTCTTCCTGCCTCGCTTGCAAAAGGCCATACCCTAATGAGGCATCCTCAGGCTGTGACCTGAGGGATAGGTTGGACTCCACCTCTGCACCTTCACACAGACATAGTGGACTGACATCTAAGTACAACTCCTTTGCCTAGTATCCCGGTAGGAATTTAGTGTAGTTGACAATGTGATTTAAATTTTTAGCATTATTTTGCATGTTCATCATGAACTATTTTCTAGCAGAAAGTCTGCTTCTGACACAGACATTAAAATGTCCTTGACCAGGAAGCTGACTATGCAAGAACAGGGTTTAATATTACAATATTAAAAATAAGACACCGTGTGCCAAAATCAGCTTTAAAAAAAATCACACCTAGGCATATGACTTCCATGTTAGCTGTATTTTAATACTACACTAATTCACCATATTTTTGTCAATTTATCCACAATGATCATCTGATAGCTAGATTTAATATTCTACTTAGTATAGTTATATTTATATATCAAATAAGGGGCTGTGATGATTTTTTTCTCTTAATGTAAAGAGATGGGATAAATTACTGTAAGAAAGATTAACATTTACAGATTAGAGTACGTGGAGGCACTAAAGCAGGATGTGTTTCACCTTTATGTGCGTTTACACTCAGTATGTCTTTTATGCAGATACTGACTGTGGTTTGAAAGTGGTGAGGCGCCGTTCAAATCGTGTAAATTTGATCTGTCAAACCATCTTGGGTCAAAGGGGAATATTTTTAATGCATCCACAAGTTAAGATTTGTAAAGCACATAAACTGCTTGTTCTGCAGTATGAAAATAAGCTATCGTCAACTCTTTCAACTACTTAGTTCTCAATCCAGGATGGATAATGCTGTGCTTTCTATAATCATTATTTTATAAAATTATAATTATTCTGCGGAGGGTCACACTACACTATTCTCTATTTATTCACTTCACGTAACAAACACCCAGGTAGCACTTCTGTACGCTAGTAAGAGTAGAGCTCAGAGCTGTCTGGTTCTGCCCTACACTCCTAGTTCAGTGTCTCACCAACTTCATAACTTATATAAAGAGTTTCAGCTATGCCCTCAGACTTGTTACAGTTGCTTACCTTTCTGAGAACAGGATAGCATTATGGTTACCTGTAGAAGTTACAGAACAACATGACCTGATTTGGAATCTGAGCATTGCCACAGCTGTTGATTGAAAAGGGCTCTCACAAAGGTATGTTGCAGTTCTAGCCCTTGCTAGGTATGACGGTAGCTTTTTAGCACATAGGATTCTTGCAGACGCCCTCGGTTGGCATGAGGTCATCCTGGAGCAGCGTGGGTTCTAATCCTGTGTGGCTGGTGTTCTCGTAAAAGAGGAGCAGCACGGACTTAGGGCAGCCATGTGAGGATGCATCTGACAACCCGTGAATTTTTCAATTTTAAAAATGTTAAATTTTTTTAAAATTTTGAAAACTCATGAAACAATATTTATTGTAAATTAGGTGCGTGTTTAATTTTCAGATCACTAACTTTGTATTCAACAATTTAAACTACTAATCAAAGTCCCAATAGTTCACCCTTCATCCACTCGATTTCTCTTCTCCCTCTTGTGGACCGCCTTATTCCATTTCACCTAATGAAACACCTGTTAACAGCCTAGCCCATTGCTTTGTCTTTCCTCCATGGCCTCCCAAATTCCAAAGCCTGTTCCCTTTAGCATGGAAGTCCTCGTCTTGGTTTCCCCCCTCGTTATAAGAGTGGTCTCATATCACACTTCTCCGTTTGTGACGGCTAATTTCATGCATCATCATATTCTCTAGTTCCATATGCCAGGACATGATTTGTGGTTTGGTGTTGGTAGTTTTAGTGATGCATACTATTCTATTGTGTGTTTGTGTCAGTTTCTTTATCCGTTCTTCTACACTTAGGTTTTTTCCATCTTCTTGTTCCAGCTTACAGTGTTGCATTGAACATGGATGTGCTTATGTCTGCTCCTGGTACGGCTCTTACTTCTTTATGATTTACACCCAGCAGCGAGATTACCAGGTCCTATGGAATTTTTATTCTCAGCTTGATTTCTTACCGATGACTTTATGGCTCTGGGTTTTACTTTTAGGTCTTTGATCCATCTTAAGTATGTTTCTGTTCATGGGGTGACAGGTCTTGTTTCATTCTTCTACAAAATGGAAATCTAATTTATCTAATGCCATTTGATGGTTTTAGGACCTTTTTTGAAGATAAATTTTCTTTAGGTGGAAGGATTTATTTCTGGCATCTCTATTTGGTTCAACTAGTCTATGTACCAGTGTCATTGTGCCAGTACCAGGACGTTTTCGATAATGTGGCTGTACAATGGGTTGTGAGGTCCAGAAGGGCGAAGCCTCCTCCTTTGCTTTTCTTAAGTATTTTTTATTTTTATACCTCCTGGGTATCTTTCCTTACCACATGAAGTTAGTAGTGTCTTCTTCATGTCGTTAAAGAACGCATGTGGAGTCCGGATCTGAATTGCAATTGTATTCATAAATATTCTTTAAGTGGTTCTCTTTCGGCTTCTTGTAGAAGCATAGTTTCGCTGTACACGTCCTAGGTTTTTCTGGTGAGGCTTATCCTTTATTCCTAAGTACGTCTCATTGTTTGTGTGGATATTGTAACTAGTATTGTTTACTTGATTCCTTTTTCTCATATTCTTCCCGTATTGCTCTCATTAGCACACAGGGATCAGATTATGTGTATGTTAATCTTGTATCCTGCCACGTTGCTGAGTCTCCTCAGATTGTTTCTAACAATTTTCTGAATGTTTGGGGGATTTTCTATGTATAAAATCATATAATCTTCAAGTAGTGAGACTTTGACTTCTTCCTTGCCAATCCACATTCTTTGATTTCCTTTGACTGTCCAATAGCTCTGGCTAATCATTCCAGCACAAGGTTGAATAATAAGAGTGATGAGTCTCTGTCCGATTCCCACTCACTAGGCGGGGATCTTTGCCGCTTTCCTACATTGACGAAGAGAGTGGCCTTTGGTTTATAATCTATGGCCTTAATTGTGTTGAGAAATTTCCCATCTAATTCCCATTTTGTTGATTGTTTTCATCAGGAATAAGGGGTGGATGTTGTCAAATGCCTTTTCTGCATCAAACGATATGACCATATGGTTCTTAACAAAAGATCTTAAGAGTAGCAGTTCGCAACCTGTGGGTCGTGACCTTTTTGGGGATCAAAGGGCCCTTTCAAAGGGGTTGCCTGGTTCGTAACAGTATCAACATTACAGCCATGAAGTAGCAACAGAAATAATTATGTGGTTGGGAGGGGGTCACATGTGAGGGACTGTATTAAAAGGTCGCAGCCTTAGGAAGGTTGAGAACCACTGTCTTAGAGACTTGGAGTGGGGGGGGGAGGGCTATGGCCTGGTCTACACATTGAATTAGACTTCTAGCTTCTAGAATTATGGCATAACATTTCTGTACTAATATGTTAACCACAGTTTATGATGTGATCTGAGCCTTAGAAACCTAAGACAGTCACCAACTAATTAAATTAGTTTAGACACATTAATTTCTTTCAGTCTCATTTTTTTCAAATAGGGATCATGGTAGCAATGATCCTGTTGGGGTCATTTTCACGATAAATGAGATATTCTAAAGTCGCTCAACAACCATAGGGCACGTGGCAAGTTCTCGGTGTTGTTAGTTGCGGAGCTGGTTCTGACACACAGGGACTGCATGTACAGCAATGCCGCACCACCTCACAGCATTGCTCTGTTTCACATTAGTGCTGCGGCTGGGGCGCCGCTTTATCTGAGGTTCTTCCCATTGTCTTGCTGCCTCTCTAGTTTACACTGAAGTTCGAAGTTACCATTGATCGGGTCTCTCCTGATACCATGTCCAATGTGCGTCAGGTGACATTTCACCATGCTTGCCTCTAGGGAGCCTTCTGGCTGCACTTCTTCCAGGACCGGTGTGCTTCTTCTTATAGGCCACAGTATGATCTTCACCAAGACCGCAATCAAAGGTAACAATTTTCCTTCGGTTTTCTTTATTCATTGACCACAAGGGACTGAAAATACCATGGCTGTGGTCAGGCTCCCCTTAGTCATCAAAGAGGAACCCGCCTTTTGAACACCTTTCATAGGTCTTTTGCAACAGCTATTCCCAGTTCGGTATGTCGTTTGGCTCCCTGCCTGCTGCTTCCGTGGACATTGACGGTGCACTCAGTTAAAATGAGATCGTTGGCACTCCCATACTGCTCTCTTTATCATGGTGTTGCTTATGCTGCGAGGGCCTGTGTTTTCTTGATGCCGAAGGGAAATCCACATTGAAGGCTGCGTTCTTTGTTAGTCATCAGTACGTGCTTTCAATCTTCTTTACTTTTAACCAGCTAGGGTCCATGATCTGCACATAGCAGGCTGTTAACGTGCCTTCCTGTAATCCTGAGTTCAGTTTCTCAGGTTACTGGCTGAGCACACAGATGGAGTAAGGATGATGAAAGCATACAGCCCTTCCAGTAACTTAGTCCTGATTTTAAACGATGCGCTATCCTCTTGTTCTGGTACAGCCTCTTTGTCTGCACACAGGCTCAATAGGAGCAATATGAAGTCTTTTGGAATTTCCATTCTTCGCAAAGTTATCCATAATTTGTTATGATCCACACAGTTGAATGCCTTTGTGTAATCAATAAAACACAGGTTGACTTCTTATTTGTATTTTCTGCTTTTCTGTAAGCTCCATCTGCCATCAGCCATAATATCCATCATTCTCCACCTTTCTCTAAATCTAGCTTGAATCTCTGGCAGTTGTCTGTCAATGTACTGCTATGCCCACTTAAGGATATTTCCAGTGAAAGCTTACTTGTACTAATATATTGGTGGATAGTTGCCAGAGTGAGCCGAATTACCTTTCTTGGGAACTGGCACAGATGTGAGTCTTTCCCAGTCAGTGGAGCAGGTGTCTGTCTTTCCCATTTCTTGCTGTAGGTGAATGTGTGCTTACAGTATTATCTGTTTGACAAAACAGCTCAATTGCTATCTGTTAACTGCACAATTCCCAGAGCCTTGTTTTCGCTGATGCCTTCAGTGTAACTTGGACTTCTTTTTTCAGTACTGTCAGTTCTTGATCAGCTGTTCTCTCCTGGCGTGAACTGAACATTGGTTGATCAGTTTTTTTGGCTCTCGATTCCTTCCTTATTATTTTGTTACTTTGTTTTGTTGATTTTTTGTCCATTCAATCTTTCAACATTGCAGTTGGAGGCCTGAAATGTTCTTTCAGCTTGAGAAAGTCCTCGATAAACCTTTACCATTACCTAATTCTTATATAATTAATTCTTGTCATAGTTATGTATTTGAACAACTTAAGTTCATGACAAAAATATGTTGGTATCTTATAGTTTTCCTTTCTTCAGCTAGTAGACTAGTTAGTTCAGACTAGTTCAACATAATGTATCCCTAGAAAATGACCCAATTTCTGTTCTGTGTGTAAAATCTGGTGCCTATTATGCTTGCAAGCTTTATAAATATATAAGATTTCCACAATACATACTTTGCCTTTTTATAGAGTTTGTCTCCTGAGCTTATAAAACAAAGAACCCAGAGCAAACACTGAAGTTTTACGTTGTCATTGATCCAGTGTCAGAGTGGAACTGAGCTCCACAGTGCTTCATCAATGTTTTTTTGGGGGGATGGTGGTGGTGGAGGGGGTAGTATACATTAACAGGCCTTTCTTCTGCTATGCCTCTGGAGGATTCGCTGTCAGTGATTTGGTTAGCAGCTGTATCTGTAACTGCACTACCCAGGGACTATAGCCAACTGTGTGTGTTACTGAGTTGATTCCAACTCATAGTGATCCTGTAAGCCAGAGCAGAACTGCCCGATAGGGCTTGCTAGGCCGGATGCATTACTGGAGCAGATTCCTAGGTCTTTTCTTCTGTGGTGTTACTGGATGGGTTTGAACCAAAGAGCTTGCTGTTAGCAGTGAAGCATTTAATTGTTGTGCCACCAGGCCTCCTTGATTAGGACCCCCCAACACCCCACCTTGGTGGAAACATAACTTTCCAGAGATCCCAGTTATCTCTTCTGTGCGTATAGTTTTCAATGCTTGATTGGGAAATACCCTGGATATTTGGTCAGATTTTTCCTTACATTTCCCATCTATTTTCTGCTTAGACTTAACCTTGTTTTGATGTAAGAATAATCAGAAGACTTTCAATAATTCTATAGCAATGCTAGTGGGGGTGGGGTAATGACAGCTTGAAAGTTATTTGAAAAGTTCAAACCTACCTTCTGCTCCACAAAAGACCTGGCAATCAGATTTGCTTCCCCAGAGATTATAGCTTAGGGACCCCGACCACGTGTTCTACTTGGCTCCATGGAGTTGCTTTGACTTGACTTGAAATTGATTCAATGGCCTACAACAAGTAAATATATTAATGCATTAAGGGATTAAGGGACAATTCCATAGTTTCACCAATGTTTATGTGAGGAACAAAAGACAATGACATTTAGATGTAATTTCTATTCACATAGATCTTTAAAAACAAACAGAAGTCAGACAACTCCCAGTTAAATCAAAGGCCTTATCTATAGTGACAAACTACTCACATCATGGACATTTCCATGTTTCCATATTAGGGCTAATTTTAACCAATTCTCTTTCCATCCTCAAGATGGTGAGGAACGTTCTACCCACCAGGGTCGTTCTTGTGGAAATCCCTCACCACTGCTGACAGGTGCAGTGGCGCCACATGTGAAATCAACAAGTTGTGCAATATGAAAAGATTAATAAACCAGACAATAATATGAATTTTTCCAAAATAAAAATTTCATCACAATTTCACAAAAGGCAGTTCATTTTGATCATTTACAGGGACAAGGTGAAGTATAAATTTAATTAAAAACAACTTCTCTTTGGACTCATGAATATTAAATATTCAGACTGTTTCCATTTTTACAAGTCAACTAGGGCCACAAAATTGACTTCACGGAAAAATCATAATATTATTCAAACAAATTTGTGTTTTCATTTTTCTGTTGTCACATGGCGGTAGCCAGCTTCTCCATATTCATGTCAGCATGGTTCCCAATTGCGTGTGGTCTGCAGGAACTCAGCCCTCACAGCACACGCATCGACCCTGTTTGACTGCCAGTTTGGGGAAGGTTTGATCCTTCCTCTCTGCTCCACTGCTCCATTACATAGATGGCTTAAAGAACAGAGATTGTCTTGAAGTTAGTTGTGGAGGTTAGGAGTTCAAATCCAGGGTATTGGAAGAACCATGCTCCCTCAGCTCTAGAGCAAGATCTTTCCTTTCCTCTTCCAGTTTCCGCAGGCTCTGGGCGCTTCTCAGTGACTGGGCTTTGAAATGCATCTTTACATGGTGGCCCTCTTCCTCGAGTGACTTTATCCTCTCGCCTGCTCTCCTCTTTTAGAAACCGTCTCTCAGATGGAATCAGAGTCCTCTCTCATTCCTAAGTGACAAACCTCATTTCCAAACAGGGTCACATTTCGATACAAGGATGAGGGCTTCCACCTTTTCTTTTGAGGGGGCACAATTCAATCCATATCATATTTGCTATTAAACATTTTATAGTGTCTCTTTACCCATTAAAAAGGTAAAAATTAAACATTTCTCAATGGAGATAATTGAGAAATCTATTGAAAGCAGACAGGGTAATATATCAGTTTCTAAGTCTTTCATAAAAGTTAAGAACTAGTAGCGTTTGCCTAGTCCCACTTCTCCACAGTCAGTCACCCCCAAAACTGAGCTCATTCAGTCACTGGATTTAGGTTGTGTAAGCAGCTGGGGCTGACTAGGGCTCTATCTAGCTCTTTCTCCTGAGCAACAGCTGCTTCTGGATGAGAAGCAGTAATCGCACTTGAAGGGGCCGAGAATCCAAGGGCACTTAAATTGCACCTCACCATACAAACCAGTTTCCAAAGGAGAGCAAAAAGAGCTCAGGTGTAAACAATTAAAGCATAAAGTCTCTGCTCTGAAGCCAGCACATTCACGAAAGGCAGTTCATTTTGATCATTTACAGGGACAAGGTGAAGTATAAATTTAATTAAAAATAACTTCTCTTTGGACTCATGAATATTAAATATTCAGACTGTTTCCATTTTTACAAGTCAACTAGGGCCACAAAATTGACTTCACTGGAAAAATCATAATATTATTCAAACAAATAAATGTGTTTCTGAGAAAAAACATCATGTACTTGGAAAGCTCGATATTTCCCTAGGGAAATGCATGGCTCCAGAACTGGCCCAGTCAAAAGTGTCTTTATCCCAGTGGCTCACAACACAGAAGGCCCATAACACCAATATTCCTTGGTAGAAATATCAGGGTATTATTTCTTGATATTTTTGTTGGACACACAATCTAACAGAAACACAGGATAGAAATAGCAGGTTCTAAGAAGATATTACTATTTTTCCAAAGACCCTGCTTCTGAGGGTGAGGGTGCTAAAACACTTTCAGAAAACACAACACCATAAAATCAAACAAAACCTCACTAGGATGCTTTTATAACATTGATATGAAAGGCAGAAATATCCATACACTTGACCTTGATAGTCAATTTATTGAGTGAGGCTACATTTGGGGAATCAGTGCATTAAGAGGTCATGTCCAGTCTACTTGAATTTCAAAAAAATCATTTATTAATTCAGTCACATTTAGTAAAGCCTTTACTAATTGGTATATATATATTCTTTATCTCAAAATATCTGAGAGTTTCCTTGTTGTAGCACTGAAAAGAACATGAACACATTGAAAAGGCATAAAGAACGGAAATGTGCCCCATCTTTTCATGACGACTAGCAATACTGAGTGTGTAAACTTCTTCATTAGGTGGCGGCTGTCAGACCCCAGCGAATGGTTCCAGACCTTTCTGATCATCAACGTGTGATGAATCCATGGACTTCAGATCAATAACCTGAATTGGCAGATTAAAACATGAGGTCAGGTGATCTGAGAAGGGTCCCACCATTCCGTTCCCCTGCTGTGTGATGCTATGAAAGCAAAATAGGTAACGCTGCGCCTTGCTTCTTCCAATGCATTTAGCCAGATACATATGGGCAGCAAGAGCACAGCGATGTAAAAACAGAGCAGAAAAAAGTAACTTGAACAGAATGTGGCATTTTCCCTTGGTTTTGCTAACGGCCCACATACAACATGCTTTTAAAAAGCCACCCTAGAACATTTTCTCTTCATCATTTTCAAGCAGCTTAAATGGACATTTAGAATGTATAGCACTGGGCATGTATTCCATCTGGGAAAAATGGAAAAGAGATTTAGCACGATGGGCTGCATTTCTATAATTGTTGTTAGGACAAAGTTGATGTGTACTTGATCTCTTGTCTTTTGGTCATATTTTAAGGTCATCGTACCTTTTCAGCTCTGCAGTAGCACTACATGTTGCTTTTTGTAAGGAAAATAATTTTGAACATAATCAGTACACTTTATATTTAATTATAAATATCGATTCATTTTAAATGCCTTGAGGATTTGAAGACTTGAAAGACACATATAAGAGGAATTCTCTCATTCTCTTTATATTGTGAAAACTATTTTTATGGACTCTAAAGCCAGTAACACTTCGCTTTATTAAACACCAGTCCCCTGCCTCCTGGATGTTAATTTTATTGGGGCTGTCCTCTGAATATTCTTCCAATTCGAGCTATTCCTGCACAGCCCATGCACACTCATAGAAACTCTGCACCACCGTTCAGAACTTCCCCGTGCAGACATGTGTCCACAGCCAGCCAACGCCGCTCCGTGCCTTGATAAATATTGGCCTATTATAACCATTCTTAACAAAGTTTATTTCCAAACACATTTTTGTAACAATCTTCAAGATAACACCGAAAAACTGCACAAGAGTCATCTTGACTGGGTGAAGCGGGGAAAAAATGCCGACCAATTATAGCATTGCTTTGTTTACTCCTCCAGCAAGTCTGAAGTATTGGGGCTCTGAACCCTGTTGTTCTGTCTCAAGTATATGGTCCTGGATGTTATGTTTAGGTATTATGTTTTTATCATTTCTCAACTCTAAAGACACGGGAGGGAAATTCTCTCTCTAGCTTGTACAGCCAGAGGACTCCAATGCTTCCTTGCTAACCACAATTTAGTACTGCACACCTGCACACATCATACTGTATAATATATGTCGACAGTCTATGGAGAATTTATCTCAATTTACATACAGCTCTCCAAATCCTCTGGTGAGCCTGATGTGAAATCTGAGACAGGCCAAATCTCCCCAACAGGATCTTCTTTTCCTCCAGGGGGTTCACCTCCGAAGGCAATACAGATCCTTGGACAGCGCGGTGGGGCTCGAGATTCCGGGAGAGGAGTGGCTGCGGGGCTTGTTTCGCTGAAGATTTACAATGTAGTTCTTGCAGGCGGCTCAGCAACCCCCTCTGTGGCCGTGGGTGTCTGCTGTGACAGAGCGGGGAAAAGCTCTCTAATCTCCCGTGCCTGCCTCTGCCTTTCAGCCGCTCCCCTCTCCTGCCTTCCCTGCCGCCCAGCGCTCTCGCCTCCTTTGCCTTTCTAGGGGAGGGGGGGATGTTCGGGTGGGGTGGGGGTGGGGTAATAGGTGTTCAGTCCCTGAAGGCAGCTAGAGTAGCTTTGGCAATATAGACCCGAGCCTGTGTGCGCGCGCGCACACACACACACACACACACACACGCACACACACTCACTCACTCCAGCTCTCCCCACGGGGATACCAAGCCAGCCCGAAGCTCCAGCTACCTGCAGGGGGTGGCCCGGCCGGGCGCTCAGCGCTTACTTGCCATCTGCGGAGGGCAGAGCCACATCCAAACCAGGGAGGGCGGTTGGCTGTCCGGTTGGCAAGCTGGAGACGTTGGCCGCCACCGCGGCTTAAAGTGTCCAGGGTGGCGAAGAAGGAGTCTCCAGGGCAGATTCCCGGAAGGGCTCCGAAGCTCCCGGACTTCCTCCGGCGGCGGCGCTCCAGTCGGTCCCTCCTGGCCATCCTCTCGGGCCCTTCTGCGGGGTGCTGGTCTGGGGCGCCCCGGGGCCGCCGCCGCCGCCGCCAGCGCAGCCCACCCGGAGGAGCACTGAACGCCCCGGCGACACCGGAGTGGGGGGCGAAAGCGGGAGCCCTAACTTCCCCCCCGCGGGACCCTCGCTCGGCGTCCGCCTCGCAGTGGCTCGCAGCCCGGGGCCGGCGGACGGGCTCCCGCGGAGAGCGCGGCGCAGGGGAGGGCCCGGCGGGAGCGGCGGCCGCGCAGGGGGCGCCCGGACCCCGCCCAGGAAGTAGCGCGCCGGCGGCCGGCGGCGGCGCCTTCCAAGTTGGGCGCGTCCGCGAGCCCGCCCCGGGCGGCCCGGCCCGGGGGGGGAGGCGGGGCTCCCGGGGGCAGTCGGGGCGGCCCGCGCCCGGGGCCGGCGCCCGTCCTGCGAGAGCGCGGGCCGGAGGCTCCCGGCTGCCAGGCGGCGTCGCGCCGCGGGCCCGCGTGCGCTGCCGGATGCCCGCGCCGGAGGGGGCTCGGGGCGCCCGCCCGCGGGGGGTGCTGGGGAGGGCGGCGGAGGAGGCGGAGGAGGCGGCGTGATGGCCCTGGACGGCGAGCGGGGGGAGCAGGAGGAGGAGAAGGAAAAGAAGAAGAAAAAGAAGAGGAGGAAGAAGAAGAGGGCAGAGGAGGGGGCCGCGGAGAGCCGCTCACCCTCGCAGGCCACCATGGGGGAGGCCGCCGCCGCCGCGCCCCGGCCGGGCGGCAGGGGGCCCTCGGACCCGTGGGCGGACTCGGTGGGCGTGCGACCCCGCACCACGGAGCGCCACATCACGGTGCACAAACGGCTCGTGCTGGCCTTCGCCGTGTCCCTCGTGGCGCTGCTCGCCGTCACCATGCTCGCCGTGCTGCTCAGCTTGCGGTTCGACGAGTGCGGCGCGCCCGGCGCCGACGGCGGCCCCGCGGGCTCCCCCGCGCGTGACCGCAACGCCAGCCTCCCGGGAGCCGCCCCGCGCAACCACCCCGCGGGCGAGGGCTCGGCGCCGTCCGAAGCGGCCGGCCAGGCGACGCCGGCGACCCCGTCCGCCAGGCCACCATCGGAGGAGGAGTGCGAGCCGCGGCGCCCCTGGACCCAGTTGCGCTTGTCGGGCCACCTCAAGCCGCTGCACTACAATCTGATGCTCACCGCCTTCATGGAGAACTTCACCTTCGCCGGCGAGGTGAACGTGGAGATAGCGTGCCGGAACGCCACCCGCTACGTCGTGCTGCACGCCTCCCGGGTGGCCGTCGAGAAGGTGCAGGTGGCCGAGGACCGCGTGGCTGGGGCCGTGCCCGTGGCCGGCTTTTTCCTCTACCCACAGACCCAGGTCTTGGTGGTGGTGCTGAACCGGACCTTGGACGCCCAGAGGAATTACAACCTGAAGATCATCTACAATGCCCTCATTGAAAACGAGCTCCTGGGCTTCTTCCACAGCTCCTATGTGCTCCACGGGGAGAGAAGGTAGGGAGGGGCGGGGCCCCGCGGCGCGGGACCCTCAGGACCCTCTGGGCTGCCTGCCACCCACCCCCCAGACTCGGTCCCATTCCCTCTGGGAAGCAAGGGGTGGCGGCGTAAAGTCACCAGCCCAAACCCTCTACTCCCCAAAGCCCAAAGCCCGTCCCCAAAGCCCGTCTGCTCCGCAAACTCACTCACTCACTCAGTGCCAAACAGGGAATTCCGCCCCCCTTGCATAGTTGGGACCTTCTCCTGGGGTAAGCTTGCTGGGCCTTAGAATAGATTCCCACTCCCAGTGCTGCTGCTTTTCTAAGGGGTATGTGTAATTTGAGCGATGCCAGATTGACAGTAAAAGGCTAACAAGTTATCCTCTAAAGAAAATGACTGAGCGCTTAAGGCCAACATAGCAGAGCCTCTCCGTTAAGGTATTGGCAAATTCCTCTTACCAGGTCCACCCTGTCTGACTCTTCGTCCCCTGGCAAACGCTTGGCAGAAGATGGGCTTTGGCTGCGTAAAGTTTTCTAAAAGTAGAACGTCAAGTTCACAGCCCTGCCTAGTACAGCTCAAGGCCGGAGAGGCTGGAGGGGTGGTTGGCATGGTACACGCTGCCAAGAGTGCCCCGCCGCCGGGAGCTGCAGTTTGAGGATCAAGGCATGGTCATTCCAGTGGCTTTTCCTAGAGTTATTGCCCCTGGAGATGTCTCTAGTGGTGAAGGGGGAGAAAACACGGCTAGTTAGTCTTCAAAGCCGAGTGCCTTTGATGCCTTTTAGATTGGTCAGTATTCTACTTATTAGTGCCTTAAAAAACTTTCCTTCACTTGTTTAGAGTTTGTGCTTAAGAATCCAACAGAACAGGTGCGAATTGCACCAGTTCCTCCAAAACTTTATGGTTTGGTGAAGTTGTTTAATTTAGCTAAGCCAATATTTCTGAACCTGATGACCTCTATCTAAGTTCTATCAACCCCACAGCAGCCCTGTAGGATAGGAGCTGATATCCCGAGTTTGACAGATGGGAAAAGGGGAGCATCGGGAAGTCAGGTATCTTGACTGTGATTACATGATGAACCGACAAAGCAGGGATTTGAGTTCAGGCAGCAAGGCTTGGTAGAGCCCATATATATCCCCTGACTTGGGAATAATAACAATAATAAATCCATAATGATACCATACTCTCACAGTATTGCATCAGGTGCCCATGACTCATTCACTTCCAGAGACTCAAGTCTGACTCACAGAGACCCTGCAGGACAGAGTAGACGGAGTAGAACTGCTCCTGTGAGTTCATGAGTTCATGAGACTGTAACTGTGTACCAGAGTAGAAAGCCCTGTCTGTCTGTCTCCTCAGAGCACTGATTCGAACCGTTGACCTAGTGTTTAGCAGACCAATGAGTGAGTACCATGCCACCAGGGCTCCTAGGTGCCTATGAGTAAATGTGTTAAACAACACTCGACCACGTGCGGGGAATATAATCTACCATAAATAAGTGTCTGGTAGTACGAGGTTCTTAGGTATATTTTAATGAAAGAATAAGATTCTTGCTCTTCCCCTGACTCATTGCGTTTAAAGCAAATGATTACTTAAATGACTAGAACAGGTGAGAGTTAAAAAATAACAAAGTAGTAGAAACATAACAAACTTAAAAATGCAAACAACTTGATTAAAGGTGTGCTGGAAATGACTGATGGGAGATCCCCAGTGATTCTCACAACGGCAAAAACGAAGGCTCAGCAGTCCAGCGCACTTGGGATCCCCAGGCTTGTCAGTGAAGAGCTGAGTTTGAACTCTGGTTTTCTGATCCCTAGACCTGAGCTTATGGTGCCTGGAAACTCTCAAGAGAAACTGCTAGTCTCTCAGAGACGGGAACTTCACCAAAGTTCTGTTTTATGAGGTCACGTTATATAAATAAAATACCGAAATGCCTCAATAGTTGCATGATAGTTAAGGTCTCCCATAAATTAGTCACTTGATAAATCGTAGCATTAGGTATGGATAATTTAAACCCCTTTCCATCATTTTCCCATATATTATAAAGAATATAGATTAACCATTAAAAACCCCACTATCATCAAATATGGGGAAAGGCATAGAAGGTATATCTTCATATGCTGAGAAAAAAGCTTATTATATCAAAATATCAATACTGTAAATTGCACATCACTACTGATAAATCTTGCTGCGGTAAAATAAATACCTCCAACTAATGCTGGTTTTTGAGCCATGCCAAAATATATTTGGTGGAACTGAGTTTGTTTTGGTCAGTGCTTTCAAATTAACAGGACTCCTAAAAAGACCAGATGTTTCTGCTTGACCCATAACTGATTTCTTATACCCCTGGTACATATTTGCATTTCAATGCACTCCTTCAGTTCTCCCTACAGATGTAAAGGGCTCAGTTGAAAGTTTAACCTAGTGCCCATGCAGCTAAACTCTCCTCTTGCCCCCCCCTCCCCCCCCCCCCCCCGGAACTACAGGATTCTGTGTTCCTAAGAGTTCTGTTCCTTTTTCTTTAAGGCCATGTTAATTTGATCATGTATTGGATGTTTATGCTAGAGTTGATAAGACAATGAAAATGTAGTAAATTATTATAAAAAAATCATACCAGCGTTCCAGATATTAACTCTTGTTGTTGTTGTTGCTGTTACTATGGCTACTTAGACTAATAGCAGGAACTCAGTCAAAGTTGGACTTTTGTTAGTAATAATTTTATCACCTAAATGCAGTGTAAATAACATTTAAAAACCCCATTCTCCAAAAGGACACAGGGGCAAGCTCTGGGAAACCTGGTTTAAAATAAATATGGTTGCAAAGGAAATTAATGCCATTATCAAAGTATAGTGGCCTAGTCTATGTGACCGTAGTTACTGTTCTAAGTGCAGTGGATACTGGCCATACCTACTCCCAGCCCACTGCCATCGAGTAGGTTTTGGCTCGCAGTGACCCTATGGGACAGAACAGAACCGCCCGAGAGGTTTCCAAAGCTGAACTCTTCACAGAAGCAGACTGCCACGTCTTTTATTTCCACGGGGCAGTTGGTGGGTTCGAACCACTGACGTCTCGCTTTGCAGCAGAGCAGTTTAAGCAGTGGACCATCAGGGATTTTATTTTGGATATAGAGGAACATGTTCTTCTTTTGCATCTATAATCATTTTATAGAAATCTTTAGATGCTTTTTGATGTTCTTATGGCCATTTCAAGGCTATACAGGTTAGATCATTTCGTGAAAGGAAATCCAAGACACCTCGTTTTCTCTCTGTCTTCAAAATTTGGTGTTTGATTTGATTTGAGTCACTTAGCACGTGGGGCAGGTACCGGAGGTGCTTTCTTCGGGCATGCTCCCTTGCAGCGGTGGTTCTCACCTTCCGACAGTTCCTCATCTGGTGGTGACCCCCCAACCATAACAATATTTTCGTTGCTACTTCATAATCATAGTTTGCTACCGTTATGAATTGGGCGACCCCTGTGAAAGGTTCCTTTGACCCCCACAGGTTGAGAACCACTGCTATAAAGTATCTTAAAATTGTTCTCAGTCCCACTCATCTGTACTTGTTGCTAAAGGTTTAAAATCAGACACACCAATTATTTAGATGTGACTTTTTATGAGTTAAGAATCTAAGTAATTAGTAAACATTTGAAAATTTGACTTCATAATTTTTATGTAGAAAAATAAAATAGCACACTATCAGAGAGTATCAAAGGTCAATTGGAAAAAACTTTTAGTTTGTATAATCTAAAAATGCCAAGATCAGTAAAACGGAAAACAAAATTGCCATAGGGAGTTCTTATTTAATACTGTGGAAATCTGATTTCAAAACCAGTCTCGCTTCTTCTGTCACCCTTTGAAAATTCAATCTGTTTTCTTTCTCCTGCCTTTCTTTTTTTATTACTGGAAACAGATAGGAATGACATTTATCAACCCTTACCAGCTGGAAGGAGTGAAAGTTTAGCTTCAGAATCTTGAGTGGGGGATAGTCATGTGAAATCCAGGTGGCCATTACAGAGCCGAAGATGAAACTCCTTCCTTTGGGATGAGAGCGATGAAGTTGAGTAGTGTCTTTGTCAACCCCAGCTGAATGACAGCAGCGCCTCAAGGTGGCACGTTTGAGACATAAGCCATATCCTCAGTACCTGCTTATTAAGCTACCTACTCCCTCCCTCCCCCCCCCCCACCAGGCACTGCCCTGAGTAATCGGAAAGATAAAAAGCAGTCCAAGGTCCCACTGGTACAGAGATCGGACATGCAGCCTTCAGATAGACTTCAAGCCTGCAGACACGATTTGTTTACCTAACCCCCAAACAGCTTAATGTTATTTTTCTGATTAGCTGTAAAAGTTTAGAAATTGAGGGATTACATAGAAAAGTATTTATTTCTGGCCTTTTGGAAAATTGGAAAATCTTGTACCACTGGGCTTACATTCTAGCTTGGCAGTATTTGTCTTCATTTATTACTTCAACAGTTATTTATTGAATGTCCTCTGTGAGAGTCAGGCAGTTTCATAGGCTCTAGGGTCTAGAAATAAAGTGAACAAAATCACATTGTCAGGAAGCTTTTATACTTCTTAAGTTTGTGATTGACCCATTTACAAGTGACATTTGCTTCCATGTGTAACTTAATCTAGACCACTTCTGCATCTTTGTACCTAGTCTACTTCACCTTTTTCAATCAAGTGGCTATTTGGATTTTCAACCCTTGCTTGGGCCATAATTCACCAGGGAGGCCAATAATAAGGACCAGGAAAAAGAGGAATATGAATAAGAAAATCAACAAGTTCACTAATTGTGAATTAATGACAGTAGCATTCACTAACTGTCAAGTGTAACCTGTAGAGAATAAGTTTCTTGTACATAATGAGTCCAAGAGAGTTTAGAAGAGGGAGAAATTTCTGTGAGTTAGAGTCTAGAGATCTACTTTATAAAAGAAACATGATTTGGTATTCACTTAAATAATATTATAAAGAAAAGTCATAGAAATGGGGAGGTCTGTGGGAGAAAGTATAGTATTCTTGTTATAAATAGATCTGAGAATTTAGATTTCGTTTCTCTGTGTAACATGGGTTAATTACTTAACCTCTCTTTAATTCACATTTTTAAAACTAGAAATACAAATTCTTCATTTACATTGTTTTCCTGGTTACTATTGTGATAAAACAAACCATCCCAAAGCTTAGTGGCAGATAGAAACCACTTTGCTATACTGAAGCTCTCCTTTAATGGATCAGGAATTTTGGACAGGAAAGAGGCAGGCTAGCCTGCACTCTATGATGAGAGGTGACTCCGTGTAGGTTCTTTTGTTGTGTCTGTGGGATTGGTGCTGGCACGCTCGTGGAACTCACCTGCTGCTCATTGTGGGTACTCTCTTTGGAACGCAGTGTGGCCTGGCCTTCTAACTCACGTGGTGATCTCCGAATGGCTGGTTTTCTTACACGGTACTTCAGGGCTCTGTAGGGGAGTTCTTACATGGTACTTCAGGCCTGTGTTCTTACATGGTACTTCAGGGCTCCGAAGGGGGGTGTTCTGAAAGAACTAGGTGGAGACTGTGGCCTTTACCGGCATCCTTACGGGTTGCTCAGTATCACATACATAATATCTCCTAATTATAAGTGGGTCATTAAGGATGGCCCTGATTCATTAGAAGAGAAAGTGTACCTCACCTCTTGATAGGAAAAGGGTCAACAGCTTATGGAAGTGTTTTAAATGTATATTATTTGCTCTCTGGTCCTAAAGAATTTTATCCACCCCTGTACGAATTTCCGCTGACCCTTCAGAGAGAGCGAACCACCAATAGGCCTCCTCCTATTACAACTCAAGCTCAAGCTTGAGGTCCAGGATCTTACCCTGCCCAGCTGCCACTCGGGGTTTGTCTCTTATGTGTACTTCCTCTACTCTGAAGACCATCAAGTCAGAAGACAAGTTGTTTCCCCCTGCACATCCAGTGTGCAGTAATAAAACAGGCATACGGTGATTACAGCAGCCATTTTCATGAAAATACGGAGAAAATAGGAGGATACAGACGTCACTGGCCGATGGCAGTTCTCCAATTCAGTTGAGCCCCTGCCGCCAATTCCTTTATTATGGCTCTTTTCGACTCCTTGAGAGTTGTTCTCCCTGATACGTGACCTTCCTTGCTGGGGCCTTTATATTTCATTCTAAATCTTCCTTTCTCTACATTTAAAAGGCAGTTTGCTCAATTCATTGACATCGGCTTTATTCTTCAGTTGTATAACCAGTCTCACTATTTTTTTCATAATCACTCCACCACTATTTATATAAACTTACTGCTCCTTAAGTTTCTTGCCTGATCTTTCTGGATGCTGTTGTTGATTCGATCCAAATGCCTGAGAGCAGTGCTCAAGGCACACATTGCTAATTAAGCTGAACTTGTAACAAGGGGTAATAGAGAGCTCATGGTCTCCTCTGTTGAGGAGAGTTTCTTGAATTAATTAATAAGCCTCATGTGATTGATTGCAATTTAATTTACATTTGGACCATAATTTCCCCTTTAGATGTTTTCTTCTTTTATTAAAATTCCACTGTGTTGTATGTTGGAATGAATCAAACTGTTACTTATCCGCAAAAGATGAGCTGTGAGCAGGACATATAAATGTCAGCAGGAGAGACTGCCACATTTCTATTAATCCAAACTGTGGCATTTTGAAAGATAGAGCATAGGTTTATGATTGACTTACACATCATGAAAGAATATGAGTATATAATTCAGGTACTAAAACTTTGATCATTGTAAAACATTCAGTTGATTCTCCAAAAAAGTTGTTTACCATTTGATGATTTGTCAGTAAACTCAGGAAAACTTATGCAGACAACAACCAGTAGATTGTGGTTGGTGTTGAATAACCTTCTCAGTTTGTTTCAGTGCAGGGTTGGGAAGCAAGGCTTCTGTTTTATTGTTTCGCTTCTATTGCTGGGAATTCAAGCAGTTGTAATTCTTTTAAAAATGGTGGGTTTTTTATGTATCAACTGGTATCCACTCGATTAGACAAAATTACATGCACAAATCTCTTTGAGATGAGCCTTTCTTTACCTTCGGGGTCTGTAGAACAAGACCCTTATAATTCTTACCTATCCTATTATTTAAAAGACAAGGCTTGGAAGAGGCTTAATCGAAAGACTCCAACAGCCTGTTGTCACGTTGAAAAGGCCCGTTAGGGTCTTAATAAAGTCATACTCTAGCATTATCTTTAGATCAAGCTTTTCTTTTTTATTTGTTTGTTTGGGAATTAAATTCAATGCAGTATCTATTACAAAAGAGTCTTGCTTTTGAAGAGGAAAATGTGAATTTGCCAACTTAAAAAAAATTATTAAGTACTTTCATTGGGGCTCTTACAGCTCTTATCACAATCCATCCATCCATCCATTGTGTCAAGCACATTTGTACATATGTTGCCATCATCATTTTCAAAGCATTTTCTTTCTACTTGAGCCTTTGATATCAGCTCCTCATTTTTTTCCCGCCCTCCCTCCCTCATGAACCCTTGATAAATTATAGTTTATTATTTTCATATATTACATAGTCCTCTGTCTCCCTTCACCCACTTTTCTGTTGGTTGTCCTCCTGGGATGGGATTGTATGTTGATTCTTGTGATCAATTCCCTTTTCTCCCCTACACACCCCGTATTCAACTGGTATCTCTAGTCTCATTATTGGTTCTGAGGGGTTTACCTGCCCTGGATTCCCTGTGTTATGGGCTCTTATCTGTAGCAGTGTATATGTTCTGGTCTAGTCAGATTTGTAAGGTAGAATTGAAGTCATGATAGTGGAGGGGAGGAAGCATTAAAGGCTCACAAGGAAGAGATGAGCCCGCCAGGGTGCAGTACAGCACCGATGAAACCTACAACTTTCTTCTAGTTCTTTAATGCTTCTCTCCCCGCTCACCCAACTAGATCATGTTTTCTAACCCTTTGATTTGAATATTTTTTTTCGGAGGCTGCTTTTACTTTAAGGATCTTAAGCCCTCTGTAGTCTGGGAAGGAAACACAATTTTAATTTAAAACCTAGAAAGTCCTGCTCGTTTATGGTTTAGCTACATTTTACTTGAAAACTGTAGAGATTGTTCTTAACGTGTGTGTGTGTGTGTGTGTGTGTGTGTGTGTGTTTCATGGCTAGTGAGTGATAAGCCAGGTCCAGACAGGCTCTCTGCTATCGAGGTGATGAAGACCCATAGCAGCTGCGGACAGGGTGGAACTGGCCCCGTGAGCTTCTGAGACCGTAACGCTTCAGAAGAGCAGAAAGCTCCACGTGTCTCCTGCAGAGTGCTTAGTGGTTTTGACTGCTCACTTTGTGATTAGCACCCCAGTGGGTCACCGCTACACTACCAGAGCTGCTGACGATCAGCCAGGTAGCACTGTCAGTACTCTTTCTGGAAGCTCCTTGGCTAGAAAAGAAGAGTGGAATGGGTTTCTTCTCCTTTCGCATACTGCAGACAACTGTAGAGCTAAACTTTCTGTGACCACACAAAAAGTTTGTCTTTTATTATGTTTCTACCCACATTTATCGTATTAGCCTCGAAGCCCTCATCAACAGTTTCCACTCATAGTCTTCTTATGTCTGAAGCTACGGCCATGTTTTAATTAAAAGCCCTTGTTACAGCAATGCTCCATGGATACAAATTTGCTTTGGCTGATTCTGCTGTAGAGCAAACCACTTGACAATATAATATACTTTTTATGGCACACACAGGTTCTTTGTGTGAGGGACTCAGATCGTTTTTGGAACGGAGCAATTTATCTCTGCTACATGATGTCTGGGGCCTTAGCTGGGAAGTGTCAGTGTTGGGATATCAAGATAATCTATAGCTGGAGGGCCCGATGCCATTAGGACTTCACCTGGGGCTGGCAGCCGAGGGGTTTACATGTGGCCTCTCTCCGTCACTTGAGCGTCTTTGAAGCATGGGGATCACATGGTATTCACATGGTAGTTGGTCTTCTTAGCTATTGATTTCATTTTCCAAAGACACAAGTATAAAGAGATTTACATCATTTGTTCCTTGCATTATAAAATAGTTATGGAGAATTGCATTTGTCACTATATTTTTCTCTCTTGTTAGGAAGGTATTACCATTTCTAATGCAGCCATGTGTCAGTATTACTTTATTAATTTCAAGCTTAGGGTGACTCATGATCAATGGATGAGGCATAAACTCCATCTCTCAGTGAGAATAGAGTCAAAGAAGTTGTATAAATTTTCTCAAACTACCAAAAGTTTTTCTAAATATTAGAAGAGATTACATAAATAAAGGGAGTCCTGGTGGCTCAGTGTTTAAGTCTTGGTTGCTAACTAACCCATCAACTCCTTCTGTCAATATTTACAGCCTTTGAAACCTATGGAGTAATGCTACAGGGTCGCTGTGAGTCTGAATCGACTTGACAAAAATGAATTTATTTCAGTTTTATGGATATGAAATCGGAAGCACAGCATTTGGCACATAATACACTGATGATTATAAATCAATCTGTTCAGAAATTCTTTAATGAATTTGTGATATATACATTTAAGAGTTTAGATGTAAACTAGATTATAGAGGATCTTGATACCAGACCACTCGAGTATTTGTTTTATTCACTGAATAATTTAAAGCTACATAGAAAGCTAATACAAACTCATTGCTTTGAGTTGATTCCAACTGAGAGCAACCTTGTAAGACAGACTGTCTTAGGATTTCCAATGCTGTCATTTTTTTAAGTGTAAGAGAGAGCTTTATATCAAGACGTAATTATATTTCCAGCTAACATCCCAGCCTAGTACAGATCAAGTCCATAAATCTGATTCTACACCATAAGTCGAATACTAGTCCATAAATACCCCTTCAGAGTCGTGCAGCCACATGCAGTGAGGCAGAATGGAGGAAGATCACGGGCCGGTGGGGGTGGGTGCAGTCTTGTAGGTCAATAGTGGTAGACACATTCTGGGCTCTGGCTGCCATCAGCATGACTTGAAGTGGCTTGTCAACAGGAAGATGAAACGGAGAGTGTGTATGGCCTGCCTTCAAGGAGAAAGAGACAGGAAGAGGCTGGCCTCACAGAGCCATTTATCTCGGTCCTCCATTCAAGCTGTGACCTCATTAATACACTAAACTCCAGGTTCCTACAAGAACCATGTGGACACAAGAAAACCTAACTATCACAGTCCTCAACTTGGCACATATATACCATTCTTTAGTCAAATATAATTTTTTTAAAAAGGACAATAGTAAAATCATATTTGTGCTTAAAAGGAAAAAACTAAAATTCAAAAAATTCAAAATATTCCAGGCTTTTTAAACATAATATTCTATACACTCATAGAAACAAAACTATTCTATGCGTAATAATTGCAGTATGTGAATATCTACATCATAATCCTATCAAAATATTCTTTTCAAAAAAAGTTTCCTATCAAAATATTCTTATGAACATATTCCCATACCCATGGAAGTTTGTAAGCCAGCCATGTCATTACTTTGTCCTCCCTTTTTGGGTATCCAATTTCTATACTTCCCTCTTAGATCAACCCAGTGCTCTCAGGAGACCAGTGTGTTCTTTGGTGTGAAAACTCTGCGTTCCAGTTGGGAGCTAGTGAGTCTGCATCCACGAGCGAAGTCAAACCAGGACAGGCTGTTGCTGTAAGTGTCCTGGGCATTGACTGCCACACCTTTCTCCCGTGGAGCAGGTGGTGGCTTCCAATGGCAACCTGTTGGCCAGCTGCTAAGCACTTAACTGCCGTGCCACTGGGGTACCTTCAAAGCTGCATGTGTTTATTTATACTCTTGATAATCTGGTGCAGCTTTTATGGCACGAGGAGAGTTCACATAGGTAAGACTAAGTATTATCACTACTAAAGTCATTATAACTTAAAATGCATAGAACAAAGTGGATATGGAAGGGATTTTAAAGGAGGAATTGATAGGATTTGGATAGGGAAATAAAAAGTTGAGAAAGCAAAGATTGGCTTTAAAATTTAAAGTAATTACCAACACCAAATTTGCTGCCAGTGAGTCAGTTCTGACTATAGAAACCTTCTGTGGAGTTTCATAGGTTTTATAAATCTTTACAGGAACATACAGCCTCACCTTTGTCCTTCTGAGCAGCTGGTGGGTTTGAATTGCTGACTTTGAGGTTAGGAGCGTAATGCTTACCCAACAGCACACCAGGCCTCCTGTTTAAAGCAAAACCACTTTTTTTTTTTTCCTATCAGCATTTGTTGTGCATTTTGAACCAACTATTCACAGGCAATGTGGGTTTTCATTCTTCCTGGCCAATCCATTGGGCACATAAAGCACACTACCCAAATAACCCATTTGTTGCATTGTAACTTATTATACAGAATTTTATTAGTCACATTTTTTATTAGTAGCTAACAAAACTCCATCAAAGCTAAAGAAAAAGAGAATTTATTTTAGAAAGTGATTGAAGTCCACATCAAGGATGAACTTAGTGCTCGGGGCGCTGTGGGAACTTATGATTCCTATTTCAGCATGTGTTAGTTTCCTAGGCCATTGCAGCAAGTGGTCATTAAACTGAGTGGCCTAAAATAATAGGAATTTGCTTTCTCACCGTTCTGGAGACTAGAAGTTTGAAATTACACTTTCCCCAGGTTATACCCCTTCAAAGACTCTAGGGAAAGTCTGTGTTTTTTTGGGGGGGCAGGGGGGGGGCTCTTCTAGTTTTTTTCCCTTCCAATAGTCCTTGTCCTTCCACCGATTCATAAAGATACATTACTCCAGTCTGCCTTCAAGTTCTGGGTGTGTGTCTCTGTTTCTCTTCGCTTCTCCTTTTTCAAGGACACCATTCATTTAGAATGGATTATGACCCACTTCGTTGTGATCTGAATAATTGCAAGGAGCCCTGGTGGCTTAGTGGCTACACATTGGGTTGTCAACCACATGGTCAGCAGTTCGAGCCACCAGCTGTTGCTTGAGAGCACGACGTGCCTTCCTGCTGCGGTCAAGAGGTAAAGTATTAAAACTGCAAAGGGGGCAGCTCTACCCTGCCCCATTGGGCACCATCAGTCAGAATTGATTGGATGGCGGTGGATTTTTAACTAATTACATCTGCAAAGACCCTGTTTCTAAGTAAGGTCACATTCACAGATACTGAGGAAAAGACTTGATGATCGCTTTCTGGGGACATACTTTAGCTCACAGAATAGGCCCTTCTAAATGCTGTTTCTGGTTCATTTTCTCTCTCTTACGGTGGCATTCTTCCTCTGTTCCTCGATGCAGACAGTGAACTATGACTGCCCATATTTTCAGGCTTTACATATTGCTGTGCATACTCCAAGAGAGGAAGTGACCTTTATAAAGTCCCCAATTAATAACAAGAGTATTGATTGCCTGTGTTTGAACTACTGATCATCCATGGTTGCTAGGTCTGGAAAGTACACACGTGAAGGGAGATTTTCAGAACATGATATCTTTTCCTGCATCCTTGCAAACGGGAGTGGGTGTTTCAAGAAATACATTTCTAAAGAAGGACTTCAGGAAGAAAACGCAAGTCCTAAAGCTTGCATTTTACATATTTTCACTTTGGATTGACTACAACAGAAACCATAAACCAAATATGCAGTGGTAGTGTGTATACAATACACCCCCTGGAAAGTGTACACTTGCACATTCACACACGAATGTAAGGCACATTTCTTTTTTATGTTTATATATATACATATATATGCACACATTTTAATCATTTTATTGGGGGCTCATACAACTCTTCACAATCCATGCATCCATCCATTGTGTCAAGCACATTTTTATATTTGTTGCCATCATCATTCTCAAAACATTTGCTGTCTGCTTGAGCCCTTGGTATCAGCTCATTATTTGTTTCCCTCCCTCTCCACTCCCTCCTACCTCACGAACCCTTGATAATTTGTAAATTATTATTATTTTGTCTTATCTTACACTGTCCGACGTCTCCCTTTATCCACGTTTCTGTTGTCCATCCCCCAGGGAGGAGGTTGCGTGTGATATGTTTATATTTTTAAATGATCTGTAAGGCACATTCTGATGGCCAGTTTTAGTGAAGAAATAATGTGTACATTTTTAAAAATTGAGTTATTCTGTGTTATTTCCCATTGGAAGCAGAACTTAGGTCTTATTTTAATAAGAGAAATAGGTTAGTATATGGTTAGACTTATTTTTCAGTTGTCATAGAAAAAAAATCTATGTTTGATAACAAAAGTCTCTCTGTCATTAGCCTTTCTGTTTTGATTATATTGCACATGTAACAATGACCGCAGAGAGAAAAAGAAAGCAAACAGTAAGAAATGTGTTAGCTTGCAGCCTGTCTTGGAATGTAAGCAGAGACTTCCTGACAAACCCAGAAAGAGTTAGTCATCTTCCGAGATCCTCTTAAAGTACGTGGAGCATGCATTTTTCCACAGATGTACAGCTGTCCATCGGCTGTTTGGCTGGCCTCTTTGGAGCGCCAAAGTCTGCACACTTTGAGGCAGGCTCCTTTGTTTACCCAGGTTTGTAGGTTCGGTTGTTCGTAGTGTATAAAAAATGGTAGGTACTTAGGGAGAGTCCACTTGGTGTTTGAATGGGGGAGTTCCTTTCAGAGAGGTCCGAATTTCAGGAGCTTCTAACTGTTTGGGGTAGTTAATATGTAGGACAGATACTTTCATTATTATTGCCTCTAAGGAATTTTCCAGGAAGATGTAGGTGAAATGAGATTCCAGAGAGAATACTGAGGAGACTGTCAAATGGAAAAATGGAACCAGCAAAGTCTAGACACTGAAGACGTCACTATCAAGAAGCATAAATCATCTTTGTTTTCTTTTTAGGAAAGGACTCTGTGTGGTCCTGTGGGGTGGGTCACTACCTTGCTGCCAACTATAAGGCTGGTAGTTCAAACCCACCAGCTGCTCTGCAGGAGAAACACGAGGGTACTGCTATCTAAAGATTTCCAGTCTCAGAAACTACGCAGGGTTGCTGTCTGTCAGAGCTCACCAGATGGCAATACGTTTGGGTTTGGTTCTTTTTGAGCATCGTCTCTAAGAATTGTTGACAGGCTGGTCATGCCAAATAGGCACTGAGCTGGCAGGCAGAGATCTGTGAGGTGGGTGCCTGCCTTGGGTCATCATCAGTAACTTGCCTCGGATGTGCGGGAGATGTGCCGAGTCAGGGTTAGCGCTCCAAGTGAGATCAGCATTGCTATCAACAGGTGAGATGACAAGGCCAGGGTTACTGGGTCCAGGAATTAGAGAATATAAAAAGAACACACATACTATGAAAACCTCAGTATATTTCACGGATGTGGTGAGAAAAGGACAGGTTCTGTGATGGATAGAATGTCTAATGGAGAAATGGTTCCAGCTATTGCTGACTCTGTCTTCCAGCCACCATTTCGCTGTCTGTCTGTCATTCTGTGGTGGCTTGTGTATGGCTGTGATGTGGAAGCTGTGCCACTGACATCTCAGATACCAGCAGGGTAACTCGGCGTGAACAAGTTTCAGGAGAGGATCCAGACTGAGAATGGACTCTGAAGGACTAGTCTGTCGTCCACTTCAGAGCGATTAGCCTCTGGAAAGACTATGGATAGCAGAAAACATTGTCAGTTACTAAAAACCCAAGTAACAGAAGCAAATCAAAAGCAAAAGATTATGCTGGAAGATAAGCCCCTCACATTGGAAGTAAAACTATTACTTGTGAAGAACTGCCTTCTCAGAGTAGAGGGGACCATCAGGCCTGGATGAAGTAAAGCCTGCAGGCCCTTCGTTTTCTGATGGGGCATTTCACTCAAAACAGGAAGAAGGTGTTGCGAATGTAAATGAGTACTTGGAACGTGGTTTGTACAAAGAATGCATCTAGGAAAATTGGAAGTCATTAAAAGTGAAAAGCACAAAAGATTGATATTCTAGGCACTGTTCAGCTGAAATAGTCTGATATTGGCTGTTTTGAATCAGAAAATTATGTATTTTATTTCCCACCAGCAAAATCGAAAGGAAAGGAAGGCATTGCTTTCATCATCCAAAGGAACATCAAGATATAGCGTGCAGTGCAGTGCTGTCTGTGATAGGACTCTATCGATCCACATTCACACAAATCCCACCAATACCACTATTTTTCAAATTTATGCACCAACCTCAAAAGGTAGTGATGAATAAATTAAAGAATGCAATCCAGATGCAATGGCAATTAATGGTAATTAGAATGGAAAAGTTGGAAAGAGAGGAAGGATTAGTAGTTGGAAAATATAGTCTTGGTGATAGAACTAAACTGGAGATCGCATGATAGAATTTTGCAAGACTTGTTAATAGAAAATAACTTCTTTTCAACACACAAAAGGTTGAAGACATGTAGACTTCTCTAGATGAAATACACAGAAATCAAGTTGACTACATCTGTGGATAGATGTGGAAAGAGACAATGGCAAAGTTGATTGACTATCAGCAGCTAAACCAGGCCAGAGGCTGATTGTGGAACAGACCATCAATTGCTCATATTTAAGTTTAGGTTGAAGCAGAAGAAAATTGAAAGAAGTCCCCCCAAGTCAAAGTATGACCTTGAGTATATTGCAGCTGAATTTTGAGAATATCCCAACAGATTTGACGCTGTGCCCCCTTAATTGCAGAAGACCAGATGAGCAGTGGAATGGCATCAAGAAAAATCTATAAAGAAACAAAACGTCATTAAAAATCTAAGAAGGAAAAAAAAATCAAAGTGGATGTCTGGAGAGACATACAAATTTGCTCTATTTGTAGAGTAACTAAAGCAAATGGAAGAAATGAAGAAGTATAATAACTAAATAGAATTTTTCAGGAGACAACTTGAGAAGAAAATATAAAATATGAAATCCGAAAAGAAAGACACCCTCAGCATATCTTAGACTGAAATAACTAAAGAAAAATTCAAGCCTCAACTTGTCATATTGAAAGATTCCATTGACAAAATACAGAACGTTACAGGAAGCATCAAAAGAAGATGGAAATAATATGCAGAATCCTTTACCAAAAATAACTCGTCAATAGTGAATCATGTCAAGAGGTGGTATATAAGCAAGAACCAGTGGTACTGAAGGAAGAAGTTTAAGCTACACAGAAAGCACTGAAAGACTTCAGGAATTGATGGAGTACCAATTGGAATGTTTCAACAAGCTGATGAAGAACAGGAAGCACTTAGTCCTTTATGCTGAGAATTTTGGAAGACAGCTTCTTGGCAAACTAACTGGAATCAATCCATCTTTCTACCCATTCTTAAGAACTGAGACCCAACAGAATGTGAAAATTATACAGCAATAAAATTGATATCACCTACATGTGAAATTTTGTTGAAGATCATTCAACAGTGTTGCAGCAGGACATTGACAGAGAGTTCCAGAAATTCCAGGAATTCCATAAGTTCTGTCTGGAATTCTGTCAGGAATTCTGGAAATTCTGTCAAGAGGATTTAGCGCCAGGGTTATCATTGCTGATGTCAATGGATCTTGCCTGAAATCAGAAAACACCACAAAGATGTTTACTTGTGTTTTGTTGACTGTGCAAAAGTGTTTGGCTGTGTGGATCATAGCACATGGGACCACGAACAGGGGCACACTGCATGCTTTGACATCAAGAAAGTTGTGCCCCAAGGTTGTATCCTCCCATCGTACCTTTACAGTCTGCATGCCAAGGAGAAGAACGGAGACGCTGAGGAAGAATGCGGTATCACCATTGGAGGAAGGCTTGTTAGCGACTTGTGACTTGCAGATGACACACACCTTGCTGGCTGAAAGGGAGGGGAACCTGAAGCACTTGCTGATGAAGATCATGGATTGTCCCCTTCAGTCTGGATCACAACTCGATGTAAAGACAACCGAAACCCTCCCACTGGAGCAATAGGCAACATCCTGATAAGTAGAGGAAAGATCGAATTGTCAAGGATTTCATGTTGGTCGACTCCGCAATCGATGTTTATGGAAGCAGCCAGCAGAAATGCATTGTGGTCAGTAACTCTGCTGCACGAGACCTCTTTAAATTGGTGAAAAGCAAAGATGTTACTCTGGTGACGAAGGTGCTCCAGAACCAAGCATTGGGATTTTTAATCGACTTCTATGCATGTGAAAATTGGACATTGAAAAAGGAAAACTGAAGAAGAATCTGTGCATTTGAATTGTGGTGTTGTCAAGGAATATTTAAAATACCATGAGCTTCCAAAGGAACAGATAGATTTGTTTTGGAAGAATTACAGCCAGAATGCCCCTTAGAGGCAAGGACGGAGAGAAGTCCCATACTTTGGACGTGCTGTCAGGAGAGCTCAGTTCTTGGAAAGGTGCCCCATGCTTGTTTGAGTGGAGGGGCAGGTGGACGGACACAGTGGCTGCAACAGTAGGTGTAGACACACGAGCAACTGTGAGGTCGGCACAGGACTGGGCAGTGTTGTTTTGTTGTACGCACGGTCACGATGGATCAAGACTGATTGGAACATCAGTGTAAACAGTAACGTGACTTCAAAAGTATCCCTTATCCTTGAAGGGGTAGGAAAATGTATTCATGCATAGCATAGTTAAAATGATTTAGATAATGGGAGAGCTGTATTTATAAGACATTTTCAGATAGCAGTCACGGGTCACCTAATGCTTAACAACTCATCTTTCTGAGAGAAATACCCAGCACACTCTTGTGCCTATTTGCAAGTTTTATTAACCCAGAAATAGAGAGAGAGGAGATGCAGATTTTCAACCTTGGGGATTCACAAGACATACAGAGCCAGTTGTCTAGAGGACAAGATTTCTAGTACAACATATTAGTGTTGTAGAAATAATTAGTCCTAATGTCAAGAACGATAAAGAGGGAAGCCAACCTTCAGTGGGAGCCTATAGGGACATAAGTGAAAAATGGATTGGGTGGGATTGAAGAATATAAGTCAACATGAGACTAAACTGTAGTTTCATGAAATAGAGAGATGAAGTGGATAAGGTAGGAAGATTGTTATAGAGAGTTTTCTAGGTAAGGTAAGCAGATTTCTAAGTAAGCTGGAGGGATTTTAAGTTCTACTGCAAATTGGGTGAATTGGGGCAATGAAGATAAGAGTTCTGGAGTGTACATGGAGAGGTCAGATTAGAACAGACAGTATTATTGAGAAGGGATTGATAAGAAATCTGTAAGCTAGACTTCAGCTCCTTGAAGAAATGCACGGCCAGGGGGCTGGCGCAGAAAGGATTTGTGAATGCCGTGAACTCCATCCAATAAGAGAGAAGGTTTTCCATGAAGTAGAAGAGGAATAGCATAAAGCAGCAATTGAGGGAGCTGGGAATGTGCCCACCCCTGTCTGTCTCTGAGGGTAGGTGAACAAGCTGTTTTCAGTGGGCACAGAAAGGAAGAGGAGTCAGAGGATGAGAACTGTCGGAATGGTAGACTAGAGGGACATATTTGCAGAACAGGGGAGGAGTAAGCAGGCAACATTTCGTTAATGGAGGCGCTGACACAAGCATCAAGCCCCAAGGTTTCCATCGGGATATCGGTGTAATGGAGTGTGCCTCCGCAAATCGCCATCCCCTGGTGGCGGGCCTCGGCTGATGGTGGCTTCAGTGATGAACGATAATGGGTTTTGTTATATAATCCACAATTTATCAACAGCCTTAAGGCTTAGAAGCATATATATTGAGGAGCAGAATAGAAACTAAGGGAAAGAGCTTGAATTGAAAATCAAACGTACAAAACAGAAGAGTTCAATTAGTGTAGAGCATTCATGTTTATGGTGTGTTTAGATATGATAACGCGATAACGCGTGTGCTAGATTGTATAGCGCACAACCAGGTTATTCTCCTTCCTTGTACAAACTGGGAAATGATCCTTGGGGTCTTCCAGCAGGATTTCAGGTGTTTACAGAGGGGACCATCAGTTCCCTTGTCTTCTAGTGTAGTCTCGGCATATCTAGACTAAAGAATAGTTTGTGTCCTCCCTCTCACTCACTGCCATCCAGTTGAGTCCAACTCCTAGCGACTCTTTGGGACAGAGTCAGATAGCTCCTGTGGGTTTCTGAGACTGTAAATCTTCATGGGAGTAGAAAGCTGCATTATTCTCCTCGCTTAAATCCTGTTTTAAAAAAAGAGTCTTGGTTGCCCACTGTTAGGTACTCGGCTACATACTAACATGGTCAGCAATTTGAACCCACCAATTACTCTGGGGTGGAAAATGTGCCCCTCTGCTTCTTTTTTTGTATTTTATTTTATTTTATTAAAAAACATTTTATTAGGGGCTCATACAACTCTTCTCACAATCCATACATATACATACATCAATTGTATAAAACACATCTGTACATTCTTTGCCCTAATCATTTTCTTTTTTAATTTTTTTAAAATTTTAACAATTTATTAGGGGCTCATACAATTCTTATCACAGTTCATGCATATACATACATCAATTTTATAAAGCACATCTGTACAGTCCCTGCCCTAATCATTTTTTTCTCCTCTTTTCTCTTTTTACATTTTATTAGGGACCCATACAACTCTTATCACCATCCATACATATACATACATCAATTGTATAAAGCACATCCATACATTCCCTGCCCCAATCATTCTCAAAGCATTTGCTCTCCACTTAAGCCCCTTGCATCAGGTCCTCTTTTTTTTTTCCCCTCCCTCATGTGCCCTTGGTAATTTATACCTCGTTATTTTGTCATATCTTGCCCTATCCGGGCAGCGCGACTGTGTCTTGTTGGGTACATGCTGGCTAGATCAGGAAATAATGATTTAATGGCAATCGCGTGCTCATCTAAATGTGAGGGGTACCAAAGCTGGAACGGCGCTGGGCAGAGGGCAGCTCGTGTAGTCTGCATTGTTCCTGCTAGGAGAGCATGGAGCAACTCGCTCTGAGCGAGTTTACCCAGTGGTGTCCCCTGGGAAGGCTCTCTTTGGTTACAGGGAATTTTTTCTTAAAAGCAATTTAGCTCAAACCTCGGATTTTTTTTTTTTTGTGACGGTTGATTTAAGAGAACAGTGTACGGCTGTGAAATTTTGTTTCCTGCTTGGGAAAAATGACACAGAAGCTGTTCTGATGTTGAGCACAGCTCATAAGGACAGTGTTATGGGAAATACTCAAGTGTATGAGTTGTTTTCTCATTTCAAAAAAAAGATGAAATGTCAGTTGATGACAAACCTCATTCTGGATGTCTGTCAACTTCCTGAATGGATGAAAATGTTGACTGCTAGTGCATTGGGAGTTCATTTCACCAGATCAGACTGTTAATCAAGCTTTCTATTTAGAGGTCTGAAAAGATTGCATAGCAGGGTGCAACAGAAAAGGCCTGATTTGTGGCAGAAGGGGACCGGTTTTGCCACCATGCCAATGCTCCTACTTACAGAGCTATCTCAATGTGCCAGTTTTGGGCAACAAAACAGCATGTCTGTCTTGTCTCGTGCCCCTTATTCACCGGGCCTCACTCTGTGCAACTCCTTTTTCTTTCTGCAAATGAAGAGGGACATGAAAGGACAGCAATTTGCTGATGTAGGAAGGTGAAGAAGATAATCAAGGAGGTGCTGTCAGCCATCCAAACAGATGAGCTTGAAAAATGTTTCCAAGAATGGAATTGCAGATTTGGCCAATGTATTAAGTGTAATGGAGAATACTTAGAATGTGATAAGGTTGTTTTGTAAAAAAATTAAATACCTAGCTTTGAAAACAAAATTCACTTTTTCAGAGTACCTCCTCATAGACTTGATTTTCTTTCCTTTGCAGTTGCGTTTATTTTCCTAATTTCAGATTTATTTTTCTTCTTTTTTACCTTTAAGTTCTTTAAGATTTTCGCTTTAAAGGATTGTTTGGCCACGTCTTTTTTCATCCCTGCCTGGGATGGGTGGACTGTGGAGCTCAGCAAGACATGCAGTTGCCAGGAGTTGGTCTCCACTTCACGGCAGCGGGTTGAGACAGGTAGAGAGAAGGGTGTGAGGAGAGATGAGGTTGATTATTTCTGCACGGTCGGGATTGCAAAGGGATTTGTAGGTCATATAAGGAGTTTGGATTTTATCTTTAAGCAGAGAGGAACCATTAAAAGGCTGTGCCGAGAGGCATTCAGATCATATCTGGAGCTTTCTGGAGAAGCACAGGAATAATAGACAATGTCTTATCACCTTTGCCCACATACTTGCAATAGTTCATTTTCTCCATTCTTACTGACCAGTATCTGTTTTCCTATTTGGTTAAGGCTACTAGATTAATCTAGTTTAAGGCTCAAGAAAAAGATTTATTGGCCTTGTGGACTTTCATGTCAAAGCTGACATGAAAACAAAGCCAAAGTTTTGCATCTGATCTCAGACACAAATTGTGTTACAGAGAAAATTTTCTGGTAAGTATCCTATAAAGTGTATGATGAGGCAAAGTCATAGTCTAAAGTTCAATATTACCTAGGTTCAAAAGATTCCTAGAGGATTGGATATTAATTTTTAGGAAGACTTACAAGTATATTTGGTGGAAGGTTGTTTGATATTTCTGGGTCTGGAATTTCCAAGGGGAGAAAAGAGAAAAACCATTTGCTGAAAGATCAAGGAATTATCTTCCTGGAAGGCCTTTCTATTTCAGCAGATAAACAAAGCTGCACATTCAGTGTGGAAGAAGCCATCAGAAGTACTGACAGTTCTGCCTGTCCTCAGCCGTTGCCACTTACTAATGTTTCTGCATGTCCTTATCAGACCAGATGGCAGGCTGGAAACTTACTGGCTCTGTGAGATGCTGCTGTTCTCTGATTAGATTTAATTTAGGGAGGAACTGGCCAGTGTTTGAAACTAATCATTATTCATGTGTACTGTTGACATTAAAATAAAATTATATATTGCTGACCCTATATATTAAAACCACAGAGAGCTATTAATTTATTCACAAACATAAGTTGAACAACTATAACCAATGATGAACTGAGATATTTGGAATACTTTAGCTTAATTAAGCATATTAAAAAGAGAACAGCTTGGGAAGAATTCATAAGCTGTTCACATACATATAGGAATTTGAATGATAAGAAATGGAATAATTTTGATTAACCTTAATCAGTTGACTAGCAGACACCAGTGTCTTCTCTGAGTGTACTATGTGTAGACCAGCAGGACAATATAGATTTTATGTTTATTGGTTCAGGAAGTAGTTGAAGACACGATAGGCACGCTGCCACTCATGGGGCTTTCTTTACAAGGCACATAGAAAGGTAAAGTCAGTAGACTGCTAGATGATGAAGAACAGAGAAGAAAGTCAATGAGTGCGGTATGATTACCGAAGAGTCTTGAAGCCTGGGAAGTGAGTGAACATGAGGTGTTAAAAAGCGAGTCAGAGAATGGTGTTTGAGAAGAAGAAAGGGTCAGGAAAGGGAGGAAGGATCATAAGGCTTTCCTCAGAGGGTGAACAGGTTGTGTCAGGACCTGCGTTATCTGTTTGCTAGACGAGGACAGTAAGACGCTGAGAGATTGGTGAGGGTACTTGGTCCTGGTTACGTGGTCCATAAGTGGCAGGGGTGAGGTTCCGGCCCAGGTAGTTGAGCTCCAAGGTGTGTACTTTTGACTATGCTGAAGAAGTTGCAGAATGGAGACTCAGAAAATAAAGTTGAGTACGTAGAGGAGCCAAAAACACACTTTTATATTGAAGTGGGAGGAAATGATCATCATAGAAGAAAAAAGATAAATACTTAAAAATGTTATTTTTTATCTAAGTAGAGTGTCAAATAATATGGAGAAACTAAAGTCTCTAGTCCTGAAAGCCCATGGCCGAGTGAAGGCAAATTCATTGAATGCCTGTATACCTTTTTAACATGGCAATGAATTATTTTTAACACACTTTAATTTAAGTGAAAATTAACATAGCAAAATAATCTCCTAATCATTAATTCATACACACATTGTTCTGTGACATTAATTGAAATCTCCTAATTTCCCCTTGGGTACTCCTTTCCATTGATCTGGCTTTTCTGTTCCATCCTTCTTTGCCCCATTAGTCTCAATATAGAGCATGCTCTTCATGGCTGTTATTTATTTTATAGCCCCGTATTGAGTTTCAAGTTGGAAGATTGCCTTCGGGCAGTGGTTCTCAACCTTCTTAATGCTGGGGCCCTTTAATACAGTTCCTCATGTTGTGGGGAACCCCAACCATAAAACTTATTTTCATTGCTACTTCATAACTATAACCATAGCTGTAATTTTGCTACTGTCGTGAATTGGACAACCCCTGTGAAAGGGTCGTTAGACCCCCCAAAGGGGTCGGGACCCACAGGTTGAGAACCACTGTCTTAGGGAACTAGCCTTGCGGTGTCTTCCAATACCTTTCAGAGCAGTAAGCTGGTATTTTCTATTTTTGTTTTTGAATTTGCCCTACTTTTTAATCATTTTAATCAGGGTCATCTTCCGTGCTCCTAGTCAGCGCCAACTGTGGTGGCTGGGCACCACCTGGTTCTCTGGTCGCACATTATGGCTCATGTGGGCCGTGCATCCTTTGGACTGGACTACTAATTGCTTCCTTGAGTCTTCAGTTTTCGTCTTCTTTCTAAACTAATTGTGATTAATACACCTATCAAACCAGGCCACAGTTCAATCACATCTAGCAGAATTGTACACTTGCTGCCACGGTCATTTTCCACACAATCTTTTTCTGTATGGACCCCCTTGATAACAGCCTCCCTTTACCTAATCTGTGGCCCCCTCCCCCACAAAACTCATATCCTACTGCTGACGATATAGGTTCATCTGTCCTGGTTTTCATAACCTGAAAAATGAAAAAGACATATACTGCAGCTTCCAGAGGGTGACTGCAATGATACTGCACTCCCAAGATACCCCTGAATATGCACAGTCAGAAACCCAGCCAAACAATACAATCCCCAATGCATACGATTTTGGAGACCAGATCAGGTCCAGCGTGCATCCTAGGGGGAATCTGTTGACAAGTTTTAACTTTTTCAGGCAGGCTTCTGCCTTTGACCTTCTATACTCAACTCACCAATGCCCTCCGTTTAGTGACCACTTTCCTCCTGTCCCTCGATTCTGGATAGAGTCTTATTTCCTGCATAGTTCCACCAATGAATCTCGGGCTCCCATGTCATCCGTAGCGTCTGGCAAACCAGATTCTTGGGCTTTAGGCTCTGATACTGAGCCCTCCCTTCAATTTGGATTATATGCTTCACAATCCTTTGGTGACTGGTGATGGTGTGCTTCTTCCATGTGGACTTGGTTGACATCTCACTTAGATCGCTGCTTGTTTGGAGACAAGATTTAAGACCCCAGATGCTATTTTATCTGATAGGTGGCACCATCTAATTTCTTTACCACATTTTGCGATAGCACCCGTCTCCTCCATGTTCCTTTCCTGGAGACGAGTATTGGAGTATTGAGCATGGCCATGATGTACGAACTAATTATTTTTAAGTTGGAACTGGGATTTAGTGTATGCCCAAACCAGTCCTGGATGTATGTTTGTTTGACGTGGTCTTTCAATTTATTCTTACTTTGGAATTAACCCAAATATCATACCACTTAATCTCATCAAGCAGAATTTTACCATTGCTTCCATAATCAGTTCCCAAACATTGGATTTCTCCTGGGTACTCTGACATTATCTCCCTTTTATTGCTATCCCCCTTCCCCACTTTCCTGGGTTTCATTTACCAAAAAAAGGAAAAACTTATTTCACTTCTTCTGAAGGCTAATTCCCTACTCCATAGCACCTGAGGTATGCCCTGCTATGAACAAACAAAAACCAAATATAGCAGAACGATCATCACATATTTGCCAGAACAATATTTGATCTTAGCACAATCTATGAGGCATTGATGTAGCAAGACCTTATTTGTCTACCTGCCAACAATTCTCCAAAATTGATACAGCTGTTTTCTGCTTCCTTGGACACATGTATTTTCCGGTTTAAGTCCACAAGTTCTAGGTGCGTCTGAGGTGGGATTCCTGCAAGGGATCTCTTTGATTCTGCCTCTGGGGCATGCCGTACGACGTAAAGGTCCAGGATTCAGTGTCCCAAGGCCCCGTGACACCCAGCCTGAGTCCCCAGGATACAGCCAGCAGCCTGCGTCAGGGTGACCCATCTGGTGCTCCAGGCTTCTGTGATGGCCAGTCTCAAGCTTTGCAGACTCCAGTAGCTTCTCTTCAAATGAGGATGTAGAAAATTATCTTTATGAGGTATGTTATGCCAATTAACCCAGATGTCCCTCGAGACGATGGTCCTTAACATTCAAACCCAATAGCTCAGTCCTCTGAGGTGTTTGGATAGGTCTAAGACGTTTCCCCAAAAGTGCCCCTATTTGTATACATACGCCCAATTTCCCTAATGATATCTACACGTGCATGCATGTGTACTCTCAGATGCCCTCCCACACTTAGCTAGTATACATGTTAAGAAGGTAACCACTCACAGATGTTTGGTCAATATTACTGTTCTTCCAGAATTGTATATGTTACAGCATTTACATACCCAAGCCAAATTAACTGCCACAGAGCACCCTATTGGACAGGATCGAATTGCCCCATAGAAAGCCTACGGCTGACCTTGGGGCAGCAGCCCGACTTGTACCCATGAAGCCCCTAGAGCCCCATAGCATTTACCACCGTTGTCCTTTCTGCTTACGATGTTCTCAGTGTCTCCCTTTGCCTTGGTCACATTGCGCCGACTTCCTCCATGTTGTATATTGCTTTTTCTTCACCAGAATCATCCTGTTTGCTGTCTAGTAAGTGATTCCCCTTCTTTCCTTGGTAATGATCAAATGATGTTTCTAAATCTGTTCTGGACATTTTATCATGGCAGTCTCATACAATATTTGTACTTTGGAGTTTGACTTATTTCACTCACATGATCTCTTCAAGATTCACCCGTGTTTAGTGGATTCGTCATTATCATTGCAGAATATTCCGTTGTATGTATGTGCCACTGCTTATTTATGTTTCGTCCTCGGTGGGCTCTTTTGTTGTTTCCATCTTTGGTTATTGTGACTGATGCTGCAGGGAACATGGATGTGCTTTTGTCTATTGATGTAATGCCTCTTATTTAGGATCTACATCTAGGAGTTAGATTGCTAACTCTTATGGCATTTCTCGTCCTGGCTTTCGGAGAAGTGTGGATTCCCTTTTTCACAGTGGGTGTGCTGATTTGTGCCCCGTCATACTGACAGTGTCTGAAAGTCCCCGTCTCCCCAAACCGCTCCAGCATTTGTTGTTCTGTGTTGCTGTTTTTGTTATTGTTCTCCTTTTTTATCAGTGCTATTCTGACTGGAGTGAGATGATATGTCATTGTAGTTTCAATCTGCATCTTCCTTCTGGCCAGTGATCCTGAGCATCTTCTGATGTTTGCTAGCCACCTGGATGTCTTGTTTGGTGACATGTCTTGTTCACTTTAAAATGGGTTGTCTTTTTGCTTCTTTTGGATTGAAGTGTTCTATTGAAAACATTAGCGATCAGACCATTTTTTCAGATACGTTATTGCCAAAAAATAGTACCCGACCTTAGATTCTCTTTTTATTCTTTTGGGGAAAGTTATTGATGAGCATAAATATTTAATCTTTGGGAGGTTAAAGTTTTCTAGTTTATAGTCTGGTGTTTGTGCATTTTTATTTATGTATGATAGTGTGTAGGTATTACATTTAGGTCTTTGCTCTGTCTTGAGTTTTGGTTTTCTGTGTGATATGAGATACGGGTCCTGTTTCATTATTCTGAAAATAGAAACCCAGCTTTGCCAGCACCATTTAATGAAGAGATGACCTCTTCCCCACTGAATGTAGTTCAGCCTTTGCCAAACATCAGCTGTTCATAGGTGGTTGTGTTTACTTCTGACGTCTCCAGTTTGTTCCATTAGTCTTCTAAAAAAATCACAAGAACACACTGTCACTGCTGTTTACTGTCACGTTGGCTTCAGCTCATGATGCCCCACAGTTCCAGGAAACACTGTGTTAAAGAGGCAGAGACTTCTTAAAAAATGGTCTAACAAGGAAGAATTATTCTGGCACAAGAACTTCGAGGGAAAATTTTCAGTTTCACTTCCTCCTTGAAGCCTTGTGATTTTTCCCATTTTGATTTTTCTCTTTTTATTCATAATTTTTCTCTTCAGGAATGATTCTCATTGGATAGTTATCCCGGTTTATTCATTTTGTAGTTTGAAGATATGCGCTGTTACATGCGATAATATTCCCAGTCCCAGAAATGGTATACAAACTAGCTACTACTCACCGCATGGTCCCTAGCCCAGTGCCATGCCCTCGCTGTCTCTCAGGAGGCATCCAGAGCGCTTAGGAATGGGGCCAGGTACGATTTGAAGGGAAGTCATGTGGACGTGATGAGTGCCTTGATTTCGGTGACAAAGGGGTAAAAAGGGAATCAAAGAGAACTTACAGATTTTAGACCATTTTTCCTGAGAGGATGGCAAATTATTACTGTCCCTGCACGTTAGGTTTATTTTTTTTCCCTTTTGCTTCCCCTGCCTCCCTTATCTCATACTTTTTCTTACTACTCTTGTCTGTGAAGCCTCAGGTAGAGGGCCGGTCAGAATGCGATACTCCTTTCTCTCTCTCTCCACTTCCAGTTTAACACAGCGCAATCCTGTCATGCCAGTGAAAGAAAATGAAGAAGTATGGCAGGTTTTCTTTAATATGGAAAACTTATAATATGTGTCTCTGATCAAATGTAAATCTTTCAAATGCCAAGTCAGGCTGAAAGTTAGGTTATTTCCACACATGCCTAGAATTAATGCCGAAGTCTCTCACAGAATTTCATATATGTATATAATATATATATACACATACGCGCGCAAACACACACTAACTGTTCAAAATCAGATTATTTTTCCAGAGTGAGTTTTATTTACATATTTATTCAGTAGTTCATTAGACAATGAAAAATTCTACCAGAAAGGCCTTTATATGAACATAGGAGAAGTGTGTGGTGGAGACAAAGAAACAGAAGATGCAATGTCCAGGCTCAGTATGTGGCTCTGAAAGAGTCCTCTGTAAAAGAATCAACTGAGCATACAGTGAGTCTGTTCAGTGCTGTGGGGTTTCTGGGGGCCATGGAGGTTCCAGTGTAGATTGGTGAGAGGCTCGTGGAAATAGCGTTGGCTTTTGGCACAGTGGGGTTGGACTTCAGATTCTACCATGAACCAGCATTGGGTCTCAGACACCAGAAACTCACTCACTGCCATTGAGTATATTTTGACTCAGAGTGGTACTAGAGGACAAAGTAGGACTGCCCGTGTCAGTTTCTGAGACTGTAAATCTTTAGCGAGTTGAAAGCCTCATCTTTCTCTCTTGGAACAGCTGATAGTTTTGAATGACTGACCTTGTGATTTGCAGCCCCAAACCAGGACTAGAACCTTAGTTTTCTCTTACGAAGATGAGGATAACAATAAGTACTCTGTAATGCAGCTGAGAGGCTTAAAGAGAGACCAAGGAAGCGAAGCACCCATCCAAGTGCCTGATATGTAAGGGCTCTTTCTCAATGTGTAGCAACTATACAGACCAGAGTGCGTGTGTGTCTTGTGAGTGAACAGGGTAGAGCTGTGCATGGAATAGGGGAGAAAGTGCACAGGAGGCTCAAATGGGGAGCTTTGTGGGAGCAGGTTTAAAGATGGAGTTTGCAAAAGGGAAGGAGGCATAGATTGAGAGGACAATATACCCAGCATAATGCATCTGTGGATAATGCTGTAAAAATGCATAGTGCTTATTATTCCTATGATAATCAACCTCGTTATTGGAGCAAATGAGCTAAGTTCTGTCATATGTTGGATGATCAGATCTTCTTAGGTTCAAGGCACTTTGTTCTCAGTAATATACTAGAGACGAAGTATTTAAAGAGATGGAGATTTGTAAGAAGTTGAATTAGCAAATGTTGTGTGATACATGCATGTATATCTGTTTTTTAATAGCAGCAGCAGTAAAGGAACAGAGAGGAGAGAAAGAGGAGAATCGTCGTAAAGGCTGCTTATATAGAGTCAGACACCTCAAGGGGTTTGATTTTTGATTTGAAGGTTTAGGGGTCACGATTTCATAGGACATTCAATTAATTGGCTTATCATTGGTTCTGGTACTTCTGTTTTGTCCCTGATTTGTCACAGGGTGCTAAACAGCTTGCAAGCAGGCATCTAAGTGACAATAACTGGTTTCGACGTACCTACCATGGGAACTCTGATGCTGGAGTGGGCTAAGAATTGGGCTGATAATCACAGCATGGGGCTCACAGCCACTAGTGACTTCAAGACAGGAAAAGTAGGCTTTCTTCCCATCCCAAAGGCTTACAGCCTCGGAGGCCCACAGGGGCTACTCTGTTCTGCAGTATAGACTCGCTATGGGTTGGAATTGACTTGGTGGCCATGGGGTTCATGAAGAACAGCAGAGGAAGAAGGAGAGTCAGGATTAGGAGGAAGAAATGGAATGCGCCCTGGGATAACATTTCAACTTTACATGAAAAGAATTGTTTCTGAATCCTTCTTCAGTCCAGGCCTCAGTGTAGCTTAATTAATGTGGAATAACTGCCGCGAGCACTGCACTCTGTCAGCGAACTATGTAGACAGGTCCAATAGCTCATCACACCTTGAGATGTGGCATGGGAAGCTTCGGGAACAGTGAAAGGCAGGCTGAACGTGGTTGTGCAACCTGAAGAATATAGTCAGTGTCACTGAATTGTAATTTTTAACTGTGGAAGTGGCATGTAAGGATACGTAAAAAAGTAATGCTACAAAATCATAGAAACCTCTATTAAACCTTTACAAAATGCGAAGCTATTGCTTCCTGACATATCTTCTGTCTACATCTATACTTCCAAAGGCAGTGTTTGTACCTATCTCGCCTGCCCTGAGGAAGGGGCATTCCTTTGCCCTCTTGGATTTAGACCATGTCAATGATAATTTTGGCATCCGCAAGGGATACAAATTGGGTTTCTTTCAAATGTTCTGTGAGTTTTCAGGACAAAGGGAAGTGTGAGGCCCAGGACCGAGGTTGTGGGATGAATGGGCTAGGATTTCCCGAATAGCTGCTCTTAGGACCGAGCAGGTGTATTTTGATGGGAAAATTCTTGGCACAACTTTCCTGGCCCTTTCTCACCTATACGGTTTTCATTTTTCTCCCCCCCCCCCAGTAAACTCTAATTAATTGTGCATTTTTCTTTGAGAAAACCTATGAAGATTATCCCACTGGGATCCTTACAAACAGTGGCTGTAACTTTCGGAGCTGGCTTTGTTGTCTGGAGTTTAATTGGCCCGGCAGATCCTGTGGGGCGCCGCTGTCTTGCAGCGCCCCACCTTCTATTCCCTTTCCTTTATGAAGGCGCCCTGATCAGACCAGCACAAGGACATTGCTGACAGGGTTTGTCCGTACCCATCCACGGATCCAAGGACATGCTTACATACATTTTGTTTGGAATAAACCCATGCGCAAATGAACGGAAACGGTAGTATCAATACTTTTTGACTTACAGTTAGCTGTTTTACCGTGTTTATTTTCAACAACAAAAATAAAGCAGGTAAATGATTGCATTAGTCATGCACAGGTGCCTGTGACAAGTAGCCGTATGTAAAGCAGAGTGATATCCTGCTAGTTGTCCGGCTGTCCTGAAAGAAGGGGTGGGGGTGGGGGGCTGTACAGCAAGTTCGAAAGCTGGAAAAGAGATTGTCTGCACTGTTGGGGCTGTACAAAAATAAATCATTTATTCACCAAATAATGGCTAATACTTATGTTTCATTAATCAAATAATACCTAGTGTTTGCTTTATTGATTATTATGCATCAGTTATCTCATTTCATCTTCATAACAGTTAGGAAGAAATTTCTGTCACATTATTTTACAATATTTTATGGAGGAGGGCACAGAAGCTCCGGGAGATTGGAGTGATGTTCCCATTGCCACGTGACTCTAACTTGTGGGGCTGAGACTCCAGCTGGGATGGTCTGCAGAGTCCCTTCTGCTCCTTCTGCCCTCCCCCACGGGTTGCGGTAGGAGGTCTGCAAGGCAGGCGCAGCGGGAAGCAGGGCAAGCCCTTTCTGTCTGTCTGCATGGAGTTAATTCCGAGGCAGAGATGAAATTCTCTGAGCATTCTAACTCCAGCTGTCGAGGGGAGGGACCCTTAAGCACTCTTTGGAACACAGTTTCTCCATCTCAGGACCATGCTCATGTTGACCTGACTGATTCTGTGGTTGCTGTTGTGATGGCCTGTCCGGCGCGTTACCGGCTGTGGATCAGCATTTCCTTGCCCACTAGATGCCAGCAGCGCCAGCAGCTGTGATAATCAGCAGTGTATTCAGAGATGGCCACATGTGCCGGGAGGACCCTCCCGAGTCTAGAAAAATGCGTTGGCTCTTGGTGAATTTAAATTGCAAAAGTGTGGAGGTGTGCAGCCAGCCTATATTCGGAGGTGACAGAGGGGTTGGCGAGACTCACCTTACTCCTTGGTAATCTTCTTTGTCTGCAGAAAAACTTGAACTCAAATGGCGCTGCAGGCAGGACATCTGGACTACAGCGCGAGAGACTTAAGGGCTTGGCGTAACCAATTGAGTGATTAAAAGGGAAAGGTTTTCAGATTTTCATTGGATAGTTATTTTAAATGAAGAGAAAATACAAGTAAAAGGAAGTGAGAAGTAAACATTTTATGAGCGAAACCCGTGAGAGTTGGGACTCAACACTACTGCTTTGCTTTTTCCAAGTCTCACAAGTATTTTCCTTTTACAGGGAAAAATCTTAGGACCTTTCTGTCACTTGTTTGAGCGGAAGGAGCCCTGGTACTGTAGTGGTTATGCATTGGGCCACTAATCGCAAGGTCAGCAGCTTGAAACCACCAGTTGCTCTGTGGCAGAAAGACAGGGCTTTCTACTCCTGTAAAAAATTACAGTCTCAGAAACTCAGCTAACTGCAAGGTCAGCAGTTTGAAACCAGTTGCTGGGGAGGAAAGAGTTAGTCTCAGCCTTGGAAACTCACAGGGGCAGCTCTGCCCTCTCCTGTAGGGTTGCTAGGAGTCAGCATCGACTGCACGCCTGTAAGCTTTTCTTTTGTCTTATTTTAATGGAAAAGATTTGAGTTTCCCTTTTCTGACAGGCTTCTACCGTACACGAATCTGGCTTTTGTCATTTTCAGAGTACCCTGGTTTGCTTCTGGGGGTTGCTGGTGTATTTTGGAATAGTCTGAACTTGCATTTAACAATGTTTTTAATGCATGATTGATTAGCCTTCGGTCCTCCTTATGTTTTAGTAGCCCTACAGTGGTGGTCATATATATATATCAGAATAAACTGAGGACATTTTTCTCTCAAATTCATACGTATAGATGCAGCTCCAAACCTGCTGCGTTGGAGTCTTTAGATGCAGGAGAGCATATGCTTTGACAGCATACAAGGGGGCTCCAGAAATTCATGGGAAATGTAATGAAAATAACGTAATTTTATTTTTGGAACAAAACTAAAAAGAAAAGTATGACCAGGCTTACTAGTCAGATAGCGACTGATGGAACGTATGAGCCGATGACCCTTGGTAACCCTCAGGTGTGGACATGAATTCACTCTCACGCTTAATGTTGAGCTAGAACCATAGGGGGAGCAGTCACACTAGAGAGGGAGAAGACCCGACACTCAGGGCTCAGGGGCAGTGTGTGCGAAGAACACGGCTCAGCGGGTGAGAGAAGCAGGACACAGGGAAGTCTGGAGGAAGCGGGAGAAGCAGGATGCATTGTGAGGTTTGCAGCATGGTTTGTGGAGTAGAGGACTGATCTGCCCAGTAACCTTCTACTCAATTCACTAAGAAGGTTCAAAAGATAACAGAAGTTTTAGGACTGAACTTTTTGAAGCTTCCTTTGAGTTAGAAAGCTCTGAAGCACACTCTGATTGAGAGGCATCGACAGTCTTTTTTCCCTGCCTCTTGGTCTGCAGTGACCTATTGTGACCAAAGGACTATCCCCCAATTCACAAAGAGCAGTTCTGTTTAATTCTTATTGTCTAGAACTTCTCTGTCATATCGAAGTTCAAGGGATGTTGGGAAATGTAAATTGTAGTTAGGAAGGTCACATGTCCAGCTAAAAATGAGGGGTTCTACGGCTCAGTAACAAAAGAGAACAGACATTGATGGACTGTTAGCAGTCCTTAGCACATTCAATTATTATAATAGGGGGTAATTTATTGAGCACTGAACGGGTGCCAGGAAGAGGCAAAGCCACTACATGATGTCCCTGCTTTGAGCATCCTTGTTTTATAGATGAGGAAATGGAATCTTCAAGGCCTGAACAACTTGTTTATGGGGACATAGTTGCTGAATATTGTGCTGAAATGCTAAAACAGTTTCTCTCTATTCTATCGGCATTTGCGACGAGGCTATTGAATTCTATCACTTACCTCAGTTGCCCAGGACAATTTAGTTACAGTGTTTAGAGTCTTTAGATTTATATGTAAAGCCAATTTGGCCTCTGTTGGTAACAGGAGTATCAATAAGCCTTTATGTTTAAGATTTTATTAGAACCATAGTACTATTTATTTTGAATTTACTATCTTTTATTTTTAGAGAAAAAACTAAGATGCTTTATTGTAATTTGGCTTCCAGTTTACAGAGAAATTTGGATTTTCCTTCCATAGTTCATATACCTTTTGGTGCATGACATTGACTGCAATGTGTACAGTGTAACAACACCCTTTCCACACCCTTCTTAGGTTTACTCTTTCCATTTGTCCTTCTTTACTATCCCTTTCTGTCTACTGAGCTTTACGCTGGTAAACATGCTACCTGTGCTCAGGGAAACATTCATGCCAAGACACATGGAGATCTCCCGGAGATGCCATGTCTACAGATATTGAAGGGAGGTAAGAACTTCATCCTAGGGCTGACACCCTGAATTTGGACTTTTAGTTTCTAAACTAGGAGAGAATACATTCTCGTTTCCTCGAACCAGTCAGTCATAGTATTTCTGTTAAAGCAAAACTAGACAACTAAATCTAATGTCTTAATTTAATGTTTTTCAGGAAGAATGAGGAGGATTTTGACACTCCCATGTTTATGTATTTTCTGAGACTACATTGAATGACAGTACTCATTCATTTTTCTATCTGTTTTTGATTTCGTGTCAGAAAGTCATCATGGACTAAGAATAGTACCTGTATAAGTCACAGGATAGTAACCCTTTCTTAGAAATCTGCATAATACTACCATTTTAAAATCAGTGATTTTACAGGGCAGAAACCATGTAAGATAAAATTCTAGTACTAAACTGTAAAGCTGACTTTTGCCCTAGTTTCTTATTTATTTTAGATTTACATTTCAGCTGTTGTAGACATGAACGCAAGCGTTCTTCTCTGTGTTTTTGTCAGTCATTTATTCATCACACAATCATGCTCACTTGACAAATACCCCCTTTTGAATCTTAGCACGTGCCAGCCACTTCTCCTGGCACTGGGGACACAGCGGTGAAATAAACAGATAAAACTTCACAGACCTTACATGTCTTCTGGTCGAGGAAGATTGACAAAACAGAAAATACATGGTAAGTTCAATGGTGATGTGTGCTGAGAAGAAAAACAATGCCATTTAAAATAGGGTGGTTATCACAATGAACTGTGAATGAACGCTTGAACAAAGGTTTCATGAACTGCAGGTGTGAGCCTTCGGATAGCTGAGGCGAGAGGATTCCAGGCAGAGGGACAGCATATGCACAGGGCTCAGACAGAACGCTGCCTGGAGTTCTTCAGGTGCTACTAGAAAGCATTGACGCAAAGGAAAGGATGATTTGGGGGATTGCGTGTGCTGTGGAGAGGCCCTTGTAGGTTTACTGCAAGGACTTCCTATTCAGCCTGCAGGAGATGGGAATTCTCAGGCTTTTAGAAAAACAAAGGAGGGACCCACCAGGTTTACATTTGAAAGGGCCTCTCTATGAGGACTTTGAAAAGTTCAAGGACAAATTGAGTTGAAAAGTAATAAAAAATTTCCATGAGCTTTTTGGAACCCCTCCTATAGGGGGGCAAAACATAGAAGCTGAGTGGTCTTCTAAGTGATTTTTGCAGCCTCTGATAGCAGAACTTAGACAGGCGGCGGAATTTAAAACTTGTCTATATAAGATATTGCGTGTGGTTTGTAAGAAAATTTGAGAATGCAAGGTTCTAAGGTTTGTTTTGTACTTAAAAGATATTTAGAAATGACAAAATAACGATGTATAAATTACCAAGGGCACATGAGGGAGGGGGGAGAGGGGTGGGAGGGGAAAAAAAAAAGAGGACCTGATGCAAAGGGCTTAAGTGGAGAGCAAATGCTTTGAGAATGATTGGGGCAGGGAATGTATGGATGTGCTTTATACAATTGATGTATGTATACGTATGGATTGTGATAAAAGTTGTATGAGTCCCTAATAAAATGTAAAAAAAGAAAAGAGGAGAAAAAAATGACCAGGGCAAAGAATGTACAGATGTGCTTTATACAATTGATGTATGTATATGTATGGACTGTGATAAGAGTTGTATGAGCCCCTAATAAATTGTTAAAAAAAAAGATATTTAGAATGTGGGGATACATAGGAAACAGCTGAGCTAGTTGTTCATTGTCAGAGAGCACAGGTCTAAACAAGCTCAACTGAATTAACATTGGGATCATTTAGTCTGTAAGTGGACAGTACTAAATTACTCTGCTCAACACAGTAATTAATTGAACAGTTGAGAATTAATTTTACAGATTGCATATTGTATGCACACCCACAACAGAGTATTTATTAATAAAATCAGATTCTTTATCGCCTACATAGTCATTTTGTCATGCTTTCAATTCTATATGGTGTCGACTCTGAGATTTAACAATAACTATCTGAAGGTATTAACAGAATCAAGGCTGATTCTACTAATTCTGTTTTTTGCTTTCGTTCCTGAAGATCTTCATCACTGTGGAGAGAAAGCTGGTTAAGAATATGGTTAGGCTCTCGGAGCAGGGCAATTCCCACTCCCCCTTCTAGTACTGGCTGCAATACGCTGACGGTCATTTTCCTCCATGCACATGCCAGTGAATGGAAGGACAGATTGCGCGTGGTCCAGCATTTGTCAATGATTTCTTCAGACAATTGGTATCTGAGAAAGATCATGTCATCAGTAAACTGACAAACTACTTGTTTAGATTAGTGGCTGTGTATGGCATACAGGATGATTTTAAAGCTTGACATTTTCTGGAACTGATTCTGCTATAATTACATATTAGCCGTGTTACTTAACTATGTTAAATAAATAATTTCATTTCATCTAACACATTTTTATGCATGTCAGGTAAAATAAGATTACATATCTAAAATGCCTGGAATAGAGAAGCTGCTTTGTCTTCAGTTCTTTGCTATCACTGGGGTGTATTGTCAAAAAGCAGCAGCCACTGTCCAGGTTATCTTAGTAGCTGTTGCAGTTTTTTAATCAAGTAATTATTTTTAAAAGATTTTTTAAAACATTTTATTAGGGGCTCGTACAACTGTTATCACAATCCATTCATACATCCATTGTTTCAAGCACATTTGTACATTTGTTGCCCTCATCATTCTCAAACATTTGCTTTCTACTTGAGCCCTTGGTATCAGCTCCTCTTTTGTTCCCTCTTCCTGCTCCCTCCTCCCTCATGAACCCTTGATAATTTATAATTTTTATTATTTTTTCATATCTTACACTGCCCAACGTCTCCCTTCACCCACTTTTCTGTTTTCCATCCCCCCGGGAGGAGGTTATATGTAGATACTTGTGGTTCCACCTTTCTACTCCACCCTCATCTGTCCTGGATTCCCTGTGTTTCCAGTTCCTATCTGTACCAGTGTACAGTGTACAAATCTGGTCTAGCTGGATTTGTAAGGTAGAATTGGGATCATGATAGTCGGGTAGGGGGAGGGGAGGGAGGAAGCATTTAGAAAGTAGAGGAAAGTTGTGTGTTTCATTGTTGCTACACTGTACCCTGACTGGCTCATCTCCTTCCAACGACCCTTCTGTAAGGGGATGTCCAGTTGCTTACAGATGTGTCTTGGGCCCCCAATCTGTACTTCCTCTCATTCACAATAATTTTATTTTTTTTCTTTGATGGCTGATATCTGATTCTTTCAACACCTGTTGATCACACAGGCTGATGTGCTTCTTTCATGTGGCCTTTGTTGCCTCTGAGTTAGATGGCCGCTGTTTACCTTCAAATTAAGACCCCAAATGCTGTATCTTTTGATAGCGGGCATCATCAGCTTTCTGTACCACTTTTGCACCCTTTTGTCTTCAGCAATCATATCAGGAAGGTAAACACACAATGATATGATTTTTTGTTCTTTGGTGCCTTATAACGTGATCCCTTCCGCACCTTGTGATCACACAGGCTGGTGTGCTTCTTCCATGTGGGCTTTGTTGTTTCTGAGCTAGATGGCTGCTTGTTTACCTTCTAGTCTTTAAGACCCAAGACCAGACATCCCCAAACTACGGCCCGTGGGGTCACATGTGGTCCACTGAGGACATTTATCCGGCCCACTGGGTGTTTTTGACCGCCCCCCCTCTTTTTTACTTCAAAATAAGATATGTGCAGTATGCATAGGAATATGTTCATAGTTTTTTTTAGACTATAGTCTGGCCCTCCAACGGGTCTGAGGGACAGTGAACTGGCCCTCTGTTTTAAAAGTTTGAGGACCCCTGCCTAGATCCTATATCTTTTGATAGCCGGGCACCATCAGCTTTCTTCACCACATTTGCTTATGCACCTACTTTGTCTGCTGTGATTGTGTTGGGAAGGTGAGGATCATGGAATGTCAGTTTAATAGAGCAAGTATTCTTGTATTGAGGGAGTAGATCAAGTAATTTTTAATGTTATGTCTCATCTTTTAAAATAGAAGTGATGCATAAAATATTCACTAAAACATTTCTGAATTTTTATTATTTTTACCTAAAAACTTCATCTACAAGGACTAAGTGATACCATCTTCTTTGAATTCTGGTAACACAAAACATTTCTCTAATTTCATATTAATCCCTTTCTGACTTTGTTATGGAGAAACTCACCTCTCAGTTTGGTGTCTAGCCACATAGTTCATGTTCTCACCCCTTTTGATCAGTGTAATTCACTTCTTTGCAATTCATTCTTTCTTTGTTTTCTTAATCAGCTTATTTTTAAATCAATCTTATGGAGAAATTTATGTATGATAAACTATCTTTGTAATATACCATTTTTATAATCATTTTCAATTTATAGCAAAATGATGAAGTACAAAGGGCTCCCATGTACCCTTTCTGTCTCTTGGATACAGTTTTTCCTTTCATTAATACTTGCATTGTGCATTAGAATTGCTACCACTGGAGAACCAATACAGCAGCATTATTATTAAGTATAGTACCTCATTTACATAAGGCTCCTACTCTGTGCTGTGTAGTTCTATGGATTTTGACAAATGCACAGTGTCATATGACTGCCAGCAAAATCACCTGCAGAATAGTCTCACTGCCCTAACACTCCTTTTGCCTATTTCCTTTCTTCTTCCCCTTGAGTCCCTAGAAACCACTATTTTTTTTTAAACTGGTTCTAGAGACTAGACTTCTCTAGGGTGTCATAGAGTTGGAATCATACAGTTCATATGCATTTTAGGTCCACCCATATATTTCCATAGCTTGCTAGATCATTTCTTTGTATTGCTGAATAATATTCCGTCTCGTGGCTGGACTGGAGTTTTTGTGTAGCACAAAGAGTTAAATCCTAAACTCTTAACTGGAAGAGTTGTTTCTGGAACTTACCCAACAGCCCCTCCAAAGAAGGGTAACAGGCGTGAAAACCCTCAGAAGGGGTTGAGCTCTGAGTTGCCACATGTTGAAATTGACTTTATGTTCCATAGTTCATCCAGTCACCAACTACAAGGCATGTTGTTAGGTTCTTGCGTGCCATTGACTCAGCCCCAACGTAGCAAGCCTATGTACACGAGAGTGAAATGCTGCCCCACTCTGCATCCTTCTCACAACTGCTGCTGTTTGAGGCAGGTGCTGTAGCCCCTGCCCCTTTCCTGTCATTGCATCTGCAGCCCTCAACTTCCCCTGCAGTGTCATGTCCTTCTCTTGGGACTGCTGTGCCTGCACAGCCTGTGCGAAGTATGGGAGACAGCTCACAGTCCTTTCCTCCAAGGATCAGTCACGTTGTACTTCCGCTAAGACCTTTTTTTTTTTTTTTCAATTTTTTGGCAGTCCAGAAGCTATTCAGTATTCTTCACCAACACCATAATCATAGATATCATTTCTCAGTTTTCCTTATTTACTGTCCAACATTTCCTTTCACATGATATCATTGAAAATACTGGGTCAGAGGTCCCCCCCAGCACCACCCCCAGCCCATTTGTCCAATAAAGTACATCATAATGCTTCTTGGAAGCTAGGGGTTAAGACCTGATCTCTCATGCTTTGGACGTATAATCAGGGGAAACCAGCCCTGGAGAAGGGCGTCATACTTGGTGAAGTTAGTTGAAAAGAGGAAGATCTTTAGCAAGATGGATTTGCTCAAGTCAACCAGTGTGGTGATGTGAAGGACCGGGCAGTGGGGCCTTCTCTTGTAAATAAGGTGGCTGTGATTTGGAACTCACATGGGGGCACTTACCAACACCCTGCACCCATTAAGGGCGAACTATTCAGTGATGCAGTGAGCCTCAAAAGAAGATCGAAGGAACACATGGCATCACCGGACCGAAGGAATTAGTTGACCTATTTCAAGAGACAGCGTGTGACCAAGAATCGGTGGTATTACTGGGAGAAATGCAAGCTGCAGTGAAGGCACTGTGACAAACAAGGCTCTGGGAATTGAGGAAGTACCAATTGAAATGTGTCAACTAGCGGATACTATGCTGAAGCACTTACGACTCTGTGCCAAGTAATTTGGAACGCAAAGAGATACGTGTCAGTGCCATTCCAAAGAATGGTGAATCCAAGGAACACAGCAAATATTGAACAATATCATTAATATTCCATGCAGGTGAGATTTTGCTGAAGATCATTTTACACTGACAGGGCGCTGCTAGAATTTCTAGCTGGACTCAGAAGAGGATGTGGTTGTAGACTCTGAGGTATCATTGCTAGTGTCAGGTGGGTATTTACAGAAAGCAGAAATCACCAGAACGATGATTATTTGTGTTTTATTAAATATGCAAAGGCATTAAACCATGATTCATTAGAATCGTAATAAATAATGTATGTGATTTAGAAACATGGGCTTTCTTGTACTCTCCGTTTTAGTCAAGCCAAGGTTGTATGTAGACATAAAGGTGGTCATTTGAACGCACAGGGTCCTGCGTGGTTTCAGATCCAGGAAAGGGTGTGTCAGGGTTGTGTCCTTTCTTCGTGCTTATCCAGTCTTCGCGTTGTGCAAAGAAGCTGAGCAGCTGGAGTTTATGAAGACAACTGTGGCCTCAAGATGGTAGGAAGAGCCAGTCACACCTGTGGGATTCAGGTGACACAGGCTCACTTGCTGACAGCAAGTGGGTGATATGTCCCTGAAGGGCTTTGTAACAATCCAGACATGCTGGAGTATGGGCTCTATAAGTAAGTTTTTAATTGCGAGGATGGTGCTGAGTAATTTTTTTAAAAGCCAGTGGCAGGCCAAATCAATCTGGGAAGCTATGGGCTAGACTCCTCTTCAACAAGGATTACACCTCAATGTTAAGAAAACAAAACCCCAAAGTTTCTAAGGACCCTTTTCTGCATGGCTCTCGTATGAAGGTGAGGGAAGAGACTGAGAATTCCCTGTAACTGTGAGCAGGATTCCCTGGAATGCCATCCTGCTGCATTTAAAATGAGCCCTCTGAAAGGCAGGAGGAAGGATGGAGCTGAGCCTATTGTTTGGATGTGAGATCCCTGTGCAGGGAATCTCCTGGATTCAGGACACAACAGTGCTTTGTTCTGTTGTCCTGTGTATCAGGTCTGACCCACGACACCCAACAACAATTGACATTTGATACTGAGCGTTTTCCTTATGCCCTGTGTCCCTTTCCGGTGAAGTGCCTTCTCAGATATTTTAACCCATTTTGTAATTGGGCCGTTTGAGTTCTTATTGTTGAATTTTAGTAATTCTTGTGTATTTTTTTGGATATAAATCCTTTATCAGGTGTACATCTTATAGATTTTCCCATTTTCTTCTCGAACTTTTATAATTTTACATTTTGCAATTTGGTCAGTGCTCTGTTTTAAAGTAGTTTTTTGAAGGATGTAAGGCTAGTGTTCAGATATTTGGGGCATGCTGTTGTTTTGTTAATCCAGTGCATTTATTATACAGCCCGTCATTTCTTTATTGGATTGTCTTTGCACACTTTTGAAAGATCAATAGACTAGATTTGTGTTGGTCTATTTAAATGCTATTTTACTGATCTATTTGTCTACTGTTTTACATAAACCATACTGCCTTGATTATTTTTCTTTCAAGATAGAAGCATTGCTTAAAGTCAGCTATTAACTGACTGTAAAAGAGGTGACCTTATTCTAGTTCATGTGCAATACGCTCCAGTATCCTTTTAAAAATGGATAAAATGCGTACATTGGTTGGAGTAGCATGTATGCCTATCACATATGGGATATGCTGTTTACACAAATATTCTGTGGTGAATTGTGCCACGGGGGCTCTATTACCATTAAGAGTCAGAAAACTTGAGTTCAAATCTCATATCTAAATTCAAAGCCAGTGTGAAAGCTGTCCATTCAGTGCTATTTGCTTACGTCAGCTGTGTTGTAGGTTAAATTAACTTACCTGAACGTAGTTGAGTGACAATGGAATGATATACTATATATGCTTGTGGTATATACAAATAATAACACAATTTTTAGTGTTAATTGTGTGTCCGATTACACAGGAATTCTGTAAAGTAATGAATATGAACATGTTATAGGCTAGGCAAGGCTATAAATGTAGAGCAGTGTTGAGATTAAAAATAGTCTGTAGATTTTTATTATGATCATGTGGTCCCTGGGTTTTCCAAATGATCGAGAGCTCAGTTGTTTACAGAAAGGTTGGAGGTTTGTGTCTACCTAGAAGCTCCTCGAAAGAGAGACCAGACAATTCACTTCTGGAAAAAATCAGCCAATGGACATTCATTAGAGAACAGCTCTACTGACATACATGGGCTCAGCATGAGTCATAACTGACTTCAAGGCAACTGATAGCATGGTGGGTTAGGAGTTGGGCTGCTAAATGCAAGATCAGTGGTATGAAACCACCAGCTGCTCCTTGGGAGAAAGATGAGGCTTTCTACTACTGTGAAGAGTTACAGGTTAGGAAACCACAGGGGGCAGGTTCGACCCTGTCTTCTGGAATCATTATGAGTCAGAATTGACTCGATGGCAGTGAACCAATATTGATTATGTATTTATGCAATTATATTTTTAACCTGCAGCCTCGAAGAAATATTTTATTGGCAAGAAAAGAAGGCAACCGTTTAAATTTCTCATTAACAGAAAGTTTTGCTGTTCTTGTGGTGCTCAGTCCCTTTCTTTCCTTCAGCACGTGGCGTTGGAATTTGACAGTGCCTCGGCAATACCAATTTCAGTCGATCCCAACCTCTAATAGCATACAGCCCAAGAATTCATTCAGGTACAAAATGTTGCAAGTTCTTTTAAAGATTTGTGGTAACTCTGTGTATTAACTTCATGGAGCACCATTGGAGGATAAATTATAGCATTTGCTGTTAGTGTGGGTTCCCCTACTTTCTTTTCCTTTCTCCAGTGAGCTGTTTTATTTTTAAGTCAGATTTATTCATATGTAATTTGCATATCATCATATTTATCCTTTTAAGGTGAAAGTTCTCTGGATTTTGAAAAATGTGAGCAATCATGTATCCACTAACACAATCAAGATATAGCACAAGCTCATCACTCCCCAACGGGCCTTCGTGCCTCTGCGCTTCGTCTCTTTGCCCAACGCTCAGGCCATGGGAACCACGGATCTTTTTTCTTTCCCTGCCCTTTTATTTGTTCCAGGATTCCATTTATATCAAATATGTGAAGTTCTGTGAAGTTTGTAAGTTTGTCAGAACAAGTGGTGTAGTTCTTGTGTCCTCTTACTTCAGTGCAAGAAGAGCCCTGCCCTGGTGGCAGAATGGGTGACATGTTGAGCTGATCACCACAACGTTAGCAGCTCAACCCCCCCAGCGGTCCACTGGAGAAAGATGAGACTTTATTCCTGCAAAGACTTGGGAACCCAAATGCAGAGTTCTACTCTTTCTGATGAGTTGGAATTGACTTGATGATCTTGGATTTTTTTTTTCAAGTGCAAGAAATTCTTCTTATTATTTTCATTGATTTGAAAGTTGAAGTGGTTGTGATGGCTAATTAATTGCATGTAGTGGTTGGTTCAATTGTTTCAAAGTTAGGATGAATTCACATAACATGAAAGCAGTGGTTCTCAACCTGTGGGTCATACTCCTTTGGGAGTGGGTGTTGAATGACCCTTTCACACGGGTTGCCTGATTCATAACAGTAGCAAAATGACAATTATAAAGCAGCAATGAAAATAGTTTTGTTTTGGGGCTCACTACCACATGCAGAACTGTGTTAAAGGGTTGTGGCATTAAGAAGGTTGAGAACCACTGCATTAAAGGGTCAGTAGGATTCGTCGCTACGTGGGAATTTTGTTACCTGGTACTGCCTGTATGTCCAAATTTACCCATGGAGGCATGCGTGGGTGTATGAGTGCTGTGTCCATGTTTGTGAGTGGTTCGAGGCAGGTGGTAAAGGATGGTGCTAATGAGCCCCAGGGCCCAGGCCTCATTTATCGCCCGAGAGGCTGATGGGATGGGATTTTTAGAGGGCAGCACAGTTGCTGAAAATCAGAGAAAGGAGGAGGTTTCTTTTCTCAGTTGCCTCTCAGTCAACCCTGTTGACTGCTGACATGGTAATGGAACTAAGGAAATAGCTTTACTGCTGGGGAGAAGTCAGTTGATCTGTATGAAAAGGAGAATAATAATAACATCAGCATCAGTGCTGTTGTATCTGTTACACTGACCAATTTGGAGTGCTACTGTTGCTCCACACATTTTGGTAGATGGCCAGCAATACAGCTGGAGAACACTAAATTGACTACAAAAGGGTCAATTGATGGGCAATAGAAATTCTTCCCACACACATGGGTGAGAAGGAAACTCATTACTTACCTCCTTACGAGTAGAGCTTCAAATCACTTAGTACCTCCATCCTAGGAAGTTTCATATCCTGATAAATTGGGATAATTATATAATCTTCTATTTTAGATTGTAGCATTATCATAGATGCAAATAGGTGGAAAGACAATACTAACAAGTATTTAAGTTTCTGCCACATGCGCACTTATGGATGCTTTAAATACATCTTACAAGCCGGACAGAAACCCTTAAAGGGGGCTTTGTGATTCCTATTTTCTACATACATAAAGTAAGCAGAGCCTTTCGAGGGCCATGCAGCCAGTCAAGCCAGATACCACCTTCAAAGACCACAGTCAATGTGCCTCCCCTCGTTGATTTCCCTGTATGCTGTGTGGTGACGCTTCAGTGTCATTCCTTTGGTCCATTTATCTACTAGCTAAATGCATTGATATTGTTCACAGAGCATCAACTTTATGATTATGTACAAGTGTTCAGCAAATAACAGGAATTGCTTTTTCATTTTCTATATTTAGGAGGTTAGAACAACTCATAATAAATATGATGACCTTAGGTCAGACATTTCCTGTAAAGTAATGACCAGAACTTCTGCAGCCTACTATTAATTATGATCCAAGAGCACTCAGCCATTGCTTTAAAAATAATAAAAAAATAAAGAATACAACAAATGATGCTTTGGTTGTTATGTAACAGTGTGGTGGGTGTTAAAAAGGTAATTTTGTTGGCCTATGACTATTTCCCGTAACTTCACTCACAAGAGCAGGTGAACTCATTTTCCGGTAGGTCGCAAATGTACCAGCTTGGGCTTTATTACCCACTTAAACTTTAATAAAGTCTCAAGAAGGTTATCAGTCTGTTAACTTTCTATGGTTATGTCATTGAAAATCTATGAGGTGACCATTCCGTTTTTTAAGCAAATGAAGAAAGATTGGGTCCAGGAATATTGTGAAGTATTTTTTTCTGCATTATTTTTCTTCTTCCTCCTTCTCTCTCTTTAAAAATTTTAAAATTTATTTTAAAGACCCGCTCCCCACCTTCCTCCTTCTCTTGTCATTCTGGGCAGGCCTTGACTTATGAAAGATTTTCAATCCTGCTTCTTTCTTTTCTTTTGTAAGTTACAATAGTTAGGTCGGTCAAATGTTTGCCTTTGTGTGTGTGTGTGTAATATTTCTATGAATAAAAATCATTAAAGAAGTACCCTGGGATATATTAAAACATCCTTAACACAATACAATAATACTTAATAATAATGTTTTGATGTGCATTGCAAAGTACCATCCCTTGTGACTACAATCCATTTCCTCTCATTTTTAGTAGGCAACACAGGGCTGGCCCTTCAGTACAGGCTGCAGCCAAGTCAGACCTGGGTGACCTGGAGACTGCCTACATACCTGAAGGGATTTGTAGGATGTTTTTGTGGGTCTTGAAACAAACTTTTCTTAAATTTTGAGAAGGAAGAAGTGTTTTCCCTCCCTCTATCTCTCCTTTCTTGTTTTATCCCCTTGGAATGTTTCACTCCTGTGATGTAAGCCATTGGTTAATTTTATTAGATTAGAAGCATTCAACTTTGGACTTAGCTGTTCAGCTTGACAATTGTATTATTTCTGGCAGGATATATGTATAATTTCAAACAACTGTATCAGGGAACAAGGCAATGTATCTGTTCTTTCCAATGGCCAAACCATTTGGCTGCTTCTTAGAATTTTCATATTTTATTTGCCTTATAGAACACCTGATGAAGTGACTACTAATATAGATGCGTATTTTGGGAAAAAATGTAATGTACATTAGATGTTGAAGTGAACATTTTAAGAATGGTATTAGGCAAATAAACTATAATAGTGGTAAGGTTATTAATTCTATCATCAAAGGGGAATTTTTTATTTTTTGTCAACAGCAAACTTTGTTCCATTTTATCACTGGGGGAAAAAATGTGCTTCCAGCGCTAGTTCAAACCTTTATTTTTAGGTAAAGCGTGGAAGATTTTAGAAAAAACATATTTCAGAAAGTATATAGCATGTAGCTGAGAACTGCTAGTGTGGGGGTCGGGTGACAGTTCCCATGGGAATTCTCCACGTCTTGTGACCATTGTTGTTCTGGACTATCTTTTCAGGGGTGTTTGCCCAGCAAACAGCTTTAGAAGCTAGGAACAGTTCTGCCTTTGAGGCACAGGGGAGATTTTTTCCTTGATCCAAATAGATTCTGTGCAGAGAGGTTAGCAGGTTTGTGTGCAGCTCTCTATAAAATTGGGGACTTCCTAAATTTGGGATTCTTCCGGTGTGACACAGACACTGTGAGTACAGCACCCCCCGTGAGTGAGAGAGTCTGTGACTGGGACGTCAGCGTTTATGGAATTGTGACAGGCGAACAGGGGAGTTTGACAGCCAGATAGAGTTCTCAGTCCCTTCACAGTGCTTGATTTTTTTTTTTATCACATGTAGCTAAACATTAGAACACCAGGCCTTCCTTTTAAAAAAGAGAAAAAAAAGGAATACAACTGCCTTATAAATTGCACTTATTTCTCAAACTAAATGCACTGGGAATGAAGCATTCATATATACTATTTGCCGTATAAAACTTCAACTTATGGCAGCATTTATTGCAGAGACAAGAGTATGAATATGAAATTAATTTTACTTGCATAAACTCACACTGCTTCAAATGCTAAGCAGTACTGATAGTTCGAGGCTTGATGTGTCCATGGTGTGTAGTTCTGTGCAGTTTAAGTGTTTGGCCCTCAAAGGAGCAGCAGGTGGCACTTATATCTGAGTTCTAGCAAATGAATAAAACACATGCAAGAGATTTAATATATCAAGATGCCTGGTAACTGTGATCTTAATTTTTTTCCCCTTTGGTGTTGTGTTCTTTCTTCAGATGTGGCGCAACTGATACGGGAATTGAGAATTGGGATTAGAAATGGGGCTACTTTTTGAAAAGCTACTAAAGACGTTGCATTGAATGCCCATGCTCAGCTTGGTGGCAAGTTTGCAGTCAATGAACCACAAATACCTGTTAATATAAGTGATGTATTCATCGCAAGTTTACCAAATTAATTTGGTGCGCCCTAGATAAAAGTGAAATGCTCAGGCAGGTGTTATGGATTGAATGACGTCTCTCCAAAACATATGCTGTAATTCCTAACCTCCATGCCTGTAGGTGTAATTCCACTTGGGGGCGGGCTGTCTCTGTTACGATGTTTATGACGAGGGCTTTATGTAGGTGGTATTTCAGTCAGTCTCTTTTGATATACAGACGCAATTAAAGAAGCAAGCTAGTAGAGATGGGACTAGACTGAAGCTGAGCCACGTGGAGATCTGCAAGAAACCAGGAGGCTAGCTGAAGGGACAGGGCCGTCCACAGAACCAACACAAAGAAAATCCCTCCTCCAGCGCTGACTCCTCACCTCTTAACCTGTGAATTTTCACACAATTTCTGTTTGCCGTGGCCACCCACTTGTGATATTTCTATTGTAGTAGTGCTAGACATAGAAGACAGCAGGCATATTGATAGATTTATATTGAGATAGAGCCTTAAATTTTATATAGGGTATTTTGCTTTTAGCTTTAGTAAAGAATAACTTTAGTTATATTTAAAGGAAAACTGCATTTTACTTTTATATATTTTTTAAGTGACAAGTTATTCTCAGCAACTAACTCCCAGATCTTTCATTTGTATATTCTACACGAGCAAGATAAACTTCTACCTTCAACTTTGGTGCTGTTAGGAAGTATTTCAATATGATAGCTACTGGCTGCTTCCTACTAATTTTCTCGGGAAAAAATAAGCAAATTTATAGGTGTTCCACAAGTTCCTCAAGGTGGTAATGTTTTATGGAATGAGTAGTTTAGATTTTGTAAAGTCCACATATACTTTAGATTTTTATGGAGTGTGTGTGTGTGTGGTGTGTGTGTGGTGTGTGCTGTGTGTGTGCGTGTGCTGTGTTTAGGTAGCCATCTGCACCATAATTTATGATGTCTTGTGCATTTTAATCAGCGTCTAGTTATGCACAGTCCTAGCCTTCCTGCTACCTAAATACTTAAAACAGCAAAGAGCTGTGGGATATAGGGCATGTAGCTGGAAAACTACTTCCTGCTTTGCCTCCCTGTACCTGAGCAGATGATCTGCGAACCAAGGCCTCTCGGAGGCACAGCTGCTGAACTGCTGGAGTGCGGTTGGCAGCAGGAAGCAGGGACTGGGTCTGTGGCTGCCAAGGGGCCTGGCCTTCCTGCTGGTCAGCCTTGGGTGCTCTAGTTAGGGAGGGCAGCATGGCACCATTTTACCCATGGCTGTCTCTGAGTAGGCTTTCGGCGCTGGCGGAAAACGGGAGCTGGTGCTGCCATGTTGTTGCCATGCAGCCTCCTTGCCCGCAGGGTTTTAATTGCATTGTGTGGCTTTGGCACCATGGTCATTTTAACGGATAAGCATTCATTTTTCCCCCTTTGATGTGTAGTTTAGTCAGAAAAAACTGCAACTGAAATCCATTTCAAACAGAAATGCGTTGTGCCAGCTGCAGATTGAAGCCTGGCCTTGATTTGCAAATTTTCGCAGATTCGGAGGATGTTCTGCCAGCGAGCCAGCGCAAAAGCTGGGATAGGGCCAAAACCAAGCTCCACTGAACACTTTCCATCCCAGCTTCTCAATGTACAGATCCAAGGAACTTTTTCCTTGAGAAGACACTGGTATATATGTTTTTTGAATAGCCTTATACACACATAAATCCAGAACCCTGGCATGGAGATAAGGCTTCTGGGCTTTAATTCTGAGTCATGGGTTTGTTATATGACTTTGCTGGATTAATGGGGCCTGGAAAGACCACAAGGCACTTGGGGATACCAATTTTCAAAATAAACTATTTTTTGAAGTATTATTAAGTCAAAAAGTATTGCTAAAATTAATAGTGGCCTTTCTTAAAAAAATCTAAAGGTGCAGGTATTACTTTTCAACAGATTCTCCATCTAGGTCTACATACTTTCTTTTCCTTTTTTAATCATTTTATTAGGGGCTCATACAGCTCTTATCATAATCCACACATACATCAATTGTGTAAAGAACATTTGTACATTCATTGTCCTCATCATTCTCAAAACATTTGCTCTCCACCTAAGCCCCTGGTATCGGTTCCTCCTTTTCTCCCTCCCTCCTTACTCCCCTGTCCCTCATGAACCCTTGAAAATTTATAAATTATTATTTTGTCATGTCTTGCCTTGTCCAACGTCTCCCTTCACCCACTTTTCTGTTGTCTGTTCCCCAGGGAGGAGGTAATGTACACATCCTTGTAATCGGTTCTCCCTTTCCAACTCACCCTCCCAATGCCCTCCCTGTATCGCCACTCACACCACTGGTCCTGAAGGGATCATCCGCCCTGGATTCCCTGTGTTTCCACTTCCTATCTGTACCAGTGTACATCCTCTGGTCTAGCCGGATTTGTAAGGTAGAATTGGGATCATGATAGTGGGGGGTGGGTTGTGGGGGAAGCATTTAGGAACTAGAGGAAAGTTGTATGTTTCATTGTTGCTACATTGCACCCTGACTGGCTCGTCTCCTCCCTGAAACCCTTTGGTAAGGGGATGTCCAGTGGCCTAAACATGGACTTTGGGGCTCCAACCCGCACAACCCCCCCGTATTCATTATGATATAATTTTTTGTTCTGATGATGCCTGATACCTGATCCCTTTGACACCTAGTGATCACACAGGCTGGTGTGCTTCTTCCATGCGGGCTTTGGTTTTCCTCTCTGTAACCCATTCCTGAAAAATTCTGCACTCTTGCTTTACACCATGCCCAAATGGCAGATTTGCCATCCTCCAGGGACTCAGATGAATTTCCCTGTTGAACAAAAGGAAGCCTGAAGAGGCAAGCTCAGGCTGTTGGGTGAATGAGGTAAAGATTTCTCAGTAAATTCTCAAGGAATACCTTTGACACCCTCGAAGAATGAGCGGGACGTTTTGCCTCCCAAGATTCTGCCCCTGCTCGAGACTAGCAAGGGTTGCTCTAGGGGAAATTCTTTGAGAAACCTTATGGCAGACGATGGCCCCTCTTTCCTCTGAAGAACAGCTGGCTGTTCGAATCCCTGACCTTTTGGTTAGCAACAATGAATGCCTCAATCAGTGTGCCAGCAAGTCTCCTTTTATTACGAACATACCACAGCTCATTAACGAAGCAAGAGTGCGTGGCATCAAGTAGCTTCGCGCTAGTTGTGTAGTGTGCATTTCTAAGTCAGTGATCGTTCAAGTTTCTCACATGCAAGCTACATGCTTTTCTTGGATCGTTCATACAGGATCAAGACTCACTTCTGACAGGGTAGGATGTATTCATTTATTTTTAATGAAAATATTTGTGTATAGCAGACATTAAAAGAAGTGTGTGCAGTTATGACATGTCCTATCCTATTAAATTCATTAAACACACCTTGAGTGTTGACACTACTATGTACTCTGGTCTTCAGAACAATCCTAGAAGGTATTGTCATTCCTTAGTGTGAGGAAATTGAGCCTCAGAAAGCTGAAGCTAGTTGCCTACAATGCAACTTCTAAGTGGTAAAGCAAAATTTAGGCTGCTTTCTTATCTTCAAGTTCCATGTGTGTTCAACTCTACTTTCTTAAAACATGCTAAGGCATAACCTCAGCCTTCCTGTAGCTTGTATTCTGTGGCACTAGAGATACAAACAGAGAAAGTGACTGCTTAAATGTGAACTTTTGTACAATGGCTGTACATTATAATGGAAGCATGGGAGCAATCAGTGCATGTAAGTCTTCAGGGTAGTGAGACAGTTGTAGGTCGAATGTGCAAGAACCATGCAAAGTAGAACAGGTGCTTTTGCGGAGGCATGGCACGATGTGGGGAGCACAGCTACAGCTCAAGATGGGCATGGGGTAGGATAGCAGGAGAAAGCACATGGTAGAACTGAGCCTTCAGTGCTGGCCTCTGAAGGAAATTCTTCTGGGGAGAGGGAGGGCTGCCCACCTAGTTGGGATTGGGGCTGGTCCTTCAGACCTCTCTATTGGATCTACAGCTCAGGGAGAGGGAGTAAACGGAGGGAGTAAACGGAGGGAGTAAACGGAGGGGGAGGAAAAGAATGGGGAGCACATCCTGACCCACCAAGCCCCGAGGACAATATTCCTGCTCAGAGCAGCCAATGCACAGAGAGGAACATATGGCCGGGCCCACTATGACACACGACATCCCTCACTGACACATAGCTCTACGGGGGGCAACACTGGAGACACAGTGTGGGAATTGTGCCCAACCTGACCCCACCACACCGAGGCAAAACACTAAGGGTGTGCAACAGAACAGCAAGGTGAGCAGAGCAAGGAAGTCCAGAGGGGGTACCAAAACACAGACCTTGAACTATTTATAGGCTTTTGTCTTTTTGGTCATTGGGTTTTTTGTTGTTCTTATTTTTTGTGCATATTATCTCTATAGGTCTATCTAGATAAGATAGGTGGGATGAACAATCCGGAGGAGAAAACAACAGGATCCAGGGTTCCGGTGGGGTGGGGGTGGGACATGGGAAAGGAGGAGGTGGGGGAAAGGAAGTGGGTGTTAACAAACCAAGGACAAGGGAACAACAAGTGATCAAAAATCAATGGCAAGGAAAGTGTAGGCGGCCTGGTAGGGCTTGATCAAAGGCAATGTAACCCAGAGGAATTACTGAAACCCAAATGAAGGCTGAGCATGATAGTGGGACAAGTGGAAAGTAAAGGAAATAGAGGAAAGAGCTAGAAGGCAAAGGGCATTTATAAAGGTCTCAATAAAAGCATGTACATATATAAATATATTTCTATATGACAATGGGGAAATAAAGTAAATTCTTCTGGGGGGAATGGCAGTTGTCCACGTAGCTGGTATGGGGGACCGAGCCCTCGGGCCCCTCTAATGGCTCCCGTCCTCTAGTTCTTAATGCTTCCTCCCCCCGTCCCTATCATGATCCAAATTCTACCTTATAAATCTGGCTAGACCAGAGGATGTACACTGGTAACTGGAAACACAGGGAATTCAGAATAGATAAACCCCTCAGGTCTAATAATGAGAGTAGTGATATCAGGAGGGGAAGGGTAAGGTGGGGTAGAAAGGGTGGACGAATCATTAGGATCTACATATAACCTCCTTCCTGGGGGATGGGCAACAGAAAAGTGGGTAAAGGGAGATGTTGGAGAGTGTAAGACATGAAAAAAAATTATCAAAGGTTCATGAGGGAGGGGGATGGGGAAGGAGAAAAAGAAAATGAGCTGATATCAAGGACTCAAGTAGAAAGCAAATGTTTTGAGAATGATGATGGCAACAAATGTGCAAATGTGCTTGACACGATGGTTGTATGTATGGATTGTGATAAGAATTGTTAGAGCCCCAAATAAAATGATTTTAAAGGGGGAATAAAAATAAAGGACGTGAGGCATGGACAAGAACGAGGAGGACGGGGTTTTCCTGCTAATGAGTGTGAGCTTTTCCATATAGGTAATTTGTAGTGATTATAGGACTTTTATCAGGGGGGAAACAGGAGAATCAGTACTGCACAGTGACACCAATATCCTTTAACCAAAGCCCATAAATAATGCGTCTGCAATGGAATAACCTGGACTTATTCTTACTGTAGAGTATGTTAGAAAAAGTTAAGATATGATTTGGTGATTCAGGGTAGGTCAAAGGATGTTATCAGGAACCAGAGGTAATTCTGTAATTTGGTAATTTTATAAATTGGATTTAGTAGGAGTGCTGAAAGAAATCTGACACTGTGATTGGTCTCAGAAAAAGCAGAAATTATTCATATTAGCTGGGAGAGGGTGTGGTTGGCATTTTTTAACGGAGTACACGATACATCTGTTTTTTTATATGCTTAGGCAGGATTATGAAGTAGACTTGGCTTTGCTCTCCCTTCATCAAAGTCATAGTGACCTTGGGTGATGTTGGTGTTCCCTGGGACTGTTTGTGCCCACAGGACAACACTGCAGCTGTGCTGTGAGGGCCAGTCCGGGGTGTCTCTTCAGCCAGATTTTAGTGGTGCAAGCTATGTATTCAGACTCCACTGTCTTAGCTGAGTGAGCTTTGGCAAGCTATTTAGACTCATTATGCCTCCGTTTCCTTTTCTGAAAATAGGATTAGTTCATGGAGTTATGATGGAATATATGGGATGATAATATATGTAGTTAGAATCATGTCTGGGAGATAGTAAAATTTCAGTAATTATAATCGTTTCTATTATTTTGGAAATATTACTCCATCAGAATTGGAACCAAAGGCATGAGGAAGGAAATGCTTAGGAGAGCTGGTTGACTGCTCGGCCAGGGTGCTAGAAGTAGGCTCTGAGAGAGGCAATCCAAACGGACGTTAGACAAGACTCGGCCTCAGATGGTGGCGCGAAGACAAGAAGAGGCTATACGACAGTCTCCCTATGTTTATCCCCAAATGTGCGGTGGGAGGTGAGATTCTCACAATAGATCTGGAACACAGGAATCGCAAGGAAGATTAAAGGGCAAGAATGATAGCCAGCTGGAGATGTTCAGCAGCTGCTGGTGATACATAACCGAAACTCAGGGACAGGCCAGGCGTGCTAACCACTGTGCTTTCTGCTGTCTTAGAGAGGGCCTAACTGTCCACAGGTGAGAAGTGCCACTCATTTCATCCTTGCCCCCCTCCCCCCTTTGCTCTCTGCAGGTCTGAGGGAGGAGGTTTCCATGATCTCATATATAATACCAAACAATCAGCAGACTGTCAAAAATGATGGATTTGCTTTTTGTCAACAAAATGGAACATTCTTTTTTTAAAAAAAATCATTTTATTGGGGCTCATACAACTCTTATCACAATCCACACATACATCAATTGTGCAAAGCACACTTATACACTCATTGCCCTCATCATTCTCAACATTTGCTTTCCGCTTGGGTTCCTAGAATCAGTTCCTCATTTTCCTTTTTCTCCTTCTCTTTCCCTTCCCCCGCTTCCCCCACCTTCATGAACCCTTAATAATATATAAATTATTGTTTTATTTTATCTTACACTGCCTGGTGTCTCCCTTCACCCACTTTTCTGTTGCCCATCGCCCAGAGAGGAGGTTATATGTAGATCCCTGTGATTGGTTCCCCCTTTCTACCCCCTTTTCTCCTAGTATCGCCTCTCTCACCCTTGGTCCTGAGGGGTTAATCTGTCCTGGATTTCCTGTGTTTCCAGTTCCCATCTGTACCGCTGTGCATCCTTTGGTCTAACCAGGTTTGCAAGGTAGAATTGGGATCATGATAGTTGGGGGGAGGAAGCGTTTAAGAACTAGAGGAAGGTTGTGAGTTTCATTGTTGCTACATTGAACCCTGAGTGACTCATCTCCTCCCCACTACCCCTCTGCAAGGGATGCAAAACAGAACATTCTTATGCCAAGAAAATCTTGTCTGGGGCTTTTAACTTTGAATAATTCTGCATGATACTTTCACAAATGCTTAGATGGAAAAACATAAGGTGTTCTTCTAGATAGTCCCTTAGATAATTTTATATATCTGTCTACACATCTGTCCTTCCATCCATCTATGGCCATCAGGTTTGCTGAGTAATGGACCGTATTACTTTGGTTCTTAATAAGGTTGCTTCTACAAACCATGATTTGGCAGGGTGCAACCAATTTTTACTGAGAGATGTTATAAGGAACTGGCAAGGAACCATGGTTTATTTTTTAATTCACTTTTGGTTTTGTGAATAATCTGGTTCTCGATAGTGTACTAGGTAGACTACATGAGGACTCTGGGAGAAAAGTAACTTCCAGTGATCAATGACGGGAAGTGCTCTACTTCTCTTGAATATTCACCGCCCCCCTCCCTTGATGGTGAATTATGTAGCTGCTGTTATTTCCTTCTTTGAGTTAGTCACTGGGAAACTCAGAGGAAAGCATATGGTTCTGAATGAAGTATCTGTTACCAATAACAGTAATTATAGTGCTAATCAAAATTCTGGCTTTATTCTCTCCTCTTTTTACTTCCTGTTACACACCTTTTCTCAGTTCTCTTTAGTCTCATTACTCGAGTAAGGTACTCGGAAGATGGTAAGGCGCTTACATTCTTGTTTGTCCTATAAATACCTGAGTGTGTATGTGTACCTACACAACAGTTTTGTTGCTACTTATAGGTGTTGTGTGTTCCACGTGACAGAGTAGAGCTGTCTCGTAGGCTCAATCTGTATGGAAGCAGATATCTGGCGTTTTCTTCCGTGGAGCCACTGTGGGGACCAGGGAGTATTGCATGCTACAGATATTTTCGTTGGAAGCGTTTTCTTCCGTGGAGCCACTGTGGGGACCGGGGAGTATTGCATGCTACAGATATTTTCGTTGGAAGCTAAGCTGGAAACCATTGTGCCACCAGGGCTCCTTTGCACAGGCTTACACACATGTCATTGTAAAAGCACTAACAAGGACCTGACAAACCGTCTCTTTATTCCACTGAAATGGGCTCTTTTGTGTGGCATATGTAAGAAACATCCTAATTTCATAAGATGGGAGTTTTATCTTTATTACAAAGATATATATATATTAAAGAATAATGGAAGCAGGGTAAGAGGTTTTCTAGAGTTAAAAGGAACCAGAGGCAAATACTACTATAGACACCATCGTGCAATCATGGAGATCTACAAGTACATGCTTGTGTAGACACAAAGGCTGAACAGCTATGGGAGGTGGAGGGGGAAGTAAGCCCATGTACATACAGAGATTTGACAGAGGTTATTTGTATATGTGATTTTACCTTGAATTCAATGACAGAAATGAATGTGGCTGAGTGTACAGGGGATCAAGCTATCAAAACTTTTTAGACATAACCAAACAACCTCAGGGAATGGACCTGCTCTCTCAAGAAGGTAGTCTTGGGAGATACCATGGTCAATTGGCATGACAAAGACAATGTTCTACATCCTACTAAGGTGAGTAGTGACTGGGGTCATAAACACTATCAGCATCCATCTAAGGTGCAAATCTTGGGGTCTCCTCACCTGAGGAAAGAAGAGTGATGAAAATCAAGAGAAACCATTAGTCCAATGGACTAACGAACCATGCAGACATCAGTCACTATAATTCTGAGAGCAGAAGAACTAGATGTTGCCCACCACCACTGCCAACTGCCCTGAAAAGGATTATGTTTGGTCCTGGATGGAGCAGGAGAAAAATGTCGAACAAAACTAAAAATCTTAAAAAAAGATCAGGCTTTCTAATGGTTGGATAGATACAGGTGGAACCCCCGTGATTATGGCCCTTAGTCCTTCTGTGTGTTTTGAACTGAACTCCTTTGTTAGAATCATCAACCATTTAAGAGCAACAGGAAATACTCAAGGCAAAGCTTAGCTGACGGGGAATGAAGAGGAATGGAAATAGGACACACAGGAAGACAATGGTGTACGTGAGAGTACCTTGGGGGGAATTGCAACAAAGTGTGTAAGAATTGAGTATAAAACCGATTTCTGCTGTAAATCTCCATCTCATGAACAGTAAAAAAGTATTTTAAAATGCTATATGCAAGAAAAATGAGTTAGCTGTGTAACTCATGTGTAGATTGTGTTAGGAAAAGCTATGGATTTGAAATCAGAAGGATTTCATCCTTCTTGGTCTTTTAATAGCTGTGTGGCCTTACACAGCTACTTAATCTGTGTGAGCTTTGAATTTCTCGGTAGAATGAGAATAAAAATATCTGTTCTACCTACTTTTCCTTTATTGCAAAGATTACACTGGATAATGCATAATCCTCTGTAAACTGCAAAGAGCTAGAGGTAATATTGTTATCCAAGTTTTGATTTTCACTTCTTAGAAGAGTATCTGTCACAGCGTTAGAACAGGAGCCACCAACTTAACACCAATGTGAACGATCAGGGGTCAAGAAAACGAATCCTGTGATTCTCTGCCTTTTTCTCATCATCGATGGAGGCATTAGTAAAAGAAGTACTTCTCTCAATATTAGAATAGAAAACTCACTGCAACATCAGGGGTAACAGCAAGTAGCAGAGAAACAATACTTAGAAGAACCATCTGCCCTGTTCTGTAGGAGTTCCTGGGTAAAGCAAATAGTTAATGATCTTGGCTGCCAACCACAAGGTTGGCAGTGAAGGTCCACCAAGTAACACCCCCGATGAAAGGGCTAGCAATCTACCCTTGAAATAAACTTGTGGGACATCATTCCACTATAGCACACACAGGGAGGCTTGCCGCGAGAGGGAGTCAACTCAGTGGAAGATCGTTGATGCGTGTTTCTGTATGTCCTGTACAAGGAGCGCAAGTGGGGCCGGTAGGTAAGCATTGGACTGCTAACTTCCAGCTTCTCAGTTCAAACCCACCAGCCAAAGACAGCTGAGGTCATCTTGTCGCATAAACACACACACAATCTTGGAAACTGACTGGAGGATGACTGTGAGTCTAAGTCAGCACAGTGGCAGGAGGTGGGTTAATGTCAGATACAGCCAGCAGCCACGAGTCAGTGACTCCTCGTGGTTACCAGGCATACATGGGAATGGTTTTGTTTTTAAAGAGAAGGCAGAAAAAAAACCTTTAAAAAAGTCTTCCCAATATAGTTTTTGGTAATTAATTCAAAATTTTAAAAATACATATATTGGTGAACACTGTTCAGGGAGGACAGGATAAGTTGTGGTTACTAGGTCATGACCTCAGTTACAGAAAGTATTTCTGAAATTCGGCTCATGTGTGAGGCAACACGGACCCAAAAAGGAATAAATTTTTAAGTTCTTTGTAGAAAGCAAACGCACATCTATTTTTTAAGTGTTACAAAGCATTTCTCTGGTGAATATTCATTAAATTCTATACATGGTGTTCTAAAAATATTCAAATTTGTTTCTAAAAGGCACTTTTTACTATGAATGCATTACAAAGGTATATTTTTAAATGCACAATTAATATATTCATGCAGCATACAAAGGAAGCAGTATTTATAAATAATTATTTGTGAATAATGTACAGTTTTGTTAGGTGTTGCTGTCTTCTGCCTAGTTGTGGTAACATGCTGATATCAAACAACAGGTATTCCTAGGGACTGTATTCCAGGAACATCAAAGGACTGTTGGCTGCTTATCTTATTATAGTAGGTCCCCGGGGTAAGATATCAAAAAATGAAATTGAGAAACTAGCACATTACCCAGATTATATATAAATATATGAACACCAGATAATAGACTAATTTCCACCATGTATTAGACTTGTTATCACTACTTTAGAATTAAAAGGGATATCTGAAAACGTCAGTAATCACCATATGATAAATTATAAATGAGCTTTTGAGCTTGAATTTATCAGGTATGTCTCAAAAAAAAAAGTAGATCAAGATTTTCTGTAATCGCCACACACTAAGCTGGGAGTGAGTTTTAAAAACCTGTTGCCCTTGAGTTGATTCCGACTCACATGACCCGTTAGGACAGAGTAGAATTGCACCTTTGTGTCTCCAATCCTGTGCTCTTTATGGAAGCTGATTGCCACATCTCTCCTGCAAAGAAGCTGATGGATTCTGTGTTTCGGTCACCACCTGAGAGCATTAACCTGTGTCCCTAGCACTCCTTTAAGTGAGCTCTAGGACCTGGGTTCTCCAGGGCTGGTACCATCAGCAATGGATGCTGGAAATACACGAGCACTGTTTGGAGCCCTTGCCGACCTAGTGCTAATCTTTGCCTCCTAACAAATTAGCCATTGTCAGTTTCTCAGGTTTCATTTTTAATCTTTAAAAGGATGGCGTAAATGAAGATTTTCAGAGTTCTATTCTTACAATTATATTTGTCTGTGAAAATATTACCACTTGTGTTTCCCCATGCGCTAGGAGAAGGGAAAAAGAAATTCGGTTACAAAAATGTTTCTATAGAAAGCATAGTACTTATAGTGAGGAAGGTCACCACCAGTTGTAAGAGAACATACTGAAATTGAAACACAAAGATCGGAGATGATGTAACGAGATCAATTAGAGCCTATGGAGCCGTGCTTTCCAGCCTAGAGGAGGAGGAGGGCAGAGAGTAGCTTGTTAGAGTCATCTGGTGAGAAGCAGAATTTTTCGCATTAAAAACACACACCGCTCCTGTCGACTCTTTATGTTGGGTTTGAATAAGGTTGAAAACCATTTGTAATGAATATTGTATGAATTGCTAGAACAAAACAACAACTTACTTGCTGTCGGTTCTGAAGGCGCTGTGCTTATACAAACTACAAACAGGTTTGTTCCAGGTGATCCCAAACCCATCCTATTGCCCAGGTACACAAATAAATAACTGAGCTATCTGTCAAAATCTGACCCAAAGGAAACCATTTTAAAATAATTGACTATGATGGCTAATAGCATGACATGGGTCAAAAAAGTGTACTGGGCCAATCACATTGCTTCATCGTAAATTTTAAATAAGCCACATGGAGTTGCAGCTAAAAGGCGTCATGGTGTTGAGAGAGGTTGGGTTTGTTATGATGGGTATTCTGCAAGAAAAAATTTATCAGAAAAACATAAACACAGAAAAATGAGGGTGGTGGGGAGTCTGGTTGACAGAGGATGAGAGAATAGACAGAGTGGGCGAGTCACACTGGCGGCAGGGTATTTACCGCAGACCCCATGACTCATCTCTGCCACTGATTTTGTTTTTCCCAGATCACACATTGCCCATAGTCATTTTACCAGTCTTTGGTACAAAAAATAAACAAAGAAATTTTCACACCTATTTTTATGTTGACTTCACAACATCACATTGTTATAAAAATGGTTTAATTCCAATTTAAATGTTATCTTTTTCCATTTAAGCCTGTTTATCCAGTTTTATTTGCACATAGTCACCATTTTTTCTCCAAACTATTTTTTTTACATAATTTCAAGTACTGTCCACTAAAGAGATTTAGACTTCATCTTGAGAGATTTATATATCTGTATGTTTCTACTCAAATCTCAGGGGGAAAATAGGAAAGAAAGCCTGTAAAACAAATGAACATTTCTGTTGATCAAATAACTTTTGTGAAGAAAGAAAACAAGGGTGATTTTGTTTTTGTAAACAGAATTTTGTATTTTTAAGAGTAGAGTAACTATGCTAATAAGAAAAGTACAGCAATCAACAATCCTTTTTTGCTGGAGAGGAAAAAGTAATAGAGAAGAATGTTTTACTTATATCACTTGTAGTGCCTTTCGCACTGTTTTGGATGGGTCCAAACTTGGTGATGAAGTAAAAGATACTCGACTTTTAAAATTTAGTGGGATCTAGAATGCGAACAGGCATTGGTAAAAACATGGTCAAAGCATTGGAATGGCAAGTCTCAGAAGAGGCCTGATGTTGTTACATGAAATGAGGCCAGTTTTGACTCAGAGCAACGGTTTGTACAACAGAACGACACACTACCGGGTCCTGCTCCAGCCTCACCGCCGTTCCTTTGTGTGCCCATTGTTGCCAGCCACTGTGCCAATCCATCTTATTGAGGGCTTTATTTAATTAATTTATTTATGCATCTCTACTGAGTAGGATGCCCTGTGGCAGGATCTTGTCTTTCCTGATAACATAGCCAAAATACTTGAGACGAAGTCTGACCATCCCTGCCTCTAAAGAGCACTCTGGCTGTGCTTCTTCCAAGGCAGATTTGTTTGTCCAGTTAGCAGTCCACGGTACCTTCAATATTCTTCCCCAGCACTACAATTCCAATGTGCAGATTCTTCTTCAGTCTTCCTTATTCATTGTTCAACATTCACATGCCTATGAAGCAAATGAAGAAGATCATGGCATGGCGCTGGGGCACCTTATTCTTCAAAATAGCAGCCTTGCTTTTCACACTTTAAATAGAACTTGAGCTGCGTATTTACTCAATGCAATGTGGCATTTGATCTCTTGACTAAGCTGCCCTCAATGTTGATTATGGATCCAAGCAAGATGAAACCCCTGGCAACTTCAATGTTCTTTTATCATGATGTTGCCTATTGGACTAGATGTGAGGATTTCTGTTTCCTTGACACTGAGTTGTAATGCATAGTGTAGGCTGCAGTCCTTGGACTTCATTTTCAGTATGCAAGGTTGTATCATCTGAATATCATAGGTGTTAATAAGCCTTTCTCCAATCCTGATGCCATATTCTTCTCCATGCAATCCAGGGGCCTTAATTATTTGCTCAGTTTACAGATTGAACAAGTGAGGTGAGAAGACCCAACTCTTGACACACACCTTTCTTGATTTCAAATCATGTCATATACAAAGGGATACCCCCTAAAACCAGAATTGGGCTGGCAGAGCTTTCTTAGTATGTGTTTTCCCCACTGGGCAAGCATTGAGCAACTCTCTCTGAGTTAGTGTATCCAGTGGTGTCACCTGGGGAGGTTCTCTATGGTCTCAGTGGATTTTTTTCATAAAACCAGTTTCTCTCAAACCTCATTTCTTGTGATGGTTGATTTAAGTGAACAGCTTGTGGCTGTGAAGTTTTGTTTCCTGCTCGGGAAAAATGACACAGAAACTGTTGCGATGTTGAACACAGCTTACAGGATAGCACTATGGGAAAAACTCAAGCGTATGAGTGTTTTCCTTGTTTCAAAAAAAAGGTGAAATGTCTATTGATGACAAAACTCATTCTGGACATCCATTAACTTCCCAAACAGATTGAAACATTGACTTGTAGTGCATTTGGAGTTCATTCCACCACGTCAGACTGTTAGTCAAGTCAATCTTTCTATTTAGAGCAGTGGTTCTCAACCTTCCTAACGCCACGGCCCTTTGATGTAGTTCCTCATTATTTTTGTTGCTACTTCATAACTGTAATTTTGCTACTCTTATGAATCGGGCGAACCCTGTGAAAGGGTCATTCGACCTCCAAATGGGTCGCAACCCACAGTTTGAGAACCTCCGATGTCGAGGTTCTATAAGGATAAATGTAATTACTTTGAAATGAAGGATTATTTAGTGAAATTGAAAATATGACTGCCAGTTCTTTTTAATGGTACATTTTATTTGCCTTAACTACCGTATATACTTGAGTATAAGCTGACCTGATTAACAACTGAGGCACCTAATTTTACCACAAAAACTGCATAAAAAATGTGCTGAAAAATTTGGTTTATACACGAGTATATAACTAATTATTGTAACATGCATTTTGCCATTTACAGAATATTTGATTCTTGGTTATGGGACTACAGGCTCAATATTGGATGCAGTGCATACAAGAAAATAATTGTCTAGTTTTGGAGGGAGAAAATGTATTCTTGCTGACCATTAAAAACAAATGTCAGTCTGGGTGTCAAATTGTTCCTTGTTACTGATGAAAGCCATCTTTATTAATATTGTTATGTGAAGTGTATATGGATGTAATTTAAATAAAATCTTCCAACCTATTTTTTCTGGTTAACCTCCTGTTGAAAATTTCCTTTTTTTCTCCAGATAAATTGAAACTGACTCTATAGTTGGACAAGATATTCATGTGATTCTTTTAGACCCTATTAAAATGTAGATTCTGATTCAGTGTACGTGAGATGGATGTTGAAATTATCAGCAGTGGGTTGAACTGGAATTCCCGATGTAAACACCCTGATTTAGACCTCCACCCGATTGTTAGTTTGCTGTGCTCTGATGGCTGCGTGTTGCAGTGATCCTAGAAGCTATGCCTCTGGTCTTTCAAGTACCAACTGGGTCATCCGCAGTGAATAGGTTTAGCAGCGCTTGTAGACTAAGACAGAGTAGGAAGAAAGGCCCGATACAAACATTAACCAATGAAGACCTTAGTGATATGAACTGATCATTTTAAGACTAGTTTGATTTGAACTGGTCGAGTTATGGAATAGAACAGCACTTCTGGTCAAGTAGAAGACCACTAGAGTATCTAAGGAACAATTTGGCTGTACTTCTTTGAATACATATTTATTTGTTCTTCTCACAGTCCACAATACTTTCAGTATTCTTCTCCAACATATTAATTAAAATGCATCAATTCTTCCATCTCCCTTATTCATTGTCGAATTTTCACTTGCATATGAGGAAATTGAAAACACCAGGGCCTGGTCAGGCACACCTTAGTCTTCAAAGTGACCTGCTTGCTCTTCGACACCTTAAAGTAGTTTTGTGTGGCAGATTTGCCTAATGAAATATTTCACTAAATTTCCTGGTTACTAAACAGAAGGCAGCTATACCAAGATTATTGAACAGTCAGTAGGCTGACAATCATTGTCTTACCACATCAATGCCCCATATGCTATAGGAAGATATATATCATTCTAGCAAACCTGTGACTGACATTCTCAGTGAGTATTATTTTAAGTTTTCCCTGGCAGCCAACTCCCATTGTTTGTATAAGTAGCGTCCAGCCATGAAACGATTGATTCTGTACAAGCGAATAATTCAGGTCCTGCGATAGGGAGTTAGTCTACATTGGACCGATATCTCTATTTAAAAAAAATTAGGTACCAGGGGCTAATCAATGACAATATTAACAGAAGATCTTTTTGCCTCAAGGAGGTGATCAATAAGACTCTCTAACATAAATTGACAATGCGGTCTCTAAAGGGAGCCAAATGCAGATAAAAATCCATACATCCAGAAATAGATTTTGGGTTCATACGATATCCTATAGAGAACAATTAGTGCTTACATCATGGCCCTGCTTGATAGGGAACCGAGGATATATGAATGCTATATCAAAGTGTGGTGAAGAAATTAGATGGTGCTTTACTATCAGAAAAAAGATAACATCAGAAGTCTTAAAGGATTGTTTCCAAATAAGCAGCCATCTAAGTGAGATGTCAACTAAATCCACTTAGAAGTACACCAATATCAGTGACCACCAAAGGATTATAAACCATATCATCTGAAGCCAAAGGAGGTCAACAATATCAGAACCTAAATTGTGAGACATTAGTTTGCAGAAGGCTATGAGTGATGGGGGGCGCCCAAGATACGTTTGTGAGTTCTACATAGGAAATAAGTCTTCCTTGATTCCCTAGATCCATAATTGAGGGATGGGACGAAACTGGTTGCCAAACCAAGGGCATGGCAAGATGACTCTAGGGAGATCAAAATGATAACCTAACTTGAGCAGTGAAAACCTTGGCAGCTGATTTCCCCTCTGTTAAGCCTGATCTGGTTTTCATCATTTTCTGTAGTTTCTTTCTTTTTTTCATTACGGGGTTTATCTTCGATGTATTTTATCATTGAGGGTAAGCTCCTGTGATGAATGTTGGGCCTGATCTGGTTTTCAATATTTTCTGTGTTGTGTGTGCGTCTGTGTTTTTATACTGGGTTTTATTTTAGATGCAATTTGTCTTTGGGGGTAATTATCTTGAATTTTTGTTACATTTTTCTGTTGATCAGATCCAGGAATGATGAACCTATAGAGACAGCAGGCAGAATAAGGGTTTCTGGGAGTATGATTGAGGGTGATGGGAGAAGAGAGAGAGATGATGTCAGAGTTCAAGAAGGAAGCGAATGTTTTGAACCTGATTGTGGTAGCAGTTGTACAGTATTGCGCCATGTGATTGAACTATGGGATGACAATATATTAGCCCCCAATAAAATGGTTTTTTGGGGAAAAAACCAACAAAATAAAATTTTTGCAAACACTGATCTTTCCCCTGTTTATTGTGATGTTACCCATTGGTCCAGTTGTGAGTATTTTTGTTTTCTTTGCATTGAATTGCAACCTATACTAAAAAGCGACTGTCCTTCATCTTAATCAGCAAATTCTTCCTCCTCCTCACCTTCAGCAGGTAAGGTTGTATAATCTGCATATCACAGGTTCTTAGTATGCCTTCCTACAATCTTGATGCCAATTTCTTCTTTATATCATGCAGCTTCACAGATCTTTTGATCAGCATGCTATTGCATAAGTATAGTGAAGGATACAACCCTAACACACACCTTGTTTGATTTTAAACCAATGTGTACATCCATTCATGTTCCTATGGCTGCCTCTTAGTCCATGTACAGGCTTTGCATAAGCACTATGATATCAGCATTTTGGAATTCCCGTTATTCTCAATGTTACCCAGAGTTTGTTATGATGCACACAGCTTCATGACTCTGCATAGTCCATCAATAAAACACAAGTAAACATCTTTCTGGGATCTTCTGTCATTGTTAGTCTTGTTGCATGTCCTCTTCTGAATCCAGCTTGAAATTCTGCCTGGTACCTGTCAATATGCTGCATTGACTATTGTTGAATTATCTTTGGCAAAGTTTTACTTCCATGTGGTACTTATGGTTTTATTTGATAACTTCCATCTTCATTTTGGTCACCTTAAGCTCTTACTTTATCCTCTCTGCAGTTTTCTATAGCTGTATATGTTCAGGAGTTAGCTTTAGAGTCTATTCTGATATGGATTTTGATCTCTTTTTGCTTCCTGTCTTTTAAACACCTTTTGTTTTCTTCATGTATGAGCTTCATGTCAACCTACAGATGACAGATTTTCTCTCATTAGTTTTCTATGGAGCATATCTGTTCCACAGGTATTCTTGAAATTCAGATGGGATATACTCAAAGTTGTATTTTAGCGATGTCAATTTGTTTTCATTTTCTTTAGTTTCAACTTGAACTTGTGTGTGAGCAATTGGTGATCTGTTCCACAGTTGGCTCATGGCTTCACTTTGGCTGCTGATATTGCATTTCTCCAACTTCAAAATGTGGTCCCTTTGATCCCTGTGTACTCTACCTGTTGAGATCCATGTGTACAAGTCACAGTTTATGTTGTTGAACAAGGTATTTGCATTGCAGAATTTGTTAACTCAAGTCCATAGTAACCCTGTAGGATAGAGTAGAACTGCCCCTTTGGATTTCTGAGACTAAATCTCTATAGGAGTAAGACAACTTCATCTTTATCTTTCAGGGCTGCTGGTGTGTTTGAACCACTGACCTTGTGGTTTGAAGCTCAATGCATAGCCCACCATGCCTACAGAGATCCTTAAGGAGTCATTGTTCTTGCAAAATTCTGTTACTGTTTCTGTCAGCAGGGTCATAGTTCCCAATGACTGCCCCTTTTTCTTTGTTGCCAGCTTTTGCATTGCAATTGCCAATAACTGTGATGGCATCTTGATAGCATATTTGTTCAGTTTCATACTGAAGAAATTGGTACAGTTCTTCAATGTCTTCACCAGTAGCTTTAGTGTTAGTTTGTAAATTTGGATACAAGTTGTATTAACAGGACTTCCTGTAGATGTATAGATAATATTTTATCACGGACAACATTGTTCTTCAAGGGAGCGCTTCAAGTATTCTCTTTGATGATGAGTTTGACACTATCCCACTTCCCATAGCCAAATCACTACCTGATTCAAACTGATCAAAACCATTCCATTCAGCTCACGAATATGTAGGATATTGATCTCTGTGTGTTCCATTTCATTTTTGGTGACTTTCAACTTTACTAGATTCATACTCTGTTGTGGGGGAAGCCAGCCCCCCACAAATAATCATGGGTTCAGTAAGCACAGTTGTACTGTTGAGCTATATAAAGATTATAATAAAGTCATAGAGAAATGGGAGAGATGGGAGAGAGTAAAATAAAGAAATCAGACACATTTCTTGGTAGCATGCTCACCTCCTGGATGGCCATGATCTCAACAGCCAGGTCCATGCACAGCGCGGGCAGAGAGGGCAGGAGGAAGATTTATTACTAACCAAGGCTTATATATCTTTTGGGGGTGTGCAAGCCCCCTAATTACAGGTAAAGACATATGTCACAGGAAAGGGTTGTACTATAGGTACTACAGTAATGAGGGAGACAATCTAGGGGTATACGCACAATAGGAAGGGGAGTTATTGGGGGTACACATGTGACAAGATGGGCAGATCCTAGACTCATGATGGTGGGCTAACCTTGATTGCCCTTGAGCTGCAGACTCCAAGCTTTCAGGGGAAGCATTCCATTGTCCCTAACAGCAGGGAGTGAGCCCCACCTGTGGTGGGACCAGACAGTAGTCTGATGGCTGAATGCCTTCAGGGCGGATATCTCTTAAGCATCTGACCTCCCACCATGTGCCTGCAAACAGCCTCTAATGTCTGGCATATCTTTGGGGGAGACAAAGCTGGGGAGAAGTCTTTTTTATATCCCACACTCTGTACATTCTATGTTCTAGTTATTAATTGATATTTGTAGCTCCTTCTTATTTTGATGCTCTGTCTGTAAATGAAGTTTCCCAAAGCTTTCCTCTATCCACATTATTATGGTGGACTCTGCCTTGAGAAGGCAGCTCTTCCTTATCTTATTTTGAGGGCCTTCCAAGGTGAGGGGCTCAGCTTCTGGCACTTTAGCGAGCAGTGTTCTTAATCCCTCAGCAGTGGGAGCCTGGTCCCCTTCAGGTACGCAGCTAACAGTGTTCCCCTCGTTATAGTGGTCAGTGGCTAATACCTGATTTCTGCTTTGGGGTCTCTGTGTGGGAACGCTCGCTGAAATGCGTTTCCTTTGGTGGCCCTGGCTGCATTTAAAGTACAGCGTCACAGCCACCGGTGAGTCGTCCATTATCTCAAACTGACACGCGAGGGGTGGGATCGCTCCTTCGGAGGAGCCTTATTCATTTCCCCGCTTACAGAGGCAAAGATGTTTCATAATGTGCACTGACCAGATGTGTCCAGTGAGAGGAGGTGCAAGAAGGTGGAGACCTTAAAGAAACAGATTTTAATTAGAGGGAATAGAGTTCGGAGGGGAGGGAGTCAGGGGCAGTGTCCGTATTTCTCCTTAATTCACATTAAGACTTCTATTGAGGAAGTGAGAATATGATGTGAACTGGAGGGTGGGACCCTCACAGGGGTAGGAGAGTTTCTGAAAAAATAAGTAGTGCTGGTCAGGCAAGTGAGTGAGTGAAAGAATGAACGATTGTTCTTATACCATTAACCCGTGCTGTTAACAAAAGTAATTAGGTTATGTGCACGAGTGATATTCTAAAATTATTAGTCTTTGGGAAATTGTCATTATTTTTTTGATCACCTATTAGAACACACTTACCAGAGATATTTCTTCTCAGAATTCAACGTCTACCCATCATGAAATTGCCAGTGTGGGAAACTGCTGAGACCACAATGAAGACATATCGTACAATCTCCACCCCCTTGCCATTGTTAACACTATTTATTTTCCTTTTAAAGCTCCTTAAATCCAAGATGAAGCTAGCTTTTAGCAGTTATTCTCTTTTATCGGATTAATAGTAGAAAGAAAGAAAATGTAACACATAAAATTAACACCTAAGCTATTTGATTACCTATCAGGGTGAAATATAAAAGATATAGCTTTGACTTTCAAAAGATTGTTTGGGGAATTCGTTCTGCTCAGACTTCCCTTTCTGCTAGTCTCCCACACGTTTTCTCATCAGTTTTCTTGCTAGGAGTGTATGCAGGGCAAGCAGCCCAGTTTTAGTAATTGTGCGTGTTTTGGCTTTTGCCTAATCAACACCAGGCACTCTGGTTTTTGCATATTGACATACATTGTAAATTACCCAGGGGTATCAGAGAGGAAAAAACTGCTCTACTAGGTTTGAACAATGTCAGGTTATGAATTATATCATTCGAAGCCGAAATACTCCAACCCAATCTCGCAAATTCCATTCTGAATTTGATATGATTATAGTATGCTTTTGTGATGCTGTGTATAAGGAGGCTTCAAAAAGTTTTTTGACAAAATGGAAGTGAAAAATAATATAAAATTTCCATGAACTTCTTGGATCACCTCATATGGACACCTACTAAAATTAAATTCCTGTGAAGGCAGTCACTGATTGGGTGGGGTGCAGACTCAAGGAGATTTAAAATAGAAGCTGAGTGTTACTGACGCGTTCCAAGTAATTTCCTAATTTGGAATTTCTTTTCTGAAGTAGGGTCACTTATTACACATTAATGGGTCAAATTTAAGTTTGATCGATATTCTTTTCAGAAACAACGTTCCACTCATTTTCTTTGCAAATGCTGGCACTAAAGTGTTGTTACAGAGATATTTGTATATTTTCTTTTAGATTATCAGTGATTTAGTTCATTGTAATTATGGACAGACACAATAGGAGAATACTTTTTACTTTTATGACCTGGAGACTTTCATAGGCAAACAGACAATCTTTACCCTAGATACTTGTGAAATTTTATTAAATTTTCACCATGTTATATTTTAGAGAGAAATGGTACTACACATGAATCATAAGTGGTCTGGGTGAGAGATAAATTTGTTGAAATAGTTTAACCAGGCAAGATGAGATTGTAAGTGGGATGAAGTAATTTTACAGAGAGGAAAATTGTCCTTCTTTCTGACTTGCTTGCATTGCTATACTACGGTTTTTCAAGTGGCACAATCTCTAGAGTTTTTGCTATTGATGTAGCTTATAATTTGTATGAGCATGTTTAATAATATCTAGTGTATTTTAAAACCTTAATTATATATGCATCTATATATGAGTCATAATCAACTGACAGTAAGAAATGTATGTATGTATATATATTTATATCATATATATAATTTCTGACATCCTAATTTTATGTCACTGGAAATATATATGAAAATATGAATACTAGTTTCAAAGTTCTTTTATAAAGTTCACATTTCAAAAATATTTATGGAAAGCTCACCAGATTCTTGTCTTTTGTTAGGCTTTGAGGTGCTAGCCCATATTTCCCTACTCACAGTTGACTGATTGGAAGTCTGATAGGAAACTAGAGACCGTTGTCAACTCTGCTGAAGCCAGCAGAGGGGATTATGGGAGGTTAAAGGTTAAATAAAAAACAAGGACAGAGTCCATCTAGGTCAGATAAATCCTTAGAGGCTTCAATTAATAAAAATAAAGATATTCAAGTTTTTAAAATTATGAAAATACCATTTGATTTAGAAATACATATTGGGTATGACTCAAGCAGAGTGGGAAATCAGAGTGACTGTAATTATAGTAAAACATTGAACCCATTTTTCCTTACAGGTTGGTAATGCCTACCTTTACCTACCAATTCCATGATAAGAAAGTGTATTACATTAAAACAAAGCATATAGAACTTATCAAAGAACATCAGTTTTTGAGGCTATTGTACGTTGTTTCTGTTGTGCTTTACAGCTACATCATAGGGTGCAGCGCTAGTTGGTAGCATGTTGCATCTCCATTTTAAAGGAAAATAAGTAGTGGGAGTGAGTGGAACAGTCTCTCTGATTATCATTTGTTCCATTTGGATGGAAAAAGGAAGTTCTCTTCTGATTTATGCCTTGAAATAATGTTTTATTTATTCCATCTGTTTATCACAGAGGAGACGGATAGCTTGGGGCTTGTTACCCAAAGGAATCACTTGTCCTGCTTTCCCCCAGTTTGGTCTCATCAAAATTCAAGAACACTGGTGCGACAAGAGTAGGGTGTGGAGGGGACAGACAAGGGAAACAGGAGGGAAAGAGGAGAGATGGAAGTGGGGCTGTAGAAAAGATAAATGGTTTTGCTGTCAGTGCAGTGGAATGAAAATGAAATCAGCGTAGGCCATGTCATTTCCCCCATCATTCCAAACCCCAAACACTGCTTTAAATAAAACATATTTCTTTTATTTCCCATTTCTTGCTTGCTAACTTAAAGATAAATGACTTGCTTGCAAGTGCAGTGAAAAAGAAATAAAATCAGTAACAGGCAGTGCCCAAAAATGCCCCAGCTGCTTAACGGTCTGGCCTTGAGCAATACACAGTTTTTATGGAAAAGTTTTACTATTCGGCTGTTAAGGAAACAAAAGCAACTCTCCCCAACTCAGGCCCCTAATCCTCAAAAAATAAAAGCAAAGACAAAATAAAATCTAAACCTCAACAAATCCGAGCAATCCAGAACCCTGCATGTCGTGTACGTAGGGTGGTGACATTAAGGGTACGAGAGGAGGTGTCCAGCCTGGAGCTGCGTGAGCACCATTCTGAGGCCACTGGTGCTCGCCCCTGTGATGGGCTAGCTGATGGTCATGCGCCTACAGCCAGAGGTCAGGTGCTGTAATTAGACCCAGGGGTGTTCCTAGGCAGGCAATTGGATATCGTTTGTGAGCAGCAGTTTGGAGCAGCCTCAAAGGTTGGTAATTAGGCAGCGAGGTAACTGAATCAACTAGAGAGTTACTGATATACAGGCCAGGACATGTGTTCAGAAGTAGAGTGAAAGCACTTTTAGATTAAATATATCTTAATAAAAATAATAGGAACCATTTAGCTAGTATCTCTTTGCTTGTCACTAAGCGAAGCGGTTTACACATATGATCTAATTCTTACAACTTGGTGATTTTCTGGGGCAGTATTTAGTGTGTAGTAGATTTATCTGGAGGGCTTTTCCCAACATAGATTCTTTGGTTCCACTCCCAGGGCTTTTAATTCAGAAAGTCTGGGATGGGGCCTGGGGGTTTGCCTTTTTAGATGGTTCCCAGGTGATGCTGCCACTGCATCTCTCAGGAGTGTATGTGGAGAACCATTGCCTACATAAACTTGTCTGTGGTTGTCGTAGCCAGGTTAACATTTGAGGAGTTTATATGCAGCATGTATTCTGTAGGCAGCTCGCATGTATTTTATCTCATTTACTATTTATAATGGCTTTGTGAGGTATCATGTGCTCCTTTCAACAGAGCCTCTTGGCTTTACAGAAGCTATAGGACTTGGCCAAAGCTATCGATCTAATAAGTAGGAAGCCGATTGATCTTTAAGTGCTGGTCTCTAAAACCCTTGTTGTAAGTACCACACCTCAGAATTTTGAGTGTCTTTTAAAATAAAAAAGAAAATACTTAAAAGAGTTCACCTGCCCGTATAGCCCACGCAAGGAATGAAAAACGCTCGGATGGTTACATTTCTTTACTCTGCATGGACAGTGCAAATACAAGACATTGAACTCGCAGGGAACTTTTTACACCAATAGAGCGCATTTCATGACTTTGCTCCTAAATAGACTAAATGTCTCTGATCTGAGATGCTTCCCATGCATTTTGCTCTCTTAGAGTGCCCTCAAAGACTGATGAGGTACACATTTCCTGAGGGGCAGAATAATGTCTGGTATGACTGAAGAAACTGGGCAAGACTTTATGGAGGAGGTAGGACTTGAGCGAGTGTAAGTGGGAAAGGGAGCAGGTGTGAAATGCTCGAGAGATGAACGGGCAGTTCAATAGATAAGTGCGGTGAGAAACATGGCCCCAGCTAAGGGAATGGTGTAGAACAATGCAAGGGGATAGGGATGCGGAGTTAAATGTGGGTGACCTTGATGGCCAGCATGGGAAATTGGATGCAGAAATGATTTGATCAACCCTCAAGTTTCAATCTGTATGCTGAGCAAATAAGTTGAGAACCTGGACTCTAAGAAGAAAAACTTGCCATCAGGATTGGAGGAAGACTCATGAACAACTCTTGATATGCAGATGACGCAACATTGCTTGCTGAGAGCGTAGAGGACTTGAAAATGTTCACTGGTAAAGGAAGACAACGCCCTGCAGTAGACTGATGGTTGCCGGGGGCAAGGGAAGGGGCTGTGGGATGGAATAGGGAGTCAACAACAATGGGAACGAGAAGGAAGGAAAGGTTCCAAAATTGACTGTTGTCAGGACTGCACAAACCTTCACGTGGCTGAGTTATTGAACTGTACGTTAATTATAATGAAATGAAATTATAAAAAAGAAAGACAAAAATACTCACAAACAGGAAAAATCATAAGTAGAGAAAAGAAAGAAGTTGTCAAGGATTTCATTTTACTTGGATACACAATTAATATTCATGGAAGCAACAATCAAGAAATCTAATGACATATTGCTTGCATTGGTGAATCTGCACACGACCACTTTAAAGTTTCATTTTGAGGTCTAAGGCGTGACTTTGCGGTCTAAGCGATGGTCATTTCAGGTGGGTCCCATGCATGTGAAAGCTGAATGATGAGGACAGAAGATTGATGCCTTTGACTTTTGATATTGCTGAAGAATATTGAGAGTACCATGGACGGCCAGAAGAACGTACACGTTTGTCCTGGAAGAAGAGTAGCCATAATCCTCCTTAGGCCTTCATCTCATGGACGTTGGGCATGTTATCAGAAGAGACCAGTCCCTGGAAAAGGGCATCGTTTTTGTAAAGCAGTGAGTCAGTGGCAAAGAGGACGACCCGAACAAGGTGGATTTACACAGTGACTGCATCAATGGGCTCAAACAGCAAACACGCGACGATGGAACAAGACTGGGCAGTGTTCCGTTCTGTTGGGTGTAGAGTTGCCTCAGCAGCGTCTAGCAGCAGCACACACAGGAAAGAGCCCTGGTGGTGTAGTGGTTAAGTGCTCACTGTTAACCAAAGGTCACAGACTGAACCCACCATGTGGTCTGCAGGTAAAAAGACTTGATCTGTTCCTGGAGATGTTCGGTTCAAGGAAGTAATGACCGTAGTCAAAGGCTTTACTTTCTTCACAGCCGCATTTGTTTCTGTTTACTTTGCTAGTTCTAGGGGAGCACGTCAATTATCTTTTTTTCCTTTAAATAATTTGCTTTATCTGTTTTTAATTTTTTTTGAACAGTTTTATTGGCATATAATGCACATATCATACCCTTCAGTAATTCAGCCATCTTAAGAGGAGTTGTACAATCCTCATCACCGTTTTAAAATATTTTCTTTTTTGTTGTACTCATTGTCATTAGCTTCCCATTTGCCCCAGCCTCTCCAGCCGTACCCTCAAGAAACTATTAATACTGTGTCTATAGATTTGTATATCCTAGATTTCATATGCAGAAAAACATACAAAACAACACCGCCAAAGCTAACAACAATAACAAAGGAAAACAGAGAAAAACTTCAGTTGAAAAGGGGATAGAAAATAGAACTAGAACACAAAGGAGCTCAAATGATAAGGTGTTTTAAATGACCATTTTAAGTGAGCTTCATCTGCGCTGACCTATTTCCCATTGCACTCTGGATGAGCATAAGGCTGTTCACAGCCCTGATCTGTGCTCTGAGAGGATTCACTGGCAGCTCTGTCCATGAATATTGTCTCTTCACTTAAAAAAAAAACAAACTGAAAAAACTGGACAATGTGTCAAAAGGGTAATCAAATGATAAGATATTACATTTTAACCTAAATATACCCACCATAATCAACCTTACGATGCTCTTTGTCGGATAACAAGTCTATTCATATCCCTTGACTATGGTCAGAGGGGACTCAGGAGAAGCTTATTCCACACGTGGGCTCTGCAAGTGGATTTGGACTTCTACTCTCAGCACAGCCTTCTGCAAACCAGGCAGGTGTTCAGAACTTGGCTCTGAGACCAGGAGGGGAGGGAACACCTTTAGAAAGATTTGAGTTTTATTGCTTACCATTTTTTTGAATCACACAGTCTGGTTTGCTTCTTCTATGTGGACTTCGTTGGCCACTTACTTACATGACTGCTTGTTTGAAGACAAGCCTTTAAGACTCCAGATGTGAGTCTTTCTGATTGCCAGACACTATCTAGTTTTTTCGTTTTTACCACACTTTGCTCTTACATCCTTATCTTCAGTGATCTCTTCATGTGGATGAGCATCCAGCGGGGCCATGTCATAAAAGCTAATTGTTCTTAGATCCGGGCTGGCATTAAGTGCAAGCTCCAGATCCATTCATGTCTCTATGGTTAATACATGTCTCTGGTTCACCTTAGAGACATCGTTATCATTTTATGATACAGAACAGGGGCATCAGACAAATCTATTAATAGTGTCATTCATTTGTTCACTAGAATCAAAAACACCATCGAGCAAAGGAAATTACTCAAGTATAGGCTAGCTAAGACCAACAGTACATAAATTGTTGATTTGCACATGTTGAACTCTTACGTGACTGGACACTACATACTCAATGGAGGTTGGCACCAGGGTAAATTTTCAATAATATTCATTCCTCACAGCATAACCAGGGCTACCAGATTAATGCATGTCATAATCATGAAAAGAGGACATTAAAATAGTAAGTATGCGGCAGTCTTGGACCACCGTTAATTACACACCTTCCTTTTTTATCTCTTCCTCAGCACCTACTTCAGAGCAAAGCATTTTAGTTGAACTCTGAGCAGAATGAAGATTATTGGAATCACGGATACACCTAATACAAATTACACCAGAAACTGTAGATTGTCTGAATATTTACCAAATATATTGGTGCTGTCCTGAACCTGGCGGCACATTGGTGGCGCTTATAGTTCAAGCCATGCAGTTGCTCCACAGGAGAAAGACGAAGCAGTCTGTTTCTGTAAATCTTTCCACCTTGGAAACCCCGTGGAGCAACTGTCCTCCATCACTGTTAGTCCGAATCAATAGCCCCAGGTTGAGTTTTGCTCTGTGTTTATCAGAAAGAAAGTTTTAGCAGATAGAAAGTTATCTGAATGAGAGAATGTTAAATCATAGGAATTTGAATTAGAAGAGAATGAATCAAAGATGATTACACATTGGGATGCTAACCACAAGGGCTGCAGGTCCACAGGAGAAAGCTGAAAGTTACTATTCCCGTGAAGGCTTCAGTCCTAGAAACTCCCAGGGACAGGGACAGCTCCACCCTGTCCTAGAATGCCATTATGTGTTGGAGTCGACTCAGTGGCAGTGAATGAGAATCAGAGTGAACATAATTCAGATCCACTTAGGAAACAAGGCAATTTGGAAAGTCTCTGGAATTTGTGACATTAAGAAGGTTAAAACAGTAGTGTGGTACTAAAGCATTCTTGCTCTAGGCATTAAAAGCAGAAGGATATAGATTGAAGGGCCCAGGTAATGGGGAAATTCACAAGCATTAATGATTAGCTCCGTTTGTGTCCTTAGTGAACCATGTCTGACCCTCTTGTCCATGTAGCCTAAATATACTTCAAGTGATGGGAAATAGGGATAAAAATATCTTCATACCATTTTTTAGGGTCAGTGATTTTGCACTGAGGTATAGCTGAAATGTATCTTGTTCATTGTTTATTTACATCATATTTTGAATAGACAATATTGGAAAAATTTTCCTTTAGGAACAGGTTTTTTTATAAATAAAAAAATGAAAATATTACATTGGATAATTCAAACACAAGTGTTGATGCACATAGAGAAATAGTGTTTTATGGTTCAGTTGTTTGGAGACTAAAGTCAACCTTTGATTTTTTTATCTAGTGGAATGGGTACAATTCTGGGTTTACAGAGGCCTCTGGACGGTTTTCCTAATTATTTTCTCTTCTTCTAATCTTTGTAAAGGAGAAGGAGAACTGAGGTCGTTCGCTCCGCCTCTCCAGCGTGGATTGTATCTCAAGGGGTCTGGTATAAAATAATCACATTCCGATGCTCACAGAGAGCAGAAATCTCTGTAACGTTTGTTGTTCAGCAAATCATTCGTCATCCTGATTGCCTCAGTCGGCACTTTGCTTATTTGTAGATTTTTCCTTTCTTGCCAGAATTTTGCCTTAGTAAAAATGACTTAGGGTGTAGTTATAAGGTTCACTCTGATTCTTCATGATAGAACAGGTACAAGAACTGTGTATTTCCAAATCCACTCCCACTCAGATTCTGTTATTGTGACTATGTGTTGCTTAGAGCTTGCCAGTCATAGAGTGTTGACTTTATATTCTGCCGAGGACGACATCTGTGCTCTGGCAAGAAAGTTTAGGGAACATTAAGACTGCACAGCCCTAAATGACATTTTATATTTACTTTATGAGGAATTAATTTTTTGGACTACAGATATGAAATCCAGATAAACTGATGAGCACATATACATATGAAATGATTCTGGCATCTAGAGATATTTTATTTCAGCGCCTTTTTTGTTGGTATTTTGAAGTCTTTTGTGAAAAATTGCAAAATTTTGAAAGTATAATAACTTTTGGGGTTTCATGATAACAGCACCTATGTAACCATTATCTATAGTTCGGCTTTTAGAAAATTAAAACTGTTCATTGAATTGAGTTAAGAAGCATAAAAGCAGAGCGAGTGCAAAGAGAATGAGGAGGAAGAAGCAGTGCGCGCGTGCCCCTGTTCATTCCCCAGAAACCGGCTCAGTGCAACCACCCACCCACCGCCCTTGAGTCGCTCTGACTCAATCTTATGTAGGTTTTCTGAGGCTGTCAATCTTTATAGAAACGGTCTCAACTTTCTCCTGTGGAGATCTGGTGGGTTTGAACTGCCAACCTTGTTGGTGGCAGGCTAACTCTAATGTGACCCTGTTCAACGAACAGTGAATAAATACAGCATGGATGGAAGCCCCAGAATTCTGGGCTGCAGCTAAGAACCTGGGAGTTGGGGTGACTCCAGCAGCAGGGACGATGAGGACCAGCGATGGCAAAGCAGCCGAGAGAACCTTCCCACTAACGTTGTATGACTCCTTCTTCACAGCCATTTTGAGCTGGGATTGGGCAGTCCTCCAGAGAAGGGACATCAAAGAGAAACTCACCTGAATAAGCTGTCACCTGGTATGTTAAAGCAGTGTGGATTGGTGATAGGAATTCATAGGCCTTGAACCTGAGAGGGGTTAACAGGAGGCTGTGCCGCTACGAGAGAACACTTGAATCTTGCTGAGGTTCGAGACAAATGGACAGCAGGACAGGGAGGAACTGCAAGCAGCAGGGTCGGGGGAAGAGTCCACACCGTTACTGACACAGAGAGAAGGAGCCAGCTTTTGGTCTACTGTGAGACACCATCGGAGAGCCTGTAAAGGGGTACTCAGGAGGGTAAAGGGGCACCCATGAGGGAAAGAAAGAGCCCTCTAGTCTTTGCCCTGGAAAGTCAAGCCCTGTTGCTTACATCACAGTCCAGGCAGCTAAATATTCCCGCCATTTCCATATATACCTGTTGTCTTTCTGAATTCAAGCATCCGGAACTGAATCAGCACTGAATAATGACTTCTTTCAGGAAAAGATAGCTAGTCCATGGCTGCTCTCTTGATTCGGATACACAGGGACCTGTGGACAGAGTGCAGCACCCCGCTGGTTTCCAAGGCAGGGGTCTTTCCCCACGCAGAGGCTGTTGAGTGTGGACCCCAGTCTTTTGATTGGCACCTGGTTATTTGACCTTGGTGCTACCAGGTCAGTCAATCAGAGACAGTTCCCACCGAAAACTAGAGTATGACATTTAAAGTTAAAAAAGAAATAGGAAAATGACCAAGGTTTAACTAAAAATAGTAAAGCACGCAGAATTACAAGAGAAGGATCAATCAAAAGAAAAGCATGGAGGAGAGAGATTTTATCCTCTGAGGTCAGACTACTGCCAAGAATCAATCACTTTCAGACCGTGGTGCTAAATGTGTTTGGAGGAAGCAAAAGTCACAGAAAACAATGGAAGGAGTGTATTGGAAAGTGGATTATTAAAGATACAATTAGGTTAAAAATGTATCACCTTACCACTTGATCTCTCTTTTGAGCCTTTTAAAATTAGAACAAATTTAAACTAAACTAAATACAACAAGGTTTTTTAATATTTCGACTGAGATAGAAATATATCAAGTAAGTAATTGGATGAATGGTTTCCTCATGGCACAGTGGGGGAGGTTGTAGGGAAATGGCGAGCTAATGACAATGGATACACGAGGTAAATGTTCTGAAATTGATTGTGGTGATGATTGTATTACTTTTAAAAAATATGATTGAATTATTGTATTATATGTGAATTATATGCTAGTGAAATGGTTAAAAAAGAAAATGGAGGAACAAAATGAGAGATTCAACAAGGAAACTGAAACTTAAAAAGGAAAGAAAATTGGAAAACAAGGCAAAGTAGTAATATAATAGGAGAGAGACCATAGTAGAGGTCAACAGACAAACTGTAGAATGAGTGAATTAAAAGACAAAATAACAAGCCTCAAGAACAAGAAACAAAAGAAAAGGTAATATTTGATTTAATTAGGAATCAGTCTAATATAGACATTCCAGAACTCTATAGTAATAGTAAAGACATAGATATTATTTTTCAAGCGATAACCATAGAGATGATCAGAACTGAACAGAGAAACAAATACGAGAAGCTACATGAGCAGAACTTTGAGCAGGAATCAGAGGAGGGATGACATTGATGTTGCTGGATCTTAGATGAAAGAAAACATCCTTACCAGTAGTTTACTTGTGTTTTATTGATGTGAGAATGGCGAGACTTAGTTTTGTGTACTCTGAACATGTCACCAGTAGAGACTGGTTCCTGAAAAAGCACAATGTGATAGTTAGGGGGGTTTTTTTTTGTTTGTACCTGGCTCCTGTAAGAAGATGTGGGTGGAGGATAGCCTGCCAGCCAGGTTGCAACTTGATGACCTCCTTAGGAGGTGCGATGAAATAAATGGCTGCCTGGAGACCGGCGCCTCTTTCTCTTTCCTTTCACCTTCCTGCTGGTGAGTCACTATGAGAACTCTCGGATCCACGGCCATTGGAACCACGAGACTTTGCACCCACCGGCCTGTGATCTTCTTGCATTCTGCATCATGGCATGTGACTGCATGAGTCCAATGAGGGACTTACGGACTCGTGTCGGCACAGTGAAAAAGCAGAAGGCCCTCACAGAGATTAACTGACACAGTGACTGCAACAATGACCTTGAAAAGAACAATTGTGAGGACAGTGGAAGACCAGGCAGTGTGTCCTTCTGTTGTACACAGGTCACTCTGAGTGGAATTTACACCACAGCCAACAACAACAACCAACAGCCACAACCGCCCAACTACCCAACCACAACCAGTCACCCCGCCCAAACCAACTGCAACCAAACACAATCCATGGATGTCAACCAAAAGAGACAAAGATTAACTCCCAGCCGTCTTCTAATAAAACTCTTCAAAACCAAAGCAAAAGAATTCGGAAAGCAGCAAGAGACAAAGATCAGTGTAACTTACTGAGAAGCATTCATAGAATCAGTGTACATACCCCCCAGCAATTTTAGACAATGGAACAAAATGTATAAATTATTAAACAAAAATGATCTCTAACTAAGAATCCTCTACCCAGAAAGATGTCACTTAAAAACAAGTGTGGAAAATCACGATATTTTCCGCAACCAAATGCTCTGGGAATTCGCCACTACCAGGCCAACGCTGCAAGTATGAAGAGAATGCACCAAGGGAACAGCAAGGCCATCACATAATTGCCTGGATTTATGCACTGCAAGAGGCAACATGAAACAAACTTCTAACTAAGATCACAATACTTTGTTCCATGTAGAATGGGAGAGAAATGGGGAGCAGAATGCCTAGACTTTCTTTGTTTGGCTGGCAAGCAGAAGATGGAAACCAAAATAAGAGAGTCAAGTGTTGTCTGTGGGTCACTGGAAGAAATAACTGCCTTCAGCACACAAGAAGGTGCCCTGGTGGCATAAGGGTAATCCATTTGTTGCTAACTACCAGGTCAGCAGTTTGAAACCAACAGCCACTCTGTAAGCGAAAGAAGGGGCTTCCTTCTCCCATAAAGAGTTAGGGTCTGTGAAATGCACAGTGACAGTTCTACCCTGTCCTTGTAGGGTCACTGTGAGCTGGAATAGACTCAATAGCAGTGAGTTTGGTTTTGGGTTTGGTATTATGCAGACCAATTCCAACATTGTGGCAACCGGTTTTGCAGACTCACCCCCCAACCCCCAGATTATACACAATCTGAGTACAGGGATAATATGGTAATCATGGAGGTTTGCCCCATCATACCTTATATGTTAGGAATTGAAGACAAACATTAGAATGAGATTATTAAAAAAAATTTTTTTTAGTAAAACCCTTCTGCGGACCCATGGTGGCAATTTATTATGCTCTGTTTTATGTCAGTGGTAGCCATTTTTTAAACCAAAAATTGGTGATCATTATTTAATGAGTGGGCAGAATATTTGAAATCCAAGCTCCCTTGAAAAACTTAAGGCAGATATACGATGACCACATCTTTACTTATTTTGAGGAATAGGCTTATGAACTATTATTTAAAGAATAATAACAGTGAGCAAGTGGAATAATACATTTAACTCATTTTTCCCTAGAAGACAGAAAATTTGCAAATTCAGTGTTTTTTTAGAGACATAAGCACATTTAGAGCAATCAGAAATGAAAGTAACTATAAAGGATGGAGGGTGGGGAGAGCATTTATGGTGAGGTTGGAGTTGCCATTGATTTTAGATGCCAATAAAAGGGGAGAGAGCGTGACACATGTTAAGAGCTCACATTTGTTATACCTTCTACAACCCCAGAGACAGGTTTTATTGTGCCCATTTCCCCATGGGAAACATTCGTTCAGAGATGTTACCTGATTTGAAAGCCCGTGCTGTTCTGCTCCATACTGTCTTCTGTTCAGTCACTGTAAAATCCCAGGCCAACCAACGTCAATCAGGATCTAATTGAATCCCTCTTATTCCTCAACTTAGTCATATTAACTATCTGTGAATGGAAATGTCACGAGAATTTCTTGAGCGTCCTTTCAAGATCTTTAATAACATCATTTTTCAGAACTGAATGAAGAGTTTTCTTCTCTGGGAAACTGCACTTCCTCAGGCTTAGTTAGTGACCTATAATATGTTGTTGCTGTGCTTGTTATGTGCTACTGAGTCAATTGTGACCCACAAGGACCTCACGGGACCCCGTAAAGCTGTCCATACAGCGTTGTCTGTCGTCTTTATAGAGCAAATGGCCTGGTAGTTCTTTTGTGGAACAATGGGGTGGGTTCAAACTACCGCCCTTTCAGTTAGCAACCAAACCCCTCACTCTTTTCATTACTAGGGCGAATTCTATTATTTGTTGCCGTGTCGTTAGATTAGTTTTATCTCTCTGTGCCTGTCTCTCCCACAAAACTCTCAACTCCTCCGATGCTTACTATTAAAGAGTGGCCCATAACACGGCAGCCTCAGGATCATTTAGGAGCACTAAGAAAAACAGACTCTCAAAGTCTTTCCCGGATCTGTTGTTGGTATTGTGGGTTGCCAATTTAATGGAGCACAGAGCAACCTATGTACAACAGGTGAAACGCAGTCCAGTTCTGGGTTACCCTGAAACACTGTTATCTTGGAACCCACTGTGTAGACTTCTGTGAGAATCGGTCTGTGTTGACCAGGGACCGGACCTTCTGGATCACATGTCCAGAGTACGCGAGACAAAGCCTTTTCATCCTTGCATCTAAAGAGCATTCTGCCTGTACTTCTTCTGAGGCAAACTTGTTTTTGTTCTGGAAGTCCATGGTTCTTTCAGTATCCTTCACCAACACCATGATTTATAGGCATCAATTCTTATTTATTGCTCGGTTTTTACATACACGAGCTAATGGAAAAGAATATGGCTTGAGTCAGGCACACCTTAGTCCTCAAAGTTAGCTCTTTAGCACTTTAAAGAACTCTTTTTTCAAAAGATTGCCCCAATGTAATAGATCATTTGATTTTTTGATTGATGCTCCGATGGACATTGATTATCGGTACAAATAAAATGAAAGCCTTGAGAACATGAATCTTTTCTCAGTTTATCATGATGTTGACTTGGGTCCATTGTTTTCTTCACATGGATTTGCAGTCTGCTGAAGGCTACACTCTGATCTTCATTAGGAAGTGTTCCAAGTCCTCTTCACTTTCAGCAAGCAAGCTTATCTCATTTATATATTGCAGGTTGTCAATCTACTTCCAGTCCTGACGCCATATTCTTTAAAACATCCAGAATCTCAGATTACTTGCTCAGGACACAGATGGAATAGACACAACCCAGACACATTTCCCTTCTGCTCTAAACCTCACAGCATTCCGTTGTTCTGTTCTAACAGTTGCCTTGTGGTCTCTGACAGCTTCTGCATGCCTTCAGTGAAGTGTTCTGCAGTGGTCATTGTTTGCAGTGTTCTCCATAATTTGTTAGGATGCTCACAGTCAAATGCTTCTGTGTAGTCAATAAAATACAGGTAAATAAGCTTCTGGTCTTCTCTGCTTCTTGCCAGGATCCCCCGACTCCCCCAATGGCGTCTCTAATTCAGCATCGTCTTTGGGACGCAGCTTGAGCTTTGGCAGCTTTCTGTCCACTCACTGCTGCAGCCATGGTTGAATTATCTTCAGTAAAGCTTTAACTGCATGTGATACTCGAAGGGGCACTGAATGATTTAATGTGGTTCTTCTGGCCAAAGTCTCTAACTCCCATAAACAACCTTTCCATGCATGGGTCTGGTAAGAAGGTGGGGATAATACTGATCAGATTCACTTGTGAGTCATTGAAAACAGGATTCCTGGGAGTGCCATCCTGCTGTGTATCACCTGAGAAGGAAGAGTAGGGATGTCCTTATCAGCAGGACGCAAGAGTGGACCAGAGATGACTGCATAGGGTCCTTCTGGATCCAGATGACAGTTATCGCAGCAGAGGGGCAGCTGTCACACCAGGAGCTAGAGCATGAGAGGGGAGGGCTGGGTTTCCGAGCTGAGATTAGGGCTGTTGTTCAGGAGGCAGACTTCTCCAGTGGGGCACCTCTGGGTTCTTAAAAGAGCTGGGTTGCTGATCCATAGAGCTTGAGCTGACTGCCTTTGGATTGAGGGTTACAGCAAAAGGGTACGCCAATTTGGCCGTATTAACAGACCTGTGACTTTGTCACACACATGTCCTGGTTAGCAACTACCCTGAGCACCTCTTATGGGCATTACAATTTGTTAACTTCTTTAATAAATCATTTAATCGTGGATTTGGTCTCTGAGTTGCTGTGTAGCCACTTCAATGGATATTGGAATCTAGAGAAGTAAAATAGAGAACGCTAAGACAATTCAATATTAAAGATATTTTTTGATAATGTAGGTACAAGGGGGCTTTAAAAAGTTAGTGGAAATTCATTTTCCTAATCTCTTTTCTTTTTCACAAACTTTTGAAAAGCCTGGTATTCAATTGGCTCACCTTTCTTTGGAATGGGAACAAATAGGCATCTTTTCAGGCTTTAGTCTGGTTACTATCTTCCAAACAGATAGCCATCTTCTAAACAGATGTGTGAGTGTGTCCAGGGTTGGAGCCATTTATTGAAACTTCTGAATGGGTGTGTCATTAGTTTCTTAGTGCTGTCAGTTCTTGATTATATTTTTGTTGTTCAGTATCTGGTCTATGATGTTGGTGTGATATTGCCAGGTCATCTTTGATTTATTACAACACTATATGTAGCAGAACACTATCTGGTCTTGCACCATCTCCATAATTGTCATGGATGAGCCCATTGTAACAGCCATTCTGGAAAGCCATCTTTTGTAGGGTTTCCCTCTTGTTTTGCCGAATCTTTCAATATTATGACTGAACCCTTTCCTTTTCAGTTCTTTCAACTTGAAAAATATTGGGTATGTTTTTCCTTCTTAGTTGTTTATTTCCAGGTGTTTGAATTTTTCATGATAACAACCTCTAGGTTTTGAAACCTTCTGTGTAACTCTTTTGATTCAGCATCTCTCTATTGGCTTTAGCTACCATTCTGTGCCCCAAAGCACATTTCCGGGTCCCCTCTGTTTTTAATTTTTAAAAATTTTTCTGACTTTGCCTTTTTAATGTATGGTATCCTTTTTTTTTTTTTCAAAGCTATGTATTCAAATATTTTTACAAAGCAACTCTATCACCTTCAGAGTACTCTCCATTACACTTAACACATTTGTAAAATCTGCGATTCCATTCTTGGAAACATTTTTCAAACCCATCTATTTGGATGGCTGATAGCGCCTCCCTCGCTTTTGTCCTCACCTCTCTATGTCATCAAATTACTGTCCATTCATGTCCCTCTGCATTCACAGAAACAAAAAGAAGTTGCCCGGAGCAAAGTCAGGTGAGTAAGGTGTGTGGGGAAGAGAGGCATGCCCTTTTTGGCAAAACCTGGCACAATGAGATGGCTACATGAGCAAGTGTATTGTCATGGTGGCAAAAGCAGTGTCCCTTCTGCCACAGATCAGACTTCTGTCACACAACATTACGAGATCTTTCACAACCTCTAAACAGAAAGTGTGATTAACAGTTTGACGTAGTGGAATGAACTCCAAATGCACTATCCCCCATTATATCCAAAAAACAAAAACAAATGAGAATCGTCTTGATCTTTGATTTCACTTGATGAACTTTTTTTTGGGCAAGGTGACAATGCGTCTTCCATTGGCTTGACTGGTGTTTGGTTTCGGGGTATAAAGAATAGCACCATGTCTGTTTACCAGTAATGACCTTGGAGAAAAATGTTGGGGGCATTTCAGAGTTGTTCTTTCAGAGCACAGGCATGTTTCCACGGCTCTTTTCCCTGGTCAGTCAGAACCCATGGAACAAACTTTGCAGCGTCCCTTCTCATTCCTAAATCTTCCGTTACAATTTGCTGAACTGAGCTCAGATAACGTCCCCATCTCTTCAATGGTCTGTCATTAGTCTTTGAGCACAAGTGCACAGATTTTGTCATCATTTTCGTCTGTTTGGGAAGCTGACACACATCCAGGACGAGGTTTGTCATCAATCGACATTTCACTTCTTCATTTTGAGGCGTTGGTACAGGTCTTTCTAAGTCTAGGAAGTCTAGCGGTCTTTCACTTAGTGTAAGAACACGCGGTGGTGTTTTCAGTGCCAGAGGCTTAAAGGGAGTTGATTGAATAAGGTCAAGATCTGCTGGTCTTGAAAATGGAATGTCTTCATTATTTCCTGCCACAACAATCCTCTCTGGGACCTGCATTATCACACTAGCATTTGGAGAGCCGTCTTGAAATCCTTGTTCTAGGTCAGAATTCGGCGGTGCTACTTTTAACTTCTCTGGGACCCTCATTCGCTGACTGATACCTTCGGTGTATTCCATCTCATACTGGATGCGACTGATTTCCGCCATCTCAGCAGCAGTGGGGGAAGGAAATGCTGCCCCACTCACCAAATGGGTAACTACTACTGCCTGCTACTTGGCACTATCTGCTTCTGGGCTTCATAGTAAATCCTTTAACTTGCTTCAAAGGGCATGTGTTGGATTTAGAGCCACTTGGTTCCCAAAAAACACCCTCCAGTTTTGTTGTTTTTTTTTTTAGCATATATGGTGTGGTCTTAGTTCAAGGTTTTTATGTACATGAGGGTGCTTAAAAAAAATGGAAAAACTCCATCATCTCTGAATTCAAGCTTACGACTTTTCTGAAGCCCCCTCATGGAAACCATTCGTTTAAGTTCTTTTCCAAAAAGTCCTACGGGGAACAAAAGGGGCCCTGGGCCCGCTGGAGGGTCCCTGGCGAGGGCCGCCGCCCGCTGGCTCCCGGGGCGCTCGGGGGGGCGCTCTCGGAGGCCGTTGGCCGAGCGCACGGAGGCGCCGGGGCGAAGCACCGGCCAGAGCGGCCCTCAGCGGGCCGAGAGAGACTCAATGTATGGTATCCTTGATATGATCCCACAACTCATCTGGTCTAATGTGTCCTATCTATTTTTGAGATGGCCTTTTAAATCCACGCTCTATTTTGGCTTTCATGGATTTCTTTTTTCAGCTTCAACTTGAACTTGCATATGAGCCATTGATGATCTCTTTTCATGGCTGTTCCTTGACGTTGTTTTGTCTAATGAAATTGAACTTTTTCCATCTTGTCTTTACACAGATAAAGTTGATTGATTCTTGTGTATTCTAACCAACCATTTCCATGTGTATAGTTTATTCTGTTTAAAAAAGGCATTTCAATGAATAGGTAATTGGTCTTGAAATGTTTTATCAAACAATATTCAGCATTTTTTCTATGACCAAAGTCATATTTTTAAACTGATTTTTCTTTGTTCTCAACTTTCACATCTAATCCCCTCAGACCTACTTAGAATTGCACTTTAATGAAATCTCTAGATGTTTTACCTATACTTTACAGGTTGCTAAATGCCATGTTATTACATGGTGAGCACTCATTTGAGCAAATAGAATATATATACATATATACATATATATACATACATACATACATGCAGTAGACCCACTGTTACTGTGTTTCTTCCTTTGGATAGTTGTGGGCAGTGCTATTCTAAAACGTTGGTCACCTGGAGCTCAGTGCACATTAAGTCCTTACTTTCCTTCCCCCCCCTCTGAGCCTGAGGACCACTGATATACATTCTACGCTGTACATTTGCCTACTTTATTGCTTATTTAGGTGGGATTGTGCAACACCTGTCATTTTCTCTCTGGGTTATTTCACTTTGCAGAATGCTTTCTAAGTTCATCTATTGTAGTATGTGTATGTTAACTTCATTTATGTGTATGGAGTAAGTAATATTCCATCGTATGTGTGTACCTTCTTTGGGTGAGACACATAGTTGTCAGTTAATAATTACAAGGCTGGCTGTCTGAAATTATCAAGAAACTCTGCAGAAGAAAACCCTGCCAGTCTATTTCTGTAAAATTTCAGCCATGGAAAACTCTATGGAACAAACTTCCCCTCTGACATCCACGGGGTCCCCATGAGCCAGCGTAGATGACAGCAGATTTCATAGGTATGCACAGACATTTTGCTTATCCATTCATTTGTTGACAGGCATTTTGGTTGTTTCGAGTTTTTACTATTATGACTAATGCTACAATGAACATTGGTATATAAGTATCAGTGTCCTGCTTTTAATTTTTTGAACATATGCCTAGGAGTGGAATTGCTGTCTTATGTGGTCATTGCATTTTTTAAAATACTTTTATTGGGGACTCTTACATCCCTTATCACGATCCATACATTCATCCAGTGTGCCAAGCACATTTGCACATATGCCGCCACCATCATTCTCAAGGCATTCTATTCCCAATTGAACCCCTGATATCAGCTCCCCATTTCTTCCCCTACCTCCCCTCCGCACCCACCCTCACAAACCCTTGATAAGTTATAGATTATTATTTCCATATCTTACCTTGTCCCCCATCATTCCTCACCCACTTTTCCATTATTTGTCCCCCTTGGAGGGGGTTCTTGTTGATCATTGTGATTGATTCCCCCTTTCTTCCCCCACTATCCCCTAATCCTCCTGGTATCGCCACTCTCATTGTTGGCCCTGAGGGTTTATCTATCCTGGATTCCCTGTGTTTGGGGCTTTTATCTATAGCAGTTGGCATGCTCTGGTCTAATCCAATTTGTAAGGTAGAATTGAGGTCATGATAGTGGGGTGAAGGAAACACCAAAGAACTAGAGAAAAGTTGTGTGTTTCATTGGTGCCACACTGCACCCTGACTGACTCATCTCTTCCCTATGACCCCTCATTTTTAACTTTTTGAGAAGCCACAAATCCAATTTCTTTTTCTTGTGTTTAGGAGGGTTGGACACTGGCTCCCTGGGGTGGTTAGAGGCATGCTTCAGAAGTGTTGATTGGCAGAGGTCTAATCCCTCCACTGCTGGGGGGTCTGAGCTGTATGGTCTGTGGGACAAAGGAGAGTCCTTCTTCTTATGCAGGGCTGAGTAACTATAGCCACATGTCAACTCTTCTGCGCCAATATGTCCTGGGCAGGAGCAACCAACTCTCAACACAAAGCTGTTTTGATGCCAAGAAGTGGGAATAGAGAAGTAAATCTAAAACTTCATTTTTAGAGCTCCTTCAGAGATGACGAATATTTCCTCTCCTTAATTATTTATGGTGTTACCTTGGTGGTATTTATAGAGTGTGATCAGCTTCCCTCCTTGATGCTCATTCTGGAGACTGTGTAAATTTAGTTTCCCCGAGTGTGTCTCATATGTCTTTTCCATGGAGCCAAGACTGACATGCATTCTATCTCCCTTTACTGACGCTGTGATTTATCTTCATTGTTACTAAAGTGCTGGGGTCAGAAGAGCTCCAGCTTATGGTCTTTGGCTGGTTTAGATTCACGGCTATCTGCCTGATTGTTTTAAATGCCTTTCATAAGAGACATATCTGAAAGTTGCATGCAGATTTCTTTTATTATTTTCTATTGCCAGTCTATGCAAACTTTGAAATGTCATAGAGTGGGTAAGTGTACCATTGTCCTGCTGCATGCACTTAACTATGGTTAAGCACAACACTAATAAGCCTTTTAGGTAGGTCTGCAGTGGGAGCTGACCTGCTACTCCCAGGGACAGAGGAGATGCGTTTTTTTTCTGTCAGCATGTACAGTTCACAGTCTTGGAGATCCTGGAAGTAGTTTGACTCTGTCCTACAGTGTCACGATGAGTCAGAATTGATTCAACAGTGGCTGCTTTGTTTTTTGGATTAGTTTTAAACAGGATGAAACAGACTATAGGAGAAGCAGGATGTGTGTGTGTGTGTGTGTGTGTGTGTGTGTGTGTGTGAGAGAGAGAGAGAGAGAGAGAGAGAGAGAGAGAGAGAGAGAGAGAGAGAGAGAGAGACAGATATCAAGGTATCAAGGTTTGGTTTTAATATGACTGATAGATATTTGAGTGGAGGTATCAGTTGGCAGCTGCATTTACAAATCTGAAATTGTAGGGAAAGTCTTCAGTTTTAATATCTGAAAACTAGATATGATATATGATTAGCAAGATCTTAAGTGTAGACAGCCTGTGGAAGAAGCCTATGGCTTGCAATCCGGATCTCTCTACCATTGAGGGAAGAAAGAGGAGGAGCCAGCCAAACTTGGGAGTGCTTAAGTGGGAATAGAAGTCAAATAACAAAAGTGTTTCAAAGAGAACACATGATCGCCTGTCCCAAGCACTGCTGACAGGGCAAGCATGCATTGTGAAGTCATTAGTAGGGTACTTTTGGTGCGTCTAGTTCTGGTAGACTGTTGGGGGCCCAGGTGGTGCTTTGGGCTGACTACCAACCACAGTGTCAGGGCTTCAAACGCATCAACTGCTTCATGGAGGCAAGTTGAGGCTTTCTGCACCCTTGAAGATTTACAGCCTTGGAAACCCAACATGGAGTTGGAATCAACTCAGTGACATTGGATTTAGTGTTGGTTTTCTGGGTATAAAAGCCTGGTTAATGAACTGTGAAAAGAATTGTATGAGCCCCAATAAATTGTTAAAATTAAAAAAAAAAAAAAAAGCCTGGTTGTAGTTCATGAGCAACTTAAAAGCAGGGGATATACGTTTCAAAACACCCCATTTATAATTGTCTCTATATTATATGCCCACTTTCATGCTGGTTCATATTACATTTTATGTTGTTTATTATAATATAGGAAACTCTTTTGAGTATCATTGATATAAAAGGGAATGGAAATATGGGACAATAATTGGAGGAACAGAGGTTAAGGGTTTTTCGGTTTTTAATTTTAACAAAGGAGACAAAACAGAGTATGTGCCTACCGAGGAGAATGATCCAGGAGGCAGGCATCAGTTGGTGATGCAGGAAACGGGGAAGGCATTTTGGCAGTGACGTCTTTGTTCAAGTAAAAGGGGATGGAATAAGGACTTGGCCTTGGACAAGAGATTAATCAGTTGATCTGTTGGAATGAGAGGAAAAGCAAAAGATGCCCTTTTGATGTTCATATTGTCCTTTTGCTGTTAATCTGTGTGTCATTTAAGATGCCGTGAAGAGTAGTGGTGCTACAACACAGCTTAAGCACCGGGATGGCTTTGACAAGTTCGTTTATTTTCTCATGGTTTCAGGGCTAGAAGTCAGAACTCAAAATGCCAGATCTAGGGGAAGGCTTTCTTCCTCTGTTGACTCTAAGACAAAGTCCTTGTCTGCCCTCAGCATCTGTGGGCTTGGCATTCCTTGGAGATTTCCATCTGTATGGACATCCCTCTTTCCCTGAATCTAGGCTCTCAGGGCAGGGATCCCGGTGAAAAAGACACACTCTGCTGGCTTTTCTTTCACTGTGGTGGGGAGGGTCCTCTCTCTCTCTTCTTATCTCCCCGGAGGATTCTCCTGACACTGGACGAGGGGCCTTATCTTGACTAGGGCTGTTGCCTCCCACTGAATCCTGCCTCGGTGACATAACAAACATAACATAATCCTCATCACCATGACCTAGTCCAGCTTCAGCTATACATAGAAGATCACGAAGTGGGGGAGTAATAAAATCACAATACAGGAAATCATGATCCAGCCAAGCTCACCCATCTTTTGAGGATACACAACTTAATCCATGCCATTACTTATCAACATCTAGGCACTGCTATGAAGTGCATGGTATGAATCTAGTCAATTCTGACTCACACTGACCTTATAGGACAGAGCAGAATTGCCACTTTTGGTTTCCAAGGCTGTAAATCTTTACAGGAACCAAAAACTTATCTTTTTTCCATTGGAGCGGCTGGTGAGTTCAAACTTCAGACCTCGAGGGCTACGCACTCTGTGGTCTTGTTTTATTTGTAGGCTCCCGTAAAGTGCCTGGTACACAGCAGGCATGCAATACATGTTGGAATGAATAAATGAAGACACTGCTTCTATGTCTTATTTCCTCACCTGGAATTGGATCATTTCCATCAATTCTTAACAACCAGATTGACTCAATCATGCTTTTCTTGTCTGGTCCTGCAGATAGCTTGACAGACTGGTGGAGTTGATTGATAGAAATAGCTGCATTTTTACCAAAATCGGTGATGGTGCTTAAGATTAAAATCAGTGACCCTTACTCTGTCATTTTGTAGTGGTCCTAGTTATAGTTTTAACTTGAATTTATTAGTTACTTCATTTCAAACCTTCTGAAAGCTATATATTTTTCTCATGATACATTTGCCATTTATATCACAGGAAAATGTTACTTGTACAATGTGTTTGCTGGACAGAGTGGATTCCAAGGACACTCATATATGTGTAAGAGAGAGCTTTATATCAAGAAGTAATTCTGCATAAATAAAATATCCCAGTATAGTCCTGATAAAGTCCTTATGTCCAATACTAGTCTGTAAGTCTGATCTTAGTCCATAAATTCCTCTTCAGACTCACACAGCTGCAAGCCATGATGCAAAATGCAGGAAGATCACAGGCTGGTAGGTGACAAGTCTTGTGGATCAAATGGTGGTAGAAGCATCACAGGGCTCTGGAAGGTCTCTGAGTGGCTTGCCAGCAGGAGGGTAAAGGCAGAGGGAAGAGAAAAAGAGAGAGCGAGCGAGAGCGAGAGCGAGAGCGAGAGCGAGAGCGAGAGCGAGAGCGAGAGCGAGAGCGAGAGAGAGAGAGAGAGAGAGAGAGAGAGAGAGAGAGAGAGAGAGCCCAGGATCCTTCATATGAGAAGACCATGCCCAACAGGAGGCATCATCAGGCTGTGACCTGATTGACAGACTGGACTCCACCCCTACATTTTCATATCTTCAAGTTGATATGAAAATAATGTAACTAAAAAATACAAATACTAAATTACTGAATATATGTTAAGCTTTTTAATAATGATGATTATATTATCTCTGATCTTTGTACCTTAATGCTTTGTACCTCATTTAACTAGAGACCATGTTTTCTTCATCATTAAATAAAAAATACTTAGCCTTGACCATGGTACAAAATTCCCCCCAAAGAACAAAACACCCACTGCCATTGAGTCATTTCTCTCTCTCAATCTCTCACACACACATGCACACCTGCTCCTCCTGTAGTCTTTTTCATCCCTATTAAAAATAATCAAAAAACTAAACCAACTGCCATTGAGTAATTCTGATTCATAGTGACCCTGCGGGACAGAGAGGCAGGCAGTGTCCCTTAGAATTTCCGAGGCTGTAAACCTCAATGGAAACAGATGGCCTCATGCTGCTCCTGAAGTGTGAGTTTGAAGTGGTGACCTCTCAGTTAGCTGGTGGCTTTGAACCACTGACCTTTTTGTGAGCAGTCCACCACTTCTCGGATTATTATGGCACCGAGCACGTGCTAATTAAATATCTGTTGACAGTGAATTAGTTTCTATGACAGTTGCTGTTGTATAGGCTAGATCCCCTTCCCTATTTGATGTCCCTATTGCTCCGTTTTAGTGATTTTACTCCTAACTGCTCACACCTGAGAGTCCCAAAACAAGAGCAATTGACTAGGGGAGCTCCTTGCCCAGCTGTCTCAAGAACAGGAAGTGCCTGAGGTTTTATGCCCGTCCTTAGCACTGAGCAGCCAATGAGGCCTGGTCCAGGCTCATGGGAGCCAGCCAATCACGCAGGACACACTTTCCAGATCATCGAGGCCCTTGTGGGTCAGTCTGTGCTCCAGATTTCACCTGAAATTGCAGCCTCGCTTGGATTCTCACGTTTCTGGATGCTGCTTTGCCTATTCCCTCGGAGGTATCTCCTGGGCACGCCTCTTTCCTGATCACCCACACACCCTACTTGTCTTGTGGCCTATCTCTTGGGAATTCCACCTAAAATACCGAATGTATACAGAATAGTTGATGCCAGGCACAGCAGGGACTCGGAATGACTGCATCTCCCCGAGTGTCAAGAGTGGCATGTGCTGCTCTTTCAGATGGGCTTTCCTGAGAGTGTCGGCTTTCTACCGCTGCCGACTAAATCTGTGGTGACTGGACCCAATTTTATATCTAACTTAGTTGCTGCATGAGAAGCAGCTTCATCATTTTAGTAGTTAATTGTTATTGAATTCATTGCAGATATCTTGACTGATTTGTGGAATTGATTGATGGAAGAGGTTATATTTCTGTCAGCCATTTTTGTTGGAAATGTGTTAGTCAGTAAATCTGGTATTGAATTATAGGTCTTTCAAGCTAAAGTCAAAATGTGTTTTCCTCGATTTTCTAGGCTTTTAGATTGTACTTATATCTTGACTGTACAGATAGTTTGCGATTGGCTCACCCCTACCCAGAAATTCTGTTGAAGGAAGTCCCGAGGAACGACTTCCAGACGAATTACCGTGATACACTTCTATGGAGCGGGTCTGCTCTGGGACATATCGAGCTGCTGCTTCAGAATTGACTTAAGAGCAGCTGCTTTGGTTTTCCCTTCTCTCTCCTTTTAATATAGATGGTAAAGAGTCACCTGTACAATCATGTGTTATATTGCGATGGGGTAGGCTAGGGTGTCTAAAGAAACAAAACCAATGACATAGATTGTTTATGGATTTGAAATCAGAAAAAAAAAAAACCCTTGATATCAAGAAACAATTTCACATCAAGAATGCATCCCAGCTGAGGCAGGCGGATGAAACAGAACAAGTACCTTTAGCGGAAGCAGGGGGATCACAGGTGGGCGCAGAGTCCTGTGGATCCAGGGTTGGTGGGAAATGGCAGGGTGTTGAAACATGCAGGGTCTGCAGTCCACATGGGGCTGACGCTAGAGGCAGACACAATCTTGGCAAGCAGGGAAGGCGGCGGGCTTGAGAAAGAAGTTCTTGCTGTTCGCTTATAAAAAGCCACGCCCCCAAGGAGGCGTCACTAGGCGACTACATGATTGACAGGTTTGACTCCACCCCTGCCTCCACAAAAGTACCAAGTTAGTATAAGATCTAACCATTACACATGGACTACAGTTTTCCTTTGTAGTCTTTATGAACATAAATATCCATTTACATATACTAAATAAAATATTTTATACTGATTTGGGAAAATCACCAGTAAGAAAATAATAAATCCTTTTATCTGTAAAATGGGATTGGGAATAGGTGTTTTAGAATTGAAAAACACTGTAGAACTATCTGGTGGCAAACACCTTTATTTTATAAATGAGAACATTTGAGACCCAAGCAGGTTAAGTAATTTGCTCACCAGCATCCCACGTTCTTAGTGGCAGAGTTGGACTAAAATCCAACTCCCAGGACACTGCTCTCCACTGCTGTACAAAATACACATTTCTTATTCACACAATTGATATGAGGATTAGGGACCACATCTGTGAAAAATAGACTTAGCCTTTGGAAAGAAGGATGCTGGATAGCTTTATGAAAGCTTTATGGAAACTAATCTCATTTTAGCCTTTTCTGTACAATTGTTAGTTTTGTTCAGTTTTATGTTACTTGCCTTAGGATCCTTCTTGGCTGAGGACTAGATAATATACAGTGCTTGATTTAAAATCCATATTAAGGGTCCAGATTGTGCTGGAATATGAATGATGTTCAGCTGGGTTTGAGCCAGGAGCACTTGCAGAGTGCCCACCAGAATGAGGATTGTTGATGTCCAGGCAAGAATTTTCTATCCCTGGTTTGCAGATTGGGAACAAGACAGGTTTTTTCCAAAGAAAAGAAGGGGGCATAAATTATATTTCTGCCCTGCTCAGTAATACTTTCAAAGTTTGTTATAATATGTCTTTAACAAACCATGAATTTTCTCTCCTGCTGAGCCACCGTATCCTGACTATTTTCAGCATCGTTAGGGACCCATTATATTAATCCACCATACCTTCAAATCTCTAACAGGCGCACATAAGTGATCACTTTGAATATTTATTTTGAAGCAAGGTATAGAATTGTTCTCTTTGTCGTCTTGCAAAGGGAGGAAATTGTAACTTGCTCACCTTGGTTACTTCAATTGTTGTAGTTTGATTCTTTCAATTACAAAGTGCCTTGATATAATGGACAAAGGATATTGTTTAGTTTTTGTAGTCCTTGAAGTAATTTGTGTAGGTTCATATTTGCACGATAGATACAACTTGAGACCAAAAGGCTAAAGTGCTGCGTCTGCATATGTTTTAGGTGCGGTTGTATGCAAGACCCGACGCCATCAGAAGAGGATCCGGGCACTACGCCCTCCATATAACAAAGAGACTAATTGAGTTTTATGAAGACTACTTTAAAGTGCCCTATTCTTTGCCAAAACTCGGTAAGAATTTTCTTGTTTATTTTTTCAGAAGGGCTCCTTGAAGGTGGAGTTTATTGGTTAAGATGCTTAGGACGCATGAACAGTCTAAGGGTTATATTTTTAGAGGCTATGATTTCACAAGAGGTAAAATAAAGTTTGGTGCTTCTGGATTCTTGCCACAAAGTATGTGTATAATTATTTAAGAACTGATGTAGGTTTAGCATTTTAAAAGATAGCCAAAATAATTCTACTTTGTTAAAAACATGCGTAAAAGGTTCTTGGCAGTGTCACACTTCATGTTCTTAACTACTGTGTACAGTAGGCACTGCTACACGATTATTTTTTATATTAAGGAAATTGAGACCATGAAGTTTCCTATTCCTGCAGACAGCCATTAAATGAAGGAGCTGGGATGTCAAACACATTCTCTGTGATTCCCCAAAGTCTTCACTGTGACACTATGAGGAGGTGCCCATTGATTAGTGCTTGTTTCCTAACTCTCACATGCCGGGCTACAGTGTGTAAGCTGCCCCTAGGTTTTTTTCATTCAGCCACATGTTGGATGCCGAGTTATAGTAAGTTAAATAAAGAGAAGAGAGAAAGAAATTGCACTGGTCATGGGATTGTGTTCTCGAGTGTTCTTATGTTTCTTCCATGCACGAAAGTAGTATACTCAACACTGTTGGTTGAATGAATAAATTAATTACTTTTATTACTTTAACTTCAATGAGGCTGCTTTGGCAACGTCATTCTATGACTTTCCAGAAAGGTAGAATGCATACCCATTTTGAATGCTGAAGGTATTTTTTCTTCTGAGAAAATCTGTTTTGAAATCTCACATCACAACACTCCTTTGTTCCCCCCTCCCCACCGCTACACGTTTTTCCTTCCCAAGGGGATTTTTGATCAGGATCCACATCAAAAGTATTGCTCATTGGCAAGAACAAAGTGCTTTCATGATCACAGTGCTAGCGTTTCAACCACAGGTTCTTGTCCCCAGAGAATAGGCCTGTTTCATTAAAGTACCTGCCTGCTGTGTAGCTTTACTGGTCATACAATGAGCTGTTTAGAAAATAGACAGAATAGTTGACACTCTTACCACTAGGTGTAGCATGTGATGGAAAAGAATGAGATTGTACACATTTGAATTCATTTTAAAACACAGAACTTCAAATCCATAGGCAACGTGATTTTTTGTTTTCTGTTTTGTTTGCGTTTTTGTTTTATCCTCTCTCTCAAGTCCTCAGTTAGCCCCGGTTACACTGACATCTCCCTGGTGGGAACCCAAGGCAGGGAGGTGTACCTGACCTTATTTGCGCGGGAGGTGACACCATGCTCTGTACTCGGTCAAACAAACTGGAGCTTCCCAGCTTGACCCTAATGTCCCATTCACGAGTGCTTGTTGCAAGTTCAGCAGAGAATAAAATGTGGATCATTCTTTGTCTCTTTCAGGCCGGTAATTAGCAGAGGAACTCAATTTAAAACTTCAGGGGTCCCATGTAACTGTCAGCTTGCAGCAGGGAGCATTTCTGCTCCTCTGCTTCACTCCCAGCCGAACCATGTACGCTTTCTCTGTAGAAATGGACGCTGTTCACTGTGATGGTGACTCGCTAACATACTTTAGGGTGTATGGCATGGAATGATTTGACTTTACCCCGGCACAGTCAGTGTTATCTTGGGAAGATATCACAGCCCATGTGCTTTGTAAAATTTCTCTCAGTTTCTATGCATTCTATAGATATTTTCATATGTCTGTTAATGACATTATAAGTACATTTTCTATATAAAATCCTACATAAAGTTTGGTAAAAGCAGAAGTAGTTTGACAAAGTCTTAGCTTTTGTTATACATTGTGAATTGTATTTTCAAAAAAGGAATATTTTGGAATCAACTCGGTTTTTATGAATGACCCAGGCAGACTCGTTTTGGGTATTCGCTGTGGCTGTCTTACTATAGAGTCTATTTCACCCATCCTCTCTTCCCTTACCTATCTTCCCTTCCTGCCCTCTCTTCGACCTTCCCTCCTCCTCTCATTTCCTCTGCAGGTGTTCGTTGGGTCACTCACCTGTTGTAGACACTTAACTTTCTGATAGCCATAGAGTTGTGGATAAAAAATGCAAAACTTCATTCTATACTAATATTTAAAACCTATTAATTTGAGGCAAGTTAAATCATTAAGTAAAATATATAGCCTATCAGCTACAGATTAAAAGACAAAACAAAAACAACTCAATGCCATAAGATTGATGCAGACTCACAGCGACCTTGTAGGATAGGGTAGAATGCCCCTGTGGGTTTCCTAGACTGGAGCTCCTTACAGGAATGGAAAACCTCATCTTTTTCCCATGGAGTGGCTGGTGATTTTGAACTGCTGACCTTGGGGTTAGCAAAGGCAGAAAGGATGAATAGAAAGTGTGTGTGTGTGGCACTGTAGATGAAGCTCATATTTTTACTTGTTTTACTTTTTTCTTTTTGTAAATTGATTTTGTTGTGAATTGGGTGACGGTTTACAGAGCAGATCATCAGTTTTTTTCAACAATTAAACACATTTTGTTTCATCTCATGTACCATCACATATGTACTTCCTTTCTGTTACCCGTTCCCATCCATGCTTCTTTTCGAATGCTCTGAAATTTGTCCTTGGGGAAATGCTGCCCTTTGGGTCTTAATTGGTTGATTATACTCAGGTGTGCCTACCACACTAGCGCTGTTATCCCTCTTTGAGACCTGTCTGATGTGTGACTGAAACGTGAACTACAAGGGTGAGTCCAGTTACAGACCTGAGGAGTGACTAAGGATCATAGACTTCAGGGTGCCACCAGTCTCTCTCCAGCCTGTGAGCCCGGTCTCTTTTGTGATTCTGGAATCTGTACTGTATTCTCCTCTGCTCTACCCGAGCCTTCTGTGTAAGCCTTTCCATAGCAGGTGGAAGTGGTAGCCAGGCGCCACCTAGTGCTTTGTGTTTCATGGATGTGAAGGCTGATGTGTGCATGCCCCATACAACTATTAGACTAATTGTTTCCATGAGAGTTTCTATTTTTATCAGTCTTCTCTCCTCCCAGTGGGGGAGCAAAGGAGACCAGTAATTGTACCCTAGATGGCCACATGAGTTTTTCAGGCCTCAATCTCTACTCACCAAAGTAGGCCTTAGAACATCGCCTTCATGAATTACCTATGTCACCCTAACCATTGCTAATAAGTGTTTGGTTATGTCTAATAAGGTGTTGAGGTTTTTAAATGGGAAATCACAGAAGACACCATTGGGAAAATGGTTTTTGAGCAAAGGACTTAGGGTAGTAGAAAAATTAGCCCAATACATGGAAGAAATGATGGACACAAAGAGATGAACAGAAAATTTCAAAGGACAGCTTGAGAAGACAAAATAAATTATTATGATTAAATGTGCAAAGACTTAGAGTTAGAACACCAAAAAGAAAGAACATAGTTGGCATATCTTTAACTGAAATAACTCATTATTAAAAAAGTCAAGCCTTCAGTTTCAATCTTGAAAGATTCTATCTGCAAAATATTGAATGATGGAGAAAGCATTGAAAGAAGGAATACACAGTCATTGAACCACACTAATCAACATTTGTCCATTTCAAGATGTAGCATGTGACTAAGAACTAATGACACTGAAGGAATAGATCCAAGCTGTCCTGAAAGTATTAGCCAAAAACAAGGTTTCAGGAATCGATAGAATATCAATTGAAATGTTTCAACAAAGTGATGAACCACTGGTAGCACTCCTCTAGAAATTTGGAAGATGGCTGCTTTGTCAACTGACTGGAAGAAATCCATATTTATAATCATTCCAAATAAATGTGACTCAACAGAATAAGAAAATTATCCTTGATATCAGATGCAAGCAATATTTTGCTGAAGTAGTAAACAACAGTTGCAGTAGTTCATTGATTTGGAGCTGCCAGAGGTTCAGGCCAGATTCAATAGAGGATATTGAACAAAAGATATCATTGCTGAAATCAGATGGATTTGGCTTAACACAGAGAAGACCAGCTGTTGTGCAGCGTGTTTCATTCACTATGTGAAGGGATTCCACTGTATGAATCACTGCAAACTATGGATTACCTTGAGAAGAACAGGAACTACCTATTATGCTCATGTGAAACCTGTACATGGATCCAGAGGACATTGTGTGCACAGAGCAAGGGACTACTACTTGGTTTAAAATTCAGTAAAAGCGTGTGTCAGAATTGAATCCTCTTGTCCTACTTACTCAATTTGTTTGCACAGCAAATCATCAGAGAAACGGGATTATGTGAAGAACTCAGCATCAGGATTGGGAGGCAGGCTTATTAACAACCTTCAATATGCAGATGACACACCTTGCTGGCTGAAAGACAGGAGGACTTAAAGCTCTAGTTGTTAAAAATCAAGGATTTCAGCCTCAGTATGGATTACAACTCAATGTAAAGAAAACCAAGATTCTCAAAACTGGACTAATAGGTAACATCAGGAAAAACAGAAAGATTGTAGTTGGCAAGCATTTCGTCTTGCTGGGATTCATCATCAACACTCATGGAAACAGCACTCAAGAAATGAAGCAACACATTGAATTATGTAAATCTGTTGCATAAAATTTCTTTCAAGTATTGGAAAGTAAGAAGGTCACTTTGAGGACTGAGGTACAGCGGACAGAAACCATGGTATTTCAGTGACTTTTTGTGCGTGTGAAAGTTGGATATTGGATAAGGAAGCAGAAGAAGATTCTCTGCATTTGAGCTACGGTGTTGGCAAAGAAGAATGAAAGTCCCACGGACTGCCAAAAGAGCAAACTGGTCTATCTTGGTGAAGGACGGCCAGACGCTCTTTAGAGGAAAGATGGTAAGACCTTGTCTCACATACTTGGAACTTATTATCAGCAGAGACCGGTCCCTGGAGAAGTCCATCATGCTTGGTAAAGTGGAGCAGCAATGTAAAGAAGGAAGGCCCTCAATGAGAGAGAGGGATTGGCAGTGACTGCAACAGTGAGCTCAAAGTGAAGGACAGGCGTGACGCTGGGATGGAGACGAGTGCTTTGTTCCGATGTGCATAGGGTTACTGTGCAGCACCGACTTGATGACAACATTCAAGCGGGTATCCAAAAATAACCCAGGTTTTTTTTTTCTAAGCTATGCATTTAAATTTTTTTACAAAACAACCTTTTAACCTTCAAAGTATTATCCATTATACTTAATACATTAGTCAAATCTGTGATTCCATTCTTGGAAACATTTTCAAACTCATCTGTTTGGATGGCTGAGAGCACCTCCCTCGTTATTTTATTCTACTGGACAACAAAGTGAATCACGGCCCATTCCTATGTCATCCTCGCCATCATTTATTATTTTTGAGCCCGTTGTTACAGACACTATGTCAGTCCATGATGTTGGGGGTTCTTCCTCCTTTTCTTTGACCCTCTATTAAACATAATTTCCTTTGGCATGGGTTAATCTCTCCTGGTAGCATGTCCAAAGTACATGAGATGAAGTCTTGCCTCACACACTTCTGAGCAGCATTCTAGCTGTATTCTATTTTTTAAAAATTGGTAGCTCTTATAGATATTATAAAAATTTATATTTCAATTAGATCAAGCATATTTGTACAGTTGCTGCCACCATCATTTTCAAAACATGTTCTCCGTGAACTTGTTGATATCAGATCCCCTTTATCCCCTCCTTAGCCCTCCCTACCCCCCAGGAAACCTTATTATATATTATTATTATTAAATTGCCATATCTTACACCATCAAATGTTTCTGCTTACTACAGTTTTGTTATTTGATCCCCTCAAATGGGACACAGTCATCATTGCTGTCCATCTCTTAGAAGAGAGCTTTGTTTGTTCTTCTGGCAGCTCATGGTACTTTCCATATTGTTTGCCAGCACCATTGTTCAATTGCATCGATTCTTCTGTGGCTTTATTCACTATCCAACTTTCATGTGTATTTGAGGTGACCCATGGCTTGGATAAGACATGCTATATAGTATTGGTTCTTAATCATGGGTAAATTTGTTGCCCCATCCAAAAACCAAAACATTCGGAGGTATTGGGGACATTTGCAATGGTCCCAAATGCGGAGAGATGATATTGACATTTAGAAGCCAGAGGTGCTGCTAAACATTTTACATCGTGAGGCCAACTGTTCATCTGAAAATGTCAGCAGTGGTTCACATAAAAGAACTTTGTTGTAGGTGGAAAGGGCAGAGGCATGAAAAGCAGTTAAAATTCAGGCCCAAAATGATGGCCACTTAGTGTAGGCTGTTAACAGTGGCATAGACAGGAGTAGAACAATTCTGGTTGGTAGCAGAACCATTTGGAATTTGTTGACGAAGATGTATGAGGTGTGAAAGAGAGAGAAATCAAGGCACCAACTCTAAGGTTTTGAGGAAAGAACCATAAATATATCAATAAACTCACTGACCCTGAGTCAATTCCAATTCAGTGACTCTGTAGGATAGAGTGTAACTGTCCCTTTGGGTGTCTGAGGCTGTAAACCTTTGTGGGAGCAGAAAACGTCATCCTTTCTCCTCGGTGTGGGTGATGGATTAGAACTGCTGATTTTGTGGTTAGCTCCACAAGCAAGTCACTTTGGCACCAGGGCTGAAGAATGAGAAGGGTGGAATTTCCATTTGCTGAGACAAAAGATCGTCTGTCCAAGAAGGAGATCACTTAGAGACTGACATATCTATTAAACATTTAGGTAGACATTTTATATCTGCTAGAAATTTAAACAGATGTTGGATTTGAAACTGGAGTTGACTGAGTGGTTTGGCTTGAGATATACATTTGTCAGTATCTAATGAAATGTGAAGCTTCGTGCACTCACCCTGGTGGTGAAAGAAGGTAGAAAAGAGAATGGGACAAGGCAGCACTGACAGAGATCAGTCATCTGAGGCTATCATCTACATGCCCTTGAGTGGATTCCAGCAACTGCAAAGCTGCTAATAGAGGTGCTGAGGAAACCAGGAATAGACAATGTCTAGAGAGTATCTCAAATAGGAGCAGACAATTCTGACACATCATGTTACAGGCGGACTGACTGAGAATTAACTTTAGCAACGTTAAGGTAATTACTGACTGTGTTACAGATAAAGAAGCAAAACTAGGGACACTTATAAAGAGATAAATTGATATCAAGACAATGCCTCATACAATTGTAGACATGGGTAAGTTCAGTCTAGCTCAAGTGCATGGATCAGATGTTAAGCTGGGGGCTTCTCCTGACTTGCCTAACTATAGTGACTGATTACACAGAAAGAAAGAAGACAGAAAGGTCAATGACTACAGAGGAGGATGAGTCTGAGGTCCGAGGTCAGGCTTGTGGCTGCAGAGTTCATAAAATCCATGCACAGAAGGCCAAATGGCAAACTATTGGTGACGTCGAGGGTCATTAATGTAGATAGTGGGTCTTTGGTTGAAGTCCAAAGAACCCCAGGGGTTGATGAGCCAGATGTTGGATCCCCACCATCAAAAAGCGAGGCAGTTTCCCACAGCCTCAACTGACCAGTACATGAGTAGTAGGACACATTCCCCAAAGAAACCTCCTTCCCATTGCATGAGGGCTGTGACCTAAGTCAGGAGGTTGCATCCCGCCTTTATGTTCTCACCTGTGCTTGTCTACTCACAAGCAGACCCCAAGATGGGAATTGTTGTGCTGTGTTAGATCACATCGTGGAGGATTACTGGGAACGTATTGAGAATCCTGACCCAGCCAAGATGAGGCGCGACTTACCTGTCACAGTGACTTTGACAAGTTGCAGGGGATGTTGGCAACAAATACCTGATAGATGTGTTGAAGAGACAATGGATGTGGGGCATGGCTATAGACAATGGGTTTCTAGGAATTCCCAGTGATTTTCTAAGAGGAGGAGGGGAAGAAAGGCTTATGTTCTGATAATACTTATCTCTGGTGGACAAAGGCTGCTTCTGCAGAGCTGAGAGCTGAGAGCTGCCTTAACTTGCTTTCCCCAACCAAATCCCAGAGGAATAAGGAGCTTGCTACTTTCCATTAGAAAGTCAAATTTTAGACCAATTGAGCCAATAATAAACTACTAGTTGACCTGATTTTACTTAAGCTATGGAGGCGAAATGTGCATGTAAGGGTATTATATGACCAATGACCTTAAAATAAAATTTTCTATTAACAAATATTAAAATTTTAAAAATCTTAAAAGTAATTTTTATTTCTCGATTATAAACTCTGCAATGCCTTCTCTCCTCTCTTTTCCTTCTTTCCCAAGTTCTTTTTCAATTGTAGTACTGAGCAGTCTGTTTTTCTATTGTGGTCTCATCTGTTAACATACCCCCAAGGGTTTGAATTTTCTCCTCATGCGGTTTATCCAGGAGAGACCCCAGAGGAGAATTATGTAATTGGTGTTCACCATGTGAGGATTTGGTTTTAAATCTCTAAATTTGATAATTAACCTATCTGTAGGTAATCTATTTATATGAGATTGGCAGATCTTTTCTATTTCTAGCTGTTCAATTATAATTAAAAGTGTATCATCTACTTGATACAATACAGCAAGCTATCTTATTTATATTTTATCTTCATGAGAACCCTCAGAGGCATGGAGTGCTTCTTAAAAGGATGTGTTGTAGAAATTTGAAGAATGAAATTGTCCTCTTTCCTCCTATCCCAAAGACATACTAAAAATAACAACAACAAATACTTATATCACTTTTACTATATATGAGTCACTCCTTAGGACATGGAACATTTTGACCCATTTAGTGTTTTACTATGGCCTTAGGAGATAGTCCCTCTTATATTCTCATTTTCCAGATGAAGAAAACTAGGCATTTGGTGATGAAGTAAAGTACTCAGATTACACACTTGGATCTGGAATTTCAAACTCCATGATCTGTTCTCAGGAATAATACAAGACTTTTTCCTTTGTTGTTATTGTTGTTTTAGTTCCTTAAAGGCAATACATGTTCTTTATAGAAAAACTGGAAACTTAACTAGCTAAAAGTGCACATATGATAGCTCCTAATTTTATCTCCGAAGATATATTTGAGTATTTCAAGTGTGATTTCTTCATGGACATTTCATAATTAATTCAGTGATAGATAAAGTGAGTCAGAATTTTATTGGAATATTTTGTTATTCACCCTGTTTAAATTTCAATTAATTATAGACTGATAGTTTTCAGTTTCCTTTTGGTGCTGCTCAAAATCTGTATATCAAGAAGTTCTCTAAAGCGTATGCTCGATTACTTCTTTTCAACACTTTATGCTTTTATGAAGATCCATTACCCACCTGGCACAGAGGTGCCATCTTAGAGGAAGAACTGGTATTTTGTAACAAGAATATCTGCCTTCAGGGAGATTGTGGTTTTGATGAGGAAGCAATGAGATATTTATAGGAATGTGTGAATTAGAGACTTACACAATATGGGATGTAATTAAGTACCAACGTGTACGGTACAAATGTACGGTACAATTACCTGCTAGCCAGGCTATGAACAGTGACTCATTGTACTATATATCCAGAACATGAAATACCTATTAAAAGCAGCCTTCATTTTACTTAAGTCCAGAAAAAGAGAGGGGAATTGAATGAGAAGAAGAGATAGAAGTAGATGGGAGATCAGTTTTCATGTTGTGTACTAGGGAAAGCTCATAGATTTCACTTTATACATTTGGTTTTATATAGTATGTTGATCGATTTACTTTCCTATAATAGACAAATTATGAGATATAGTACCTTTTGAATTTTTGTAAATGAGAGAGGTTAGCTTGTGTAGTTTCTCAAGTTGTCACAGATGTATCTATGTCTTCATGCTGACAGCACTGATGACAACGACAGTCCTTCTCCTTGAAGGTAGGCACGCTTACTGTCTCTCATCCGGTAGCGTGGTTACAGTTCCATACTTACTCTGTGATTGGGTCTTCTCCCTGTATCAGTGGCTGTATTGTTGTTTTTAATTGGAGGTAATAGATTTATAATACTTGATTATGCATATTATAGTGATTATTTGTGATCCTTTCAGTGTGTTTTTTCTTCCTCCGTATATATTTTTTCTGCTTTTGCTTAGCTATTGGAATGTACAAATACTGAATACCATTTACCATATATACTTGTGTATAAGCCGAGTTTTTCAGCACATTAAAAAAAACAATTTTATTGGGGCTCATATAACTCTTATCACAATCCATACATACATCAATTGTGCAAAGCACACTTATACATTCGTTGCCCTCATCATTCTCAAAATTCGCTTTCCATTTGGGTTCCTGGAATCAGCAACTCCTTTTCCTTTTTTCCCTCCCAATCCCTCCCTGCCCCCCTCTCCCTCATGAACCCTTAATAATTTATAAATTATTATTTTATCCTATCTTACACTGCCCAGTGTCTCCCTTCACCCACTCTTCTGTTGCCCATCCCCCAGGGAGGAAGTTATATGTAGATCCTTGTGATCGGTTCCCCGTTTTTAACCCCCATCCCTCCTGGTATGGCCACTCTCACCAATGGTCCTGAGGGGTTCATCTGTCCTGGATTCCCTGTGTTTCCAGATCCCATCTGTACCACTGTGCATCCTCTGGTCTAACCAGGTCTGCAAGGTAGAATTTGGCTCATGATAGTTGGGAAGAGGGAGCATTTAAGAACTAGAGGAAAGTTTCATTATTGCTACAGTGAACACTGAGTGACTCATCTCCTCCCCACTACCCCTCTGCAAGGGATGTCCAGTTGTCTACAGATGGGCATTGGGTCCCCGTCACACGCTCCTCTCTTTCACAATGATATGATTTTTTCCCCACCTGTCTTTGTTGCTTGAAACCTGGTCCCCTCGGCCCTTCATGATCACACATGTTGGTGTGCTGCTTCCATGTGGGCTTTGTTGCTTCTGGGCTAGATGGCCGCTAGTTTACTTTCAAGTCTTTAAGACCCCAGACACTATATCTCTCGATAGCCGGACACCATCAGCCTTCTTCACCACACTTGCTTATGCACACATTCATCTTCAGCGTTTATGTGGGGAAGGTGATCACACAATGATGGTTTTTGTTCTTTGGTGTCTGCTACCTGATCCCTTCAATACCTCGTGTTCACATAGGCTTGTGTGCTTCTTCTCTGTGGGCTTTGTGGCTTCCGAGCTAGATGACCGCTTATTTGTCTTCTAGCCTTTAAGACCCCAGATGCTATATCTTTTGATAGCCGGGCACCATCAGCTTTTCCCACCACATTTGCTTATGCATACGTCTATCTTTAGCGATCATGCTGGGAAGGTGGGAATCATGAAATGACCATTTAGCTGAGCAAGGTGCTCTTGTATTAAGGGAATGCACGTGAGGAGGCCAAATGTCCACCTGCTACCTTACTACTAAACCTATAAATATATGCACATAGGTCTATTTCCCCCATAATCATAAATATATTTACATATGTACATGTCTGTATTTAGGCTTCTGGGTATGCCCTTTTCCTCCTACTCCTTCCCTCTATTTCCTTACGCCTTCCTCCTGTCCCACTACCATGTTCAGCCTTCTTTCTGGTTTCAGTAATTCCTCTCAGTACCTTGCCCTTGGTCACTCCCTACCAGTCCTCCCTTCCCCTCCCTGGCACTGGTTTTGAACCACTCCTTGTTCCCTTGTCCCTGAGTTGGCCAATACCTCCTCCTTTCCCCCACCTCCCACACTCTCATTTCCCTCCGGGACCTTTGGTCCCGTTATTTTCTTCTTACATTGTTTGTCCCGCCTATCTTATCTAGGTGGACCTGCAGATATAATAATATGTCAGCACATTTTTAATGCAGTTTTTATGATAAAATTATGTGCCTCAGCTGATATTCGTGTCGGCTTATATTTGAGTATATGGGGGTGTGTGTTTTCTTAAGTTGATCAAGTAACACTTTTTTTGTCGGGGGGAATAAAATTTCTGGGAGGTCTGTATAGCCTAGTCTAATTCTGACTTCATCCTCAAAACACTTTATTTCAACTAGAGCTCTTCAAACTTACAATAGAGCTATTTAATCTAGTGGGTTATTGGTGGAAACTAACATAAGCTGTCTCGGTGGGCTCTCAGGGAAACAGGTGAGGCAGTCCATCTCGTTTCAGTTTTCTAAGTACCACCGGGAAATACTTTTGTGCAAATGACTATCCTTGCTCCCCATTTGGAATCAAGTAAATGTAGACGCCTCCTGCCTCATGGAGCTAATTTATTTCGTCAAAGTCCTTCATAGGGTGATTTTTCTAAGGAAAAAGAAAGGCAGTTCCCATTAATTTCAATGGCAAATATTTTTATGCGTTTCCTACCCCCACTGCCTTATGCTAAAACAATACCAAATCCAAGTCACTTCAGGATTTATCAGCCATTTTACAACAATCCAGCAAGGCAATTTTCCCTTCATTAATTATAATATGATCATTTAGCAGTCCTTGTTAAGATATTTTGCATTTACCGCATAGTGTACATTTCCAAGACTACACTAAAAATGCAAAGCCAAAAAATAGCACTGTGACAATGAGAGAAATCAATGAAAACAATGCATTTTAGTGGGGACGCTGCATGAGATTATTACGGCTATAAACCAGCAAACCATGAGTTCATTGAGAGGAGCATGTAATGCAACACAACAGAATTGAATTAACTAATTCAACTAGTATTTATTGAGTAGTGACCAGATAACGTTGTCCTCAGCGATGATAATAAATGGTCTCTTCCATTAGGAACCTAAAACCTAGTTGATTTTTATGACTGTGCAGCTTGCCAGCATTGTTTGATGTTCAGTTTGCTTACCACCCTCCCCTATGCGTTCGTTTTTAAGAGTGTCTGGCCTTTACAACGTTGGGTTTGTGCCCAAACATATTTTCATTAATTTAGTATTAGTCTTGTGAAAGAGTGCTTCTCCTCCTGAAACTACATGCAATTTCAGAAAGTGCTTAACTTGCTCGGGTGTGTTTGTAAGGAGCCCCCCAAGGCGTTGTTTACAGACTCCAGCAGCAGTATCCGGTCCTGACAGCTCTGCAGTGAAGTGAGAGAACGCACTGGCTCCACTATGTTGACTTGAATCATTGCTAAAGTCTCATGCTCTGTATTCTTCCCCCCCACCCCTATTCCCATGGCTTTAATGATGCCACGCCAGTGATGGGACCTTCTCTCAGGATCACCCGAGCCCAGCCTCGCTCGCCTGCTCCCAGATATCTCTCGGAGTTCTGTCCCTGCCCTAAATCCTTGATTTTCCCCTTTTATTGGGTCCTTTTCTGTTGGCACTAAAAATGGGGAACTGTTTCTCTTCACTTAAACACACAGACCCACACACTTCCACTCCCACTCATTCCAGCCACTGGACAATTTCTCTCCTTACTTTTATAGCCTTTAAGAGGTTAGCTGTCTGTACTGACTCCAATTTTTCTCTCTCCTTTGTCTTTTGAATGCACTTAACACCAGGCTTTTGCCCCCTACACGCCACTAAAACTGTGCTTGTCAAGTGCAAGAATGCCTCTCCATTGTGAACTTCAGTGGTCAATTCCCAGTTTTCATCTTGAACTGCCAGCAGATTCTGACACAGTTGTTCTCTCAACTCCTTAAGATACTTTTTTTTCACTTGTCTTTTCAGACAACACATTTCTCTTCCCTGCCTGCCATCCCTCCTGCTGCTCATTGGGAATTCTCTTCCTATGTATTTACTTTCCTTTCCGTCTCTCTTCACATTTTCTCTCGAAGTGTCCGGGTCTCAAGTTGCGTAGCTCTTTTCTTAACTACCAACTTTAGTCACTTATTGACTTCACCTAGCTTCTTTAATTACTATCTGCTGATAGCTAACAACTCCCAAATTTGATCTTTCCAATTGAGTTCGCTCTCAATTTCAGATGTCTACTTTGTACTATTTGGCATCTGTTTGAGTGTCTAAAGCGTATATGAAAATTACCATGTTCAAATTTGAGGTACACATTGTAAATCACTTTCTTTTTCCTTCTGAAGTTTTGCCTATCTCAGAACAGGGCAGATCCATTCCTCCAAAAGTTGTTTGGTGTTCTTGCTGGCTGCTGTCTGGTGATTCATTCTCACGGTGGTCCTGTGTGTGTGTAGACTAGAATACGACTCCGTTTGCTTTTCGTTGTTGTGAACTTTTGGAAGTAGATCGCTAGCCCTGTCTTCGCTGGTATCTCTGAGGGGAAATGAATCGTTAGCTTCTCAGCTAGGAGCCAAGCACTGAAGTGTGCTAGCTAGAGAACCCCTACATTGTTTAGAAAACACACAAACAAAGTAGCAACCTTAGATTTAAACTCTTTGTCTCTCATGTCACACACCCAAGTCATAATGCATCTTTTTGGTTCTATATTATAAATATCTTGGAAATCTGATCACTTCTAGCCATTTACCATTGTAACAGCTCATACTGTTATCTGACTTGCCCCGCTTTCTTTGTCTTTGTGCACCTTTTAACTGAAATGGATTCTGATGTTAAGTGGTATGTGAATGTGATATGTCCTGAATTTTAAGATTCTGTTGGACAGATGTTAGATTTAGCTGCTGCTGCTGCTCTCCTGTTCACACCTTGCCTTGGCACCTAGTGCCCATTCAGGGATTCTTTGGTGTTTCAAGACCCTGGATGGTGTGGCTGCCGCTCCATCCTCGTCTCCGATTCCTCTCCTCCTTGTGCACACCTGTTCTGGTTACACTGCCAGCCTACTGTTTCTTACAAGCACTACGCAGGCTCCTTACTTGGGTGTTTTCACTTGCCCTTCTTTCAGCCTAAAGCCCCCCTTCCTTCAGATGTATGCGTACTTAAAATAATCTGTTTTTCAGAGTTGTGTTTTCTGACTTCCGCTTTTTATATTATAGCCTTGCGGTCACTCCTTATCTTCCTTCTTTGTTTTACTCCTCTCCCTTTCCCTCATTTCATGCAGCATTAAGGTTATCATTTCCCTTATTAAATCTTGGTCTCTAGCCCTTGTCCCACAGCAGGCACTTGGACGGCGGGGAGAAGAGTGTCTTAGTCGGAGGGAAGATCTATTGCCAAGGCTTTGAGGTGTGCAATGTTTTAGTCTGATTAACAGCAACAAGGCCAGTGAGGTTGGACTAAAGTCAGTGGGGAAAGGGGTAGCAAGAGATGAGATCAGAAGGGGCCAATTATATATGACTTTAGGGGTTTTCACTCTGTGTTTTTTTAAGAGTTTGGTTTTGGGTGTTAGGAATGTGACCTCAAGATAGGCGATACAAGAAGAGATGGTTTTATTTTCTTGTTTGCAGCTCGATTTCCACTGCCGAGTGCCGTGCCTGACCCAAGGGAGGTACTTAACAAATCTTTCAGTGTTTTCCCATCTTCCATTTTAACCCTTTGTATTATGTGGAAGATAAGAAGCAAACCTTTTCTTTTACTGTTGTTGAAAGTATATACCAATTCCCCATGTTGACCTTAATGCTAGTGAGTACATACCCCAGGTCTGCAACCTTCCTCATTCTCCTTTGCCGAGTCATTCCCCTCCAGGAACTTGAACGTTTTGCCCCTGAGGTTTCTAGTTAATATTTCATGTTGCTTTGGTCAGCTTGATCTCATGCAGTTTCAAGGGCTCCAGGTAGTGTGAAGCCTATGAGCATTTGAAACGCTGGTACACACTTTTCTCCCGTTTGGTCCAGTTATTCCACAGAAGCTTTGGTCAAGATGTTCAGTAATGGTAGCTGGCTACCATCTAGTTCTCGTGGTTCATCTTGTTTGAGAAAATGATGACGGTTTTCCTCATAATTGCCAAAGCTGTGCCTTTTCGGTAAATAAGATGTCAACGAGACTAAAGATGTGGTATCTCTATTTGCAACAGCCCTGCCATTAGGGCCCCCAAGTAGAGTTTGCTGTGAAGACTGGGGGCAAGTGCATTGAGCTTTGTTTACCATCAGAGCAGTGTGAGGGTGGAGCTGTTAAGAAGGGTGGTTTTGCATGAAATGCTTTTTTCTTCTGAAAATGCAGAATCTCGCTTTTCTTGGGCATTAGAACCACATTAATTAATGGATTTGACATATGTTTATTGGCTGTTTACTAGATACTATTCTGCCAACTGGTGGAAAATCAGCAGTTAATGAAACAGATATTCCTGTTCTCCTGGAGCATACTTTTTAATGGGAAAAGACAGGTCGAAAACAAAACATTTATGATGTTAGAAAGTGATAACTTATATACGAAAAATAAAATGTTGGCAGGTCGGGCTGTAGTTTTAAACAAGGTGTGTGGTCAGGAGAGAAAGCTGCTCAAAAGGCATGGAGGAGGCCCCACCTGACCCCTGGCCTGCCTGTTGACATGAGGCAGACGTCAGCCATGCCTCGACCTTCCGTCCTTCTCTATCCTATGCTGACACGGACCATTCCTGCCATGACACTCTACGTTCATGCTGCGTTTCATGCTGAGGCAGAAGTCACACATAGGACCCACAATTGTGTATTAGGGGAATTGGGAGGTAATCCCAAGTCAGGATCAGCAAACAATACAGTTATGGTCATTGGTCCACAGCAGCATCTTCATAGCCAATAGCCAGCTCTCTCTATAGTATCAGCCTCTCGCCACATGATCTCTTGGCCTCTGGCTCTTGCGGCCAAGAAGCTGACCTGCTGCTCTGCCTCGCAGTCTCAGTGTCTGCTCTCTCTCTCATGATCTCTCTGCTTCAGCCTCTGATGTTGGGTTGGTTTCTTTGCTAAGTCCCATGGTGTCTACATCATATCTTCTGGTGTATCTGGTGTCTTTGCTCTTGGCTTGTGCTACTTTAGAAAGGGATTTCAAATATACTCCTTTGGTAGTTGTTCTTCTGATGGGTGATCCTGGGACTTCTCTCTCTGCTCCTGCTTTTGAAGTGTCTCTTATATAGAGAAAATGATTTTGAGGTGTGGTGTTTAATCTTTCAGCAGACCATAGCCCCAAGGAAACAGGGTGCTGGCTTGGTTTACCCCCTCTGCTGCAGTGGAGACTTCATCCCCCTAATCTACTGTCAGTGCAGTAGAGAGCTCTCTCCAAAACGGAATTCGAGCCAGCAGCGCAGAGGCCAGCAGTTTTAGTACATCATGTAAGGATTGTGGCCAAAGGACCATATTCATTGATGCTATCTCAAAGGCCTAATGGTGAAATGGTTCATTATTCAGCTCCCTACCAACTGGTTGGCAGACGGAACCCACCCATTCATTCGGTAGAAGCAAAAACTGGAGATCATTTGATTGCAGCTAAGATCATTCTAGTGCAGGGGTTCTCGATCTTTCTAATGCCATGACCCTTTAATACAGGTCCTCATGTTTGATACAGACCCCCAACCATAAAATTATTTTTGTTGCTACTTCATAACTGTAATTTTGATACTGTTATGAATCATAATGTAAATATCTTATATACAGGATGTATTTTCATTGTTAAACAAATTGAACATATTTAAAGCATAGGGATAATCACTGTAGTAATTATATATTGTGAAACATTTATTTTTAATGACAAATAAAAGAAATTTGGTCTTGAAGCATGGTGTAGCATGGGTAACAGTCTTCATGCCCAGTACTTGTATGTGGGTGTATCTGCATGTGGGCGGACCTGCCTGGAGACAGATAGAGAAGGGTCTCGGTTCCTAAGACCATTGGAAATGTGTTGAGAACCGCTGCTCTAGAGGATAATTTTACTTGGTCACATGGCATTACTGTGAATTGACATGGACTCAATGGCACCTGAGAGAAGCCTGAAGGAGAACATTGTCTGACTCCTTGGAGAAAAGTCGGGGGACCGGGTCAGACTGCATGGACCTGAGAGTAGGATTTGTAAACTAACTGTTGCTGACAATCAAAGATCTTCCATGGTTAATGAAAGGCTCACTTTCATTTTGAGCAGAGGAGCAATTGAACTCTGCTTTGAGTTAATATTAAGTGGTCACTTAAATAACCCTGATAGCATGGTTGTTACGCATTGGGCTGCCTAATTGCTAGGTCAGCAGTTCAAAACCACTAGAAACTTGGTTTGAGAAATATAGGGCTTTCTACTCCCATAAATAGGTCCAGTCTCAGAAACTCGCAGGGGCAGTTCTACTGTGTTTTCTAGGGTCATTGTGAATCAGCATAGACTCAATAGCAGTGAGTTTCAGTTTTTAGCTGCTTCATATAATATGGCTTTGGGGGATAGAGGAGAATCAAGGGCAGAAGCTGAGAGGCTCCTGCATTAATCTGAGAAAGAATGGAATTTTCTACAAGAGTGCTAGCAGTAGAGGTTGACAGAGTGAACTTATTTTGGATGGATTTTGAGAGGAGACCCACCACAGTTTGCTGCATTACATCTGGAAAAAAGGAAGTTGGGTGCCTCTTTCTCTGAACTGCTTTTTAGTGTAATTTGGTGGCAACTAGTTTGAAAAACGATGCTCTTTCTTCTTTCCCTTGTAGCTTACACTTCTGCATAGCTACAGTGAAGGGGCGCAATCTTTTCATGCTTCCTTATTCCCTCGTGGTTGTTTGAAATTAACACAGTGGGATGAGTCATTTGTATTTTCAGTTTTGTCCAAACAGAGCAGCTGTACTTGGAACAAAATGATGGTTGTAATAATCTTTTCTTGGAGTAAATTGTTCTTTCACTGGCCATTGGTCAATCCGGAGTTAATTATAACCAAATAGCTATCCTAAGCCTCAGAGGACAAGCGCAACATTTCATTAAAGTCTAGGCTGGGGAGTACTGCTGACAGAAGCACTGCCAATCAGGCAATTTGAAAAGAAAGGTGACCATTCCTATAAACTTGAGAGCTAAAATAGCTTATATTGAGATCAGTAGGTTTTTCAAAATAGCTTCATTACAAGAAACTGAGACTGAGGGGTCGTTATGTAAATTAAGGTTACCCTTCTAAAAGCCAATAAAGGCAGAAAGCTCTCTAAGAGAGAAATAGTCAAAATATATTTTTTGTCTCCCTTTTCCCAGTGTTATTTTAAGCATTCTTTATCCAGTTCTGAGCTTCTCAGAAAAAAGACAGGGACTACTTGTTGATTGATGATCCTTTCTGCGGTTTAGGGGCTTCGAATGACCATGATCATGGCTTTCCTTTACCTTCAGCATTTAGGCTGTCTGATCTGATACAATAAAGAAGAGTAACAAAGATCTTTGTTGTAAACCATGGAATATTCACTCCCAATCTTGTGGAGCGAAAAGCAGATGTCCCTCTCTCACCTGAGTGAGGTATACTTTGTTTACTTTTTATTTTCTGTAATCTCAGAGGGGATTGTCTCTCAAACCATATAAAAATTAAACTGGGATGGATATGAGGAAATTATCACAAGAAAAATAAATTGAAATATTTTTCCAGTTAATAACAAAGGTACAGTCTTCTAAATAGTGATCGATGCTGTCATCATTAGGAGTCATTAAGTTGACACTAACTCAGAGAGAGTGCAAGTATGCTGTTAGGTACATGGAGTCAGTGACCACCCATAGTGACCACTATACACATCAGAATGCTACACCGCACGGCCCTGTGCCATCTGCACAATAGTTCCTACCCTTGAGCCCATTGTTTCAGCCACAGTGTCCGTCCATCTCCCTAAAGACTTTCCTTTTATATTGATGCTCCTCCACTTAACCAAGTTTGGTGTCATTCTCAAGGGACTTGTTTCTTTTGATAATATGTACAAATATGTAAGATGAAGTCTCTCCTTCCTTGCCTCTAAGGACCACTCTTGGCCATATTTCTTCCTCAACAGATATTTATTTCTCCTTTGGGCAGTCCAAGTACTTTCAATATTCTTGACCAGCACCACAGTTCAAATGGATCAATTCTTTTTTGGCCTTCCTTATTGCATATCCAACTTTCACATGCATATGAGGCAATGAAAAATACCATTGCATGGGTCAGGCACACTTTAGTCCTCAAGGTAACACCCCGCTTTTCAAGACTCTAAACAGGTCTCGTGCAGCAGATTTACCAAATGCAATGCATCAGTTGCTTCCATGAGTAGCGATTGTGGATCCAAGCAAGATGGAATCCTTGGCAACTTCAGTTTCTACATTTACCATGTTGATACCCGTCAGTTCAGTTGTCAGGATCTTGGTCTTCTTGACATTGAGTTGTAATCCATACCATAGACTGCAGTTCTTGATCATCAACAGCAAATACTTCAAGTCCTCCTCATTTCCAGCAATCTAGGTTGTGCCATCTGCATGTTGCAGGTGCTCGAAGCCTTCCTCTACTTATCGCAGGGGTTAATAAGCCTTCCTCCAATTCTCATGCCACATTCTTCTCCTTATAAGCCAGCCTCTCATGATTTTCACAGCATATATATTAAACAAGTATGGTAAGAGGATACAACCCAGACGCATAACTTTCTTTATAGAGAGAGCAGAAGGAAACACTGCCTAGCTACATCCTCCTATCAGTTTTTGTTATCTTGAGCTTAATGTTGAAGCCAGGGTCAATCCATCTTGATGAGGGTAGTAATATTTTTGTGCTTCCTTCTTCTTTAGCAAACATGAAGCCCTTTTCCAGGGGCCAGTCTCTCCAGGTAACATGTCCAGAGTATGTGAGATGTCTCACCATCTTCGCTGCTGAGGAGCATTCTGTTCTTGAGCACTTCAATCTTCTCTCTGTTTCACATGATGTTATGTATTGATCCAATTTTAAGCACTTGGGGTTTTTGTTTCTTTTTTCAGATTGAGTTGAAATCCATATTGGAGTGAATTATATTTATAAAATAAGATTTTTGCAAACTACATTTTTACTTGATTGACTGTACCACTGCAGTATCTGAGATTGAGATTGAAACATTATGATTTTCAAATGGAAAATATATTACTACGTCAGTTTTAGCCTTACAACCTCTTTCACGATCTTTGAGAACTGTGATGCAGCTGCAGCACATGTAAATGTAAAACAGACTGAAGTGTAAAAAAGAGAGGTGGCCTGCATGGGAGGTTGCCATACATAAGCAGAGCGGATCCAATATGGCAGTCGTAAATGATGCCCCTGGGGCATCTCTAAAGCTTTAGGGAGTCTAATTTTGAAAGAAGGAGTGAGTTCCAAATGCCATTTTTCAACTGGAGGAATTTTAATGGTTTATAGTTTAGATTTATTCTTTATTGGCTTTATTTTCTCCTATGGGTTTAGTCTCCTTATGAGAAATAATTCATGAATGACCTAAAGTATCTCTTCAATAAGATAGAATAGCATGTTTTTTAGCTTTTAAATTGTTTAGCATTTTCTTCTATTTTACAGACTGGAAAAACATTCACTTGACTGTAAAATAATTGGTAGGTTTATAATGTTTAGGATCATTTAGCTTAAGTACATGTAGATAGACCCTGCAAGTTTTTATTAATATTAATAAAACTAGATAGTGAGTGGTATGAATCCTGGTGAGCCAAACTTCTCCAGTGGACGAAACCAACACTCTGTAGCTGTAGCAGAAGTTTGGTTATACTTCTATACTTATGCATGGACTTGGGTCACATTCAGTGCTACTTGCTGAGATTTGAGGGATTGTCAAAGACTATATGGCCCAAATGTAGATATGACAGCCATAAAGTGTATAAGGCTTCCCTTTCACAGTTTCACTTTATATTAATTATTTAATCATTTAAGAGATTTAATTGGGTTATCATCTTAATATCTGTTAAACTACCTTACCCTTTCCTGGCATCTGTATTGAGACAATTTATAAGAATAAATTTCAATCAAGGAAATAAAACTCCAAAATCAATATGATAGTGATTAGAGGACATTCACTGTAACAGATCAGACACTAGATAAATATTTTACAGTTTGGGAGCCATAACATGACATCAACAACTACTCAACTTCGTAGAGGTGGCAAGAAAGCAGCCATAAATAATTTATAAGTGAATGAGGATAGGCGTCCCAGTAAAATTTTACACAAAAACAGGTAGGCATGTGGATTTGGCCACGGACTCTACTTGATTGCCTCCTTCATTCAACAACACAAAAACCTATAGTTTCTTTAAACTAAGAGGTTATAATCAGGGATGTATTTTCTTTCTACATTTCTATATATGCTTAAAAATAAAACTCAACTGTCACATTAAAAAGAACTGGTACATTTAGTTTTTATTAAGATAATCAATTTGTCTATAAATATATATAATGGTACCCACATTAATTGAGTATACATATGTATCAAAATTATAATCATATGCTATATTATTTGTATATGATAAATGACTATATTTGTTTCTATATAACTTTTGAAAAGTTTAAATTATATGTATGGATAAATTAATTTATTTGTATGTACCATATTAAACATATTTATGTACAGTATATTAAAAATCAATATTGCATATTCATCTAAAGACTTATGTTGATACTTTTGTCTAATTTATTTAACATTCTCACCTGGAATGAATAATATCTGGAAACTTCAGGATCGATAAACCCACTTTTCTCACCACTTTGAATAATGCTGAAAATTAAGAAGAGCGGTAGTAAAGCATAATGACTGATTCTATACTGCTGATTCAGGGAACTGGATTTAAATTTCAGGTCTGCTACTCAGTGTCTGTGAGATCTCTGGCATTCAGATATTTAAATCTATAAATGGGAATGTTTCCAAGTTCACAGATTTACTGTGTCCATGGTATGTTTCAAGGAGCCCTGTGGTGTAGTGATTACACGTTGGGTAGTTGAAAACTACCAGCCCCTCCTGGAGAGGGAGATGAGGCTTTCTACTCCCATGAAGAGTTACAGACCCGGAGACTCACAGGGGCAGTGCTACCCTGTCTTACAGAGTTGCCGTGAGTCAGAAGTGACTCAATTGCAGTGAGTTTGGTTTTTGTTTTTCTTTTTGTAGGTTGTAAGTATTTTAATATGTGTTTGTGGTAGTCACCTAATCTGGTGTCAATTTAAGGATTGAGAGTGTACGGGTTAAGTCTAGGTTGTCAATCTGGAGATAGCCAATGAGACTTCTGTGTGGGCATGGGCTTCTCCTGAGAATTCTGGGAAATCTGGTACTTCCTCCTTGGAGAGCTGGAAGACACCTCTCTCTCTCCCATTCCTTGGGAGACATTGCAGAAGACAAGTTACATGGACGCAACCAGACCTCGGAAGCTGGAGAAGCCACAGAGAAACCCCTGCCAGCGCTGAGATGCTTACAACGCCACTGGACCCGGAGACTTTCTACCCACTGGCTTGTGATCATCCTGCATTTGGCTTCATTGCATGTGTTTCGTGATTCTGAAGAGGACTTTATAGATTGATATCAGACATATGGGCTTATATCAGACTACGGACTTGATCTGGACTGGGCTGGGATGTTTTCTCCATGTTCAATTGCTCTTGTACAGAAACCTGTCTCTTATATACATATACATGTTTGTGAATATGTTTCTCTAGTCTACCCGAACTAATACAGTATTTTTATTGTTAGTTGCTATCAAGACAGTTTTGGTGCATGGCTACTGCATATTTTCAGAGTTAAAAACCCTTTTAAATTTTTAAAGATATTTAAGAGTTCAGAACGAGAGTGCTAGGTTTCTCTTCCAAAATAGCTTTGGGTGGGTTCTAACCAGCAGCCTTTTGGCTAGCACTCAAGATTTTAACTATTTGAGCTACCCGGAGACTTTATAATATGTGCTGTCTATTTTTATTTTTATTGGTTCAATCTTTCTTAAAAGTTTAAGTTCACTAAGGCTCACGCTTAGGCATGTAACGCCCCTGCTTCAGAACTTGGCCATAGGAAGAATAGAGTTCTTCCCCATATGGCAATGGATTTACCCCTGCGAAGTGCGGGTGAAGTGAGGTCAGAGTAGGCAAGGGATGTCTTTAATGCAACAATCTTAGAGAGAACATAACATGTTTCAGAATGAATTCTATTTTTCAAAGCTAGAGGATATAAAAATTGAGGATCTGTACACAGTGTCATCTTTTATATATATGTTGTCAAACATATCAGTCATTTGAAATTTAAGATTAAAAAACCCTACAAATAAATGATCACAATAAAGAAAATGTACTGATCCTCATTTTTTGATGGCAGTTGATTTATTTGGGCTGATATAATGCTGTTGTATTTTGTGTTTTTGTTTTATATAGTGAGCCTAGAAAGTGAATCTCTATGGTTGATGTCATGTGTGAAGTGTTAGAAATATAATGAAGATATTACTTTAAACTTCACAAAATATTAAAGTTTTCTATTTATTAGTCTTTTTGTGCCCTTCAGGATATAGTAGAATCAAAGTTAATATGCAATGTATCTTTCATGCATGTGTTTCTAAAATTCTTTTGAAGACAATGAAAAGGGTTTGGAGTAAAAATAATAAATGTGCACTCCTTTCTTAAGTGAACACACTCAGGCGTGATATTTAGTTATCTGTACTGAGACTGGTAAAATTTTTAAAATGTTAAGGTAGATAGTTGCAAAAGCAGTAAAATTTATATATGTGTCTAAATAAAGAAAGAGACTTTTTTTTTAATCTTAAGGGAATGATTCATAGTGTTGCTGTTAGCTGTTAGGGGCCATCGAGTTGGGCCCAGCTCATAGCTCCGCCGCCTGGTGCTGCGCCATCCTCCCTATTGTCTTCTGCTTAAGCCCATTGATGCAGCCACTGTGTCAATCCTCTTGCTGAAGGTCTTCCTCTTTCTTTCTGCCTTGCTACTTTACACCAAGCATGATGTCCTTCTCCAAGGACTTGTCTCTCCTGAAAACATGTCCAAATTATGTGAGAGAAATCTCACCATCCTTGCCTCTGAGGAGCCTGCTGGCTGTACTTTTTCCAAGACAGATTTGTTGGTTCTTTTGGCAGTTCATGGTACATTCAGTATTCTGAGCCAGCATCATAGTTCAAATGCATCAAGTCTTCCTTAATCTTCTTATTCACTGCCAAACAGTGCATATGAGGTAATTAAAATTACCAGGGCTTGGGTCAGGTGTACCTTAGGTACATAGTTGAGAGGCTTGGAATTCCCAAGTCATGGGTGAAAAGTCAGTATGGTGGCTTCTCTTTACTCATGAAGCTTCAGGGTTGATGAACCTAAGATTGGCAGGTCAAACAGACTGCTGACATCTATTGGAAGCAGATGAGTCTTAAGAGCAACAAGCAATACAATAGGCCTCTGGTTCACATCCAAAGAATTAGAAGTCAGATGATGTGGTCCCGATACATGTCCTATACCAGTGGTTCACAACTTTCTAATGCTGCGACTCTTTCAGACAGTTCCTCATGTTGTGGTGACCCACCACCCATAACATTATTTTATTGCTATTTCATTACTGTAATTTTGCTACTGTTATGAATCGGATGACCCTGTGAAAGGGTCGTTCAATTCCCAAAGGGGTCACGACCCACAGGTTGAGAATCACTGCTCTAGAGAGAGAAAAAACCTAAAGATATTTATCTGAATGTCTGTATGTTATTGTTCTTAAGTGCCTTCAATTCGGTCCTGCTTCATAGCAACCCTACGCTCAACAGAACAAAACACTGCTCAGGCCTGTGCCGTTCTCACATTTGTACTTATGTTTGAGCCGTATTGCTGCAACCAATGTCAGTCCATCGCATCGAGAAGTGCATCGCATCGACAAGTGCATCGCATCGACAAGTCCATCACATAGCAAGTCCATATTGCTACATCCACTGTATCAGTCCATTGCATCGACAAATTGCATCATCAAGTCCATTGCATCGACAAGTCTGCTATAGTTTATTGTGCCAGCCTGGCTGATAAACACAAGTAGGATTAACTGAAGGGCAGAGGGATAAATGGCTCGGTGACCCTCACTTTGGTTGTTCTGTGCCTCAGTTTAAAGGGGTACACTACCTGTGGGATGCCTAGCCTGTGGACTGTGTCGCTGTAAGTTGAGGTCCCTTTAAGCCCACACGATTGGAATGTTCATCTCTGGAGCGGGGGACTGACAGTTGATGACAGTTCGGGACAGGCCTTGCTGTTTGCTGCCTGGATATATGTAGCCCAGCTCTCTCTACAGAAGAGGACTGGCAACTGGCAGCTCTCAAACCTTAAAGGACTGCTAGTGTCTCACTGCTTTATAATTTAACTGTTAATTTCTTGTATTATATAGCTGTATATAATTTAACGGTTCATTTCTTGAATTATATGTCTATCTTTATAAATATATTTATATATAATTACTAGCAATCTGGTTTGTCTCTCTAGAGAACCCTGTCCAATACAAAGTCCATCGTACTGACAAGTCCATATTGCTGCAACCACAGTGTCAGTCCCTCGCATTGACAATCTTCTGCTGTCACAAGCATATGCCCTCTTTCGGGCACTGGTATCGCCTAATAACATGTCCAGAGTATATGAGACGAAGTCTAACCATTTGCTTCTGAGGAGCATTCTGGCTGTATTTCTTTCAAAATTTGTTGGCTTATTTGGTAGTCCATGATATTTTCAATATTCTTTGCTGCCACCTTAATTCAAATGCATTGGTTCTCCAATCTTCCTTATTTAATGTCCAAATATTATACGCATATGAGGTAATTGCAAATACCATAGCTCGGGTCAGGTGCAGATTAGCCTCGAAAGTGACTTATTTGTTCTTCAACACTCTAAAGAACTCCCGCGCAACAGAGGTACCAGCGCAGTGCATCACGGAGCATGTTGAGTGCTGCTCCGTCAACATACATAGATGTGCATTTAAGTCAAATGGAACGCTTGACAATGCCAATCTTTTCTCCGTTTATCACGATGCTTTCAATGAACTCAGTTGTGAGGATTTTCATGGTCTTGAATATCCATACACATATATTCACTAGAACTTTATTAGTAGTCTAGGTAATAGATTATGAAGACATCACTTTCAACTTCCCATTTCACCCAGGTGAGATTATGTGATGTCGCACTGTAATCACTCCTCTGGCTTTTGTCTTTGACTGCTTTGCCTGGTCTTTCATCATAGTCATTATTGTTGGTATGGTTGATTCCATAATTTGTGGCCATTATGTAGTGTTTTCTAGTCTACATGCAGGGAGGTAAAGTTCTGGCAGTATATCAGAAAATATTGTGTTGTGACCCATAGTGTTTTCAATGGCTAATATATGGAGTTAGCTCACCAGACTTTTTCCCTAATTTATCTTAGTTTGTGTGATAGTTAGGTATTGTGTCAACATGGCCAATGAGAACATGTGGGATTAATAAAGTTGCAGTTTGTTTGGAGGGCAAATAGATAAATGGCTCGCCAAACCCTGGCCCCTCTCTCTTGCTCTCTGGTGATTGGACCAGCATAAGGCTGCTTTAGCTAGCTCTCAACTTGTGAGCTACACTACCTGTGGGACAGCCAACCTGTGGATCTTGTAGCTAGAACTTGAAGTTCCTGCAAGACCTGCTTCACCACGGAGCTGGTGTATACAGGGCTCGAGCTTGAGGCTGTTGGATCCTGTGTCTTGCACTGCTTGAGTTTGATGTCCCATCTGGGCCTGCTTCACTAAGCTCCTGAGCTGCTGACTATTGGTGACCCGTCCTGCTGTTTTCTGCCTGATCAGCTGTCTGTTCCTTAACCTTGGACTGAGCAGTGCTCATGAGTTGGAGGACTTCCAGTATATTAACTATTCCATGGAAGTGAGTTGAACTGAGCCCTCTATACTGCTGCACGGACTAATTAGCTGTTATATTCCTTTGTGCTGTATCTAGCTTTCAAATCATAAGTGTCCTGGTTTTGTTTTTTTCTAGCGAACCCTGTCTAACACAGTTTGAAAGGTCTGCTTAAGTCTCTGGTGACCTTGCTGCTATCTGCAATGCTAATGGCACAACTTACAGCATCAGAAAAATACACAGCCACCGTATTATAACATAATATGACACCAGTCTCAGTTCCTTCTCCGAAGCTTTTTGTTCTCTTTCCCTCGATCTGAAGTACTTTTTCATTAGAGATTTATTTTGGTAATATACTCAAATAACACTTCCTAAAAGGGACCTTCCTATAACCAATCTTCCCTGATTACTTATCAAATACAGCTAAACTTAGACTCTATTGCCTTGTCCTATATAGTTTTTCAGAGGAGCCCTGGTAGCATAGTAGTTCTGAGTTGGGCTGCTTACTGCAAAGTTAGCAGTTTGAAACCACCAGCAGCTCCTCGGGAGAAAGTCAGGGCTTTTGACTCTTGTAGAGAGTTACAGTCTCAGAAACCCGCAGCTGTAGTTCTTCCCTGTCACCTGCGGTTGTTTTGAGTTGACATCAACTTGATGGCAGTGAGTTTTGAGTTTTATATTGGTTTTCTATGCAGTATTCGTTATTCTGTGCTCTTGAATTACATGGAGTAGTGGTTAAGCATTGGACTGCTAATTGCAAGGTTAGAGGTTGGAAACCACCAGCCGTTTTGTGGGAGAGATATGAGGTTTTCGACTCCTGTTAAAAGTTTTGGAAACTCACAGAGGCAGTTCTACACTGGGCTATAGGTTCACTATGAGACAGAACTGACTCAATGGCAGTGAGTTTGGTTTTGAGTTTCACTGAATTATATGCCATTTTATTTATATGAAGGGTCTTTAAAAAGATTGTGTAAAACCGCAATTCTTTAAATTTTTCCTATGTCAACTAAAGCAGAGAATACTAGAATGATTCTAGTATCAATAAAACTTGTGTTGTATTGATTTGACAAGGCATTCAATTGTGTAGATCATAGAATACCGTGTATAACTTTGAGGAAAATGGGAATTCCCGAACACTTCATTGTGCTCACTAGGAATGTATACATGCATCAAGAGGCAGTTGTGTGAATTGAACACGGGACTACTGTATGGTTTAAAATCAGAAAAGGTGTACGTCACGATAATTATTCAAGCTATATGTTGAAAAAATAGAGAAACTGCTTATATGAAGAAGAATGTGGCATCAAGATTGGAAAAAAGGGTTATTAACAACCTGCAATATGCAGATGACACACCTTGCTTGCTGAAAATGAGAACTTGGCGAACTTGTTGATCAAGATCAAGCATTGTAGCTTTCAGTATGGATTATGATTCAATGTCAAGAAAGATCCAAACCCTTATAGCTAGACCAACAGATAGCATCACTAAAAATGGCAAAAGATTGTAGCTGTTAAGGATTTGTCCTTCCTGGATCTGCAATCAGTGATCATGGAAGCAGCCGTGAGCAGATCAAGACCCATTGTATTGGGCAAATCTGCTGCACAAGACCTCTTTAGATTATTGAAAAGCAAGGATGTTACTGGGAGGACTCTGGTCATCCTGACCTCAAATGTGGTATTTTCAGTTGCTTCGTATGCAGGGGAGAGTTGGAAATTGATTAAGGAAGATCGAAGAGAAACTGGCACGTTGGAATTGTGCTGCCAAAGAATATTGAAAGTAACGTGTACTGATTCAGGGACAAACAGACCCGTCTCAGAAGAAGCATGGGAAGCGTGCCTTTGGAAGCAAGGCTAGCCAGATTCCGTCTTAGATCACTTGAAGCTGTCAGGAGAGAGCAGTCCCTGGAGAAGGGCATCCAGCTTGGTGAAGGGGAGCGGCCGGGAATCGAGAAATAACCTGGAGGTGAAGAAACGACACAGTGGCTGCAGCAATGGGGGTGGCACAGCTCTGGGTAGAGTTCTGTCCTGTGCATAAGGTGGTTCTGTTTGAAACGGACTTGGTGGCAGCTCACCACAGCAACAGTTTATTACATGTGTAAGGTTTGCTGGGAGAGGGATTTTTACTGGATTAACCATGCATGGTAGTCTCTGTTACAACAGTGTTTGGTTTATAATAAATGCTGACTCAACATGGATTTGGTAAATGAATTATTGAAATGCCAGTGTTTTATTGTAAATTAACTTTCCTCCCTATTATTTTTTACTACTTTTAAAATTTGAATACATTGTCCATTAATTTTAATCAACAGAATCCATTTAAAAAATCTTTTTTTAAGTCCCAATATAGAAAATGAATGAAAGTAGTCCTTATGTGTTTAATGTGGAGAGGAGGGGAGGTTGAACTGCCCTTACTCTACCCATCGTCAGCAGATGAATATTAAAATACTATATGTTTAATGTTATCAAAAACATTTTCTCTAGTCCACTCGAATATTTACAGGTTAATAGAAAAAAACAAAACACAAAACCCCCAAATCCTCTGGGCATTACCAAAAATCATAGTGAAAAAAATCTTTACAAAATAATTTAGAAAGGTTTCCCCCCAAAATTAGATCATGACATTTAATTCACAAGAGAAGCATTCCTAAATCTTACTGTGAAAAATATAAGCCATTTTGGACAGCAAATGTTATCAATTTCTGAATAATACAAGCTTGAACTTAACTATTTTTGTTTAATAATTTAAAAATATTTCTGTGCTTCTTATAACCATACAGAATATTTAGATGATTTATTTATTACAGTAACATAACTGTCAATGTTGCAATAACATTTTTCACCAAGAAAGAGTTTTTTATCCTGATCAACCCTATAGCTCTTGGTAAACACTCAAATTTGGATGCAGAAAGTTCACATGAAACCCACTTTGTAATTGATGAGACATATAAACTGCAAACATAACTTACTTTCACAAGATTTTAGAAGATTTCTGCACAAGTTTAATTAAAACCACTCTTTTCTTCTGATACTTTATTAAAGTGTAGTTATTTTGATGACTTGTTACGAAGACTACTTTTTTTAGAAAAATGTAAACTCTCAAAGACAGATGACTGACAAATTTCTAGATTCTTTATTGCCTCGGTATCTCAATTGTCTGTCGTCTATTTTAAAATGTAGATGAATAAGCTATCAAGGGAAAAAGTTGGTGCAATGATTCTAGATTTAATTTCCCACACTGCCACTAACTCACTGTTTAATCTTGGGCAAAAATCTCTATGGACCTTAGTTTCTTAATCTAATAAATGGGGATCTTACTCTATGTCATATTAATTTTTGTCCAGATTATTGACAGACAGGTATGAAGCTATTTGTATCAAAATGACTTTTTGGTGAATGTACATTAAATACCTATATAGATTTGTGAATACTTCAGTTAAATCAGATTAGTGTGTTTTCTTGTGTATTAATAGAAATAAATATTTTTACAGTGAAAATCCACTGATAGGACACATAGTTGATGTTCTATTAATATTAAAGTCACTTGTTGATTTGGGAGAGTTTTTTCTCATGGCAATGGAGAAAACTAGACAGTGGTATTAACTGCTATTGGTATGAAGAATTATTTTGCTGAAAGGATAAATACATTCTCTACAACTTGAAAATTTATTTAATATCACGGTATAACCAAATCATATTTTACACTTTGCGAGTAAAATTTTCAGTTTAAGTCAGTGTTTGGCATGCACACCTTCAGGTCACGGTGAGATGGAAATTGACGCAGTTGGCAGTGAGACAGTTGCGAGCTGTGTGGTGGGGAAGCTTCTATTGACAGATAATGCAGTGACTCCAAACTTTGGAAGAGATAGAACTTTGGGGAGGATAGTGGCAAAAATCCCTTAGGGTTTAGCATGCATTGGTAAGCTGCTTAACTAAGCTGTATACCAAGTTTATAGAGAAGATTTTAAGGGAATTCATATAAGACTGGATTTAAATGACATATATTTTGTTAAATTTCACATTTGTGCTGCAGCGTGCATTATGTGCAATTCGCTTTGAGATTTTTTTTTCCTCAAGGAAGTTATAACTACTAAGACACTTTGCTGCCAAGTCACACAACTCTCCTATCTTCTTGTCTAGAATATTTTATTACCTTGCTTGAAGGAAGCGATTTTCAATTAGAAAATTATTCTAATGCACTGCACTATCTTTTCCCATGAATTATATGTCCTGTACAAATGATATTAAATAAAAACCCCCAAAACAAAACCTGTCAGATTAAATTGAGACTGTGATTATAGATAGCCCCATGTATTCTTGACTAGACCTGTGTTCTATATGGGCGCCGTTGTTAATTATAAAAACCAAGCCAAACTCACTGGTGTAGAATTATTTCTGACTCATAGAGACTTATAGGACAGGCTAGAACTCTCCTTCTGGGTTTCTGAGACTAAACCTTTACTAGCGTCGAAAGTCTCATCTTTCTCCCTCAGAGCACTTAGTGGTTTCAAACTGCTGACCTTGCACCTAGAAGCCCAATACATAATCACTATACCACCAGTTTGTTGTTTAGCAAGTCATTATTATAAAGTATTTTAAGAAAGTCCTATTCACATATTTTCATTCTTTTACATTATGGTTAATGTTATATACTCTGTTTCACTTGGTTTAAAATCAGAGGAATAATTCTATTATTTTATTTTTAAGTGATTTCTGGCTTTTGAAATGATCATCCTTTTTGAAAGCAGACTGCTGTAACACTTTTTACCTTTTAAATTTCTCACAAGGATATTAACACATATCTATACAAATGATACATCACCCGCGGCTGAAACTCACTGAAAACTTGCTCTATATAAAGTGCCTTAGTTTCCTAGCATTGCCATTAGGACCTAGCCGACATCTTATTAACATAACAAAAGACAATCCTTTTTTGGAGCTGAGTCACATTCACAAATTCCATGAGATCGGACTGCAACATGGATTGTGGGGTGATACAATTTGCTCTCGAATATGAAGTAGTTACTAAGCATTTTGCATCCACTATCTCATCTAATCCTGACATTGATATTATCCACATTTAACGTATGAGAACTATGCCTTTACAAGATTAAGCCACGTAAGGTCATGCTCAAAGAAAACTCATAAGGGTTGAAACCAAATTGGGATGCTCCAGAACCTTCAGTCCATCCTTATACAGACAGAAGTCAAATTTTTAAGCGAACGATTGGTAGTCAGTTGTCTCAAACGCTACCTACTTTTACATTTAGGTTCTAATAGTAATTACAGTTGCTACACAGCAATCTCACATACAATTTTAATGATTACAAGGCTTATTGAAGAAGTTAAAAAAGTTATAACACAAGTGATGTACTTTTCTCATCGTGACGTGTTGGAAATTTTTTTCAGGACTGCTAATAATGTGCAAAGGTCATGCCACTCCCCTGTAAGCCTCAGCTCAAGGTCTGTGGGTCAGCAAGCCCAGCTCCCTGAATTGAGTGTCCCAGGCACCTCACTCTAGTAAGCCTCAGCACAAAGGCACTTGGCTCTACTTTTGTGGTGATGAAAGGCCTGCTTCTCCAATTAAGTGGCCAGAGGCACTCCACTCCCCAAGGCAGTCTGTCATACAAAAGCATTCAGCTTTACTTTCTCTGAGGGCTGCCCATCCATCACTCTGTTTCACATTGTGGCTCCTGGTTCTCCTTGTGCTCTTCTGAAGTAACAACTATCTTCTGGAACCACGAGGTTCAGTGCACAGGGGTGTTGGGGTCTACAGGATTCACTCTGTTCCGGACTCTTGTGGACAACCGCATCCCTCCTCAGAAGCTTTTTTATCCTACCTGGATGGTATTCCAATAAATCCTACTCACGATTACTCACAGATGAATTCTATCAGTCCCTTCTTCCACCTTCTGCCCCAGACCCAGGCAGGAAAAAAGCAGTTAGGTCAGAGTTATGGACTTGGGCCCTAAAAGCCACATTCAACAGTTCAGTGCTCCTGCAGACCGTTTGAACATGTGACAAGAATGATCGAGTTCACACTAATAACAGTTTTTAAAATTGTTTTACAAAACATTGAAGAACATTATTAATAAGAAATCTTGAACCTTAAATGCAGCGTCACTGAAAAAACAAAAATTGTAAAACTACATGCGTCATTACCTATTCTACCTTTTAATAAACCATGGGACTTAAAAGGTCTCCTCAATTTTAGTTAAAAGAGTAGGAATAGGTCAGTGAAAATGAACTGGATATTTACAAAGAGCACTGGAATGATGGAAGATGAGGATGCTAGCCTATTCAGAGGTGAAAAATGAGCTTATCATTGATATTATTGGCCAGAGATGGGGAACATCTTTTTCTATAATCCAAAGATTCCTTCACCTTCCGATGTATCATTCATGGGTAAAGTCACTGGTATTGGGTTTGAATAAAGGTTAAACTGATTACATTTATCTTTTTGACTGAGTTATTTTATACCTACTGCTTTTTAAAATTTCTCTGTTTACTGATCATTTCATTTCAATTATTGCAAACTTTTACTTCTTATGAAATAGTCCCACTGACTTCCTCTCAGTAGAACATGCAGTTTCCACCATTACTTCCTATGCTAGAAGGCAGTTGATTCATGTTGGAGAGCTGACCTGACTTGATAAGGGTGGAGGTGTCGGGTAACTCTGTTTGTCCTTGGAGAGGAGAGGCTGTGTTATAAGATGATGGTCTCTTCCTCAGCCATCATCCTGTGCTTTGCCTAACCCTATGATTTAGTCACTTACCACATCATCATTAGGTGGTATAGGCATAAGATGACCTATTCAGATTAATTAAAATCAGTAAAAAAAACCAAAACTGGTGCCTTTGTTGTTTGAGACCTGGTCTCCTCTGCCCTTCACGATCACCTATGTTGGTGTGCTGCATCCATGTGGGCTTTGTTGCTTCTGGGCTAGATGGCCGCTTGTTTGCTTTCAAGCCTTTAAGTCCCCAGACTCTGTATTTCTCAGTAGCCGGGCACCATCAGCCTTCTTCACCACATTTGCTTATGCACACTTTCATCTTCAGCGATTATGTGAGGAAGGTGATCACACAATGATTGTTTTTGTTCCTTGGTGTCTGCTACATGGTCCATTCAACACCTTTTATTTGCTTAGGCTGTGTGCTTGGTGGTGAGAATCACATCACTGTGAAAGAGGGGGAGTGCGTGATAGGGACCCAATGCCCGTCTGTAGACAGCTGGACATCCCTTCCAGAGGGGTAGGGGGAGGAGATGAGTCACTCAGGGTTCAGTATAGCAACAATAAAACTCAAAACCTTCCTCTAGTTCCTGAACGCTTCCTCCCCTCCCAATTATCACGACCCCAATTCTACCTTGTGGACCTTTTTATACCAGAGGATGTACAGCGGTGCAATAGGGATCTGGAAACACAGGGAATCTAGGACAGACGAACCCCTCAACACCCGCGGTAGGCGTGGCGACACTAGGATGGAAGGGACTGTAGAAAGGGAGAACCGATCTCGGAGATCTATGTGTAACCTCCTCTCTGGGAGATGGGCAATGGGGATATGGGTGAGGGGAGATGCCGGGGAGTGTAAGATAAGATATAATAATTATTTATAAACTATCAAGGGACCAAGGGGAAGGGGGGAGTGGGGAGTGGGGGAGGGGGAAATAAAGGGAAGCCAAGCTGATTCCAGGAACCCATGTGGGAGATGAATTATGAGAATGACGAGTGCAACGAATGTATAAGGGTGCTTTGCCCAATTGATGTATGTACAGATTGTGATAAGAGCTTTATGAGCCCCAATAAAAAGATTTATTAATTTAAAAAAACAAAAACAAAAAACTGGTGCCTATGCTGGTGGAAGAATGCCTGGGTGCCACAAACAGGTACGCACTTGACTACTAATCAAAAGGCGAAAGAATTGAGTCCACCCAGTGAGAGGCCTGATGATCTGCTTCCAAAATATCAGACATCAGAAGTCTATGGATGGGGGCAACACATGTACAAATGTGCTTGAAACAATGGATGGATGGATTGTGATAAATGATTTATTTAAAAAATGTCCTATGGAAGATACTTGGATAGATACGCAGGCTGAACCGTTGTAGGGGGGAGAAGGAAGTGTACCAACAAATTGTTAGGTTTGGCAGCATATTTCTGAATGTGCTTTCACCTTTGCAGAAAATATACCATATAAACTCCAGTAGAAAGCGCCCCAGTTTTTTTGTGTGGTAAAATTAAGTGCCTCGGCTTATACTCAGGTCTATACTCTATCCATTAATGTTGAATATGCAGGGGGCAAACTTAGGAAACCTTCTTAGACATAAGCAGGCAAACACCTGAGGGAGCGAGTCACTGGGTGTAGGGATTCAGGGTACCAAGGTCTCTGGGAACACCTATCTCAATTTGAAGAACATCATTCCCGAAGACACTGTTCTCTTTAAAAACAAAAATCATTTTATTAGGAGCTCATACAATTCTTATCACCATCCATCCATCCATCCATCCATCCATCCATCCATCCATCCATCCATCCATCCATCCATCCATTGTGTCAAGCACATTTGTTGCCATCATCATTCTCAAAACATTTTTCTTTCTACTTGAGCCCTTGGTATCAGCTTCTCATTTTCCTCCTCCACCCCCTCCCTCCCTCCCTCATGAACCCTTGATAATTTAAAAATTATTATTATTATTATTTTCATGTCTTACACTGACCAATGTCTCCCTTTACCCACTTTTCTGTTGTCCATCCCCCTGGGAGGGGGTTCTATGTAGATCATTGTAATCAGTTCCCTCTTTCTCCCCCCACTTTCACCCTACCCTCCTGGTATGGCTACTCTCATTATTGGTCATAAGGGGTGTTTCCAGCGCCTATGTGTACCCATGTACATGCTCTAGTCTATACAGATTTGTAAGGTAGAATTGGGGTCATGATAGTTGTGGGGAGGAAGCATTGAAGAACTAGAGGAAAGTTGTATGTTTCATCGGTGTTATACCACACCCTGACTGGCTCGAAAGACACTTCTACATTCGGTTTTTCTGAATAGTGACTAGAGTCCTAAAAACTCATGAGTAGACACCTAAGGTTCAACTATTACTATTGATCTCTTCTTATCTGGAGGAAATAAATTAGTGTAATCAAAAGTCTTAAGGAAACCATGAACCTTGCAAATATTAGTTTCCAAACTTGAGGCCAGAAGAATGAGATGATGCCCAACCACCATTGCCCAGTTTTCTAAAGGATCACATTAGGGTCCTAGGTAGAGTGGAAGAAAGTGTAGAATGAAACTTGAATGAAACAAATCAGGTGAGACCCTCAAGACCAGAGTTTCTCAACCACTGCTACTTCATCACTGTAATTTTGCTACTGGCATGAATTGGGTGACCCTGTTAAAAGGTCCTTTGATCCCCCAAAGGGGTTGTGGCCCACAGGTTGAGAACACCTGGTTTAGATGTTGTGAAAACAGAAAGGAGGAGGAATCTTTTCTTTAAGAGATGATGTTTAAGCTGAATCTTGAATAATTTAAGTGATGTAAAAATTGGAAGGACAGTTAGACAAGATGACATAGCAACCTGAATTATCTATTACCCAACATTCATTCATTCAACAAACCTTCGCTTCATTTGCTATGTATCAAGCATCATTCTAAGTGTGTCCCTACATTATTTCATTTTCAAAGAAATTCTATCAAGCAAGTCCAAATATTTTTCACGTAAGAAATAGGCTGAGAGATTACAATATGCCTACTATCTTTGACCTTTAGTTCCAAGTTGAATTCACTCTAAATATTCATACTAGACTTCAAGGAAAAATGAATTCTATGTAGGGCTTAGAGTAGAATCCCGGGGAACTACATGGAATACTGGAGTAGGGTGAGTCAGACCCCGGAACAAGAGAAACTGAACCCGAAGACTAACCAAAATTTGAAAGTTTGCTTTGCTAACCAACCTGAGGCTGTTTCATCTCAAGTTAACCCTAACTATTTAACAATAGAGCTATACTTCATTGTGTTTTCAATGTTAGTTTAGTTTAGAAATATATCACGAAGCTTTTCTTCGGAAGTGTCTCTGGGTGTATTTGAACCATGAACCATTTGGCTGAAGGCCTAACATGTTACCTGTTAAGACTTTAATCTGAAGATGAGTCAGATAGGCAGAATGAAATAGGAGGGGAACCTAAATACATATCCTGCAAGAGCATGGAGAGCTTGGGGGATGGAGTAGAAAGGTGGGGTTCTCGGGAGATGACTTTAGTAGGTATTTCTCATGTGGACTACTCTGAGAAGAAAGCATAATTTGAAGATATCAAGTTGACTCAGACACTCAAGTATATTTTCTTTAGAGCTAGGCAATGTACACAAAAGTATGTCTGTGTACTTCTATAATGTCAGTACTCAACTTTGGTTTCCTTGTTAGGAGCTGGACTGCCTAAATTAAAAGGCGTATCCATAGCAATGAAGGGTTGAGGAAAGGGTCTGGTGACCATGCCTGACTCCCCAAAGGGGAAAAAGAAGCTGACTTCACATCCACACAAAGTTGATTTCTGGTGGGTGGAAATCAGACATGCTTCCACCTTCCAAATGTGTTGACCCTGCTCTGACACCTGTCTCACCTCCCAGTCTCCCTTCCCAAGATACTCTACTCTCTGCCGTGATAGTGTGCACCCTGTCTGTGCTTGACAGAATTCAATAAAATACCCATGGTTGTGGGATTTATTGGGGAAACAAAAAGGTTACATGTCAGGGTCAGAAATATTAAGGTTTGTCTGCAATATTTTTTTTTCTAAGCCATGCCCCATAGTTGTAAGTCTCTCTCTGGCCCTCAACTTTTCTGTCTTGTGGCCTGTTGGTCTCTGCTCTGGTCTCAGGATAGCATTGCAAAGCTCCTGGAGTACTGATATATCCCACAGGGTACCCCACTCTGCAAGCCAGCCACTTGCCCAAAGAGATGTAGCTTTATTCATTCTTGGGCCGGCAGGAGGCCTACTGCTCTGTCTCATGCAGTGCCACTAAGGCTTCTCCATGCAGAAGTCTCAGATACATTTTGCTCCTCTGCCACGGGGCTCAAAAGATTCTTTCTTCCTGCTTCTGATGTGACTCACCTTATACTCAGGCAGATGACAAAACTGACTGATTCCCTCCTCAGAGCCCTTCATACTTTCCTGGAATGTTTCCACCTGGTCATTTGGTGCTTGTTACAATGACTACGGATAGAAGATTAATAGCAATTAATTTCCCTTCACTCCAAGGTACCACTGGTACCTACTAACAAAGCACATAGACCAGAGTCCAGTGTATAGTCAGTTTTCAGATAAAAAAATATATATAATTAGCTATGATAAGTTATGAATACTTCAGGAGATTTCAACAAAAGAAAACAAACAAACCGCATAACCATAATGAAATGATTTATTATTAAATCCTCACTGTGTTTAAAGCATATACCAAGACCTTTCAGGAGTCATTTTATTCCGTCCTTTACATGTTAGTTTTAAAAATAATTATTTACAAAAAATGTAAAACTGAGACCAAGAGAGCAATATATATGTGTGTGGTAGAGCACCCGCTGAGAACAGCACAAGGGTACTAGTCCGTGTTAGTGGCCTTTTGGATAAGATGATGTTTAATATTTCCTTTGTTGAATTTTAGAAATTGTATTCTGCTTGCTTGTTTATATTCATTTAAAGTGATCTCTCTAGAGATTACCACTAGAGTTTCTGTGTTAGAAATGTCTCCAATGGTTCCCAACTGTGATTTGAGTTAATTCTTCAGTAGCGAGTTTGGTCTCTAATATTGGCCTAATCTGTAATTACACTTTTCCCCAAAGTCATCCCTTATTCAGGCAGCTTTGGTTGAAGGCTTCTGTTATTTCTCGCTTTCTCTATCCAAAGTCTTCTCTCACATCTGTTCTCCAAGTGCTTGCGCCTTAGAAGGGAAAATTAAAAACAAGACAAACAAATTCAAAAAGAAAACACTCTACTAATTTGGATGAGGTTTTCTGTAGATTTATTTAAAGCCTGGCCTCTAGGGTCCTTTGTGATGTGTCTGAAAGGTGAGTGTTGGGCCTGGGACAGGAAACAGACCACACTGAGGGTCACAGCTGGAAGCACGCTGGCAGTTTTGCATCAGTTCCTGAGGACAGTGAAATAGATGGCAGTGTCTCTTTAATCCATAGCACTAGTACCTTTGCAGGAATCTTTGCTTTGTGGACCTTAGGAACAGAAACAGCTCTTTCTCTGTCTCATTAACTCCCCTCAATATTCAAACATTTCTTTGCTCACTGGCCCATAAGACTTTTACTTTCCTGCGTAAGAAAAAAAAAAAAAAAAGGAAGCAGCAGCAGCTTAAGTAAGTAACTTGGCTGTTTTACTGGAAATCATTCAGGGATGCGGGACTCTGAAGACTTGTGTATAAAATAACGTGTTATATTATTTCAAATACTGCATTTACAGAGTTTACAGGGCTGAGGATTAAAGGAATGTGCCGTGACAAATCGGATTTTGAGCAGGATTGCCTCCTCCAAAAGAGATCAGTTGCATTCAAGTAAAGCTTTTGATTTACGAGAATTAGAACTACCCAGGGCATTGTATAGTGCTCCATGTAATGTCAACAGATTACTGTTTCCCGGGGAGCTCCCAGTGGAAGTCCAGCAAAGTCCAGCCACACTTCAGTCTGTAATACTGCAGCATTTGAGCAAGGCCAAGATCTTCAGGCTTCCCCTGGTGCACAGGCACATAACTTTGACAGGAAATAGGGGGTTTGCTAGTAGGTATGAATTGTCTTACTAGGAAATGAGTGGGTATCTTTGCTAAGGGTGAAAGTGTTCCCAGAGAAGACATTAAAATATCTACTTCTTATTTTGTCGTATCTTACACCATCTAACATCTCCCTTCACCCACTTCTCTGCTGTCTGTCCCCCAGGGAGGAAGTTATATGTAAATTGTAAAAGGCTCATTGGGGAGGGGAGAGTGGGGAGGGAGGAGAAAAATGAGCTGATACCAAGGGCTCAAGTAGAAAGCAAATGTTTTGAGAATGATGATGGCGACATATATACAAATGTACTTGACACATGGATGTATGTATGGATTGTGATAAGAGTTGTATGAGCCCTCCATAAAATTATTAAAAAAGAAAATTAACCTCAACTACATCATTTAATCATATAAAATTATAATTTTTCAACTTAACATTTAGTTGTCACATATATAATTGTTCAGTGGTTACACATTTTAAAAAATATTGTAAATAGAATTTTTCCACCTTGAAAAAACATCTACGGGGAACTGTAAAAACAACCTTTCCTATCTTTGAGAAAACATTGAAGCTTTCTCCTTTTATTGTCCCTTTATAATATATAGAGTGATTACCTTCTTTTTAACCACTGGAATTTGGATGTTTTCCTAAATGATTGTCATTGGATTTCAAGTGGGCTTCGACTCAAGAGGTCGTTGTGCGAACAGAGCAGGGCTACTGCGTGGTGTCAGGAAAGGTGTGCATCAAGGTTGTGTCTTCGCACCATACTTGGTCAGTCATTATGTTCAGCAAATAATCAAAGAAGCTGGATCATATGATGGATTCAACACTTAAGAGATCAAACGACGTGTCGCATTAGGTAAATCTTCTGCGTAAGACATCTTTTTAGAGTACTGAAGAGAAATGATGTTACTTTGAGGACTTGGGTTTGCCTGATCCAAGCCATGGTATTCTCCATTGCATGACAGTATGTGAAAGTCAGACACTGAATATGAAAGACCATAGAGGAAAAGATGCACTTGGATTGTGGTGCTGGAGAAGAATATTGAGAGTACCATGGACTACTAAATGGACAACCGATCTGTGTTGGAAGAAGTAAGGCCAGAGAGTTCATTTGAGGCAAGGATGGCAAGACTGCATCTTACGTACACTGGACATGTTGTCAGGAGAGACCAGTGTTGGAGAAGTACATCATGTTCGGCAGAGTGGAGGGGTGCTGTATACAAGGAAGGCCCTCAGTGGGATGGAGTGACACAGTGGCTGCATCAATGGGCTCAGGCATAGGAGTAATTGTTAGGATTAATCAGAATTGTGCAGTGTCTCGTTCTCTTGTTCAGATGGTCACTATGGGTTGGAGCCAACTACTCCATGGCACCTAAAAACAATAGCATGAACTCTCAAAAGAACAAATGGACCTGTCTTGGGAAAGATCAAGTCAGAATGCCTCTTGGCAGCAAGGATGATGAGACTTCACCTCATGTATTTTGGTCACGTCATGAGACACCATTTCCTGGAGAAAAGTATCATTCTTAACAAAGTAGGGTACAGCAAATATCAGGATACCCTTTGACAAGATGCCTTGCCACAATGGCTATATTGATAGGCTCAAATATGGAAAAAATGTGGAGAGAATGGCACTGTGCTGACAGTGGGTCATTTTGTTGTACATTTGGTCTCTATGAGTCACAACTGGCTTGATGGTACTTAAAAAGAACAACTTATTGAAGGTTGTATTTTGTTTTCTTGTTGGTGCACTGTTTTCGTTTTCTTCACCTTCAACCTGAACTTCCATATCAGCAATTGATGGTCTGTTCCACAGTCAAATCCTAGCCTTGTTTCGGCTGAAGCTATAAAGCTTCTCCATTGTCTTTCCCAGAGATATAATCTGTTTGATTCTTCTCTATTCCATTTGGTGAAGTCCATGTGTAGAATCACCATTTATGTTGTTGAAAAAAGTATGTTCAATGAAGAAGTCTTTGGTCTTGCAAAACTCTATCACGTAATCTCTACCTTTCTTTCACCCAGGTCATATTTTCCAACAATTGGTTTTTCCTTTGTTTTCCACTTTCATATCCCAACCATCAGTCATTATCAAATCATCTTTTTGTCAGTTTGATCTATTTCAGCCTGAAGAAATTGGTAGATTTCTTTGGTTATTTCATTGCTAGCATTAGTAGTTAGTGTGCAGATCTTAATATGGTTGTATTGCCTGGATTTCCTGTGTGTGGATAGATATCATCCTGTCGCAGAAGCACGTAAGCCAGCATAGTGCAATAAACTGACATAGAGCCTTCAGTACTGCTTTTCCTTTCAGGTCTTGAGACATGCTGAGCAGATCCTTCCATTTTGGTGTGCTAACTCTAAATCTTTTCATGTTTCATAATAATGCTTTACTTTGAGACTTTCTCTTCAGCACTTTTATGCCGTAATTGCTTTCATTAGTTTTGGTTTTCTCAATTCAAGAGCTGTTTCAGAATCCCTTCTGATACCCATTTTGGTCTTTCATTTTTTTCTTGTATTTTTAAGTACCTTTTGCTTTCTTCATGTGTGATGTCCTTAATTTGACCCCACAATTCCTCTTCAGTCATTACTTTTTCACATGCCAAATCTGCTTCTGAGATGGTGTGTCTAAATTCAGGTAGGGTATAATATTTTAATTCTAATTGACTTTTAAAAATTTGCTTCCATGTCATCCTGAACTTGCTTATGAGCAGATAATGGTCTGTTTCACTTAAGCTTGGCCTTATTGTGGTCAGTGATAGAGTTCCATACTCTTTTCTCACAGATGTAGTCAATTTGATCTCAATGGATTTTGTCTGATTGGGTTCATATGTACAGTCATTTTTTTACATTGTTGGAAAAGGCAAGTATGTGAATTCAAAACTGTCATTCAAATTTCCACCTTCATATCTATTGCCAGGTAATGGGTTGTTTTTTTCTTTTTGCAACTACTTACCCTTCCTATTAATTTATAATTTATAAATACCAGTAATTATCAAAGCAATTGTTTGTGGTTTTAATCAAATTCAAACTGGAGAAGTTGGGAGATTTCTTCAATATCTTCATTAGTGAGTTTAATAGTGGTACATAAATTTGAATACAGTTGTATTAACCTGACTTATACTCATATAGATATTGCTCTATCACGACACTTCAAATTGATACTTCAAATTGATCTTGAAATATATTTTGGTGAAGAATGGAAGAACGTGGGGCTGATATTCTCGTATGTTTCAGTCCAGGCATAAGAAACAGTGTGACTTCAGTTCAAAGTGACCACTCCAGTCTTTCTCAGTGTCCTCAGGCTCACGAAATAGAACTTTCTGTGGTTCGTTTTCTTTTTCACAACCCAATTTCCATAAATTTAGACTTTATTTTTTCTACTTTCACATTACAAGTGGGATGTTTGCAACTGTTTCCCCTCATCTTGAGTTGGGACCTGTGATAGCGTGGCTAGGTCAGGATTCTCGTAGATTGTTGAGGCCTCCCACATGTGGTCTAGGGTTAGATGTGGTCTCACATATCCAATCAAACAGCCAAGCAGTTTTGGGAGGAACCATTGTGGGCAGAAGGCGGCTCTATACCCAAGCCACAGCCAGTGACGTTTCCTTCTGGTGTGGCCTACTTAATATGTAAGTTGACACTGTGGCAAAGCTAGCTTGCGCCTTATTAATTTGTATCCTCCATCTGTCTCACCAACCTCTGGTTCTTTGGACTTGAGCCCAAAGCTTGGGAATGACCTGCTGAACCTTAGAGCCACTAGAATCTGCCTTCAGTCCTGTGGAACTTGGATTCATCCACATCTGGATCCAACAGCCATGATTTTTGTGTGCTGTTTTCCTGCTGCTTGGTTCATCAGCCCCAGCAGAATAGAGTCCAGCTTAACATCTGGCCTGAGAAATTGAAAAAGATTCATTTTACTGGCTTCTATAAGTATGTGAGGCATTTTCTTGATATACATTTATGTGTGTGGTAACAATTTCTTTTAGAAGAATTCTTTGGAGATTAATGATGTCCCCAATTTCCAAGATGGCCATCTTCCATGATGCTATTCGGCTCCATTCTCTCCTGTTCTTCCCTTGGGTGTATTCCCTTGTGTTCGTGGGTTTTGAAAATCACTATAACGCCCCACAAATGCACACCATTTTGTGGAACTGTCTCACACTGTGAAAGGTAGTGCTCAGTCCCAAAGTCAAAGGTTGGGCAGGTCTAATCCAAGTGCAGGATCCAGAGCAGAAGCCAAACATTTCCAAAAGTCACAGCAGGTCTTCTTGTATCTGCCATGACTGAGTCAGAAGGTAGAGGTCTTGTTTTCTAGGTAGGGTTATGTATGTTAGAACCAGCATTTTATGCTCTTCCAAAAATAGTGCCTTAAGTCACAACCCCTACCAAGGTAACAGTCAAAGATGATCCCAAAGAAACAAAGGGTGTGGCCTTTTTCACAACTTCTCCTAAAGGTCTTAAAGATACTCCCAAAGAAATGAAGATCCTAGGACACATCCGTTACTGAAATGGGGTCTTAAAGATAACCCCAAGGAAACAAAGGGTGTGGCCACACCCTAAGGTTAGATCTGAATACCACCCCCCTTCTGTCCATAAACATGATAGAGAATTCTCACTGTAATAGGCCCATAGACGCAGATATATAAAGGTGAGAATCATAATGTATCATGCAAGGAACCATGGCTAAAAAGGCCATATTAATGGACTATAACTCATTGTGTGTGTGTGTGTGTGTGTGTGTCCACACACACTGGTTTTTACGTTCTACAGACCCAGCCTGACACAGTCACCACCAAGTAATGAAGGTCCTGAGACCTTTGTTCTAGTCACACCTTTGTATTTTGAGGAAGCAGCTCTTCATCAATAATATTTAGAGTAGCATGAACTATATCTGACAATGTTCTACCGCTATTCATAAGACTTTCATGGTTAATAGTTAAGAAGTAGATTACATTTTATATCTGCCTTGTCGGTCTGTTCTTGAGTCTATTTGTAAACTCAGTTGAACTCTGATCCTCATGGGTGACCCTGTGGCAATAGGAAACACTAGTCACCTATCTTCTGTTTTCACTTCAACATGGAATTCACCAGGGTAAGGCAAACTGACAGATGAGGCATGGTTGCAAGTTAGCAATTTAAAATATGTTGTCTATTACAGGTGATGACATCATTCTGTTTTACTTCTATTGAAAAATTAGCGAAACAATTAGAATTGACCACACTCTCTCACCACTAAGAGCAGAGATTGTGGTTAAATGTAGGATTAATTTTTTTTAATTAAAGATCATTTTATCATTATGAAATATAACATCAGAGTCTAGGATGATACTTTATTTTTGACTGATGTGCTAAAATAGTAGATACAATGATACCAAACAAGAGTAGATGTGCTATTGCTGCTATAGAATTTATAGAAGATGAATGGAAAACTCGTGATATGACTCTTGCACAACTAAGCACAATCAGACACTTGAAATGGCAGGCGAATTGACTGCCAACATAGTTTCCATTAGAGAACTCTTGCCACAGGATGAGTTCCTAGTCTGTTTCATTGGATTGATAGATGGTCTATTCATTTTCAAAAGTTAATTAGGAAGAGTTCCCATGAGAGAATGTGGAGAGGTTTCAATGTGTTTCGTGCATCTGAACATTCTAGAATACTCATAGACAACATATGTGACTTTCACGTGAGGTGTGCTGCCTGTGTGAGAACTCTGGAGGTGATAACAAGGTGGCAATTGCTTTGCAAAATATAATCACCTGGTTATGGATTTTGATTGACCCGTAATTCCAGAGTTTTCTGGGGTCAAGGGAAGGGAAGCATTTCCTTTAGTCTACATATCCCCAAAACATGATCGACTAGTTTGTAATTACCTGAGGTTTAGTTCAGTGGTCACGCTCAGAGAACGGAGACTGGAGGTATATCACCAATGAGCAAAATTTAAAAAAAAATTTTCAAATGATCAAAAGAAAGAGAAATCAATCTGTCTCTTCAGGGAACACTCACTGAATCCACAATGTAAAATAATCCATGAAAGTAAAACATTAACTGTCAACATACATTAAAAGAATTCCATTTTGGAATAATGAGTGAAAGATATAAAATTAAAGTTAAGGATGCTGAACAAAATAGCCTGATATAATGGCATTGTAAGTATGTCCTACTGAGTATGGAAAGGGAGAGAAAGGAACTTTATAAATGAGAAAGTCCATGACAAAAATAAAAAAAATCAACAAGTCAATGAGAACAACTGTATAGAAGGGCCGTTAGAGTAATTTTCAAGGCTAGAATACTAGGAAGCAATGATAGAAAAAATGCACAAACGAGACATTAAACACCACAGAAAACAGAAAGAGAGATTCTAGTCTATGAAACTAATAGATGTGTAATTGGAGTTCCAGAAAAAATCTAGAGAGCAACGGGGCAGAGGGAATTCTTGAGAAGATGCTAGCTGCAAATTTTACACAATAGAAAAAAGATTCCTATCTATACGTTCAAGATGTCCAAAAAAATTCAAGATTTATAATTAGAGCGAGAGACATATCTAGGTATATCCTACTGAAACTGCAGTACACCCAATACAAATGAAGATCTTAGAGGCAGCCAGAAATTAAAGAGTGATAATCTCTGTTAATAATAAAAATGGTACGAGATGAAAGTAGGATGTTATCATTGCTATTCTGAAAGGAAATCTAGTGAATATATACGTTGAGAAGTTACATTTCAAGAGTGTCAGTAAATAAAACACATTTTCCCGACAAACAAATAATTGAGTTTGTCATCCACAAACCTTGTCTAATGAAAATGTCAAAGAATGTTCCAGTAGAGAATATTAATGTCAGTTGGTTTCTGGATCTTTATAACAGGGAACCCTTGCCTTACTGCCATCAGAATGAACATATCACTTTATTTCCCAATACAATGTGAGTGGAAGTGACATAAAATAATTCTGATCAGAAATTTTAAAGCTATTGTCCCAGATAGGGGTTACTTCTACAACCTAGATTCTAAAATAAAGAATGCATTGAATGGGTCTATGGTAACTCTACTATGAACATAGATTTGAGAAAGTAATAAACCTTTATTGTATGCCAGTAGAATTTTGGAATCATTTGTTATTGCAGTATAATTTGGCTTACGTTATTGATACAGATGTCATTCAGACTGGAGGAAAATGATCCCAGATGGAAAGTCTTAAATACAAGATGGAATGACAAAGGGGAAAAAAATAATTCTATCAACTGTGGCATAACATCAATTGTCTTAAAGAACAATAATTATGTAGTATAAAATTTCCAATAAAAGAAGAAAACTGGCAGTTATTTTATATATGTAAATGGGATTATAGCATTTTAAGGTCTTTCATAAACAAATAATTATGAATCTAAAAGATGTGATTTAAAAAGTATTATGAAATAAGGAAAGGCATAAAAAAGAATGAATAATTTTTCAATATGAGAAATAAAAAGCTTATCAGTACAGATATTGTGTGTGGTAGTTAGAATTTATGTCAAATTGCATTTACCATATATACTCAAGTATAAACCAAGCTTTTCAGTCCATTTTAATGCAGTTTTTTGGGTAAAATTAGGTGCCTTGGAAAATATTCGGGTTGGCTTGTGCTCGAGTATATATGGTATGTAGTGATTGAAAACAATCTGCCAGTCAGGTCCTAGCCTGATGATGTTTCCTGGGAGGTGTGACATTTTATAAAAGAGAGGATGGACACTGGTACATATAGGAACTGGAAACACAGGGAATCCAGGGTAGATGATACCTTCAGGACCAGTGGTGTGAGTGGCCATACTGGGAACGTGGAGGGTGGGTGGGTTGGAAAGGGGGACCGAGTTACAAGGATCTACATGTGACCTCCTCCCTGAGGGATGCACAACAGAAACGTGGGTGAAGGGAGACATCAGACAGGGCAAGATATGACAAAATAATAATTTATAAATTATCAAGGGTTCATGAGGGAGCGGGGAGTGGGGTAGGAGGGGAAAAATGAGGAGCTGATGCCAGGGGCTTAAGTGGAGAGCAAATGTTTTGAGAATGATGAGGGCAATGAATGTACAAGTGTGCTTTACACAATTGATGTATGCATGGATTTGTGATAAGAATTGTATGAGCCCCTAATAAAACGATTTAAAAAAAGACATTGGGATTCCTCTTTCTGCCCCTCAGTCTTCCTACTGCTGGGGCTCTGTACCTGCCTTAAGGGGTAGCCCATACCCAACCTTGACAACTGTCAAGCCATGCTATATTTCCACTCAGACTGGATTTACATACCCACACCTACCAATCTATAATCTTCCCACGTCCCACTTCAACTTTTTTTGTCATTGACTGCAGCTATGTGAGTTTGAAGAGGTTTCTTGCTAGCTTCAAACCCAGGCATTTAAGTTGGACTGGGTTGAATTACCTTCCTGATATCAGATTACTTTTTGATATAAAGCTCTTTCCTATACATATATGATTGCCATTGGTTTTGATTCTCTAGAGAATCCAGCCTAACACAAATTCATACCACGGGAATGGGCCTTTAGGGAAATAAATGATGAAGAAGAGTGGAGACTTTCGGACCTCAGCCTCATGGCAATTGGGTGGAATTGGATTTTCCTTCTCCTTCGGATACGCCGAGGAGGTCACATATGGCCACTGTTGTATTCAGTTCATTTTAGGAAAGGCATGGGGATGGAAAATTCTTAGTTGCTCTCTTTGGTGATTCCTGAAATGAAACAAAGGAATGTAACGAATGTTAACTGAAGCTGGGAAAGTATAGCACCATTTGGCTTAATGAGGTAAAAGCTTTGCTGCTTAGACAGAAAGACCTTTTGCAGGTCAGGTTCTGGACCCTAACACCATGTTGCATATGAATAGAATAGTTTCGACAAGAAAGGATTGAATTAGAATATTTTTTAAAGAATTATGTTTAGGATCTGACTATCCTGGGATTATATTTACTTCCCCTTACTTACAGTTATTGACATAATATGATAGAAATGAATATTTGAAATTAATGACCAGAGAGAGGATTTTTGTTTTGTTTTGTTTGGTGCCAAGGTTGAAGGCTTAGAAAAGGTAACCTCCTCTCAGGGCCTTAAGAGCCAAGCTATTTGCGTTTGAAAATTCATGCAACTAGAACTTCAGTTTGGACACTGGAGGAAGAAATAAAAAGTGACTTTTTAAAAAAAATTGAGCAAGTGATTTTCTTGTGACTATACCTAGCTTGGAAAAATCAGTGCCTATCAGCACTCCTCTCTTAGGGCTGACAATTAAAGGGAGCTTGTGGACAGCCAGGGATGCTCGCTAGATGACCTCTTGAGTTCACCTGTGGAGTGGAAGTGGGGGAAACGCCGCAATGGAGAGACAGGTAGAGACCCTATCTTTGGATAGCCAGAAGAGGTCAAATGTGGCCACATGAATCCCGTGGAATGACATAGGGACTAGAGGAGAAATGAGAACTGGCTGCCTGGCCTATGGATTAAGAGTTGTGTGTGCCCTGAGTCTATGATAGGACCTAGCCTGAGGGGGCTGAGGTTGTTGAGAACTTGTGGAGGAGACAGTGGTCTGAAGTGAGGGGCACTTGTGTGGGGAACTCCCTGACTTGATATGGTACCCATTGACCTAGCATGGAAGGGCTAGGACAGAGTGGAGCAGAAGAAGATGTTTGACCATTGCTTGCTGACTTGATGGATGGTCTACTCTAGATTTGACTTTGTTTATGGATGCAAGCACAAGGTTCCAACTGGAGTGAAGATTCTTCACATCAAAGAACACCTTTGTCTTCTCCAGGGCAGGATAGAATGGATAGTGTAGCAATTAGATATCAGAATGGGGGAAAGTAAAGTCATGAAGTGACTGGCTTACACATTTTGATGGGTGGGAAATGTTAATAAGACTAGGATTAAGGTGTAGGTGTTCACAAACCTGCAATAATTAGGCATAGAATATTTTTGTTTTGTTCATTCATGTAATATATTTAAATAGGGATGGTGCATTTTTGTGTGTATGGTTTAGTTTTACCTTGTTAGGCATAAACATGATTTAATCATTAATTGTGTTTAACTATTATGTATGATTAAAGCATTGCTTCCAGGTGTCAGGTTGACAAGAGGTAGTCTGTGGCAGTTAGTTTTCTGTCTACCTGCACTTGTATAGGGGCAGATTCCACCTGGTCAATCAGGTCAAAACCAGATGGTGCCTACTGAGAAGTGTGATATTTTTATAAGAGAGTTACTGGGGACCCCTCCCCCTGTCTGTATTTTCACCTTCCTGCTTGCCCGGTCTCTATGCCTGCCATTAGGAGCAGCCCCATGTGAGCTGCTTGACCCTGAGAGATGTGAGAACCCTTCCATGTTTCTACTCAACTTGGATCCACATAATTACACTCATGAGCATCATGATTATCCTGTGATTGTCCTGAATCCCGCTTCATCCTTCTAGGTCATTGACCTGCAGCTACTTGAATCTGAAGAGGGCTCTGGCTAGCATCAGGCCCGTGTCTGGAACTGCAGTAGGCTGGGGAACCTCTTTTGGATTTAAAGCTTTTATATATACATATATATGTGCATTATGTGTATAAAATGTGAATAAAACCTTCGTATTATTTTAGAACATATACACCATATTAGGCTGGATTGTCCATGGGGGACATATGTGTCTGTGTGTGTGTGTGTGTGTGTGTGTGTGTGTGTGTGTAGAGAGAGAGAGAAGTTTTGTTTGAAAATAATATAAAGGTTTTATTAATATTTTATGCACCTACTTTTGACCTTTTATATAAATGGATACATTCGCAGAAAAATAAACTTGCTGATACTTACCACAGAAACCATTCAGCAGTGGATTTCTGACAAGGTGTCAGACTGGGTAGACATGCTTCCCAGACCGTGTATTGCAGAGAGAGGCGAGACTAACTGAAGAAGTTAGGGATGATGCTTCCGGAGCCCTGAGCTTCAGAAGAAAGGATAGAGAAGTGGTGTGAAGACCAATGAGCAGAAGAAGCTGAACTAAATGGCGCGTCAGAAGACCTAAGGAACAGGTGAATTGTCAGCTGGCAAGACACCACATGGCTACTTTGAACTCATGCCAGTCATGTTCTGACAGAGATAGCAACCTGGTAATCCACTTTGCCCACAGCATGAGTGCACAAATCAGCGGGTGGGGACCAGAAAAATGCATGTTTCCGCTTGTTTCCCAAACCCTTCTGAGGACCACAAACCAGGCCAGCCAATACCACCAGTGCCTGAGAGTCGGTGGTAAGGTGCTGTTCAGTTTGACCTATGAAGGCCTGGTAGAGGTGGGACAAATAAAGGGTCCAGATTCGAAAGCCAAAAATGTTCAAAAGTCATGGCAGGCCTTCTTACTTCTACCGAAGTTCAGTCCGGATCTAGAGGTCTGGCGTTCCAGGTGAGGTAATATGTCTTAGAACTCCTTGGTAGCCCCATTAACTACAAGGACAACAATGGGTGTGGATGGGTTTTTGCCCTGTATTAAGGTGGGTTCTTAAAGATGCCATCAAGGAAACAAAGTAAGAAAAAGAGCAATGAAAAGTTAAAGACATTCTTAGAAACTCGTTTAAAATGAAGAATTTTAAAAGGCTAAGAGTTTTGTTGTAAATTTTTCTCTGTCTAGAGCCTCAAATTAAGAATGGAGTGTGATAATTGAATAAGGTCAAGAAGAAAGTGACTTAATTTGCAGTTATGAAAGCAGTAGGGACAGGCATCTTGTCAGTGAGTGTGTTAATCACGACGATAATCTAGTAGCGATGCTTGGCTGTAAAATTGCTTTCTTTCCAAGTCTTTAATATGTATAACATATAGAAGCCTAGGGAAGCATTAATTTGACTCTATTTATAATCTGAGGTGGCAGGTGGGGGTAAAACATAATATATTAATTTACTACTCTTTGATGGTTCTTTTACATACGTTAAAATATTTCATTGTTAAAACATCTCCATGAAGGAGGTATTAATATGCTTTTACTTGTAATTACAAAATTGAGACTAAAGAAACAAGTGAATTGTTCAAAGCCTAACAGTTATTAAGGTTATGGACAAAGATTTAAATTTAGTTACTTCTGATTCTGAAGTTGGTGTAGCTGCCTCTATGTACGTGTCTCCTACTGTTATGTTCATTTATGAATCATTACTTCTAAATAAATAAAAACAGCATAGCATAGCACTGCTTTATATTGTCCAGATTCAAAACTTTACATAGAAATCACAACTATAGTTCATTAATCTATTCCTTAGTTCTTAATTCTTTTGTTTCTGCCACAAAAGTGTAAAAGTGAGGTAGTAACTACAAGGGGACTGGGACATAACTTTGATAGCCTTAAGTTTCAATTGTATTTTTTCAATAGTAAGATAATGGGAATCAGGGGGAGTTTAGCATTGGTGAAGATTACAGAATCAGGCACTTATTATTCTTGTAATTCAGATATATCTGGCTTATCTGATTACTCTAGTTTTCTTTTATGCCCTGTACAGAATGAGGCAAGCCAAGACCTCAGTGACTCTCTTGTAAAACAAAAAAGTGTATTTTCCATATTGGGTTCTTGTAAGCAACTGATATCATCTGCAGTAATATACAACTTATGAATTTGAGTTTGAAATTGTTTTCTGGAGAAAATATTGTACCAGAAGTATGGAGTTTTACTATTTTTTTACAGTTTTATTTACATCAGCACTCTGTGATGGGTTTATACATTTTATAAAGTCACTAGGCTGTGAGGTTCTATTTGGTATATATAATTTCAATTGTTATTAAAATTATTTCCTGAGTTTCCTAGATAACTATGTCCCCTTCTGTGACTAATCCTATACATAAACTTCATATTTCCAGATTCCTATAATTTCCTTTGAACAAATATTAGGATGTAACATATTTTATTTCTTTTGAGTCATCTACCAACTGTAAAAGTCTACCAATTGTAACAATCTTTCTTATATATTTTCTTGAATTTATATTTCTCAATCAAGCAAATCAACGTGTATGTTAATTGTTTACCAAATACAGCAGAAAATGGATATTTCATGTTTGGCAGTTGCTGATTATTTGACTAAGAGAACCCTTTGCCACAGAAAATGAAATCAAGAGGAGGAACCCTGCCTGGTATGCCCAATAATCCAATCTCTGGACACACGTCTTTACGAGAAAGTATATTTATTTCAAACTGCTAAGCAAGGAGTTGGGAGAGGGCAGTTCCTGAGATCTTTGTGAATAACTGGGTGTGTTGGACCAGAGAAACAAATCCAGAGACACTCACATGTGTGTAAGACAGAGCTTTATATCAAAGGGTAATTGTACACCGAGAAAACATCCTAGCCATTCCAGATCAAGTCCATAAATCGAATATTAGCTCATATGTCTGATACTCGTCCATAAACTTCTCTTCAGACTCACATTGCTACTTGCAGTGATGCCGAGTGCAGGCAGGTCCCAGGCCAGTGGGTGACGACTCTTGTGGATGCGGTGCCAGTGTGTCTCTGCAGGTCTCCATTGGATGGCTCACTCAGATTTCAGCTTAACTGCACATGGCTTGTTCACAGGAAGATGAGGGCAGAGAGGAAGAGAGGGCGTTCCCAGAATCCTCATGAGAAGGTCACTTCATTTGGTTGTGACCTTCTCATGAGGATTCTATCAAGGTGACATGAAATTATGTAACTACCATACTGGGCTTTGGCACTCTTGTGGGCTGGTCAAAATGGGAAGCTGTACGTGGTCAGACATCCTTTTTCTAGAAATCTCTGTGTTATGCATTGAGGTGACAGGGAGGATTGAGACCTTGGGGTGTCATGGTTATGCATTGGCTGCTAAACCACAAGCTCTGAGGTTACCTGCTAGAAAAAGGGTTACCTGCTGTCTGTTCCCATCGAGAGTTATAATCGCAGATACTCATAAGGGGAGTTCTCTGCCCTGTCCTATCAGGTCACTCTGAGTTGCCATTGACTCCATGGCAGGTGAGTTTGAGGATTTCTTTCTTTTTTGGGGGGGGGAACATGTGTGTTCTGGTGTTGGCTAAGAATCTTGAAAGTACCATAGACCGCCAAAGAAGAAACAGACCTGTTTTGCATGAAATACAGCCAGAATGCTCCTTAGAGGCAAGGATGGATAGACTTCATCTCACATACTTGGATATGTTTGTGAGAGAAGTCCTCTGAGAAAGGCATAAGTCTTGATATAAAGACAGTGAAACAGACTGACACATGGCTGCAGCCAGGGCTCAAACAATTGTGGGGATGGCACAGGACCAGGTGGTGTTTCTGTGGTCCGTATGTTTGCTATGAATCAGAAGTGTCCGGGTGGTCCCTAAGAACAACAACAGGGACCATGTGTAGCAGTGGCACACCTTGTGTCCCCCAAATACCAGTCTAACTCTATTGGTGGTGGATTTTATACTGGATGTATACGTTAAGGTCATTTATAAGACATGGCCAGATGAGACTGTAGAGGTGGATAAGTTCCAAGTCTGTGGGTGAGATGTCAGTGTGGTACCGTATATACTCATGTATAAACTGAGTGTTCCAGCACATTTTAAATGCGGTTTTAATGGTAAAATTAGGTGCCTTGGCTGATATTTGGGTCGGCTTATACTCGAGTATATACGGTAGGGACATTATCTGCTGTCAGTTTGGGACTTGAGAGGATTAAGAGTGAAGGGGTGGGACTAGTTTGTCAATCAGGTCATAGCCAATGAGGCCTCTGTGGGCATGGCCTTTTCCTAAGGATTCTGGGAACCCCTGTATTTCTTCCCTGGAGGCAGGAGACACACTTTCTCTCTGCTCACTCCTTTGGAGACTCTCTCTTGGCTCACTCCCTGAGAGACTCTCTGCTGTCAAGGCTGACTTCCTGTGAGACATCCCTGAGGATAAGCCACATGGACCTACTCTGATGCAGCCCTGGTGCAGGAGAACCCATGTGAAGACCCCTGCCAGCGCTGAGATGCTCACACCACCCCTGGATCCAAAGACTTTCTACCCACTGGCCTGTGATCATCCTGCATTCGGCATCATTGCATGTGTTTTGTGAGTTAGAAGAAGACTTTATAGCTTGGTTTTGGACATATGGGCTAATATCGAACTTATGGACTTTTTCCGGACAGGGCTGGGATATTTTCTCAATGTTCAATTCCTCTTGTATATAAACCTCTTTCTTATATGCATTTGAGTTTCTATGGCTTTGTCTCTCTAGTCTACCCAGACTAACACAGTCAGGTTGTAGTCTTCTGCTGATTCACACATCTGAAAGCCTACGATCAGCAGGTCAAAGAGCAGACTTTGGTCTGCAGGTGTGGACGAATCCAAGATTGAAAGGTGGATGACTGGGTACTGATTTCTCCCATAATTGTTAGGCATTACAGAAAAGCTCTGGCTCAAAACCAAAGAACTGTTTATTAATGAGCCAAAATCAGGACCCAGATCCAACAAGAACTAAGCAAACTCTCCCACGTGTCTACTTACGTTGGGTACAGGCCAGAGACTTGACATCTCTTCAGAGAGGATTTCTATTTTACTGTCAAAACACACATTCATGACCTGGCAGAGCTGATATAAAACCTTAACTGTCACACTGTGCCTAATGGTGGTTATTGAAAATCTTGAAAGCGATTTCTACAAGTTGAGATTTCTTCATACTAAGTCCCCTTCTACTACAATTCTGAAGGCCTGATCTTGATTCAACTTTAATAAGTGGTGCTTGTGATATATTTCCTGAATAACTAAAATATACCAGAATTTTCTGGATGCATTCCAAGGGGTTTAATTCTTTACTTGTTTGATTACCCATTCTTTAAGCAGCACACATTTAATCAAAGCTAGGTCAAAACCAGAAAACAAGAATTATTTCCAAATATAGAACCTGATCAGGACTCAAGCCACGTCTGTCTGGGGTGAAAGAGATAATGGATATCCTTCTTGGGCTCCAACTCAAAAATGGGTTCAAGGAGATGTCTATAGTCTAGTCAAGGATAAATCTCCAATGTATCACATAAATGGTGGGATTCAAGTAAACTAACAATTAGTGCACTGCCCTAATGACTTTTAATTATACAAAATCTATTTAATGAAAGATAGTTCATTATTTCATACAGTTAATACTTACATAAGAACAATAAAAGAGGCACACAGAGCTAGGTTGTTATAAAATTTTGAAAGTATTATTGAAAAATATTAAATAGTACCTGACAAATAATTAAATTGTAATTTAAGATATTTTCATATTGCTTCTTTAATAGCGTCCTCATTTGCAATATTCTTCACTTTTATACAACCATCATCAGCTGTGTGATTTATCCTTAACCGTCTTTTCACTGTAGAGATAGGGTTCCATTCCGTTAATGGTAGGCCAATTAGACAATAGTCGTTTTAATTGATATACTATAAACAGGCAACTTCTGTTTTCTAAACATTATGTTCATCTTCGAAAAGCTACCTGTTTCTGCTGAGCTCACAGCAATTATTGTGACAATATATTTTGCTCTGTGAACCCTTTCAGGAATTGCATAATTCCCTCACAATGTCTCATGGGAATTAGAGGTGTAACATAATGCTGAAATGAAGGACCACGTGTCGCCCTCTGGTTGGTTTGTTTCTCTTTATGCTACATGTTTGCTGAAGTAAGAAACACAAGGGAATAAAAAATGCAGCATTTTATCAAAAGCATAATGAGTTTTATACAATGAATAAACAAATGTTACAAGCATAGTTCTGTCTATTTTTTATAAGTATGGATGGAATGAGCAGAAGGAGAAAATAAATGTGTGATTTCCGCATCGAGTGACAGATTACAAGTTTTTCTCTTCGAGAGACCCCTGATCGCACATGCCATTTAAAAACCAGTTCCACAACTCAACGGCAGCAACAAATGGGGACTGGTCCTCCTGGAGTGGTGTGGACTGGCTGAATGAACTACATCCCTGGCATCACAGTCACGTCTTTTGCAGCACCATGAATCCCTATGAGATTTTAAATGGGTGACTCTTAAGACAAAATGACTTACCCAAATGTGGTAGTTATATCATCTGGTGTCAGTTTGAGACTTGAGAGGATTAAGAGTGAAGGGGTGGAGTCTAGTCTGTCCGTCAATTGGATCATAGCCAATGAGGCCTCTGTGTGGGCATGACCTTCCCCTGAGAATTCTAGGAACTCCTGTGTTTCCTTCTTGGAGGCGGGAGACTTTCTCTCGCTACTCACTCCCTTGGAGATACTCTACTGAGAAGATGCATGGTGATACACCCTGGGAATTGAAGAAGCCAAATGGACCTACCCTGATGCTGCCTTGGGAAATGGAGGAGCTACGTGGAGACCCCGCCAGCGCTGAGATGCTTGCAATGCTACTGGATTCAAAGACTTTCTATCCACTGGCCTGTGATCATCATGCATCCGACATCATTGCATGTGTTTTGTGAGTTTGAAAAGGATTTTATAGATTGGTATTGGGCAATATGGACTAATATCAGACTTATGGACTTGGACTGAACTGAGTTGGGATACTTTCTCAATGTCTAATTACCCTTTATATAAAACTCACTCTTATACACATACGAGTTTCTATGGATTTGTTTTTCTAGTCAACCCAGACTGACACACCAAAAGTCATCTTTATTCAGGCTAGTTTTGGATTCTCAAAACATGTTGTGTTTCAGACTGTAGACTGCCTCATTTTCAGATGGAAAACTCACCTGTTTCTCCTGAACAGAGGGATGACTTACTTTTCACACTATGATTTGGTATGCATGTATTGATCTTGTCCCATGTTCAGAAAAATGGCATCTTGCATGATCAGTAGGGAAGTTTTCATAGGGGATATATCTTAAAGTCATCGTTAAAACATAGCTCGTTCCAACTGTGCAGGCTTGCTGGGCAAGGAATGGATAGAGCCAATTTGAGCTGGTCCTAATAAGCCACTGTTTCACCAAACAACTTGGATAAAGTGAGTTTAAACCTATCTGAGCTGGCTTCACTGTCAAGTTGATTGCAACTGATAGCGACCTTACAGGACAGAGTAAAACTGTCCCCTAGGGTGTCCTATGCTGTAAACCTTTAGGGAAACATGATACCACCTTTTCCACCTGTGGAATAGCTGGTAGATAGGAACTTCCAACCTTTCTTTTGGTTAGCAGTCATGTGCACCAGTTCTCAGTGGCTAAATGTTAGAAGTAGATGTAAGAAGCTTGAAGGATTTTTTTCCCTAAGTCCCTAGGTATTTTTTAAATGTTACTTTAGAACTTATGCTATAGTTAAAATTTCTAGTTTATCTTCATAATTCCTACTTTATTAACTCTTGTTCTAAAAAGGCAACTATCATGGAGAGAGTATTGCTCACTTTCTTTAGGGCATAAAGATATAAATCAAAAATGATTCTCAAGAGAAAATGTTAATTCTCATACTTATTAAGGCATGGCTTAATGTTTATATCACTTGAGTATTTTGTATTAGATTTTAGTGGCAAAATATGACAAATATTTTCATGAATAAATTAAAAATATATAATATTTACTAGCGAATGCTTGCTTATATAGAATATTTACATAATAAGGTAAATGCATATTTAACATGTTTAAAAGCTTTCAATTGCATGCAGAATTTATAAGTAGATCCAATATGTTCGGTGGTTTAATGACAACATATGGTAAGTACAATGTCATTGAGGTTGTCATTTCTTAGCAGTTTTACTGCCACATAATTCACGTGTCACACAGTTTAATAATTCAATCATATTAAAGAATAGTGGTGTAATCACCACCACAATCAATTCAGAACATTTTCTTCTTTCTTGTATTCATCGTTGTTAGGCCCCACATTCCCACTGACCCTCCCGCCATGACCCTACATAATTATTAATGTAGTTACTCTCTCTATAGATTTACCTGTCCTGGGTTTTATATACAGAAAATCATACAAAATAAAAATAAAAGACAAACAATAACAAATGCAAACAACCATGACAAAAGAGGGAAAAATTTTGATCCAAAAAAGCAGAAACCATTAAAAACTGAAACAACCTTAAAATGGGTCAAAAGGGAGATCAAATGATAAAGTGTTACGTTTAACTTAACTACATCTACAATAATTGACTTTAGGTTCTATGTGTCTGATAATAAGGCTATGGTCAGCGGGTTTTCATAGAAGGCTTAATCCTTGCAAATGGATTTTGGCATCCAATGTCATCCATAATCTTCTGCAACTGGGTAGTCAGAATTTAAGCTCTTATATCTCCCTGCCTCTGGATTTCAATATTATTATTTGTAACCCTTGGATCACACAGCCTGGTGTACACCTTCCATGTGGATTTAGTTTGTCTTTCACTTAGATTTTTTGTTTTAAAACAAGCCTTTAAGACCTCAGATGCTGTTCTTTCTGATAGCTGGGCACCATTTGCTTTCTTCCTCACACTTTTCTGTAGCACCCACATCTTCAGTGATTCCTTCTTGAGGGTGGTATCCAGTAAGGCAATGTCATAAAAATGGATTGTTCTTAGATTAGGGCTAGAATTAAGAGAGAACCGCAAGTACATTCATATAACTATGGTTTATATGTATATATATCTGGTTCATTGTAGAGATATCATTTTATAATTGAGAACAATTATAAATCATCCACATGGGGCATAAAGCAATTCTATTGAAAGTGTCATTAATTTAGCCAGTGATATAGAATATAAAGCACTGTTGAGAAAGGAAATTTTACATGTACAGGCCTGCCTTTCATACCGCAATACATGAATTGTTGACTTGTACCGATTAAAAGCATGAGTTACGGGACACAACCAATAACTGTTGGATAAAGGGCAAAGTTTTCAATAACACCCATTTGCAAGAGCAGAACCCAGCCTGCCAGACTAACACATCATAAAAAAACAAAGAAAGTACAACAATAGTAAATACATGGTGATTCCAGACTGCCTTCCTGGAGCACCTTCAAAACAAGCAAGGGATCCTAACTAAAGTTCAGTGAGCAGCAATTCCAAATTCTTGAGCTAGTGGTCTGCTTCTTACACTAAGGCAGTCCAGCCTTCAACCTAGGGAGGATGTCAGGTTCTTCAATGTACTACAGGTTATTTTAAGTGAAAGCTCAGTTCGCTTAGTGGATTTCCCCATTGAGTCCTTCTGGTGTGGCCCATCAAGGATGCTGTGAGCCTGGAAAGAACAGACTCTAGAGTCCTACTTGTCTATAACATTCAACTTGGGTCTCCAAGGTTTGGAGAAAAACTAGATGGAAAGTGTCCCATTGGTTATATAATACTGGGTAAATTCTCCCCTTGGGGTTCTATATAATCATTGTTACGCATTTTTCACAATGTCAGGTGGTCCCACCCAGTCTTTGCACCAACAGAATTGTAATCACCTTCTCTGAGACAGACTTGTCCACCTCCAACATGCCTTGACTTGAATGCCAGTAATCATTCTTTTAAAAGAATTGGTGATTTGGCATAACCTCAGAATAATGTATGACAGCAACTGATTGGCATTCTCCTTCTCCCTCTACTTTGAGAAACTGACCCCCGCTGAGGCAAAATCTCCCGTGATCAAGTGATTTTTTTAAGATGTACAAATAAAGGCGGTGTACAAATAAAGATGTACAAATAAAGGGAGATTAAGATGGACAAATAAAGGGGACTTCGTGGTCAATAGGCAGGTTCCTTACTTGTTGCTTAGGAGACAGGATTAGAAGATCATACGACCTAAGACCAAAAGCCTGCCTTGGTCTTGGTGTTTATTCTTACAGTAGGGAACTCATAAGTCATTTGACATTTTGCAATTCATTGATTTCATTCAGCATAAAGGTTTCTATGTCCTTTCTTGTCACGGGGTGTTTCATTGATTTTTTTTGTTTGTATTTTTAAGGAATGCAGAGGATGCCATTGTGTGTATGTATCAGAGTTTCTTTATTCTACCGATGGGCATTTGGGATATTCCCACTTCCTTGGAAATGTAAACGGTGTTGCTATGGACCTGGGAGAGCATACATCTGTGTTGTCTTTTACCTCTTTGGAGTATATTCCCAGTAGAGGTATGGTGGTCTTCTGGTATTTCTCTTCCTAGTTGCTTTAGGTACCACTTATAATACTTTTCACAATGGTTATTTATACGTATTTGCAAGCCCACAAGAAGCAAAAAAAAGTTTCAATCCCTCTCAACCCTCCCCAGCATTTGCTGTAAAGTTTTTTGTTTTTTTTTTTTAAATTGGGCTTTCATTGTGGGTGTAAGGTGGTATTATTGTTCTGATTTGCATCATCTGGATGACTAGTGATTGTGACCATGCTCCCATGTGTCACTTTTGTGAATTGTCAATTCATGTATTTCACCTCCTTTAAATTGGATTATTTTCTTTCTTCAAGTGATGCAGAATTTTATAGATTTTAGAAATTATTCCCTTGTCTGTTTTGTCATCGCTAAAGATTTTTTTTCCCATTCTGTTGGCTCTAATTTCACTCTTTGATGAAGTCATTTGATGTGCATTTTTCCCCAATAGGTCCCAATCATCACATCTGTTTTCCGTTCTGTGTGCTGCATCTTTTATATTTAGTAGTATATGTATTCCTGCAATAGGGACCTTAAATTCATCCCAATTTTCTCACTGACAAGCCAGCCCTATAGCTCTGGGGTTAGTGTTTAGGTCTCTAATTCATCCTGAGTTCGTTTTGTGCATGGTTGAGGCATAACCCCCTTTCATTTTTATTCTGTATCATTTTCTATGTGTTTCCTTTATCCTTTAGCTCTGTTTTTTCCCAAGTAAAGTGGATTTTTTAACGTTCCAAAGAGACTAGTGAATTGATTTCTCCATCCTTTAAGGGGAAATCAGACTGACAATGAACAACTTTCTTTGGCGACATATAAAGCACCTTATAAACATTGCCTCATTAATCCTTATACCAATAATGGGGAAACATTAATGTCCCAGTATTTCAAGTGAGACAAAAATCAAGAGATCTTGTTTCAAATCACGTGCTAACTCAGCGATCAAGTCTATCATAGAATTTTGTCGTTTCTGTTGCCAACGAGCATTGCTGTCACCTGGGCATTCTGATATCAAAGTAAGAGAGAGGTCTTCGGAACAGTCACTGATTATTAAGAAGTTATCAAGGAAACACAAGGACAGTAATGCTAACTTTTGGCTTCCATGGAGTCAAAGGGACAAGACTTAACCTTGGCAAAGGAGCCCCCACAAGTAAAGAGGAAGGAACTGTAGGAGCAGATCACAGTGGCATCCAAGAGTTAATCAAACATGAGATCTTTGGGTACATTACAATAAAAATTATACAAGAAAAATACTTAGAATTATTTTGATGGAGACTTTAGGCATGAGATAAATCTGGAGAAGTGGAAAATACTCAAATATTTGACAAGATAATCATAAAGGATTGTAATGAAGTAGAGAATCTATCAGTGTTTGAAGAAATTAATGTGTCTGTTTGGAAAGCTCCCTGATGAATTTGTTTGCAAATAGATGAATTGGATATATACATATGCTGAAAAGAGATGGGGATGACCGATGATGACAGTAGAAATACTCGATGGCGTTCGTTTCACCTTAGTAGAGCTACAACCTGGCTAATATCTCATTGCACACAGTAAATTGGTTACTATTGCTACTTATATTTTAGAGATGAGACAGCTGAGCCACAGGGAAGTTAAGCAACTTAATTAATTATGTGTTAATCATGTTAGTCAAGTTAATCATATGTAGAAAGATAGTATGAACTTATGAGAACTATTTCTGAAAGATAAAGTTCAGAAGCTGTCCAGATTTTTAATAAATAAAAGAAGTACTAATAATCAAAAAGGCAAATCATGTGGAGAAAGAAGAGAAAGAGAATGGCCAAATCTTTTTGGGAAGATGGAATTAAAAAAAGGAAGTTCTTAACCTGAGCTAAGGGAATCAGCTAGATAACTGATATAAAACTAAATCCAACCTATTGTTATCTAATTTGGACTAGCCACCCTATGTCAATTTGTACAGGAATGGGCAGCTGGTTGGTTTGATCAGCTGAGCTTATCTACTTCACAGTGTCACCAGTGATCCTTAACTGTTATAAAGGACCTGGCCAATAGTGGCTCCTTAATATTTCTGTCTAACCAAACTCATCGCCATTGAGTGGATTCCAACTTAGAGACACCCCAGAAGACAAGTTGGAATTGCCCTTGTGAGTCTCCCTGATTGCCACTCTTTATGAGAGCCCTATCTTTCTCCCAGTGGAGCAGCTGGTAAGGTTTTGAACTGATGACCTTATAGATCACAACCTGAATTGTAAACACAATGCCACCAGGGGTGCTAATATTTATGTATATTTCTTTCTAAACAATTAACTCACTGCTATTGATTGATTCCAACTCATTGCAACCCTACTGGACAGAGTGGAACTACTCCTGTGGGCTTCTGTGGCTGTAAATATTTAAGAGTATGGAAAGCCTCATCTTTCTTGGGTGCAGCAGCTGGTGGGTTTGAACTGCTGTCCTTGTGGTTAGCATCCCACTGTCTAAGCCACAATGCCAGCATCCCAGTGAATTGAAGAGGATGTCACCAGCTAACATAGAAATGCTTACAAAAATAGGTAAAATTCTACAGTGTCTAAAAGACTGCCACTTTTGAATGTACTTAATTGTCCATTAGGGCCCCTGGTGGCATGGTGCTTACAATTTGGGCTGCCATCGAGCAGGCCATCAGTTCCTAGCCACCAGCTGCCCACTGGAGAAAGACAGGGCTCTCATAAAGAGTGACAACCAAGGAGACTCACAGAACGAGGGGACAAAGCTAGCTCGGGGGAAATCTTGAAAGGGAATGGTCACAGTCTCTGGAATGTGCAACCTGTTGCCATAAGCAAGTCTGATAGATTTAGGACCTTTTTAGCCAGAGCTAGGATCGCAGTCCATGCTAGGACAAAGTACATTATAGTATCAATTTTCTTTCATTCAGTGGGCTATTTATTGTCATAGATGAGGGCACTCGAATGCCTTCTTGGGCAGAGTTCAGCCCTAGAAAATGGGTCCTGAAAAGAGTCCCGCAGATTGGTTGGGTACCAGAGATTAGGGCATAGAGCCAATCAGGGACTAGCCAGGACAAAATGTATATAGCGGATTTATAGCTCAATTTCACATATACTGAGATAGATTACACATTTAAGTTATCAGATGAGGAGATCTCACTATTTAGGAGGGGAGGAAATCTCTAAAATCTCAGGCTAGGCTCTCAAACCCAATCTATGGGCTAGCCATGGCTCTGAGCCTGTGTGCTATATTAACTGGTATTCTGGGTTCTAGTACTCATTGCATGGAAGAGCTATATAGAACTCACAGATTCAAAGATTTTTTTTAAAGGATGTGACCATGCTATGTGATAAAGCAAGTGAGAAATGTCCAAGACACAAAGTCTTCCATCAGGATATGTTACAAAGTTTGTTCTGGGCTGCTGCCTCAACCCAAAAACGTTCAGCTCAAGTTCTGTGGGTCAGCCAACCCAGTCCCTGAATTAAGTATCCAGAGGCAGTCTACTCCTGTAAGCCTCAGCACAAAGGGACTCAGCTCTACTTTATTATGTCAGCAAGCCCAGCTCCCCCAAATAACAGAGACCCCCCCCCCCCACTCTACAATCCAGTCTCCTGCCCTAACCTTTGCATGCTCCATGGGCTAGGAAGTCCACCGCTCACTCGTGCTGTGGCTTCTGGCTTTGCTGCTGCTGCTGCTACTGCTACTGCTCTGCTCTGATGGTACAGCTGCCTGCTGAATCCAGAAGGTTCGCTCCACAGGGGTCTAGGGGCCAGAGGACACTGCTCTCTTGCTTCTTGCTAGTGGTGAGGTTCTCCCCTTCTCTGTCTCAGAGGGCTCATTTTATGTGCAGCAAAAAAGCATTTCAGTGCATCTGTTCACAATTACATGTGAATCCTATCGGTATCTTCCCCCGTCTTCTTTCTAGACTCATGCAGGAAAAAGTGGGAGTTAGAAACTTCGACTAAAAAAGTCACATTGAACAATTCACTGCCCCTTCATACGTAGGTAGTACACCTTCTGATATTATTCTCGAAGGAGGGCTCGAAGGCAATCCCAGGACCACTCAATGATGACTAAGGTTAGGCTACTATATTGAGTCTAGGGTAAGGTGACCAGATTTTAACATTAGTAAAGCAGGACACCATTGATGGGGGGGAGGAGGGGGGTTCTTGATTAAAAATTTAGTTTATATGGAGCAACAAAAATTTTCATAGAATGCAAAAATAGTATTGTAATATATTTTTAAAATTTCAATGTAAGTACAATTTACAAATGTAATACATTAAAATTATGTATAGTATTATTTTATTCTTTCGCATATTTCTCATTTGAGTGAATTATTTTTAGTAGATTGCTGTCGTTGTTTAAAAGGTCATGAAATTTTTCACAAGAATTTGTTAAATTATATTTAACACATAAAATAACTTTCAATGTCTCAACACTTAATTGTGATTTTTCTGATGTTTACACTTTATTTACCGTAGAAAAATGCGTTCAGTCGCAGCATTAGTTCCTGGTAAGGACAGCGTGCATTCCACAATTTTTAGTGCATTATTGTATGGCACATGGTTTGTTTCAAAATGATGAAACATTTCTAACCATTTGTTCTCTATTGTGACTTTTGCTGATGCCCCTTTTCCTTATCAATATTTTTTAAAATAATGATACCTCATTAAAAAGATCATTTTAGGAAATATTACTTTTTGGAAATTTTTTAGTAATATGATCGATTGAGTTTTTGCAAATCATTCCAATTAAGTTCTTGTTTTAATGTAACCCAATAAAAATGTTCAATATCATTGTAATGTACCATCCACTCTTCTAAATAATCTATGTAGTTACTATAGAACTTTTTAATGTGATTCATGATTTCTGCATGATTTATTGTACCTTGTTCTTCTAGCTGGCTTATACTATTATGGATAGTTAATGGAAGAAAATTATTTTCTAATTGCTCATGACACTGAAATTTTAAATTATTAACTTCATTTGCTACTTCGATTACCAAAATTTTGTCACCTTCAATAAGTTTTATTGCATTTTGAAAAAGAGCTGCTTGATTGTGTACAAACTCTAGCCAAATTTTTGAAGATTCTTTTTCAAAAAACTCTTTTAAAATTCTAGGACATTTATTCTGTGATAGAAAGTAGGATTTCGAAGGATCGTATATTTTCAAAATTCTTTTGGTGGCTGGCCAAAGAGCTAACCAGCGCGTTTTACTGTACCCAAGTATTTTCTAATATTAGACTTCCGTAGTTTCACAAAATTCTTTAAGCATTTCAACGTGCACAGTGTATATATAGAAATAAAAATATATTTTAATAACAATATTTCCCACATCTTCGGGCAACAAATCAGCCGCTGTTTGAAAAGTATTATGTATTATGTGCACTGCACAACCAACACCAAAAAAGTTTGATCAAGGTTTTTGTTTAATTTATTAAAAATATTGTTTGTACCTCTTCTTGCTTTTCCTCCAAAATTTGCATCCGTGTTGTCTGCACAATATGCAATCATTTTATGTTTAAAATTTTTTCCCAAAATATTAATAATGGAACTGAAAATTATTTCAGAAGTTTTGCCCGCCACAGAAATGAAATCTAAAATTCTAATTTTTATTCCAGTTTCTGAATAAAAAAATCGAATAATGGTTAGAAATAACTTTAAATCGTTATGATTCGATGCATCAGAATATATGGATATAAAATTAATTTTTTTCTAGATTTTTGTTTAATTCTGAAAATGCATTTGGAGAAAGCACATTACACACAATTGCTTCAGATTTTGTTCTAGCATAGGCAAACTTTTGTTGATTAACACTTTGACAACTTGTGATGTACAGTCCATAGATCTGAAGGAATAATTGTGATTAATAGCATGAAAAGACATAAGTCCTTCTGCTAATGCTAATTTCTTTTCTTTGTCTCCACAAGTTGTTTTTGAAAAAAAATTCCTGTATTTTGGAGGAAGATGCAGCAGTATTTAAATATCTTTTATCTTTCTGTTCTCCAAGTGCTTTGAAATATCATTCTTTCCGCCTGCAAAATAGAAAATTCACCATTACATTTCTCACACTCTACCATGTAATCACTTTTGGTATTTCTAATAAAAGGAAACTTACTTCTTAGATCATTGTTGAATTTGCATCCTCTTTTCTTACACATTATGTTAAAAATCTAAAAAAATAATTTAAAATTATATTAAAATTATTATATACATATTGCTTAAAAACACAGCAAGTAGGTACATAATTATATGAACATATTTTATAGTTAGTTTATGAATTAATTTGATTGTTTAAAGTAACTATATTTTAAAAATTATTTTAAATTTAATCCTATATATTCTTATTTTACCATAGGAGTGAGTTCAATTCCAGATGTAAAAGATGGCTAGGGGCTATCGTCTGGTGGGGCCCACCGGTTAATTACATAGAAATGTAAACCAGAATGCCAAATATTTGTATGGCCCAGAGGTGATACTTATGTATGTCTACATGTATTCCTTAATAATACTGACATAGATTTGTTGTTTTATACTCTCTAATATAGAGTATTTTTTACCTTGTTCATAGCTATGATTCATTATTTTTCATTCTTAAGCAACTACTTAAAATACTCCAGAGCTACTGCTGTTCAATCTCTTATATTAAATTTTTATCTCTAGAAATAGTTCCTTTTTCAGTTGGAATTTTAAGGTTCTTAGAAATAAAGATTAGAGTGTGGAAACATTGCCAATTTAAAAGTGCATCTTAAAATGGGAAGAGTTTCAAAATTGGTTAAGAAGCAGCTCGTATCCTGAAATGGAAAGGGCTATCATATATTACAACATCTACAAGTGAATTTGGCATTCCCTATACAATTCTCCAGGTCTAAGAAATAGAGGACTCTATTTCTATAATGTGTTTGATTTCTTGACCTTTCAAGTAAAGTTAAATTTACTTAGAGTGGTCATCAATGTTCTTTAGACTCTATTCCTAATCTTATTTCCAAACTTATTTTTATGAATATCTTTGAAGCTAACCTTTGCTATAGTGGAATTACACCATGTACATTTCTATAACCATAATCCTCACTTCCTTATTTCTGTACATAGACTTGAGCTGCCCCTTCCATTTGGGACATAGTCCTCTCTCAAGGTCAAAAATCTCACTCAACTCTTAAGGTAGGTGGTGTTTCTGTACCAAGGGAGATAAACAACTCTTTTTTGACAGCTACTAAACAATTTATAATCAAAGCAGTCTGGATACCACGTTTTGCAAAATACTGGTTTATGAACTTTTTCAGGCAAAGTAATAGACACCCCAAAGAGATCCCTATCCTAATCTTCAGGACTAGTGAATATGTTACACTAAATAACAGAGAAGAATTATTTTGAAAATGAAATGTTTGCTGTTGACCTGGATATAAAAAGATTACCATAGATTATCTGTTTTAAAAGATTAAGGAAAAATTCATCTCTGAAAGTTCCAGAGGGACACTGTAAAGATTTGAGAGTCAGAGAAGGACATGTGATGATGGGGCAAGTTACCAATAGACAAGATAAACACGACGTGTGTGTGTGTGTGTGTGTGTGTGTGTGTGTGTATGTGTGTGTGTGTATCTAGGGAATAAATGTCATACCTTGGCGACAGCGGGAAGGAAGGGGTTATAGAAAGGGGGAACCAATCTCGGGGATCTACATGTAACCTCCTTTCTGCAGGATGGGCAACAGGATAGTGGGTGAGGGGAGTGTAGGATAGGATAGAGTAATAATTTATAAGTTATTAAGGGTTTGTGAGGGAGGTGGGAGTGGGAAGGGAGGGGGAGGGAAAAAGGAAAATGAGGAGCTGATTCCAGGAACCCAAGCGGAAGGCGAATTTTGAGAACGATGAGGGCAACAAATGTATAAATGTGCTTTACTCAATTGATGTATGTATGGATTGTGATAAGAGTTGTATGAGCTCCAATAAAATGATTTATTAAAAAGAAACACACACACACACAACCACATCAAAGATTCTGCGTTGATGACTGGCTGGCATCTGTCTCTCTCCCAGTCCACAGGACCATCTTACAGAATTAATGTGTCTTCAAATGTCCAATTCCTGACAGGGACTGGGTACCCAGTGAAGACGGTAAGCATGGGTTTATTTGCTCACTGAAGAACTCACAGCCTGTGCTGATAGAAGCAGAAATCCGAGTGATTTGATGTGAGAAGACATAGTCCACTGGCTTGGAGTTGGAGGAAAAGGGCTATTCACCAAGAAAGGCAGGAGGCCACCCTTATTCGCTGCCACCAAAGTGGTTCCACTTGTCACCACCCTGTAGGACGACGGGGTCAACCTGCCCCGCGTGTTTGCAAGATTGTAACTCTCTGCAGGAGTAGAAAGCCTCATCTCTCTCCTGTGGACCTGCTGCCCACCAAGCCACCCGGTGGTCTCTAGAAGCTGAAAAAGGAAGGGCTTTCCCACAAAATTTATACTGAAAGCCAACCTCATTACTCCTTTAATCTCCAGACTGAAGGAAAAGGAATCTGTGAGGCTTTTAACTACGAAATTTGTAACAATTTGTTACACTCTTCATAGAAAGCTAATATATGCACTAAACAAGTACAATCGCCCTTATAAAAGTTCTTTATCTTCCCTTATTAAATTCCAGCTCCCAGTATTAATTTGTTTATACTTCTCTAATAACCACGAATCATTTGTTATAGTTTGTATTGCATTAATACTAAATTTTTGTAGCGAGGAGGCATTTTGTTCTTAGTTTTTATACCTGCTCCAATAGCCAGCAATAGCAATAGCTAATAGCCATTCAATAAATACGTAGTGAAAGAGTGTTAAATTCTTATTTAAAGACTAATTCTTTTGTAGAGCATAATTTCCTTTGTCAGAGTGTGAAGTCATTCTTTCCAAATAGTAGCTACTTTAAAACTAAAGTAAAATAGAAACAAAAAATGAAGAAAGGAAAACTTCCCTTAAAACTTAACTGAAAAGGCCTTTTACAGTAACTTTTAAAGCAACTATAAAATCTTTATTCCTATAAGAGAACTGAAGGCAATATTAGCCTTGTGTTTTACATTAAATTTGATCGTGGGTTGTGGATACTTGACAAAATAAAGGGCAATCGCATATGCATTTTGCTACTGCTATTGTGGTTAAAGAGAGCTTTCTGGCATAGTGGGTCTTGCATTGGCTTGGTAATCAAAAGGTCAGCATTTCAAATCCACCGGCCTGTGTGAACGAGAAAGATCAGGTTTTCTACTCCCCTAAAGATTTCGAGCCTCGGAACCCCCCTGGAGCAGGTCCCCTCTATTGTATGGAGCTGCTTTGAGTCGGAATGAAGTAGATGGCAGTGTGTTTAGAGCTGTTAAAACATTTTTGTCTAGACCAAGAGTGCTTTTCAAGTGTGGCCCCAAAGGGTTTCTGCCCTGTTAGCCAGCCAAACTCTTTCTCTTTTTGTTTGAAAAGCTACTATGGGCCAGCTTTGTTTTTCTGTTTGAGTTCTTCAGTTAATATATTCTTGATCAAATATGCTTAAAATATATAATGCTGTGGATTGAATTGTGTCCACCTAAAATGTGTATTAAAATCCTGATCTCTGAACCATAAGTATGACCTATTTGGAAATAGGCTTTATTTATCAAAGAGATCATACGAGAGTCATGCTGGACCTAAATCTAATCAATTTTGAGTTATATCAGAGCAGAATAAAAATAGAAAGACACACACACGTACACATATGGAAGAGGAGAAGAAGATATCCGGCTGAGCTAGGTGCATTTAAAAGTCTCGGAATCCAATGTTTGCTGGAAGCAATTAGAAACTCATATAGACCGGGAACGAACTTGTGTTAGAGTCATACCTGGAATTCAGCTGCCAGTGTCCTAAACTGTGGAAACTGAAAGTCTAGTCTTTGCAGCTACCTGACTTATGATATTCAAGGTACCACTATTGTAACTAAGACAGTTAATGCCAATAATTTTGTTTTATAGTTGTCAAATATTCTGTGGTACATTTAGATATTTTAAAGTTCTTATTTATAGCAGAATTTGAAAGATTTGTGAACCAGATTGCCTGTATGTGTGTTGGCTCCATTTAGTTTAAAATCACACTTTAAGTTATCAAATCAGTTGAGTTTCTGTAATTTATGTTCACTTTAGATTCCTCATAGTGACAACTGATGGATAGCCCTTGAATGATTTTTTATTACAAGACAAGATTGAATATGACTTGAAAATCAGTATTTTTATCAAGTCTGCACAATACCTTTTTTAAATTTGAAAATTTTGTTTAATTTTTCTATTTCTAATACCAGTTGACAGTAATTATCTTAAGGTACTTAAAGAATAAGCCATGATACTGTATCATATGATTGATGAGATCATTTAATGGACTAATTATTATTATTATTGTCATTTTTTCCCTTTACTATGGCTCTGTGACAACCATACTCATTGATGTGACTAATAACATCAACAATAAATATATATTTCCATTATATAATAGAGGCGCTGTAAAGGAGAAACAAGATACTAAGTGTTCATGCCAATAAGCATTTGTGACAGTCACTATCAATTGAGCTAGTGGTTAGGATGAAAGCTATTGTTTCTAAGGAATCTTGCTAATAGGGTGAAGTAAAAGCAATTACACAGCAGTCACATGTAGTGTGCATATTTCCTGAATAATTAAGGATACACTTGTTTTTATAGGTACAGGTAAAGTGCTATGGGTGATAACTAAATTTATTTTAGTTTGGTAAAAGAAACAGCCAGATTGGCAATATATATTCTCGCTGTTTAATACATTTTTTAACAGGCAAAATGGTAAAATATCTTCAGAAGAATGAGTACTGTTTTGAGTTTTACTGCTCTATAATTTTATAAACTGTAAATTTTAAAATCTGTGAAAGAGATTGAAGAGGAAAGTTTCAATATTTCTAGGGAAAAATACACCCATTTTAGTAGTTGTGTTAGGCAGGGTTCAATAAAGAAGCAGAACCAGTGACATAGATATATGATAGGTAGATAGATAGAAAGAAATATAGAAAGAAAAATTTATATCAAGGAAATGACTCACACAGTGTAGAAGTGGAAAATCCAGTTGACTCAAATTTGTAGACCCAATGCTAAGCTAGAGACTTTTGATTACTCATATCGTTGCAAGTGATGATGATGAACCAGGAAGTAGGAAGATGAAGTAATCACAGTCTGTTGGATGTCAGCAGGTCAGGCTTGTGCTTGCAGAGGCAAGTAAATCCAAAGTTGGTAGATCAGATAAGAGATCAAATGGCACATCACTCATAGCTCCTGGGATCATCAGGCAATATGGCAGACCCTTGCCTAAAGTCCAAAGAACCCAAGAGCAACAGATAAAATGCAAGATGTAAGCTCAGCAGAAAAAATGAATGTGCTTAGCATAGCTTCTATTTATATATCAAGTAGACTATACCCCTGAGGAAACAACATTTGGTCCTGTAACCCAAGTCAGGGGTTGCAATCTAATCTCATCTCATAGCTACTTTGCTGCTCACTGCAGATCTCATAATAGAGTTGATTACATTATGTTAGGTAACATGGAAAAGCCTTACTGCCAAAGCATGGTGCAGCCAAGTCGACACAAAACCTAACAGTAGTCATAGTTCTTGAAGATTTTCCTTGAAGATTTTCAGGACACAAGAAAACAGATGCACTACAATGTTCCAAACACTATTATAAATAATCTACATATATCATCACAATTTATTCTCACAATAATTTTTTAGGGCAGTGGGCTTTTCTTGTTACTGGATGTAATCAAGTTGGCTCTGATTTGTAAAGACCCTGTGTACTGTCAGCCCTGTGGACCAATGGGTTTTATTTCCATGAACTCTAGAAATCAGTGATCAATCACATAAAGCAAAAGAAATAAAAAGGAGGAGCAGAAAAATAAAAACAAATAAATGATCAAAACAATCCCTCAAAAGCTAAGAGGGAGTTTAAAGTTCTATGCTTATTAGTAGTAGTATTTATGCTATATTATATAAGTAAGCTAGTGATGATTTGAAGAATACAGGAAGATGTGCATGGGTTATATGTAAGCACTATGCCATTTTATATCAGGAACTTGAACAGCCACAGCTTTTTGCATCTGCAGGTATACTGTAACCAATCCATGGAGGGGGAGGACACTGAATGAGAACTGGACAACAGAAGGACACATTTCTGGGTCCTGCACTATTCCTACATCACTGCTATGTTTGACCCCATTGTTTCTGCCATTGTGACAGTCCATCTTGCTGAGGGACTACCTCTGTTTTGCTGCATCTCTACTTTACCACGCATGATACCCTTCTCCAGGGACTGGTCTCTCTTGAAAACATGTCTAGGACGAGTCAACCAGGGTGCCCTATAGCACTGAGGAAACACACAACATTCCTCTAGTGCTTTAATGCTTCCTCCCTTCCCACTGTCATGACCCCAACTCTACCTACTAATCTGGCTAGACCAGAGTGTGTTCACTGGTATAGATAAGTGTTTTCAAGACATGGAATCCAGGACAGATAAATCTCACAGAGACATTAATGGGAGTATCAATACCATGAAGCTAGGGGGAAGGTTGGGGGAGAATGGGGAGAAAGGGGAATAATCACAACAATCAACATATAACACCCCCCGGGGGTGGGGATAAACAACAGAAACATGGGTAGTAGATGGTGTAAGATATGAAAAGAATAATAATTTATAATTTATGAAAGGGTTCACCGGGGTTGAAGGTTGGGGGAGGAAGAGAAAGAAAACTAGCTGATACCAAGAGCTCAAGTAGAAAGAAAATGTTTTGAAAATGTTGATGGCAACATATGTACAAAATGCTTGATACAATTGATGTGTGGTTTGCTATAAGAGCTGTAAGAGAACCCAATAGAGTGATAAAAAAAGAAGAGTAACCTTGAAAAAAACAAAGTACATGAGACAAAGTCTAGCCATCCTTGACTCAAAGGAGCATTCTGGCTGTACTTCTTCCAAGACAGATTTATTGGTTCTTTTGGCAGTCGATGATTCTTTCAGTCTTCTTTGGTGGGGTTGGTAGTGGATCCAGGTAAAATAAAATCTATTACAATTTCCCTATTTTCTTGTGATGGTTTGTGTGCCCATCAATATTTTGCCCACATTATTTTCAATATTGCCCCTTGAGGCTTGAGTATTTTTTTCTGCTTCAGAAAATCTGAATGAATGTTTCTTTACCCTTGATTTCTATATACAGCTCTTTAACATTTTGCTATAATACTCTGCTTTTTCTTTTGTATTTTCTCTTTGGAATCTCTGTTTAGCTCATGTCCTCCAGTTAGTTTAGCGAGTCTATAGCCAGGAGCAAGTATGGAGGCATTTTCTTAACTTCCATTTGTTCTTTTCTTTCTTTGCTCGTTAGTGATTATTTCCTTCCTTTCTGTAGTATGTCCTCAATGTTTATTTGGTCATCAGTCAAGATTACTCATCATGTCAGAGTTATTTTGTGTCTGGACATGAAATTCAGGTAGGATATATTAAGGGCTCTGTTTGGTTATCTAGATTTATTTTGATTTTCATTAGCTTCAACTAGAACTTGCATGTGAACTATGTGTGGTCTCTGTTGTAGTAGGCCTTTGGCTTTGTTTGGACGGATGTATTAAGATTTTCTATGGTCTCTTGTGACAGATAGAACTGATTTTATTTTGTGTATTCCATGTGTATCTGGTGTGGTCCATATGTATGGTCATCACTCATGTATTTGAAAAGAAGTTTCCAATGTTTTATGTCATTCATTTTGAAAAAATCCTATCATGCAATTTCTGGCCTTGTTCCTACCACTAACATGATGTTTGCTATTTACTGATCTTTTTATTTCCACTTTTTCATTCCAGCCATCAATGATTATTAATGCATCTTGATTGCATGTTTGATTAATTTCAGACGGCAGAACTTGATAAAAACTTCCAACTGCTTCACCTTTAACATTAGTGGTCGGCGCATTCATTTGAGTAGTGGTATCTTACCTCATTGCCTGCAGGTGTATGAGCATTGTCCTGTGACTACCATTGCTGTACTTCAAACAGATCTTGACGTGTTCAATTTGACCATGATTGTGGTACAATTCTGCTTCAATTTTGCATCCAGGCACAGTAGACCATGAGACTGTATGATTGAAAATACTCATTATCAGTTCATTTAAGCTTAGACTATTGATCGTTAAGAATGCTCTTTTATCTTTTGACAAGTTCTAGTTTTCCCGGATTCATACATTCTATTTCCCACCTTCCAATTGCTCATGGATTTTAGAAGAGATTTTTTTGTTATTTTGAGTTGTGCCACATCAGGGAATGGCCCCAAGGCTGTCCTCCATCCTATTGTTTGTTATGTGTGGCTGAGCTGTGAGGAAGCATCTCTTCCCCAGTTACATGGTGAATGCTTTGCAACCTGAGAAATGTATCTTCTGACAAAACATCAGACAATGCTGTACTGCTTATTATATGTTTCAATTGGTCACATTTTCAGAGTAGACCATTATATCTTACTTCCTCGTCTGTCTCAGTCTAGAAGCTCTATTGAAACCTTCCACCATGTATGATCCAATTGGCAGTAGAAATAAAAGTGGCATAGCTGTCAGAATTCCAACAACAATGATATTTTGGGACTCCAAAGTGACCAAAGGAACATATTTTAAAGACGTTTTAGGAAAATAAAATATTGCATGAGCTAGCCAGACAAGCTGGATTATATGATTGGAAGATTGAAAATGAGGAGGAATTGAAGCACTTGCTGATAAAAATTAAGGACTGTAGCCTTCATTACGGATTGCAATTCAATGTAAGGCAGACCAAAATCCTCACAGCTGGATGAATTGTTAACATCATGGTAAATGGGGGAAAGGTCAAAGTTGCCGAGGATTGATTTGACTTTGATCCATAATCAGTTCTCATGGCAGCAGCAATCAAGAAATCAAAAGATGTGTTACACAAGGCAAATCTGCTACACAGACCTCTTTAGAATATTGAACAACAAGGATGTTACTTTGAGGACTGACCCAAGCCATGATTGTCCATTGCCTCATATGCATGTGAGAGTTGGACAATGAATAAGGAAGCCCATAGAAGAGCAGATGCATTTGAAATATGGTACTTAAGAATACTGCTGAAAGTGTCATGGACTCCAAGCCAGTCAAACAGATCAGTCTTGGAAGAAGTAAGGCCAGAGTGCTCCTGAGAGGCAAAGATGGCAAGTCAAGTCTTGCAAACTGTGGCCATGTTGTCAGAAGAGGTACATCCCTGGAGAAGAACATCTTTTTTAGTAAAGTAGAGGGGTGGCTAGAAAGAGGAAGACCTTTAAGAAGATGGCGTGACGCAGTGGCGGAGTCAATGCGCTCAGGCAGAGGAACAATGGTGAGGATGACGCAGGACCTTGCAGTGCCTCATTCTGTTGCTCTGGGTTGGAGCTGACTTGATGTCACCTAATGGCAACATTAGCAAGTTAAAGGCTAAACAATCTATCAGTAATTTATTTTCCAATAGCATTATTCACCTGTTCATTCTTTGTGGCTGTAAAAAGCTTTCTTGAATAATCGTTTTTTGCACTGGAAAATCTTTCGCCATATACCCTCAGCCTTGATTTTGCTCTTTCAGTCTTTTTTATTCCTCAAACTGCAGAATATTGAAAGAGAGTACAATTCAATCCTCGTGGATACTGTGGTACTAATGTTTTCTGCCATGGTGACACACCTGTGAAAAGATATGGGTAATGTCTAACCTGTCAATCAAGTCATAGACTAATGATTTCTCTTTGACAATGTGTCTTATTTATAAGAGACCCTGTGGATACCACATCCCTCTCTCTTGCCCATCTCCTTCCTGCTTTTGAGGCTGGTGGCCCATGTAAATGTTAATGTAACACTATTAGGATACAGGTTCTGTATCATTCATTTCATATATTTAAAGTGTATGATAAAATGTATTTTAGTATATCGAAAAGTTATGCAGATGTTGTCATGGTAAAGTTTATCATATTTTCAGCCAATGCAGAAGTCATTTTCCATTTTGCCCAAGCATTTTCTCCTCACCTCAGGCAACTACCTATCTGTTCCTTAATTTTTTATGAGATTTTCCCATTTTAGATATTTCATATAGACATACATTTTTGGTGTCTGACTTCTTTCATTTAACATAAAGTTTATGATTCCCCCATGTGTAGCAAGAATGAGTACTTGATTATTTTTTATTGCTAAATAATATTCTGCACTGTGGACATAGCATATTTTATCTGTCCATACCTTTGGGGATAGGTATTTTGGCTATTTCCACTCTTTTTGGTGCTATCAACGATGCTGCCTCAACACTTCTGCACACATTTTGTGTGGAAATCCATTTCTTTCTCTTGGTCTATAGCTGGAGGTCGACTTTCTGGGAAACATGATCGCTCTATCTTGAACGTTTTTTGAAGAACTCCGAGGATGTTTCTAAATTGGTTTCAACATTTTCCGTTCTCCTCAGCAGTGTATGTATGAGAGCCAAATTTCTTCCCATCTTTGCCAACACTGATTACCTACCCTTTCTATTATAGAGCTTCTGTTTAGTGGGAAAGGGTCCTGCTAACCTCAGGGTCAGTTGTTTGAAACCACCAGCTGCTTTATGAGGGAAAGATGAGGCTTTCTACTTCCGTAAAGATTTACAATCCGAGGGACCCACAGGGAAGTTTCACCCTATCCTTTAGGGTCACCATGAGTTGGAATCTCCTAGATGGCAGTGGAGGAGTTGTGAAATGGAATGTGATTTACATATATCCCTGATGACTCATGATTTGGAGAATATTTTCATGTAATTATTAACCTTTTTGTATGCTCATTTAAGAAGTACCTATTCAAATACGGTTTGTTTTAAAATTAGGTTATTTTTCATTTTTACCAAGAACTTGTAATAGTTTTGGCATACTCTAGTTACAAATTCCTTATCAGATACAGGATTTGCAAATATGTTCTTCTGTCCTGTGGGTTATATTTTCATTTATTTGGTGGCACCCTTTAAAAATAACATTTTTTTAAAGTTTGATCAGGCCTAATTTTATCTATATTTTTATTTTGTTGTTTTTGCTTTTATTACTATAGTGATAAAGCTTTGCCTAATTCAAGTACACTATTAGGATTTACTCCTTTTTTATTTTCCAAGAGATTTATACTTTTAGCTCCTACATATAATTCATTTTGAATTTTTGGTACAGACAGTCTACAAATTGTCATAAACATACAGAAAAATTTAATCCAGGGCTTTAAACTTGCTTTGTCATTGCTGTAGGAGTTAAACAGGAAAAGATCAGACTTTTTATAGCATGCATGACTAGTCAAGGTGACCAGAACAGGAAACATTACAGGTGGAAGCCCTGGAGTGGGAGACTTGGAAGAGGTATAGGTAGGCCTTCTAGAAGAGAACCACACATAGGAAGCATCACTGTCTATTGAGATCTTTGAGTAGGGCACTGCCTTGTTTGAAGCTCTGCTTCAGTGTCATGTCAATACCATCACTTTGAAATCATTGGACCAACCTCTAAGCACAGTACATTCATTACCACAATCACCTTCAGTTGCTATGAATGCAGCTTTTAAAATATTGAAAATGCTTCTAGCTTTTCCTTGCTCTAAGGTTGAATAAGAACTATATACACCTGTTTCAACTGACCTACAAATTCTAAAAGAAGCAATATTAATGGGGTTGCCTGTATACCGCGAGAAAGTGATCCAACTTCATTCTTTTGCACGTGAATATTCAGTTTTTTAAGGATTGATTTTTTTATTATTCTGTTTCCCCATTGGATTTTGCACTCTTGTTGGAAAATAAAAAAAAATATAAAAGTAAATGTGATTTTTAATTTATCCATATATATATTTGACTATCCTTTTGAGTATGCCACAGATGTGCTAATTAGTGAAACTTGGAACTACATCTCAGTTATCTACTGCTGTCATAATAAAAAATATAAGTGTGTAGCTTTAAAGAGTAGCAATTTATTTTCTCACTATTCCAGAGGTGAAAAATCTAAATTAAGTTCCTGGTTGATGACTTCTGTAGGCCTCCCTTCTGACTTCTGGTAACTGCCAGCATTCTCTGGTTTTCCTGTGTGCTTCCAATGCATCTGTGCTTCATTCCTTTCTATTTGTGCTCCTGGCTATTCTGTTTGTTATGTAAAACATGACTCCAATGTGATTAGGCTTAGGATCCATGCTATTCTGATATAATCTCACTGACGTAATAAAAGAAAACCTCCTTTTGATGATAGACAATTAGCTGGTGATCAGATTGAATGATGGAATTTTGCAAAACCATCAATTTCTTCATTTCCAGCAACTTAAATGGTTATTATTCATGTAGGCCTCACCAGATGGAATACACAGGTATCAAATTAACTACATCTGTGGGAAGAGATAATGGATTAAGCTTAATATGAACAGCCAAGATGAGAACAAGTGCTAACTGTATTTATATGTTAGCTCACATTGGCATTGAAAAAACAATGAAAACAAGTCCATGACAGCCAAAATTCAACTGTGAGTATATCCCACCTGAATTTAGGGACCATCTCTAATACAGAATTGACTCATTGAACACTAATGACCTGGTAAACTGTGGGATGGCATCAACAACATCAAACATGAAGAAAGCAAATTTCATTAAAAAGACAGGATAAAGAGAAAAGATCAAAGTGGATGTCAGAAGGGGCTCTGGGACTGGCTCCTGATAGAAGAGTCTCACTCTCAAACTCACTACCATCGAGTCAATGCTGACTCATAGCAATCCCTGTGGATTTCTGAGACTGTAACTATTTATGGGAGTAGAAAGCCCAGTCTTTTTCCTTTGGATCTGCTGGTTACTTTGAACTCTCAACCATGTAGATTACAGCCCATTGCGTAATCACTACACCACCAATGCTCCATTGATAAGAGAATACAAAGTATTATAATTAAATGAGCAAAGACAAGAAATTAGAAAACAAAATGGAAAAATATGCTTAGCATATCTCTATGAAATGGAAAAAACTCACGTCTTGAGTTTTAATATTAAAATATTCTATGGGGGGAAAAAACATCAAAAGAATGAGGAAGGCTCAAGTACTCCCTCAATGCAAGAATGCTTTGTTCTATGAAACAGGCATTTCATGATGCTCACCTTCCCAACATGACCACTAAAGACAAAGTGGTGCATAAGCAAATGTGAAGAAAGCTGATGGAGCCCAGCTATCAAAAAATATAGCATTTGGGGTCTTAAAGACTTGAAGGTAAACAAATGGCCATCTAGCTGAGAAGCAACAAAGCCCACATGGAAGAAACATACCAGTCTGTGTAATCACAAGGTGTCAAAGGGAACAGTTATCAGGCATGCATCAAAGAACAAAAAAATCAAATCATTGTGAATGTGGGGAGTGCAGTTTGGGGACCCAAGACCCATCTGTAGGCAACTGGACATCCCCTTATAGAAGGGTTGCAGGGAGGAGGCAAGCCAGTCAGGGTGCAGTGTAGCAAGGATGAAACATACAACTTTCCTTTAGTTCCTAAGTGCTTCCTTCCCCCCCTACCCTCCACTATCATGATCCCTATTCTACCTTACAAACCTGGCTAGACCAGAGGATGTACACTGGTACTGATAGGAACTGGAAACACAGGGAATCCAGGACAATGATCCCTTCAGGACCAGTAGTGAGAGTGGCTATACGGGGACGGTGGAGGGAGGGTGGGGTAGAAAGGGGGAACCAATTACAAGGTTCTATATATAACCTCCTCCCTGGGGGACAGATAACAGAAAAGTGGGTGAAGGGAGACATTGGACAGTGTAAGATAAGACAAAATAATAATAATTTATAAATTATCAAGGGTTCATGAGGGAGTGGGGAGCAGGGAGGGAGGGGAAAATGAGGAGCTGAAACCAGGGACTCAAGCAGAAACCAGATATTTTGAGAATGATGATGGCAACAAATGTACAAATGTACTTGACACAATGGATGTATGTGTGTATTGTGATAAAAGCTGTAGGATTCCCCCAATAAAATGGTTTTATAAAAAATGTGGAAGGAATACACATTTAATGTATCAAGAAGAACTGGTCAATATTAAACCATTTCAATGATACTGAAGGAAACAGTCCAAGTTCTACTGAAGGCATTAGCCAAAAACAAAGATCCAGGAATTGATGGAATATTGAAACAAATGTCTCAACAAACTAAAGAAGCACTGGAATCAATCTCTGGCCTATGCCAAGAAATCTGAAAAACAGTGTCTTAGACAAGTTATGGGAAGAGATCTGTATTTGTGTCCATTCCAAAGAAAGGTTATTTAGCAGAATGCACAAATCAGTGAACAATATCATTAACAGTTGTAGAAAAGCATTGTGAGGGAGCTACCAGAAATTCAAGTCCATTCAAAAGAGGACCTGGACTTAGGGATATCATTGCTAACAGCAGATGGATTTGATTGAATGAAGAGATCAGCAAAAATTTTAACTTATATTTTATTGACTATACAATAGTGCATCATAACAAACTGGATGGATTGTAACAATCTATGGATAATATTTCCAAGAATAGAAATTCCATAGCACTTCAACACGCTTCTGTATAATCTGCAAATTGACCAAGAGACAATTGTTTGAATAGAACAAGGATATATTATGTGTTTTAATATCAGGAAAAGTATGCGCGAGGGTTATATACTATGAGAATTTCTGTTTGCTGTTAAGTTGGCTGGGGCAGGATCCTCCCATGATGTGATAACATAATGTAATAACCTTCCTGATGGAGTCTTACGTGAACAGCCAAGCAGTTGTGGGAAGAATAAAGTAAACTCTTTCCCCATTAATTAAGCTTAAGATCTGACCCATGAGCTTGAACTGCACAGGACCTACCTGCTTCTATAACTGTATGAGCCACCTTCTTGATATAAATTTCTTTTTTTATATACACAAAAATAAGCATCATTGGTTTTGCTTCTCTGATTTATATCCCATCACTGTACCTATTCAACCAAGAAGCTGGATGATATGAAAAAGAATGAGACACCTAGATCGGAGGAACACTTATTAACAACCTTTGAGATGTAGATGACAAAACCTTGCTTGCTGAACTAAAAGAGGACTTGAAGTACTTGCTGATAAGGCTCAAGGACTGGATCCTTCAGTACAGAATTTAATTCTATGTAAATAATACCCAAATCCTCACAATGGCAGCAATAGACAATACTATGATAAAGGAGGAAAGATTGAAGCTGTCAAACATTTCCTATTGCTTGGATCTACAATCAATATCCATGAAAGCAGCACTCAGGAGATCCAATTGTGTATTGCATTGGGAAACTCTGCTGCCCAAGAGCTCTTTAAAGTGTCGAGAAGCTAGGATGTCACCTGGTGGAGTAAGGTGTACCTTCCTCAAGCCGTGGTTTTTTCGGTTGCCTCATGTGCATGTGAAATAAGAAAGGCTGAAGAAGAATTGATATATTTCAATTATGGTGGTGGTGAAGAATATTAAAGTACTATTGTCTTTCTGAAGAGCGAATAACTCTGTCTTAAATCAGAATGCTCCTTGCAATCAATGCTAAGACTCTGTCTCACATCCCGTGCACATGCTATCAGGAGAGACCAGTCCCTGGAGAAGGATGTCGTGCTGGTTACAGAGGAGGAACAGTGGGAGAAAGGAAAACCCGGGAAATGGATAGACACGGTGGCTGAAGGAATGCACTCAGATGTAGCAGCAAGTGTGAGGTTGGGGAGGACCGGATCATCGAATGCACTGTTGTATGTGGGTCATTAGAAGTTGGACAACCTCACTGCACATAACAAGCTAACGACATCATCTCCTCCCAAGAAAAGCCTGCCTATCTACTTTTGAAAAATCATTGAGGGTAAACTCTTCGACACACAATCATATATGTACTCACTAAAATGACAATGAGTCAGCACTAATTTATGGTAATTAGTTAGGTTAGGTTTATATATAATTATTTTTATGGGTTTTTTTTTCTCGGGGTTCCATAGAACTGCTCAAGCTGCCATATCAGAAATGGAATTTCTGAACTAGATTTTCAGTCCTTAATGAAAGTTTATCAATGATTCTGAATCTGATAATAGCCTGGTGTGGTAATAATTTCTTTCAGAAGAACTTACACTAGACTAGTCCAAATGAGGTGGAAATCATTGGTGTGCCTAATAGCCAACTCTTCTGAGATGCTGATCTACTCCATTTTCCTCCGCCTCCTCCTTTGAATAATTCCTTAATGTCCCTGGGGCCTCCCATTTGCTGCAATGCCCACAGAGCCTTTTAGATCTTTGAGCACGTGTCTCATGTGGTTGGTGGGTGGCATTTAGTCCAAATCTGAAGGTCAGGCAGCAGTGAGCCACAGGCAGGGTCCAGAGCCAGAAACCAAAGATGTCCAAAACTCACCACAGGTTTCTTGCTTCTACCAAAGCTCAGCCAGCAAATAAAGGTCTGATTTTGCAGGTGAGGTTATGTGTGTTATAACTGTATGATGGAACCAGTATCCCTATAACGCCGAGTGTGACATTTTCGTAACCTTTAATTAAATGTATATATATATATATATAGATAGATAGATAAACTATGAAAGTAAAGAATAAAAACAAAATTTTTTCCTGAAATTAAAAATTCTTGTGTTTTATGGTTAAATATCCAAGGAAAACAAAGGATGTTTTTAAAATCACACTCTCCATCAAGGTAGAGTAGGGCTCAAGGAAACCAAGGGCATGGCTTGATTCACCCCTTCAACAAAAAGCCAAGTCTAACTCCCACTATAGTACTGCCCCCTGGTAGAGAGAAGACCTCCAACAAGGGACCATGACCACAGGCATATAAAGTCCAGAAGTGGGAATCGTGGCTAGAAGTTACCATCTTAATTGACTACAACTCACCCTGTTTGGTGGGGACTTGGACTCAGTAACCTTATAGGTTATTTATTTCCATACTAAGGAAACCATGGGGAGAACTAGCACCCAGGCAAACAACACAACAACAACAGCAAAAGGAAGCAATATTGAACCCTACCTACCTAATTACTCTTAATCTCAGCACACCTTCACACTTTTGGGGGTACTTGCTTTCAGTTTGATGAGCTTACATGTTGCTCTTTAATTAGACAGGAATCCCTCATGAGTAGTGGAAACATGAACATTAATCTCCATGCTATGTAAAGGACTAGTATATATTTAAATATGCTTACAGGAATGCCAAGGAAACAAAAGATGTGGATTCATACCCTGTACTAAAGTCGAGTCTTTTTTTAAAGATAATTTTATTGGGGGCTCTTATAGTTCTTATAACAATCCGTACATCGATTGTATCAAGCATATTTGTACATCATTCTTTTCTAAACATTTTCTATTTGAGCCCTTGGTATGAGTTCTGCTTCGCACCCCCCACCCTTGTGACCGCTTGATAAATTATAGATTATAAGTATTTTTATACCTTACAATGACCAATATTTCCCTTCCCCACTGTTTCTGTTGTTCCTCCCGCTCTGGGGGTGGAGGGGGTGATTTTATGTCAATCATTGTGATCCATATTAATCCCACCCTTTTAGGCATGAACTGGGACCTGGAGACTTAGGGATGAAAGAGTTAGATTCTTTTTTGGCAGTAGCTGGTCATTTCCAGATGAGAATGTCTACCATTGTTATTGCTTGGCATTTTAAGACACGATGTATTTTTCAGATGAAAACACCTAAATTTTTAGCTATTGTCAGCAAACTTTAAAAAATAAATAAAACTTTCCAAATGCTTGAGGTTTAGCACAGCATGCTTGTCTTTTTGTCTGCCCAGGAGATAAGTTGAAGATGTAATTTAATAATATGTCTTCCTCAAAGGAGGGAAATCATCTTTCAGTGGGCAACAAGTGGATAGCTTGCATGAACTCAGGAAGCCTCTATAAACCGGGGTGGGAAGATAGGCTCCCTATTGGGCCACTAAGCACAAGGTCAACCGTAGAACCCACTGCTGCTAGGGGCAACCAGGAGCCTTTCTGCTCCTGTCAAGATCTGTGACCTCAGAACCCCCAGGGGCAAGTCTACTCTGTTGTTAGGGTTGCTCTGGATTGGAATTGACTTCAGGGTAGTGAGGTTTGAGGTTGTTTTGGAAACGGGTGGAAAGCTGTACAGAACTGAAGGATTGTCTTACGTTTTTCTAAATTAGGTTGTTACAGGCTTGATTTGAATACTAAAAATGAACTTTATGATACAAGTAATTCTATTGTGCTTTCTTGGACAATCATTTATAATACACTAAATTCAATATTGTGGATAAAATATCTGAATAAAAATATACTCAATGTTGAGCTTCTTTTCTTGGTCAAAATCTCCCCCATTCTACTGTTGCATTGTATATGTTTTGAATGAATTGACTAGTAGGCATTTTTTCATAGTTCTTTTGGGATGTAATATAAGAATTTATTGTTATCAGTTGTTATGAGAAAAACATATAATTCTGAACTAATGACCTGAGAGCTAAAGAATAAATGCTACATTATAAAAAACAAGTTCCCAAGGACATAATTATGTTATTACTTGCAAACAGAGAGTTTCTGGTTCATTAAGTTAGAAAGGGGAAAAAAGTATAAATGATAAAGGTGAAAAATTTATTTTTTCATTGTTCATGTCTTTTTCCCCCTTGACCAATAAAAAACAAGCAGGAGGTTTTTTACACTAAATGAAAATGTAAATGGTGAAGCTTTCTTAAAGCCAGCTTCATGTGTCTGTTCCCATAGTTTGATTATGTGGAATTTGACCTTTATTTAAAGAGCATCTCTGTTGAATGATAATTGATGGTGCTTTGAGTGAGAGTTTATGACAGTACTTCTACTTATTAAAAATATTTTCCTTAAGGTGAAGATGTTTCTTTTTAACTTTTGTCCTAGCTTAACCTTTGGAAAGATCGTGTGAGCTCAGTTGCATTTATAGATTTAATTAGCATATTGTAGGCTTTTCCTGGTCATTAATAAAGATTTGGGGGATGACTAGATTTAGTCCTAATCCTGATAACTCACAAGTTTATTTCACTTGGGAAGTCATTCATTCATCCTTTTTATCTTGCTGGGTTTGAGCTTTATTTAATTATAGTAATTCAAACCCATTAAAATTTTAAAATTTTCTTTATATAAAGGTAGTCTCCTAATTACTAATTTACCGGCATTACTTGTGACCCTATTAGAAAACGACAGTGCTTTGTTTTACTTATTCAAGCACGTACCCCCTGTTGGGTTTTGTAGTCTTATGAGGTTAAACCCAATGGTAAGATAATGACTGACTAAAAGTAATAATATAAAAAAAAAAAGATTCCAAGGCAATCAGCCCATTCTGCTGCCTATAATTTAGAACACATGAACCTTCTGTAAGGTTGAGGTGTCGATCAGCATAGTAATTTATCTAATTCTTTTGCTGTGTGACTTCTCTAAGCATATCTTATTTGATACTACACAGGCAAGAAGGGAATTTATAGTGTAGTTAACCTATCCATATGCTTCCTGTGCAGTATCAAATTAACTCTCTATTAATATCTGCTTGACTCTACCCTGAAACACACACTCCATTATCTATTTTCAAATATTTCTGAATTAAGCTTGTATACAACCTTATCTGGTTAATTCCTTAAGCCACTTGACATTGGAAGGAAGAAAGGTAGTAGAGGGAATAAAAGTCAGATTGTGCACAATTCCTCTCTACAGCCCTTAATAGCCGTAGACTTCCTAGCTGTATCCTTGCGGAAGTTGCTTAGGCTCTTTGTTCCTCTCTAAAATGGGAATTAAAATAAGAGTTGCTGTTATTTCCCATTGAGTCAAGGTATAACAGAATGATACGTAAACATGAACGATTGAAGCAGTTCCGGGTTTTATGCCATCTTCTTGATCATTGATATATCTGAGCTCATTGATTAGCAATTGTGTCAATTCTTTCTGTGTTGGTTTCCCTTGTTTCAGTGACCCTCTGTTTACCACACATGACTTCCTTTGGCAGAAACTAGTCTTTTGATATTGTTATGTCGGCAGTGAGCAAGCTATGTGCTATGTGGCCATTAGTCATTAGAGAGCTGAGAATCAAAATAATGAGATCTATCTCCCACAAGCAATTATAGCAAAGTTCAAAACGAAAAGCAACAAGTACTGGTCAGAGTACGGGGAGATTGGAGCTCCTCACAGCCTGGTGGTGAGACTATACAATGGTGCGAGCACTGTGGAAAAGGTCTGAATTTTCCTTCAAAAGAAGTAGAAATATCAGATGATCTAGCAATCTTGCCACTAGATTTATATACCGGAGACATGAATTGATATATGCATGCTAATACTCACTGTGTTATTCACAGTAGCAAAGATGGAAACAACCTAAGTGCCCCTTAATGGATGAATGGATAAACAATTGTGATACGTACACACAACTCTAAGATTGATGAATCCATGAAACACCTCATAACACACATCAACCTGGAGGACATCATTCACCAAAGGACAAATATTGTATAAGACCACTATTATAAAATTTCAGGAAAAAGTTTCTACACAGAAAGAAACGTTCTTTAATAATTACCAGGGATGGAAAAAGGAAGGAGGGAAATCACTAGAAAGTAGACATGTATTAACTTTGGTTAAGTAATAGGTGATAAATTTTGTATTGTTATACTTTGCAATTCTCAACAGAACTGGGTTTGTTTTCTATAATTAGAGTTATTATGAGAGTTAAACAAGTTAATATGAGTCAGTCACTCACTTAAAATACTGTCTAATGGAAAATAAGCACTCCATAATTATTATTGTGCCTTGTAGACTTATTCTTATGTCACATCAAAGTAGACGCTTCCCTGTTCATTTGTCACCCATTTCTCCATTGTGTCTCTCGTAGTAATTCAACTTTATTCATCATGGACAGTTTCAGGCTGTTGAAAGAGGTCTGTAATTCTACCCCTATTCTCCTACCCTCCGGACTCTCCAGGTTTAATCCAGTCATACGACTTGTCATGTAAGTGTTTCACATTATAGATTGTTGGAAAGAACTCCTTAGAAATAAGAATCCATCAAGCTTTCAACTATGATTGTCACTTTTAGGTCATTATGTGGTTTCAAAATTTGTATGGACTAACGGGATGTTGGACATCTCCACAGCTTAAATCCTAATGGATCCTTACATGCGTACTTCACAGCCTACCTCTTCTGGTTGCTTTTGGCCTTGCCACCCCTGCCTTGGATGGTACTGTATTCACTTTTCACATACATGTTTTTGAGAGTAAGCTGATATCTGACATGACTTGACTTTTTTTGTAACATTTTTTTTCCCTTTTAGAGGGGCCAGAAATACATTTACCTCTCTACAGTCATGTTAATACTGCCAACTAAGCTGTATGGAGCATCCATTATATGCTATCACATGTATCGACTTAATCTTCATAACCACTCTACAACATACATATAATGTACATATATAAAGATAATTTTAATATATATATACTATACATATACAACATAGCTACTAAATATGGGAACTAAGACATAGAGAGAGAAAGTAGCAGCAATAAGAGGTGGATTCAGTTTCCGTTCTGGGCGGCCTGACTCTAGGATCCAGAGATGCAGCTTTGTCTATTTACTTGGCACAGCTACTGGGTGCCGTTGTACCATTAGGAGGCGGTCTCATGCAGGGTTAAGTGTATCTCAGATTGTTGCTTCATGTTTGTAAGTGGGAGCAAGCAGGACATGTTACTGGCACTCCGATGTTATGCCTTCACGGCGTCGGTAAAGCACAGAAGTGTACATATGACACAGATTTAATCAAGGAACTAATAGAAATTATTTAAACCAGTAAATTATATACACTTAGTGATTGTGAAGGGGTGAGGATATTCATGGCTGTTACTAATCTCTGAAATGAGAAAAATTCAAAATGAATAAAGAAGCATCAAAATGCTATGTTATTGTTAGATATTTATACTTTACAAGAGGGCTCTGAACTTAGTAAAAAAAAATAAATGATGGCCAAATTGTATCTATTGAACAAGGGCTGTGTTATGCTGGGCTTCTTTCTCCTTGACTTTTGCGGCTATTTTGTTTAGTTTCTCAATTGGTACTGCTCCTTTCCCCAAATAACTGGCTTTACTTCTATGTAACTGAAGTTACGGCATGTCGTCATTTTGGTGGAAAGAGATAATTTGTTGTTTGGATGAAGGAGGAATAAAGCCGCTTGATAATAGCTTTTCAGATTACCTGGGAAAGGCAGTCCTCAGAATACGAACACCAACTTACTGTGCAACCTGCAGTCACTAACAGACTATAAAGCCAGTGGATTTAAATTTTTGACTTACATACAATAGTTCTTGGTGACAAATGGCCACTGCTTTGTGATGCTCATCAGAGCATTCTTTGTTTTATTAATTTACTAATATGTTCAAGATGTTGTAGTGTATCTGGAAAGTTTCTTTTGTGTTTCTATATAAGAATACAATCATTTAAAGTACTAATGTTTGATGATAAATGAACATAACTTTTATATAACTTAGACTTAAAGAGATTTAGGAGCAGAACTTGGTTCAAACAGTACATTTTTGCTCACCTCACCCCTACTCCCATAATGACTGATTTTCACTTTCCAGCAAAACCTCTTCTAATGAGTATCTCTGGATAAGACACTCCATCATTGCTGCACGCAAGGTGGTGACATCCAGCTGGACAGCTAGGATGGGGGAAATGGCAGAAGGTGTTGGAAAAGTTTGATGAAAAGTACAGCTTCCTGTTAATCCTCCTGGAGGAGAATGTCTTAAAACTCTTAAAGTGGTTTCCTGTTGCAGGTAAACTCGTAAAATGTAAGTAGCACTGGGTTTTGATTGAATGAAGACAGATGTTACAGATGCAGTCTCATTTCCAGACAACCCGCAGCTATTTCGTTCCTCTGGCTGTCAGTGGGGCAAACACAGGACATGAGTGTTAGTTAAATATCAGCCCTAACATGTAGGTATAAGCAAGATAGTAAAGCCAATGCGTGTGACCAATAGAAAGGAAAGTTATTTTCGAGGCAATGCTTGAAATTTAAAAAAAGAAGTGGGTTTGGATGAGACTCCTCCCCATGTCTTCTATTTCATTTGTGGTTTTTTTAATACACATGGGTTAAATATAGTGTTAGACATACCTAACACATTCTTGTAAATACTAATGATGTGATGGGGTGGCCCAAATAAAGCTTTAGGTCGTTTTACAGTCGTGTCTTTTTACTCTTTGACATATGTGTAGGATAGCATTCCATCCCCACAAAGATCTTGTCATTTCTGAAGTGATTGTTGGTTGCCGTTCAGCCAGTTTGGGTTCAGGGGTCTTTACATGTGGGGTAGCCCTGCTCTACGGGGTTTACCGGCTTGTCTGTGGAGGGGCCTCTAACTGGGTTTAAAGCAGGGACTAAGACTAATTTCAAATGGCCTGTTCATGACCCATGAAAATAAGGACAGTATACAGATCGCAGAGCAACCAAATCTCTCAAGGTGTCAGATTTTGACCAGAGTGGAAATGGAACGCAATGGCCCACTCAGACCTCACAACTTTGAATGTCTGGGCTGGCTCCTGTCTGAGCTGGGCAAAGCCACCTTTCTTCAGTTCAGGTCAAAGCATTGGGCACAGAGGTATTTGGCTGTTAAACAGTATGTATGCAACCCTTGTGTCTGTGAGCCTTGACCAAACTTTTCAAACTGGTTCAAAATCCTGGTTTGAGCTGCCAACCTTTGGTTAGTAGTTGAGCGCTTAATGATCGCACCACTCAGGCATGTGTCCCAAGCACATTCATTTAGGAGACCTATGGAGGTACTTCTCATCCATAATGCCTTTTTTACTGTGATTGAAGTTCTATACTCAGGCTGAGGAAGATGACTCTATCTTTGAGCCATTTTGATAAAGATCGTCAGTGATATGTGCTAAAAGCATAAAGGCTATTTCTGCTCCATAAAAATAGGACAATTAGATTAGGGCAAATCTACCCCATCCACGTGGGTTTGCAGCCTCAGGAGGATGTGCTGCTTGTTCTTCTCTACTGCGTCATTCTTCAGGCTAGTGTTTGTCTGGCTCTCACCCCCAGTAGTCTATTCAAACTGCCTGGGAAAGGCAAAATGACCAAAGACAATAATTGCTTTCTCAGTCCTATCTAACTGCATCTCTGTGCTGCATTTGGATTATTGATCCTTTCTTTATTCTTGGGATTTTATTTCCTCTGACTGCACTATCTGTCGATTCTCCCTCTACCTTTTTGATGAATGCCTGTTGGCTGGCCACTCATGGATTGTGACTCATGTTTTTGCAACAGCAAACAAAACATTGCTTTCCGTTGTTTGCCTCTTCTTATTCATTCAGTATCAGTTGTTTGCGCGCCCACGTAAAAACTTGTCTGCGGACAATAAACACAGGAGGAGCCTTTTACATTCTTCCATGTTGCAGCTCTTCATAACGCTCCTTCAGGTTCACATATTTTAAAACACTTCTTCATCTAGTCACTGATTTTATTCCTCCTGCTACTTTCATCAGAGATTTGTTTCAAACCTCAAAGCTACAAAGCTGGTCATGTTGATCTTCTGCATCATTTCTTTGCTTCCCATTGCCCCTGAAATCAAATCCAAGCTCTTTCTGTGGAAGACACTGACCCCTGTGATGAACCATGGACATTCATTCCTTCAGCCTTGGACTCTCATGCTCCTGGCTTCCAAGTCCAGACTAAGATAGCAATCGATAGCTTGTTTCCCACAAAGACTGTGCCATTTCACCCACCGTGTCCTGGTTTGCCGCATTCCATCTGCTTAGCTTAACCCATTCCAACGTTCTCCAGTGGCTCTTACTCCTGCTTCATCTGTAGAGAAACTTCCTCAAGTGCTTCTGAAAAAATCCGCCATTGAAACCCATTAAACAAGGTTCTCCAACACATGGAGTTAGTTGTCTACTCAAGGCCTGATGCTAGCTTACTCAAGCATCATCTACTACAAGAAGCCTTTGTTCCACTCTCTTACGGGGCAGAGCTCAAACTTTATGTTTTCTTATCATGCTGGACATTTTTCACTTATGTACTTCAGCTATTTGATAATCATTTGAATAACAAGCAAGGGTTTGAATAGAATATTTGCTATTTCTTTATGTTGCTTAATTCTTCAATATTTATTTGCTTTTTAGGAAGCCTTTGCTCCCTCAAACCACCTGCCCCCAAGGTTAAAAATGCAATTTCAGTTCCATAGAAAATTATCCTAGTGAAAAATAGAAAATAATGAACAAGATGATGTGATATGGTAAGTGTGATGATAGAGCTATTAAGAGGGCAATATGGAGCTGTGAGATGCATCTATTTCACCCTTTTTGATTTTGTCTTGGCAAATCATGCTTGGGGTTTCTGGGATGGTGCCATCCCAGCATACCACCCTACCCCAGCATAGGGGTGTGGGGGGGGGGAGAAACCACTCGGTGTTTCTTGTTCTCCTCTTGGAGCATAATCTTCTGATGGCGATGGCAAAGAGATATCAGGAAAGCCTGGATGCTCAATCATATTTTTTCTTGCCTTTGGAAATTCACTGGCCAAGGCAAGTTCCAAATGAAGAGACAGCCACATATGGAGACGTCTGGGAGGTTGCTAACAAGAACCTTCTACATCTCCACAAGGGGCAAGCTGCACTCTCATGCATATTAATGACTTTCACAAACCAGAAAGCCCTGCATTTTATTTCTTCCCATATAACTAGATATGTTGCATGGTAGCTGGGTATGAACACAACAGTGGCTAATGACTGAACTATTAAAATAATATTTTTGAATTTGTGATAAAAAATGAAGAATATGTGAAGTGAAACATTTTGCATTAAGCTCTGTGTATGAACATAAAATACTATTTTCCTCCTCTGTTTCTCTCCTCTCTTAGGTTCTATTTTTATCATGTACTATGTCAACATAGTCAGGATGAGACAATTGTTGTTTTTCTACTGCATATCCTTTCTGTAGTTTTGGATTTAAGATTGACCCATAGGTAAAGGAGTTTCTTTTTGTAGAATAATAAGGCTATAATTGACAGGCAATTAATTCTAAGTCACAATTAATTCTGTGACTTACTGTGGTTAGGATTTACATATCAAATTGCTCAAATATTCCACAGAAAAGAGAGAGTTTTAATTAAAGAGACCATAAAGCTTGTCTCCTTCAACATCCCATCAGACTGGTGATTTTGTTAAGCACAGGGCCTGAGAGATTTTAGGCCATGATTAAATGTTACTGTCTTTCTTCTTCTTGCTTATAAAGAAACATAAGAGGTGAGTGCATTTTCATCTAGAGCAGCCGTTCTCAACCTGTGGGTCACGGCCCTTATGGGGATCGAATGACCCTTTCACAGGGGTCTGCCCGAATCATAACAGTAGCAAAATTACACGTACGAAGTAGCAAGGAAAATAATTTTATGGTTGGGGGGGTCATTACCACACGAGGAACTGTATGAAAGGGTCACAACATGAGGAAGTTTGAGAACCACTGACATAGAATAACTGAAAAAGTGAAGGCATTTTAATATAGTGTCTTTAATGTGTTGTACTGTGTATTGTGGCTTCTCACAGGCACAGGTAAACACAATGGACTTCGGATTTTCAGAACAATAATCTACACATCATGCACTCAATTTGGCCCTTTATAAAAATACTCCCAAAGTGAATGCTTATCTTAGAATCCGTATTTTCCACAGTGGGAAGACTGCCCCGGGGGCACTGAAAGTGTCCAGAGGGCGGTGTGGGCTATAAAAGTAGATGGCTATACTTTGTTCTGGGTAAGGGCACTGATAGCTAGATCTGGATCTATACCTAAGATTTCATTTTCAGGGGAGGCGTTAAGGAAGGGTTTTTCCTGAGAGTGGGGCAGTAGGACAAATAAGTGTTGGAACCTGTGAGGTTGTAGGATCATTTACACTTGAAGCCGCTAATCATGGCAGCATCAAGTGAAACTCCCTTTATGTTTGTAGAACTGTCAAAGCCTATCTGTCTTCTCCTATTTACTATTCTATATGATGTGCGTCTTCCTTGCTAAAGGAAATAATGTCATCTAGTATATGTTTGCCTCATGCGTGTGTCTTGAATATTCAACTTGAAAAATAATGAAAACATATTGGTGTTAGAATCAACTATGAGATAATAGTAGTTCTTCAAATGTTGACCCCAAATCATCCTGCTAAACTTTAAGGTTTACTTCATTACTCCAATGGCAGACACTTGCCCGTTTTAAAGATATGTCTGTAGCGTGCAGACAAGGACCTATTGTCTTAATTGCTGGGCTGATTGGAGGGCTTTGGAAAGAGATGAGTTAATGCTTTCTGATTTAAGAGGATTAGAGCTAAACTGTCCTTGTATCGTGAACACCTTTTATGACAGACTAAGAAATGGGCTTGTGATCCGGGAGTGTCATTTGAGATTATGGAGTAAAGGGTCACTTCTTTAAAAAAAAAAAAAAAAAAAACATTTTTAGGGTCATTTCTTAAAGGAGATATAGTCACAAGCAGAGCCTACTGAGAGGTGACTGGAAAGTTTCCTGAGCCTTTTCTGTTTCATTCCATGTGTTTAGGAAACTTTGCTTGTTTACTCCTGTTCCAGGGAAGTAATAAGCAGTTCTCATCACTTTCCTGTTCGCCTTTCTCCTTCTCAGACACATCATTTGACTTTCATGGTTCTTTTCGGCGGCTTAGCTGCCTGCTGTGCACTTTCTAGTCCTAACTGACCTTGCTGAAAGATCCCTTCTTGTTATTTTCTAGATGGTTTACAAGTTTCTAAGGTATCTTTAAAAAGGGATGGCATGATGACGGCCCAAGATCCTCACAATATAGTGCTTTGAGCCTATTTGTATATCTCGATTGTAGTTTTTCCACCCCCTAAACTACTTTTTCTTAAAAGGAAATGATAAAATTCAATAATTTTATATAAAAATGGAGAGATACTATGGAACTGATATTACTTTGGAACTGATATACTTACTTAATAAGTGAGTATAAATTCTACATCCATAAGGCAGCTGTTCTTTCATTCCTAAAGGCTTGTGACTAAAATATTTTCCATGCCCATGGTTGTATTTATTAGTAAACATAATCAAATGCCTCAAACCTTCCCATTTGAGATGGATTGCTCTCACATCTCATGTTCTCAAAGGCCCTCCCGAGGCATTGGGCAGCCTCTCTTGCTTCCTGCCTTAAAGCTGCATAAATTTTCTCCCATAACTTATATTTCAAAGCTGCCCTGTCTAACATTCATTTCTGCTGCTTTGCTGAGTTCTTGTCAGACAAACTATGCCCAATGGAAAATAATTATGTTACCAAAGATACCATTTATCTAAAGCTTTTAAAGAGAGTGTTCTAAAGGCATCTCCAACATTTTCCCCCAAACTAACTTAAGTTACGATCGACTTTTTTTAGGTTAGGGGTTACATTAAGGCGGTGGGCGAACTATGGCCCACGGGCATGTTTTATTTAGCCTAGAAGACGTTATGAGACCTTTGAATTAATTGCCAATATTTTACAGTTGGGAGATTTCACATAAGCATCCAGATTCACATTTTTTGAGATATTGGAATACCTGGCAACACGAGGCTTGAATTTCTGCACGACACTGTTAGTGCTGAAGGGTTTCGAAGGTTAGCGCTCAAGTTACCGGCAGTTCCAGATCCTGTTCCATCCCATTCCTAGTCCTCTTGGCCAAAGTAGGGGTATAATTTACACCACGCTTTCTGAAATGTTAATTACTCTACGAATCACCAGAGGGTTTTGTGAAAATTCAGATTCTGATCCAATTGTTCTGTGCTGTGGCTTGAGATTCTGCGTTCCTTCAAAGCTCTGTGGGAGGTCAGTGTGGCTGTCCCCGACATTTGAGTAACTGGTTGCTCAAGAGTCGGGCTCAGACCAGCAGCCTCAGCATCTACAGACTCATGCATTTGGGAGGAGGCCCAGGAAGTACAGTTTTATTGTACCCTCCTAGTGTTTCTTATGATCAAGGATTGCAGCCTTTAGTATGGATGGCAAGTTGATGGAAAGAAGGTCAGAATCCTCCTCACAATTGGATCACTAGGTGGTGTCATGATACGTGGAGAAAAGTTTGAAGTTGCCAAAGATTTCTTCTTGCTCATAAGCACAGTCCATCAGTGCTCATGGAAGCAGCCATCAAGAGATAAAAAGACACATTCGTTTGGGTAAATCTGCTGGACAAGATCTTTTTAGAGAAATGAAAATCAAGAACATTACTCTGAGTACTGAGGTGCGCCAGACCCAAGCCATGGTATTTTCAGTGGCCTCATATGCATGTGAAAGTCGGACATTGAATAAGGGAGACTGAAAAAGAGTACATACATTTGAATTGTGATGCTAAAGAAGAATATTGAAAGTACCATGGACTGCCAAAAGGTCGACCAAGCCTGTTTGGGTCAGAGACCAGCTTGGCGAGACTTCCTTATGTGTGTTGTATATATTGTCGGAAGAGACCAGTCCCTGGAGAAGGATATCGGACTAGGTAAAGGAGAGGGCCTCAAAATAGAGGAGGGCCCTCAATGAGATGGAGTGACACGGTGGCTCCAACAATGGGCTCAAGCATTGGAGCAATTGTGAGGCTGGTGCAGGACCAGGCAGGTAGTGTCCCTGTTGTGCATGGGGTCACTCTGGGACAGAACCAATTAGATGCCACGTAACAACAAGGCATTCTGATGACACTAAAATGTAAAGACCAATCTTCTGGGCTCTTTCAGGATAGAGTATTAAACCTAAAACCATCTATTGAAGAGTTTCTAATCTCTGAGTTGGTATCAGCAACCATTTTGGGAAGTTTCAAAACCACTGATGCTTAGATTCAGAGATTCTGATTAAACTGGCCTGGGGTAAGGCATCAATATATTTTTTAAATGCTGTAATTGATCCTACTACTCAGCAAAGCTAAGAACCATGGCTAAATAACAAGGCTGTCCTGACACATTACCTGACATTCAATAGCTCTCGTCAGAAATTTATATTTATAGCTTATGTCCATTTGTGTTTTGTTATATTTGTTCTCAAGGAAAATGTAACTAGTTTCCAATTATGTGCTTGATGATTATCATGTTGTTTGATCCAAATAGGATAGTTCCCAAGTTAACGTGTGTACGTATGTGTGTGTGCTTTATTGACTTGAAAACCTATCTAAAAACCTCTGGGTTGTCATTGTTGTTAAGTGCCAGCGAATTAGCTTCCACCCATAGCAAACTCACAAACAATGGAAGGAAATGCCGCCTAGTCCTGTGCCGTGGTCACATGTGTTCCTTTGCTTGGGCACACTGTTGGATCCACTGTGTCAATCCATCTTGTTGAGGGCCTTCCTCATTTTCATTGCCACCTAACTTCCCAAACATGATGGTCTCCTCCAGGGACTGATCTCTTCTGACAACATGTTCTAAGTATGTGAAGGCAATGTTTTGGCATCCTTGCCTCTGTGGAGCACTCTGGTCATACATCTTCCAAGGCAGATCAGTTTGTTCTTTAGACAGTTACTGATACTTTCAATATTCTTTTCACAATTCAGATGAATCAATTCATCTGTAGTCTTCCATATCTAATGTCCAACTTTCAAGTGCATGTCAGGGTATTGAAAATACCCTGACTTGAGTCAGGTCCACTTTATTGTTTACTCAGTTCTCTCTAAAGAGGTTTAGTACAGGTGCATCTTTGTTGCAGGTTCAGGTGCATCTTTGTTGCAGGTTCAGGTGCATCTTTGTTTCAGGTTCAGGTGCATCTTTGTTGCAGGTTCAGGTGCATCTTTGTTTATTCAGTTCTTTAAAGAGGTTGAGTACAGCAGATTTACCCAAGGCAACACATCCTTTGAGCTCGATATTGGGGCTTCCATAAGCATTGATTGTGCTTCCAAGCAGGATGAAATGCTAGACAATTTTAAACTTTTCTCCACTTATCATGTTACCTGTTGGTCCAAACATGAGGATTTTCATCTTCTTTACTTTGAGTGATCTATACTAAAGGCTGCAGTCCTTAATCTTCATTAGCAAGTGCTTCATCCCAAGGGTTCATGGGGGAGGTGGGTGTGGGGAGGGAGGGGAAAATTGAGCAGCTGATACCAAGGGCTCAAGTAGAGAGCAAATGTTTTGAGCATGATGATGGCAACATATGTACAAATGTGCTTGACACAATGGATGGATGTATGGATTATGATAAGAGTTGTACGAGCCCCCCAATAAAATGATTTAAAAAACAGCAACCAAAAAACCAGGCTACTACTAAGCCATCTTCAAATTCTGCTTCTGCTGCTTTTTTTCCTACAATCCAGCTTCTTTGAGTGTTACCTCAACTATTTGTGGAGAGTGCATTAAACATTTGATCTGAATGGATTGGAAAATTTATCTTCTACAAAGTTTTGGCATAATCTAATAGGTTAAGTTATACATTGTGCAACACTAGAAATCATGTTCATAAGCATAGATTTTTTGTGTGTGTGTACTGATACTGGTTTCAGATAACAAGCAGAACAGTGCTCGGAGGGAGAGGTGATGTTTTCTAAATTGTACAATGATGCTATTTGGGATAGCAATAGGGTATATATAATTGCACTGATAACACCATTATAAATTCACGATAAAAATATTTTCCTTACATGAAGATGCATGCTAAGAAATCAATTTCTTTGAAAATAAGAATTGGTTCAATAGAATTTTAAGGCTAAGAAGTTAAGTGTTTTCATTTTCTAATGGTCCATTAAATTTAGGGTAGTAGTATACCAGTACAATTTATTTAAAGTTCAGGTAATGATTTCTAATTGGTTTAACTACTTTAGAATGTCTAAAAAAGCCTTTGTGTTGCGCATGGGCCAAATGTTTATAGAGTTAATCAATGTTCCATTTAATAATTTTATACACATTTTGTTTCATCCCATTGGTTGCGATCCCGACAGTGTAACATCACTCATCTCACTTTCTCCCTGTGCTCTCTGTTATCCTTCCTCCTCCTTTCTCAACGTGTGTGAGCTTTGTTTTTGGCTCAATGGTGCCCTTTGGACATCAACTGCTTGATTCCTCTAAGGAGTGTGTGCCTCCATGGCGTTCCTATTTTCCTTAGAGATCGATTTAGCTAAAAAATGGAGTCTGCGCTGAGTTCATTTCTAGACTTGAAGGGAACTGAAGACCATAGTCTGGAGGCAGGTGGGGGCAGTAGTTTCCACCAGTCTCTAGTCAGCTACTAAGCTTCTTTATGATTTTTAATTTTCCTCCCCATCTATGTGGAACCCACTAATGTGACCCTTTTAGCAGCAGGTGACTGTGGAGGCAGAGCACAGTCTAGTTCTCCTTGTGTCATGATTGTAGAGATTGATGTTGTCATGACCTTTAGTCTAATGGAATAACTGATTTCAATTTCTTCAAGCTTTTTCCTCTGGGGAAACCAATATTTGCACCTTACATGGCTGCATACCAACTTTTTAAATCATTGTCAGCAATCGCCGAAGTATGCCACAAGGACTGTGTCATGCCAGTTGATCTTGATGCCCCTTGAGATGATGGGCCTAAGATACTAGACCTGTGACTCAAGGTGTTCGGTGTGTGATTATGTCTAAGACATTTCAGAACCCTGTCACTTTACTGCATTTCTAACTATATTTACAGCAAAGATATATAATCAAACACGCAGCTTCCAAGTCCATGAGACTGATAGTAATTGAAGACTGTAAACCGTCGCCAGGGCAGGCAGCTTCCTCTATATCCTATGGAGCAGCTGGGAGGTTGAGCCTCCAACCTTGTGATGAGCGGTCCAACATTTAGCCAGAGGACTATTAGGTCTCCTTGTGAGAGACAGTATCCTGTGTCAAGCCCGTATAAAGTTGTGGCTATACTTCCACTTTCCCTCCCATATCCATCAGCCATGTGCCCATCTATAGATCTCTTTAATATCATTATTGCAGGAAGTGGACATAATAGCACTACCTCTCCTTCCTTTAACTCTGAAGATTCCCCAATGTCTTCCCTGAACTCCAATATTTTTGAAAACTCCCCTCTTAGTGTAAATTGCCTTTCTTTGCACCCAAGTGAATACCTGTATAACTTCCCACCAGTAATTTACCCTCCTTTTCCCTTCTATCCAGGGTAATCATCAAAGATTTTCAATTTGAGTGTGAAAAAATTTTCATGGCACTTAATAGTAGGGGTCTCAGAATATTTCACCTTTTATGATTGACTTATTTCACTCATCAGCATAGACTCCAGGTCCTTCTATGTTACGAAGACTTCTGCAGATTCATCCTTGTTCCTTCGTGTTGTCCAGTACTCATTGTGTATATGTTCCATAATTTGCTTATCCAGTTTTGATTGATGGCCATTTACATTGTTTCTATCTTTTTGCTATTATAACGTGAAAATGAGTGTACAAAAATCTGTTAATCTTACATATCTTGTTTTTTGATTTTAGGACATCCCAGCTGTAGAGATTGTTGGATCATATGGTATTTCTCTTCCTATCTTTCAAGGAAGCATACAATTTTCTACACCTTGCCTATTATAGATGATATTCTTAAATATGGGATTATAAGAAAACAATATCTATTATCTTAAAAATATTTTAGAGAATGCAGTGTGCTATCATGGGTTAGTCCAATTATAAGAAAGCAGTTTTGGAAGAAAATTCAAAGAAAGATAAAGAAAAGAAAAACAATATGAGCATTGTTATATCTCATATGTGTTTGCCTTTGGAGATAAGCAAACTTTAAAATTTTTACTATTGTCTTTTAATATATGTAGACAAGTGTAACACAATGATTTAAGCTAACTCTAAAAGTAAAATGGATCCTTTGCCTTTGTGCTTGAAGTGTAAGTGACTGGCTTATAATGCCACTTTACCACCTGCTGTTATGCACAGAGTGGAAGAGTCACTTTGTTAGAGTGGAGCCACCAGAGCTGTGTCCTATGTATTTTCTTAATTTAAGAGTGCCAACAGAGCATGGTTTGCATCTAATCTCAAATTTTCCCTTTTACTTGAAGGTTTGAAATTTCCTACTTCTTAATATAGAGTATTTATGTATGAGAGAAGACGGGTGTGATGTTTTTCATTAACACCAGATAATATGCCATCCTACTGAATACAAGCTCTCACTTAGTAAGGAGCAATGACATTTATAAAATAGTAATCTAGCTGAACATGTGCATGAACTCATTGGAACATGGGCAAATGAATTTATAGGAAGTCTACTGAGAGCCCTGGTACAATACAATTCTACAAGGACGGCTTGTGCAGAACTCATCGCCAGCATCCCATATAATAAACCTGGAGATTTTTGTTTGTTTATTTTTTTCTATATAGTAACAGAAGATGTCTATGTGATCAGCATTTTCAATTCTTTTGTCCATGTTACGAACTGCCTTTATTATTTTTCTTTTTTATCATTTTATTGGAGGCTCATACAACTCTTATCACAAGCCATACATCCATCCATTGTGTCAGGCACATTTGTACATTCATTGCCATTACCATTCTCAAAACATTTGCTCTCCATCTAAGCCCCTGGCATCTGATCATTTTTCCCTTCCCTTTCTGCTCCCCCTCCCTCATAAACCCTTGATAATTTATAAATTATTATTTTGTCATATTTTGCACTGTGCAACGTCTCCCATCACCCACTTTTCTGTTGTTCATCCCCCAGGGAGGAAGTCATATGTAGATCCCTGTAATCACTTCCCTCTTTTCACCCCACCCTCCCTCCACCTTCCTGGTATCGCCACTCTCACCCCTGGTCCTGAAGGGATCATCTGTCCTGAATTCCCTGTTCCTATATGTGCCAGTGTACATCCTCTGGTCCAGCCGAATTTGTAAAGTAGAATTGGGATCATGATAGTGGAGGGGGTAGGTAGATTTTTTTTTTTGAAAAAGATTTTTTAAATAATAAGTTTCACTTCAGGCTATGTAGTATAGTAAAGAATAAAAAGATAGATTGAGGTTAACCACAGTTTTTTCACATTTAAATGCTAATCCCACCTATTTTTGACATATTTGACCTTTAAATGAATATCTTTTTCATAAACATTAGCTAAAGAACAGATGCATCGAGATTAATGACATAGCTTCTCAAGCAAAGTAGCCTAGATTTTAAGTACCTGAAAAAAAATTTAAGGTATATATGGTAATAGTCCCTCGGTGGTGCCAATGGTTAACACTCTTAGCTACTTATGGAAAGGTTGAAGGTTTGGTTCCATCCAGCAATGTCTCAGAATAAATGTTTGGTACCTCTCTTTCAAAAAAGTAAAAACCAGCTCTCAGGCACCCTGTGATGCTCACCTTTCTGACATGATCGCCGAAGACAAGGCAGGTGATTAAGCAAATGTGGTGAAGAAAGCTGATGGTGTCTGGCTATCAAAAGATATAGCATCTGGGGTCTTAAAGGCTTGAAGATAAACAAGTGGCCATGTAGCTCAGAAGCAACAAAACCCACATGGAAGAAGCACACCAGCCTGTGAGCAGGAGGTGTCAATAGGATCAGGTATCAGGCATCTAAGACCCAGAATAAAACCATACCCAAGGTGAATGGGAGGGGTGCCATGGAGTGGAGGCCCAATGCCCATCTGTAGACAGTTGGACATCCCCTCACAAAGAGGTCTCAGGGAATTGCACTGATGAAACACACAACTTTCTTGTTCTTGATGCTTCCTTCACCCCACTTTCATGACCTCAATTCTACCTTACAAATTGGGTTAGACTAGAGCATGCACACTGCTACAGATAAGAGCCCCCAACACAGGGAATCCAGGAAAGATAACTCCCCCAGGCCAACAATGAGAGTTGAGATACCTGTAGGATTAGGGGGGAGAAAGGAAGACTCGATCATAGGCATCTATTGGAATCCCCTCCCAGGGGGATGAATAATGGAAAAGTGGGTGAGGGGCGACAGAGGATGGAGTAAGTTATGGGAATAATAATCTATAACTTATAAAGGGTTTGTGAGGGAGGGAAAGTGGGAGAGGAAGGGGAAGAAATGGGGAGCTGATATCAGGTCTCAGGTTTCAAGAGCATACTTTGAAAATGATGATGGTACCCTCCAGATTCCTGTCCCTCTATGTATTGGTCTATGTATTGGTCTGAGTGGCGATAAAAGGAGGAAAAGTAAAGCTGAAGTGGACTTGGAGTCTTGAATGACCTGCAAGCTCATTTCAAACATAAAAAAAAATGATGATGGAGGCATGTGTGCAAATATGGTTGACACACTGGATGAATGTATGGATTGTGATAAGAGACATAAGAGCACCCAGTAAAAGTATTAAAAAACAAAACCAAACCAAAAAGACCTATGGAGAACCATTCCATTTGGACAGTCATGGAGTTGCCATTCATCAGAATGTACTCCCCTCAACTGGTTTCGTTCATAATGTTTGTTGGAAGGAACTTCGGATGTCTCCCAGGATCAACATATTCTGTCTGCAGAGACAAGTGAATCAAGGTAAGCAGGCTTGGCAGGCAAGCAACACACCAAATGAAGACCAGACGAGTGGAAGTTGGAGGTGTTCAAATGCAGCCTCATCTTCTTACAACTGCTTGATACCTCATAGCGGATCTCATGGAGGGGCTTTGGCATCTTGGGATCCCATGCTACCTGCTGAAATGTTTGACAGTTGCCCGTTCTTTTTGCTATCCTGACTCTGCATAACTATCTTCTTTGGATACTTCCAGAGTCTTTGAATCTTTTCATATTGCAAAATAGGCTTGGGTTTCTTCTTTAGTTAATCAGATGATTCTTCATTAGTTTTAGAAATGATGGCTTTGTTCACCTCATTTAGTTTTAGGGTTTTGCACATTTCATTACAACGCTTTACTTTGTTTCTGAAAGCCACCCTTGGCATCTTCTGTTCAACTTTTTATTTAAGCACATCTTCTGCTTGCTTTCCCCACTTGTCAGTCAGCCTGTCTTACTGTGGCGGCTTGTGTCTTGCTATGATTTCAGAAGCTATGCCACTGTTTCAAACGTCAGCACAATGACCCAAAGGGAACAGGTTTCAGCAGAGCTTCCAGACTAAGAACAACGAAGAAAGAATTGGCTGCCCACTTCAGGGAAGTAGCTGCTGAAAACCTTATGCTTAGCTTCAAAACATTGCCAGCTTTTGATGGCTTGATGAATGGGAGGAAGGCTGCATGGGAGATAGTGCTGGAGATGAGCCCTTCGGGTCAGGGGCACTCAACTGTGACTGAGGAGGAGCTACTTTCTTGGAGGAGAGTCAACCATGCTGGCATGAATGGTGTGTAGGCTTTGGAGTCTTCCTTTGTTGATGGGCTATGGGGGAAGAAAGAGCTGAAAAATCTGATACTGTTTGGAACTCGGAATGTGCAAAGTATGAATTTGGGAAAATTGGAACTAATCAAAAATAAAGGGGAATATATAAAGATTAATATCTTAGGCATTAGTAAGCAGAAATGAACTGTCATTAGCTTTTTTGAATCAGAAAAGCCTGTGATTTACTATGCCGGGAATGAAATAGTCAAGAGGAATGGCATGCCTTCATGGTCCAAAGGCACATTTCACGATCTACTCTGATGTATAATGCTTAGCTTTTTTGAATCAGAAAAGCCTGTGATTTACTATGCCGGGAATGAAATAGTCAAGAGGAATGGCATGCCTTCATGGTCCAAAGGCACATTTCACGATCTACTCTGATGTATAATGCTGTCTGTGATATGGTTATCTCTGTCCACCTTTGAGGAAATCCAACCAATACTATTATTCAAATGCATGCACCTGCCACAAAAACCAGTGCTGAAAAACTGGCTAGTTCTACGAATGTCTTCGGTCTGAATTTGATCAAACATTAAGTTGCATTTGTACTTATTGAAAGTTGAAATGTACAAGTAGGAAGCCAAGAGGGAACAGTAGCTGGGGAAAGGGGGACATGAGGCTAGAAACAAAGCTGAAAAGTCCATGATTGAATTTGAAAGACCAACGACTTAGTCATAGCAAATACAGTTTTTCAACAACACAAAAGTCTGCTATACACACTGACTTCTCCGGATGGAATACATAGAAATCAAATCGACTACATCCCTGGGAAGAAACGATAGAGAAGCACTAAAACGAAGCCAGGAAACGACAGTGGGATGAACCACCAATTGTTCATATGTAAGTTAAGTTTGAAGTTGATGGAAAATAAAACAAGTCCCCCAGAGTGGAACTATGGCCATGCGTCTACCCCACCAGCATTTGAGCACATCTGGACTGATTTGATGAACACTTAAGTCACCGAAGTCCAGATGATCTGTTGGAGGACTCGAGAACATCATTCATGAAAAAGCAAAAGGTATTAAAAAAGACAGGAAAGAAGACAAGATTACAACCTACTCAATGGCCCCTAACAACAATTATCTCTTTGCTTTGTATACTCTATGGTCAGTGCAGTTTTGCAGTTATTTGTGACTCCATTTTGGTTTGTTCTTTATTTCCTGATTTTTATTTAATCTTCTTTGTTTTCTTCACGTGCGCTCCCTTAGCTATCTTTCCACAACTCCTGTTGTTTTATGTAATTAGTCCACAATGTGTCAAACCTGTTCTTGAAATGATCTCTGAATTCAGGTACACTATTCTCAAGGTCTATTGTGGCTTTTATGGACTTGTTTTAATTTATTAGCTTCATTTTGAACTTACATATGAGAACCTGTTGGTCTATTCTCTATTTGGCCCCTGGCTTTGTTCTGACTGATTATCCTGATGCAGATATGAAGTCTGTAGATAGTGATGCTTCAGAGATATAACATATTTGGGGATAGACTACCACAATAATAGATGAGGAGGTGCCCCCCCCTAAGAAAAACTGTAAAAAGCTCTGCTGATGTGAGGGAGATAGTGCATTTGGAGTCCATTCCACCAGGTCAGACTGTTAATCAAGCTTTCTATTTAGAGGTTCTAAAAAGATTGTGTAACATAGTATAACAAAAAAAAGACCTGATTTGTGGCAGACAGGGGGCTGGTTTTGTCACCATAAAAAAAATGTGCCTGCTTACAGTCATCTCAGTGTACCAGTTTGGGGCAAAAAAACCAGAATACTTTTCTTGCCCCATGCACCTTACTCACCTGACCTCGTTTTGTGGGGTTTTTTTTGTTTACACAAATGAAGAGGGACAGAAAGGCCAGCGTTTTGACAACATAGGACTGAAGAAAAAATGAAGGAGTTACTGTCAGATGTCCATACAGATGAGTTTGAGAAACGTTTTCAAGAATGAAATTGCATATTTATCAAAGGTATTAAAGTGTAATGAAGTATACCTTGAAGGTGATAAGGTTGTTTTGAAAAAAAATTTAAATACATAGCTTTGAAAACAAAACTTCTGGGTTGGGGGGGAGGATATGCCCTCATAGATATTGCCGTATAGTAAGCCATACTTTTTTTATTTCTTAGTCCATATAAAATTATGTTTACATTAAATACTGTTGGAAGCTTGGTCATGTAGTGAGTTCTGTACTGGGCGGAAAACCACAAGGTCAGCAATTTGAAAAAAACCACCTGATCGCAGGGAGAAAGATGAGGATCCAGTGAAGATTTGTAGTCGCAAAACCCCACAAGGCTGTTCTACTGTGCCCTGTAGCTTTGCTATGAGTTGGAACTAGTGCATGGACAATGTGTCTGACTCTCTGTCTGGTAGTCTATCAATGCAGTAGCATTGTGAAGGAGTTTGAAATATTTTAAGGATTAGATGTTACATAGTCACAACATGTTCACATGCTCCTAGAAAAATGGCTTCCATGGATATTCCCCTGAGCTCATAAAGTGAAGTGCAGTAAAACAAGGCATGCCGGCATTCGCTCTGGAGGGATCCATGTGCACAGTTGCCCTTTATGCTATTTAAAATGGTATTTATGATTAAATTATTCTTCTTGTAAAAATCTATCATGCAATCTCTGCATTATTTCTATCACTAAAGCCATGTTTTACAACCATTAATTCTTCTTAGTTTCCAAATATTGCATTACAGTCACTTGGTTAATCAATTTTAGAAGGCAGAGTTGATGAAAGTCCTCAATTTCTTCATTTTTGGCATCGCGACTCCTATGTAAGTATGAGCGTAATCGTCATATCAACTGGCCTTCCTTTTGGGTGTCTGGGTGTTATTCTATCATTGACTGCATTATATTTCAGGTCATATCTGCACTGTTCTTTTTGATGTTGGCTGTGACTCCGTTCTTCTTCAATTTGTCATTCTTGGGATATTAGACCATATGATGGTCCGGTTCAAATGTCCAGGACCAGTTCGTGTCGGTTCACCAATGCCGTGGATTAGTAAACAATCCATCATGTTTTACAACTTCCAGTTTTCTTTTATCCATATTTTATATATTTCAGTTTCTGATTTTTAGTTAATGTCGCACTTGTTCCCATTTGAATCGTGTTACAGTAGTAAATGAAGGTCTTCAAAGCTTTGCTCCATTCATGTCATCAAAGCTGACAGTACCTTTAAGAAGCAGCTCTTCCCAGTTGTATTTTTATTGCTTCCCAGACCGAGGGGCTTATCTGCCGCCACTATCTCCTGCAATGTCAAGCCACAATCTATAAGGTTCCCCTGGCCTTTTTTCCACCCAGAAACAGCTAGTCGGGTCTTAACTTTCAAGTTTGCTTTAATCTGAAAGCTCCATTGAAAATTTTCCACTGTGGGTGACTGCTTATATTTGATACACTTGCGATATAGCTTCAGTTTTTATCGCAACATGCAAGCCAGTACACAACATAATCTGACAAAGGAGTGGCTGGTATAACATGCTAATTATCTAATTAGATAATATAACTCATAAACCCATTAATTGGGCATTCATATCCTCCACGTATCCTAACTCCTTCAGGGTGAACTAATGAGAAGGGCAGTGCTGCCAAGGTATGGCATCTTGGTAAGGATCTACTCTCCAGAGTATTGTTAATCCCCACCAAATGATTGGATAGGAGAATGCAAATAGGGTCTATAGGACTGTATGTTTAGAGAATTTTGCCATTCCAGTGGGAATCTGAGAAGCAGGAATGGCGAATTCCATGACCATTAATAAAGAAGAGCCACAAACAAAGTGAACTTTGTTATCTGGACTAATATCTTGGCATTGAGAAGTGGTGGTGGTGGTGGTGGCAGCATGAGACAGCATGGTGGAATTCTTGACCCAGCAGACAAGTAAAGCTGAGTGACTCTGGGAAGAAGCCTGGCTGGTAGAGTACCGTGGTCTTTGGGAATTTATCAGCATCAAGGAAGCTATGAAACACTAACCCAACTGCTTCAGAGGACAATGAGCCAAAGGCTAAAGTCAAGAGGTAGAGAGCTTTCTACTACATGGCTAAAAAGAAATACTGGTCAATTGAACTGTATCCTTAGCATTTTTAATTCTGACTATTAGACTGTTAACTTTCCTGATAAGCCCCATAATTGTATTATTTACGAGTTTTGTGTGGGTAATAATTATTAAACCAAGCCAAGATGTAGAGTATGGTGGGATGGACAGTAGTGTAATGGTAGGATAAAGAAGATTGGAGGATGGCTATGAATCATACTTGGCCAGATGTGGAATGAGACCCTTCTCCCCTCAAGTAAAGTTGGAGGAGCCCCGAGGGAGGGGGCCCATGCCATTGCTGCAGTATGGAGTGCCTGTTCTCGCTTTGGGTTCTTTGATAAACAAACCAAGGAGGGACATCAGCTCATCTGTTGAATGATAGAAACGATTAGTCTATTTACGTTTACATTAAGCAGAAATAAATATAAAGAGAACAACTTCTAATTTACTCTCACACCTTAGTGGATGGCCTTTTGAAAGTTGTGAAAGACACCCCCACGTTGGGACGGTTTGCTTCTGAAGCTTAAATGTACATATGAATCTGCTGAGTATATTGTTAAAATGCAGATTCAAATTCTGTAGGTCTGAAGCTCCGTGGGAGATTCTACTTTTTAAAAAATTCCCAGGTGATGCTCATGACTCGAGAAAAGAGTTATCTCTTAAACACATACTTTTCTAGGTTCTCCCAAACTTGAATCAGGGCATATAAAGTTATACATATTCTTCCCATTTTATTTGTTTGCCTTCTAACTTTCCACTTGCCATTTCCATTCATACACTTGGTATTCTCAATGCTGAGCACTCTGACCCATCTAGTGGATACATTGTTTTTTCGCTCGTCACTTTGAAGAGCTCTTTAAGAGAGTGTGGAGTTAAGACTAGGGAAAGGAGGCTACTTAATTAGGATCTGAAAGTTAATGGCTATCTCATATTTAGAAATTTAATGCCTTACACCATTCACAGAATTGGAAAATGCCAAAATTTTCTAATTAATCACTGTAATAGTTTCTTTTAACTACTCAGAGTTATTTTCCTTAATAGAGGCAATAAACAAATGATGTATCTTTGTAATATAATGATAACCACAACACATGTGGTATGACTCAAAATCTTGAGAATTTTCAAGTGTTTTATAATAACATTTAAAAACATTTTATGAATAAAATATTTTGAAATATTGACAAATACTTTTGCAAAGGTCAATTTTCAGCTTTTGATTATTTAATATGATTTTTGTATTATCCTGTATAGATTCAAACACCTTTCTGAAATACTTCTATACTCTACTTCTGAATTGCATACCACATCATTAATTTTTTCATAGTTTATTTGTTTTGAGTAACACATGGCAGTGTTAGATCCAGCAATTACATTAATATATGAGGACACACTGAGTGCTCAGCAATTGATGGGAATTTAGGGGTGGTAGTGTTCAGGAGGGCAGGAACCAAACACGCTGAGTTTTTAGAAGTGTCAAAAGCAAAACTTCTAAGTATTTCTGTAGCCACCTCGGAGACCTTGGAAATTATTTTTGAAGAATATTAGTACCTGCTGTTATCAAAATGGATCTCTTGTCCTGAAAACCGGTCTTTAATGCTTAGATCTGTTGTAAGTTACACAGCGCTTGACTGATAGAAAAGAGCCCAGCGGCACAATGACAAAGCCCCGACCTGCTAACCAAATGGTTAGTGGTTTGAACTCACCCAGTGTCTCCACAGCAGTGACAGCTTGATGCTCTGACCCTGGAAGATCACAGTCTAAGAAAGCAAGCCCCAGAGGATCTCTGTGGGTTGGAATTGATTTGAGGGCATACAACACACACAACACAACACACACACACACACACACACTCATACAGAGATACAGCTATGCCCAGTGTGAATTAGAATCATGGATTCATAGAATTTTATATGCTTAAATTCAGTTAACTTTAGTGTATATATGCCTCTATGTGTCTCTGTGTGTACATACTGGTTTTTGGTTTATTTATATGGAAGCCCATCTGGCATAGTGGTTTAAAGTTCAACTTTCAACAGAAAGGGTGGTATTTCAAACTTTCTAGCTGTACACTTACTAGCTGCTCTGGGAGAGAGGGATGTGTCAGTCAGCTTGCATAGATTTACAGCACTGAGAACCCTGTGGGGGTAGTTTTCCTGCATCCTTCAGGTCTCTCTGAGTTGGAATCAATTCAGAAACAATGGTTTACTCACACACACACACATCCATATGCAAACATACATTTGATCTGGAAATGATTTGTATGAGTGTTATATATATATAAAACACATAAAATTTAAATATACACAATATGTAATAAGTAAAATTTATTATTTGTGTACTAATAGATACATATTGTGAAACTTAATGGGAAGTAATCTATTATTTACTGAAGAAACCTTGGTGGCACAGTGGTTGAAGTGTTAGGCTGTTAACTGAAAGGCTGGTGTGAATTGACCAGTTGCTCCGAGGGAAGAAAATACAGCAGTCAGCTTCTGTAAAGTTCTAGCTTGGGGTGGGTGGAGAGTGGGCATGTGGGCTACAGTCTTGGAACCTATGTTGGTATTGCTAGGAGCCCTCCAGTCACCTCTGACTCATAAGGACCCTGTGAACAACAGAAACACTGCATGGTCCAGAGCCATATTGGCAATTGTTCCTATTCCTGAGCCCCTTGAGGCAGTCACTATGTGAGTACCTCTCACTGAGGGCCTTCCCCCTTTTCTCCACCCCTCCCCTTTACCAATCCTGATGTCCTTCTCCAGTGACTGGTCTCTACGATACGTCCAAAGTATGTAAGACGAAGTTTTAAGATGTTTGTCTCTAAGGAACACTTTGGCCTTACTATTTCTAATACAGATTGGTTAGTCCTTTTAACATTCCATGGTACTTTTAATATTCTTCTCCAGCACCACAATGCAGATTCATCAATTCTTCTATGGTTTTCCTTATTCATTGTCTAAATTTAGTTCAATTAACACCTTATGCATAAAACTCTGTGGAGCAGTTCTACGCAATCATATAGGATCATTATGAATCAGAATCTATTCAAGGCAAGTGGGTGGGTTATGTGTTGAGACCCAGAGATGTAGACACACAAAAATCTCTAGGAGGCAGTATAGCATTGATGAAACACGTAACTATCCAATATTTCCTCCCCTTACTCTTATGGTCTTAGTTTTACCTCATTAATCATGTTGCACCTGCATATGTTCATTTGCATAACTAAAATCATTTGATACATTAAATCCAAGATAGCTAAACACTTCAGAAATAGTAATTGGAGTAAGAATTCCCTGAGGGTACTAGAAGAGGGCGGGGGGGGGGGGGGAGGCAGGGACAGGGGAACTGATACAATGATGACCGGATAGCCCCACTTACGGGGAATGAATAGCAGAAGTGTAGGTGAAATGGCAACATTGGGTGGTGTAAGATATGGCAAGATAATCATCATCATCATAATAATAAAATAGTTAGGGTTCCTGGCTAGGGGAGGGCAGGGGGGATAAAGAAGAGTTGATATCAAAAAGTTCAAGAAGAAATAAAATGTTTTTAAAATGATGGTGGCAGCAGTTGTATAACTATGCTTAATCTAATTGGAGTATGGGTTGTTATACTATCTGATATAATGATCTAATTGAATGATGGGTTGTTTAATTGGAAGAGCTCCCAATAACAATAATAATTCTCCTTGAGGTAAAATGTGACAAATATTTTCAAATGCTTCCTTCCCAGGCCATAAGGATGGCTAAACTATATGGGTGCCATCCCCCATGTATGGCCTGGCTATACCAACTGCTATAGTCAAACATGAGCAGATGTTCTATTGTTCTTGGACCTAAGCATTTTAGTGCAGCAGTTCATGTTGTTTATATTAGAATACTGGTTCCCATTTTAATTACTATTCAAACAGACTTCAGGTATAACAGTAGAAAATTTGCGTAGTATATTAGGATGTGAAGGAAAAATAAACAAATAGTGATCTGTTAGTCTGGGTACATTAGAGAAACAAATCCACAGAAACTCATATGTATAAGACAGTTTTATGTAAAGGTTAAATTCACATCAAGAAAACATCCCAACCCACTGCTGCCCAAGCCCACAGTCCAACATTAGCCCATAGGTCCAAAACCAATCCACAAAGTCCTCCTCCATCTCACAAAACACACACTATGATGCCGACTGCAGGAGGAAAGCCAAATCAGTGAATGTGTAAGCATCTCAGCACTGGCAGGGGTCTCCACATGGGTGCTCCAGCACCCAGGGCTGCACCAGGGTAAGTCCATGTGGCTTTTCCTCATGGCACGTCTTGCAGGAAGTGAGCCTTGCAAGCTGAAGCAGGAAATTGGCTAAGGCAGCTGCACCCTGGTCTGACCATCACAAAGCAAGAGACTCCAGAACTAGAAAGGCAAGGCTCACTGAGCTATTTATCTCTCTGCCCTTCAATTAACCCCACCTGTGTTTATCGACCAGGTTGACACAATAAACTTTATCTCAAGTGAGCTGGCCAATACTATTTTGTTCTTAGTAGTCTCCCTGCCATAGGATCAGTTACCTGTGGCTTTGACCTATGGTGTGCTCATGCTCAATTAACCGCGGTGCTAGGAAAATGGCTGCTGGCAAATTTCCATCTTGTCAATTCCATTAGGAAGCTACATTTTTATGATAGGTACAAAAATTTTCTCTTCTTTGCATTTTCCCATTAGGCATATAAAATGTTGTCCTTTTTATATAATATACTTTAGAACTATAACTTAGTGATGCACATTAGATACTGGAGATTGGAGAGGTAAAAGGTTCAGTTCAGTCTCTGGCTCATTATTAGTTCTTTCTGTTTTTCATTTCTTGATCTAATGTAAATTGAACTGGGAAATATTTGGAACACTAGTAATGGGTTTTGAGGGGAGAAAATCATTGAATAAAAGCCTTTAGAAACTGTTCTGTGAAGAAAAGTGGAAAAGGTGGATTCTTTATATTCTCAAGAAGATATTTATAACAAAGCATCGGGTACCTTCAGTAATGAAAAACATCGTTCATATTTTGATCAATACCTCCCAACTGATACATAGTTCAGACTGAATGGGACATGACATTCATTTTTCTTCACTACATTGAGTGACTTGATACTACATCGAAATGGTAAATTTATCGGCTTGGATTATAGAAAGAAAAACGTTTTGCATGTCACGGACTAATTGAGAAGAGTTATTCTTTTCCTTTAAAGGAAAATTGGCTGTATGATAAGGTTAGAATATCTTAAAGTAATATAAAGTTACCACATTTTATTTTCTTATAATTGTACTTTAAAAATTTGATTTCCTTTATATTTCTTGTCTCTCTGCTTTCATTACCCCAAATACGCTCAGAGGTTTCCCTAGAAGCCTCTAAATTCACAGTGAATTCCAGTATCCCTGTTTATACTACTAGCACTCTGATTGCCTAGATGCCAGTTAGAATTAGGTAATACTTTATACTGCAATGTGAAGTGATGAAAAAGCCACTGGCTGTTAGTAATTTTGTTATTTTGACATCAACAAATATTTTATTTTATTTGAAATTAATGCTACATAGTTTTAAGATAAGAACCTAACATTGGTTCCTTTATTTCCACTTGCTGCATTTACATAAATAATTCCTTTTTGAGATAACTTCTGTTTAAAGTGCATATGAATTTGGGAATCCATTTTGCTGAGAACTCTAATTTCAAAACTTAAGGGTGCTCATTTTTCATACTTTTATACGGCATGCAGATGTGTATCTGTCAATTTAATAGTGTATGAAGCTACCCCAAATCTCAAAAATGACGGCGGCTGTATCAGAATTTTAAAATAACCAACTCTTGAATTCTAGATTGTGGGGCAGCCCTAATCTGCTGTTATTGTCGGGTGAAATGAGTCAGTTCTGATGTACAGAAGAATGACAAATACCCGGTCCTGCACCTTCCTCACCATGGTTTTTATTTTTGAACCCATTATTGCAGCCACGGCGGCAATCCATCTAGTCAAAGGTCTTCATCTTTTTCACTGCCACCGCCACTTTACCAAGTAAATGTCCATTTCCAGGGACTGTTCCTTCTTAAGAATGTGTCCAAAGTACGTGAGATGAAGTCTCACCATCCTGGCCTGTGAGATGCATTCTGGCCTCCTCACTTCTTCTAAGACAAATGTGTGTTATCTTGACAGTCCATGATACTTTCAATCATTTTCACAGCCCAATAGCTCAAGTGTATTCATTCTTCTTCGGCCTTCCTTATTCGATGTCTAACTTTCCCATGAATCTGAGGCGAATGAAAATACCATGGTTTGGGTTGGAGAAAACTGAGGGCTTAGAAGAGTGGATGTGGCCTTATTTCTACCCTCACAACCAGGGGCTGGGAAATCCAATTCTACTTAGATGAACAATCTCCACCGTGCAGAAAGTGTGCCCGTCTGCCCCTGGCACAGTGGGGTGAAACACATAGGGAGAGCAGCAGGGCAGCAAGGGGAACAAAATAACCCAGTCCCTGAGGTTTCCGGACTTCTGATGTGGGGGACAGTGTTAGAAACCTCATCAGACTTGGTCAGAAAACCTACATAGGGGTCAGCAGACAGACCTGCAACTACCTACTTATTTTTATTATTTTTGTTTCTTTTTCTTTCACCCTATGTCTATCTAGATAAGATTGGCAGGTCAGACAATCCTGAGGAGAGAAGAAAAGGACTGGCTGTTCCAGGGGAGACTGGGAGAGGAGGGGGGATGGAAAGCCTATACACTCAGGGATAAGATAACAACAGAGATCTAAAATTGATGGTGAGGGAGGGGTATAAAGCCTGGTGGGGTTTAATGTATCCTAAAGGAATTATGGAGAGCTGAATGGAGAGTGAACAAGATAGTGGGTTGGGAGGAAGGGGAAAGTAAATAGAGGAAAGAAATAGGAGGCAAAGCTATTTATAGAGGAAAGAGATAGAGGCCAATGTAAATATATTTATATTTTATGTTTTAAGATAGTAGATGGGCTTTGTACCTCTTCTCAAGGCCCCCTTAACACAAGGACACTTGTCTAATAACCTGACATTCTTTGATACTCACCTTTCCAACACCTTTCCAACATGGTTGCCGAAGAAAAAATGGCTGCATAAGCAAATGTGGTGAAGACAGTGGGTGGTGCCTGGCTATCAAAAGATACAGCATCTGGGGTCCTAAAGGCTTGAAGTTAAACAAGCAGCCATCTAGCAGGGAAGCAAATAAGCCCACATGGACAAGCACACCAGCCTGTGTGATCACGAGGTGTCGACTGGACCAGGTATCAGGTATCAAAAGATCCAAAACAAACAGCTATATCGATGTGAACAAGGGGGTTGGAGTGGAGAAACAAAGCCCATCTGTAGACCATTGGATATCCCCCCCACAGAAGGGTTATAAGGAAGGGATGATTAAGCCAAGGTTCAGTACAGCAGTGACGAAACACACATCATTCCTCTAGTTCCTGACTGCTTCCTCCCCAACACTACCATGACCCAGTTCAACCTTACAGATCTGTCTAGACCGGAGAACATACATAGGTACATATAAGAGCTCATGGTTTTCATGACAGATAAACGCCTCAGGAACAGTAGTAGGAATAGCGATATCATGGTAGGGGGATGGTTGGGGAAGGGGCATGGGGAGAAAGGGGGAACACATCACAAGGTTGGATATATAGGCCCTTCCAAAGGCAATGAATTACAGAGATGTAGGTCAAGGGAAACAATAGACAGCTTAAGATACAAAATAATAATAACAATATAAAATATATCAAGGATTCATGAAGGTGGGAGGGGAAAATAGGGATTTATACAAAGAGCTCCAGTAGAAAATGTTTTGGAAATGATGGCAATATATGTGTAAATATGCTTGATACAATCAATGTATAGAATGTTATAGGAGCTGTAAGAGCCCCCAAAAGCAAAGTCACTCCTAAGGACCCCAGTTGCTTCCTCTGTACCCCAACCTTGAGTCATGCACATCTTAATCATCCAAATAACATACTTGCTTTTCAATACTTTACATTGAGATTTACCCAATGTAACATGCCATTGGAACTCTTCACTGCTGCTTCCATGAGCATTGGTTGTGGTTCCAAGCGAGGTGAAGCCCTGACAGCTTTCACTGCTTCTCTGTGTACCATGATGCTTTATTTTTGTGAGGATGTTTGCTTTCTTTGAATTAGGTTTAATCCTTAATCTTCGCAAGATTTTTGCTTCAAGCCCTCCTCACTTTCAGAAAGCAAGATTGTGTCCTCTGCCTCCAGAAGATTGTCAGTCAGCCTTCCTCCAATCCTGATCCTCCATCCTTCTTCATAAAGTCCATCTTCTTTGATTGTTTATTCAGCCTAAAGGTTAAATAAATATAATGCGACTATGTCACCATTTCTGGGTCTTGAACGATGCAATATTCCCTTCTGTTCTTACAACTGGCAACTCTATCAACCGTCATCCGTAATTATTGACTGCCCGTAACACAGTGTTGTTTTTCCTTTGACATGATGATACCAGTGTATATGATTAGACTTTGTGTTATGTGTTAAAATATTTTATAACTCATTTGAAATTCTGTTAGTAATGAAGTTGGAAGGATGATCATGGAAAATTAGTATTCTCTAAAAAGTATTAATAAAATTTAGCTGCTTAAGTTTATATTATATGTATTTTATAAATTTACTGAAGCTATTCACTGACACTGTCACCTCACCTCTCCTTCTTTCTGGATAGCTCACTATTCTTGACTAACGTGATGTCACGTGCTCTTAGTTTTCTTCCTGTCTTTATGACAGCACAATCTCAATATCTTTTTTGTACTTTGTACCTATTTTTCCACTTCTATGTCTCCTAAATCTTTATTCTCCTCAGATATATAAATGTCCTCCTATAAAGAGGAACAACAGTCTCAGAAACATACAGAACCAGTTCTGCCTTGTCCTGCAGGGTTGCTCTGAATCAGCATTCCCTCAATGGCAATGAGGTTGAGTCTTCTAGTAAGTGCTTTTCACAGTCTCCTACAACTTAATCTGTTAACCATATCTTCAATTACTTCCCCATCCCAAATTTCCTCAGTCTATTGGAGTTCCGCAGTCAGTCTCTTAGTAGACTAAAGCCTATAGCTAATGAGTTGATACTGACTCAGCGTGACCTTATGGGACAGAGGAGAGCTGTCCCTTTGGTTTTCCAAGCTGGGAAATCACTATAGGAGAAGGTAGCTTCATCGTTCTCTTTTGGATCAGCTACTGGGTCTGAATGGCTAGCCTGGTAGCTAGCACCTCAGCTCTTAGCCCGCAGCACCACCAAGCTTCTTGCTTACTAGACTAGACAGCTCTAAGGTGATGTTGCAGATGCAGCTCAAACTCAGCATGTAAGAAACAGGGCTGCAGCTTCATGCTACAACCATGTTGAATGAGCAATCGTTCCTAAAGATATCACGCACTCTTTGCATTCTTTTCTATTTCTAACATACATCTCTTTCAATTTATTTATTTTTCTTGTAATTTGGATACAAATTTACAGAGAAAACTAGTTTTCCATTCACCTCTGTTGTGGCATTGACTATAATTCCAACAATGTAACTCCTTTGCAATGTAAGGGTAAGTCAGAAAGGTTTGGCAACTGGGCTTCTTGTTCATACAAATGTGCATTTATTTCAAACAAAGTATGTTAATTAACTTTGTGGTGAAGTGAAGTTACTTGATATGGTTCTTCTATCCATGCCCTTGTAACTCTTACCCAATGATTGGTTGGAGCCATGCAAAAAGGGTGTCTAAAACACTAATAGAAGGGATTGATTGGCTTTAAAATTCCTTTGGATATGTAAATGAGCAGAAAGAGAGATAATCAAGACCCAATTTAGAAAGACAAGCCACGTAGGGAACTTGCGCAAGATCCCTACCTCTGAGGCGATGGAGGCAACAGAGGTCCTGCCACCCAGACCATGAGACAGAGAACAGGAGCAGCTTTGAGACCACTATGTAGTGCAGAGGAGCAGCACTGAGCCTGTGAGGCAGGCCACTGGGTACACTGGTTCCCAGAGCACCGCAGAGGTCAATGGATCACATGTTGAGATAATGAGAACCAGTGAGAGGAAGGGCTGGGAGCTTGGCTAAGAAGAAGAATTGTAAAACAAAACAAAACAAAACAAAACAAAAACCCTTAGCATTTTATAACCTGTTGTTGTTAGGTGCTATCAGTTGGTTAGGACTCACAGTGACCTATGTACAACATCATAAAACCCAGCCCAGTCCTGCCCCATCCTGACAACTGCGCCCATGGATGAGACTAAGCATACTATTCTTTTCTAAGGACAGATCTCACCTGATAACACGCCCAAAGAATGTGAGATGAAGTCATATTTCTAAGTAGCAGTCTAGCTGTACCTCTTCCATGACAGATTGGTTTGTGCTTTTAGAAGTCCTTGGTACTTTCAATATTCTTCTCCAACACTATAATTCAAACGTTTAATGCTTGAGGTATCAGTGGTAGATACAGATGCAGTTGGGGTCTTTGACAGACGCAGACCCTTATTGGTGAGTAACAGAGAAAACCCCTACCCTGGAATATTCAAGGTAAGCTCTGCTATGCTCTGCAGAAAAACAGCCTTTAACCTACTGGGCTACTGGGCCTCAGTGGAGAGTGGAGAGTGAACACCTCAACATACACCAACAATCACCATGTAGCCTGAGAGTTTTTCAGCATGCCCTGAGCGCTGCCTGGTCCAGAATAACGAAGTTGGACATGCACGGCAGCACTCTGTCATTAAATGGAAGTGGTATATACAAGACCAGGCTAGAGCAGGATCTGACGGTACAAACAAACGGCATGAAGAAGTAGGCTAAAGTCCTATGGTCTCCACTCCTGCCAGCATACTATCTTTTTCCCCAATCTTAACTTATGATTTCATGTGGAGTGCCTTATGATCAGCTGACTGAGAAACAGGAAATGCAGGCTTGATTTACTGATGGTTCTGCATGGCGTGCATGCATCCTTCAAAAGTGCACAGCAGCAACACTGTGTAGCCCCTCTCTGGGACCTTGCTGAAGGAACTGGTGAAGGGAGTTCCTCCTAGTGGGCAGAATTTTGAGCAGTGCATCTTGGAGCTTGCTTAGAAGGAAACATGGGCAAATGCACAACTTTATATTGATTCATGACTATTGCTAATGGTTTAGCTGGAGAGTCAGGGACTTGAAAGGAGTATGATTGGAAAATTGATGACAAAGATGTTGTGGGGAAGAAGTATGTGAAAAGGCCTATCTGAATGTCTCATTTGAATGCTCAAAAGAGGGTTACCTTCCCATGCAGAGGAGGATGTTAAGAATCAAGTGGATAGGATGTCATGTTCTGTAGAAATCAGTCATTCTCTTTCCTCAACAATTCCTGTCATTGCCCAAAGTGACAAAATATCCATGGTGGCAAGGATGAAGGTTAAGTGTGTGCTCAGCAACACAGACTCCCACTCATCAAGGCTGATTTGGCTACTGCCACTGCCGAGTGTCTGATGTGCTGACAGCAGAGAACAACACTGAGCCCAAGATATGGGACCATTCCTTGGAGAGATCAACTTGAAACCTGGTGACAGGTTGATTACAGATCTTCCTT